>NC_080671.1:417218436-419618436 GCF_030247195.1 Topomyia yanbarensis
TGTTGGCCAGACTTTCGCACTCGCCTGTATAATGTTCTTGCATGTTCACAAGCCCAATTTCCACATGTATAACAGAATGGAAGAAACCGTAGACCAAAAATCAGCATACCCAAATTCTTATGGGAAAAAATGTACCTTGGTGCCTCATCGAGTACGTCTAGTTTTTATTCAAGCTTGTGGTTAGTCAACCCTGATCAGAACTACAAATATTCACATACTATGGAAATTCGTCATTTTTGCCTGCCCGTTCCTTCAATATTTTAATGAGGCTACCGAAAATGTCCAACGAAACAACCTTGCTATCATTCAACGAGTTTTTATAAGAATAAAAGTACACTGTGGTATATCCGATGATGCAAAGGACGAACTATATGAATATATTGACAAGTGTTTCTAAAACAGTACGTGAAGCTCGCAATCAAGAATATCTATAGAGAGGAATGCATACGCCCGGGTATGGATAGGAGAACTTCCATTCATCAATCACTAACGACTATAACACAAGACAGTCTATCTTCTCGTCTCGATCATACCAGAAGCTAAAAATTCTAGCTATACTGCTTTGTTACTTATACACAGTAGAAACAGATTTTAAGTAAACTCGCAAATGGAACAGTTAATACAGTTAAAAATAGAGCTTACGAAATGACCTACATACAGCTGCACCATATGCGTAATGTTGTTCCGATAACTAGATATCGGTGAACTGATTGTTTCGAGCAAATCTTTACAGAAATGCTCGCAAAATAATCGACTCTTTTGAGTGACGCAGACACCGGCACACCGATTGGATATTGCTGACTATCCTGTCCAAATTCATCTGTGGTTAACAGACTTCCCATGAACATCGAAATGTTTGCACCTGTGTACAAAATTTCGTGCACGCGTTCAACCTCAAACATGTTTTGTCTCGATGTAAAGGTTCGTCATGAATATGGAACCCAAGCGAATGATGTACAAACTCTAGTTTAAGCATTAGTTACGTACACCGGGTGCGCACACGAGAACGATTTGCACAAGGCAAAAAGAGTCAACGCGAGTGATGAGTGAGAAAGAGAAAACTGGTGCCACGAACCAATGTGTACACACACCATGTAGGTACATGGGGTTCGGTTGTGCAGACGAACATGTGCACGTGTTTCGGTACGAAATAACGCGTTTGAGTTCGTACACGAAGTATGGGTTCAATATGAGCACAGAACCAGAGCGAATATTGTGTACTATACTCATTTGGGAAGACTGGTTGCTAATGAATGCTATTCTGACATGATTGGCGTATTTTTTTCAAATTTCGAATTCTTCTGATGACTTGATAGATCTGATAAGGGCTATTTGGTTGCCAAAAAATATTCTACACGTGGAAGATATTTCTTCCACTTGACACCGATTACTAACACGAAGCTTCACAAGCTAGCTAATTCAGTCAGTCAATGGAAGCGGCCGAATCGTAACCGTTATGTGTCCGACGCGGTACCCGGGTACCTTTTTAGGTTTCAATTAATGAAATTGCCATGTTTTATCCATAGCTGGAAATTGAAACTTTGTGATATCTTAGAACTTCACTAAGTCAAGCTTTTGAGTTAATAATATTGTTGGTATAGTAAGGGGAGGGGGGAGCGAAGAGAGGCTCCTGAATTTTTTTTACTACGTAACAGACCGACGTGGGTACCCGGGTACCCACAAAACTGAAATGCTAATAACTAAGGTAATTTCCAACCGATTCAGGAACTCATCCACTTTTAGACTTGGTAAAAATGAATCGGGTAACTTCATTTGGTTCCGGGGAATCCGGAGCTGGTTCCCTTGGGTCGTGATTGGCCATTCCCTTCCAATTCCATTTTTCAAATTGCCATTAGGTCCCGTAACAATAAATAAGACTTCCGAGAGAATTTGAAGAGTTTTGATACTCATATTGATAGAACATTATTAAAATTTATAAATCATACCCTAGTGCTGGAACATTACTCCGAAAAATCTAGATTACCAAGAACCAGATCCATTCATCCAGTTCAATTTTACCGTATCAAATAGTGGACGAGTTCCTGAATCTAAAACATCTAAAAGTATCCAAATCGGTTGAAGGAAGCCATAGTTTTGAGCATTTCAATTTGTGGGTTATCCGGGTACCCTCGTTGGCCTGCTAAAGGTGTTTTTTTTGTTGGACACAACGGTTAATAATCGTCTTTTCTTTCAGTGTTGATATACAGTCTCCCGAAGAGCAGACATCCGATAACCATCAATAGCAGCATTCGAGTAAAATCACAATTCTTTCTGTTCAAGATTTGCGGCTCGATGCATGAAATTAGCAGGAAGCAAACACGAATGGGTTTCGGTGGGATGATTTCAAATCGGGGTTTTCCGTGTGCACGCTACTTTCCACCCAACGGTTTTTAAAGTAATAACCTCTGCTAGTAGCACGGAACGACACAAACTAATTGAGTTGTAATCCACCAGCCGTATACAGCTCACAAATCTTTCCTTCCTGGTATTGTAAAGTTCTTCGTTCGCTCCAAACAGCTCAAATGATAATAGAAACAAATCTGTACATCGTACAGATTTGATTCTATTATTATTTTGGAGGACCCTTTTTGTAGATATCACATACGAGACCATTCACGCTGTAGTAAGAATATATACGATATATGTTTTCCCTAGTGTCAATTCTTTTATTCGAGTGGAGCTGTAGAGCTAGGGTCATCGGAAGGGCTTCCCGTCAGAATCACTCACAACAATTGCAGACGAGGCGGGAAATATCACCCACTAAAGCACTGCTTAAGGCCAATTGTGGCGTGATATTCATTGCACGGTTCATATATGTAAGGGTGTAGGGACTTCACGATCACATGCATCATCGCGAACGGATCAAGCGTTTGTACGTTCGTGTACGACCGCGAGTCGCGTATTCGCATGTATTCTTGAATGCTCGCGTGCGACCCGTGAATCTGATATGTATTTAATTTTCAGTTCAGATACTAGAAGAAAGACTTCCCATATTACTAGAGTTCCCGATCATGTCGCCATGGAACGTGTTGTTGATTTTTTGGTCCAACTAAAGGCATTAACCAAGGCTGCTCAGACCAAAGGTAGAGGATTTTCGGACGTGACCGATGCATTATCGTGTGAACATGGCCGTTTGTATGTTTCCATTTGAGACTGCGTTTATAAATTTATTAGCGTTAAAACATTCACTTAATCACCGAAGTGTTTTCATGTCTGCAAGACCGTAGGCTTTGGTGTGCGTGGGTGGTCGTGAGTCTTAAGTGTTTATATGTTAACGTGCCAAATGCTACAAGAGTGAGATTCCCCATATCACTAGGGTTCCCGATCATGTCACCATGGAACGCGTTGTCTAGTGGATTCATTTCTTTATTGGCCCAACTGGGGGTATGTGTATAGGCGACAATTACATTCAGTTAGAATTTTGTCATACTATACTGACCGGGAACGGATAATTCACGTGCGTCGGTGAATTAATTGTACCCTAGTTTATCCAATACGATCTTCACGAATTAATCTAAGCAGATGTTGGAAATGAACACCGAAAGTGATCAATGAATTCTAAGAAGGAAAAAATTGCACACGAGGCAATAAATTACCCACTATTTTATCATATACGCCAGTTCTGCATCCATTTCCTGACCCACCAGTTGCAAATATTCAGACCAACACATGCATAGATGGACATACGACTAGCACATAACAATTGTAAACTGGTACTAAAACTACAATTGTTACTACACTTAATAGGCTACTACTTCTACATGTCTTCAAAGTTGTTCGTTAGTGTGGACTGGTGCAGAGTATGAAAAGATATAAAACATAAATAAGGTCCAGAAGCCCTCTCGGTATCCTGGATGCACCACTATCGAGACGTAATGTTATGACCATCTTAAAGTCTGTATACTGTATACTGCTTTTACAGTTATTATAACCTGAAGAGACAAGCCAGTTTTAGGTGCTCACAAAAATTGTGTGAACTGTTTGGATTTCGTGTCTAACTGGCCCCAATTTGGTGTCATCTTGGATTCCTCGCCTGACAGCAAGTTGGTGTCAGTTACTGACGAGTAGAATATGAAACACAAATGTCCGAATTATTCAGCAAGTACCGGTTATGTTCTATGTCAATTTACTTTAGAATACAGTGAAGACTCGATTTTATCAGCTCCCGACCTTGTTGACTCCCGAATTAATTAGCTTTTTGATCCGAATTTGATGGCCTCATACAGTGCTGTGCAATCACAGGATAGTTTTTTAATTGTGACGGTAAATATGAAGTAACCATATCACCACAAAAATTACCGTTATGCCATTTCCGTTTTCCTCGTATAGTGTTTCAGTTCTCATAGTATCCGTCCGAGAGAGAGAGAGTGCATTGAAATGATAAATTGAGTACAATTAATTTTGTATTGGTATAGTAAACGAAATATTATCAGTGTATTGTATTCAGGAGCATGCGGTGCTTTACTGGTTTTTTTAGCCTTTCTGTTTCGTTTATGCAAAGCTATTTGTGTGAAACCGCCTGTTTTTTAATACTAACTTGTTTGTAATAAGATGACCGTCATAACCGCATTTATATTGCAAATAAAATGATGGTCAGTTTAAATTTCTCTCAATAATGATTCCAATAAGTGAGAGATTCAGAAGAGAACCGTCTTATTGTTGTCAATTCATTGGAGTGAGAACCGTAACTCAATAAGCGTCGCTCACTGTTTTGACTGCTAACCGTTTTATTCACATCTGTCCAGTAGGTTTGCCATCAGTACCGTGCGCTGAGCTTAGCACTGCCCTTAAATGAAAATATATTTGATGAGCTCTAGCAGTTAAATAAACCAAGGGGCTGATAAAAACGGGGGTCTTTGCTGTATTCTGATCGTGGCATAAACCTTCTCCAGTGCTAGCTACTATTCATGGCGAATGGTATTCTGTTACAACTTTCCCTGTGAGTGACTGGTTCTTTATGGGGGTAAGTTGGTGCTAGTTACTGACGAGATGAACTCGAAACACAAAAATCAAACTTAGTTTAAGTTAGCTATTGTGCCCTTTATGCACGGAGTATTCTAATACATTATGTTGCTTTTAGGGATAAATATTGCAGTGTTACATTAAAGGCTGAAATTCGACAAAAAATACTATAAACTTAAATTGTTTCTTTGAGCTTGAGCTTGTGCGACCACCCCTAGCTGCTATTCCGTTATCTATCTGGACGAGCTAAAGTTGCACAGGGAATCAGTAGATAATTATGCTTGGGAATAACGAAACATCCTTCAATGTGCAACTCCTGGTAAACCTAGTGTTTTATTGATCAATACCGGCGCCTGCCAGGCCCGAACGTAGATCGTGGGAGGAACGGGAAGGAATGTTAGTCCGATACTCGCTTTCGCTAGAGGCCGTATATGTTACTGTTCACTCCACAAGTATTACGGGAGGAGGAGATATTTTTATTAATTTTTTTTAATTTTTTTTTTATTTGTTAGTAAGTATAGAAGTTGGATTCTTCTTTACCGACGCCAGAGAGATGACTATCTGGACTAGATATTGATCCATCAACTCATGGACCGGGGACCAACGGCTTTACTTCCCTTCCGACGGAAGACGTGAGCACAGATTTTTTCACCTCAGAAAAATCTCAACAACCTCGCTTGGGATTGAACCCAGACCAACTGGAATGAGTGGAGGTCAGGTCACGCTTACCACTCAACCACCGGCGCCGTCGAGATTGTTTCTTTGATCTGACTTTTCTGGTTGTTTTAACTATTCGTTGAATAATATTATAAAGTTTTTTACATTCAAATTTAAAAACGGCTAAAGTTTCAAAACTTTAAAAATTTGAAAGCCTAACATTTTGAAACTTTAGTGCTTTAAAATCAAATTTATGAATACTCAATTTTTAAATTTTTAATGAATTTTTGATTTTTTTTTTCTTAATATCCAATTTCTTAAATTTCAAAATGTTTGGATTCTCTAATTTTTATATTTCCGATTTTAAAATTTTGAGTAGAAAATGAACTTTAAAATCTGAGAGAATGTTTTTGAATGTATGAATGTTTAATCCTTTAAACCTTTATGTTTTGAAACTTCCTGATTCCCAAATTCTTAAATTTTTATATCATGAAATTTCAAATCACAAGTCTCCAAATTTTTATATCGATTAATTTTGAAATGTTTAACTTCTTGAATTCTCAAATATTTTTATTCAATTTTCAGATTTTTTAGCTTTGATATTTTTTATAATTTTTATTTTTAAAATGAAAGATTTCAAATGCTTAAATTTTTGGGCCTGTAAATAAACTTAAATTTTTAAACTCCTAATTTTTGATTTTTTAGATTTTTATATTTTCAAGTTAAGCTTGGATTCCAAATTTTCAATTTTTCAAATTTTTGAGCCCTTGGATTTTATTTTTAAAATTTTTTATATTTTTAAATTTTTAATTCTTCATATTTTTAAATTTGCAATCTTTTGAATCCTGGAATGTTTCTATTTTTGATGTTTTAAATACCAATTTTTGAAAATATCTTAGCTTTTAGATTTTTTTTTCAAGAGTTGTTCAACTGGAGCTGTAGAGCTAGGTTCTCGGAAGGGCTCTCCGTTTGAAGCACACACTAAAATTGCAGGACGAGACAGGCAATGGCGCCCACTAAAACATTGCTTTAGGCTGATTGTAGCGGGCCGTGATTCTGCATGTTATATTTATTGTACGGTTCAGGTATGTGCGAGTGTAGGGAATTCGCGATCGCGTGTATCATCGCGTATCATGCCGGGGGAATATCTTAGTTTTTAGATTTTTAAAGCATTGATTTTTAAAATTTTAAATCAAATTGAAATTTTGAACCACTTTGATTTTTAAATTCGTCAGTTCTTAAATTTAATTTTTTATTTCTTCTATAGAGGGTTTAGCCTTAGGGTCATTCGCCTCTTTTTTCGGGATAGAAAAATCTCTTTGGAAAACTCTCCAAGTCTATGTGCGGGATTGGTAATGGAACCTAGTTGAGTTGCGGACAAGGAAAACGATTTATCAACTACGCTGTGCCCGCCCCTTGGAATTTGATTGATGAAACCTTAAATATTGTTGTGTTGTTTTTCATATTTTGTCAGTTTATGATGCGTATTTTTAAATTTTTGATGCTCTTATTATATAATTTTAATTGCTTTGTATTTTTGAAATTAATTACGTGTTTAATTGTGATTTTTCGACCCTTCAATTTTCAAATTTTTTTATTTTTTTTTGAATGATTCATTTTGAAAATTTCTGGAACAAGGTGTTCAGCACTAAATGGTCAGCAGGTCTGATCGAATTCCCGCGGTTCCTTCAGTTAATTGAGAAAGTTTCAACCAGACATTTGAGAATTGAAAAAAGATGGGTGGGTAATGTCTAGGACATAACCGGAGTGTCGTGACTACTCGTTTGACTTGTAATTCAAATCGAATGATACTCAATGAAATATGTGGGAATGTTTCAAGTTATTCTTTATAATAATTATGGTGGTTCTGAAAAGAACCTTTGTTGTTGGCGTCTGCGTTGATAGGGGATGTGCTGGATTCTAAGCTCGTTGAGACATTCATTCATGAAATGAAAATATTTCATTTTTTCTTGCTTTGAAATATCAATGTTAAAATCTCTCGAAACAGCGAAAAACCAACCGCGATGATAATATTCTTTAAATTCTGCTTGTATCTCTTTCAAATGGCTAAATTTTACGCATTAAGTTCGATTCACCGGGCTCAGCGAAATTTTTCTGGGGATCCAATTCGTTAGTCTATTCAGTAAAACAATTTTACTACCGAGTTCTCCGCATTGAATACAGGTCAATAATTTCATATGATTTCAACAAGCAGACAATCTACTTGTATGACAGGTGGGAGTATTTTGAAGTGGTTTTAGTGGAGGTAACAACATAAAATCGTGTATTGGACATTTTACAATGATTCTCCTTAACCCCGCAAAACCTCGGGGTTGGCAGCAGAGGGTTAAGTTGTTTGGAAGAGATGACAGTTATTATATGATAACTAAAAATATAAAATTGTTCTATAAATTGCAAAGTTATTGCCGTGTTAACCTGAAAATTTGTCATTTCATTCATGTTTTGCAAGATTTGAAATAACTTCGAAGTGTGGTCAAGACTCCCCTGTTATGCCATATACATTACCAATCCATCCATTTCCATTTTGCATTCGTCCTAATAAGGACGGTTTGTAGATAACTATGTTGATACAAGGCGAGAATCTTTTGAAACAATTCAAACCTTGCCGACGATTGTTTTTACTGCGTACATACATATGATCTTTCCCCTTTCGCAGCTCACACCGAATGAGTACGCTTTGCATCAAGGCAGTCCTTTTTCCTATTTATTGACTTTTCAATGCAGATGTAAGGCCATCCTTTTGTGCGATAAATGAAAATATTTTCATCATTCGTTTTAGTGTAGCTTTCGCTTAGTGGCAGAGTTGCAACATTCACTGATTTTCTTGGAAGGATTTGCAAACACCTTCGGGTTTGTAGATTAAATTGAAAAATATTTTCTTATATAATTATTTTTAATTATACAAATTAATAAAAGAAACTTCCTAATAATACAACTATGACACAAATCCATCTACAATTAACAGCGCTAACGGGAAATAAGAACCACTAATTCTTTACAAGTATTTTGTTAGTCCTGAAAAGGACTGTTGGCAACATTAGAGACGCGTGAATTTACTTATCTTCTTCGGGCAGCTTTCTTGGCAGGTATGGCGGTCTTCTTTGGCTTGTTCGCTGCAGCCTTCGATGTTTTGGTGGCATTTTTAGTGGCAGTTACTACCGCCTTTTCAGTGACTGCGTTTCTTAGCCTTTGGCTTTTCGGCCTTCTCACCGCCACCACCTCCACCAACGTTTTTCTTCTCTCCGGTGGTAGCCGATTTGACTGGTCGTCCGATGCAGCTTCTCACGACCATGCACGTCTGTTATGCACTGCGTCTTACACACGTCTGGCTTTGAGAAAAGCTGCGACACCCCTATTTATAGGTTTTATCATTAATGTTGATTCTCATTTAAAGTAGTTTTCGAACTATTTAAACAAATTTTATATAGCAAACAACGTATCGATAGCAAGCGTTGAACGTTTTCCTTCCGATTTATGAAACAAAATTGGCAATCCGCTTAGTAGAAGAAAAGTTATTAAGGTTCAAAATGTACGTAACGCTTTCGCTAATATGCACTACTATCGCTTTCTCGCTCGTTCTCGTGGCGTGCATGGGCCTTTCCTTTCCGTCCGGCTTCTAATGGCATAACCAAAACTAATATGCCGGCTTTCTCCCACCAATTGCTCTCGTCAAGCAACCCAATACGAATAATCATAGGAACAAATATGTAGTGGACCTATATGTAAACTTTTCATTATTTTATTGTTCGGTTGCTGCACCATATTGACGGCTCTGTGCGGGATGGGCTGAAAATTTTCACTTTTCCGAGTCGTTTTCGAAAGATTTTTCAAAACACTATTTTGCTGTTGATAATGAATGTACTACATATTCCAAAATTTAATACAACATTGGTACAAATATTTTCGACAAAATGCCGAAGAAATTGATTAAATCCATTCAGTACAACAAAAGATATAAGCGTTCAAAATCTTACATCATTTTTCTTCCGAAATTTTGAAAAGGGGCCCCTATATTGAAAGGTAAGTCGTTAGTCGCGACAAAAAGTTCATACACATTGCTAATAGACTGTAAAAAAGCTCCAAAAACCATTAGGTTTTTATTGCTTGCGGATTTTTGCGAATTTTGACGTCAGCCAGGGATATCATACTTGGGGATATCCAAAAAAAACTGACTGTTTGGATTTATTGTCCAGCTAGCGCTAATTTGAGTACTAGTTAGGACGGATCGTCAAACTTGGCAACAAGTTGTTGTATCCAACGAAGAAACAGGTCGAAATGGTGAGTTAAACGAAAGTTATTATATGAAAAATTCCTCCCAGAGGCAGAATTCGAACCTGCAGCCCTTGGGACTCCGGCCCAATGCACAAACCCTTATGCTATCCCTGGGCTATGACGACGTCCCTGGAAAAAACACTTGATTATCGCATTGACGACAGTGATCTTACCACTGCCTTTTAGAGAGAGAGAGAGAGAGAGAGAGAGAGAGAGAGAGAGAGAGAGAGAGAGAGAGAGAGAGAGAGAGAGAGAGAGAGAGAGAGAGAGGGAGAGAGAGAGAGAGATCACATTCAACTGCCGTAACCACCTTTATCTACTGGATACCAAGGTTTTTATTATCGTCTGATGCCTGATTTTTAGTTCATTACTCCTTGTAATTCTGTGGGTTACGGAGCCAATGGAGGATGTCGATTTCTGGTCCCTTGCCCAGTCAACAGAGGTGTGACGGGAGGGAACCCGCCGTTTGAATTAAACAAATAATTCTTTTTTTTTGGTTTTAGCCCAGGGCTAGCAAGAGGCTTCATGCATTGGATCGGAGTCCCAAGGGTTGCGGGTTCGAATCCTGCCTGTGGGGTGATTTTTTAAGATAATTGCTTTAGTTTAGCTTACTATTTCGATGTTTTCCGTGTTGGATACTACCAAAAAAAGTCTTGAAAAAGGTATTGGCATTTACGTCAAAGCCAAAGAAAATGAATTCATTGTGTAACAAGTTGGTGTTAGGTACTGAGGAGAAAAAATTCGAAACACAAAAATCAAACTTATCTGTTAACAATGTGGTAAGAGCCGAGAACAATATTTCCCTAGTTTCCTGCTCACCTGCAAGTATTTTCACCAGCCTAGTCTTCTAGTCTATTTCACTTTTAAAAAGCGAGTTTTCAATTTTGCTGGCTTTGAAGAAATCCCTCGATATTTCGGTTTTAATTCTTGGAATCGAGACCATAACCCCAACTTAATTTCCGAAAAAAAACAAAAGGAATCGAAGTTCAGTTGAATTTTTGCTGATCAATATGGGTAGGGAACAAAAGACCTTCATCGTTTACAGTTTATACAATTTTCTGTCATCAACACCATCATCGTGCCCAGAATGATACTTCCAAAATCTGTTTACTTATGCAGCAAAAATAAAACAAACACCGATATTTGACTGCTCAGAATACCCGACATTCGTTTCGTGCTTTCTCCTAACGATTCCGTTAATGAATATTGTTCCCTCATTACCACCATTTACGGATTCACACCAGGGGATGCTGCGGGTACGTCGAAACCATCAACCAGTTGGAGAGAGAGAGAAACGAAGAGAGTCCAGAAAAAAAATTATCCAACGCTGCTATATAGCTGGTAAACTGCAAACGCGACGGGGAACTACCGCGTGAAAAACAAGGCATATACATACATGAGTCAGCTGCTGCAGGCAGACTATCGACACGAGAACTTGCAAATCAGTAAAAGCACTTGACCTAATAAACGCATCAACGGTTTACGCCGTAGGTACTGGGAGGCTGCTGTTAGTCCGTGTAAGGACGTTGGATATCACGACGTTCCCGTTATGACGGTATTACGAGTCTCGGGAACAGGAGTCTCGGGTTGATTAGCATTCAAACTGTGCGTTGAGGCAATGTTCAGGGAAATGTTTTTTACATTTCTTATAAAAGAAATGTATAGAATTCGCTCAAACTTTCAAGATTTTTTCCGAGGCCCGGAGGGCCGAGTCTTATATACCAATCGACTCAGCTCGACGATTTGGGACAATGTCTGTGTGTGTGTCTGTGTGTGTGTATGTAACGGACAAATTCTCATTCGTGTTTCTCAGCAATGGCTGAACCGATCTTATCCAAACCAATTTTAAAAGAAAAAACTAAAAAACAGTATGAACGCTATTAATTTGTTTTTGATTCTGATGTTTAGTTTCCAAGATATGAATGTTTGAATGCGTAAAAATGGCGTTTTTTGCAGTTTTTTTTAATTATCTGCCGAAATTGACAATATAGATCAACAATTTATATGTTTTTAGATAGCTTCAACGAATACCTTTCGAACAAGCTATATATTGTTTAAATCGAACTATTATCAAAAGAGATATTTAACATCAAATGCGGACGAAAGGTTTTATCATTTCCCATTGCCAGAAATATGACCAAAAACATGTAATCTATTATTAACGCCAAAACGGCTTATTTTAGGTCAATAGTATCTTTGGAGAATTTAATGAGGGCAATATTCCCTTTCTTTTGGTATTGTGCTTTTGCTGATTAATCCCCCTATGAGTGAGATATATTCACAAATTTTCTTGGAAATGATTATATCGAAATGATGTCTTCAGCAAATTTGTAGCTCTTACTTTTGCGAATAACTTTACTGAAGACTTCAAATATCTATTTTGAATACTTTAAAAGTTATGGCTTGTTGTTTGTGGATTACTCTTTGTCGCCTATTTATTGTTCAATATAGTAATAATCCATTGAAATAAGCCAAACATTATTTCAATAAAACGAATTTTGTATTTCATTTTTCTATCTACAACCGCTAGAAATAATCACCGAACACTTCCAAGTTGTCTGGAAGGAACTTGATAACTTATCAGTGCAAAAATGTTCATTTGTACGAACCTTCTGACTGCAATTTTTCTAACTTATAACCATCGGATCGATCTGAAAAATATCGGAAAATGAAAAGCGAAATAAATAACTACAAGCAACGGCGTAGCCACGAGAAGGTTTTGGGGTTTTTACCACCATACAACACCCCCCTCATACGTCTCCCAACCTTTGAACGGAACGGATCGTTATATTTCACAGTGGTGCTCGGTGTGTAAATTTTAGTGAGTCAAGGTCATCCTTTGTTCGTTCGTTAGCAGCCGTTCTGCTGGTGCCGACAGTAAATCCAGTACATTGTTTTCGCTGGTGCGGAACAATCGACGTTGTTTGCAGATAAGTTTTGCTTTATTTTTTTTTCCTCGTTTGCTTTCTTTCCTTTTCCCTACTTTTACTCTACCTTGTAATCAAATAATAAGACACATTCCCGTTTATATAACGCTCTGCCCTCGTGCTTAAATGGCCGAGGGCGAAATACCATCTGATGTAATCATGGAAGTCCCTGATCCCCCTAATACTCGCATTGCTCCCCGTATAAAGCAGTACCCAGAAGGTTCCTCTGGGCCATGGGTGGTATATTTTCGGACCGGAGAGAAACCGGTTAATATATCAAAACTTTCTCGAGATCTGACTGCTAATTACCCGGCTGTAGCTCAGATAACACGTGTTCGGGCAAACAAGATACGTGTTCTAGTGAATGATCTCGGCCAGGCAAACGCGATTGCTTGCTGTGAGCGCTTTACACGGGAATTTAAAGCGTACGTGCCTTGTGTGGCCTGTGAAATCGATGGGGTAGTGTCCGAACCGGGCCTGAAATGCGAAGAACTGTTGGAGCACGGGGTTGGCTGCTTTAAGGACCCCTCTCTTGAACAGATTAAGATCTTAGAATGCAAACAATTGTATACCGCAAACACCGAGGGAGGTAAGACTACCTACTCTCTATCAGGCTCGCTTCGGGTGACATTCGCCGGGTCCTCTCTTCCCAACTACATCCTCCTTGACAGGGTTCGCCTACCAGTTCGCCTGTTTGTACCGCGGGTCATGAGCTGCAGCAATTGCAAGCAGTTGGGCCACACAGCCACATATTGTGGAAATAAGAAACGATGCGGCAAATGCGAAGGAGAGCATGAGGATGACTCTTGCGACAAAGAAACTGAAAAGTGTATTTGCTGCGGGGGCCCTTCACATGCTCTTAAATCATGTCCTGCGTACAAGCAGCGCGGGGATAAAATTAAGCGCTCCCTTAAGGAACGCTCAAGGCGTTCTTATGCAGAAATGCTAAAGAATGCTTCGCCATCTGTCCTGTCCGAAAATCCCTATGCTGGTTTGGCTAACGTTGAGCAAGAATCTGACGACCCACGAGAGGGAACATCTTTGGTTAACCCAGGGGAATCCAGGAAGAGGAGAAATCCAGCCTCCCCTACATTGCCTCGTAAGGGTGCCAAGGTGTCGTCCACTCAGAGTGCGCCATCTACAACCAATAAATCCAACGGAAGTGATGCACAAAAGCCGAAGCAATTTGCTCCAGGACTTGGAAATATTAATTCTAACAAGGAGTACCCACCACTTCCAGGGACATCCAAAACCCCAAGTGTCCCCTTTTTTCAAACAGATACTCAGTCCAGTAGCGGACTAATGAAATTTTCTGACATAGTGGACTTAATTTTCACAGCTTTCAATGTTACTGATCCTCTTAAAAGCCTTCTGATACGTTTTCTCCCTATAGTGCAAACATTTTTGAAGCAGTTGACTACTAAATGGCCCCTCCTTGCAGCGATCGTATCCTTCGATGGCTAAGTCATCGAACGAGGTCACCGATTCGATCACTGTTCTACAGTGGAACAGCAGAAGTATCCTCCCGAAAATCGATTCCTTTAAATTTTTACTAAATAGTTTAAAATGTGATGCTTTCGCATTATGTGAAACTTGGTTAACTTCCGATATAAATCTCAACTTCCACAACTTTAATATAATTCGTCTGGATCGAGAAAACCCCTATGGAGGAGTACTTTTGGGGATCAAAAAGTGCTATTCTTTCAACCGAATTAACCTCCCTTCGACACCAGGCATTGAAATTGTCGCTTGTCAAGTTTTAATCAAAGGTAAAGACCTTTGCATTGCTTCCATCTACATTCCTCCTAGAGCCTCGGTAGGGCACCGAACGCTTTGTAATATCACGGAATCCTTACCGGCACCACGGCTAGTTCTGGGAGACTTTAACTCGCACGGTACGGTATGGGGCTGTCTTCATGATGATAATAGATCAACATTAATCCAAGATCTTTGCGATAATTTCAACATGACCATCTTAAACACGGGAGAAATGACGCGGATTCCTACACCACCAGCACGCGCAAGCGCGTTGGATTTATCGCTTTGCTCGACATCGCTACAGTTAGATTGCATGTGGAAGGTGATCCCTGATCCCCACGGTAGCGATCATTTGCCTATCGTGATTTCAATTGCTAACGGTTCAAGACCATCGGAAACAATCAATGTATCGTATGACCTCACACGGAACATTGATTGGAAGAGTTACGCGACCGCGATATCCGTTAAAATCGAATCCACTCAAGAACTTCCTCCGGAGGAAGAGTACAGGTTTTTGGCTGGCTTGATTCTCGACAGTGCGAATCAAGCTCAGACTAAACCAGTACCCAGCGCGAATACCCATGGACGGTCTCCCACCCTGTGGTGGGATAAAGAGTGCTCAGAGCTGTACGCGGAAAAGTCCACTGCATATAAGGCCTTCCGGGAAGACGGGTTACCCGCTAGCTATCAACAGTACGCGTCGTTAGAAAGGCGAATGAAGAGTCTAATGAAAGCCAAAAAACGCAGTTATTGGCGCCGGTTCGTCGACGGGTTAACGAGAGAAACAGCGATGAGCACTCTTTGGGGTACGGCTCGACGTATGCGTAATCATAATAGTACCAACGAGAACGTGGAATATTCAAACCGTTGGATATTCGCTTTCGCCAAGAAGATCTGTCCGGACTCTGTCCCGGTACAGAAAACGTACCACGCCGCGTCTTCTCACGATACCGCGAACGAAACACCGTTTTCGATGGTGGAGTTCTCACTTGCTCTCTTATCGTGCAACAATAACGCCCCAGGGTTAGACAGAATCAAATTCAACTTGCTGAAGAATCTGCCTGACACTGCAAAAAGGCGCCTGTTGAATTTATTTAACAAGTTTCTTGAGGGTAACATTGTCCCTTATGAATGGAGGCAAGTGAAGGTCATCGCCATCCAAAAACCAGGAAAACCAGCCTCCGACCACAACTCGTATCGGCCGATTGCAATGCTGTCCTGTATTCGGAAGTTGTTCGAGAAAATGATCATGTTTCGCCTCGACAATTGGGTTGAAGCAAATGGCTTACTGTCAGATACACAATTTGGCTTCCGCAAAGGCAAAGGGACGAACGATTGCCTTGCGTTGCTTTCTACAGAAATCCAAATGGCCTATGCTAACAAAGAGCAGATGGCATCAGTCTTCTTGGATATTAAGGGGGCTTTTGACTCAGTTTCTATCAACATTCTGTCAGAGAAGCTGCACCAGCATGGTCTTTCACCAATTTTAAATAACTTTTTGCTAAACCTGTTGTCTGAAAAGCACATGCACTTTTCGCATGGCGATTTAACAACATCGCGATTTAGCTACATGGGTCTTCCCCAGGGCTCATGTCTAAGTCCCCTGCTCTACAATTTTTACGTGAATGACATTGACGATTGTCTTGCCAATTCATGCACGCTAAGGCAACTTGCAGACGACGGGGTGGTCTCTGTTACAGGGCCCAAAGCTGCCGACTTGCAAGGACCATTACAAAATACCTTGGACAATTTGTCTGCTTGGGCTCTTCAGCTGGGCATTGAGTTCTCCACGGAGAAAACTGAGTTGGTTGTTTTTTCTAGGAAGCGTGAGCCGGCGCAACTCCAGCTTTTATTAATGGGTGCAACGATCAACCAGGTTTTCACATTTAAATATCTCGGGGTCTGGTTCGACTCTAAAGGTACCTGGGGATGTCACATTAGGTATCTGAAACAGAAATGCCAACAAAGGATCAATTTTCTCCGAACAATAACTGGAACATGGTGGGGTGCTCACCCAGGAGACCTGATCAGGTTGTACCAAACAACGATATTGTCGGTGATGGAGTACGGGTGTTTCTGTTTCCGATCCGCTGCGAACATACACTTCATCAAACTGGAGAGAATCCAGTATCGTTGCTTGCGCATTGCCTTGGGTTGCATGCACTCGACCCATACGATGAGTCTCGAAGTGCTGGCGGGCGTTCTTCCGCTAAAAAATCGATTTTGGGAACTCTCATATCGATTGCTCATCCGATGCGACATTCTGAACCCGTTGGTAATTGAAAACTTCGAGAGGCTCGTCGAGCTTAATTCTCAAACCCGTTTTATGTCCTTGTACTTCGACTACATGGCACAGAGCATCAATCCTTCTTCGTACAATCCCAACCGTGTCCGTTTCCTAGATACTTCTGATTCTACTGTATTCTTCGACACATCCATGAAGGAAGAGATTCGTGGAATCCCGGACCATATACGCCCGCAGGTGATCCCCAATATATTTTATAATAAATTCCGAGAAGTCGACTGCGACAAAATGTTTTACACTGACGGATCAAATCTCGATGGGTCCACTGGCTTCGGTATCTTCAACAATACTATCACCGCTTCATTCAAGCTCAATGATCCCGCTTCAGTTTACGTCGCAGAGTTAGCTGCAATTCAGTACACCCTTGGGATCATCGACACTCTGCCCACAGATCACTACTTCATCGTTTCGGACAGCCTCAGCTCTATCGAGGCTCTTCGTGCGGTGAAGCCTAAAAAGCAATTACCGTATTTTCTGGGGAAGATACAGGAGTCCTTGTGTACGTTATCTGAAAAATCTTATCAGATTACCTTTGTTTGGGTCCCCTCTCATTGTTCTATCCCGGGCAATGAAAAGGCCGACTCATTAGCAAAGGTGGGCGCATTAAATGGTGACATATACGAAAGACCAATCTGCTTCAACGAATTTTTTAGTATTTGTCGTCAGAGGACGCTCAACAGTTGGCAAACCTCGTGGAGCAATGGGGAACTTGGACGATGGCTACATTCGATTATCCCAAAGGTATCAACGAAGCCTTGGTTCGGGGGGATGGATGTGGGTCGGGATTTTATTCGCGTAATGTCCCGACTTATGTCCAATCACTACACCATGGATGCGCATTTGCGGCGTATTGGGCTTGCGGAGAGTAGTCTGTGCGCTTGTGACGAGGGCTATCACGACATCGAACACGTTGTCTGGGTGTGCGCCGGGTATTGTGACGCCAGGTCTCAGTTAAAGGAATCCCTTCGGGCCCGAGGTAGACCACCCAATGTACCAGTCCGAGATATGCTGGCAACTCGTGATTTCCCCTATATGTCCCTTATTTATACCTTCATAAAAACGATAAATATCCCAATTTAGCCCCTCTCTTTTATTTCTCGTTTTTAGAGTTTCCTCCTGCCTTGTGGAACCGATCAGCTCCAGAGTGCCACTATGTAACCGCCATCGCCCTTACCACTACGCCTGCATAGAAGGAAACTGAAGCGAGAGCGACTCGAGGTCCGATGACTTTTGAAGGATTCCCCGCGGGTCCGAAGAATACCATCCGCCAATCCGGTACTCGACGACTTACTAGACTGAGGCGCAAATTTGATACGCTGATCTCCCTCCCCCCCCCCCCCCCCCCCCGCCGTTCGACCGAAAGTTGCAAGTTTTGCTCTTCTTTCCCTGTCTCTCCCCTGTCCTTGATACAACTGCTGCTACACTGATGCGGAAATAAGCCACCCTTTGAATATCTTGACCAAGCATAAGTTTTAGTTAAAAAATTCAAATAGTATTCTGTATTCCTAGTTTTAAGATAGCTATAATTTTTACTCTTTATTGAAACTCTTGTCCTCCATCTTGTAAATAGAATTGAATCCCTAGTTTTAAGATTTCTGTGAAATTTCTCATAAATATTTGTTCCCCCTTTTGTGTACTAAACTATATTGTTAGTTTTAAGATAACCGTAAAATATTTCGTAAAATACTATTACTCCCCCTCTTGTATATCAAAGTGAATCCCTTGTTTTAAATTTTTTCATAAAAAAATCTTTTGGCCCTCTTTTGTATATTGAATCTTATTTCTAGTCTTAAGATAGCTGTAAACTTTCTTTTCCTTTGTAAAAAAAAATATTTCAACATTGTAACCTCCTAGTTTTAAGATATCCAAAATGTAAAAACAAAAGCATTTGGCACCGCCAAGCTAACGCATTTGTGCCTATCAAATAAACGAAATGAATAAAAAAAAAAACACCCCCCTCCCCCCCACCACACCGAAAAAAATTGGATTGAAGTTGAAAATTTATTGATGCTGACTGATTTAATTCAATATTACAATAACAATTATCTGATCCGTAGATTGATAACCTGTTGTTGTAAACATCATGAGGAATTTTGATAAATTGTCGGAATGGGGTCCTGATATGTAACTGATCTATTGGTCTTGATTTCACAGTTGTATAATTGCATCAATATCAAATTCCTGCCTGAAAACATTCCAATAGAAAATTCCAGAGTTCTGTAATCAATCATAATCCTCAGATTTATTTTCAAATTGAGCTCGTTTTTGTAGAGATGTACTGTAATAAGGGTCTTTATTTAATAGGAAGCGAAGTTAAAATTGATTTAATGAAACATAGAACTGCTCACCAAAAAAATGCATAACTTTCAACATTTGCTAAAAATGTTTTTGCCTTTCTCATTCACTCTAAAATTCGTCAATCCAATCCCGACCTGGAGGGCCGAGTGTCATATGCCAATCGACTGAGTTCGTCGAGATCAGAAAATATCTGTGTGTGTATGTATGTGTGTGTATGTATGTGTGTGTATGTGTGTATGTGGAAAAAAATGTGACCTCTGTTTCTCAGAGATGGCTGGACCGATTTGCACAAAGTTAGTCTCAAATGAAAGTTACAACCTTCCCATCGGCTGTTATTGAATTTTTTATTGATTGGACTCCCGGTTCCGGGGTTACGAGTTGAAGAGTGCAATCACGCAGCAAATTCCCATATAAACTGAAATGAAAAAAATTCAAAACCAAATTTGTATTTTTGATGCCAAATGACTTTAAAATGCATGAAACATTGAGATGTTTGACAAAAATTGACTTTTTTAGACTTTGGTACATTTTTGCCTTTCTCATATAGAAAGGTTATGCAATCACTCTAAAAATCTTCAATTATACCGGCCCGAGGGGGGGTATGCAGTGAGGGGTTGCTACTTTAAAATTAAAACTAGTTTAAAATTTCTTAACAAGTTGAAAATTTTCGGCAAGACCTGGACCTCCCGGATCTTTCTCCATGATCCGCCGCTGGTTTCAAGCGATGTTTCAATATCACATAGTATCTCAAGATCGTGGCTGTCGATCGATTGTATGTATGTGCAAATCGTACTAAACATGTAATATTCATTTCCACCATTGTATTGAACATAACCAGCCATGGAATCGTAGTCTGGACAAATGAGAAAAGCACAATTGCACCACTAGGTGGATTAAAACAGGTTTATATTTTGGGAATGCGTCGAGTTGAGACGAAAACGTAATATGATTAATAACGAGGATGACACTTTCCGTATGTAGAGAGAAATTTATGAAAAATGACGATTTCCATTCGACTCTAGCAGGTTCTGATCAATTTTGATGAGCATTTGATTTTTGTTGTATGACCAATTATATGTATAGGTCAAATGTTTAAAAACAGTAATTTAAGGTCAAGATAGCATCATTTTGAAACTGCCAATTTCGGAGGTTTAGTATCTTCAATGAGTTATATAAACGTTAAACAGCGCATCATTTGATAAAATAATTTTGACGGTATATCGTCCAAGAAGTATTTATGGTGAATTTTCTCAGGTTGATATTCATGACTACAATAAAGTTTCAACAAATTCGCTAAAGACACGAACCTTGTTACTATTTTCTGGAAAATAATTCTGCATAATTTTAAAACTTTAAAATTTATGGTTTCGGAATTATGCCGTTTGGACAGTAAGATCGATTTTCACCAAACCCCCTCCAAACCGAATTTTTGGCTACGCCGCTGACTTCAAGTAAGTAGAAACCACAGTTTATAAAGAACAGTTGCGCAAAGACTGAAGCAAATCTACCTATTGAACACTCAAAACGTCTACCTATCGGACACGAAGAATAACAATGCTCGAATGCGTGGGGAGTATCGTTATTATGTGATTATAATTATGAGAAAAAATTCAATGATGTAATATTAACATTTAAATAATGTTAATATTTTGCTTAATGACAATTATTAAAAAATATATGTTCACTGATATTCAAATTTGGCACTATTTTAAACACCGGAACAGCTCTTCCACCGACAGTGGAAATATGAAGGTATTTCTCATAGTTAAAGTGCAGCTAAAATTTTGACAAATTTGTGTATGCATTCCACTTATGTACCTGTTTCAAATTTATCTTACGCTGCAAATTCGACTGTTTTTTGTCACACCCCAATCAGACGGCAAGCGGCAAAAATCAATGCATTTCGTTCTTAGTTGCGGATCAGTTGAGAACCGGAAAAAGCTTAAATTCTTTATACGATGTTATTTATCGTACTGATTTTTACAAAATACAACTAAACACTTAATTTTAAATTTTTAAATGCGCAAAGTTAACTTCTAACTGAAGCGTTCGGGTGAAGTCATTTGAAATTTAACTAAAAATAAAAGGTTGCCAAAATTTAAAAAAGACCAATGATTGGTCCAATGTTGCCAATCCTCTTTACGCAACTCTACTATTAAAAACTCTGGTAGAAACAAAGTCGTTCTACATTCGAAAGAAACTTCTTCGAATGCTGAATATCTATTATAATACATTGACACCCCAATTTTATCAGCCAAATATGAATTGCCAAATATGATTTTTTTATTGCATCGAACTACAACAATTTTTAGGTAGCTGTCAAGGGGTTATTTTATAGACTTCTTCCAAAATTTGGTGAACCTGTTCCAATTCGTATACCAATTAATTGGTATACTTAAGGGTTTATATGTTGCAGATAGAGAAAATACTAAAGTTTTCAGCTTTTTTCCTACACAATATTACGAAAGCTTATTAAACAATTTTTCCTAATATGTTTGTGAAAATTATAAACTATTTGAAATATTTTAATAGTTTAATTTTTTATTTAACCGTGATTTTTTAATAAATAGTGACCATCGCTTAACAACGTAGTCTATTTTTCATGGCTTTCGGTGAGCACGATCTCTCGAATTGCTGAACTGAAAATTATGGAATAGAAATTAATTTTTAGTGTTCTTTACAGATTTAATTCGCCGCGCAGATAGCTCTGAATTAGACCCGCTGGTGCCCTAAGACGATTTCGCTAGATTTTCAGAGCACAGTGCACCCAGTGCACGGAGGGTTATCGAAAAGTTTCGTGAAAATGAAAATTTCAGTAATGATGATGATTTTCCCAAACGGTTCGTTTTCGAGAGGTTTTTATTTGTTCTTTGGCATTAGGATTAGCGATAATAATTCAAATCAAGGATACTACTGGGAAGACACCTTTAGAAAAAGTTGATGTCGAAGTAAAATTTGGAACTATGCACGCATGCACTTCAGAGATAGTGTGATATCAGGAGCTGCGATTTCATTTCAACGCTTTTTTGTGAAAAGGGCGATACTCACAAATGTAAACATAAGGCTTTTTTTCATACATGCGAATGATTAATAAATAACCTTTTTAGGAAAATTCAGTTTTCCCACCACAATTTAGATATTTTATTAACAGGGCATTAACAATAATTCGATGGTATGTCTATTTTATGGGCCATTTTTTCGCTTTCCTATTGATTTGGTTTGAGATTTCTAGCACTGATGTTGTCCTATGCTGATTTGAGCGATTCTCTGAGTCCTGCCACAATCCCATGTAGTATGTGTTATCAAAAACATCGCGAAGCATCAAGTTCTAAATGTTCTCAAACGATATAATATCCGAAGAGAGTGATAAGAGTTATAAGAAATGTCTCATCACACTGTTAGGTGGATTAAAAGCGTTTTTAGCTTTAAACCAACTTTCCCTAACCTTTAGCTTTTTATAACTTTCCCTACCCAGCTAGCTAATTGAATGTCGTTAAAATGTAAAAAAAGAAAATGTGTTTAACCAACATTGAGGAACTATTAAAAAAATTTCAGCAGTGATTTGTTAAATTTTGTAAACAAAGTCAACCATTCACTCGAATACGACAAAATAAAAATTGCACGTCGAACACCTACACTAGAAGCACGACCCACTTACTGAAGGGCACGACATGATAAAAAGATACCAACATGGACGACAAAAATACCGCGCACTGGGTGGACATCGTATGTCCGTCACCCAGCCAGCCAGCCAGCTAGCCAACCAACCCGGGTGAAAACCTGTTTATTTCGGCAGTTTCACCAAGCTCGTCTCTTCGAGCGCTGCACTGTCTCCCGTTATGTAACTCTTGGCTGCTTTTTTCGGTCTGTCCAATATCATACTTTCATCGAACAACTTTTACGATAAGATAGATGACGAACCCCCCAGCCCAATGTAATGCTTCTTGAGTGAATGGAAACATCGAAAAATCCGCTCCGTTGTTTGCCACGTGGGAGGTATGTTTCGCGTGTCATTTTTCCCATCCGTCCGTCAGTCAGTCAGTCTAAGAGAGCTTTGTGTCGTTCTAACGGATTAACACCGGACTTCAGCTCCGGCTCGGTAGGGAACACAGTTTGACGTATTTACAATCCTAATCAGTGATGGTGAGTTGCTACCGGGCTTCTGTGCAGACCACGATACTGGTCTTGAAAGGTCTACTTAGTACCTGCCGTATACAATCTGATCTCGATTTGCCCTGTGCAACATAGAAACCGCAGCTCGGCGGCAAACGAACTAACGATGTGAATAAAGTATGTAAGATCGCTTCACGCCCCCCCCCCCACCGACTAGAAAATCGTGAATTTAGAGCAGCGGAGCGATAGTGAAAACAATGTAAAGTGTCCTACTCCCACTACTGTGTTCGTCCCTCGTCGTAAGAAGCTCGACACTGCACAGTGGCACGACTGAGAACAAAAGGTGGACTAAAGTCCAAACTTTTTCGTATCGGTTCATATAGGACGTTTTTATGTAATTTTGGTTCGCTGAATTTTAGATATTAAAACATTTCAAAAATGAACATTTACTATTCATTAGGGTGTCTCAAAATTTTTTTTTTCTGGATCGTTCTCAAAATTTGTGTATATTAATTTTCGTGTGCTAAATCGTTTTTGATATTAACATTCGCAAAAAAATTTCGTTATACATTAGGGTGGCTCAGAAATAATTATTTTGTTGGGAAGGTTGAAAATTTTTTAGACATTTTTGTGCGCTGAATTCCTATGTTGGTTATAGAAAATAGAAATTAACTTTACTACTTATTAGAGTGGCTCAAAAGTAAATATATTGTCTTTTATAAAGATTTCTTTCAATGGTAATTTTGGAATTTATTTTCGTATTAAAACGAATTGATTCTTATTATGTGGCTTAAAAAATGACTATATTGTTTTTAAGGATCAAATAAGATGTGATCGACTAATTTTGGAACGTTTAATTCATTAGTGGGTTACTTGGTATTGCATTCAATGGTATTTTTTTTTCATTTTCAAAACAAACATTTTGAGCGTCTTATTGGAATATTGATTTACATTCACTAATCAACAAGATGGTTAACGATTTTGTTTTCGCAGGTGTGTTTTAAGTTGCTTAGATTGCTTATTTCATACCTTAAATTAAAATAAATCCAAAATCCTTTTTTCGCGTATAGGGGAACATGGGGAGACTTGACCAAGCGCAAAATTCTATTTTCGGCTATGGCGTCTTCTATTCGATTCTTAATTTTTTTTCAAAAATATTTTTATACTTGTTCTGATCCCTTAAGGTAATTTTGAAAGTTTGGAGTGAAAAATCCTTTCCTTGTAGAAAATATTACGTGGTTAATAAATTTGCATTAAATGATGTAATTTTTTATCAAACCTTGTATGGACATATCTACTCGACTACTAATTACTATTAATGTACTAATATACCGTCTTAATCCTTGTGAAGCAGTGAAATGATTTTACATAAACTGGAACATTGGAATAGTTATTACTAGAATTTGCATGACATTGAACGCAATAACTAATGTTGGGGAGACTTGACCAAGATTTTATGGGGAGACTTGACCAAGTGGCGATCAGCTGAAGAAAGATGCAAAATTCCTAATATTTATTATACTTTGGTATCTACTGTTAATGTTAATCACGCCATAAAAAAATCCCACCCCAAACAAAAGTCTTTATATTTTAATATTTGTAAACAAAGTTAGCAATAGTAGGACTGATTTCGTGACGTGTGAACATACAATGCAAGCAGTACAGTTAATCCTAAAAAAGAAATGCATTTAAAAATCAAAATTTATCAAACGCAACTCTTTTATATTTTTTACTGCTACCTAAGGATCTCCACAATAAGTAAAAAAATAATTACAGTATGTTTTATGTCATTATTTTTTGTCATGATTTTTCAAAATTCCCTTGGTCAAGTCTCCCCGCAATGGGGAGACTTGACCAGAAAAAACGATCACAGAAAAACTTTTGTACCTTTTCAAAAATTAAATTAAAAATTCTGCAAAAAATCATGAAGACGCGCAATAACTTTGCGCATTATATCTGAATGACTTTTGAGGGATTGAAGGCTTTTTTAGAGATTTATTCAGTTTTAGCAGAAAACCTGGTCAAGTCTCCCCATGTTCCCCTATGGTTCATTTAAAAATGGTCTTATTTTATTAAGATAATATCGCATACCCTTAAGCTATATCAGCGCTATACAAACTCGGAGAAAATAGTTTCACCAAATGACTAGAACTCAACTGTGTTCACTCAATTTGACAGTTATTGCGTAAGTTAGCAAAAATAGTTCATGAAACATTTTATGACACATTTCAGATGGTTGAAAATATTTACTGAATTTTAAACATTCTTAATTCTTTTACCACTTGAAAACCATACTTCCCATTCGGCTCCTTACTCTTGATCACTAGTAAAACCCTTGCAGATCATGCTCTAAATGCTATTTGAAAGTTGTGCATAAATTAGTGTCATTATTCTAGTCATAAAGTGAATATTAAAATTAAATATCAGTAATAACCATGCGTCTCCATTCAGTTTTTTCAAATTTTGACTGCTTATCGCAAGTTTTCGTAAAACTAGCATAGGCTCATTTTAAAGAGAAAATGAAAAGCTTTCGAATGAGCATAATGTGATCGCGGGCATTCACGGGCGTCGTTGTTGTTATCGCTTTAGAAGTTCGAATTCAATAAAAATTCATGACAAACAGTTATCTAAACACTAACTAAACAAATTAGTGACTTATTTTTGGCGATTTTACGATGTAATTTTATCACACGGATAATTTTGGTGAAGTACTGCAATTCATAAAATCAACCGTTTCTTTGAGAAACGAGAATAACCGTATGTAGTTCCTATGGTCAAATAATGCAAAAAACACTTGAGTTATGCCCTTCAAAAAGCTGTCAAAAATTTTGCATTCAAATCACCTAAAATCTCTCGAAAATGTCTCTGATGGCTCAGCTGATACGAGAAAAATACTAGTGAGAATATCGCAGAACCTTCATATATGGACTTAAGTTCGAGCTCGTCCCACTGTGCACTGGCTGTGAGTTCGTCAAGGTCTCTGCGGGGTAGGGTGCACGTATTAGTTGATAGAGCCCAGTCGACGAGCCAGATCAGAATCGGTGATAAATTTGTATCGCCCAGCATTCCTTCCCCTGCTTTTCGAAGGAGACTGGGATTCGTAGGCCTATTGATTAACCGGGAAACCTCGCGGAGAATGGATTGCGGATCTGATGGTTGCACGCTTTTGTGTTTAAGTTGACGAGTACTAATTGTGAATTAGATTAACGATTAAGAAGAAATTAAGCATCTTAGTAGAATACTTTATGAACAATAACAGGTTGTCGATTCATCTTCGAAAATAAAATTCTCTTATTTTAAAAATCTGTTATTGTTGCATAATATGTTCAAAGTATTATGCTATATTTCTCCTTAATAGAGAACAAATTAGGTAAAACCAATTTTTTCTCCATTAAGGAGAAAATTGTTTAAATCTATCTTTGCTTGTGAAGAGCATAAAACCTGTAACTAAATTAGTTATGGAATTTGCGTTTCGATTTCGTCTCATCAGAATCCGACACTAAATTAGTGACAGGACTAAGCTAGCGCCGGACTGACGCTAGCTCAAAAAACGGAGACACAATTTGTGTTCCTGAGCAAACCCCTCGTCAAGCGTGATGTCCCGCAAGAAAAAGAGCTCATTTTGAGCTGATGAGAACTAATTAAATCGAAACATAGTATAGTGCATCTTGCATTTGCTTGCGAAGCCAAACCAAATGTTTGATTTCATTAGTTCTCATTAGCTTAAAATGAGCAAACTTTTCTTGCGGGACATCACACTTGACTAGGGGTTTGTACAGGAACACAAATTGTGTCTCCGTTTTGTTGGAGCTAGCGTCAATCCGGTGCTAGCTTAGTCCTGTCACTAAGTTAGTGTCGGACTCTGATGCGACGAAGTCGAAACGCAAATTCCATAACTAATGTTCAAAGTGCTTAAATCATCGCCGTATCAAAATCAAACTACCGTGGTCGTTCTATTTCAAATCAAAGATCAGCTGAAATTCTCAACCATTAGTAAAGATTAGTAACGATTTCCCCCGTCAAATCAACAACAAAATTCTCCAAATTCCACACCTCGAAAACCCCTTTCAACCTTGAACTTGCGCGTCTGCTCCAGTCACTGCCACCGATGCGCTATATCAACAGTTGTCTGTCTTCAGCCCAGCCAATGCCAGTGTGACCTCAACCCCTCCTTCCTTCGTTCGCCCGGCCGGCCGACCAACCAACCAACCGACCGGGGCCGGCTGTGGAAATAAGTCGAACCGAGAGGGGAAAAACCCCTTCGATTCGAACGGAGCAAAATTAACGGACCCGCCTTCTCGGGGCGCGCATCCAATCGAATCGTGACGGTTCGCAGCGACATCCGAGACGACGACACTTTCGAGAAAAGAAGCCCTGCGATGCGCTGCCCTGCGCTGGGCTCCGACGGCGCGGCGAACGGGAAAAGTCTCGAACCACCGCACCGCGGCGGTGAGCGCGGAAAGTGAGGTAAAATAAGAAAATCTTCGGTCTACGGTAAGTATAGCATTTAGTGGTGGCCGGCAGTGGTTGGTAGAGATACTGCACGGACAGTAGGCAGTAGGATATCAGATTCGGAAATCACTAGAGTGAATCGCGGTTTTTGTTTTCGCCGCAAAACCTATTCATTGAAGCTCCATGTATGCCGCGCGAATGTACTTCTCGGATGTCTTACACATGCCACATTCTCCCCTTCCCCAACCACGTTCATCATGTCCATGTGGTGCCTATCAACATGTTTTAGACAGAAACTTTGTTGTGGAAATGGCGAAGAAAATACATTTTCTATGAAACCAGACCTACCGGATGGGTTGGTGGTCTAACCATGGTCACTGTTTTGTGCGAATTTAGGTAGGTTTCACTTTGTTGTAACTAGAGTTGTTGGTGCTATCAAAGAGCAGGACAGTAGTAGATAGCTCCTAAAGTTTCGCTGTTTCATTATTGATATAACATTTTGATTCATATGAAATTTGGAATAAGATACCTTAAATAGAAACTTGTAATTATACAATCAAAATAATTTAAAGCTCATTGAACAATAGTTTTACTGCGGAAAATCGGTTGTTCATAGAACCAAGTAAAGGTTCGCCGCTTGGTGTATCATCAAACTTCCAATTTCTTGAGCGTATTTTCAAAAAGACATCTATAATGAGTGACTCTCCTCGTTTACTTTCTCTTCTGTTAATAATTCGGTTTCTTTAATATTTATTCCTCAACTCTTTGCATAATATACTAGTCAAAACCACCGTCTTTCGACCTGTACTGTAAAATAAGTGAAAAGTGCTATAGTGACGCCATAAAAATCGAAAGAGTGTAAACAAAGAGTGTCACTTATTGTAGATATGTCGCTTTGAATAAAAGCTCTAGATTTTTCCGAAAAAACAAAAAAAGTAAACGATGCCATGGAAACCAAACCAAAATAATAATAGTAAAAAACACAAACCTTTAAAATCGTCGACGTATCCGTAATCCAGAGTTGTAGCTGTTGCAAACACTCGATTCCGCTAGTAAAAAAACTGCCACACTTTATCACCCCCCTTTTTTATCGTGACCTTTCCAACCGCGAAGGAACTTCCGCTCCAATCGCGCACACACGCAAGCTACGAGGTCTTCCTTCGGCTTTCACTCACTCACTCACACAAATATGAGCGCGTGCGCTCACGCACTACGCACACACACCCCGATTAGTGCAGTACTAACTTTCCTTCCGCTTTTTCCTTCACACTCGATGACCTTCACTTATTTTCACTTTATTACTTTTAATATTTGCACAGATATTGCAAGAAAGAACGCAAACGAAGAAAAAAAAAAACACTACACCACCTGTAAAACCAAAAAAAACATGATTTTCACCGTTCAACTTACTGCCCGAAAAACACAAAAGCCAAACTGCTATTGCTGATGGTCACTGATTTCGCTCCACACTACAGTACAGTACACAGAGTCACTCACTCCCGGATTGTTTTTGTTTAGCGCGTTCGCGCGCTCATTCGCAAAATTGCGTCATCCATCGAGCGTCGTCATCGGTTCGCGCGGGTCATCAGTCACTTCGGTACGAGTTACACTGTGCGCATACACGCTAAACGGGGAATGGGCAGATGTATAACAAATAATTAAACTAATATTATTAGAAAATATTTTCGATCATTTTTGTCGGCTTTGCGTTTTTTCCTAAGACAATACGTGACAATCAGCTTCTTATTTTTGCTTCGATATTCTTCTTTTCGCACATATTCACCCTGCCGAAATCTTTCGAGCGAGTGTTGCTATTTTTATTAATGAAAATGAATTCTTGTTAATTTATTCTATGCCTGGAATATTTTGTATCTTGATTCCACTATACTGAGAAAGAGCACCGTTTTTCCATGTCATGGATGTTTAGTAAAGTTTGATGAAGCAATTTTCTGAAAAAAATAGATTATGGTTTGGTTGCTGTTTTGTTTTTGAAAAAGTTAATCAATCACGTACAATCGGGTCTCCTACTACGCCCATAAAGGGGGGCGTAAAAAAGGAATTCGCGTAATAGGAATCCCATAGCGTATGGAATTTTGACTAATTGAGGCTGTGGCCGAATATTTTGTCTGCTTTTAGCGCCATACTTTCTTTGACAAAGTTATTGTGCTTACACACAATTTAGAGCAATTGGATATCCAATTAGTTGAGAACTGTGCCGCCAGGGGTGCTTTGAAACAGAGTAAATAAATCGAACCTGTCATCGTGAATGTGACTATCCTTGAATGGGTTCAACATGAAATAGATCGAAACACTGATTATTTTCAAAGGCGGTGTCTTAGGAAGATTTGTCCAGGAAGTCAAGAGCTTCTGGATGGTGGAAGTTATAACTCGGAATTGTCCCACTAGGCGGCGCGCTAGTGCGAATGTAAATGTTCAACTAATGTCAAAATCATTCTTTATCTCAATAACGAGAATATTTAGAGGGGGCGGTCTTCTGTGAAGTTGCTCGAGAAATCAAAGACTACCAGATGGTGACAGGTTTCGTTTGGGAAACTATGTGGTGCTAGTGAGCAAACCAGCTTTCAGCACATTATAGAATATGATCATCTCAAATCATGTTTTCGGCAAAGTTCTAGAGAAGGTCAAGGGCTACGCGAATATGGACAAATCAAGTTGGAATAGATCCGCCAGGCGGCGCTATTAAGCATGTACACCCCCGGGGGATACGTACCGCGTAAAAAAAACCGCGTTAATTTGAAAATCCGCGTTAATTCGAAAATCACTTAACACGGTTTTTGCAAAAAATATTCTAAGTCCTTTTGAATGCAAAAGACTTAGAAGATTTTCGGAAAGATGGATGAGACGGGTCTGGAAGATTCCTTATGGCCCGCACTCCAACAATATGGGTATTTTCGGAATGGTCTTGACGAGTAGGTGCCAGAAATTTCTGTTTGACGCAATTTTGAAATCAAAGATGGCGACTTCCGGTTTAGCGAAATTCGCTGTAACCCAATCAATATGGGTATTTTCGGAATGGTCTTGAGGAGTAGGTACCAGAAATTGATTTCTGACGTAATTTTGAAATCAAAGATGGCGATTTCCGGTTTCAGCGAAATTCGCTATAACCCAATCAATATAGGTATTTTTGGAATGGTCTTGAAGAGTAGGTTCCAGAAATTGATTTTTGACGCCATTTTGAAATCAAAGATGGCGACTTCCGGTTTTAGCGAAATTCGCTATAACCCAATCAATATGGATATTTTTGGAATGGTCTTGAAGAGTAGGTGCCAGAAATTGATTTTTGACGCCATTTTGCAATCCAAGACGGCGACTTCCGGTTTTAGCGAAATTCGCTATAACCCAATCAATATGGGTGTTTTCGGAATGGTCATGAGGAGTAGGTGCCAGAAATTGATTTTTGACGTCATTTTGAAATCAAAGATGGCGATTTCCGGTTTAGCGAAATTCGCTATAACCCAATCAATATGGGTATTTTCGGAATGGTCTTGAAGAGTAGGTGCCAGAAATTGATTTTTGACGTAATTTTGAAATCAAAGATGGCGACTTCCGGTTTAGCGAAATTCGCTATAACTCAATCAATATAAATTCGCTATAACCCAATCAATATGGGTATTTTCGGAATGGTCTTGAAGAGTAGGTGGCAGAAATTGATTTTTGACGTAATTTTGAAATCAAAGATAGCGACTTCCGGTTTAGCGAAATTCGTTATAACTCAATCAATATGGGTATTTTCGGAATGGTCTTGAGGAGTAGGTGCCAGAAATTAATTTTTGATGTTATTTTGAAATCAAAGATGGCGACTTCCGGTTTAGCGAAATTCGCTATAACCCAATCAATATGGGTATTTTCGGAATGGCCTTGAGGAGTAGGTGCCAGAAATAGATTTTTGACGTCATTTTGAAGTCAAAGATGGCGACTTCCGGTTTTGCGAAATTCGCTATAACCCAATCAATGAGTATTTTTGGAATGGTCTTGAAGAGTAGGTTCCAGAAATTAATTTTTGACGCCATTTTGAAATCAAAGATGGCGACTTTCGGTTTAGCGAAATTCGCTATAACCCAATCAATATGGATATTTTTGGAATGGTCTTGAAGAGTAGGTTCCAGAAATTGATTTTTGACGCCATTTTGAAATCAAAGATGGCGACTTCCGGTTTTAGCGAAATTCGCTATAACCCAATCAATATGAGTATTTTCGGAATGATCTTGAAGAGTAGGTGCCAGAAATTGATTTCTGACGTACTTTTGAAATCAAAGATGGCGACTTCCGGTTTTAGCGAAATTCGCTATAACCCAATCAATATGGGTATTCTTGGAATGGTCTTGAAGAGTAGGTGGCAGCAATTGATTTTTGACGTAATTTTGAAATCAAAGATGACGACTTCCGGTTTAGCGAAATTTGCTATAACCCAATCAATATGGGTATTTTTGGAATGGTCTTGAGGAGTAGGTGCCAGAAATTGCTTTTTGATGTCATTTTGAATGGTAGATGGCGACTTCCGGTTTAGCGAAATTCGCTATAACCCAATCAATATGAGTATTTTTGGAATGGTCTTGAAGAGGTTCCAGAAATTGATTTTCGACGCCATTTTGAAATCAAAGATGGCGACTTCCGGTTTTAGCGAAATTCGCTATAACCCAATCAATATAGGTATTTTTAGAATGGTCTTGAAGAGTAGGTTCCAGAAATTGATTTTTGACGCCATTTTGAAATCAAAGATGGCGACTTCCGGTTTTAGCGAAATTCGCTATAACCCAATCAATATGGATATTTTTGGAATGGTCTTGAAGAGTAGACGCCAAAAATTGATTTTTGGCGCCATTTTGAAATCAAAGATGGCGACTTCCAGTTTTAAATTCGCTATAACCCAATCAATATGGGTATTTTCGGGATAGTCTTGAATAGTAGGTGCCAGAATTTGATTTTTGACGCCATTTTGAAATCAAAGATGGCGACTTCCGGTTTTAGCGAAATTCGCTATAACCCAATCAATATGGGTATTTTTGGAATGGTCTTGAGTAGTAGGTTCCAGAAATTGATTTTTGACGCCATTTTGAAATCAAAGATGGCGACTTTCGGTTTTAGCGAAATTCGCTATAACCCAATCAATATGGGTATTTTCGGAATAGTCTTGAAGAGTAGGTTGCCAGAAATTGATTTTTGACGTAATTTTGAAATCAAAGATGGCGACTTCCGGTTTTGCGAAATTCGCTATAACCAAATCAATATGGGTATATTCGGAATGGTCTTGAATATTAGGTGCCAGAAATTGATTTTTGACGTCAGTTTGAAATCAAAGATGGCGACTTCCGGTTTTAGCGAAATTCGCTATAACCCAATCAATATGGGTATTTTTGGAATAGTCTTGAAGAGTAGGTTGCCAGAAATTGATTTTTGACGCCATTTTGAAATCAAAGATGGCGACTTCCGGTTTTAGCGAAATTCGCTATAACCCAATCAATATGGGTATTTTCGGAATGGTCTTGAAGAGTAGGTTCCAGAAATTGATTTTTGACGCCATTTTGAAATCTAAGATGGCGACTTCCGGTTTTAGCGAAATTCGCTATAACCCAATCAATATGGGTATGGTCTTGAGTAGGTGCCAGAAATTGATTTTTGACGTCATTTTGAAATCAAAGATGGCGACATCCGCTTTTAGCGAAATTCGCTATAACCCAATCAATATAGGTATTTTCGGAATGGTCTTGAAGAGTAGGTTCCAGAAATTAATTTTTGACGCCATTTTGAAATCAAAGATGGCGACTTCCGGTTTTAGCGAAATTCGCTATAACCCAATCAATATGTATATTTTTGGAATGGTCTTGAAGAGTAGGTTCCAGAAATTGATTTTTGACGCCATTTTGAAATCAAAGATGGCGACTTCCGGTTTTAGCGAAATTCGCTATAACCCAATCAATATGGGTATTTTCGGAATGGTCTTGAAGAGTAGGTTCCAGAAATTGATTTTTGACGCCATTTTGAAATCTAAGATGGCGACTTCCGGTTTTAGCGAAATTCGCTATAACCCAATCAATATGGGTATGGTCTTGAGTAGGTGCCAGAAATTGATTTTTGACGTCATTTTGAAATCAAAGATGGCGACTTCCGGTTTAGCGAAATTCGCTATAACTCAATCAATATTGATATTTTTGGAATGGTCTTGAGGAGTAGGTGCCAGAAATTGATTTTTGACGTCATTTTGAAATCAATGATGGCGACTTCCGGTTTAGCGAAATTCGCTATAACCCAATCAATATGGATATTTTTGGAATGGTCTTGAAGAGTAGGTGCCAGAAATTGATTTTTGATGCCATTTTGCAATTCAAGATGGCGACTTCCGGTTTAGCAAAATTCGCTGTAACCCAATCAATATGGGTATTTTCGGAATGGTCTTGACGAGTACAGTTCCTCAGCCGAGTTTTACATCAAAAGAGACACAATGTTTTATTTTACATATAAAATCATGTAAACTTCCATTATCAGAGAAATGTCGCAATTTTGTTCACATCAAATCTAATTTTCATTTTTTCCAAGCGTGTATGATATTTTGAGTTTTGCGTTTCAGTTGCACTGTGTTGTCAAAAACAAAACGAAAAATTCGATTAGGTCGAGTTCCGTTGAGTAAGGTATTTTTGAGTTTGAGATAAACCTAAAATTAGGCACATTTTACTTAACTTTAAATATACTCAAGGTAATGTACACCAGGGTTGTTAATGACTTCAACGTTATCATTTCAACGCGATATCGTTGAATCGATAATTTTTCCGTTAAATTCAACGACGTTGATTTAGACGTTACTTTCATCGTTCATCGTCAACGCACTTCGATGAATGTAACATTAACGTTATCGAAAAATTTGGCGTTGATTTCTCTTTTCACTTATATAATGGCGCCTACACTATCCAATAGATGTATATTTATGGTTACTAGCTAATACCTGTCTCGCACGTTGCTGCAACTTTCAACGAAATAGGAGTAAGACACAATTTGTTCCGAAGCGTCATCTGGCGAGTAGATAATCCTACACAAACACGCTCCATAACAATTGCCTACAACGTATCGATTTTTACGGCAATTGGTTAAGCCTTATGGGAGTCCATATATCACATACATACAAACATTGACTTTTATAAATATAAATTGGTTTTTGCCTTTCTAATATAGAAATGTTAAGCAATCGGTCGAAATTTCGATCTTTTGACCAAGGCCCGTCGGACCAATTCTCTTATACCATTAAACTCAGTTCGTCGAGATAGGAAAAACTTTGTATGTGTGTGTTTATGCAAGTATGTATGTGTCCAACAATCTCATCAATTTTTCTTCTGGATAGACCGATTTGCACAAACCTACTTTCAAATGTAAGGTGCAACCTTCCCATATAAAATCCTTCGATGTCATGTTTTTGCCCTATTAACTTTTATTTATGAATGAATTTCCATCTTTTACCAACAAAACAATTCGGAATTAACAGAAAACACTATTGAAAAACAAGTAAAAATGAATTGATCTCGGAAAACATGAAAACTCCCATACATGAGTCAATGTATTCCGTGCAGCACCAGAAGAGAGCACCTATGTGACTCAATCGGATACGGGGAGGTTATTTATTGCGGTACCGCGTGTTCGTTTGTATCAGTCGTTGCTCGCTTTTCGAACGAGCAACGCCCTGGATTATAATGGACGGTTGCGATAAGTGGGACATGTCACGAATTTTCGGCAGTGTTGGCATGGTAAACTTTGGCTAGACGAACCCATTTGTGTATGTAAAGTTTCAAATTGCACATCATGGCGAAGAGCATGCGATAAACTTTGCACACAGTAAGGAAACGGGTGCAACGGGTTGTACTATCACGCGAATAATTGAATCGATTGAACAGTGGGTGAGTAGCGTTGGGACAGGGACTAATTTATTTTTGTTTGTGTCGGTTTGTATGTACGTAGTGTAATAAGCTAGGGGGCCGCGAAGCCGCTGCTGGGGGTCCGCGCAGAAAAATATATTTTCTGAGTGCAGATTGAAATTTTTCTGGGTGAAAGTGGAGCTTAAGCTTTCGAAAGTCAGTTCAATCATATACAAAATAATGTTAATATTGATAACGTTCAACAATTTTGCCTACAAAAAAAAGATTTGTGCTTAAAACCTGCAAACCTGTTCTGTTACCGCGCATTTTCGATCAGTTCATTGCAAGAACCCTGTCGACCTTCCTTCCTGAGAATAAGTGGAATCGTATTGCGTCAATCTAGTGCCTTGGTCAAGTGCCACATTCTGAGGAGACGAAGTCGAAACGCAAGCAACAAATCGACTTTTCGCTTGTATTTTTCTTTTATTTTGCAAATTTCTAATTTCAAAGATATATAATTCTTTTCAGATTGATATTTAAGTTTTTTTCTCAATTATTATGCATCATATTTTCCAATTTTTTTTATTTTTCATTGTATTTATTTTTGTGTCATTTTCATGAAATTTGAAAAATTGCCAAGTTTTGATTTTCAAATTTACATCTTTACATTTTTGTTTTGCTTTCTACCAACCTTTGTTTGGTTAATTTCTTTTATTAATCATTTTCATTTTAATTTTTTTTATTAATAATTTTTTTATCAGATTCTGAGCTTTTTTATGTAATATTGATTTTTTTCAATTTCTTAGTTGGGGATAACTTTTCCATTTTTGGAATAAAATTTAGTTAATTTTTAGCTCATTTTCATTCCTGAATTTTTTTATTTGGATGTTCTGGATTCTTTTTTTATTTTCTGAAAACCTTGAGAATATTTACGCAACGATTAGGGCATCGCAAAAAAAAAATTAAAATTTGTTTGTCCCCTCTCTCTGCATTGTGACAAATGTCAAAGTAAACTCAGATTCCAAATTTCTTACCATTTGGACAAGTTTAGACCTCCGCAAACTTTGTTTAATGTTTTTAACCCTTTCATGCCCATGTTCTTTATGACTGACAATGTTTTTAAACAGCTGAAACTTTTCGTTTAAGCAAAATTTGCTGACAAAAACAAGTAAAGTTAATAAATGTGACTGTCAACGCAGAAACCGTCGAGCTGGCAACACTGCCTGACAAAGGCAACGCGTCCGCTTCAAAAGCAACACAACAGTGAAGCGCCGCGTCAGTGGGTGACAGACGTCATTTGATGACAGTGGAGATACGTCACCGAACTGTCAACGGCAAGACCGCGTGTTCTCGTAATCGGTCTATTCCACATTAGCCGTGAACGAGAACAGGACTGAACTAGCAAAGTGCTGAAAATTAAACAAATTGAAAATTTTAGTATTAAAGTGAAGAAAAGTAAAGATAGTAAAGAGTGAAAGCGAGGTTAGGAGTAAAGTATAGAATTAGATAGAAGTGAGTTAACTGTGCTAGAAGGAAAGTAAGTAAGCAGCTAAGAAAGAAGAAATATTTTTAATTATTGAAATCTAATTTAACCCCTTTAGCTCGCAGACGAAGCTAACCGCTATCTAGGGCGGAGAAAAGGAATAGCCCACCAAATTGTAAGGTACATTTACAATATAAATACGCTCACTAATTCCGAATTATAATTACAGTTGAAGCTAATTAAAATCATTACGCTGTCAAAACGGCCTTTTTCCTTCGCCCTACAACCTCGACAATCTTCAAAATTTGAGGTAAGATGGCCGAACAGACGCCAATTGGAGATACAACGGAGTTGGAACAAGAGGAATCCAATTGTGTGGCCTGCCAACGTCCGGATAGTGCGGACAATATGGTCCAGTGTGACCGATGCGACGGATGGCGGCACTATACATGCGCCGGGGTGGATGCGAGTGTGATGAACCGGGCATGGGTGTGCGGTGATTGCACCTCCATGCAAGAGGATGCCATTTCATTGAAGAGCGGTTCCAGTCGTGCCAGTGCAGCGTCGGCGCTTTCCGTCTGTATGAGCCAGCTGGTGGAAAGGCAGCAGCTAGAACGAAAACGTGCGGAAATAGAGCTGCAACGCCGCCATCTTGATGAGCAACAAAAACTCATCGACAAAGTGCTGGAAGGAGAAGAAAATGGCAGCCATCGCAGTGATGTTTCAGCGCGCAGTGCTACCAATGAAGCGGCTTCACCTACTTCAAGTAAGCGTCTTTCTACTCCACTTCCCCCCGGTGCCCCACTAGCATCATCTGTTCGTCGTTCGGTACCGGCGCCGGGTACACCCAGATCGGTAGCGCCACCGATGGTAACCATTCCCCTAGCAGTGTTGAAGCCGTCTGCGTCTCAGTCACCACAGGGAACGAAATCTGAGGATGCATTGTTGGAACTCAGGAACCGAGTGGAGCAATGCGAAAGGCGAGCAAAACCGACAAACGAACAGCTATCAGCACTACAAGCACAGTTGGAACTGTGCCGCAACCTACTTGAAGGATTTCAATCCAGTGCGGAAATGTGCGAACGAGTCGGACAACCGGAAGCAAGCAGTACAGTGACGGAGCAGCTACCAAAGCCAGCGGCAAGCCAGCCGCGCATGGAGAAGCAGACCGGCGCCATTCCCAAGGCGGGCCGAACGTTAGCAACTGTCCCGGAGTACGAACGAATTCGGTCTAAAAATGGTTCCGAAGCTGAAGCAGTAGGTGGAATCGACCCAATAAATCGTCGCTGGCCTGTGAGGGAACCGGTAAGCCATACTAGTTTGGCAGCGGTAAGTCAAACAATCGCAGCAACGGAAAACAATCCAAGCTATATGGAACCCCCAGGTAAGCGTCAAGCCTTGAGTAATTATTCAATAAATGCAAACGAATACACCTCTCAATATTGCCCCACGACCAATATGTATGAAATTTCCCGTGAACAGTCGCGAAATTTCGCGCATCCGGGAAATAGTAAAATGCCTCCTGAAGTTCCCCGCGAGCAGCAGCAAGTTTTTCACGCGCGCCCGGGTGTAACACAAATACTAACTCTGCCCAAGAGTCAATATAAGAATAAAACCGATGAACGAATGCGTGATTCCCCCACATACCCGGTTGAATTCAATAAATTTCCCCTGCCCCCTCGTCTGTCAGAAAATGTGTATCAAGACCAAGTGATTCCCCCTCGAGCTCCAGGAGGTCCAACGCAGCAGCAGCTAGCAGCACGGCAGTCCCTGGCTAAGGAACTTCCCCGATTCTCTGGAGACCCAGCGGATTGGCCGATCTTTATTTCAAGCTATCGATACACAACAGAAGCCTGCGGCTTTTCGGATGGTGAGAACATGCTTCGCCTGCAACGATGTTTGTCTGGTTCTGCGCTTGAAACAGTACGTAGTCGGCTGGTGTTACCAGCAGCGGTGCCCCAAGTGATCGAGACACTTCGTATGCGATTTGGACGTCCTGAGTTGCTGATCAACGCTCTGCTACGCAAGGTGCGAGACATCCCAGCACCACGGTCCGACAGATTGGAAGGTCTCATCGATTTCGGGATGGCGGTGCAAGCGTTATGCGACCACATCGAAGCGGCGAACGAACGCGCTCATTTATCGAATCCTTCACTACTACAGGAACTCGTTGCGAAGCTTCCCGCAGATCAAAGGATGATGTGGGCAGGATATAAGCGTAGTTTTCAAGTCGTCGATTTAAAAACCTTCGGCGATTACATGACGTCGGTGGTGCAGGACGCGTCGAGCGTAGTAACCTTCGAACCTGAGTCCAGAAGGAACAACCCACGCGATCGTCCGAAGAACAAAGCGTTCGTGAACACTCACGCGATGGAAGGAGCAGTCAGTTCTGTACGGTCAATAAATGTGCCAACCGGCGCAGCGAAACAGTTTGACTGCGCACACTGCAGCAAAACTGGTCATCGAGTGCGCGAGTGTATTGCATTTAAAGCGTTGCACGTCGACGACCGCTGGAGAAGAGTCCGAGCTTTAGGTCTTTGTCAGAATTGTCTATTCAGCCATGGACGCAGGGCGTGTCGGATTCGTAGTAGTTGTGACATCGAGGGTTGTCAGTTCCGCCATCATCCACTGCTTCACTCTCTACGTGGGCCTCCAAAGGCTCCAGCATCGAATGCATTAGTGGCGGAGAATCACACCCACCGTCTTCTGACTTCGTCGACGCTGTTTCGGATAATTCCCGTGATCCTACATGGAAGCGACGTCTCGATTGATACCTTTGCATTCTTGGACGAGGGATCAGATCTGACACTAATGGAACATGATCTGGCTGTATCGTTGGGTCTGAAAGGTAGCCCTCAGCCTTTGTGTCTACGCTGGACGGGAAACACTTCCCGCATGGAAAAGGAATCGCAACGCATCACTTTCGAGATCGCAGGTGAAGGACAGCACAAACGGCACAAGATAGTGAACGCAAGAACGGTTCAATGTCTCAATCTGCCGAGTCAGAGTTTCCAGGTGGAAGAAGCAGCGACAAAACACGCGCACCTTAGGGGGATTCCGGTTAGCAGCTACCATAACGCAAAGCCTAAGATCCTCATAGGAATCGACAACCTACGACTTGCGCTACCACTTAAAGTAAGAGAGGGCGATGGTACCGGTCCTATAGCTGCGAGAACCAGATTGGGCTGGTGTGTCTACGGCCCGCGAGAAAGCGGTGACACCGAAGCTTATAATTTCCACGTAAGCAGATGCGATTGCGACGAAGAACTTCACGATACGGTGAAGCAGTTTTTTGCCATCGAAGAAGCAGGCGTGCGCCCGTCAAACATTCCAATGTCTAAGGAAGAACAACGAGCGCTAACCATCCTGGAAACTACAACCCGACGAGTAGAGAACCGTTTCGAAACGGGTTTGTTGTGGAAAGAAGACAATGTAGAATTCCCGAACAGCTACACGATGGCGGTACGTCGTCTAGAATGTCTCGAACGCAGAATGGATCGCGATCCGCTGCTAAAAGAGAACCTCCATCGACAGATGTGCGAATACGAGGCAAAGGGTTACGCGCACAGGGCTACGAAAGCGGAGATAGATGCAGCGGACCCAAGAAGGGTATGGTACCTCCCGGTGGGAGCGGTAATAAACCCTAAGAAACCAGGAAAGGTCCGAGTTATTTGGGATGCAGCCGCCAAAGTCGATGGAGTCTCACTTAACAGCGCTCTTCTCAAAGGTCCGGATCAACTCTCGTCACTTCCAGCCGTGCTATTCCGTTTTCGACAGTATGGGGTGGCGGTCAGCTCGGATATTCAGGAAATGTTCCACCAAATTCGTATCCGAGAGGAAGATAAGAATTCCCAGCGCTTCTTGTGGCGCGCTTGTCCATCGGAGAAACCTACGATCTACTTGATGGATGTCGCTACCTTCGGGAGCACCTGTTCACCAGCTTCGGCACAATTCGTCAAAAATCGGAACGCAGTACAGCACGCTGAACTGTTTCCTGAGGCATCGAAAGCGATCGTCCACGATCACTACGTTGACGATTACCTGTCGAGTTTCGGATCCGTAGAAGAGGCGACAAAGGTAGCAAACGACGTGCGATGCATTCACGGCCAAGGAGGCTTCAAATTGCACAACTGGCGATCAAATAGCGGCACGGTCCTCGAGCAACTGGGCGAAGTACCAGATGGAACTGAGAAGCAACTGAACCTGATCGACGGGTCGACAACCGAGAGAGTGCTCGGTATGCTTTGGAGCCCATCATCCGATGAACTGAGTTTCTCTACTCAAATGAGCGACGAGGTACAAACACTGATTCGCATGGCAACCCGACCGACGAAGAGGCAGATTCTACGTTGCGTCATGACGTTGTTTGATCCACTGGGGTTACTCTCGCCGTTTATCATCCACGGAAAGGTCTTGATCCAGGACCTGTGGCGCGAAGGCACGGATTGGGACGAACAAGTAGGCGATTTAGTCTATGCGAAGTGGCAGAGGTGGATCGAGATGATCAACCATATCGCAGAGATCCGAATTCCCAGATGTTACTTCCCCAACGCCACGAGAAGGACCTACCTCAGGGCTGAAATGCATGTGTTTGTCGACGCAAGCGAAGTAGCTTATTCGTGCGCTATCTACTTACGCACCTTCAACGAACACGGTAAACCACAGTGCAGCTTAGTAGCGGCAAAATCAAAGGTCGCCCCCCTGAAACCGTGGTCTATTCCCAGGCTGGAACTGCAGGCATGTGTACTGGGCGTACGGTGGTCAAAATTTGTGAAGGAAAACCTCGACGTCCCAGTTTCCAAGACGGTTTTCTGGACCGATTCCAGAACGGCGCTATCCTGGATTAATGCCGACCCTCGAAACTATCGACAGTTCGTGTCCTGTAGAGTAGGTGAGATACTTGAGCATACTTCGGTAAGCGACTGGAGATGGGTGCCTTCCAAATCAAATCCAGCGGACGAAGCAACGAAATGGGGTAGTGGACCGTACTTCAACCACGACAGCAAGTGGTTCCAAGGACCGCATTTCCTGAATCTCCTGGAAGCAGATTGGACCTGTCGCAAAGAACCGGTGATGGTTACCGTGGAAGAAATGCGTGTATCGACACTACATCACAGTTCGTTTGAACCAACGATCGATTTCGACCGATTCTCTTCCTGGGACAGGTTGCAACGTGCGACCGCATACGTTCTCCGTTTTCTGCACAATGTATCGAAGAAACAGCCACGATATAGTGGACAGCTGCAACAGTCGGAGCTGAAGGCTGCTGAAGAAGTCATCTTCAAGTTGGTGCAACGTGAACAATACCCGGACGAAGTTGCAGCGCTGTCAAACAAAGCGCCCAATGAGACCGGTCAAGAAGTCATCGGGAAAAACAGTTGCATCTACCAAATGATGCCGAAGCTGGACGAGAAGGGTTTGCTACGTGAACAGGGTCGAATCGCGGCAGTTAAGAACGTCGCCTACAACGTGCGCCATCCCGTGATTCTACCGAGAAGGCATCGCGTCACGGAACTTCTGGTGCATCGATTCCACCGCAACTTTCGCCATGGCAATGCTGAAACGGTCGTTAACGAAGTTCGACAATTGTACGCTATCCCGAGGCTTCGATTGGTGGTCAAGAAAGTGGGCAGAGAATGCCCGTCCTGCAAAATACGGCGAACCAGACCAATGATCCCTCCAATGGCACCACTGCCATCTGCCCGCTTAGCCCATCACGAGCGAGCTTTCACCTACACAGGGGTGGATTATTTCGGACCATTGCTGGTGAAGTTGGGGCGATCCAATGTAAAGCGATGGGTCGCACTGTTCACCTGCCTAACGATTCGTGCCGTACACCTAGAAATCGCCTACACACTATCAACAGAGTCCTGTATTTCGTGCGTCCGCCGATTCGTTGGACGGCGCGGGCCACCTGCCGAGTTTTTCAGCGACAACGGAACGAATTTCCAAGGAGCCGATCGAGTACTGCAGCCAGGGACTGTCCGCAACGTTTACCAGTGCAAACACGAAGTGGAACTTCATACCACCAGGAGCACCACACATGGGCGGAGCGTGGGAACGCCTAGTACAGTCCGTTAAAGCTGCAATGAAAGAAGCGTATTCCGAGGGGAAGCTTGACGACGAGGGGTTGCAGACGTTGGTCGTGGAGGCTGAAAGTGTCGTGAACTCAAGGCCTCTGACGTATCTGCCATTGGAGAGCGAGGAGACCGAGGCCCTCACCCCGAACCACTTCCTGTTGTTAAGTTCGAATGGGATGAAGCAAATGAACGACGAAGATGAAGGACCGAGACAGTTCAGCGAATCAGTTCGGTGTCGAATCCTGGGGGATTCCTGGGAGCACATCCAGCATCAGCTAGATGTATTCTGGGGGCGCTGGTTGGTGGAATATCTGCCGGTGATCCGCCGACAACCGAAATGGTTCAGCGAGACACCATCATTGAAACCAGGCGACCTGGTAATGGTCGCGGAGCCGACGAGACGGAGTGGCTGGGAGCGAGGGCGAATAGTTTGCCTGAAGCAGCATGCGGACGGCAGAAATCGACGAGCGGTTGTGAACATAGGCGACAAGACTTGTATTCGACCGGTGACGCGGTTGGCTTTGCTCGACGTCAAGGAGAGTGGAGCTCCGGCGGACTCCGGACTACACCCGGGGGAGACTGTCAACGCAGAAACCGTCGAGCTGGCAACACTGCCTGACAAAGGCAACGCGTCCGCTTCAAAAGCAACACAACAGTGAAGCGCCGCGTCAGTGGGTGACAGACGTCATTTGATGACAGTGGAGATACGTCACCGAACTGTCAACGGCAAGACCGCGTGTTCTCGTAATCGGTCTATTCCACATTAGCCGTGAACGAGAACAGGACTGAACTAGCAAAGTGCTGAAAATTAAACAAATTGAAAATTTTAGTATTAAAGTGAAGAAAAGTAAAGATAGTAAAGAGTGAAAGCGAGGTTAGGAGTAAAGTATAGAATTAGATAGAAGTGAGTTAACTGTGCTAGAAGGAAAGTAAGTAAGCAGCTAAGAAAGAAGAAATATTTTTAATTATTGAAATCTAATTTAACCCCTTTAGCTCGCAGACGAAGCTAACCGCTATCTAGGGCGGAGAAAAGGAATAGCCCACCAAATTGTAAGGTACATTTACAATATAAATACGCTCACTAATTCCGAATTATAATTACAGTTGAAGCTAATTAAAATCATTACGCTGTCAAAACGGCCTTTTTCCTTCGCCCTACAACCTCGACAGTGACTATTACCTTTTATTTAGAGCATTAATAGTTACAAGTATTAACTCTAGAACTGAAGTTATTGAAATTAGTCTAATTGGATTCCGATGGAGCAAGAGAAGGTGGAGGTGCTGCAAAGGAAAGTTTGCGTTGAGGGCGAAAAATAAAAATTTAGAATATCTTTGTTATTTTGCAATATTTTTGGAAACTGATTAGACCCACTAATTTCGATCGTCCTTGACTACGTTTTCCACTGAATTGTGAAAATTATAGGAAAATTTATACTGCGTACACAACAACAGAATCTCGCGATGGATATCAAACAAAATTTATATAGCGACGAGCTTCCTGTATGGAACCGATTCATAAGAAAATTATTTTATCAAAGTATGAATGATAGTACGTCGTACTTTTTTTAAAAAAATATTTATAAAGTGAATTCAAAAACACATACGTTTTGTTTTGAATTATGACTAAAGCCATAATTTTATTATTTTTTGTGCCAGCGGAGATGGTGATATTCCTTTAATTTCAAAACCAACGTCCAAATTCATCCGAATCAGTCATTTGACCCACCTCTCCCCATACATTTTGGCTCATTCCAAATTAATCACATTGTTGCAGTTTCATTTTCATTCTGAATCCCCATTAAAGAAATTTTCTTATCTGGTGGGGTCAACTAAACTCCCGACAACCACGTTCATATTAGCAATCAAATTTTGAATTTTTTTGTGCACAAAATACCGCTGACCAACGCGACGAACGAACACAAATGCGAACAAGCAACACAGAACAGATTCACCGAACAACAAAAAAAAATTAACTCCAATAATCGCATTTTTTTCCAACACAGTGAAGTGAGTTCGGACGCAACCATCCCAAAAGTCCAAGATCAAGAACACGGACACATAGGCAAGACAAGCCGCGGCGGCGCACGTTCTCTCGCGAAACTACTTCCACACTAACACCAACACACTAGCCCTAGCCACGCAACGTTTCTCAGCTCAGGCCCGATCGATCGTATGCACTGGTATCGCCGAGATTCGATTCGATGATCCTCTCGCTCCTATACAGTATGGCTGCGAGATCACGACGTACAATTCAAAAGCTCACTGCGCCTATATGTTAGTTAGGGTACGTGTGTTTTCACTCGCGCCGACTTCGCCGCCGATGGGAGATGTGTGAAACCAAACTTCGAAATCGAATCCACACTCGCGGGCACTACACGCTCTCTTTTTCGTTCCCGCACACTTGCAACAAACCAGCAGCGATGATGATGCTGGCTTTTCAATCTTCGCAGTTACAAAAAAAATCTGATCAAGAAATTCCAAGTTTACTGTTTCCGATCGCACTATTTGTACGAAACAATGGTTCACTTGCTAGTAGCCACCGTGAATGTCACTCTACGCTAGCAATAATGCACTGAAAATCCGTGCCGAATGCAATCAAATTAGTAGAAAACTTGTTCCGCGACCTACAAAAGCTTACAGCGAACAAAAGTTCCGTGTCCAACACGTTCGAAGTTGAGCTCAAGACTGAATTGAATGGCCGCTCCAATAATATGCTTTCCGTGCTGGAATGCCTCTTTCCTTTTGCGAACAAGTTTGTATGTGTGAGTGTTGCTTTGTGTAAGCGGCGCGGCGATCAGCAGTGTTGATTCACTCAACAAGTTGAGAGTGCGGTTTGCAGTGCCGACTGCCGAGCCGAGCCGAGTGCCCGGCAACTCCAATCATCGGAGAGCGAGATAAGCTTATTATTATTTTTGTTTACGTTCCAATGACGGGACTCTCGCGGTTCGTTTGCTGATTCCGGCTAACGCAACTGCTAACGTTGGTCGTGCCACGCTCTCGGCCAGGGATGCCAGATGTGAATACAAGGCTTCATTTTTGAAGATACAATTTGAAATATTTTAAAGACATAATTTTTACATTTTAGAGACAATTTTATTCGGAAATCTGTCTAGTTAATGGCAAAATATTCTTACTTAAAATCAATAACCGATTCCGAGTCCTGGTCCTATGAAGACAAATGGAGATATTTTTGATTAAAAATGTGAACATATTTGAAAAATATACCTGGTATCCCTGCTCTTGGCGGGCATCCGTGATCACTCGAGTTTCGTGATTTCAGTGGCGGGAGCGAGGGATGCCAGGTACACAGATTAATCTGTGTTTCACAGATTTTCAATGCTCTGCAGATTTTTAAAACTGCACAGACTTCCACAGTTCTCTGTTTTAATGTACGGATTTGCACAGTTTTCTGTTCTACTGAACAGAGTAGCAAAGATTTATCATTTGTGACCTCACGCTCAATTTTTGCCACGAGCAACATTTAAAAAAAAAAGGTCGCCACTTCTTGTTTTGATACAAATTTCGTACGTTTACCTCAAAGTACGATTTACATGATACAACAGGCTTCTGTCACCGGTACGGAACGTCAAGATTAGTTACATGTGTTCAAAGAGAATAGGGAAAGAGACGAATAGTGTGAAGCCAAAAATACCTTATTAAGCAGACCAATCGTGCAATGTAAATAAACATTACTCATGCCTGAGTTGGAGGAGATAAGTATTGTACATCTATTAAAAAAGAAATTTCAATTTTCGTCAGAATTTGGTTCAATCGTGGTTGTGAGGTGCATTCTAGAGTATATGTATGAGTAAAAACAAGCTTTAGAATTATTTCATCTCTTTGTGTCGAAATGCGCATCGTTTGATAAACAAATCCAACGATCGACATACGGGGTTTTCAAAATATAATAGGAGTCATTTAAAGTGCTGCCTGTGGAAGCGGTTGCCAAAATTCTAGCGTTGAAAACATCATAAAGGGAGTGTTGCCGTTTTGACTGATTTTCACTCTTCGTCTCTTTCCCTATTCTCTTTGCATGTAGTTAAATGTAGTCAACGGCGCGGAACTTTTTGACGTACGGCACGTGTGAACGAACGGGTACAAGAGAAACGCATTTAACTTATCCTGATGGAACGGTAACGTTCCGTTGACGGAAGCTGATGCCCGGTCAGCGTGGCAAGCAGAAAATTAGCAAAAGATGAGCAGAGCGAAATTGATGCTGGCAGAGCTTCTGCGAGCATTTTGCGTGATTTGTGCGAGAATTCTGGCAACGAATTCGCTCAAATGCAACAACCGTTTCTGACAGAAGCGGTTAAACCAACCGATGCTGCTCACTTTTATCTAGAATCCAGTCAGAAATGTACGGCCAAGATCTCTGCACGCTTCCTGCCACATCTTTGTCAGATGTTTTGCTCGATTCGTGTTGAATTCTACCAGGTAGGAATTGCCAGGATCTTTGCACAGTTTATGTCCAGGTTATGCCAGGGTTTTGCTCGGTTCCTGTCAAAATTTGCCAGAAAACGCGAGCGAAACCAAGTTCGCCCTAGCTCAACTAACCCGACAGGATACGCGCAGAAATCTGACAGGGCTGCCAAACCAAGGCCTACAGAAATCTACACTCTGAAAAATTTTCACGTTCGATTTACCTGAAAACATAGGTGGTTTTCATCCACCCTATTTTTCACGTAACTATTACCGGAATTGCACGTAGCCGATTAAAATTTAGTTTCCGGTAAATAAGACATGATTGTGATGTTTTGGTGAGAACGATGTGAAATCAGGTAATATTTACGCGATATTCCGTTGTATTTAAAATGCTTTTAAGGTAGGAGGTACGTGGATTTTCACGTTCGATTTACCTGAAAACATAGGTGGTTTTCATCCACCCTATTTTTCACGTAACTTTTACCGGAATTGCACGTAGTCTAATGAAATTGTGATTAAACTATGTACACGGAGAAAAAGAAAAATACTAAATAGCATAAATTTTATGCAAAAACCATATTCGATCTATTCACCCATTGGGATGCATAAAGTTGGTAATATGCTATCATAGCATAATCTGTTTTTATTTTCGAAATGCTTATTGCTATTTTATTCTAACAATGCATAAAATACGCTTAATCAACGGCAGATTTTTGTTTGCATAATTATTTTTTTCTATATATTTTAGGTTGTAAATTAAAATAAAATGAAAAGAGCAAACAATTTTATTAAATATTCTCTCAATTTTATTTTAAATGCTGCCAATAATTTTAATAATTTTAAATATGTAAATCTACTATATGATCGAATGGTACCTACAACGTAGTGAAGATGTTTTATGTATATTCAATTATTGAGCACCAACGTAATCATAAAATCGTGCAAGAATAATGAAAGACTTTACGGTAGGTGGTGACGTCATAATTGAACTGTGCTAGTTTGCTAGTAATGTTTACGTGGACTTCAATTCTTTGCAATTTGCTACAAATCCAAATAGGTCGCTTTAAAAAAAATGTCAAAACCGGGTCGTTTTAAAAAAAATTATCAAGAACGTTTACCTTCCAGATGACTTCCAACATCTTGTCCCAGTTTTTAATATAATGGACTCATCATACGGATCTTTCTGTTTTTTGAGTTTATTGATTTTGGTCCGGTCAAAGGAAACAGGGTCAGAGTTGGTTCCTGTGTGGAAAAAAATCAGTATCAGCAACAGCGGGTTTTTAATGGACACTAAGCAATGATTTAATTTTAATACTGAGTCATCTGTGGGAGAATCCGTTTTCGCATCCACAGTTCCATTCTTTACGGTAGCAGATTTATTAATTTTCAATACGTATAGCTTACCTGAAGCACAAATTACCGGATCGAATTTCTTTAGGCTCAAACACGGAAACTTCGGATCTACTTTAATCCGTTTTATAAAATAAAACAATAGTACCTGGACGAAAACCAGCGCATTGAAAACGTCGGAAAACCTGAAACTCTCAGAAACATTAAAAATTTACAAGAGCAATGAAAAGTTTGTAAGACGTCAGAGAGATCATTTGCGTATAAAGAAAATGAAAAATGGTTAAGTCCCAAGAGTAACGTTAGTAACGCTTTATGCACGGAAAATAATAAAATCTTAAAATGCATAAATATTATTCTTGCGGTGCATACTTAATATGCATTTCAATGATTAAAAGCAAATAATGTTAAAATTGTGATATATAATATGCTACTTAGCATTTTTCTTTTTCTCCGTGTACGTGAACAGTCCAATAAATAAGAAATGATTTTCACGTGCTTTTTGCGTAAAGTTTTGGCGAAATCGACAGGAAATCAGGTAACATTTACGTGATGTTCCATTATGTTTAAACTTATTTTCAGGTTGGAGGTACGTGGATTTCCAATGAGGATAATGGAATTTATATACGCGCACCTAATTTTGGTTATAAAAAATCAATAATCCAAGATGCTTATAGCTCAGCCATTTGAATTCAGATATTAGACCGACTCTCTTTGCAAAAAATTCAGTAATTCAATTGTCAAATTGGAATTACAGATCACTGAAAATTTGATTATTGTGTTGTCAATAAAACAATTTAATTGTTGAATTTTCGGTGGGGAAGAATTTGTCAAATGGTTAAATAAAAATTACTGAATCAGTAGTTTAAATTGCTGAATTTTTATCCTTAAAAATTGTTGGGTACAGAAGCGGTAAAGATGTTTATATTTTATCGGACTGTTACTGTTTGAAAAATTTTAAGCGATTAGTTTTAAGTATCGATGTTCTGAGTTTTTTGATTTCTTTCAAAAAATCGTGCCCTAATATACAGGCTTGATTTAACTTCATACTTATAATAATAATAATAATTTGTTTATTTGTTTTTATGTATACATATATATATATATATATATATATATATATATATATATATATATATATATATATATATATATATATATATATATATATATATATATATATATATATATATATATATATATATATATATATATATATATATATATATATATATATATATATATATATATATATATATATATATATATATATGTTTTATTTTGGTTGATGATGTGATTTCCATATGCTTATATCTTTGACCTGAGCTTACATATATCGTAAGCAATAAAACAACTAATTACAAATTAAATGCAAGTAATCTTCTCACAGATTTATTACAAGATTCTAGCCTAAAAGTGCTACATCGCTTAATCGAGCAATGTTAGCAGGTGAAAACAACGATATTAAGCACAGTATCATTATAGTGCCAGTAGGAACATAGTTGGCTTATAATAAAGGTTTCATCGCACCTGACGTCTTTCTGAAAGACATTGTTTTTCGCCGCTTATATAGTGTTCGAATAAATCAGGCACTCGTATAAGCTTATCGAATACACAAATTTCGCCAATTTCTTTGCATTGTTCATTTAACTGTTCCAAAGTAACATCTAACTGTTCCAAGTGTAAACCGTAATCTCCAATGGCACACTAGTTGTGATGCTGTACCTTTTAGAATTTCGGAAAGACAATCACGAGAATGCGTGTGGTTCGTTTCAGTTGATAGCTTAAGAAGAACTTTTATTTTGACGTTTCAGTTATACACGGTAATTTCTTTATAGGTAATTGTTAATTGCAATACACTCATATTACACTCTTAACATCTCCCCTCAATTTAACAATCCCAGTTGGTCACGAAGCATCCGAAACCTTGGCGAAGGCAGTCCTTTGGTCATCACGTCTGCTAGTTGATGTTCAGTTGGTACATACTCAAGACGCAATTTACCTTTCTCGACGAGCTCCCTCACGAAGAAATGCTGAATATCAACATGCTTATCCGTTTCTGTTTACGAGGCTCCATCGTTAGAGCAATACACGGTTGATTGTCTTCGAACACCGTTATTGGTTCTTGAACTTCACGTCCAATCGACTGTAGCAAGTTAGCAACCCAAATTAGGTCACAGCTGGCAAGGCAAAGAGCCATTAGTTCTGCCTCTGTAGTTGACAGAGCTACCGAGGTTTGTTTCTTAGTTGCCCATGCAACTGTTGATCCATACAGTTTGATTACAAATCCCGACACTGAACGTCGATCGTTTGGATCGTTACCCCAGTCCGCATCAGCAAACGCTTGAAGACCATCCGGTACATCTTGTCGACGATATACAAGTTGATAATCCATTGTACCTTTCAGGTATCTTAGGACTCGTTTCAGGTACACCCAATGTTCGTCCGACGCACAGCACTGGAATCCTGCAAAGTAATTGACAGCAGCGCAAATGTCCGGCCTTGAAGTTACCATCAGGTACATTAAACAGCCAATTAATTCCTTGTATGGGTTATGAGTGATCTGCTTGGCTTCCTTGTTCTTTTCAAGCTTCAAATGCGGCTCCATGGGGATCGCAGATGGTTTGCAATTGCTCATTCCGAATCGCTCAAGCACACTTGTCACATACGCTTTCTGTTCAATTATCATTAGACCCTTATTCCGATCACGCTTAATGTTCAGCCCAAGAAAGCTACTTACTTCCTGCAGATCTCTCATCTCGAATTCAGCAGACAATTTATTCTTTAGTACGCCTATCACCTTTTCAGAATTTCCAATGATGAGAATATCATCCACATATATCACTACATACAATACAATACCATTCTTCGACCAAACGTATAAACAAAAATCGTTCTCACTCCGTTTGAACTGCATACGGCTCATAAACTCGTGAAACCGATCGTTCCACTTACGCGACGCTTGCTTTAGACCGTATATGGCTTTGTTCAATCTGCACACCAGTGATACTCCCCGCTCAAAGCCAGACGGTTGGCGCATAAATACTTCCTCATCCAACACACCGTTGAGGAACGCGCACTTTACATCCATCTGGTGAACATGCCAACATTCCTGATTCGCAAGTGACAGGAGAATACGTAGCGTCGTCATCTTTACAACCGGTGAATATGTGTCCGAATAATCAAAGCCGTGTCGTTGAAAGAACCCTCGTGCCACTAACCTGGCTTTATATCGCTCCACTACACCTTCACTGTTTCTCTTGATCTTAAATACCCATTTGTTATCAATCACACGTTTTCCTTTAGGTAGTTCAACTAAGCTCCAAGTAGCATTCTTCTCCAACGATTTCAGTTCTTCTTCGATGGCTTTCTTCCACATTGGCCAATCACTACGCGTTTTCAACACTTCCACGTCAGACGGTATGTTCTCGACGAACTCTTCAGCACTGAGCGCAAACGCTGTAATGTCAACCTCATAATCGTTGTGCCACACCGGTGGAGCAACCATCCGTGTACTTCGACGGGAACCACTATCCACTATCGGGTTTTCTTCTTCATCATCCAGCGAATGCATATCATCCGAATCAGATTCCTCTGGTATAATTCTGTCAGGCTCATTATTGACGTCACACAAATCATCCGGCATACAATCACTCGATGGTCGATCTTTGATCACCACCATTCTAGGATTGTCTGGCTCTTTATCGATGCGTAATCCACCGAACTCGCACTCGTTAAAAATTACATCCCGCGACACGAAAACTTTCTTCCCGTTCCAGCAGCGGTAACCGTTCGGCGCATACCCGACGAAAAGCACTTTTTGACTTTTACCATCAAGTTTCTTGCGCAATGGCTTTGGTACGTGCACGAAACAATCACTCCCGAACACACGAAGTTTTGAGACATCCGGCTTCCGCCCGTTCCAAGCTTCATATGGTGTTACACTACCTTCGATCGCTACACTCGGGCTCCGATTCAGGAGGTAAGCCGCAGCATACACCGCTTCACCCCACATGTTCTTCGGCAAACGACTTGTTTCAAGCATCGCTCGCACTTTTTCCACGATCGTACGGTTTAGCCTTTCACTAACTCCATTTTGTTCAGGAGTATATGGAACTGTATACTCCAGACGAATGCCTTTTTGCTTGCAATATCTCTTCATTAACTTCCCAGTGTATTCGCCCCCGTTATCACACCGAAGTCGACCGATTTTTGTTCCGAAATGAGAGGTGACCATCGCTTCATATTCCACTAGCCGATCTAATACTTCGTCCTTGGACTTAAGCAAATACACTACGCACACATGTGTAAAGTCATCAGTAAACGTTAAAAAATACTCGTTCCCGTCCCACGAAATTGGGCTTACCGGACCACAAACATCACTGTGAACGATTTCCAGCGGCCTTCTAGCACGCTGTTCCGCCCTGGTTTGGAACGGTTCACGCGTTTGCTTTCCACTGATACACGGTTCACACACATATTTCATCGAACTATCACAAGTGTCTTCAATCGACATGCCATCGACCATGTTTTCCTTAATGATCTTCACTAAATTGTCGTTTCCGAGATGGCCGAATCTTTGATGCCAGAGCTTCATTTTCGTACTCACTTTTCCCGTTACTAGAGCTTTTTCTCCATTTCTCTCGCAAATAAGATTCATGCAGTACAGACGACCTAACTGCTTTCCGGTAGCAACAATTTCACCATCGTCCTCAACAGTAACACGCCCACCGTAAAAAATTACCTTTTTACCGGTGTTTTCCAAACGCCGCAGCGACAGGAGGTTCAATGAAAGCTCCGGAATATACAAAACATCTTCCATGTTCACTTGTATCATCTCATCACCCACAATAGCGTTAGCAACAATACGCCCTTTGAAATGAGCGAGCAAGTTAACACCATTCTTCGCCGTCTGTATTATAACCGGCTGATCTAATTTTTCCAGACATTCGAACAGCATCTTATTATTGGCCATATGCTCAGAGGCACCACTGTCCAAAAACCATTTGGCATCAATAACACTGCCAGTAATCGCGATTTCCACCGCTGCCACAAAAGACACCGTTTTTGAACCAACATTCGCATTCTGTGCAATACTTTTCTTCCCGTGTCTCTGACCATTGTTTTTATTTTCGCCGGATTTAAGACACTGGGCTTTCTTATGGCCAAGCTCACCACAACCAAAACACTTTATTTTGATTTTGGATTTCCCCGAAAACGCTGCTTCTTCCGTGTTGACTTCTAGTCGCTGACCCTTGCGCTTAGCTTCCACATCGAGATATTTCCGTCGCACTAAATCCATGGTAAGCTTCTCTGATATCGCTTCCATAGCGGTAGTGACGGCATCGTATGACTCCGGCATCGTCAGCATAAGATGGCAGATCACATCTTCTTCTTCCATTTTCGCACCAGCGCCTTTGACCTCACGCACGAGTTTATCAAACCGTAAAAAATGTTCCTGCAACTTTTCATTTTCGCAGAAACGCATCGACAGCAGCTGACGTTTTAGTAAAAAGCGATTTGTGATGCTTTTTCGTTCAAACACGTCGTGTAACCCGTCCCAGATTTGTTTTGGACTCTCTTTGTCCTTGACGTACTCAAGGTGACTGTCCGCTACCGCCTGAATTAAAACAGAACGACACTTATTGTCCTGCTTTATTCGTGCAGCCTTTTTTAATTCGTTCGCCGCTTTCACTTCGTTCGATGCGCCCGCGGGACTTTCCCAAAAATCTTCCTCTTCAGCTGCTTTCTCCACACAATGCAGCACCTCCAGTTGCTGGAGATAAACGCGCATCCGGAAACTCCAGTTATTAAAACCCGTTCCGTCGAAAGGTCTGAACTTGAGGATTCTTGCATCGTCCTCCATCGCGCACTACCGACCGATTTCTTTCGCGGTCCCAAATCGAGAAAGAGAAAAAAACGTGGTTTAAACTGGGTCCATAACCTTTTAGAATTTCGGACAGACAATCACGAGAATGCGTGTGGTTCGTTTCAGTTGATAGCTTAAGAAGAACTTTTATTTTGACGTTTCAGTTATACACGGTAATTTCTTTATAGGTAATTGTTAATTGCAATACACTCATATTACACTCTTAACAGTACCAACAAATTCGATTAAAGTAGAGGCTTCCTCTTCTGAAGCATCCGGTGAGAAAAACTTCGATTTAATGAGCGGGTTAGCTTCTTCGAGTAATATTGTCTTAGTCGTTTCAGATTAATTGGTTAATATAAGTGAATTCACCACATCGCTTAATCCTAAACAAGATTTTTTTTCAGTAAACTACTGTTAACAATGTCTATTTTTATCACAAAGAGCGTGAAATCAGCTTATTTTCTGAATTTATTTTCTGTTTTAACTTATTTGTATTTAACGAGAGAGTTGATCAAATAATTACCAAATTATTTGAAATGCAACTAATATTTTTGGATTAAAGATTTTTATTCACAAAAATTCGACAGAATTGACAGCGGTTATTCCTCTACCCAGTCAAACGAATCCGGAACCGGTTCTGATTTCCAGCATGAATTCCAGCTCAAATGCTGTTGCATTAGATAGAGTCGGAATCGGTTGTTTTCTTTGAGCAAGATTCCATACTCAATCCATTCAGGATTTCGAACCGGTTCCGGAATGGATTTGACGGATAGTTGGGATAGGTTGGTGTGGCGGCGCTAGTGTTTATCGTATATCAATTCAAATGTTTACACACGTTTTTTAAATATTTTTGTTCGATCATGGATGTCTGTTCTCTGTGGTACAATGTAGAGTAAATTGCAACTGTTACAGTTTACTTACATTTCGATTTCTCCAAAGCTGAATAAAGTTAAAAAACGACGGTGTTGGAGAAATATCCAGCTATTCCGAATTCTCACTGAACTGATCCTCGGGTTCAGTTCAGTTCAGATAAAAATTCCGATTCCGCCTTCTGAAATTAAATAAATAATAAACAGTGCAAATGGTTACACCCAATAATTAAGGAATTGTTTAAAAAACAACTTACCTAGCAATATTTACAATAAACTGTTGGGAAATTTTTAATCCAGCAGTAATAGTTCTTCCACCAACTCGCTTGTTGCCATATTGTTTGTTTTTGCATACCTGAAAATCACGTCAATTTCACCAAAATGAGGAGTGAACGTGATGTGTTATGCAGGTCAATGTTACTAACTTCAGGTAACATTTGAAGTTTTATAAATTCTTATCAGTTACGTGATATTTCACGTAAATTGGACATGTGAATTTCTCAGAGTGTAGCAGAGCGGTCTCTGCCAGAAAATTTGCTCACTGGGCATCATTGCTGGATTCCTTTTACATGCTTTTCACAATTGCTGAAAATTATTGTACCCCAACCATTGCATCGAAACCAAGAATTCACAAATATAGCTAAGCCTAAAAATTAAATTTTATTTTTTTTTATATCTCGCTGCAATTCAAGACTTGTATACTGTTTGTATGAAATGTTTGAGTATGTAAACCACCGAGAATAGATCCAGCAGCACTGTTAATTAACACTTTTGTAAATAGTATGCCACGCTCATCCAAAACTACTCAAAATTTGAGTTCAGACCACTCAATTTCAAAAATAGAAGCAATATGTCAAAAAATGAGTTTTAATTTGAGTAGAATCAACTCAACTTGTGAGTAACCATTGAATTTTTCAAGGTTTGGGTGAAAAAAAAGTTATCCTCAAGCAAAAGTGCATGAAGTTTCATGTCGATTAAAATTATGATAAAAGATCAAGCCTCGGACCAAGTAGTTGTAAAATCGATGCGGTACATTCAGAAAACTAAAAGGTAGGTTTCTCTGAGTTTTGTTTGTATTCAAATCTAACTTGTTTTCGTGTTTTTATAGCTTCTGCTATTACTACGAGGCATGAAAGAGATGTTCAAAAACATCGTCGGATTATATTTCCGGACATCGCTAGCACCTGGAAGTACAGGTAAATGGTAAATGAAGTACCAATGATATTCTTTTTAATAATATTAAAAATACTGAATGATTATTTTCCGCATTTACTTTTTGAGTAAAATGTACTCAAATTTGACATTTGCGTCCCAAACTCAAAACTGAGTAAACAGGACAAACTCCTTTTTTGACTACGTGCACTTTTTATGAAATTGAGTGGCCAGCCACTAAAATTTGAGTTGCTATGAATGAGCGTGTGAACGCTCTTGATTGACAACTAAGACAAGACGTGACAATAGGGAGGGGGCCGTTTTTGTTCCAATTTAACGTCAGAATGGTCTAGCTCCTGATTGGTTGATTCTGACTTTTTGCACCGCACTCAATGTTATTGCAGGGATAGCGAAATGATGTTTGGAAGCGTTGCTATATTTATAGGAAACATTGTCATTACTTTAAAAAAATTATTATCGTTAAAAAAGTAAATATGACTAAATTGAACAGAAATTGTGCGGCAAAGTGAAACAAGTGTTTATCATGCATTTACCGTATACGTGGTTGATTAACTTTAACAAAAATAAGACAGAAACCGCACCATAATCTAATTTTTTTCAGAAAATGGCTTCACCTTACTAAAGTAAACACCCATGACATGGAAAAACGGTGCCCTTCACCAATATAGTGGATTCAAGATACAAAATATTGCCGGGATAAAATACATTAACAAGACTCCATTTTCATTAATAAAAATAGCAACACAGTTCGGAAGATTTCGGCAAGGGTGAAAATGTGCGAAAAGAAGAATGTCGAATGAAAAATAAGAAGCAGATTTTCACGTCTTGTCTTAGGTTAACAAAACGACTAATCAGGAACAGGTTCAAATAACAACACAGTTCAGAAGATTTCGGCAAGGGTGAAAATGTGCGAAAAGAAGAATGTCGAATGAAAAATAAGAAGCAGATTTTCACGTCTTGTCTTAGGTTAACAAAACGACTAATCAGGAACAGGTTCATCATTGAGGTTAGAACTGGATCAAACTAACTTGCGATTGTCTTCTCCATTCTTAGCGCTTCACCAAAGATTAGCACACTATGGAATTGATTCAAAATCTCAAAATAATAGATCCATTCATGATACGCTGGTTGGGCCATATACTGATCAACTAACGAGTTTGATTCGCTATTTGCACCGACTGATAGATCACAAAACCTCTCCAAACAAGACGACAGGAAAATAAATGCATCTGTTCATATCTCTAATTTTTGTCAGATTGGTTGTCAAAGTAAGTTAGACATGAGATTTTGGCATTCAAATACTTTTTAGTTACACAATGGTTCAACTAGCTGAATGGTCTTCAGCTAGTTGAACCATTATGAATGAGACAAACTTCAACTCGAGTATTTCCATAGAGAGCCGTCTTGGGGAGATTTGATTTTTCCAGCATTTGTTGTGCTTTTCTTGTGCTTTGATTTGTTAATAGAGTGGTTTACCCGTTTTTTCGTACGTTTAAAAGTTATCGGCATTGGAAAAAGAGCTATTTTTAATTAAAAAAATGTGAATATCTCCACACATAATAGCGATATCAAGTTTCTGTCTTCAGAAAAGTAATGTAGTTTAACGAACAATGTCCTAGAACATTTATATAATGGAAAAAAATCTAGAAGAAAACTTATGATGAAACAACTGTTTTTAAGGGGCCTTTCACATATAATGCTCTATATCTCAAAAAGCTTAAAAGCTAGAGAATTCAGGTCTTCACTATTAGGGGGATTAATAATAAATCCGATAAGTTGAAAAGAGGAGTTCCATTTCAAGAAACTTTTTCAAAGACACCACATTGCTAAAGTCAACAGTTTTGACGCAATCTAAAAAAACCCCTTTTTCGCTCTTTGGGACGACTGTGCACCGTTACAAACAGAAAAAAAATATTGGTAAAAGTAAGAGTGTTACGCTCTTAGCAAAAAAAAACTACAAGGGGCAGCCCTATGGGGTTGCACGAGCTGTAGACGTAGGACTATACTACTAAATGTAAAATATTTATTTTCTTAGTACATTTATAGTAATAATAAATCAAATATATTTCTTACGTATGGTTTAATCACAACCAATCAACATCGAATATTACATATTGAACCAAAACTTCTTGGTTATCAGGTCATTTCATTTGTAGTAGATGATCGAATCCGATTAAACTTATTTAAGAAGATCTGAAGAAAGTACAGAAAACTGTGACCGAACTAATATCTGGAACTAAATCTTTATAGAATAAAATTAGCTTGTAAAACCTTTTCGATTGTGTGTGGTAAAAAACCCGGACCAGTGAAGAAAAATCAAATTTTAGACGATATAATCACATTTCATGTATAGACCAAGCATTCTAGTTATATTTTGCCATTATTATAACTTTCCTAAAGTACGCGTATAAGTATAGCGAATGCAGTGGTCTTAATCATATATCGAAACTATAAATATATAAGAATCGAATACCATTTTATATATGCACAAGATGCGTTTTTGCAACGGTTTTTCAAGTGGCATTGTATTCATTCATAAATAGTGTCACCTGCGACCAACGCAAATGAACGCACCGAACCCCAATTCACCCGCGTGACACAGATGTAGACACCTTTTTATAAAACGCCTTTGTTTAGATCCCCAATTCAACCCTCCCGAACTACTTCGCTGGGCAACTGAAAATGATAGGTACCAATACTTGTCACTGAGGTGAGTGGGAGGTCAGAAACGATTAAACGGACTTTGAAGCGTGCACCGAATTCCATAGCCTAAACTTAAATCTATGCTAAAATTAAAACTACTGTGGATATTTGAACTTAATTCTACGTTAAAACTAATGAAGTGAACTTAATAGGTAAATTTGATTTATATAAATAATTAATAACACTTATAGATAATTTGTACAAACAGTGCTGAATAATCCCACGCTATCTTACAACGAATACCTAACCTTAATCTATAAGTTGGTGATAATTGGTAAGAAATACCAGAACCTGGATCATCACATTTATATTATAATTAAAATTCTTATCAACTACAGGAACAGAACTAAGGAACTAAACTTATACCGAGCTAATTGGCGCGGATTAATTTACAACTAAAGGGACTAAACGTGAGTTAATCGTCTCATTATATTTAGCAAATTTATACTTAAATTTACAGTTTATATTAATGCTAGCTTATAAAACTATTACCCGCAGGAATATTATAACCTCTCGCATATTGAAATCGCACACGACGGTTGTTTTATTTGAAATTATACTACCGGAATACACCCCTTACATTGGTTGACTATCGCCAACAAATAGGCTTTGTAGTATGTACCTATTAGTAGAATCAAAGTACTATAGGCTGAGTGGAAATGAATCACGTGATGGGGAAATGAATTGATCGAACGTAAATAATAAACTTTCGTTGTGCAATTTAGTAACAAATTAGATCTACTTACACATTCGCCTCAAACATAAAACCCAAGCGTACAAAGCAAAATGAATCAACGCTGGTGATGATGGGTAGAGCGAAAGAAACAACTAATACCAGGACACTATGTTAACCGTGTTTGCAAATGGAGCTCGCATGTACAAACTATTTTGTGTACGAATAATTATACATAAAAATGTGCTGGAAACGAGCACAACACAAAAGATAGCTTACGGACAAGGTCATTCGCATGAGTAGCGTACCTCCAAAGGCAGTGTAACGGACTTCTAACTCAGCTACACTGGCTGTAAAAGCACACAGCGCAGTGATCTGCTTCGCCTGCCGCTCAACAGGCGACTGAGCTGCTTCGGCGAAATCCGTCCGTTTAAATAGTCGATGATGACGTCATTCATAGAAGCGTAGCGCGCTAGGTACACAAATCTGTCGTGCTGGACTAGGGAAGCGCTATCTTCTGTGTGTAAATGCGCGATATTTTGACAAGGTTGTTCATTATTTAAATTTTTAATGCCATGATATCAAAAATCTTTGGGTTTATCTATTGGAATCTATTCTTAGAAGTATTTCGGGGCGACATGCGCAAAAAAATTGAAAATTTATCGTAAGATGGCTGAATTATATGCGTTTAAAATTGGACAACTTTTCGTTACATACCATTTTTGTAGAATTTGCAACGTGCACCCCTATATCGAAAACAAAGACGTAGTCCTACGTCAAAACAAAAAAAAGAGAACAGACGTCCATCTTCAGCATTCAACTTGTGTACAAATCCCTAACGGTTTCCAAGGTAGTTGGGATATCTAAACCAGGTACTCTACTGTCGTCATGTTTTTTTGTGGCTGAGTTCGACTGAATTGACAGCGGTTATTCCTCTACCCAGTCAAACTACTTCGGAACCGGTTCGGACTTCTGAGTGGATCCAGTATGAATTCCAGCTCAAAAGCATCAACCGATAGAGTTGAAATTGGTTGTTTTCTTTGAGCAAGATTCCATACTGAATCCATTCAAGATTTGGAACCGGTTCCCGAATGGATTTGACGGATAGTTGAGATAACCCACTGAGACGTCCAAAAAATTGTTTCAAAATCGTTCAACACGGGTCCAACGATGGACGTTCGTTGAACGGTTATTTGGACGATGTCCAAATTGGTCCAACGAACGTCCTTCATTGGACGGTTTTGAAACCAACCGTTCTTAGAGGGAAGTAGATGTGGCGGCGCTAGTGTTTATCGCATATTAATTCAAATGTTTACACACGTTTTTTTTTAAATATTTTTGTTCGATCATGGATGTCTGTTCTCTGTGCCATAGTACTTAAGAAAGAGTAAGAGAATGTTTAGAAAAGTGTGAAATAGCTAACAAGTTTAGTTTCCCGACAGCTTAACCCTTTAGCGGCCTTTACACGTTCAATATTTTTGTCAATAGTAGAGAGTATTGACAAACGCATTGTACGTGTAATGGAAGTATTGACGTATTGACGATGTGCATTTCAAATGGGATTGACGCATTGAAGCAATATCGTCAAAACACAGTATAAAATAGCATTGACAAAAATATTGAACGTGTAAGGGCCGCTTTTGTCTTCTACCGCAGGAGTTAGGATGTTTTGGCATTTCTATCAAATGTAAATCACCCGAATCTACAAGTGGATTATCCCTCGCACTCGGGAACAATTTCTCACTAGTTCCACAGAGAACAGACGTCCATCTTCAGCATTCAACTTGTGTAAAATCTCTAACGGTTTCGAAGGTAGTTGGGATATCCAAACCAGGTGCGCTACTGTCGTCATGTTTTTTGTGGCTGAGTTCGACAGAATTGACAGCGGTTACTCCTCTATCCAGTCAAACTAGTCCGGAACCGGTTCGGACTTCCAGCATGAATTTCAGTTCAAATGCATCAACCGATAGAGTCGGAATCGGTTGTTTTCTTTGAGCAAGATTCCATAGTGAATCCATTCAGGATTTCGAACCGGTTCCGGAATGGATTTGACGGATAGTTGGAATAGGTTGGTGTGGCGGCGCTAGTGTTTATCGTATCTTAATTCAAATGTTTACACACGTTTTTTTAAATATTTTTGATCGACCATTGATGTCTGTTCTCTGCTAGGTTCTCTGTGCTAGTGCTCTGTCCCTTGTATTATTGCACATCGTCACTGGCGCCAACATCGAATATGCGACCACAGTATTAACTAAAAATATAATTAATTTAACCGTTAATGCTAGCGAATAATTGTTTTTGTTTCGGGCTAGAAAGAGCCCTTTTTGCTTCTTGGTCTATTTAAAGCTATTACGTTGGAAGGGCTGCGGCTCATTGTGCCAGCTTACGCACTTATAAAAGTACTAGAAAACTCCGCTGTTGCGCTAATATTTGAAAATTAGAGTACTTTCAATATGGAGCATTATTATTGCGTGCAAATTACTATACTAAATTGTGGACGGTAATGACCGCTTTCATTGCTTATATTTAAAACTCACATAAAACAATGCTACACTCATGGACACACGTTATCAATTATGATTAGTAATATCACAGACAGAATACGTTTCTGCTCGATTTGAAATGTGTAAACACTAGCAATGAAAAAATAGGATATCTGATATAAGTTTGACAAACTTTTGTAGGTGGCGTAGTGATCGATGTAATGCAGTTTAAGCAAAATTTTCAAACAAGCGTTGCAAACAGTTGCGTAGAAGGTAATAGCTGAACAGTTATTTTTACACAGATTTTTTAATAAATTTTAACTTTTGGTCTTGTCTGAACGTCTGTTATCTGTGGTAATATTATATACAATATCGTAGAGTAGCTGTAGATTAGGTTCGGATTCTCAATGAAATACACAAATGTTGCTCGATGAGACTTGGAAATTTGTACAACTATTTATTAACACACTACTTTACACACATGTTTAAGTCCTGTTTCCTGAAGGATGGTTTGAACTTCGCTGCCACTTATATAACATACGGATATGAGTAGCTGTATGCTGTTAGGCAAAACAAAACACTCAACTATAGATCAAACTTTTTATCAATTCACAAATTACGTACCTAGTCCAGGATATGCCAGCGACGAATAGGGCGACGCGTAGCTAGCGTAGGGTGACACATAATTCGTATAGGCATAGGGAGAATATGCGGAGTATGCGAGTGGAGAAGCGGCATATAGTTGCGCTCTTGGGTCCGGTTTCGGGGCAGGAGCAGATAGAACACTCACAGCAAACAGCACAAGGGCGAGTAGGGACTACAAAAATTGAAAGAAAAAAAAAACACTTTTAACAAACAAGCAACTAATTTTGCTCTCGACACTTGCACCACGATCACTTACTACTAATTTTATAGCCATTTCGGTAAGTTAGATTTGAACACGTTTGATACAAGAACTCTAGCTAAATCCACGGCTTCGAATGCAATGATACTGATTGAAGGTGTTCAAATTACTTTTATACTCGAGCGTAAGCTAACTCCGCTTTGATATTTATTGAATAGAACGTCGCACGTATTACTAACTAGCCTCCAGCTCGAATGATCCCGATTTTAAGAAACGAAATTAAATTATCCAAACAGCGACTCAAAACAAATCAAAAGAATTCGAACTGAATAGTATTAGCTAATTTCGTATTCAACGGGCGTTCCGAGCGGATGTGCATACCATAATACGTGTGGTTCAGTCTATTATTGAATGACTCCCAAATGGTGCAACAGGCAAATCATATACCAGCGAAGATACGTGTTCTTTGCGATCAGCTAAAATTATATCGTAATCAAAGCACCATTTAACAATAATCCCATCAATCACCAGTTCGTGGTTGTCAAGTTTATTAACTCAAATACTCAAATTATGCAATAGATGTGCGATCATCAGAAGGATTCTGTATTCAAAAACCAGCTAGCACAATACGCAGTGTGCCATGAGTCGCCAATCTGAACTTGATTGTTAGTACTGAAGACATGAACCACACCGATATAGATCGATGACTTAATGGTGTGTTTCACTATCCACGATAGGCGACCGAGGGAGGGAAAATCCAAATGTGCAATTACCTCTGTATTTGTCGCATGCCGGGGACACTGCAATGAAGGAAGTAAATTTTAACTTAGAATCCGGACTGAGCCACATTCCGGGATGTCTTCTGGTATGACATTCAGTAAGAGTTCACGGTTGAACGAAATAGAAGAGTTTAAGTTTAGCGTTTAGTTTAGTTTCGGCTATGATTATAAGAAACATAACACACCGGCAGTTTTGAATGTATCCTGGTATTATTTCAATATTTAAATTCTCCATCTTTCCGGATACTTGAAATATGCAAAAAAAATATCGCTATCCTTCTTATTAAATGCATCCCTGCAAGAGTGTCAATTGTCGATAAGTTATAGAATTTATCCAGAATTTTCAAAAATAGGTTAGTCTTGTATGAATGTTGAATTCTAATGCAAATTATCTTTCGCTCACTAGTGGTTGGTTGTCAAAGAAGCTAAGTGCTCGATTGTGTTTATCGTATCTAGTAGCAGTTTTCCAATGCGCGTGGTGATCTATTTTTTGACGGGGAATTATTTGCTGTATTCCGTAATTAAAACTTGTGAGTCATTAACTATGTCACTTCATTCGACAGTGACCCGCAACGTTCAATAGAACCCGCTTTAGTGGTGTCAGCTCAGGTAGTCATATCTCGATACGTATATACATCTGGGGATCTTAATCCTAACATCATGATGCTCAGAGATGTCAGCAAGATCTAACTCCATCACCAGCATGAAAAGCCACGAACAGTACCAAGACACTTCTAGAACCAGTATCACCAGCAGTCAATAGCATGCCGTACTCTAGCAGCTAAAAGCAATGCGAGTCTCGCTCGCACACTCTCCCGTTCGACTGTCAATTTAAAGTAGCGGAATCTGGATGAATTTTCTAGAAATATGGTATAATATATGAAAAAGCCAACTCATTGAATTTGATTTGCTTGAATAAACATAACAATGAGTTATACTTTGATGCTATACCTGATAGAAGATAAGTGGTATTCCACAACCCACCTTAATTGAAAAATTATCTCGAAAACTCAACGTAGGGGTGTTAGGTATTTTATACATAGAATGTGTATGCAAAGTTTGAAATAAATTGGTTAACTAGTTTTTGAATGGCAATTAACACTGCAAATCGTGTTTTCCAGAGACATTCTACAAGAAGCTACGTCACCGCGTCGCTTGTCAATATTTTTGCATAGAACATTATAATGTAAAAAGTTTTGATTAATTCTCTGCACCAAACTTTCTAAAAAAATCGCTAAAAAACCCCTCTTCACGTATATTCACAGAGAACAGACGTCCATCTTCAGCATTCAACTTGTGTAAAATCTCTAACGGTTTCGAAGGTAGTTGGGATTTCCAAACCAGGTGCGCTACTGTCGTCATGTTTTTTTGTGGCTGAGTTCGACTGAATTGACAGCGGTTACTCCTCTACCAGTCAAACTAGTCCGGATCCAATTCGGACTTCCAGCATGAATTCCAACCGATAGAGTCGGAATCGGTTTTTGTGGTAGATCTGAAAAGGCAACCTATAGAGTCGTGCAAGTCACATGGGTTTGGATGTGTTATTGTCCTAAAAGGAAACAAACTAAAAAATGTTTTTTTCGATAGTTTCGGGCTTAAAAATTTAAAAAGGACTGAGATATTAACTCACGGTACTATTCTGCATCAGGATATGCCTTAATCCGCACACCCCCTAAAGATGCCTATTTCATTGTAAACCCGATTTTTACATGGAAAAAGGGGGGTCGTTAAGAGATGTAACAATGCAAAAATTGATCTTTTCCCATACATTCTGAAATCAAAAACATCGATTTACATCAGAGATGCCAGATTTGAAGATTTGTCTTCATTTTGAAGACATTTGAAATGTTGCGAATACGAGTTTTTCATATTGAAGACAAATTCATTCGGATGTCTGACTGACTTCTGGCAGAATTCTTGCTCAAAATCAATAACCGATTCAGAATCCTGGCCATTGAAGACAAATGAAGATTTTGGAGGCATGAAGGACTGCATCATAAGCACATTGATGTTACAAGAAAAGTTGTTAACAAATAAAACTGTTGTAAATTCAACGTTTCTACGATCAATTTCGATATTGCTTTCTGTTCGGGTAGTTGGGATAAATTGGTGTGGCGGCGCTAGTGTTTTAATTCAAAAGTTTATACAAATTTTATTAACATATTTGTTCGATCATGGATGTAAGTAAATTTGTAAAACAAACATCAATAAATGTGTAATGCAAAAACTAATCATTTATTTAAATAAAGAACAAACAACCACAGAGAACAGACATCCATGATCGAACAAAAATATTTAAAAAAACGTGTGTAAACATTTGAATTAATATACGATAAACACTAGCGCCGCCACACCAAGCTATCCATACTATCCGTCAAATCCATTCCGGAACCGGTTCGATATCCTGAATGGATTCAGTATGGAATCTTGCTCAAAGAAAACAACCGATTCCAACTCAATCGGTTGATGCATTTGTACTGGAATTCATGCTTGAAGTCCGAACCGGTTCCGGACTAGTTTGACTGCCCTCTAAGAACGGTTGGTTTCAAAATTGTCCAATGAAGGACGTTCGTTGGACCAATTTGGACAACGTCCAAATAACCGTTCAACAAATGTCCATCGTTGGACCCGTGTTGAACGGTTTTGAAACATTTTTTTGGACGTCTCAGTGGGTGGGTAGAGAAATCTTGAGTGTTTTTTCAAAAAGTCATATCTGCAATGAGTTACTCTGTTTACTTTCTCTTTCGATTTTTACGGCGTTACTATAACACTTTTCACTTATTTTACAGTACAGATCGAAAGACGGTGGTTTTAACTAGCATATTATGCAAAGAGTTGAGGGATAAATGTTAAAGCACAGAGAAGAGACGTCCATCTTCAGCATTCAACTTGTGTAAAATCTCTAACGGTTCCGAAGGTAGTTGGGATATCTAAACCAGGTGCGCTACTGTCATGTTTTTTTGTGGCTGAGTTCGACAGAATTGATAGGGGTTATTCCTCTACCCAGTCAAACTAGTCCGGAACCGGTTCGGACTTCCAGCATGAATTCCAACTCAAATGCATCAACCGATAGAGTCGGAATCGGTTGTTTTCTTTGAGCAAGATTCCATACTGAATCCATTTAGGATTTCGAAACGGTTCCGGAATGGATTTGACGGATAGTTGGGATAGGTTGGTGTGGCGGCGCTAGTGTTTATCGTATATTAATTCAAATGTTTACACACGTTTTTTAAATATTTTTGTTCGATCAAGGATGTCGGTTCTCTGTGGTTAAAGTGACCGAATTATTAACAGAAGAGAAAGTAAACAAAGAGAGTAACTCATTGCAGATATGTCGTTTTGAAAAAACGCTCAAGAAATAACCGCTGTCAATTCTGTCGAACTCAGCCACAAAAAAACATGACGACAGTAGCGCACCTGGTTTGGATATCCAAACTACCTTCGAAACCGTTAGAGATTTTACACAAGTTGAATGCTGAAGATGGACGTCTTTTCTCTGTGAAACAACTTATAGTTCGACACAGATCTTTCATTAGAGCCTAAGTCGCAATGTACTCAAATGGAGAAAAATCAGTTTCAATATTCGGCGATGCTTTTCTAAATGTAGTTTTTATTGTAGGTATAAATTACTTTATGACCATGTTTTTCCGGAGCCTTTTTTGGTTAAACCTTATGACAATATAACAAAGAATTTAATTCTTATGTGCTTTTAGTGGGTAGAAACTAAAAAAATGCTTACGCCCAATTTGCATCCCAGTCGTGATTTCGCCCTTCAGCAACCACCATTTGCGGAAGGGCTAAACTGTGTACATAATTTTCAGAAGGGCGCGGTAAATGGGCTAAACTGACTCTGTCTTGCTGGGTAGGGCTGGGAAAATGGGCGAGCTTGACAGTATACTTTTTAATAGGGCTCAGCAAATGGGCGCATAGAAACCCAATGTAAATGAAAGGGCGCGTGCATCTTTTCTTCGAATTACATGAAAATATCGAAATATTCGAATGTTTATGTGCAACAACTATCGAGTAGACATGATCATAGTAGATATTGCTTATCATTTATATAATAGAACCACCGTTTAAAGAATAATTTTGTGAATAACAACCGTACGCCCGGTTCTGTCAAAAAAATGTAAGTTTAGCCTCTATATTCCATATGATAAGAAGTCGAAATCTCGAAGAAAATGCATGTTTCGCCGTTTTGTTTTCTTTAATTATAAATCGAACTAAAAACCATTTTAACTAATTTTCACCTCAATCTTGTAGTATTTTTGTTGCATAATGTCAGAATAGCGAAAACGCAGTTTGTTTACATTTGCGATTTAAGCCCTAATGAAAGATCTATGTCGAGTTATTACCAAAAATCCAGTTTGGTTTAATAAATTCTTTGATTTAGAATAAAAAAAATATCTCGATAAAATATAAAGAAATGATTTGTTGAACCAAACATGGATAATTATTTTGCATGAGAGAACAGACGTCCAAGTCCAGCTTTAAAGTTGTGTAAAAAACGAAGACAGTTACGAATGCAGCTGGGATATCATCACCAGGTGCGCTACTTTCGTCATTTCGTCTGTTATCTGTGGTATTATCACTGTATGTGAAAATAAGAAAGATAATTTAATTGTCTACAACTTTGTCGAAGACTGCCAGTCAGTCCGGCTTTGATAAAATAAGTTATTGAACTTTTAGCGAAGTGATGCCTGAGTCAGTTTTGCATGTCGCTAAAAGTTTAATAACTTCTTTTAACATAGCCGGATTGACTAGCAGTCTTCGACAAAGTTGCAGACAATAAAGTTTTCTGTCAGAAATCTCGCACAAATCGCGCAAAATGCTGGGCAGTCACCGTGGCAAGCAGAAAGTTGGCAAAAGTTGAGGAAAGCGAAATTGATGCTGGCAGAGTTTCTGCGAGCATTTTGCGCGAGAATTCTGGCAAAGAATTCGCTCAAATGCAACAACCGTTTCTGACAGAAGCGGTTAAACCAACCGGTGCTGCTCACTTTTATCCAGAGGCCAAGATCTCTGCACGCTTCCTGCCACATCTTTGTCAGATGTTTTGCTCGATTCGTGCCAAATTCTACCAGGTAGGAATTGCCAGGATCTTTGCACAGTTTATGTCCGAGTTATGCCAGCCCACTGAGACGTCCAAAAAATTGTTTCAAAATCGTTCAACACGGGTCCAACGATGGACGTTCGTTGAACGGTTATTTGGACGATGTCCAAATTGGTCCAACGAACGTCCTTCATTGGACGATTTTGAAACCAACCGTTCTTAGAGGGAGGGTTTTGCTCGGTTCCTGTCAAAATTTGCCAGAAAACGCGAGCGAAAACGAGTTCGCCCTAGCTCAACTAGCCCGACAGGATAGGCGCAGAAATCTGACAGGGCTGCCAAACTAAGACCCACTGAGACGTCCAAAAATTTGTTTCAAAATCGTTCAACACGGGTCCAACGATGGACGTTCGTTGAACGGTTATTTGGACGTTGTCCAAATTGGTCCAACGAACGTCCGTCATTGGACGATTTTGAAACCAACCGTTCTTAGAGGGGACTGACAGAAATCTAGCAGAGCGGTCTCTGCCAGAAAATTTGGTGACTGGGAAAGTTCAATAGGAAAAGAGCCGGAATCGGCTGGTTCTAGTTAGTATTTCGGCCTCAATGACACAACCGATTCTAATTAGAATCGGTTTTATCACTGGAGTCGGAATACGGCCTAGAACCAGCCAGCATACCGGCTCATTTTCCGACTAAACTTTACTGGGTAATCGTTCACCGCCCACTGAGACGTCCAAAAAATTGTTTCAAAATCGCTCAACACGGGTCCAACCCCAACGATGGACGTTTGTTGAATAGAGCACTCTAGGTATAGTGTGGCCAAGAGGCTGTTCCCGGTCAGCGTGGCAAGCAGAAAGTTAGCAAAAGATGAGCAAAGCGATATTGATGCTGGCAGAGTTTCTGCGAGCATTTTGCGCGAGAATTCTGGCAACGAATTCGTTCAAATGCAACAACCGTTTCTGACAGAAGCGGTTAAACCAACCGATGCTGCTCACTTTTATCCAGAATCGAGCCAGAAATGTACAGCCAAGATTTCTGCACGCTTCGCTTGCCACATCTTTGTCAGATGTTTTGCTCGATTCGTGCTAAATTCTACCAGGTAGGAATTTCCAGGATCTTTGCACAGCCCTCTAAGAACGGTTGGTTTCAAAATCGTCCAATGAAGGACGTTCCTTGGACCAATTTGGACAACGTCCAAATAACCGTTCAACAAACGTGCATCGTTGACCCGTGTTGAACGATTTTGAAACAATTTTTTGGACGTCTCAGTGGGAGGATACGCGCAGAAATCTGACAGGGCTGCCAAACCAAGACTTACAGAACATTCGTAACCCAACTTTGTACCGGGAAACAAGTGCTTTTTGTTCTCTCCGGTGTGGTTTAGTTTTTCGGTGGTACGAAGGTGCTTGCTGTGGCAGAGGCTGCAGTAAAGCATTACTAATAAACAGTCCCGCGAGTGATAATTGTTACCTGCGATATCAGTTAAAGTAGTGCAGTGAAGTGCGTTACTAAACATTTTTCTTGCCTGAAAGACGGCTTTGTTTAGACGAGCTATATCAGCTCTACTGTGTGAAGGTCACGCGGGTGACGGATAAAACAAACGAAGGATCAATTCACCTACCAGCTCGTCAGGAACCAACTGGTGAAGTGTTTCGTTTTTTACTTTTCTTATCGATTTTTTTCTTTTTATTGCTTTTGATTTTTTATTTTGATTTAAGTTAAACAGTGCGGTCGAGCGTGTTGCTCCCGCAACAAAATGGAACAAACAGAAGGATCACCCTCCGAAGAGGAATATTATGAAGAAGAAGAACGTATATCTGATACTGAGACAGATAATGTTATGGTCGATCCACTTCCCCCACTTTCCCCCAATGTCTCACAGCCCCCCCCCGAGTCAAGGTTTACCAGGATGGATCCGCTGGTCCTTGGGTGGTATACTTTCGGCCCAAAAATAAACCGTTAAACAGCATAACTGTTGCACGGGAGCTGACAAAACGTTACTCGGCCGTAACCGAGATTAAAAAGGTTCAGTCAGATAAACTGCGCGTAGTCGTTACTGACTTGAAACAGGCCAATGATATCGTTAGCAATAGCCTCTTTACGCTGGAGTATCGCGTCTACATCCCTTCTCGTGATGTGGAGATCGACGGTGTGGTAAGTGATGCGGGTCTAACTGTCGATGATCTGATGAATGATGGGGCTGGCCGCTTTAAGGACCCTAACCTTCAATCAGTTAAGATTTTGGAGTGCAAGCAATTGCACTCAAAGTCCATCGAAGATGGTAATTACTATCCATCAGACTCGTTTCGCGTAACCTTCGCCGGATCTGCACTTCCGAGCTACGTTGAAGTGGGAGGAGCTCGTCTACCTGTACGCCTGTTTGTACTGCGGGTCATGAATTGTTCCAATTGCAAGCAGCTAGGTCACACGGCCACCTACTGTAGCAACAAGCAACGGTGCGGTAAATGTGGGGAACGCCATGCGGATGATACTTGCAGTAGCCCCGCTGAGAAGTGTGTTTACTGTGGGGAGAATCCGCATGCACTTTTGACATGCCCAACGTACAAACTTCGCGCGGATAAACTGAAGCGATCCGCCAAAGATCGCTCCAGACGCTCTTACGCAGAAATGCTTAAAAGAGCTGTTCCACTTATCTCCGAAAACCCATTCGCTCTCTTGCCAACTGACGATAACGCCTCTAACGACCCTTGCGAGGGGCATTCTTTGGCTCCGCTTGGAAACTCTAGGAAAAGACCTAATCAAAACTCACCTGAACTTCCTCGTAAGGGTCCTAGGTTGTCCCAAACAAGGGTACAAAATAAAAATAATTCATCAACTGGAAGTGCTGGTACAAATCCGAAGATAATACCTCCTGGTTTTGGGAAATTGAGATACAACCAGGAGTTCCCAGCACTCCCCGGGGCACCAAAAATCCCAAGTGCTCCAATTTTACAGTCAGAAACTCAACCTAAAACGGGATTTCTTAAATTTTCTGACATTGTGGACTGGATATTCACAGCTTTCAACATTACCGATCCTATGAAAAGCTTGCTGGTTGCTATTCTACCAACAGTAAGAACATTTTTAAAACAGTTGACTGAACAATGGCCCCTCCTTACAGCGATCGTATCCTTCGATGGCTAACTTATTAGACGGAATCAGGGATCTGATCACTGTTTTACAGTGGAACTGCAGAAGTATTATCCCCAAAATTGATTCATTAAAACACTTGCTAAATTACAATCATTGTGATGCATTTTCCCTATGTGAAACATGGCTAACTTCTAATATAAACCTCAACTTCCACGATTTTAACATTATCCGCTTGGATCGAGAAGACTCATATGGGGGGGTACTTTTAGGGATCAAAAAGTGCTACTCCTTCAATCGAATCAACCTCCCTTCGACGCCAGGCATTGAAGTTGTCGCTTGTCAAACAACAATCAAAGGCAAAGATCTTTGCATTGCTTCTATTTACATTCCTCCTAGGGCCATGATGGGATATCGAAGATTCTCCAACGTGATTGAACACCTTCCCTCGCCCCGCCTGCTTCTTGGAGACTTTAACTCTCACGGTACGGGGTGGGGCTGTCTATACGACGATAATCGATCTTCGACAATTCAAGACCTTTGTGACAACTTCAATATGACAATTCTGAACACAGGGGAAATGACACGAATTCCTAGACCACCTGCGCAAGCAAGTGCACTGGACATATCTTTATGCTCGACATCACTACGGTTAGATTGCAAGTGGAAGGTAATATCTGATCCCCACGGTAGTGACCACTTACCAATTGTAATTGCAATCACCACTGGTTCAAGACCATCGACACCAATCAATGTTCCCTATGACCTCACACGAAACATTGATTGGAAGAGCTACGCTGCTGAGATATCCAAAACTATCGATTCAACACAGATACTTCCCCCGGAGGAAGAATATAAGTTTTTGTCCAACTCGATTCTCGATAGCGCGATTCAAACTCAGACGAAACGAGTACCCGACGTGAACACCCAAAAACGTTCTCCCAACCCGTGGTGGGACAAAGAGTGCTCAGACGTGTACGCGGAGAAAGCTGCCGCGTATAAAACCTTCCGGAACGACGGTTTAGTTGCTAGTTATCGAGTATACGCGATATTAGAAAAGCGAATGAAAAATTTAATGAAAGCTAAGAAACGCAGTTACTGGCGCCGGTTTGTCGACGGGTTAACAAGAGAAACATCGATGAGCACTCTTTGGGGCACGGCCCGACGTATGCGAAACCGAAACAGTACTAACGAGAGCGTGGAATATTCAAACCGTTGGATATTCGATTTCGCCAAGAAGGTTTGTCCGGATTCCGCCCCGGCACAGAAAATCTACCGCGCCGCGTCGCCTTACAATACCGCGAACGAAACACCGTTTACGATGGTGGAGTTCTCACTTGCTCTTTTATCATGTAACAATAAAGCCCCGGGGCCAGATAGAATTAAATTCAACTTATTGAAGAATCTGCCAGACTCTGCCAAAAGACGCTTGTTGAATTTATTTAATAGGTTTCTTGAGGGTAACATTGTCCCACATGACTGGAGACAGGTGAGGGTCATCGCCATCCAAAAACCAGGAAAACCAGCCTCCGACCACAATTCGTATCGTCCGATTGCAATGCTGTCCTGTATCCGGAAGTTGTTCGAGAAAATGATCCTGTTTCGGCTCGACAATTGGGTCGAAACAAATGGCTTACTGTCAGATACACAATTTGGCTTCCGCAAAGGCAAAGGGACGAACGATTGCCTTGCGTTGCTCTCAACAGAAATTCAAATGGCATATGCTAACAAAGAGCAGATGGCATCAGTATTCTTGGATATTAAGGGGGCTTTCGATTCAGTTTCGATCAACATTCTTTATGAGAAGTTGCACCAGCATGGTCTTTCGCCAATTTTAAATAACTTTTTGCTAAACCTGTTGTCTGAAAAACAAATGCATTTCTCGCATGGCGATTTATCGACATCACGATTTAGCTACATGGGCCTTCCCCAGGGCTCATGTCTAAGCCCTCTCCTCTACAATTTTTACGTGAATGACATTGACGAATGTCTTGTCAATTCCTGCACGCTAAGGCAGCTTGCAGATGACGGTGTGGTCTCTATTACAGGTCCTAAAGCCGTCGACTTGCAAGGACCACTGCAAGATACCTTGGACAATTTGTCTGCATGGGCTCTCCAACTGGGTATCGAGTTCTCCACGGAGAAAACTGAGCTAGTCGTATTTTCTAGAAAGCGTGAACCAGCGCAACTACAGCTTCAATTAATGGATCAAACTATTGCTCAGGCTTCAACATTCAAATATCTCGGGGTATGGTTCGACTCTAAAGGTACCTGGGGATGTCACATTAGGTATCTGAAACAGAAGTGCCAACAAAGGATCAACTTTTTCCGTACAATAACTGGAACATGGTGGGGTGCCCATCCAGGAGACCTAATCAGGTTGTACCAAACAACGATATTATCAGTGTTGGAGTACGGATGTTTCTGCTTTCGCTCCGCTGCGAACATACACTTCATCAAACTGGAGCGAATCCAGTATCGTTGCTTGCGTATTGCCTTGGGTTGCATGCACTCGACCCATACGATGAGTCTCGAAGTGCTGGCGGGCGTTCTTCCGCTGAAAAATCGATTCTGGGACCTCTCATATCGATTGCTCATTCGATGCGATATTCTGAACCCATTGGTGATTGCAAATTGCGAAAGGCTTGTCGAGCTTAATTCTCAGACCCGATTCATGTCCTTGTACTTCGATTACATGGCACAGAACATCAATTCATCTACATATAACGTCAACCGTGCTCATCTCTTAGATACTTCTGATCCAACTGTATTTTTCGATACATCCATGAAGGAAGAGATTTATGGAATTCCGGATCATATTCGCCCACAAGTGGTCCCAAATATTTTCTATGACAAATACCATCAAGTCGACTGCGCCAAAATGTTCTACACTGACGGATCAATTCTCGACGGGTCCACAGGCTTCGGTATCTTCAACGAAAATCTTGCTGCCTCATTCAAACTCAATGATCCTGCTTCAATTTACGTCGCAGAATTAGCTGCCATTCAGTATACTCTCGGGATCATTGACACCCTGCCCTCAGACCATTACTTCATCGTTTCGGATAGTCTCAGCTCCATTGAGGCCATCCGTGCGGCGAAGCCTGGAAAGCACTCACCGTATTTCCTGGGGAAAATACGGGAATATCTGAGTGCTTTATCTGAAAAATCTTACCAGATTACCTTGGTTTGGGTCCCGTCACATTGTTCTATTGCGGGCAATGAGAAGGCGGACTCTTTAGCCAAGGTGGGCGCATTAGAAGGCGACACTTACGAAAGACCAATTTGCTTCAATGAATTTTTCAGTATCTCTCGTCAGAGGACGCTCGATAGTTGGCAAACCTCATGGAGCAATGGGCATCTGGGACGGTGGCTACATTCCATTATCCCGAAGGTATCAACGAATGCTTGGTTTAAGGGGTTGGATGTGAACCGGGACTTTATTCGTACGATGTCAAGGATCATGTCCAACCATTACTCGTTTGACGCGCATCTCCGTCGTATAGGGCTTGCTGAAAATAATCATTGTGTTTGTGAGAACGGCTATCACGACATCGAGCATGTTGTTTGGCTGTGCGCAGAGTACTGTGTTGCCAGGTCCCAACTAATAGATTCCCTTCGGGCCCGAGGTAGATCACCCTATGTGCCAGTCCGGGACGTCCTGGCAAGCCGTGACCACCCCTATATTTTTCTTATCTATATCTTTTTGAAAACCATTGATGTCCAAGTTTAATACATTTTACCCTCTCTCATTCACAGTAGAATCTCACCAACCTATCCCTGTATCTACAATATGGCATTGCTTCACGAGTCTTCGATGCACACTCTTCTTGATAACCGTCTATCCAGAACATCATGACATACCGCACATGCAGATGATATAGAGTGCCAATAATTATCCGAAATATCGACCCTCCCCTCGCCCCTGCGATTACAGGCTGGAAACTACAACACTACAACAAAGTGTGCATATCCGCCACAATGATCAATCAGCAAACGACGATGTCAATTACACAATATGTATCCCACTTCCTACCTTTTTCCTTTACTTACATAAGAGGGGAGCAAGCCGCCCCTAAATACGGCTTTCCCTTCCCCCACTAACATGTGACATGTAATATAAAAAAAATGAATTATCGGCCTCGTTAAGCTACAGCATTTGGGCCTAAATAAACGTATTTTAAGATACTAAGACTTACAGAAATCTAGCAGAGCGGTCTCTGCCAGAAAATTTGCTCACTGGGTTCGTGTTCGTTCAGATACGTCATGGCCTTTTGGCCACACTTTAACTAGAGTGCTCTATTGTTGAATGCTGGGACGGGACCTGCGGATTCGTGTTTTCTTATTCTTTCTTTTTGTTTGTTATATCTTACTTCTTCGATTCGCACACACTAATACTTGGTATAGTTCAAGAAATGACATGACTTTTTTAAAGAACAAACCAGAATTGAACCTTCATTTTTTTTTGTGAATCCATTATCATGAAGTGCAAGGTCAAAAATTGCGGTCGTAGTAAAGCGAAAAATCCGGAGATGACTTTTCACCATTTTCCGGTGAATCCCGATTTGTGAGAACAGTGGGAGAAGTTCACAAGAATTAACGATCTCGAAATTAATGAAAGCACTATCATCTCCACTATCATTATTGATCTAATGATTAATTTATTGAAATATTTGAAAAAAAAAAGTTAGCATTTACTTAATTTCAAATAGAATACTCCCCATATTAATCACTCTGAGGACAGCCGGTTCAATCTGACATTTGCGTGCTGGATCAATTTGACACGTGTTTTTTTTTCTTTCCGCAGGTCCCGTCCCAGGTTGAATGGTTATTTGCAAGATGGAGAGAAAGGTGGGAACATTTGACACTTTTGAGTGTATTAGCACAGAGAACAGACGTCCACCTTCAGCATTCAACTTGTGTAAAATCTCTAACGGTTTCGAAGGTAGTTTGGATATCTAAACCAGGTGCGCTACTGTCATGTTTTTTTGTGGCTGAGTGCGACAGAATTGTCAGCGGTTATTCCTCTACCCAGTCAAACTAGTCCGGAACCGATTCGGACTTCCAGCATGAATTCCAGCTCAAATGCGTCAACCGATAGAGTCGGAATCGGTTGTTTTCTTTGAGCTAGATTCCATGCTGAATCCATCCAGAATTTCGAACCGGTTCCGGAATCGATTTGACGGATAGTTGGGATAGGTTGGTGTGGCGGCGCTAGTGTTTTTCGTGTATTAATTCAAATGTTTACACACGTTTTTTAAATATTTTTGTTCGATCATGGATGTCTGTTCTCTGTGGTATTAGTATTATACTTGCAAAATTAAGCATGGCGGCCGGGGCCCTTGAAGTAAACATCATCATCCGAACGAGCCAACCTTCCAGATTTATCTGGATTCTTCCAGATTTTTAAGCATCGTCCAGACATACAGATTTATGTTTGTCTGATCCAGATTTCAGAAAATTTGTCCAGATTTATCCAGACAGTTTGACAAATAATAAAATGAGATACAAGAATGCATCGTTGATTTTAAAACCGCATTTTCAAGTAATGATTATGAAAACAAAACTTTTTAGAATAACTGGAAACACAAAATAGCGAAGTCTTTTTCGCTAAAGGCGAATAAATTTTGTTGAGTTTTCATCAGGTGGAAATTTCAGCATTCCAAGATGCTGAAAGTTCACAGCCTTAAATTCAATCCTCAAGCTTTTTCTATAAATTTATCCTATCCAGACAATTCCAGACTTTTTCGAAAATTATTACAGACTTCTTGGAAAGGCACTTGGCATCCCTGCGAACGAGCATCCTGATTCTTTGGCTAGGGTGACCATGCTTCCTGGTTTCCCAGGACATGTCCTGGTTTTTCAATGACTGTCCTGGTGTCCTGGGAAGTCGAAGAAAACGCTTGATTTGTCCTGGTTTTTCCCCTGTAAGCCTAAAATATTTTTCTTTATTGAGTCTTCGCTTATTTCCTCTGGTTCAGATCGAAATCTTTTTTAATCTCTCAACCTTCTTCTCTTACGTGGAAATTGAAAAGGAAAAGAGCAAGCCGTTCGTATGTACATATGTATGTTGACCAAACTCTGGCCGCTATCAATGGCGATAAAACAATGATTACAAGAGCTTCTTCCTAGCTTAAATCGTCTTGCAATCCGGCACCCGAAGAATTCATTTTGATGTCTCTGAGAAGACAAATCGAAGTTTGAATTTGCTTCTGCTTGAGTTCTCTTTCCAGGCATTTTTTAAACGCACTGGTAAACCTGGTTTAAAAGTTTAAAGCGAGGGTAAAGAAATCGGCCTAGTGTTCTCTCACTCTAGCTGGTGATTGAGAAACCAATTCAGCGTTAATGGAAACAGTACGAAGATTAACATGGCTTCACGCCTGGATGCTGAACGGCGACTTACCTGCCGAGTTTAGCATTCTACATAACAAGGAGTATGGAAGGTCGCGCTCAAACTGATATTATTTACACCAACCGATCCGCTGTTTTCATATAACAAATGATCAAATAGAGAAATTTGTTATCAACGGTAGTTTTTGCAACTGTTTCGATCCTAAATTTCAGATCGAGATATAATGATTGTCATTGGAGATTGCCAGGTACTTATTTTTAAATCAGGAATTGTGTAGGGAGCTACTTGGGACCGTTTACGTTTTTGACTTACTTCAATGACGTGTGTTTAGTGCTGATAACTCCTCGCCTGTCCTGCACAGTTCGTTCCATCCGCTAAATTCATGATTGGGGATTTTCCCAACAACATCATGTAGCCTTCGCTGATGGCTATGAATCAAAAACTGTGTGTGTGCAAAACTGAAGAAAATAACTTGGTGATCGAATTCACATGAGACTTTTTGGCTGAGCTATGCCTGCCTGACCCTATCAATGTTTTACTGCCGTAGCTCTGCCTGCCAGAACCTAGAACTTTTTAGCTGTCGAAAATCTGGGGCGAAGGCACAATCGATTAAGAGGTGATGGATGGAGGTAGTTCCCTTTGAGCTGTCCTGGTTTTTTACTCGCTTGATATGGTCACCCTATCTTTGGCGCACGATGAAAAGTGAGAAAAGGCCGAGCGTCACTTCGGATCTATCGATTCCCTGTAAGAACGGTTGGTTTCAAAAACGTCCAATGAAGGACGTTCGTTGGACCAATTTGGACATCGTCCAAATAACCGTTCAACAAACGTCCATCATTGGACCCGTGTTGAACGATTTTGAAACAATTTTTTGGACGTCTCAGTGGGTTAGAACACTTATGGACACTTTTTACCTAAAAAAAAACCGATTAAATTAACTATGACCGAACCGAAACAAAACTTATGGCAACAGAAGGGCCCGCTACGTCAGCTGTTTGTGCTTTTCTTCTTCATATCCTCTTGTTTTTTCGGCTTCATCAAAGAAAAATGACAACCGCACTCACACACAGACAAAAATGTGCACACCTGTATCCGTCTTGGGTTATTTGTACGTTGCCCAAATTGATCCAACGAACACAGTAAAGTTCAGCCGGAAATGAACTGGAATTCTGGCTGGTTCTAGTCCGCATTCCGGCTCCAGTAACACAACCGATTCTAGTTAGAATCGGTTTGTGTCTCTGGAGCTGGAATACGAACTGGAACCAGCCGGAATTCCGGTTCATTTCCGGCTGAGCTTAACTGGGAACGTCCTTCATTGGACGATTTTGAAACCAATCGTTCTTCCCAGTTAAACTCATTCCGGAACCGGTTCGGAATCCTGAATGGAGTCAGTATGGATTCCAAATCAAATGCAACAACCGATTCCGACTCAGAATCGGTTGTTGCATTTGATTTGGAATCCATACTGACTCCATTCAGGATTCCGAATCAAATTCCGAATGGTTTGACCGGGTCGCATGTACGCATTTTTTCGAAAGAGTTGTTCAGCTAAGTTTGAACGGTCGTTTGCTAGGATACGGATGTAAAGTATATAAAAATATTCAAGAGTGAGTATATCAAATTCAAAGCGAGGAAAGGTTCGATCATGCAGAAAGATACAAGTGATTCGGATGATTTTATTTTATTTGATTGCTGCATATGCCATAATGAATTGCAGGACACGCAACTGTGTCCCCACTGTTCTAAACTTTTTTGTAAAGAATGCATCACTACCTGGTTAACGAAGGAAGCAAGCTGCCCATGTTGTCGAGCCGATCTGGCTACTGAAAACTTGGTCAAGGCATGCACGTTTACCCAAATACAGAAAGCTTTCGAGCGGCATACCAGCAACGGTCGCAATCGCTGCGACAAGCACAAATCGCACGACCTGTCGCTTTTCTGTAATGCATGTGAAGAGTGCATTTGTACAAGCTGCTGGTTCCTGGAGCCACATGTGGAACATCGGGATCAAGCAGTTCCGGTTGGTAAGTGCCGATAAAATTGCTTATATTTAGCAAATTGTTTAATTGCATGTATAGTCGGCCGGTCATATACCCGTCCAATTTATTTTTCAATCGATTGTCTACTAGAAAAACTAGTAAGAGAACTGCGGAGAGAAACATAGCATTTTTGGCAACGTATGCCCCTAAGACGGAACGTCAAAATTCGTTATATGCAGTTAAATCACTGAGAACTGACATACAAGCACAGAGAACAGACATATAAGCTAGAACAAACTTTCCCGAAAAACCTGTGTAAACTTTTAAATGAAAATATGTTGAAAATCACCATGGCATTCAGGTTCGCATGCGTGAGTCACCGTTGTATCCAAGTTTGCATACAAGTCCCGTATAGCGATTGCTGGCTGATCGAAGCGCCGACCAGTGGCAAGTTGTTACTTGCTGTCGTCATTTCAAAACGACAGTTTAATTTCTTACACAAGTTGAAAACTTTACTTGTATGTCAGTTCCCAGTGATACAAGTAAAGTTTTCAACTTGTGTTAGAAATTAAACTGTCGCTTTGAAATGGCAACAGCAAGTAGCAACTTGCCACTGGTCGGCGCTTCGATCAGCCAGCAATCGCTATACGGGACTTGTATGCAAACTTGGATACAAGAGTGACTCACGCATGCGAACCTGAATGCCATGGTGATTTTCAACGTATTTTCATTTAAATGTTTACACAGGTTTTTCGGGAAAGTTTGTTCTAGCTTATATGTCTGTTTTCTGTGGTTTGGTATAGAGGTCCTAGACGAAATCGAGGGACCAGACTAGCGAATTTTAAAGTTTCTGTTCGTACGCACAATAAAAGTGTCATTACTAAGAAATAGATAACTTTATGTGCGGTGTTGGGAATCGAACACAGGTACAAGGCAATTGATTTACCAACTACGCTATGTCCGCCACCTAACACGATTCTTTGTTTCTTTGGAGCTTTTCATTTTATCGAAATATTTAATACTTCCACAGAACAAGCATGTAAGGCCTACCAGGATAATTTGAAATGTGATCTGCAGTGGCTGGTTGACCGAATCCAACAGCACCATACCGTTGAAAAAGTGACTCAAGCTAACATAGAGCAGCTGACGAATGAAAAAGCACGCGCCACAAAAATGCTCGAGTCTATGATGACCGAAAGTTCGGAGCATTTTCAGGCACAAATTGAAAAGCAGCAGGAGTTATTAGACATGATGAGAGTGGCTGAGGGTGATACTACCAAACTTCGAGATACGTTGGAATGCTTGCTCGAGGGGAAGACTGAGTGAGTGCAGACACTGAATAACGTCGATTTCAATAGTAACATTCAATTTCTCTCTTTAGCGCGACGACTTTGATTAATCTAAAAAATGTTGGAAATAGTGTCGGCTCCCTTCGCGAAGAGCCGGACCTGGAGGCCAGGCTGGTAAATCCTTTGTATAAAAAGTAATACTAAGCATTTATCTTGCTGTGAACATTATTTTAAAATGTATTGCTTCCTACTATAGTGCCGTTCTACCGGAGCCAACGGTTCTCTTATTTCGTATGGAGAAATTCAACGAAACTATTGGCCAGTACAAATTCTACGAATCACTTCCCCAAACTTGCTGCGGTTTCGAATGGAGGCTCAAACTGGCCTATGATGAGAATAAAGAACTTCGCTGCGACCTTCGATTGGTAAAGGGAATCCCTGGTGAGTATGGGGTAACGTTTATTGAACAACCCGAACGAAAACTTCGATTTGAGTTAGACACTGCCGTACAGGTGGGTACGTTCGACACGGCCATCACGAATGATGTAGTAGAGGTTCGAATTCTTGTCCAGCAGGCTGAGACTTATGCCGACAAGTGTGCACAGCTCGAGGAGTATGTGAAACAGCTGGAAAAGAAAGCTGCTGAAAACGAAGATTTTCTCCGATATTTGGGGGAATATCAGAGCAAATGTGGCTCTGGATTTTCTTAGACGGACCTTTTTTTTAAAACATTTTAGCTACAGACGAAAAAGAGAAAGAAAAATGGTTTAATCAAAATGAATTATTAACATTTTTGAACTCACTCGACTAATCAGGATAATAAACTAGCAATTGAAGTGACAAAATACGCTTATTGATTTCTCTTATGCACGTAAATCAAACTCAAACTTTTTCCAGTTAATTTGCCAACTAACAACAATAAAAAATTACTTTTAAAAAATCAGTTTGATTGCTTCTTACATACTGTTTATAATCACAAGTCAGTCCCATGTATATAGGGAATCGGCTTTACTTCCCTTCCGAAGGAAGGCGTGACCTTAGATTTTTCTCACCGCAGAAAAATCTCAACGACCTCGACTGGGATTGAACCAACTGGTGTGAGTGGCGGTCACGTTTACCACCCAACCACAGAGAACAGACATCCATGATCGAACAAAAATATTTAAAAAACGTGTGTAAACATTTGAATTAATATACGATAAACACTAGCGCCGCCACACCAACCTATCCCAACTATCCGTCAAATCCATTCCGGAACCGGTTCGATATTTTGAATGGAATCAGTATGGAATTTTGCTCAAAGAAAACAACCGATTCCGACTCTATCGGTTGATGCATTTGAGCTGGAATTCCTGCTGGAAGTCCGAACCGGTTCCGGACTAGTTTGACTGGATGGAGGAATAACCGCTGTCAATTCTGTCGAACTCAGCCACAAAAAAACATGACAGTAGCGCACCTGGTTTGGATATCCCAACTACCTTCGAAATCGTTAGATTTTACACAAGTTGAATGCTGAAAATGGACGTCTGTTCTCTGTGACCCAACCATTGGCACCTTCCTTCGTATGGGCTTCCTCTTATAAAACCATCACGCTCGTTTGACTACACTTTTTGACAGTTCGCTTGGCTGCAATTTTTGACAGTTCGCTAGTCTGTGTATAAAGAGTCTGTACATACACCCAAAGACACGCGGTGAGAAACAGTAAATTTGGCTGAACGGTTTTCCTACCCTCTAAGAACGGTTGGTTTCAAAATCGTCCAATGAAGGACGCTCTCGCCCATGACGGCGCACACCTTAGAGCTGTTGGACATCATCCTCGATAATGCCGCAACAGCCGTCGAAGCCCTCTTGCACGTATAGTCAATATGGCTTTCGAAGGTCAGCTTGTCATCTATGATAAAGAATCTTCAGACGCCGCTTTGAAGTGATCACGACTTCTTCCACTTGAATAACTGCATGTTGTACCGACTTGCGGTTGTTGACGATAACCACCTCCGTCTTATGTTGAGCGAGCTCCAGGCCTTTCGCGCTCATCCTTTCCGCCACAGTGCTGATCGCGTGTGCAGCAGTCAGTTCTACCTCGGGGGTTGGCTCCCCGTAGTCTTCCAACGTTACATCATCGGCGAAGCCGATGATCTTGACACCAGCATGTCTCAGAACCCCGTCGTACATAAGATTCCATAATACCGGGCTTAGAATCGAGCCTTATAGAAACGCGGTAATAGAATCGCTTCCCTGACCAGCATCGGTCTCGTGTAGTAGTACACGGTTCTGGAAGTAGCTTTCCAAGATCCGGTACAGACCCACCGGCAGGCTAAGCCGGCCTAACGAGAGCGCGATGGCATCCCAGCTTGGGCTGTTGAATGCGTTCTTCACATCAAGTGTCACTAACGCACAGTATCGAATACCTCGCCTTTTGCGTTGGATCACTATCTCGGCGATCTTTACCACTGAATTGATAGCGTCCACCGTGGACTTACCCTTTCGAAACCCAAAATGATTGCTTGACAGGCCATCCGCGCCTTCTGAGTACAGAGTTAGCCTGTTGAGGATGATCCTCTCAAGCAGGTTTGCCCGTCGTGTCGATCAGGCAAATTGCTCTGTACGCCGAAGGGTCGCCCGGCGGGTTCCCGGCCTTCGGCAACAGTTCCAACTTCTGCCTTTTCCATCTATCGGGAAAACGGCACTCGTCAAGACATCTCTGCATAGCTAGCCTGAACATGTTCGGGTTCGCTATGATTGCTGCCTTGAGAGCGCTGTTCGGAGGAGCCACTGCGAGTAACTCTTCATTCGTCACCGGAGCCTCCAATTCGGCCGCACCCACAATGCCTTGCGGCGCAGGAGGCTAGGGACTTGTGGCTCGAAACGGGAAGAGTACTTCGATAATCCTCGCTAACCGGTCCGGTGACCGATCGGGGGGTGGTCTTAGCCATCACGATCCTGTAGGCGTCACCCCACGGATTCGCGTAGGCACTCTCGCACAGGTTGTCGAAACACGCTCTCTTGCTGCCCTTATTAAGGGCCAATTTCGCAGCTCGTAACACTTCACGGCGGTCCGCTCTTAGCGCCTCGGTGCGGGCTCGTTGCGTCCTATGTCTAGCTTTGAGGCAGGCTGATCGTAGGGCTGCAATCTCGGCACTCCACTAATATCCCGGGCGTCTGTCATTCCTTGGCAGGGTGTTCCTCGGCATGGTGGCGTCGCACGCACGTGATAGCCTCCAGTCCCAGGGCCGCGGTGAAAACTTCGCTGTCGAAGTGATTGTTCTTCCACCGGCGTACCTGGCAGGGATCACCCGCCATCGGATGCTACACACCATAGTTGATCCTAAAGCGTATTGCTAGGTGATCACTATGGGTGTAGCCCATAGTCTACCCTCCAGTCCATGACGGGAACCACACCCGGGCTGACAAACGTTACGTCAATCCATGACTCGACCCCATCCCTACGGAATGTGCTAGTGGAACCATCATTGACTAGCACTGCGACGAGTTTCGCAAGCGCTTCCAGTAGCGCTTGGCCCCTGCTATTTGTACAGCGGCTGCCCCGCTCCACTGCCCAAGCGTTAGAATCTCCCGCTATGACGAACGGCTTCCAACCCACTAGGTCGGACGAGAGCCTGTCGATCATCTGGTTGAACTGTTCTATAGGCCACCTTGGTGGGGTATAGCAGCTACAATAGAACACACCATTGGTCTTGGCAATCGTGACACCCTCCGCAGAGGAGTGTCCTACCTCTTGGACCGGGAACCGTCCCGTTGTACAAATTGCCGCCATCCTCGACCCGTCCGCCACCCAATTGCCATTATCGGCAGGGACTTTATACGGGTCGGATAGGAGGGCGTCATCTGTCCTCGACTCCGAGACCGACTGCCACAGCAGCTGTTGGGCATATGCACAGTGCTTAAGATTCAACTGTGTTACTTGCACGGCTTCTTCTTACTGGCCTCAACGAAGGCACACGAAGGTACACCCATAACATGGTTACGGTCTTGCTTCTTACTGGCGCAGATAAGGCATTTTGGTACCCTATCGCATTTCTGCGCCTTGTGTCCCTCCTCACCACAGCGACGACACAACTTACTTCTGTCTGGACCCTTGCAGTCGTAGGATATATGCTTACTGGGCATACTGACCAGCCGATCTTCAGCTTCCCTCTCTCGATGACCTTTTTGGCTTCTGCAACCGGTAGCCTGAAATAGGCTACCCTTGTGCCAAAGAGTCCCTCTGATAGACGTACAGAGGTCCGCTCAATCTCTGCGCCACACTGCTCCATGACGGCATAGACGACGTCGTCTGCGTTCGTAACCTCATCCAGTTGCTTGCATTGGAGGGTCACTTCCACACCCAACGGCCTTACCTGATCGCCGTCACCCAAGACCTTTGGGCCAACTTCTTGTACGCCGCCCCACTGGTGCGCAAGTACCTCGTTTCAGCATCAAGATCATTTCGCCGGCTTGGTACGTCTAACGCTGCACACATCCTGTTCTAGAGCCGAGTGGCTTTCGGCCGCCCGCAGCGATTTGAGGATGTCGGCATACTTGTCCTTGTCGGTTTTCACCAACAGAGCCTCTCCTCTGTCCTTGACCTTCTTTGCAGGTCGAGGTGCGTTCGACTTCCGCTTAGCCCTGCTGACCAGCTGCCAGGGATTTTCGTCCCCTCGTGCCGATGGCACCGGCTGGCTGGTACCCACTTGTGACCCGGTACTTTGGGCTCGGTTGGTGCCTGCTTTTCGCTTGTAAACTCGATGATATTATTGAGTTGAATTGACTACCACGCGCATCGCGGGTAGTGGTCCGCCGAGCGTGTTGATAGGGCTATCCCCTACCACCACTGAAGAGACTCTGGTGCTGTTGGTTGCAGTCACCATCGCTCCGCTATCCTCCACCCCCCTTCATTTGGGAGGAGACCTCGCCAAATCCTCTGGGGCGAAGGGTTTCACCACCTCCATCGCCAAACTCCTGTTTACAGTATTATTAGCATTTTCCGTTTTGTTCCCACGAATAGCTAGGGAATAAAAGTCAACCCTGTCAGAGCCCCGCTTGACAGAGTAAGGGCAAAAATACTGTGGAGTGCGCCCTGGTGCCCCACAGGCTCCGTGCGCGGGTTGGTATTTATAAACATTTTGGATCCCAGTCCTAGTTTTACGTAGAGTTGGGGTTCGAAGTGCTGACGCTTCCATAAACTGGTGGTTAATTTTTCGTTTATCCGACTTCCAGTTCCGGAGCTGCGGGTGGAAGAGTGCAATCACCCAGCAAATTCCCATATAAACTGATTCCATCATGATGTTAAACATATTAAAATAGGTGCAACATTACTTTAATTTACGGATCACTGATCGTAAATCAAAGTAGCTTTGACCACATTGGCCACCTATGACGGTTCTGGGTGCCCCCGGGGAGCTCGACAAGTTCCTAAGCTAATATCACACCTATTCCCCATCGAATTCTTGACCGATTTTTACAAACTTGATTTCAAATGAAAACCTTGATTTTAAATGAAAGATACAGTAATCCCATTGACTGCCGATACATTTCATTCGGTTCTGAATTTTTGTTCCGGAGTTACAGGTTGGTTAGTAAGGCTACACTGGAATTTCCCATATAAACCGTTACAATCGTAATACTTCATAACAGTTTTTGCAACCGACCGAGACGGTTGTGCCTCCAGGTGGAAGGTTTTGTTCTCGAGAGAGTGACGGAGTGCGAGACGCTGTATGCGTTATTGTGGGAGAGAGAGAGAGAGAGAGAGAGAGAGACCAGTTTGTTAAGTGTGAGTCGACAGTTGATACGTCGGAGGCGTGGTCAACGGCATCCTCGACAAGTGGTGTTTTGACAGCAAACCGCGGGTAGACGAATTTGCCTACCGCGGTGGCAGAAATCGACAGTGATCGTGCCTGTACACACAGAAAAAAATATAGTGTATTGGTGTCGTCGGGCAATTCTAATCGACGAGAGGGAAGCGTCACAGGTAGACCCATTTGCTCTATTTGTCTACCGCAGAAGTGGTACGACGAATAAGGAAAACAAGTGGCACCGAAAAGTACCGCATCGACAGTGGGATTTTCGCAGCAAGCCACAGGTAGCCACATTTGTCTACCAAAGTGGTGGAAACGGAGAGAGCGCGCTTGTGGTGGTGATACCGACGAGCAGTGATGGCATTTCACCCTAGTGATGCACTGACGCGAAAGTGTGATGCCTACACAGAGGATACAATGATCACACACCACAGAAAAAAGCAGAACGCTCTTTCTTTCGGAGCTGTATAGACCGATTTCAAGTGTGCGCTGGTGTTGAGGTAGTTGGGTGCGAGATAACCGTGCTCTCTTGCTCTTTAAATTCTCTGTGGCGCGCTCAGATAAAGTCACCACCGCGCGCGCCCCAGAGTCACTGTGGTGTATTCACTGGAGTGTATTCACTGGCGTGTGATCTTTGATTTGTTTTCGTCTTACAAGCGGCAGTGGCAATGCGGGTGAGATTGATTTAATTTGCACAGGTTGTTGCGTTGTGTGGATGGTGGTGGCTTATTTCAAGCTTATATGATTTTCTACTGAAGATTTTATACAAGTTGCTTGGTAAAGCGAACGAGTTTATAAAGTATTGTTACACCACCTGCAAAACTAAAAGTACTCGGTCCTCGGAGCATATTGGGAAAACTTTTTACGTATCATCGCATAGAGAGTTTTATAATGACCAGAGGCACCTGATATGCAAACTCGTGTTATAAGTATTAATAGTTTTATTATAACTTAATCCTACAAGTTTAAAACGAAATCTTAGATTTCGTCGACAGGCTTCACATATTCAGTAAAATTAGGTATACGCTTATGGCGATAATTAATTTACATACGAAATCACAATTGAGCGTACACCCGTTATTCATCTGTTCATTTGTCTATTATTTTGCGTAGAAATCGTTTAAACAGCAGGCGAAAGCGAATGTTTCAAGAGCATGGGAGCTAGGGAGGGGATTCTGCACGTCAATGAGCGACATAAATTGGCTCAGTTTCAGGGTCAAGAAAAAAGGCCACTAGTGTTCACGCTTATTTTAAATGAACAATGAATCTTGTGTTCCATAAAAGGATGTTATAAATGGGTCAGCAGCAACAATGTTTATCATACGTATTCTAGATTTTTGCGTCAGTTAGTATTTTAGACCGTAATTATAATGGACGGATTCATTGCACGTAATATCAACAGCAAAACAAAGTATTAGGTATCTGGTAGTATCTGGCGGAATCTCTGTCTATCTCTATGAAATTTTCGTATTTTCAAGTAACAAGTAAGGTGTTTCCTCAAGTTTGAACAAGCGATTTTTGTGTGATAAATTATTCCTCATTATAACTTTCTTGAATGAAGTGTTTTATCAAAAAGGTACTAGGAACCAGCGTTGGGAAAATATCAAAATATCAATGTTCACAACAGAATCTTTTCATCGCCGATTTTCTAATAAAAAGTTCACTGATATAAAATATCGCTACGGAAAAAATCGTCAGTGAACTTCAAGAATGCCGATGTTTGGGAACATTATTCGGTTCAAGCAAATATCGGAAGAAGAAAAGATTGCTTGCGAACTTTCATATCAACGAAAATATAGAAAAAAGTTCGCCTTGTGAAAACATCTTGCACGATCTTCGAACAAGGGATTTCCGAGGGATTTCCAAAGATTCCAAAAACCTGTAGATTAACATGATATAAAAAACTACGTTCTTCGATATTACGGCGATAGCTCAATGGGATAAAGCGTCAGGGTACTTTAGTGTCAACGAAGCTTTCTTCAGAAGCCATCGTGTTAAAAAAAAACTTTTCATCAATCGATAGAATTAAAATGGGAAAAAATTAAAATGGTGCTTGAATAGTATGTTGTCAAAATATATATATATATGGAAAAAAGCAAATTCTGGTATGGTGGCCGGTTCTTAACAACCGGTTGTTTGTATGACCGAGTATGAAAGTTCCATATACAATCATATTTTCAATGTGATGTGCAAAGCATCACTAAAAGCGTTTTTCGCTTCCGAATGTCTCTTTTTCGATGTTCCTTTGGGCGAATATTCTTTCAAGAGTTTCACCGAGGCAGAAGTTCGTGTGCGAACTTCGATGCTAAGAATCATTGAATGTTTGTCTCAAGAATGATACATTCGGATGCGATGTTTGGTTTCACAGATTTTTGTTTGGAAATTTTCTGGGAAAGATTGATTCGCGAATGAACCTGGAATGAACTTTTATTAATAATGATTTTCCCAACACTAGGAACAATGAAAAGTTCCAATTGGACATTTGCTCAAAAAACAGTTGAAAAAAATTGCGTTGAATTTTGAGCTCTTTTGCACATATAGTTGAGCTAATGTATCTATAGTTGCATGGCCCATAGGAGCCGTAATTAGCAATGGCTACATTAATTATACATGGTAGTGGTAATGGTACAAGAAGTTTCACATACATAAATTGGTTAATAAACAATCTTAACATTTTTTATCATTTTTGGGATTAAAAGCTTTCGTTTAATATATTGACGTCGCCCATAGAACTTCTCATCGATTTTTTAGCAGAATTTTCACTCAAATATTCTAGTTCTTTGCACACATACCAAAGATACGTTGAACGATTTCTCATATTTGCAATTAAAATTCAAGCGCAGTTCATAAACCACGTAGAACAACTTTCAACATTCTGCTTTTATTGCACTATATTATTAGTCTAACTAATGCTATAGTTGTAATGAAGTACAAGTGAAGATTTTCAAAAAAATTATACTAGAATTAGAACGAAATATTTTTTTGTATCGCTACGTCGCTCGAGAATAACCAAAAAAGCGTAAAATATTTGGCTTTTACTGACCCAAGCATGACTAAAATGCGACTCACACCTAAAGTGCAGAACTATTAAACTATTACGTACTTACTTTGTTAGCATTAGTATTGTCTGATATAATATTACTAAATATCCATAAAAACTTATTTCGTCATGAATAAAATCCTATATTTCTGTTTATCAGAAAATTTGAATCACCTGATTGGACTAAGAATAAAAATCACGGAAATGTACTCGATTCGAAGTGTATGCAGAATTGTATGTAGAATTGATTAATATATGTATAGAATACGAAGTTTACGTTAATTTTTGGGATAAACGTAGATCGTATTCCTTTTTCGGATCGAAATGAAAACAAAAGCACATCCTTACGTCACGAAATCAACTATCGGTTCAAGGTTTACACAAGAAGATTTTTATTCGGTGAGGTCATAAACATCCTCTGATACATAAACGTGATATTATTAGTTTTACAAATTATAAAATCACGGTAAACAGATAAACGTTCCTTGGAACAATTTAGTATGTACTGCAAAGACGGTGGATTTGCCATTTTGAACTTCTTTGCTATACTCGTACCCGAACATGTTAGGTTTTAATTTTAATTCTCTCTCTTATTATTCCATCGCGTGGAAATTCGAGAGAAAACCAACTAATTTATTTAAATGATGGAACAGAAGAAAAATGCCATCAAAAGAATCCAGAACTAATTATTGAGGGGTTACACCACTATAGAGCACGAAAAATAGGCATATTTCGGGAATTTATCTTGACGCAATAACGAGAATAATTGAGATCTTGTTTAACTTTCCGGTAGTGCACGCTGCTCTGAAAATCTAGCGAAATCGTCTTAAAGCATCAGCGGCTGCTCGTTCAGTGGGCCATAAGCGCGACTTCCGGAGGGTTAATGAGATATATAACATAAGTAATGAATTGCAAAAAAAAATGATTTATTCGAGTAATTTCATCACAAGATGGCGGCTGTGCAGCATTTTTCCGCCGGGGAGTTTTTTTTGGAAGGGGTCCACGGCCGGAACTCTATGTCCCGTAATTTTTGATCCAGAGCCAAAAACCAAAGCTTTTTAAACTTCTTAGAACGACAACAAGCGGCGTACGTAAGATTTTTTCTATGTCTTGATTTTTCGTGAAATGGCAAATTTTTTAGTCGAAAAACGCTGAAAATGTGTTAAAAATCGACACAAAATTGCTTATTAAAAATTAAGCAATGAAAAAATTAAATCCTACGTACATCGCTGGAGAAAGTAATCTTGAACATGCTGTAAAAATTTTAGGCTGATCAAAAATCATTTGTTCGAGTTACATTTCTGGCCAGATCAAAAAAAATATTTCGAGAAAAACACGGTTAACGTTTTTAGTATACTCGGGGTATACATAAGAGGCGCAGCGAAAAATTTGAATATTTATTTTCGCGATTCATTTTTTGGAATATCATTTTCAGCATCCTAAAGCACCAGTAAACAAAAATCAACCAATAAATAAAAATTAAATGTTTTCAAAAATCTACAGTGCTGTGACCCCTTGAAAGCACTGTACCGGTCAAATAGAAGCGCTTCTAAATTGGCACGTCGTTTAATAACGCGCTACAGAAAAAAAACAAGTAACAATGTGAATTCTCGTGAAATTTATTTTATTTTATGTGGACTTTATCTCGGAAAAGTTGGATATCGGATAAGCCTCTTCTCGCGTGAGTGAGAGAGAATTACAATGCCTGCGTATGATAATAATCGAGAACGTGTGTAATACCAGGACATTACTTGTAATGGATCACGTTACTTTTTGGCGTCGCCAAATTTGCAATCAAAATAAGTTAAATTACCATTGAGTTATTCAGTCGAACAAAAAATAGGCCGGTCCTAATGTGGATGTACAAATCCCGTCTTACATCTGTTATACGATTAATCTGATACTACAGATCATTATAAAACTTTGTTTATACCAGCCGATACATTGATACGTAAAACGTTTACGTTGTTTGCCTTTAGGCTCGAATACTTCAGGTTTCCCACGGTAGTGTAACAACACTCTATAAACTCGTAAGCTTTACCAAGTAACTTGTATGAAATCTTCAGTAGAAAATCATAAAAGCTTGAAATAAGCCACCACCATCCACACAACATAACGCAACTTGTGCAAATTAAATTAATCTCACCCGCGCTGTCGCTTGTAAGACGAAAACAAACCAAAGATCACACGCCAGTGATACACTCCAGTGAATACACCACAGCGACTCTGTGGCGCGCGCGGTGGTGACTTTATCTGAGCGCGCCACAGAGAATTTCAAGAGCCCTTCTCCACACTCTAGATCGTTCCAGTGTTGGGTGTATGAAAATTTACCTCTGCCATCAACATGCGCTTACACATATCAAATACGGTGGTGTATATGAACCAAAGAGAAGCGCTCTCGTTTTGCTTGCCAGAGCGTGGGGAGTAATTTCAATTTCTCTTTACTGCACAGAGGATAGGGACATCACTGCCGACGAGCAGCTTAATCGGAGAGAGTTTTGAAGTGTTGCAGGTAGGACTATTTCTCTACTGAAGAAGCAACGCGACGAAGAAGGACAGCAAGTGTCACATTGTCAAACAACGGGCACCGAGTTTACAACGTAACACATGAGGTGTGTTCTATCGGTGTCTTCGTCACCTAATAGATAGCAGATAACAGGTATATTTTTCATTCCTTTTTGTGATAGTTTTTCTTACTAGGTAAAATGGATGAAGAGATGGGAGAACGAGTAACAGACCCTCCCCCTAAGCCTTATGCTGAAAATGTAAATCCGACTAGAATTAAAATTTACCCAGAGTCGTCAACGGGACCATGGATTGTATTTATTAGGCGTAAAGCAAAGGCGCTAAATATCATTCAAATTTCTAAAGATTTGACTTCGCGATTCTCGGATGTAAAAGAGATCGTCAAAGTTAATAAAGATAAAATACGCATTGTCGTTGGTAGTCTCAAACAAGCCAATGCAATTGCTTCTTGCGAGCTTTTTACGCGTGAATATAGAGCGTATATTCCTTCAAAAGAAATTGAAATTGATGGGGTCATCACAGAATCGAGTTTGACTGTTGATGACTTAGTTAAGCATGGGGTTGGTCGTTTCAAAGACACCATACTTAAAGACGTAAAAATACTTGAATGCAAGCAATTGCATTCAGTATCACACGAAGGAGATAAAAAAGTTTATCGACTGTCTGACTCATTTCGAGTGACTTTCGCTGGGTCTGCGCTGCCCAACTATGTCATTATCGATAAGATTCGTCTCCCTGTTCGCCTTTTTATCCCTCGTGTAATGAATTGCCTTAATTGCAAACAGCTTGGCCAAACAGCCACTTACTGTTCCAATAAGGCACGGTGTGGCAAATGTGGGGGTTCTCATCAAGAGGATACATGCAATGAAAATTCAGAAAAATGTTTAATGTGCGGAGAAAACTCACATGAGCTCCCTGCATGCCCCATTTATAAATTGCGTGAGGATAAAATTAAACGATCCTTGAAGGAGAGGTCTAAGCGCTCCTATGCAGAAATGTTGAAAAATGCTACCCCTAAACCCATCTTCTTAGAAAACACTTACGCATCTCTATTTTCGGAACAGTCTGACTCTGACGGAGCGTGCGAAGGTACATCATTAATTTTACCCGGAAATTCCAGAAAAAGAAAACAGTCTTCTTTTCCCAAGCTGCCAAGAAAGGGCCTTAAAATTTCTCCACCAATAGATAAACTGCGCCCAAAACCGAAAAATTCCGATTCAAAACCGAAATCAATTCCGCCCGGTTTTGGGAACGTACAATCCAAACAGAACACCATTACTGGAAATAATAAAATTTCGACTTCCTCTGAGCCTCAGCCGGGGGTAGGATTATTGAAATTTTCTGAAATTGTTGATTGGATTTTTAAAGCATTCAATATTTCTGAACCACTAAAGAGTATACTTTCAGCTTTCCTCCCAACAATTAGAACATTTTTAGAGCAGCTGATTGCTCAATGGCCCATCCTTGCAGCGATTGTATCTTTCAATGGGTAATTCACCTCCTGCAATGAAAGATTCCATCACTGTTTTACAGTGGAATTGCAGAAGTATCATACCTAAAATTGATTCCTTAAAAATTTTACTGCATAATTTAAAATGCGATGCTTTTGCTCTATGTGAAACATGGCTTACCTCAAACATTAATTTCAACTTAAATGATTTCAACATTATTCGCCTAGACCGAGACACCCCGTATGGAGGAGTGCTTCTAGGAATTAAAAAGTGCTATTCTTTCTATAGAATTACCATCCCCATGATTGCTGGCATTGAGGCTGTAGCAGTCCAAACGAATATTAAAGGCAAAGACATGTCTATCGCTTCTATATATATACCTCCCAAAGTTCAAATTGGACAACGTCAAATTTTTGAGGTAGTGGAATCCATGGCTGCTCCGCGTCTGATACTGGGAGACTTCAACTCGCACGGAGTATTGTGGGGTTCCCTCTACAATGATAATCGATCCTCTTTGATATACAATGTTTGTGACGAATTTAATATGACAGTTTTAAATACTGGCGAAACAACACGCATCCCCAGACCTCCTGCACGTCCAAGTGCATTAGATCTATCTCTGTGCTCGACATCACTTCGGTTAGATTGCACGTGGAAGGTTGTACCTGATCCTCACGGTAGCGCGATCATTTGCCGGTCGTTGTTTCAATTAACAGTGAATTAGGACTTACGAATTCAATCAATGTTCCTTATGACTTAACACGAAATATTGATTGGAAAACATACGAAACATTAATTTCCACTTCTCTTGCTTCGACAGAAGAGCTACCCCCTACCGAAGAATATGAATTCCTAGCGGGTTTAATTATTGAAGCAGCAGAACAAGCCCAAACGAAATGCAATCCTGGAATGACAATAAATAGACGGCCCCCTAATCCTTGGTGGGACAAAGAGTGCTCTGATGCATATGAAGCTAAACAAGTTGCCTACAAAGAAATTACGAAACAGAAAGGGGGTATACGTGAGAACTTTGAAAATTATTTCATTTTGCAAAACAAATTTGACAGTCTCCGTCGTGCCAAAAAGTCTAGTTATTGGAGACGCTTCGTTGATGGCTTGTCAAGAGAAACATCAATGAGTACTCTTTGGAACACAGCCAGAAGAATGAGGAATCGTAACGTGACTAATGAAAGCGAAGATTTTTCGAATCGTTGGATATTTAATTTTGCCAAGAAAATTTGTCCAGATTCTGCTCCTGCGCAGAAAATCATTCGCGATGCTCCCACAAGTAACGATTTCATAGATTCGCCTTTGACAATGATGGAATTTTCAATTGCGCTCCTCTCATGCAACAATAATGCTCCGGGACCAGACAGAATTAAATTCAACTTGGTGAAGAATCTGCCTGACCTAGCAAAAAGACGCTTGTTGAATTTATTCAATAAGCTTCTTGAGCAGAACATTGTCCCGCACGACTGGAGACAAGTGAGAGTTATCGCTATTCCAAAACCGGGAAAACCAGCCTCCGATCATAACTCGTATCGACCGATTGCAATGCTATCCTGCATCAGGAAATTGTTGGAAAAAATTATCCTACGACGTCTCGACAATTGGGTTGAGGCGAACGGCTTGCTATCAGATACCCAGTTTGGTTTTCGGAGGGGAAAGGGAACGAATGATTGTCTGGCGCTACTTTCGTCAGAAATCCAACTCGCTTACGCAAAAAAAGAACAAATGGCGTCTGTGTTCTTAGACATAAAAGGAGCATTCGACTCAGTCTCCATTGATGTTCTCTCGGAGAAACTACATCAATGTGGTCTTTCACCGATATTAAATAATTATTTATACAATTTATTGTCAGAAAAGCACATGCATTTTTCATATGGCGATTTGGCGACACTCAGAATAAGTTACATGGGCCTCCCACAAGGTTCTTGTTTAAGCCCCCTTCTCTACAATTTTTACGTGAATGATATTGATAATTGTATTGTCAGCCCATGCACTCTAAGGCAACTTGCAGATGTTGGCGTGGTTTCTGTTACAGGACCAAAAGCCTTAAATTTACAACAACCACTACAAGATAGTTTGGATAATTTATCAAGTTGGGCTTTGAAGTTAGGCATCGATTTCTCTACGGAGAAAACAGAGTTGGTTGTTTTTTCAAGGAAGCGTGATCCAGCTCAGCTTCAGCTTCAGTTGGTTGGTAGAACGATAGCCCAAGTCCTGACTTTTAAATACCTTGGAATTTGGTTCGATTCTAAAGGCACATGGGGAGGCCACATTAGGTATCTAATAACGAAATGCCAACAAAGGATAAATTTTCTGCGAACAATAACTGGATCATGGTGGGGTTCTCATCCAAGTGACATGATAAGATTGTATCAAACAACAATACTTTCAGTAATGGAATATGGATGCATCTGTTTCCGTTCAGCTGCGAACACTCACATTATTAAACTGGAACGGATACAGTATCGCTGTTTACGAATTGCCTTAGGTTGCATGCAGTCGACCCATACGATGAGTCTTGAAGTACTAGCGGGAGTTCTTCCTTTAAAAGACCGATTCTGGGATCTCTCTTCTCGTTTACTTATTCGATGTGAGGTTATGAATCCACTGGTAATTGAAAATTTTGAAAGACTTGTCGAGCTTCAACCCCAAACCAGATTCATGACAGTGTATTTCAATCACATGTCACAAGAAATAACGCCTGCTAGGTATGTTCCCACATACGTCAATATACTAGATATTCCTGAATCCACTTTATTCTTCGACACGTCCATGCAAGCAGAGATTCGTGGAATTTCGGATCATCTACGCTCGCGGGAGATCCCTAAAATATTCACAAGTAAATATCAACACATAGACTGCCTTAAAATGTTTTACACTGATGGGTCACGAATCAGTGAGGCCACTGGTTTCGGTATTTTCAACAATAATTTTTCAATTTCTCTCAAACTTGCAGAACCCGCCTCTGTTTATATAGCGGAACTAGCAGCAGTTCACTATAGTTTGCAAATAATTAATACTTTACCCCCGAACCATTACTTTATCCTCACTGATAGTCTCAGCACAATTGCAGCTCTACGCTCAAAGAGGATTGATAATCAAGATCCATTCTTTTTGGGGAAGATACGAGAATCTCTGAGTAACCTAACAAGAAAATGTTATAAATTTACCCTAGTATGGCTCCCCGCCCATTGCTCTATTGCGGGCAATGAGAAAGCTGATAATTTAGCCAAGATTGGTGCACTAGATGGTGAAATATATGAAAGACCCATCGCTTACAATGAATTTTATAGCGCTTCTCGACAGAGGACACTTGCTAGTTGGCAAACATCTTGGGACAATGGAGATATGGGACGATGGCTACACTCAATTATCCCTAAAGTATCAACGAAGGCATGGTTCAAAGGATTGGATGTAAGTCGGGACTTCATCCGTGTGATGTCTAGGCTCATGTCCAATCATTATACTTTAGATGCGCATCTCCGTCGTATTGGGCTCGCTGAGGATAATCATTGTGCTTGTGGAGAAGATTACCATGACATTGAGCATGTTGTTTGGTCCTGCACTGAATATCGTGAAGCCAGATCACAATTAGTAGATTCTTTACAAGTCCGAGGAAGACCAATCCATGTTCCTGTTAGAGACATCCTGGCGTATCGCGATCCTCTATACATGGAACTTATCTATCAGGTCGCAGGTCTAGATCACTGATTGTCATTCAAACAGTCTTTAAATATATTGTCCACTATCGACAATTCCGGATTCCGGACATATTCTACAATTAAATTCACATCGGTTCTTCGGTGATGACTGACTCAATTTTCTCAAAGCAAGTCTCAAACAAATCTGCGCAATCCAATGTGTTTTCAAAAATAGAAATTGCTGTTGTGCAAAATAGTGATGTTCGAGCATCACGAATACTAACTTCACAAAATGGTAGCAGCTGATTAAAATACTTTTTCTGCCAAAGGTGATAACGCCAATCAGTATGATTCCGGTATTATAGCCAAGATTATTCAGTTGTTGATTCGGCGAAGAAATTTCATTGTGGATTGCGTGTTGAAAAAAAGCAGTCAGTAATCACTTGCTGATGGTTCAGGGAGTGCAGCAAAATAAATTGCATCCACTGATTATTTCATTCGTTTGTCATTTGTGATCTAGTACCTGGAGGGTGGACTGTTCCACCGCGGTGCTGCCTATAATCGCAAGTCAGTCCCATGTTGATAGGGAATGCCATAGAACATGGGACTGACTTGCGATTATGGCCAGGGTACTTCGTACATCAACAAGCACTTTTTTCGCTGGATGTGTGTGTGTTGGCAGGACCTCTTGTCACCACTCTACTTCAGACTCTCCAACTGACAGCCGTCAGTGTGACAGACGCCTTCGCAGGTACCCAGTTAAACTCATTCCGGAACCGGTTCGGATTTCTGAATGGAGTCATTATGGATTCCAAATCAAATGCAACAACCGATTCCGACTCAGAATCGGTTGTTGCATTTGATTTGGAATCCATGCTGACTCCATTCAGGATTCCGAATCAAATTCCGAATGGTTTGACCGGGCAGTTGTGACCGGAGATGACGCCGAGGCTGTCATCAATAGTTAGTTTGTGGTAAGGCGAGCGCAAGCATGCAACGAAAGTTGCTTGAAGCATTTTATATTAGTCAATTTAATAAAGTATTTTATACATTCATCGTCATTTGTGTCTCGTCATAATTACACCGCTCCAATATCACAACAGTGGCGACGGGTCGGTTGTAAAATTCGTGCCGGGAATCATCCAGATAGTAAGCACACAGAGAACAGACGTCCATCTCGAGCATTTAAGTTGTGTAAAAAAAATAACGGTCAGTTCAAATGTAGTTCGAACATTGTCGCCAGTGGCGCTACTGATCTGACCGATTTTGACAGTTGTCAACTCGTCGTGTATTTCACGGCAGTGACAGCAGTCAAATCAAGTGCTGACAACACACACACAACCATCTTTATTTTATGTGATCCATGACTCCGGCAGCTCCGATAGTTTTGTAACTTTTTAGTTTAGTTTACTTTGTCTTTAGTGCGTTTTCGTTCACTTTACAGTGGTTTAAACTATGGGTCGTAAGTGTGAAATATTCTGGTGTACGAACCACCATGGAGATAGTATCGGAAAATCCTTCTATTCTTTCCCGAAAAATAGCGAGTTGTATGCCTTTTTTTACCTTCTCCAACCACCTAAAACCTTGTTTGTGCTTAATCCCTAAAATTACCTCATAATTTTAATACTAGATGTCGAAGATGGGTTTCCCTCTGCGGCTCCTCGGAAGCAACGAAACTTTTTTTCGACTGTGGAGTAGAAGCGTTTTCGATGAAAAAAGTGTGCTCGGATCATTTCCCATCGCATTCTTTTCGTGATCCGCTTAGAAAGGAAAAAGGGTTAGTACAGAAATATGCGTATTTTTACAAATCTAACTGTAGTATTTTCGTAGAATATTGCCGTTTGTTGTCCCATCAGGTGAGACAGTGGAAGATGACGGAAGTGGAAGCCTCGAGTTTCTCGCCGATAATACAGATTTTTTGGATTGGAGATTGTCAGTGGCGGGAGTTGTCTCATCAGGTGCGACAGTGGAAAATGACGAAAATGGAGACGTCGAATTTCTCGCTGATGATACAGATTTTTCGGATTGGAGCCTGCCAGTGGAGGGAGTTGTCTCATCAGGTGCGACAGTGGAAAATGACGGAAATGGAGACGTCGAGTTTCTCTCCGATGATACAGATTTTTCGGATTGGAGCCTGCCAGAGGAGGGAGTTGTCTCATCAGGTGCGACAGTGGAAAATGACGGAAATGGAGACGTCGAGTTTCTCGCCAATGATACAGATTTTTCAGATTGGAGCCTGCCAGTGGAGCGAGTTATCGACGATTGTTATAACGTGCTAGCGGATAGTAGCAGAAAATTAGATTTAAATCAAAATATGCATCTTTCACCATTTGATGACCCAGATTATAGCTACCCATCTAGTAATGTGATTGCAGATAAGAAATGGTAAGTAAAATGATTTTACAGAATGTTATGTACATGAAAATCTCGAATATGATACTCTAAAGCGTTGATCCAGATTCGCCTAATTCGGATGGTAGGACAGTTGGATTTGGTTTGCATTCTACCGATGATTCAGCTAATATTCGCAGTAGTTTCCTTCAATCGCACGTACCTTGTCAAGCACGAATCAAATCTGAACAGCAAAGGTGTAGGAAATTGGAAAACACAATAACGCAACTGAAAAGGCAACTATTTATCTGCCGCCAACAAAGCGCACGTCGTTTGAAATCAAAGCAGGCGATCAAGAGAAAGTTTTTCCGTGTTCAAACCAACTTCAATGAACTGAAAAGGCTAAAATCTGATAACGAACAATTGGGAGAACAGATTCGTCTAAACCCTATTATTTTTTATTGTTTGCGTAATATGAAAAGAAAGCCCAAGGGCCGTCGGTATCATCCAGCCACGATGAAATTCGCGGCAGGAACATATATGAGCGGGCCACGTGCTTACCGTTATATAATAAAATCAAATCACTTAATACTCCCGCATAAAAACTCCATTCATCGTCATAATAGAATTGTTCGGATTGCACCTGGTCTTAATGAACAGATTCTCGCCATCATGAAGACAAAAGCCAAACAAATGAGGGAAAAGGGCCAAAAGGTTGTCATTATATCGTGCGACGGCATGTCTCTTAAAGCCGATTTGGCATATTCTGCTAAAGCAGACGTTTTCTTTGGCTTTCCTGATAGCGGAAAGCGACGCAAAATTGAACGAAACGATGTCACAAAACTCGCAACGGAGGCAGTTACAGTTATGGTATCAGGATTGTACGTACGTTTCAATTGACATACGAAAAAAATACACTAATACGAACACTTATAGCTCTCCTTACAGCCAATAGGGTACCTTCTAGCGCATCATAGTCCAGGCAGTCAAGGGCTACTGGAATTCATCAAAAAAAGCATTCGTGCTGTAAGCACTTGTGGTTTTACGCCATTAGTCATAACCACAGATCAGTGCACAACCAACGTTAAGATGATGCGAGAAGCTGGGGCAACAGCACAAACCCCATTCATTGAAATAGATGATTCCAAAATTGCAGTCATGTATGATACCCCTCATTTAATAAAAAATGCCCGAAACGCGCTATATAAGCATAATGCTGTTTTTGATCGAACGATAGCTTCGTTTCACCATGTGCATCAGCTCTATAAAGTAGACGTATCAGCAAGCTTGCGTTTAGTTCCGAAATTGAGACAAAAAAATATAGATCTACCTCCTTTCGCTGCTATGAACGTGGCATTGGCCACCAGAACATTGAGTGAGTCATGTGCCCTTGGCATCCGTCACTATGTTCAGACTGGTGAACTACCTGAAGAAGCCTTGCATACTGGTAAATTTCTAGAAATTCACGACAAAATCTTCGACATATTTAACTCGAAAGAAAAATATTCTGACTCTGTAGGGAAGGTAAGTTTTTCCAAGATGTAATCATTGATAACACCAACACCTTTGGGAAAAAGTAAAGCATTCTAACCAGTACATAAATAACTTTCTCAGCCATATAGGACGCCGATCACTGATGGTTCCAGCCACATTGATTTCTTAACCAAAGTACTAACAACATTGAAACGCATGTATTATACTAACAACACTTGCTTCGATGTCAAAAAGGCAATTTTTAAAGTCTTTGTATAACCAGTTTTGAGGAAATCATTTTTCCGTAGGCTAAAAAAGAATCATCCACCTTAAGAGCTTCGCAAAAACGACCGCCATATCTGCAAGGTTTTGTAGGTAATATCAACGCGTTGAAATGGCTGTGGAATGTGTTAAAAGAGGATTTCAATTGTACCTATCTTTGCACAAACCCTCTCTGTCAAGATGCATTAGAAAATCTATTTGCTGAAATACGTCGTCGATGTGGTTTTAACGACGCTCCAAATGCGTTTCAATTTGGGAGCGCTTTTAAATATGCGATGATATCAACAGCTGAACAAAATTTCGATGATGGTAGGAACTGCCAAGCAGACGGAGCAGAACCTCTCATAAAGGAGAATGATTTACAAGAATTCCTTGTACAGACACACCAACGGGAACAATCATATAAATTCGAAGAGTTGGACCCGGAAGCATCATTTGTGATTGCCAAAAAAAGAAATGAATGCCCTGGTATATATTATCGGTGCCGCTGTCTCAAAATTGCGCCACGAGAAATGTCGAAAAAATCTTACTATTGATAAAAATGACCTAGTCATTAACAACGAAGACTATATGTTTTGTAAAACGAAAGCTCAATTTTCAACGAGAAATGTGAATATTCCAAATAATACTTTGTACAACATAGGGTTGATATGTTTTTTGAGTTTTAAAACGAAATTTCGTAAATTTCTGTTTGAAAATCGAAAAGGAGTAAAAACACGACTAAAATCATATCTAATACACGAAAAATTCGATTTGATTGACTGTAAAACATGTTTCAATAGACTTATAGATATAATTTTCAACACTTTAATCCAAGCATTTCTTCGTGAGGTACGTCTACAGAATAAAATAGCAGCAAATGCGTATAAGCATAGAAAACGCAATCATTCGTAACCCAACTTTGTACCGGGAAACAAGTGCTTTTTGTTCTCTCCGGTGTGGTTTAGTTTTTTCGGTGGTACGAAGGTGCTTGCTGTGGCAGAGGCTGCAGTAAAGCATTACTAATAAACAGTCACGCGAGTGATAATTGTTACCTGCGATATCAGTTAAAGTAGTGCAGTGAAGTGCGTTACTAAACATTTTTCTTGCCTGAAAGACGGCTTTGTTTAGACGAGCTATATCAGCTCTACTGTGTGAAGGTCACGCGGGTGACGGATAAAACAAACGAAGGATCAATTCACCTACCAGCTCGTCAGGAACCAACTGGTGAAGTGTTTCGTTTTTTACTTTTCTTATCGATTTTTTTCTTTTTATTGCTTTTGATTTTTTATTTTGATTTAAGTTAAACAGTGCGGTCGAGCGTGTTGCTCCCGCAACAAAATGGAACAAACAGAAGGATCACCCTCCGAAGAGGAATATTATGAAGAAGAAGAACGTATATCTGATACTGAGACAGATAATGTTATGGTCGATCCACTTCCCCCACTTTCCCCCAATGTCTCACAGCCCCCCCGAGTCAAGGTTTACCAGGATGGATCCGCTGGTCCTTGGGTGGTATACTTTCGGCCCAAAAATAAACCGTTAAACAGCATAACTGTTGCACGGGAGCTGACAAAACGTTACTCGGCCGTAACCGAGATTAAAAAGGTTCAGTCAGACAAACTGCGCGTAGTCGTTACTGACTTGAAACAGGCCAATGATATCGTTAGAAATAGCCTCTTTACGCTGGAGTATCGCGTCTACATCCCTTCTCGTGATGTGGAGATCGACGGTGTGGTAAGTGATGCGGGTCTAACTGTCGATGATCTGATGAATGATGGGGCTGGCCGCTTTAAGGACCCTAACCTTCAATCAGTTAAGATTTTGGAGTGCAAGCAATTGCACTCAAAGTCCATCGAAGATGGTAATTACTATCCATCAGACTCGTTTCGCGTAACCTTCGCCGGATCTGCACTTCCGAGCTACGTTGAAGTGGGAGGAGCTCGTCTACCTGTACGCCTGTTTGTACCGCGGGTCATGAATTGTTCCAATTGCAAGCAGCTAGGTCACACGGCCACCTACTGTAGCAACAAGCAACGGTGCGGTAAATGTGGGGAACGCCATGCGGATGATACTTGCAGTAGCCCTGCTGAGAAGTGTGTTTACTGTGGGGAGAATCCGCATGCACTTTTGACATGCCCAACGTACAAACTTCGCGCGGATAAACTGAAGCGATCCGCCAAAGATCGCTCCAGACGCTCTTACGCAGAAATGCTTAAAAGAGCTGTTCCACTTATCTCCGAAAACCCATTCGCTCTCTTGCCAACTGACGATAACGCCTCTAACGACCCTTGCGAGGGGCATTCTTTGGCTCCGCTTGGAAACTCTAGGAAAAGACCTAATCAAAACTCACCTGAACTTCCTCGTAAGGGTCCTAGGTTGTCCCAAACAAGGGTACAAAATAAAAATAATTCATCAACTGGAAGGGCTGGTACAAATCCGAAGATAATACCTCCTGGTTTTGGGAAATTGAGATACAACCAGGAGTTCCCAGCACTCCCCGGGGCACCAAAAATCCCAAGTGCTCCAATTTTACAGTCAGAAACTCAACCTAAAACGGGATTCCTTAAATTTTCTGACATTGTGGACTGGATATTCACAGCTTTCAACATTACCGATCCTATGAAAAGCTTGCTGGTTGCTATTCTACCAACAGTAAGAACATTTTTAAAACAGTTGACTGAACAATGGCCCCTCCTTACAGCGATCGTATCCTTCGATGGCTAACTTATTAGACGGAATCAGGGATCTGATCACTGTTTTACAGTGGAACTGCAGAAGTATTATCCCCAAAATTGATTCATTAAAACACTTGCTAAATTACAATCATTGTGATGCATTTTCCCTATGTGAAACATGGCTAACTTCTAATATAAACCTCAACTTCCACGATTTTAACATTATCCGCTTGGATCGAGAAGACTCATATGGGGGGGTACTTTTAGGGATCAAAAAGTGCTACTCCTTCAATCGAATCAACCTCCCTTCGACGCCAGGCATTGAAGTTGTCGCTTGTCAAACAACAATCAAAGGCAAAGATCTTTGCATTGCTTCTATTTACATTCCTCCTAGGGCCATGATGGGATATCGAAGATTCTCCAACGTGATTGAACACCTTCCCTCGCCCCGCCTGCTTCTTGGAGACTTTAACTCTCACGGTACGGGGTGGGGCTGTCTATACGACGATAATCGATCTTCGACAATTCAAGACCTTTGTGACAACTTCAATATGACAATTCTGAACACAGGGGAAATGACACGAATTCCTAGACCACCTGCGCAAGCAAGTGCACTGGACATATCTTTATGCTCGACATCACTACGGTTAGATTGCAAGTGGAAGGTAATATCTGATCCCCACGGTAGTGACCACTTACCAATTGTAATTGCAATCACCACTGGTTCAAGACCATCGACACCAATCAATGTTCCCTATGACCTCACACGAAACATTGATTGGAAGAGCTACGCTGCTGAGATATCCAAAACTATCGATTCAACACAGATACTTCCCCCGGAGGAAGAATATAAGTTTTTGTCCAACTCGATTCTCGATAGCGCGATTCAAACTCAGACGAAACGAGTACCCGACGTGAACACCCAAAAACGTTCTCCCAACCCGTGGTGGGACAAAGAGTGCTCAGACGTGTACGCGGAGAAAGCTGCCGCGTATAAAACTTTCCGGAACGACGGGTTAGTTGCTAGTTATCGAGTGTACGCGATATTAGAAAAGCGAATGAAAAATTTAATGAAAGCTAAGAAACGCAGTTACTGGCGCCGGTTTGTCGACGGGTTAACAAGAGAAACATCGATGAGCACTCTTTGGGGCACGGCCCGACGTATGCGAAACCGAAACAGTACTAACGAGAGCGTGGAATATTCAAACCGTTGGATATTCGATTTCGCCAAGAAGGTTTGTCCGGATTCCGCCCCGGCACAGAAAATCTACCGCGCCGCGTCGCCTTACAATACCGCGAACGAAACACCGTTTACGATGGTGGAGTTCTCACTTGCTCTTTTATCATGTAACAATAAAGCCCCGGGGCCAGATAGAATTAAATTCAACTTATTGAAGAATCTGCCAGACTCTGCCAAAAGACGCTTGTTGAATTTATTTAATAGGTTTCTTGAGGGTAACATTGTCCCACATGACTGGAGACAGGTGAGGGTCATCGCCATCCAAAAACCAGGAAAACCAGCCTCCGACCACAATTCGTATCGTCCGATCGCAATGCTATCCTGTATCCGGAAGTTGTTCGAGAAAATGATCCTGTTTCGGCTCGACAATTGGGTCGAAACAAATGGCTTACTGTCAGATACACAATTTGGCTTCCGCAAAGGCAAAGGGACGAACGATTGCCTTGCGTTGCTCTCAACAGAAATTCAAATGGCATATGCTAACAAAGAGCAGATGGCATCAGTATTCTTGGATATTAAGGGGGCTTTCGATTCAGTTTCGATCAACATTCTTTATGAGAAGTTGCACCAGCATGGTCTTTCGCCAATTTTAAATAACTTTTTGCTAAACCTGTTGTCTGAAAAACAAATGCATTTCTCGCATGGCGATTTATCGACATCACGATTTAGCTACATGGGCCTTCCCCAGGGCTCATGTCTAAGCCCTCTCCTCTACAATTTTTACGTGAATGACATTGACGAATGTCTTGTCAATTCCTGCACGCTAAGGCAGCTTGCAGATGACGGTGTGGTCTCTATTACAGGTCCTAAAGCCGTCGACTTGCAAGGACCACTGCAAGATACCTTGGACAATTTGTCTGCATGGGCTCTCCAACTGGGTATCGAGTTCTCCACGGAGAAAACTGAGCTAGTCGTATTTTCTAGAAAGCGTGAACCAGCGCAACTACAGCTTCAATTAATGGATCAAACTATTGCTCAGGCTTCAACATTCAAATATCTCGGGGTATGGTTCGACTCTAAAGGTACCTGGGGATGTCACATTAGGTATCTGAAACAGAAGTGCCAACAAAGGATCAACTTTTTCCGTACAATAACTGGAACATGGTGGGGTGCCCATCCAGGAGACCTAATCAGGTTGTACCAAACAACGATATTATCAGTGTTGGAGTACGGATGTTTCTGCTTTCGCTCCGCTGCGAACATACACTTCATCAAACTGGAGCGAATCCAGTATCGTTGCTTGCGTATTGCCTTGGGTTGCATGCACTCGACCCATACGATGAGTCTCGAAGTGCTGGCGGGCGTTCTTCCGCTGAAAAATCGATTCTGGGACCTCTCATATCGATTGCTCATTCGATGCGATATTCTGAACCCATTGGTGATTGCAAATTGCGAAAGGCTTGTCGAGCTTAATTCTCAGACCCGATTCATGTCCTTGTACTTCGATTACATGGCACAGAACATCAATTCATCTACATATAACGTCAACCGTGCTCATCTCTTAGATACTTCTGATCCAACTGTATTTTTCGATACATCCATGAAGGAAGAGATTTGTGGAATTCCGGATCATATTCGCCCACAAGTGGTCCCAAATATTTTCTATAACAAATACCATCAAGTCGACTGCGCCTAAATGTTCTACACTGACGGATCAATTCTCGACGGGTCCACAGGCTTCGGTATCTTCAACGAAAATCTTGCTGCCTCATTCAAACTCATTCAATGCTTCAATTTACGTCGCAGAATTAGCTGCCATTCAGTATACTCTCGGGATCATTGACACCCTGCCCTCAGACCATTACTTCATCGTTTCGGATAGTCTCAGCTCCATTGAGGCCATCCGTGCGGCGAAGCCTGGAAAGCACTCACCGTATTTCCTGGGGAAAATACGGGAATATCTGAGTGCTTTATCTGAAAAATCTTACCAGATTACCTTGGTTTGGGTCCCGTCACATTGTTCTATTGCGGGCAATGAGAAGGCGGACTCTTTAGCCAAGGTGGGCGCATTAGAAGGCGACACTTACGAAAGACCAATTTGCTTCAACGAATTTTTCAGTATCTCTCGTCAGAGGACGCTCGATAGTTGGCAAACCTCATGGAGCAATGGGCATCTGGGACGGTGGCTACATTCCATTATCCCGAAGGTATCAACGAATGCTTGGTTTAAGGGGTTGGATGTGAACCGGGACTTTATTCGTACGATGTCAAGGATCATGTCCAACCATTACTCGTTTGACGCGCATCTCCGTCGTATAGGGCTTGCTGAAAATAATCATTGTGTTTGTGAGAACGGCTATCACGACATCGAGCATGTTGTTTGGCTGTGCGCAGAGTACTGTGTTGCCAGGTCCCAACTAATAGATTCCCTTCGGGCCCGAGGTAGATCACCCTATGTGCCAGTCCGGGACGTCCTGGCAAGCCGTGACCACCCCTATATTTTTCTTATCTATATCTTTTTGAAAACCATTGATGTCCAAGTTTAATACATTTTACCCTCTCTCATTCACAGTAGAATCTCACCAACCTATCCCTGTATCTACAATATGGCATTGCTTCACGAGTCTTCGGTGCACACTCTTCTTGATAACCGTCTATCCAGAACATCATGACATACCGCACATGCAGATGATATAGAGTGCCAATAATTATCCGAAATATCGACCCTCCCCTCGCCCCTGCGATTACAGGCTGGAAACTACAACACTACAACAAAGTGTGCATATCCGCCACAATGATCAATCAGCAAACGACGATGTCAATTACACAATATGTATCCCACTTCCTACCTTTGTCCTTTACTTACATAAGAGGGGAGCAAGCCGCCCCTAAATACGGCTTTCCCTTCCCCCACTAACATGTGACATGTAATATAAAAAAAAATGAATTATCGGCCTCGTTAAGCTACAGCATTTGGGCCTAAATAAACGTATTTTAAGATAAAAAAAAAAAATAGAAAACGCAACAGAAAGGCAATCCGAATGAATTTACCGTTGTCTTAATAGATGTTACATAAAACGTTCAGAAACACTGTGTACAATGTTATCGTTCTTTTACAAAAAAAATAGAATGTTGCAATGAAATCTGTTCTTAATATGTATCCATGTATTAAAATATATTCTTTAGTTTTACACTTATTTATGTATGTATAATTGAAACTTTAATTACATCCAAATTCTCATATTTGCATTATTTGTACAAATCCCACATAACAGGAAATGTTATGCGTTATGTACCTACACGCATTCAACCTATATTTGTAATCATCGTCAAGGAAAGTATTGTGTTTCACTATCTATGAATATCTGTAAGAGAGAATAACTGATAAGTTGTGGGTGGCAAAGTGTATATATATTTATATAACTTGTACTTGCTTGTTCTGTTTCAGTTACAGTAAACAGCTATCTGCATGGGGCATTCATTGATTGATACCGGCGAGCCATATTGTCCAGATTGGGACTGATTCCTTTCAGTAACTAGCGCATACAGAAATCTATCGACTTTTTGCTTGCGAGCGAACTATTCAGATGAATTAACAATTAGATCACTGGTTAGGTTAAACTCCCTCGGCTTGCCGCGCGTGGGCAAGAAATACCTGACCTGTATAATCGATATATTTTCGTTTGGTTGGTCAGGTTGCTCCACGAATTGTCGATGAATGATTCTACCTAGCTCCTGTGATCGGTATGTGGCTTCTTCCTTCACAGTCCGGTAATCTGCGCTTGCAGTTGTTCACTTGCGATTCACACCCACTAGATTCTCATACAGTTAGCAAGTAATCTTTGTCCGTCGATTGATTCACACAATTGATGCTTTACTGAAATCGTGAAAAAGGTGGGCTTCGACCGTATTGCGTAGTATTGTACTGCAGTTCAAAATAAGGGTTTTCCCGTTCTTAGCCCCTCTAAGTAATAAATGTCTCATGGAACATCCAACGAAGATATCCGATCGTAGAATTGGTCGATCCTCAGTTTCGTCTAGTCTCGTCCCATGTAAGCAGTAATCGGACCACTCCAAATTGTCACACAGAAAATTAATGCAGATTATAAACGATTTTAAACTTTCGGCTACCTTTAAAACAAACAAAATAAACAACTGCGGCACAGCGACTAATCATTTGTTTTGATAACTTCAGGGTGGCCAGACCTACCGATTTATCGGCAGTTAGTCCTACCATTTTTTTACGTAGGTACCGATTTACAAGTGACAAGTGACCAGAATACAATACAAATAATTTTCTTAACTTGTTCGATGCGTCGTTCGCCGTTTGCGTGGTTCACTGTTTTGCATAACTATGTTTACTTTATCTATTTGAAACAAAAATACAACCTCCCAAACGACCTGTCGACAAACTTTAAATAAGTCTACCGATAATATGCATTCAATCTGGCTACCCTGAGTTGATCAGATAGACAATTAAAAATGGTCGATATACTTCAAATGCTTCGGCCTCTACTTGGGATACACTGGTATGGTGGCGCTAGTGTTCCAACGGTTTTTCATTCAAATGTTTACACAAGTTTTTTATACTTATTTGTATGAGCATGGATGTCTGTTCTCTGTGGTAAGCAGTTCAACGAATCAGTCAAGAGCGGAAAATTTTGCACATGGCAACCAAAGGAGGAACAGTTCCTGTACCAGGTGCTGGGACCCGGCAACAGCAGCAGACCAGGTCTCGGAAGTGGTTGTAACCATCCTCACCAACCAGCAGGCACTTATGACAAAAATGTCACAGCAGTTGGCCGCCACGCAGGAAGCCATCAAGAACTTGTCTCGTGATGAGGTTATATTGGATTCCCTTTCAAGCAACATGGCGGAATTCACATATGACAAAGACAATGGGCACACGTTCGGCGCATGGTTTTCCCGCTATACTGATCTTTTTGACAAAGACGCTGGAAAACTGGATGACGCTGCAAAGGTACGACTTTTGCTACGACAATTGAGCCCACAAGACCACGAGCGTTACAACAGCTTCATTCTACCAAAGCTTGCTCGTGAGTACACCTTCGTTGAAACCGTCGAGAAGTTGAAAGCGCTGTTTGGAGCCACAGTGTCCACTTTTCGCCGGCGTTACAATTGCCTCCAGACAACCAAGGAGGACGGTGAAGATTATCTCGCCCACTCGTGCAAGGTAAACAAATCTGGTGTTGACTTCAAACTTTCGGAGCTGACAGAGGAGCAGTTTAAGTGCTGAGGCACTTTACGTTTCGGGTGATTTGATCAAACAAGGAGGCAGAGATCCGGATGCGGCTCATCAATAAACTCAACGAAACAGCAGATATTACCCTTCAGCAAGTCGTTAAGCAGTGCAATAACCTTGTGATCTTAAAGCAGGATCCTGGTCAAACCATTCGGAATTTGATTCGGAATCCTGAATGGAGTCATTATGGATTCCAAATCAAATGCAACAACCGATTCTGAGTCGGAATCGGTTGTTGCATTTGATTGGGAATCCATAATGACTCCATTCAGAAATCCGAACCGGTTCCGGAATGAGTTTAACTGGGATACCGTGCTGGTGGAGAACCCGTTCACAGTTAATTATGGGTTTGTTCCAGTACATGGAAGTTACTCCCTGTTGCTCCGGAGCAAAAAATTCTTGCTCCTTTTCACTCCGGTTTGCCACCAGAAGAAGAAAAAAGAGAAGATAGTACAGGAACGGTTTTCTCCCTGTTTGCTCCGGAGTACTTCCAGTTTCTCCTGGTACTGGAACAAACCTTATGTGACACACAAACGATCGTCGAATCAAACGCACCAACCCAGTAAAGTTTAGCCGGAAATGAATCGGAATTCTGGCTGGTTCCAGTTCGTACTCTGGCTCCAGTGACACAACCGATTCTAGTTAGAATCGGTTGTGTCACTGGAGCCCGTGGACGAACTGGAACCAGCCAGAATTCCAGTTCATTTCCGGCTGAACTTTACTGGGAATCAACCAGTGCTAGCAGCGATCGTGAGCAGCCACGGACTACTTGCTGGTCGTGCGGCGGAATGCATTTCAAAAAGGACTGCCGATTTCGCGACCACTTTTGCAGAGATTGCGGTAAGCAAGGTCATCGTGAGGGCTATTGCTCCTGTTTTTAGTCGAAACCGTCTGTCAGCACATCTTTCCAAAAGCTGCCGACGAAGAAAAAGAAGCAACGCGAGCAGTCAGCAAAAACAGTGGCAAGTCAGCCAAGGTCGGAAATTCGTTGGTCCGATATATCCATCATCTCGCATAAGTCGTGGATTCGGATCGGTCGTCCACTGGTTAAACCCGCATTTTTCCGGGTCAAAATGGCATCTGGGGAGCCGCTGAAACTCGTCTCGGAGCTGCAATGCAATATTACCCTCAATGACGTCATCAGAGAGGGTAAGATTTTTGTCGCTGCTCCTAATGTCAACCTCAACATTTTAGGCATTGACATGATGGACCTGTTTAATTTGTGGAATCAATCAATTACGCCATTCTGCAATCACATCGGCACTCCAAAGACGCAAGGTATAGCAGAACTGCAGGATCGGTTTCCCAATGTTTTTACGCACCAAATGGGTCTGTGCAACAAGACTCCAGTGCAGCTCGTGCTCAAGGGAAACCCCAAACCAGTGTTTCATCCAAAACGGCCGGTTGCCTACAGTATGGAGAACGTCGTAGAAGACGAACTAAACCGGTTGGAAAGCTTTGGGATCATAAAGAAGGTCGACTTTTCGGACTGGGATTGTCGTCGTGCGAAAACCGAATGGAACTGTTCGGATCTGTGCGGTTTTTCGACTTACCCTCTGCCCCTGTCGGAAGACATTTTTACCAAGATGGCAAACTGTCGGATTTTCAGTCACATCGATTTATCCGATGCTTACCTCCAAGTACAAGTGGCGAAGCCAGCCAACCGCTTCTCACAATCAACACACACCGAGGCCTATTTCAGTTTACCCGGCTGTCACCCGGTATCAAAGCAGCACCGGGGGCCTTTCAACAGTTGATGGACGCAATGCTTGCTGGACTTGAGTGCACTACTGGTTATTTGGATGACATTTTGGTGGGAGGTCGTACGGAAGAGGAACATCAACACAACCTGCAGCTTGTTCTTGAACGCTTGCAAGATTACGGTTTCACTGTGCGCATCGAAAAATGTTCCTTCAATATGCGCCAGGTTAAGTACCTGGGCCAAATTCTCGATGCTAACAGTATACGACCGGATCCAGACCGCCTCCGCACGACATCTCAACATTGCGTGCGTACCTAGGTGTGAACTATTACGGCAAGTACGTCAAGGGAATGCGCACGCTCCGACAGCCCATGGATCAATCGCTCAAGGCTGGTACAATGTTCGTGTGGTCAACAGAATGTCAGAAATCATTCGATCGATTCCGTGAACTTCTCCAATCACCGTTGTTGCTGACGCGCTACAACCGCAAGTTGGAAATCATCGTGTCGGCAGATGCGTCAAACGTCGGGCTGGGCGCCCGTATGGCACATAAGTTTCCCGATGGATCCGTAAAGACCATTTGTCACGTGTCCCGCAGCCTGACAGCTGCTGAAAGCAACTACAGTCAGATCGAGAAGGAAGGATTAGCGCTGGTATTTGCAGTGACGCGATTCCATAGGATGATCTTTGGTCGTCGGTTCACTCTGGAGACCGATCACAAACCGCTTTTAGCAATCTTCGGATCAAAAAAGGGCATCCCAGTCCACACAGCCAACCGTCTACAGCGATGGGCCCTAACGCTACTGCTATACGATTTTACCATCTGCTACGTGCACACGGATAGTTTTGGCCATGCTGACGACTATTACGGCTTATGAATCGTCACGTGCGGCCAGACGAGGAATTTGTAATTGCCACTCTCGAACTGGAACAAAGTATTCGGATCATTATTAACGAGTCACTACAGGCATTTCCGCTTTCGTTTAAGGAGATCAAGAGCAGAACGAAATCAGATGACATACTACAGCAAGTCATTCGGTTTGTCAATGAAGGATGGCCCTCAAAGAAGACGAGTATTACTGATCGTGAAGTACAGCAATTCTATCTGCGACGAGATGGACTGTCCGTCGTGGCTGGATGTCTCATGTATGGTGAGATTACATACGGGTCACCCGGGAGTCGAGCGCATGCGGTCGATTGCACGGCAGTACCTGTATTGGCCGAACATAGATCCTGTAACGAATGTGCCACCGTAGTCAGGTGCGATCGGAAGACGAATTTGGAATCCTGGCCAGCGCCGGAAAAAACCATGGCAGCGGCTGCATCTCGACTACGCAGGGCCAATCGATAGGCAGTATTATCTCATTCTGGTTGATTCGCACTCGAAATGGCCAGAAGTCGTACGCACCAAGGATGTCACCACAACAGCAACGTTGCGCATTCTTCGAGGAATCTTCGCCAGACACGGACAGCCGGAAACGCTGGTTACGGACAGCGGGCCTCAGTTAACTAGTGACCAGTTCGAAACTTTCTGCGATAGCAACGGTATCACCCACCTAAAAACTGCACCTTTTTATCCGCAGTCAAACAGATTGGCGGAGAGATTTGTCGACACGTTTGAAAGGTCCCTCAAAAATATCACCGCAGGGGGGGGGGAACTCTCGATGCTGCAATCGACACTTTTCTTCTCTGCTATCGTTCAACGCCGTGTCGCAATGCACCCGGTGGGAAATCTCCCGCAAAACATATCTTTGGTAGACTAGTGCGCACATCGTTAGAGTTATTACGTCCGCCAACTCCATCGCATAAGATCCAGAATTCTGGTCAAGAAAAACAGTTCAATCGGAAGCACGGAACCAAGGTACGGAACTACAACTTGCAAGATCTGGTCTGGGTCAAGGTTTATCGGAACAACAAGTGGAGCTGGCAATCAGGAACAGTGATCGAGCGAATAGGTGGTGTCATGTATAACATCTTGCTGCCATCGAAACATGATCTCATCAGATCACACTGCAACCAAATGAGGACTCGGCACGAAGCTGAGCATGAGGAACAAACAGCAGAAACAGTGAAAAGTCCACAAGTGCCACTAGCTATCCTCTTGGATGGTTGTGGTCTGAACAGCGTAACACCCGAGTCGTAAACCGAAACACCTTTCGTCTTGCCGACCGAACTTATGGAGGACTTGCAATGTCCCAGTCAACGTCGACGCACACGTACACCTCGTAACAACCGTCATCGGAGGATGCGAAAAATCTTTTGGTCTGGCCAGGTGACAACACAGACACTGAAAGCGACACAAGTCGAGAGAAAGACATTTTATTATAATTTAGATCCAAACTAAAAGATTTTAGAATTGAAAACATAGTATTAGTATATTTCCAATATTTAATTCCATTTTGTAGTTGATAGGCTATGTTAACCCCTCCCCACCTCCTACCTCTTCGCTATGTAATAACATGCTTCACACTTCCTCCCTTTAACCCTTAAATGTGTGATGTAATTTTTGAATGGCCTTATGAAAGGGTTTTATAGTCGATTTTTGAATATATGATTTTGCATGCAAGAGACAGCATGCGACAAATAATTATCCCTGGATTCGATAGCGTTTGCTTTATAGATTCGAATGAATATGCCTTATTTTGCGGAAATTTGCGGATTGGAGTGTTATTTCATACCAAAATGTTGCTTTTTTGGTACTAAAAATTTCTATAACTCAACAGATATAAGAGATAGAAATAAACTTGTACAACAAAAATTGTGTATTTTCTTATACAAAACAAAATCTTAGAACATTTTAAAATTCTAAAAAATCACCCAGAAAAGTTCTGTTGAAAAAAATTATTTTCAGGGGTGTATCACAGAAAACTCCACAAATGTGTATTAAAATCAAAAGATAGATACTTAGTCTCTTCAGTAAAGTTGTTTCTTATTAAATTCCCTACAACTTTGCTGAACACAGTTTTTTATTATTTTCATAAATGACCAAACAAAAGTTTGCTTCTCAGCTTTAGGGGGATTAATCACCAAACTAATACTTTAATAAGATGGGGAATATTTTATAGACAAACTTTGCTGAAGACACTATAGCTCGAAAAGCATTTTTTCGTGGTCAAAACAATTTCGATCACGTTTTTGCCTATTTGGAAACACTGTGGTAATGATTCGATCCCTATCAACTGTATTAAGAGGGGAGAGGTTGGAGACGTGGACATCCCTACAACCCAATAGGAATTACTGGGCTCACTAGTCCGTCTGCGACTCAGTTGTCGCACCGAACAGCATCCGGCTAGCTGTGTCAGAATGTGATACTATACTAGCAGTACAGGCGTATTTTTACCTCTCCGTTTGTTCGCATCTAGTCTTTAATAAAGTATATTTTAACGTATGGGTTGTGTGATCTCTTTATCGGTCACCTCCGAACACGGTCCCGTACCAGCATCTAATTTGCCATCCAAAATGTAAACGCTACATAAATGATTTTTCGCGGTCTCGCATCAGATTGTATTTATGGCAAACGCGATTTTTTTATGAAATCATCTTATAGTTCTGAGTGGATTGATCAAGATTGGCATTGATAGGTTCGGAATGACGTTACACAACGTGTTTTTTATTAAATTTAAAAGAAAAACCTAAGCCTGAAACCTATCTAATCAAACGCACACAAAATTGTCTAATCTCAGGCCAGTGCCTGAACATTAACGCTAATAACAAGACGCAAAAAATAGTCGATAGAACACGAACCCTTGTTTTTAGGAATGGCATTACTATTCCGGCCACTGTAGCTACCAATAGCAGCAGTACTTGAAGCACCGTCAATACAATATTGATTAGTTTAACTACTACCGCCCGAGCATTCGAATTGTCTATTCCTTCAACCGTCACGTATTGCTGCTGGTAGATTTGTTCCATTTTGGAAACCCTCGTTTGACAGTTTTCCATTATTTCGTAAACATCCCTCAACCGTTCATCGCTCTGGTATTGGACTTTTTCCTCTAAATCAGCGATAGCTTGCTTCAAATTTTCAATTTCATTTTGATGTAGCTCTGTCAAATCGTTAAGTTGCTCCTCTAATCTTTCGGTGCGGTATCGCTCAGTTTCCAATAACATCGCAATGTCTGTAACATCTTTATGTAAACCCTCTAATCTTTCAAGCTTGCCTTTCAATCGAGTGTAATCATCGCGGATATCGTTGATAGCTTTGTAATGTGTGCAACGTTGGTTTCTCATCACGCGATGTTTCCCAGAGCTTAATGGGATGCTGTCGCTCGTGACGCTACTACATTCGCTTTCATGTTCGCTGTATTTGCTGTCAATATCGCCAATTATTCCAGGACTGGACAATACTATCCCCTTGGAAGTATCGTCACATTCAACAGCCATACCTAGGTTAAAGTTTTCGTATCGGAAGTCTGTGTTGTCCTTTATGTGTGATGCATTCAGGCTTCTGTTGATGTCCATAACGTTTTGATCTGTATACCATGTGGACGACAGTTGATTTATGTTGTCCGCACTCCCAAATTTATTTTTAATGAGATGAGCGAATTCTCTTGGCTTCGACATAACTGTTGCTGACAGTCCACTGACTCCATCGCGTATATTTCCACCAACATTTCGTAAGCCTTGACTAACGTCGCGAAACATTTCCCGCGGTTGGCGAACAGTTTGTAGTTGCTTTTGATTATGGTGGTATTGAAAATCTTTGTATCTTTTATAATAGGATTCTAACTTTTTTTGCAGTAATGATATATTGTGCGCACTTTTCTGATTTTTCTTCTCGAAAACTGTTTTTATTCTTTGAAGCTGTTGTTTATCAGCGCTAGCAGCTAGTTTTAAGTACTCATTGACATTTGCATCTCTGGCGGTTTGTTCTTTCTTTATAGAATCTCTCGTACAAGCAATTTTCGTAACAAGACGGTTATATACAAGCGAACTGCTGTTTCTGTGATGTCCTTTGTAAAATGCTTTAATATCATTTGAATCATTACTTAGCTGAGAAATTATGGTGAGGTTTCCATCAGTTTCTTCCAGCAGTGCTGGTGTAATAAATGGTTCATCATTATCTTTAACGTCATCGGAAAGAGATATGTTTGCCAGGACATCTTTTTCAGTCATATCACTTTGCTGTGCCTGAGCATCGCCATCATTAGTTGCCGAAGATTGCGGAATCATTTCAGTGGTGTAAGCAGGAGCACTCCGCATCGATTCCGCCCATCGTCGCGTTTACACTCCCGGTGAAGAAGGAAAATATCCACTGCGTATTTCACTGCTAAACTGAAGGAAACAACTGCAGTTATTCCGTGTTATTGCGGCACATACAGCATACTTCGCTTTCTGCAAAGTATTTACAATCACCTAAAAAGCTATTCTTCCGGCACAATGAAAATTAGATATTTATCTGTAGAATGTACATACTAAATCGAAACACTTTTCGCAGTAACGTACGAACAACGAAGCAAATTTTACAATAAGTCAAACGATTTAATTAATCTTGGACGAAAAACATTCTTCTTCTTCTTTTCTGATTGAACTATCTACTGACACTGTGTGACCGAGGGCTTGTGACGATGATTATATTGCCCTGTGGTTTTGTGATTTTAAAGAATAAAACCCAGTAAAATTCAGTCGAAATGCTGACTGGCTCTAAACCGAATACCGCCCTCTAAGAACGGTTGGTTTCAAAATCGTCCAATGAAGGACGTTCGTTGGACCAATTTGGACAACGTCCAAATAACCGTTCAACGAACGTCCATCGTTGGACCCGTGTTGAACGATTTTGAAACAATTTTTTGGACGTCTCAGTGGGCGGCTCCAGTGTTACAACCGATTCTAACTAGAATCGGTTGTGTCAATGGAGCCGGAAAACGACACAACCGATTCTAGTTAGATTCGGTTGTGTCACTGGAGCCGGAATGCGAACTGGAACCAGCCAGAATTCCAGTTCATTTCCGGCTGAACTTTACAGGGCTCAAATGAAACAAATCATGCAAAATTTTTGAACAAAGCGAAACTTGCATTTGACCCCGAGGGTCTGCCCCAACCCGCTTGGAAGAAAAACGAGCAGCCAGCAAAAATCCGTCAGGATTCCGGCAGCTGTCAAAATTATCAAAATGGCGCTGCCAGAATTCAGCTATACTCCTTCCAGTTATGGCAGGCAGATTCGCCTCACCGGTTCTGTTTTGTTTATCGTTGTTTCTTTTTCGCCATATTTATATTTTTCCAAGAAGGATAGTTTTGGCAGATGAAAAAATAGGAAGAAACAAAGATTTTGGTTTCAAACAAGGTAAGTAATATGGATTTCATGTCTCCAGACATGTTTTTATTATAAATTTACATAAAATTAAAAAAAAATTAAGAAAAAATACAAGCAAAACCTGAAGCGGTGCTAAACCGGTCCTGCCGGTGCGTGCCTGGCAGAAATCCGGCAGAAAAAACCGTTAATAACCGTAAGGCGAAAAATTCTGCCAGAAACGGTTGTTGCATTTGAGCCGGCCGGCTGGGCAGCGCTCTGCCAGCCAGACCCCCAGAAATTCTGCCAGAGTTTTTATTTCGCTGCCGGCTATCTTGGGGGAATCCTGCCAGGCACGTCCGAGCGGGAAAGGGAAGAAGAGCGTGTCCAGATAAGAATAAGAAGAGTGGCAGATTTGACAAACGCAAAACAGATTCAAGATAATCTGCATAAGGTGCATGTGTGTACAATAATATTATTGTTGGCAAACGCCTTGAGAACCTCAAAAAGGCTGAAAGCACTAGTTTCTATATTCAAAACATTGTTTTAATTAATTTCGATTTTAACAACTTCTTTTTTCTGGAAGTAAAGCAGTATTTACGCAATATAGATGTTGCTAATTGTAAAACCAAAACTCTCGCTTTACGTATGCCTATACCTTATCTGGTATCATCTTGGGTTTTCACGTCATTTGCAGTTTGACAAGACCATAATTTGATGTTAAAACGGTCTATCCCGGTCAAACCATTCGGAATTTGATTCGGAATCCTGAATGGAGTCATTATGGATTCCAAATCAAATGCAACAACCGATCCTGAGTCGGTATCGGTTGTTGCATTTGATTTGGAATCCATAATGACTCCATTCAGAAATCCGAACCGATTCCGGAATGAGTTTAACTGGGATCCCTGAGAATCATCATAGGAAGGGCAATCCCTCGTTTGACCCAAACATAGAAAAAGGCGATGACTTTCTCGAAGTTTTGATTTAAATGTTATTTGAAAATTATACCGATTTTTACATCAAATATTCAGCCGAAACCCAGTTAAACCCATTCCGGAACCGGTTCGGATTTCTGAATGGAGTCATTATGGATTCCAAATGAAATGCAACAACCGATTCTGACTCAGAATCGGTTGTTGCATTTGATTTGGAATCCATAATGACTCCATTCAGGATTCCGAATCAAATTCCGAATGGTTTGACCGGGAATGATCACCAAAGGTGACTTCATTAAATGGAATGAACATTCGCGATCAAGACAGTCAAAAGAACGTTATGAAGACAAGAATTAAGTTACGTTGTTGTTGCCTTCTAAGAACGGTTGGCTTCAAAATCGTCCAATGAAGGACGTTCGTTGAACTAACTTTGGACGACGTCCAAATAACCGTTCAACAGCCGTCCATTGTTGGACCTGTGTTGAACGATTTGGAAACATTTTTTTTGGGCGTCTCAGTGGGTGGTATCACGCTTACAATTTCGTTATTTTAGGCTGTGAATCATTTGGTGAAATTTTCAACTTTTAGTTAAAATCTGAACAAACCGAATATCTTATCACAGAGAACAGACGTCCATCTTCAGCATTCAACTTGTGTAAAATCTCTAACGGTTTCGCAGGTACCCGGTCAAACCATTCGGAATCCTGAATGGAGTCCTTATGGATTCCAAATCAAATGCAACAACCGATTCTGAGTCGGAATCGGTTGTTGCATTTCATTTGGTATCCATACCCTCTAAGAACGGTTGGTTTCAAAATTGTCCAATGAAGGACGTTCGTTGGACCAATTTGGACAACGTCCAAATAACCGTTCAACAAATGTCCATCGTTGGACCCGTGTTGAACGATTTTGCAACAATTTTTTGGACGTCTCAGTGGGTAATGACTCCATTCAGAAATCCGAACCGGTTCCGGAATGAGTTTAACTGGGTAGTTGGGATATCCAAACCACCCACTGAGACGTCCAAAAAATTGTTTCAAAATCGTTCAACACGGGACCACAGAGAACAGACGTCCATCTTCTGCATTCAACTTGTGTAAAATCTCTAACGGTTTCGAAGGTAGTTTGGATATCTAAACCAGGTGCGCTACTGTCGTCATGTTTTTTTGTGGCTGAGTGCGACAGAATTGACAGCGGTTATTCCTCTACCCAGTCAAACCAGTCCGGAACCGATTCGGACTTCCAGCATGAATTCCAGCTCAAATGCGTCAACCGATAGAGTCGGAATCGGTTGTTTTCTTTGAGCTAGATTCCATGCAGAATCCATCCAGGATTTCGAACCGGTTCCGGAATCGATTTGACGGATAGTTGGGATAGGTTGGTGTGGCGGCGCTAGTGTTTTTAGTATATTAATTCAAATGTTTACACACGTTTTTTAAATATTTTTGTTCGATCATGGATGTCTGTTCTCTGTGACGGGACGTTCGTTGAACGGTTTTTTGGACGTTGTCCAAATTGGTCCAAAGAACGTCCTTCATTTGACGATTTTGAAACCAACCGTTCTTAGAGGGCAGAATTGACAGCGGTTATTCCTCTACCCAGTCAAACTAGTTCGGAACCGGTTCGGATTTCCAGCATGAATTCCAGGTCAAATGCATCAACCGATAGAGACGGAATCGGTTGTTTTCTTTGAGCAAGATTCCATACTGAATCCATTCAGGATTTCGAGCCGGTTCCGGAATGGATTTGACGGATAGTTGGGATAGGTTGGTGTGGCGGCGCTAGTGTATTAATTCAAATGTTTACTCACGTTTTTTAAATATTTTTGTTCGATCATGGATGTCTGTTCTCTGTGTCTAGGGCTTTTATTCAAAACAACATATCTACAATGAGTGAGTCTCTTTGTTTACTCTCTCTTTCGACATCCATGATCGAACAAAAACTACATAAAAAACCTGTTTTAATCCACCTAGAGGTGCTATTGTGCCTTTCTCATTTCTCCAAACTATGATTTAATAGCTGGTTCGTACAATATAACATTATGGAAATGTCTTTCATTCTTATTACACTTGGTAAGTATATATAAGAGCACCTTTTTGCATTCATCGCGGTATCGGTTTGAATCGGAGTTTTCTATGTGATCGCACTCCACAACCCGTAACTCCGGAGCCGGAAGTCGGATGGAATTTAATATCAGTTTCCAGGGACGCCACACCTTTCATTTGAGACTAAGTTGACCAAATCGGTCTAGCCATTTTCGAGAAACCAATATAACCGTTATTCTGAATTTGGATGCTTCTGGATCCGTCGATGATGGCCAGTGTGGCTAAAGAGACTTTGCATGACTGTTGGTGACCTAGATCTACAAATTCAACAGTTGTGTACATTTTGGAAAAAAAATCACCTTACATTCATCGCAGAATTCGTTAGAATCGGGATTTGCTGCGTGTATCACCCTGTAATTCAGGAACCAGAACTCGGATCCACACAAAATTCAACAGCAGCCAATGGACCTTTCTTTTAAAATCAAATTTGTCAAAATCGGTTCAGAAAATTCCGAGAAACCGATGTGGACAAATTTTGTTTTGGAACCATACTCTTCAACTCGAAATCTGGAACAAGATGTCGGTTGAAAATGAAATTCAATAGCAAACTATGGGAATATTATACCTTTCATTTGAATCTTAGTTTGTAAAAATCGGTTCCGCCATCTCCGAGTAACCGATGTGGACATTTTGTTAACAAATCCGCACATACACACATACATACATACATACACACATACATACACACAGATATTTTGCGATCTCGGCAAACTGAGTAAAATGTTATATGAGACTCGGCCCTCCGGGCCTCGGATAGAAAGTCGGTTTTTGGAGCAATTGCATAACCTTTCTATATGAGAAAGTCAAAAGAATAATATTTAATTAGCTTAATCAGCATGAGTTCAATGTTATCTTCATGTGAATATATTTTGAAATGTTGGTGGAATTGGTTTGAAAGTGGAGGGAATGGGGGGTTAATAGAGTGGGAGTGGAGGATGCGTCAGAAATCCTTCATCTTATTTCGGTATACGGGGTGGATGAAGGAAATGCGGGCGTGAGGGTGGTCCAAGGGGAGGGGAGTGATGAAGGAAGGAGGTGTAAGGGCAAGGCGGTGGTGGGGGGGGGGGGGTCGGCGCGGCGACGGAATACTCAACTGCATATTTTGCCTTCCATTTGAGACTTGGTTTGAGAAAATCGGTTCAGTCATCACCGAAGAACCGATGTGACTTTAATTGTGGAATATGCCCGGAATTCCGGACTACCGGAATCGTCGATAGTGGACAATATATTCAAAGAATGTTTGATTGGCAATCAGTGATCTAGATCTGCGATTAGATATAATTTGATGACTATTTCAATAGTTTTTTGCCTCTGAGGTATTACGATTGTACCGATTTATATGGGAAATTCCAGTGTATCCTTACTAACACCCCTGTAACTCCGGAAGCAAGAGTCAGAACCGAATGAAATTCAGCAGCAGTCAATGGTATTACTGTATCTTTCATTTGAAATCAAGTTTGTAAAAATCGGTAGAGAATTCGTTGGGGAATGGGTGTGATATTAGCTTAGGAACTTGGCGGGCTCCCCGGGGGCGTCATGAACCGTCATAGGTGGCCAATGTGGTCAAAGCTGCTTTGATTGATCATTAGTGATCTAGACCCGCAAACTAGAGTAATGTTACATCAATTTTAATATGTTTTACATCATTTGAACATCATGGTGGTACCAGTTTATATGGGAATTTGCTGTGTGACCGCACTCTTCAACCCGTAACTCCGGAACCGGAAGTCGGATCAACTAAAAATTTAATAGCAGCTTATGGGAGCGTTATACCTTTCAGTTGAAACTAAGTTTGCGAAAATCGGTTCAGCCATCTCTGAGAAAATTGTGTGAGTTTAAATGACACACACACATACACACAGACATACATACATACACAGACATTTGCCGATCTCGACGAACTGAATCGAATGGTGTATGACAGTCGGCCCTCCGGGCTTCGGTTAAAAAGTCGATTTTTACAGTGATTGCATAGCCTTTCTTTATATGAGAAAGGCAAAACGTGTGTAAACATTTGAATTAATATACGATAAACACTAGCGCCGCCAAACCAACTTATCCCAACTATCCGTCAAATCCATTCCGGAACCGGTTCGAAATCCTGAATGGATTCAGTATGGAAACTTGCTCAAAAAAAAAACAACCGATTGTGACTTTATTGGTTCGTGCTTTTAAGCCGGAATTCATAATGGTTGTCCGAATCGGTTCCGAACTAGTTTGACTGGGTAGTCGCGGTCAATTCAGTCGAACTCAGCCACTAAACAACATGACGCTTCTGGTTTGGATATCCCAACTACCTTCGAAACCGTTAGAGATTTTTACACAAGTTGAATGCTGAAGATGGACGTCTGTTCTCTGTGATTCGCTGTTTGGGCCACAGCCTTTGACTTACCTGGGACGGGACCTGCGGAAAGAAAAAAAACGCGTGTCAAATTGATCCAGCACGCAAATGTCAGATTGAACCGGCTGTCCTCAGAGTGATTAATATGGGGAGTATTCTATTTGAAATTAAGTAAATGCTAACTTTTTTTTTCAAATATTTCAATAAATTAATCATTAGATCAATAATGATAGTGGAGATGATAGTGCTTTCATTAATTTCGAGATCGTCAATTCTTGTGAACTCCTCCCACTATTCTCACAAATCGGGATTCACCGGAAAATGGTGAAAAGTTATCTCCGGATTTTTCGCTTTACTACGACCGCAATTTTTGACCTTGCACTTCATGATAATGGATTCACAAAAAAAAATTGAAAGCTCAATTCTTGTTTGTTCTTTAAAAAAGTCATGTCATTTCTTGAACTACACCAAGTATTAGTGTGTGTGAATCGAAGAAGTAAGATATAACAAACAAAAAGAAAGAATAAGAAAACACGAATCCGCAGGTCCCGTCCCAGGACTTACTAGTTGGACCGACTGACAAATGTCATAAACTCTCCAAAGAACAGACATCCATGATTGAACAAATATGGTAATTGAGTTCTTGTCGACCGGTCTTAAGGCTAGTTTACAGTTCGGAAAAACGGTCACGGAATTTACGGCGGGATTTGATCAGCGAAAATTTCCCGCCGAGATCTCTCCAAACTGCCAAACCAAAAACTCTGCTGCTTCTTAAAAATACAAACTTGTAGCGAATTGCAAACCTTATAAAAATACTTTTTTCCCCGTTGGAAACAGTTTGTGTTGAATTGCTCCCGGCCGGATTTCTGTGTGGAGAGTTTTAAAATCCCGTGATGTTTCCCGCGGTTGGGTTTACACTTCAGGAAAACTGTCATTTTTGTGTTGTCTCATTTCCCGTTACGGGATTTGAAATCCCGAGCTCCATTTAAAATACACAGAGACCCAAATCCCGTGACACGTTTTCCAAACTGTAAACACAGACTAACAGACATAACACTATGAAGGAATTCCCTCAAAAAACATCGATTCGACAATTTTCCCAGAACACTAGCTCCACCTTTTATTCACAGTCCCAAACACTCATTTACTGGTGGGTTACCCCTCAGATTTGCGAACAATTTTTCACTAGTTGTCTATCCCCCATATGCTTGTTCATATGTCAGTGGCGCCATAATTTCAAATGTGGCCACAGTCCCAACTACAAATATATTTGAAATGACCGTTAAAGCGGGCGAAGCTTTGTTTTTGAGTGTTATGTCTGTTAGTCTGTGCTGTAAACTAGCCTTTATGAACACTAATGCCGTTACCTAGTTGAAAAAATTTCCATTTGCTTTTGCCTTTTTTGTTTTTTTTTTGTTTTTTCCACCAGCTAGTGATGTAGTATTTGTGTCATGTGACGTGTACATTAGAGTGGGACATGGTTATATGAAAAAAATAAAATTTCGCTCCGAGTAACTTTTTGGGTCCCATTTGGCTCACAGAACAACTCTGCAAATTTTTAGTTCGTTCGGTGAAACTATATTTTTGCGCCCACGGTTTAAAGTTTGCATGGGATTTCGTATGGGGAAAACGTTTTTTACAAATTAATTCTTCCAAGAGTCGCCCGTTACCTTCTAAAAATAAATAGATGTTTGATTTTTATAGAAAATTTGTCAAGGAAACAAACTCTCGAAGACCGCGAAACGATCGGATGCGTGTGAAAAAAGTTATTAAGCAAAAATCGATTGATGCCCTGAAGCTTAATGAAAATTTCAATTTTTATAGCACCATTGCTGCTAACGGTCGAATTATATACAAAATCATTAACTTCCTCTTATTATGTACAAAAGAATTTATCCCTCAGAACTCTTGCGAAGTGGCCAAACAGTATAGATAAATGATTTAGACACATTAAGAGAAGATAAAAACAAAATTACATATAATTGGACAACCAACAGCAGTGGTGCTAGAACAAATGAATATTTTATCAATCGTCAGAGCGTCAATTGGTTTCAGCTTAATAACTTTTTTCTCAAGCATCAGATCGTTTCGTAGTTTTCGAGACTTTGTTTCTTTGTTAAATTTCCTACAAAAGCCACATAACGGTTTATTTTTAGGAAGCAATGGGCGACCCCTGGAGGAATTATTTTGTGAAAGTTAGTTTTCCCATATAAAATCCCATGTAAACTTTAAACAGTGGGCGCAAAAATATAGTTTCAGGGATCGAGTTAAGAATTTGCACAGATGTTCTAGGACCCAAATGGTACCCAAAAAGTTGCTCGGAGCTGAAATCTATTTTTTGTCCCACCCTAGTGTACATACATGAGCCGTAGAAAAGTCTATAAAATGCGTGTAAACTTTTGAATGAATATACGGCACAACACTACCGCCGCCACACCAGCTTATCCCAGCAATCCGTCAAATCCATTCCGGAACCGGTTCGAAATCCAGTATAGAATCTGGCTCGAAGGAAACAACCGATTCCGTCTCAATCGGTTGATGCATTTGAGGCAAAATTTGCCGGCGAAGGACTTTCTTCGTTAGTTTTAGAAACATACACGCGCGTACGGAAACAATAGTAAACACTGCCATTTATTGTTTTTCGCCGTCTTCAAATTGGCCGCCTTAATATATCGATCGCCTTTTCAGCGCGATGACACAAACGCGGAATTCACCGTACCGAATAGTTCACCTGTCGCTAGGAAACTTAGCCAACTTGTACCGTGGCTCACCGTATCAAAACACGAACCAAAACACTAACGGCCAATTTCTTCGGGTTGCTGGAGACTAATTACACAGAGAACAGACGTCCATGATCGAACAAAATATTTAAAAAACGTGTGTAAACATTTGAATTAATATACGATAAACACTACCGCCGCCAAACCTACTTATCCCAACTATCCGTCAAATCCATTCCGGAACCGGTTCGAAATCCTGAATGGATTCACTATGGAATCTTGCTCAAAGAAAACAACCGATTCCGACTCTATCGGTTGATGCATTTGAGCTGGAATTCATACTGGAAATCCGAACCGGTTCCGGACTAGTTTGACTGGGTAGAGGAATAACCGCTGTCAATTTAGTCGAACTCAGTCACAGAAAAACATGACGACAGTAGCGCTCCTGGTTTGGATATCCCAACTACCTTCGAAACCGTTAGAGATTTTTAAACAAGTTGAATGCTGAAGATGGCCGTCTGTTCTCTGTGCTAATTAGCCGAAAACTGGTTTTCAACGAAAACCGGTTTTCATCCAAGTGAAGAAATAGGGATCTTTAGGGGTGTGCGGGTTAAGACATATTCTGATGCAGATTAGTACCGTGAGTTAATATCTCAGTCCTTTACCAATTTTTAGGCTCGAAACTATTGAAAAAAAAACATTTTTTAGTTTGTTTCCTTCTATGACAATAACACATCCAAGCCCATGCGACTTGCACGACTTTATAGGTTGCCTTATCAGATCTACCATAGTTTGCAGATGAAACTTCCCACTGAGACGTCCAAAAAATTGTTTCAAAATCGTTCAACACGGGTCCAACGATGGACGTTCGTTGAACGGTTATTTGGACGATGTCAAAATTGGTCCAACGAATGTCCTTCATTGGACGATTTTGAAACCAACCGTTCTTAGAGGGTTGGGATGGCGGGACCCTCTAAGAACGGTTGGTTTCAAAATCGTCCAATGAAGGACATTCGTTGGACCAATTTTGACATCGTCCAAATAACCGTTCAACGAACGTCCATCGTTGGACCCGTGTTGAACGATTTTGAAACAATTTTTTGGACGTCTCAGTGGGGATTGACAAAGTACCAGATCAAGCTGTGTGGGGTGCTGTCCCGGTTAACAATGAGGCGAACGAGATATTTGCAGATACGCCATTTAGTGGGACAACTGTCAGTTCGTTGGTTGAATTCAGAGATGCCAGATTTGCAGACATGTCTGCAAATTCGTAGACTTTTAATTTTAGCTGCAGATTTTTTCGATGACGCAGATATTTGCAGATTTTTTAGTTTGGTTGCAGATATTTGCAGATTTTTTAGTTTCATTGCAGATATTTACAGATTTTTGAATATAAAGTCTTTTGGCTACACTAGCTTTCCTGGCATTTTTTGTTCTTCCCAGACTTTTAAAATTATTATTGCAGACATTTGAAAAAAGTATCTTGCATCTCTGGTTGAATTTAAATTTTTTTGTATTTAAAAATCAGGAAAGAATAATAATTATTAAGGCTTAAGAATGATATGAGTGCACTCGTAAGGACACCCGCTATCAATACATATGAAAAACTGGCACAATTTTTCCAAATTAATGATCCCTATTGGCCGTAAGTCCACTAACCCGCTAAGGACTGGTTTTTTGCTCCTCCCCACCCCAGTTACCAATACAAAATAATCGATCTACTAGGAGGTGATCCGATACGGTATAGAATCGATACAGAGCTTGCCCAATACTGCGCAGCCGTGACTCGTGAGAAAACAAACAAAAACAAAAATCTTTGCGAAGGATTATCGCTCGCTGCTGCTGTTATCGGTGATTGTCGAACAAACAGAACAGCTTAACTGCATATTCTTCACAACAAAGAACTCATTTCTAGACTTTGCTGACGACAGTGCGAAACTACGCATCATTGGGAAGTGGTCATTTTCAGAAATAATTTAATATGGTGTCCAAAGACATGGCACTGTGGGTGATGGCCCCATTCGTGCTACTACTGATCCGGTCGGTAAGTGGCCAAGTATTCTACTATCAACCGGAACAGGTTCATCTGGCCTTCGGGGAATCGACAAGCGAACTGGTCGTTACGTGGAGTACTATGACTGCAACGAATGAATCCGTCGTTGAGTATGGAATCGGTGGATATATACTGAGGTGAGTCACTATAAAAATGTATTTAATGACAATAATAATAATCGTAATAACTATCAGAGAAACGGGAACCGAACAGAAGTTCGTCGATGGAGGTTCCCAGCGGCACACGCAGTACATTCACCGGGTAGTGCTGAAGGATTTGCAACCATCGTCTCGCTACGAGTACCATTGTGGTAGTAAGATGGGCTGGTCGGCCGAGTTTTATTTTCATACTGTCCCGGAGGGTTCCGACTGGTCGCCATCGTTGGCCATTTTCGGTGATATGGGCAATGAGAACGCCCAATCGATGGCGCGCTTACAGGAGGATACCCAGAGGCACATGTACGATGCAATACTGCATGTTGGTGACTTTGCGTACGATATGAACTCGGAGAATGCGCTTGTCGGGGATCAGTTCATGAATCAGATCGAATCGATTGCGGCATACACACCGTATATGGTGTGCGCTGGAAATCATGAAGAGAAATAGTGAGTATTAGGGAGGTGAAATGTGAGACCAGCTTTTTTACCTAAGATTAACCGATTTAATCCGTAGCAACTTCTCTAACTACCGAGCACGGTTCAGTATGCCGGGTGGAACGGAGAATATGATGTATAGCTTTAACCTTGGCCCGGTGCATTTCATCGGATTCTCAACCGAAGTGTACTACTTCATAAATTACGGTCTGAAGACGCTTGTGAATCAATACGAGTGGCTGCGACGCGATTTGGAGGAGGCAAACCGACCGGAAAATCGTGCCCAGCGACCATGGATTGTGACCTATGGTCACCGACCGATGTACTGCAGCAATGATAACGATAACGATTGCACCCATGGTGAAACATTGGTGCGCGTTGGGCTTCCCTTCTCGCACTGGTTCGGCCTGGAGGATCTGTTTTACGAGCACGGTGTGGACGTGGAGATCTGGGCTCATGAGCACTCGTACGAGCGGCTGTGGCCCATCTACGACTATAAGGTAAAGCTTGATCCGTTGTTGCACCATCGGTGCATTTGTGATTTATCGTTTCCATCGCTGCAGTACCTCTCCTTTTTGAACAATGGTTATAATGGCACCATCTTCTGTTTTAGGTATACAATGGCTCCCATGAGGAACCCTACCGTAATCCTCGCGCACCGGTTCATCTGGTTACCGGTTCGGCCGGCTGCAAGGAAGGACGTGAACCGTTCATACACAAAATCCCCGAATGGAGTGCAATCCACAGTCAAGATTACGGTTATACCCGCATGAAGGCGATCAACGGAACTCATTTGTACTTTGAGCAGATTTCCGTGGACAAAGAGGGAGCGGTCATCGATTCGTTCACCATCGTCAAGGAGCAGCATTTATCGTACAAGCAGCTGCTACAACAGAATGGGGCTAATTGAATTTCGGGTCGGTTTGGACTTTTAAAGATAAAACTTTATTCTCACGTAAAACAGTTGTTACATTCGTATCATATCTATAGGTAGGGTAGTGTGCACTTGTTCGGATTACCTATGTTACCAAAGTGATAAAAATACACGATATCTGAATCTAATGGTCATGGTACGATCTATTAAAATATACGAGAACCTATAGCTTTATCACAGATTCTTAGAATACTTGTTCGGTTTTGTTAACCTAAAACGGAATGGCAGCTCCTTGTTTTGTCTTCGAAAAAAATCATCTTAAAATTGCTTAAACTATGGTTGTAAAATGGTCTGAGGTTAAAAGCAAAATTTTTCAAATGTTCTTAATACTTAGCACATAATTCAATCAGATCTGGAATGATTTTAAGGCTTAGAACTAATGGAGCGCTGAGATTAAATTTAATATGACATCTCACATTGATGTTACCCCTTTCTGTAATATACGGGTAAGAACAATACTCGCACGAAATAACTTGGACCCATAAGGCTCTGTGCGCCACGATCCACACCTATTACGGACGGGCTTCGGTTCGTTGGGGTTATGTTCTATATCTAGGTGTCGTCATATTTCGACTATTAATTGACGATTTACGTTAAAATCTCTGTATAAACCTGCCGTTTACCTGAGCCGCATCCTGCTAATCTGTGCACTGCCGTGCTCCTGAACCTGATTTTTGTACTCAGCAACGCAAGTTTTCGTCAGCGGTTTCCCACTAGGCCGCTGATAGCACGCATTATCATAGCACCGCTCCAGTTCCTGCACGAAGTCCACTATCAGATTATTGTTACCCCCGTTCGGACCTACATAATAATCGCACTGGTACGAGAAGCGCTTCATGTCCCGAATGCAGCAGTCAAGAAACTCCGAATTTGCGCTGAACCACTTGCTGATGTTGGTTAGTGGAATGCGAGCTCGTTCCGCTAGTATCCCGGTCACGTAGGTGTCATCGATCCAGAAAAATGGAACCAACTCAGATTGCAGTACTAGCTGGCGAGCCGTCGGTTGGTTGGTGATGTACAGCCAGCCGGACAGGTACGATGGATAAGCATCCCGGCTGAATTCCTCTTTGGAAACGAACCATTTGTTTGCTTTAAGCCGTATAACCTTCTTGTTTGTGAAAGTGAATCCGGCCAACAATAGCTGCTTATTCTGTTGATCCAGATCCGATAAATGATTCTGAATATAAAACGGATCGAACACGATATCATCGTCCATTTTGATCAGAAACTTGGCTCGCATACAATGTTCAGTAGCCCATTTCAGACTCATTACATGCTTGTAGGTCAAATTCCTATAAGCTTCCGTGAAGTCACCTTGAATGATATCCCCAAAAAGCTTCTGCTCGTGTTCAATGGCGTTTTGAGTAATAAACTTTTCCGTCGCAGGAATGTTTCCCAACGAGAAAATCCTCAACATTCCCATCGATATGAGTTTCTGTTGTGAAATGGCCTGTCGGTGAGCAGAACGGAGCGCGTCATGACCGACGTATGATGTGACGAGAATGACACCTAAAAAAAGACATAAAATCAATCGTCTGTGAATTTAAACCCTGCTGGTTAAACGCACCCAACAGCTCCGAATAGCTTCCATTCTCCTTGCAGATATCGTTCGCAATTCTGAAGCGAAAATCCGTTAAATCGACCAATCTTTTAGGATTAGCTGGCTTTTGTGAATCCAAGGAAGTCCCCTCCAAATCCGATTGTAGCAGCGTTAAGAATCCCTTCCCCGCTAAACCAGTGCCAGTAGTATCCAGTGGTTTCAAAAATAAATAGTTCCCCTCACTATCAGTTTTGAACGAGTAGCGATAAACCAGATACAGGATAAGCAAGGCTATGACGAAGGCTAAAAAACGGTGAAACTTTCTCATGGTTAACAATAATGGCACTGCAGTAATCTTATTAGCTGGCAAGTTTGCATTGACAATGGTTTATAATTTATTTTACTGGCAGCGATAATCTGCTTGTTCAACTTGGCACAAGTATGTAGCACTTAAGTTTTTAATCCTGCAAAATCGGTGGACTGGATACTTTTTCCGAAACGTTGGGAATGTGTAGGCGTTTTGTTTTGATCGGTCTGACATTCATGTGTTTACGGGAACATCTTGAAAATAGAATAGGACCGTCTGGAAAATTTATAATCCCATAGACATTTTATTCAAAGACTTGCGGGTGTATAAAGGGCCTCCTATATTTGGCTCGAATCAAACTCGTCGAAATGAGCCGAACATTGTTTGAAGATTTTTGACATTGAAAATGTCCTATTGCACTATCTGGGGCCGGGTGTCATTCTAAAATCTAAAATCAAACGACGCCACGTTTTTGCGTCACTATTTTGAACGTTAATACCCAGTCAGCAAATTTTCTGGCAGGTCTCCTCTGCTAGATTTCTGTAAGTCTTGGTTAGGCAGCCCTGTTAGATTCGCTCGCGTTTTCTGGAAAATTTTGACAGGAACCGAGCAAAATCCTGACATAACTCTGAATGTGCAAAGATCCTGGCAATTCCTACGTGCAGAGATCTTGGCCGTACATTTCTGACTGGATTCTGGATAAAAGTGAGCAGCACTAGGAGCAGATCACTTGTGATGCATTTTTAAAAATCAACGAAATTAAATGCATTTATTTCCATCAAAATAGAAATTCATAATGTATTTTGCGTTGCGTGCAATGTTGTTTGCGTTGCGTGTAAGACGTCAAAACCCTACAGAAAAACTAGCACTACATTTAACAAAACGTCGAACAAAGTGGATCAGCGTAGGACGTTTTTTAAACAAACTTTTCTTCGAGGGAGTGCAAAGCTGATGCAAAAATGGAAATTAAATGCATTTTTTCTAATTTGATGCAAATTTGTTATACATTCTTATAGTGATCTGCCCCTAGGAGCAGCATCGGTTGGTTTAACCGCTTCTGTCAGAAACGGTTGTTGCATTTGAGCGAATTCGTTGCCAGAATTCTCGCACAAATCGCGCAAAATGCACGCAGAAACTCTGTCAGCATCAATTTCGCTTTGCTCAACTTTTGCTAATTTTCTGCTTGCCACGCTGACCAGGTAACTTTGTTATTTATGAACGGATTTCCGTCTGGTTATCACCAAACAATTTTGTGAATAATAACCATTCGCCCCTGTTCTGTCAAAAATGTTAGTTTAGTCTTTATATTCCATATGAGAAGAAGGGCCTAAGTCGAAATCTCGAAGAAAATGTATGTTTCGCTGTTTTGTTTTCTTTAATTATAAATCGATCTATATACCATTTTAACTAATTTTCACCTCAATCTTGTTGTATTTTAGTGGCATTTTAGTCGCATAATGCCTATAGTGTTTTTGTATTTCAATTGCACACTATTACACTTGAAAACAATGCTTTGCCCGCTTTAACGGTCTTTTTAAATATATTTTTAGCTGGGACCGTGGCCATAGTTGCAATTATGGCGCCACTCACATATGAACAAGAATATGGGGGATAGACCACCAGTGAATTTTTTTTCCCAAACTTAAGGGGTAACCCACCAGCAAATTAGTGTTTGGGACCGTGAATAAAAGGTGGAGCTAGTGTTCTTGAAAAATTGCCGGATCGATGTTTTTTGAGGGAATTCCATCACAGTGTTGTGTCTGTTAGTGTGTGGTTTGAGTTTCAAAATTATTCTCTGATGCGTGTCCTAAACAACTTCCACCCCAGCAGGTACCACCTTAAGCATCAGTGACTTGTCTAACCAGCCAGTTATGGCTACCCGTTAGTGCCGGTTCGTGGTAGTTCCTCAGTACAGCGGTAATAATTGGTTCTGATTACGTTTCTCGATAAACTATATTTTACCTAGATAAAGTTGTACTGTATTCTGTGGTATTATGGTAACTCTTTAATAAGTACTTTGCACCAGTGCAATAGATTATAATAGATTTAGCGACTGCTTTTAATATTGAAGTTAAAATCATCCATTCGATACTAGCAGAAAATAGCGGCAGCATAAACAGATGTTCTGTAGAACGATTTGAGTAGTGCTTCTTGAACTTAGAGCAAAAAAAAGGAATCTGAAATAATTCTTCAAAACTGCCCTCCCCTTGTTTATGTAGCATCCTACACATTAGACATTTTAAACTGACGATTCAAATATTCAGGAACTAGAATTCTATCCTGTTTTATTCTAGAACTTACTGGAAGGCAAACGTTACTCTAAAACTATCGGGTAAATAGACAGCCTCATTCTGCATTATAACGTATCGCTTTTTCGAATGATTGTCTTGCATTTTCATAATGGCTTGTGATGGATGGCTTTTCACGGACTAAATCAAGTAAGCACGATTTCCAACCATCAATCCCGTTTTCTAGACCTTATGTTTGTCAGTGAGAATGCTTTGCCTGAGTGTTCTGTGAGTGAACCTTCCAGTGTGATCGTTCCTTAGGATAACTGTCATCCCGCTTTAGAAATATTCATTTCCATTATTAGTTCACCACAATATGAAGAAGCTTTAGCTCCTTGACTGTGTTGAAAAATCCGTACCAGAATATCAACCTCCCAGGAAGCCTCCCTGGTCTAATGCTATGCTTCGGAATCTGAAACGCATCCGTGCCAAGGCTCTACGTGCGTACACAAATTGTCGATGCCCTATTCTCAAGCGCTTTTTCGCATTCGCCAGTAACGAGTACCGCTGTTACAATAAATTGCTGTACAAACGATATGTGAACTGCATCTAACAAAACTCACGACGAAATTCGAAGGGATTCTGGGCTTTTGTTAAAACGAAGAGATAGGAAACGGGTCTTCCGTTTAGGATGGTCTACAATGGAGAAGTAGCGAGTACAACGGCGGAAAAATTCTCCTTATTTGCCAGCTACTTCTCAAGTGTCTTCACAACTGATGTGCCATCTACCATGGAGCTCGAAAACGCGACCCGTGATAATCCTATTGGTGCGGTGGATATGTGTGTATTCACTATTGCAGTACAATCGGTTCTCTCTGCAATACGGAAAACAAAATCGTCTTATGCTCCAGGACAAAGTGCTGTGCCGTCTGTAATTCGACATAGATTTTTCATTAGGGCTTAAATCGCAAATGTAAACAAACTGCGTTTTCGCTATTACGACATTATGCAACAAAAATACTACAAGATTAACGTGAAAATTAGTTAAAATGGTTTTTAGTTCGATGTATAATTAAAGAAAACAAAACGGCGAAACATGCGTTTTCTTCGAGATTTCAACTTAGGCCCTTCTTCTTATATGGAATATAAAGGCCAAACTTACATTTTTAGACAGAAGCGGGCGTACGGTTATTATTCACAAATAAAAGAATAAACGGCGATTCTGTTATATAAATGATAAGCAATATCTACTATGATCATGTTTACTCGATAGTTGTTCCACATAAACATTCGAATATTTCGATATTTTCATGAAATTTGAAGAAAAGATTCACGCGCCCTTTCTTTTACATTGGGTTTCTATGCGCCCATTTGCTGAGCCCTATTAAAAAGTATACTGTCAAGCTCGCCCATTTACCCAGCCCTACCCAGCAAGACAGAGTCAGTTTAGCCCATTTACCGCGCCCTTCTGAAAATTATGTACACGGTTTAGCCCTTCCGCAAATTGTGGTTGCTGAAGGGCGAAATCACGACTGGGATGCAAATTGGGCGTAAGCATTTTTTTAGTTTCTACCCACTAAAAGCACATAGGAATTAAATTCTTTGTTATATTGTCATAAGGTTTAACGAAAAATGCTTCCGGAAAAACACGGTCATAAAGTAATTTATACCTACAATAAAAACTACATTTAGAAAACCTTCGCCGAATATTGGAACTGATTTTTCTCCATTTGAGTACATTGCGACTTAGGCCCTAATGAAAGATCTGTGTCGAATTCTGAAAAAAAAATGTTCCGATAATTTAGCGATCCCACTGACGCATCTTTTCAATGTGTCACTTCAGCAGCAAAACTTTCCCGATGATTGGAAGTATTCAGTTATGTTTCTGGTACACAAGAAAAATGACAAAAGCAACATCGTGAACTACCGGGGTACCACTTCGCTGAGAGTCGATTCAACAATCCTCAAATCGCTTATCAACGAGGTGCTGTTTTTTGCTAGTAAACATTACATAAGCACTTCCCAGCACGGATTCTTCCCTGGTCGATCGGTTGAGACGAATTTCGTTAGCTTCACATCGTTTTGCTTTGAAAACTCCAGGTGGACATGGTCTAACAGATCTTCATGCCGCTTTCGACACAATTAATCATGAGATACTGATAGCAAAGCTTGATAGACTAGGATGTACCTCGAGATCCTGCCACTGGCTTCGATCCTACCTTGCTCACCGCGAGGTCGTCGTGCAAATTGGTGATAACGTGTCTGAATACTTTTGAAATACTTCCGGAGTTCCTCGAGGTAGTACACTAGGTCCTTTACTATTTTCATTGTTCGTGAATGATGCGGTCTTCGTTCGAATGCGTGGAGGGAAACTGTTTTTTGCCGATGAGTTGAAGGTATTTCTTGTGATAAGGAATGAAGCCGATTGTCGTGAGTTACAGTGTCTCATTGATACACTTTACAATTGGTGTCAAAGAAACATGTTGATCCTTTGTGTTACGAAATGTTTTGTCATCAGTTTTCATCGTAGAAGGGACATGCTTAATTTCAACTACAACAAATTGCAACGCGTTGACCATGTAAAAGATCTAGGTGTTATTCTCGATGAAAGGCTAACTTATACCAATCACTTGTCAGTGACTATCGACAAAGCAAATCGACTGCTAGGTTTTATCAAATACAAATACCGTAGGCGCCATTTCAGTAGGTAATTATCGAAAAAAAATTTCATTTGTTGATTTATCGCGGCTTTTTCTGCAGCAAACTTGTCAGAAAAATCAACAATAAAATTACCAGGGCAGCCAGTTTTAGCACTATGCTATCAAAGTACACTGTCATTATGACACTGTACCTTTCCAGGTACAGGGTAGCGTAAAACGAGTCCTCGAAAAATCATCAGAGCATTCCGTATTAACATATTTGTATTTGGTTTTATATTCAAAATTTCCAGCGAATTCCGGGATCCTCTATGTTTCAAGGCTTTATATTGCTCACTGGTGCGCTCACAGTTGGAATTTGCAAACATCGTCTGGTGCCCTTATCATGCAACGTGGAGTGAAAGGATTGAAGCTGTCCAGCCCAAATTTATGCGATACGCTTTACGTCAATTGCCTTGAAATGATCCGTTGAACCTGCCACCATATGAGAACCGTTGCAGACTATTAGGACTACATACTTTGCAAGAGCGTAGACGCGCTTTTCAGGCCATTTTTATATTAAAGCTTCTGTTGACTGAGTATGATGTTCCCGATCTGCTTGGACAAATCAACATCTACGCCCTAACCCGTGTTCTTCGCCCTCGGACATTGCTACGCATCGAAATGCGTAACACTAACTACGTAATAGTCTGATTTTAGCGATAGTTCGTCACCTCAACAAGCTTGCCAAGCACTTCAACCTCAATTATAATTTATCACTTTTTTGTTACCGTTTGCTGTTACATTTGGTTAATTATTTTTAAGTTTAGTGCATTAAGACTTAGTGTCACATGAACACAAATTTTAAATACAAATAAATGACAGTAAAATCAAACGGAATAAGCGTTCGATCCAACCACATTCGTTCGAGATAAGCGCTTGTCAATTTATTTTCAACAACACATACCGAAAAAATATACCTGATTAACAATTCGGACTAAATTGGCGTTCAAATTCACTACAATCGCTTCTTCTTGATTTGTCGTTTAGAATCTGAAATTAATTTTCATCAGCTGTCCGACCAATCTTATAGGATGCAAATCATGTTGGCAGCAAATAACATGTAGGATAAAGTGCTTTGATTGGATCTATCAAAAGGCGTTACCTTTTATAATTAATTTTTAATATTTGCTACTTGTCAAGCAGACATGAAGCATAGCATTCTTTAAATCTGGTTTTCGGTAACCCATAAAATGATGTCCTTTTTGTATGGGACCGTGGCGTATTTGATTTGCATTTGATAATATTTACAAAAGGGTTACATACAAGATTAAACACCAGTGCTGCGCGATCTATTCTGGATTTTTTCAGGCACTTCAATATTGCATTCAAAATTAATAAAAATTTTGAATGATGACATTGATACGTATATTGCGAGTCATCAATGGAAATGAAAATAAAATTTTTGTGAATTCTTAGCTTAGGTGCGATCTTTGAGGTACAATTATTTTCAGCATTTTCTGAAAAGAAGGAAAAGGAATCTGGCAATGATGGTCGCTTGTTATCTATAGATTTTTGGTAGGGTCTAAGGGCCGATTTCTTCACCCTCGCTTAGCGCTTAAGCTGGGTTTAAAGGTACTGGCGAGGGTGAAGGAATCGGCCTTAGATAGAGAAAATTTAATAAAGAGCAAGAAGTCTTAACTTTCAACGTTCATTAAAAATAAGATTAGAAGATAAATCAAATAGATCCAATATTGTTACGTCCCCAATAAAAACAAAATTGCCTGTATAGATACAAGGTATTTGCCCCGGAGTTTTCCAAGAAATTGTTTTTTTGTTTCAATGATTTTGTTAAAGGGAATTTTCTTATCGTCCAGTTACTGAAACAAGGTTTATGTGGTCAAAGTACTCTCGTTGATCAAAGATTCCCGCTTCACGTTATTCAATTGTGAAGACTTGAGCAATAGCTTAACATATCAAGAGAATCTGTAGTGGCACTCGATCACGCATTCTGGAAATTACAACTAGATACATACTCGGCAATTCGCATCTTTATCATTGGAAAGCACTGGTTATTTTCAGGGTCTTACCCTTTCGCATATTTCGTCCGAATGTCAACCAGATATGCTTTGAAAGGAATACATTAATATGACACGTTCCAATACAGCTAATGCGAGTTACAGTTGCTTATCGGAGTATTCAAACCTTTTGGAAATCGCAAACTGAATGTGATTAATTATTTCGTGATCAGTAAATAGAAGACTCATTTACCGATCGTTGTTTATTTTGAAAATTCTTGGTTAATAAGTGTTTATTTGCAGAAGATTAGATCAAAACGTGTTCTGCATGCCTTGTTCATTCTGTTAATACACAGAGAACAGACATATAAGTTAGAACAAACTTTTCCGAAAAACCTGTGTAAACATTTAAATGAAAATACGTTGAAAATCACCATCGCATACAGGCTCGCATGCGTGAGTCACCATTGTATCCAAGTTTGCACACATGTCCCGTATAGCGATTGCTGGCCGATCGAAGCGCCGGCCAGTGGCAAGTTGCTACTTGCTGTTGTCATTTTAAAGCGACAGTTTTATTTCTTACACAAGTTGACAACTTTACTTGTATGTAAGTTCTCAGTGGTTAATATATTGATTACTTACACACACAAAAATAACGTTGGAATTCTTAAATTTTTTACGAAGATCGTTGGTAAATTTAAGAGTTTTCGTTGGTTCTTTTTTGCAGAAAGCATATATTTTCTCTTTAAAAGTACGGAAACTTTTGTTTTAAGAAGGCTTGCTACTTTGGCTTTCAAAGTATGTACGTTATGGTTAAGAGTTATTTTCTTTTTAAAATAAATGCAAACACATGTTTAATTGAAAGGATTTTACTTTTAAAATGAAAGGAACATACTTTTCGAATAAATAGTCATATAAGTTAAATGAAAAGTAAAAAATGCATTCAATACAAAATATTACTTATTATTTTTTAATATTTTTAATTTTCTTTGATTTATTATTTAATTTGGTTCTCCTTAACTTATGGGACGTATTGACGATGGCTCAGCAGTTCAGCTAAATTAACACTCTGGTTCAACGGCTCTTGGATGGCAGCATCAAAATCCGCATTGAATTGAGCAAAAGCAGCAACCTCGCGGTATTGAGCAAAATATAGCTTCAGCGAACTAACGATCTGCTTCATCGTCTTTCTATGAGTAGCGGATTCGACACGCGACACACAGATCGCACGGAATGGCAGGCCAAATATTTTTGTAGAACAATCGATTTCAAGATCTGTAAGAAAATTAAATTGATTGAAATAATCGAACACACCATTGACCTGGGTCTGAAAGACCGACAGGCAAGTCAGTGAACCACCACCTAAAATTGGCTTCATCTTTCGCACTTCTCAACAAACGCATATGTAGAAAAAGCAAAACCAGGGTAAGGCTCATAACTCGGAGGACTACATAGCAGCAGCGGAATCTAATTGTTTGGGCTAACCTGCTTGGACGAATCCTCACAGAGCGTGCCTTTCGTTATCACGAAAATAAGCCCATCCGGAACAGGGATCAATTCTGCAGAGGGCGGCATCCGATGTACTAATTCTGCTTCAAACTTCGGCAGTAGCTGGAACACAGTGGTACACTGTACTACTCTGCCCATGGTCGCAAATCAGTCCCATGAAGATAGGAAATCCCACAGAAAACGGGACAAATATGCGATCATGGGCAGTACTTCATGTAAAAATCGTGCGGTTTATGTATGCCAATAGCACGAGTCTGACCGATGGTGACGTTGGTGGAAGCTTCTGTAATCTGCTTTTGAATTGCAATTGATTGACGATACTATCGATTTCCAAACGGTTTCTGTAAATAAGACAAAATAAAATCATTTTAATTTCAAAGTACGGCTACTAGTGGTACCATGGAATAAACAGTTCGATGTCGACATCCAAATAGCACGAACCCGTCAAGATGTACGATGCTTACACCGGAAAGAACGAGTGTTCTTACAAAGGATGCAATACGATCAAGTGGCAACATTAACATGGTTGAAGTGAAGGAAGCTAAAAGATAAATACCCTTTCCAACCAAAGAAACAGCTTATTGCGTGATAATTTTCACCACCACTATTGCGAATTTTACCCCCAGATAGACTTACAGCAAAATAATTTTGTCACACGAAAATATGCTCGAACCGCATCTACCACAGTTTGGTTGTTGCAGTGGCTAACCAAAACAACATTTAACGCCCTCTCTAGGATTGTGCATAAGATATTCGGTTTGTTTATTTGCTGTCCCCTGTGCAGTTTGATGTGAGGATATTTATTTTGCTGCTTTCAAAATGTGAACGAAAGTTCATCTACAGACGAAACGGGCAATAAATCTCTTGGATTTTTGGCTCCTAGAGAAGTTCCATCACGGTCTTACTAACACCAATCAAAGCATACCGGTACGAAGCAACACGCGTAATTCATAGTACCAATGCAGAGGTTACGTAGTTCACGTTCCTTATTCAGACGAACGTCTTCGTTTCCCGGTTGTCGATAAGATTCCAAACAGATGCTGTGGAACTATAATCTCGGAACTGTAAACTCGGAAAAAAATAATTTTTTTTTGCTAACACCAGCCGTCATACCCTACACTATTTTTCCAGTAAAGTGAAAGTTACGGCGGGTAGACTAGAACAAAATTTCTAATAGGCTACCGCGCGCCGGCAACTATTTTAACCGACCTATTCGCCGTTTCGTTGACTGGGACCGATTTCAGTGCTGCGAGTCTAACTGTTTTAATACTTTTTTTTTCAAAAGGTCCAACTTTTAAATACAATCGTTACATTAGCAAAAATACTTCCACCATAAAAGTATACATATTATTTGAACAACTTTTCCAGTCACTATCTCGATTTTTCTACTTCTTTTAAAACAAAAGTTAAAAACTTTTGAAGGAACAATATTATTTTTTTTTGTGTAGAAATATTACCCGTAAAACAGTTTTATTTCCTTTTTTTGTTGGAGATGAACTGCGACCAGTATTTAGATCTATTGTGGCACTTTCCTTAAATAACCAGTTTTAATTTTCTTAGATAACCAGTTAGCTTTTTAGGCAACAAAAACGCAAAAATGCGTACTGAAAATTTACATTATATCGATGTTGCAATTACTGCTTCCATGCCCGGATAGAATTTTACAATAGCATTTACCCTACAAACAATCATAAAATAATAAATATTATAGTTATTACTGTTTCAACATTGTTCGATGCCAAGTTCTCACAGTAGATTTACAATAAAATTTCATGTAACAATAAATTTCACTGTTCAGCAAAAAACTGATACAGTGCATTCACATTAAATTTTACTGTTTTCGAGAAAAAATGTATGGAGAAAAACTGATTTTTTTAATGTTAAGATACATAACCACCCCCCTTTTTCACTGTAAAAGTCTATTTTACATTGAAATTTACTATAAAAACGTTAAAGTTTATTGTTTTTGTATTGTAGCATAACACTAAAACTTACTGTAAATTATTGTAAAAATACTGTACTGTCACAGTGAAAATCAAGGTTTTGTTACTGTACATTTCTATTCGGGTGTACCGCTTTATTTTTAATTTCTTAATTTCATTTAATATTCCAAATAAAACGAGAACGGGCTCTGTACGGTAGATCCATATTAATAGAATAATTCTGTGTGGAACCCATGCCGGTTGATTTTAAGTAGGGGTGTCAAAGAAATTTCTTAATTTTTTTTTTTGGCCTTTTAATCGATGACGGTGATAACAGTGATCAAGGGCCGATTTCTTCACCCTCGCTTAACCTTTAAACCAGGTTCACCAGTACGTGAAGAAATTGGTCCTAAGCGGATACTGCGAAGAATACAAATCTCGATAAACATATGATTACGGCCTAAAAGCCAACTGTCAAAATCCACTTTGAATGAAAATTCCAGACAAACCGTTACTAGTCGAACACAGTTCACAACAGTTTATGAAAGAGAAAACTTTTCTCTTTCGTTTATTATCAACATCTGTGATTGGCGTGTAACGGTTTGTCCGGAATTTCCATTCAAAGTGGATTTTGACAGTTGGCTTTTAGGCCGTAATCATATGTTTGTCGAGAAATATGTGAAAATTATTTTCACATATTTGTATTCTTCGCAGTATCCGCTTAGGACCAATTTCTTCACGTACTGGTGAACCTGGTTTAAAGGTTAAGCGAGGGTGAAGAAATCGGCCCTTGATCACTGTTATCACCGTCATCGATTAAAAGGCAAAAAAAAAAAAAATTAAGAAATTTCTTTGACACCCCTACTTAAAATCAACCGGCATGGGTTCCACTTTCCGGTTTGTACACAAACAAAGAAAGGTGTGATGACAGCTGTCGCCCCGATTATAAAATAAACATTGCGAAACGTAAATATTAAAGTAGCGGTATCTGACTGCTCCAGCCTCGCGGTTCCCGTTTAAATTTTCGGTCGACTTGAGACGAAAATAAAATACCAAATTACTGCTCTTCTAACGTGTTGTTTCGTTCGGCAGATTTTAAAAACCTGTAAGACATTGCACAAGTGGCGTTCTGTAGCTAATACTGGTGAATATTGCTAAATAAAATCGTAGCGGTGATTCTCTATTACCTATTGAGCCGGTTAGCAGTGGCAAAGGTATTTTAAAGTGATAAGGTGTGAAAAATTTGGTTGAATGGAAATTGGTTGATGGGTAACGTGAGCGAATTGGAAAATGCGTGGGATGCAATGAAATTCTTATTGGAAATATGTTCAGTGTTATCCGCAATAACTCGCGTGTGCCCTGTCTGCTTCGATAGAGGTGTTCTATTTTTATTCATGTCTTTGCGGGACGTATTCACCATGATGGAATTAATTAATTTTTGCATATAATTTTTTTTGAAGCACAATATTTTAGACTAATAAAAAATGTTTATTTTTGTTCCTATATGTTGGAAAAATAGGCATCACGCAAAAATAATTTGTGCAACCCAAATCCAATGGGTTCGTGGTTTTTGAACAATTCAAGCATGATTTTTGAAAACACCGTAACTAACAAATGTAAACAAACTGAGATTATCACTCCCCCGCATTCTACGCATCTTATGGCATATTCGTTTTTGACAGTGCACTACACCGGTGTAGTCGGTGCTACACTCATTCAAACTTGGGTATAATCAGTCTATCTCTTTCTTTGCACTACACCGGTGTAGCACCAAGAAAAAACGAAAACGCCATTAATGTACATGCTGACAAACATTCGTTTCATTCGGTAATGCAGCTGAAAATTGCGCAATCGAAATAATGACGAACAAACAACTGACACGTCAACAGTGCATAAATACAGTTTCGTCATGTTAGTTACGTTAGGTTTGGTACTGCTGTAACACTTACGTTATTTTAATTTAATCGGTTTGTGTAACTAAATCATTAAAATATACTACAATCTTTCTACTAAAATGCTCAATATAGGTAATGTTTCTATAAGGGGAACAAGAGCACGCAGTTCCTTAATTCTAGCCAATATTTTAGAGAAAAAGAATGCAAGTAATGTTATTCTAAGCACCACTATTGCACTTTCAGCACATTTTTATTTTTGATTATCTAAATCTATCCTACAGTAGATCAAATCTAAATGTTGGTTGTCCTCATTGGCATACTGCCTCGGCGGAACAGTTCAGTCATAGAATTGATTAAAAAATGATAAGATTAGTCACCACAATTGACGAAACTGAAATAACGTAAGTGCAACAAAGATACCAAACCAACGAAAGTAAAACGACGAAACTGTGAGCGTGATACTAATAACATCGTAACTTTAATTTTTCTTCAATCCGCTCTTTTAAATGTCTTGATCGCGAATGTTCGTTCCATTCAATGGAAAGGCGTCTTTGGTGAGCATTTTGGATGAATAATTGGTATAAAAATCGGTATGGTTTTTAAATAACATTTAAAATAATACTTCGAAAATGTCATCGCCGTTTTCTCTGTTTGGGTCAAGTGCGAGTTTCGCTGTTTTTAAAAATCATGCTTGAATTGATGAATATGTCTGTTCAACGATGCATGAATAAATAGTACCACTGTTGAAGTAATCGAAGTCTGAGTATTTTTATCAAACCTAGAGGTGAAAATTATCATATCCGAATTTGAGTAAACCCGGAAGACATAGAGAAACGTAATAAAAACGTTCAACTCGTTGAATTACATTCGACTACCTACTACACTAGTGACTATGACCGGCCCCACAATGTCCAGCGGAGGCAAAAAGTTATCCATGAGCAAGCTGAATGAACTGAACACGCTGGTTGATTCGTTGATCAAGCATAGCTTCCTCAAAACCGCCAACATCAACGAGCAGTTCAAGCAGTACCAGGAGATGTACTCGGTGCTGGAGCGCATCCGAAAGGTAGAATCGGAACTGAAGCTGAAAACCAACAACGGAAAACCTCGGCAGGCCAATATTGAAACGTTCTGCCGGTGGGCCAGGGAGCAGGGTTGCCAGTTCGATGGAGTTAAAATTTCCGAATTTTCCGGTTTCGAGCTGGGCCTGGAAGCGACCAAAGATTTCCAAGCCGGTGATCTGTTTGTGACCGTACCGAAAAAGTTGATCTTTTCCGTCACGGCCGACACCAAGATCCCGGACATAATGAAGGACATCCCGGTAATGATGGTGCAGAATCTGTCGAATTTGATGCTGGCGTTGCTGCTGATAGTGGAACGGTTTCAGCCGAACAGTGCTTGGAAACCGTACCTGGATGTGCTGCCAGATCGGTACTCGACGGTGTTGTATTTTAGTCCGACCGATATGGCCGAACTGAAGGGAACCAGCGCTTTCGGGCCGTCGTTGAATCAGTGTAAGAACATCGCCCGGCAGTACGGATTCGTGAAGAAGTTCATCCAGGCGAAAACGCCCCTGCTGAAGGATAATTTTACCTATGATTTGTACTGGTGAGTGATATTTTATAGAATTCTAATATAAAAATAATTCTTTGTGAAAGTCTTCCTCCGTTCATTCTAACATTTGGGTCGTAGAATTACTATTTTATGATTTTTATTGTATACGTTGAACTTATTTCGGGCATTGTGGTGAAAATAAAAGAATAATCAATTTTTTTTTCTTTCATTTTTCAACTTTATTTAACCCTCTTTCCGTGGGGAAAACGAGACTCATGATTTGTTTACACTATTTCTGTGTATTTGCTACATTATTGCTGCGCGTTTAAATACAATTGAACTCTGTTGGGGCTAATTTAATAAATAAAACCATTAACACTGGAAGAGACCGGTACGGGAATGATGAGCTGAATAATTAATTAATGAAGATTCGTCGGTCCAAGCTTAAAGCTAAATTTTATTCCTCAATATTGCATTTCTGAACTTTCCTCTACTTTTTTTGTGACAGGATTTAAAGTTGCTATCTTACACATAAATACCGGTGCCTTGACGAAACAGAGCCTTGATATAAGTTTTGTTTGCACCTAATCAAGTAATCCTTAAACTACCATACGGCTAGTGAGCTTACATGAATGGCTACTACCACTACTTGCTAATTATAAATTATCGTTAGCACTAATTTAAAATGTATCGCTGTTTCTGCTTTCTGGTTTAGACATGCTACCTGTGCAATGCTACTTCGCCCATTTGTATTCTTCTTTCCTTCTTACCGTTTATGTATATTGCACAATTGAAACTTACTCTGCTAGTATCTTAACAATCGGTTTTGTATTTTTTTCTGGTGTTGTTTTGCATTCTTTTCCCCCTTTCGCATAATTTTCTTACACACATTTACCAAGATGAAACATTCAAATCCGTGTTTCGTTGTTCGAAGTAAGGGGAAGTTTGTAGATCGATCGAACTAAACTGCATTATCGTAGGCAAAGATGTCTGTTAGATATGTACTTCGTTCATCATCTGTGGTTTTCATTTTTTTGTTTCTACCAATTCCACCTCCGTCTGCCCTCTCAGTATGTGGAAAAGTGGAAATTTGTTTCGTCTCGCATGTGCAGCATCATTTAGGGAATGCATCCGCTTCGTTCGATCTTCGATCACGCTCGGATACATGCAAGGCCCATATCCATAACATGGTGATTATTATCAATTAGTAAACTCGTAATAACAATAGCAGATACGGACAGGTAAGTAAGGTGTTGATCATGGTACGGTGGTGATGACGGCGACGGCAACGGCGGCGGCGGCGGCAGTGGTGTGAAGAGAGTTTTCCTTTCCTTCGTGAAAAGCACAGCAGCAGAGCATCGGCATTAGCGTCGTAGGGTTGGGTATGTGTGTGGGCGAGTGTGTGTGGAAAGCTTAGAGTGATGTTTCACGGTCCGCTGGACCCGGGTGCTGAAAAACAGAAAAAATAAGAGTGAAAATTGCGTGTATCGGATGCTGGCAGATGAAAGTTTGGTTATGGATTGCTGTTAATTGTTGGTCCACGAAGGAATGGCCTTCTCTCTATTATGAAATATAATATCCATTTTTTCCTTTGCGTACGAGCTAAGCAATCTTCAAGCAGCATAGCTTGCTGTGAAAGAATTTAAACAATTACTGATAATACTTCAATACAATATAGTAAAGAGCCTGGATTCGTCACTTCCGAAGAAATGAGGAACGCTACTGAGGATGCCAATAGCTTATCAGCACACTGTGATAGGAACAATAATATATGCTTAAGTCTTAGTTCTCTTCGTCTTAGTACGGGGAACCAAAAGTTCGAACACGAAATCGCATACTGCGGGGCATTTTCATATCAGATGATATTAAGTTTAGTAATCGGATTCACAAAGATTAATCGAATAATACTCAGCACACTGAATAACAGTGATGTGATAAACGAGTGTGTAATGTCCAGTCCAGTACTACCCTAGTTTACCGTATTTTTCTAGAAACAGGAATAATTTTTTTCTTTAAAAAGAGGTATAAATTGTAATTTTCTAATTGCTACTTCAAAAGTTATAGCATTTAATATATTTTTCCTCCATATTTTCCCATAGCACCAAATTCAAAAATTTCAAGCTAAGTGAGCGGGAATCTAGAATTGTCCAAATGATGTGAAATTTGGCATCTGAGCTTACTTTGATATTTGTCACAATATGAGAGGGAAAGAATCAAAAAAAAATTGCGATGCCCTAATCGATACTTACCGCAATTCAAGCCCAGACGGAACGAGTACCCAACGCGAACATCTAAAGACGTTCTCCCAATCCGTGGTGGGAGAAAGTCTGGTCAGACGTATATGAGAATAAGCCCTCCACTTATAAGGCATCCGCATTACGCGACGTTAGAAACGCGAAGTTTTATGAAAGCTAAGAAAAGATGTTTACTGGCGCCCGTTCGTCGACGAGTTCATGAGTGAAACATCAATTAATATTTTTGGGGTCCTTCTAAATATATGTGTAATTGAATCAGTACTAACGAGAAGATCGAGTAGTTCAAATTTTGGATATTCGATTTAGCGAAAAAGATCTGCCGAGATTCTGTTGTGAACCGGAAATTCCATTGACCCGAAAGGACGAACACGAAATTATTGCGACACATTCAACAGGGCATAACTTTTTTACCATTGGGTAAAAATCAACCAAATTTTGCACACTTTCTCATTGATGTGTATTATTTACATTAGAGTGACAGGAAAAAAATTACCCCTATCGGCCCACCCCTGAGTCGATTCCTAGTCCCACCAGGAGTACTTGTTCCAAATTTGAAGCGAATCGGACAAGTCTAGCTACCGGACCAACGTGCCTGAAGTTTGTATGAGATTTTTCGACAATTTACATGGAGAAAACCCACTAACTCGCATTTTTGCCACTAGATGGCACTGTATGCATCGTATTATCATTATAAGTGAAAATAAGAAAGATAATTTAATTGTCTACAGCTTTGTCGAAGACTGCTAATCAATCCGGTTTCGTTAAAAGAAGTTATTCAACTTTTAACGAAGTGATGTCTGAGTCAGTTTTCTATGGGGCCTAGCAGTGCATGGTTGTGTATCAGTACTCGATTCCCACGAACTAAACATTTTTGTGAAATAATCGGTGAATTTAGCTCAATAGAATGTTCAAAAGAGTTGTAGTAAATAATACGAGTCATGTTTTGGTTATAAAATTTTAGTTCCACATTGTACCGCATAGAGGGCGCCAACACTAACTTTTCAACGGAAAGAGATAGATATTAGGTGTCTTCTACAAAGTTGTAGAGCAGGCATTTTTCAATAATTCTTCCGAACATTTAGATATTCTATCTCTCTTCTATGAAAAGTTAGTGTTGGCGCCCTCTATGCGATCACAGTTGGAACTAAAATTTTTCAACCAAAACATGACTCGTATTATTTACTACAACTCTTCTGAACATACTAATGAGCTACATCTAACGGTTATTTCACAAAAATGTATATTTCGTGGGAATCGAGTACTGATACACAACCAAGCACAACTAGGCCCCATAGAAAACTGACTCAGACATCACTTCGTTAAAAGTTGAATAACTTCTTTTAACAAAGCCGGATTGACTAGTAGTCTTCGGCAAAGTTGTAGACAATTAAATTATCTTTCTTATTTTTACTTATAGTGATAATACGATGCATACAGTGCCATCTAGCGGAAAAAATGCGAGTTAGTGGGTTTTCTCCAAGTAAATTGTCGCAAAATCCCATACAAACTTCAGTAGCGTTGGTCCGGTAGCTAGACTTGTCTGATTTGCTTCAAATTTGGTGCAAGTACTCCTGGTGGCACTAGTAATCGAATCAGGGGTGGGCCGATTGAGTTTTCAAAAATTCATTATTTTTCTGGGCAGTCTAATTTACATGCTGTCAAACTCGAAGTCGTGTTTTTCGATTCAACGAAAATGGAGGTGAACCAACGCGAGTCGAGAGAACAAATTCTTTCCAAAGACCTGGAATTTCCTGACCTGTCGCACCGGCAGTTGGGAAAAATGTTGAACATTCACCATTCAACCGTCTCCAGAGTGTTGAAGTGGTTCCAGGAGCGGTTGACGTTGGACCACGGCAGAGGAGCTGGAAGAAAACCGGGACCCGAGGACAAAAAGACGGAGGGAAAGGTGAAGCGGATGATTAAAGCAAATCCCAACGTCTCAAGCCGTGATTTGGCAAAAAAGATCGGCATGTCGCAGAGCTACGTCCAGAATGCAAAGAAGAGAGCTGGACTACATACATACAAGGTACAGAACTTCCCAAACCGCGATGAGCGGCAACAATCGACGGCTAAAACTCGGGCACGGAAGCTCTACGAGTAGATGCTGACAAAATATGGCTGCTGTGTGATGGACGACGAAACGTATATAAAAGCCGATTTTAAGCAAATTTCGGTGTTGGAGTTTTTCACCGGCAAGAGCAAGTTCTATGTGGACGACAAATTTAAGAAGAAGAAAATGTCGAAGTTCGCCTCCAAATATCTCATTTGGCAGGCCATCTGCTCTTGCGGACTGAGGAGTGTGCCTTTCGTGACAAAGGGCACAGTAAATGGCGAGATCTACAAATCTGAGTGCCTCGAGAAGCGCCTTTTGCCGTTCTTGCAGCAGCATGACGAAGCTCCGCTATTTTGGCCAGATTTGGCATCATGCCACTATTCTAAAAGTGTCCTGGAGTGGTATAAGGCCAATTCTGTCCATTTTGTTCCAAAGGACATGAATCCGCCAAACTGTCCGGAGCTGCGCCCGGTGGAGCAGTACTGGGCAATGATGAATCGGGAATTTCGGAAGAGCAAGAAGACATGTTAAGAAAATGGAAAACAAAACTGAGAAACTGGTACCGGATGACACTGTAAAGACTTTGATGGAGGGCATCAAGCGAAAATGCGTTCAATTTTACACTCAAGGCTCCATCGATTAACTTTTCTTTTGATTTTTGAAGTAAATATATGTATAAACCTACCCTAAAATTTTGGTTTGATTTTAAACATTATAAGAAAATTAGCATGACATTTTCGGTGTCGCAATAATTTCGTGTTAGCCCTTTAGCATCGTTCAACACGTTGAACTCATTCAACAAGTTTCTGTAACATTGCCCCACACGAATTGAGATAACATTGCCCCACACGAATTGAGATAACATTGCCCCACACGAATTGAGATGACATTGCCCCACACGAATTGAGATGAGTTTGATCCTAAGACTCCGGTTTTTGAGAGAGATCTCCCAAAAACCGGAGTCTTTTTCTCCGGGTTGGTCAAGACGACGAATAGTTTTAACTTTTCGCACATCATTTAATTTTTTTTAGTGATACATCAACAGTGTACGTAAGGTTATCACCACATCTTGGGTTTAAATTAGTTTAGGTCGACTGACCCTTAGTTTCAAAAATGGCCAATATGAGTGTACCAACGGACTTCGTACTATAACTACGAATTCAAATCGTACCGCTAAGTCACTCAAAGTACAATGCTCTTCGTTGACCGGAGAGCTATACTTGACAAATCGGTACAAATTAGTCGTGAGCATTATGCTTATGCTTCGTCTAAATATTGCACTCTACTCCGACCACAACTCATACTGGTCGAATGATAATTGGATCGGAGCAAATGCACTACGATATATTTCTTCTTAGTGAACAAAACTTAGGTAAAAGCTATTTTTGCCACTGAAGAGAATTACTTTAAACCACTTTTACACGTTATAATTAAGTTAGTTATGGAATTTGCGTTTCAATTTCGTCTCATCAGAATCCGGCACTAACTTAGTGACATGATTAAACTAGCGCCGGATTGTTCGCTAGTTCCAAAAACGAAAACACTACTTGTGTTTCTGAGCAAACCCCTAGTGATGGCCCGCAAGGAAAGGTGTTCTGATTAGGCTGATGAGTATAGTTGTTGGATTTTATCTACGAAACTTGTTATTTCGTGTGGAGATTTACTTTCTTGGAGGGAATCCATTAGCATGATCGCCAGCTACTGCTTGAGGGTCAATTAGTTCATTTACTATTGAGCTGTCGTGCGCGTCCACGGTGCCTTCGCTGTTGATGGTCTGGGGTTCCTAGTTCAAACGTTTTTGATTGTCCATTGGCCTTGTGGGTCACGACCTTGTTTGACAACTGCTTGTTCTTTGGTAGTGCTGTTTGTTGGTTTAGAGGAGCTATGCTAGCTATGGCACAGTCTTTGTTGCGCTGATACTCATTGCTGTCGGTTCGTAGAACCGTTTGTAGTTTACCTGAAGTTGATGATGGTAGGATTGATTTCATTGTAGTAGATGCAAAGATAGATACGTCTACCTTTATCAGGACACATGTTAGTGAACTCGGGTGATTCGTAGTTATTCTGCCTAAGCTCGACCCTCAGTAACAGAAGGCAAAGATTAAGCCCGTACGATATTAAGCCTGTTCTAATGACCCTGCCACTTCTAGTTTTCCGATCTATTTACTTCACATCCTTGCTCTCACTTGAGTACTATGGCTCTAAGTTTCATAACTTTCCCTACCCAGTAATCTCTAGCTAATTGAATGTCGTTAAAACGTAAAAAATGTAATTGTAAATTTACACCGTTTAACACGATTTTCAGCGTTCTTTCTGACTGGCGTTTAGCTTACATTTACCTGGGAAAATCAGTAAGCGATACTTTTTTCTTGTGAAAATTTCAAATCTGGTATTGCATATTTCCAAATTTGTTTTTTTAAGTAGAATACTTCTAACGTTTCAATATAGGGGTCCCGTTTCAAAATTTTCTGCCAGAATTTTACCCGATTTTTTAAACGTGAATATCTGCCTTTGTACTGAATGAAAAAATAAGATTATTACGCTTCTGATTGGAAATATGTACAACAATTTTGTATCCCATTCGGTAGTATGTACAATTACCAAAAATAGCGGAAAGAATGGATTTTATGAAAGTAGTAATTATCTGATCCATGATTGGTTGGTACAATTCTCTCAAAAAGCAAGCGTTGCTGGGACTGCATCTTTTTCATCGAAGGAACTGCGACGCGTATAAAAAGAGAACACAAGAAAAATTCGTTAGTTTGTGTTCTGACGTTGTAAGCGTAGCAGCTGCTGCGTTTCATGTCAGCTCACATTCTTCGATGGTAGGTAATAGATACCATGACTGCCGCCAGGCTCTGATGATTCTAATCATGAAATGATACATTCCATACATCAGTCAATCTATCCCCGGCAGCGCCGTCAATGGGGAGCAAGTTGGTGATTCAAACGAACACAAAAAGTTATAAATAAATGTGCCGCGTACCTGTTTGAATCAGTTGCTGCTCTTTTGCCAGACAAGTAACATCGTGCCTATAGCGTCTCGTACGACAGATTTGAGCACCCAGCACACTACGCTTCTATGAATGACGTCATCATCGACTATTTAAAGAATATCATTCCTCGAACGACTTCATTTTCCCGGCAAACGTCGGGCCGTAAAGAATAGCAGTAGCAATCATGCATGTTGACAATGCGCAGCGATGAGTGCTGCATTTGATCACTACTACCGCTGGGGGTGATCCGATGTAAATAGCGCGCGGCTGGAAGAGTTGTCAAACCTCAGTTGAAGCTGATTAATTCTTCCATTCTACATGTTATTGTTAAATTAAAAGCCCTTTTGAGGGCTAGACCAAACAATGAAGAAAAAATTTGAATATTTCCAATCATTGACAGCGATAATCCGATTGCGCAGTTTATATTCGTTATTTGTTGCGTGCGCGTATATTGACAATCTGAAATTTGCAACAATCTGTTATTTGTTTAAATTTATCTTTCCGAAACAATACAAAAATGCAGCTATTTAAAGTACATTTCCAGGTTGAAATTAGCGAAAATCTGTGATTTATTAAAAATAGTTTTTCGGAAACATAATCCAAAATTCTGCAATGCTTCAGCAAATTGGAGGATGTGGCAACACTGCCAGCTAGCGAAAGCCGTACCAAAAGGAATCCGCAAATATTTTTTCGTTATTCTGCATGAAGGCAGTCCTTCCATCATCAGTGCGAAAGTGATAAAAGCCGATGTCACGTTTCAAGCTATCCCGGTCAAAAAAAATGTGGACGAGCATGGTCAGGCGATTTAACCAGTTTGACGTTTGTCTCAACTCGCCTATGCTAATTGCCCCTAGGAACAAATGCAATTTGCTAATGCGACTTAAAGGTTATTTCAACACTTAGAGAAATTTTCTGGCGGCTGAAATGGACTTGGTTGAAATTTTCTGGCGACTGAAATGGAATTGGCGTGTTCTCACCTGTACTTTGTTTGTGTAGTGCACTTAATTTAGGCAACAAATGTGGGAAATTGTGGAATCGTGTGAAAATATAGTGGAACAAGATCTCTAACCTAAAGTTTAAATGGAAGTCAGATTGTGGTAAGCTTTGGTGTGCAATACAAATTTCACCATGAATTCTTCCTATAGTTTGGTGGTGATTACCTAGTGTACTGATAAATTTATGAGAGTAGATAATGAATCCGAAAATAAGTGTTATTTTTAATTTTCATATCAGGCAATTAAGGGCGATTAAATGGCGCGTTCCCTGGGCGATTTGGGGGCGATTTAAGGGCGGGTAGAGCGGCAAAAAAATGACGGCGGCAAATCGCCCAAATGTTGCATTTTAAATAGCCCCCTAATTGCCAGCAAATTGCTGTCAAATTGTAGGGCAATTAGCGCATCCGAGTTGGCAAATAGCCCCCCGCTAGCAAGCAACTTGCCCTTTTTGACTGGGATCAGTATTTCATATTAGGTAGATGCTGAAGAGAAAGGTTGTTTCTTTTCATTTCGAAATATTTATCTGATGTAAGTAACGTGCAGCTGGAAGAGATGGCAAACCTTTTTTTGCAGCTGACTAATCGTTCCATTCTGCATGGTATTTTTGTTAAACCAAAAGCCCTTAGTTAGTTTAGTATTTTTCATTCCATAGCACGCGTGTTTGTGTATCCCACAAAAATTCCTTTTCAGGATTCCACCAATGGTCCTTTTCAGGACCCCACATACAAAACAGTTAATTTGAATGATTCCCTTAAAATCGTTCTTTTTAGGACCCCAAATATAGAACATTTCAGAATTAATGTTAATTAAACCACCGAATATATAAAGATAATATGTTAAACTTTCTTCGTTTACGAATAATTTGATTTATGACCAGTTATTTTTCTATCGTGCTTGCAAACATTTGATTTGATAGCAGATATTTAAAGATAGATGTAAGGTTTTGTTTGTGAGCATCATTAATTTATGTTCCCATTTCATGGATTTGAATAAAACTTTTTTAAAACTTGAACTTATCACACTATAGGTTATAATTTAAAAATTCAACAATTATCTCTAGTGACAAATAGCATGCCTGTGTGTAGTTCTGAAACAGTCTATGGAATTACCGGGTTCTAATTTGGCCACGGATAATATTGCTTGCTCATAAAACTGGCTGCATTTTTAATGTCATCGTGGTCGTGTCTTGCACACAACAATTATTTTTTTCAGAGCTGAATAAATGGATTGGCGATGGGGTGGTTTGGTGCGATAACCGCGCTCTCTTGTTCTTTAAATTATATGTGGCGTCAGGTGCTTGTACGGATAAATTCACCACGGCGCACAGAGGAGTAACTAGAACAAATTCTTGCCCAAAAACCAAAATATTTTTTTTTCGATTTTTTTGTTTCGTTATATTATTTTTTACATACCTAAGAACCTACTGTATAACGTGGCAAAATTAGGAGTATATCAAAAAGAATTTTTGCATGTATGCCCAATGGTGATATTTTAAGGGATATTTTAATCGTTTTCGTTATATATTCAGCAAAATCGCTTTCTAGTGATGATGACTGTATTCAATAAGACAATATTATTACAAACGTAGTTCAACACAACCGTTTATTTAACTTCAGCTTAAAACTAACTAAAAAAAGTAGGCTTGCTGTGTATTGCACCAACTTTAAAAAATACCTTTTTAAACATTTTATTCCAAATTTGAATGATAAAAAAGTTACATTATACGGCTAGATCCGGCAATGTTGCTAAAGCAGCATTACAAAACAAGATTTCAGCTGTACAAAAAATATTCGAACTCTTCCGATCTTGTCCGATCCACCAATCCCAAGCGATTTGGAAATATTGAAATTTTTACTAATTTGAGGTACACCGAAATGCTGTAGGGCCTATGTTTGCCAAAATGTATCTCTATGAAAATATGCACACGCGTCCCTTTTCTTCTCCCTTTCCCACTGATCAAATGTTTATGCAACTGGAAAAACAAATGTTTTACAAAGATCACCTAGAAATTACTAGTATTCGAAAGGATATAGAAAATTGACCTCTGCACTGGTAGGGGGTAGATGCCAAATTGTTCCAAAATCTAGTAATTGTCTATTTTTAGTTCATATTAAGGCATAATAACAACAATTGCAGCAGCAAATAATTTTGGCCAGGATTCGACCCCAATTACTCCTCTGTGCGGCGCGCGTTCCAGTGTGCACCGTGGTGAATTTATCTGTGTGTTTGTTTCCTCCGGCAAGCCGTAATGCGTACTGGTTGTTTCGTTGTGAAAGGAGATGGTGTTGGCTTATTGGATACTGATAATATGATTTTCTGTTCATGATTTGATACGAGTTACTTTGGAAAGTTTATTTACGAGTTTATAGAGCATTTTTGCACTACCAGGGGAAGTTTAAAATACTTGGTCTCTTATCTCTTATGGATGGAACCTTCTCTTAAACATACTGTTCAGCCACTAGTTAATGCTCAACTAGATCAACTTAATAAACTGAAACACGTAGTTTTTGAAGAAATCCTATCCACGTGAACCACATCACCAAACACCTAAAAGTAGTTTAGATGCATGTAATATCTATTTCTGTGTTATCTATTATCTTATCTATTCTATTATCTATTAATATCTATTTCTTTATCCCTCTCGCAGGAGGATTGACGGTATTGTAAACATCATCAGGCCACAATAGACTCAATAGAATTATCTAAATATAAGGACCCTTCGCTCTTTTTGGTTTCTATTTGCACCAAGTGCTACTACTAGAGGTTAATTAGTTCTTATGTCAATAATCCACCAATCATTATGACGCAAGATTTTATTTATATAAGAAGCCCGCTTCAAGATGTTGATTACAATACGCCTCGATAGTGGTGTATCGAGGAGGCCGGGAGGGCTGATAGGAGCTTTTTTTCTGTTCTTTAACTTTCTTCTATTCACCCACTCATAAACAACAATCAACCAGTAACAAATAGATAATTGAGAAAGGATGTGCTATGTGTGGTGGTTGGCTATTCAAATATTGATAGAGTTTGAAGTACTAATGTATGTCTTTCATGTGATGATCATAACTTTAGCTGTATCTTGTACCTGTCTAATCTATTGCGTCTCTCATATATTGTCTTTTATCTCTTCTTTTCGAATCCTATACTGCCATTCTACTCCCGCCTTCAGCCGGGTCAGCAAAGATGGTGATAGTGAACGTCTTAACACTCACACATTCTCAAACGCGGTCTCAAGCGGGAACCTACAAAAATGCCTTCGCGCACGCGATTGCGAACCGATCACGTCCGGAAGTCTATTCTTGATCCTAGAAGCCTAGGTCCATGCCTTCAGCTGGACCAATTAAGAAAATACGCACATACCTATTAGACAACACGTCTCATGGCGACATGACCGGGAACCCTATCGATATAAACGATCCCACTCTCTGCCAGAATTCTAACCGCGCACCGAAAATTTAATATCAGACTCACGGTTCGCGAGACCATTCAAGAACACACGTTACAAAATCACGTCAGCGCACAAACGTTAGAGCCCCTCGCGATTTTCCAAGCAACCTACGAACTCGCAAACATGATTACACCCCGGTGATAAGGTGAAAATCTCAGCACTCATAAACTTACCAACACGATCTCAAGCGTCAACCTACAAACTCCCGCGCTCGCGCCATCATGAATCGGGATCGTCCGGAAGTCTCTATCCTCGGTACAAACAATCTAGGTCCTTGTTAATTAATAAAAAAATAATAAAATTGAAAAATAACTCCCATATCCACTAGACAAAACGTTCCATGGCGACATGACCGGAAACTCTAGTGATATGGGGTAACTCTCTCTCTCTGTCAGAATGTGATCCGTACACCGAAAACTAAAGATCAGAATGACGGTCCGCGAATATATGAAGCGCCGCAGGGTTTCAAAATCGAATTTATACACGCAAAGTCACATACACGCGGGCACACGCGACAAACACGTCAACATACGAACGCTTAAGCCCTTCGCGATCATCTACGCACACCTATGCCCGAGATCGCGTAAACTTGATAACACTCCGGCAATTGTGTGAACGTTTTAGTACTTATGACGTTACAAACGCGGTCTCAAACGCGAACCCGCAAACGCGCGCGATCATGAATCGGTCACGTCCGGAAATCTTTAGCCTTTATTCTAGCAATTTAGGTCCATACATTCAGTTGGACCAATCAAAAAAAAAATAAAGCTCATATCCACTAGACCACGCGTTCTACGGCGACATTAATGGGAATTCTAATGATATGTAAGAACCCACTTTCTTCTGGAATCTGAACCGTACACCAAAAATCAAAAATTAAGTATCAGATTCACGGTCCGCGCGCGATCATTCTAGAACACACGCGAATATGCGAAAGGCACACGGTTATAAAATAGAATTTATACACGCGAAGTTCATACACTTTAGCACACGCGACATACAAACGCGCACGCGACATACAAACGCGATTGAGCACGTTAACGTACAAATGTTCGAGCCCTTCGCGATGATACACGCTATCGCGAGTCCCTACGCCCGCACATACCTGAACCGTACAATGAATATCACATTCAGAATCACGGCCCGCTACAATTGGCCTAATGCAGTGTTTTTTTGGGCGACATTGCCTGTCTCGTCTGCAAATTGTAGTATGTGATTCTGACGGGGAGCCTAGCTCTACAGCTCCAGTAGGACAACTCTCGAAAAAAAAAAATTGAACGATCTCACCGGTATATCCATCCAGTCTTGCTAAAGCGCTATGAAGTTGAAAACTCTGATGTCTAGACTTCTGGCTCTGCTGATATTGAATCCGCGGAGTTCCTCGACTGAATCCGCTCTCACTTCTGAAGGAGCTAGAATGGAAATCGCAATCCAGGATAGTTTTCCGGCAGAATCTAGAGCTAGAATGGCTTTGTCGCCTTTTATATTGAATATCCAACCTCTAAATACATTTGTTCCTATTCGCAGAGCAAAACTTGACGTGTCCCATACATAAATCAAGAGCTATAGAATCGAAACTTCGCAAGGATTCACTTCACTGTCGATAGAGTTAACACAGATTTTCAAAACTCGGACGTAGAAATTCATTTTGGAAGCATGCCACCCGAGAGCGAGGCCTCTGTAAAGTAAAAAGAATTAAATAAATGCATTACGTATGGTACAGCCGAACAGCGAGGTCGACTCGTAAGTTTGATTTACATACGACAAATCCGCGAGACTTAGCAACATGTGACATCACCTTGTAAATAAAACAGGAATCAAGGAATGCGACGTCGCCCAGCTTAATTACTTACTTTAATTTTTGTACTAGTATACCATCATCGGAAAATCCCCGGACAATCGAATCACCGAGTAATTGAATTTGACCTGTATAGCCAAAGACACACCTTATTAAAAAGTTTGTCTTTGAATGCTTGTACAAATAGTTATACAAAACCGATACTGTTTACTCGTTACCAATATAAATACTAAATGAAAACCAACTGAAAGATTAATCACACTTTGAAGTTCTGAAATATCGACTAGAGCCAAACATTTATATTTATCATAAAAAGAAAATTTGCACTGCCCGTTTAAATTTCAATTTCAGCTTAAATTAATAAAATAACACACAAAAGTTTGACTCGATTATCCTGGGTGAGATTCCCGGATAATCGAGTCTGACCTGTTACACGTTTTGGAACCCTTCCCCATGTGTAATCGAATCAGTACTAGCGAAAATATCGAGTAGCCCAACCGCTGGATTTCGTTAAGAAGGTTCTGTACCGGTACGGTAATTCCAACGCGTCGGATCCTCTCTTGACACTGTGAACGATCCGTTTTAGACGGTGTAGTTACTTACTTGCTCACTTAACATAAAACAATAAAGCTCGATTACCAGACCAGATTAACATAAATTGTCGAAGAATCATCCAACCTCTGCTAAAAGACGCTTGTTGAACCCATTCAACAAGTTTGTGTGACATTGTCCTGGACAATTGGAAGCAAGTGAGGGTACCAGCAAAACAAGCCTCCGACCACAGCTCATATCGGCCGAATAAATCTATATCTGGAAGTTGTTCGATAATTGGGTCGAGGCAAATGATTTCTTATCAGCTAAACAATTGGGTTTTCGCTAACTAGACCAAAGGGACGCACGACTGCTTTGCGTTTCTAGTAATGGAAATTTAAATAACCAACGCTCGCAAAGAACAGGCCTCAGTTGTCTTTGACGTTCACCATGGTCTTTCATCAACTTTAAACTTTTTTTTTGCTGAATTTATTGTCTGAAAAACACATACCATGCTTCTCACTCTTCAAAAATTAGGTGTAACGGGTTCCAATTCACCGCATTGTGATGTGTACTTGTGCGATCGGCTCAAGGGGGGTTAACGGTGCTAAGTCGTGTATGCAAACTTCTAGTTTGTCATGTTTTATATACACGGTAATCTAAATTTCACACGTTCTCACTTTTAATCACATTTCTTTAGTTGTTCTGCAAAACGAAACTTTCCGGTAGGGCAACCATGTTAAATGATATCAGTACTGAACTGCATGGGAGATGGAACTGGATGAAAGCGACACCGAGAAGTCTAAGCACCATTTTTACCGTCAGTAAATGTTTCACTGAGTTTTTGGCCCAAATTTGAACAAAAAACTTCAACTCAAACCGAAACAAATATTCAATAACTCCAACAAATTAAATGTTTTTAGTAGTTTTCATTTGGTTTAAATATGGAAAACACACACGGCACCGTTAAGCATTGAGTCGTTTCAAATGCCCATTTGAAGCGAAAAATACAGATTACATCCTTCCAATTATTATACACATTGCATCGAGTGTACGCCTAGCAATTCCCCAAAATATTCAGAATGGGCTCATGACCCTACTTGTTCTCATGTGAAACCATTATAGTTTCTAGCTAATCTCACCTGTATTCACAAACTCCTCCTCGGTACCTATGGCGTTCTACACATTCGCGACTCCCATCGTAGCCCCGCTATCTACTGAAACGGCTTCCGCATCGTATCCCACAGATAGTCCTGCACCTCCTGGGAGTTCGGATCCATCGCGTTCACCTTGCTATCCTTCCGCTGGAAAGGCATCTGCTGCATATGTTGGCCCGTCGTGTACACCACCTGATCGTTCAGTGGCGTCTTAAGCCCTTCGTTGTGCATGTTCGGTAGTTGGCCCTTGGCCATGTTGAAATTTTCCGTGTAGTTCAGTTTGTTCCTCCGTCGCTGTCGCCACCGACAGACAACAAAGATCAGTGCAAAGATTGCTAGTGAGACTCCCACAATACAGGCACTGGCCACGATCGCCGAGCGGACACCAAGCGGCATCGAGGCACTCTCGATCGTAACCGTGTGTCGATGGTTGAAACCATGACCGGTCAGTTCCAGGTCCAGTAGGTCACTGCTTTGGTCATTGCTGCTGTCAAACTCGGCATCGGCGGACATTCGTGAAGGGGTGATCAGCCCACCCTTCGTTCCGCCGTTACCTAAAAAATGAACGCCATCCATTTTGTGATTTGCGGTATGGGAGTGCGGTTGCTGCTTCCAGTCGAGAAACTTGTGCTCTCGATGACGATCATCCTGCATGGATCGTCCTTCCTTGTAGATTTCATCCGTTGGTCGAATGTTTATAATCGACGTGAAATAACTGAAACCTTGCGAATCTTGTTTGATGTCATCCGGTCGAATACTGCGTAGATTTCCGATGTTGAATCGAGGGAAGTGTTCAAATGCCGTCACGATATCCATTTTTTCCTCGATCGGTTTAACCTTGCTGTTGATAATCTCCGACAGGTGCAGCTGGCTGGAACCTCGCTTTCTGTGTTCCAGCAGTTCATCGAGTGTCATGTTTCGCTGGGACAGAACCTTTGCCAGCCGAGCTCCTATCCGGCGATCTTCCATCAACTCCAAGATCTCCCGTTTATCGTCGGACAGTGTGATCGGTCCAAGGTCGTTGAACAGTGAAGGATTGCTTTCCGTCACATCGCGAAAGTAGTCTTCCAGGCTGTCCGTAAACGAACGTTGCGTGTTTTGGTTAATGCGCTCGATCACATCATCTTCACTGGGTACAGGAAGCTCACCCTCGTTGGTGGCTGGGTCGGACGAACTGATCGCAGACTGTGGTTCGCTGCTTGTTTTTGTATCCTCGAAGGAGGTGAACTTCTCGATGATGTTCAGCTCGGGCTCTTCGGTTTCGAGCAGTTTGGTGACGTTTTCCGCTTCGTCGTGGAACTCCACGTCGGCGAGACTGTGGCTTTCGGTGGACTGTGCTTGAGGGGGAACTGGTGGAGGAGATGGTGGTGAAGTTCTCAGTTTTGGTTTTATTGAGAGCCGATTCCTTGCGGCCGGAACACGCATCAGAGTTCGTTCGGAGGAAGTTTGAACTGATGTTTCCTGCTCGGGAGCGTCGGGTTGCTCCTCCGGATTTTCACTATGAGTTTCGGTTGAGGCCGTTGAAGAAGGTCGATTTCGTACTTTATTCTGATTGAGTTTCTGCAAGAACTGTTCTCGTTTTTCGTACAATCCTGGTGATGGAGTCCACCTTTCGCGTACTGTTGATCCAGTGACGGATATGGGACTGGCGGTAGATGAATGCCACGATTCAGCCGTGGCAAATGATTTAGCATTTTCGTAGCGTTTCTTGGTTGCGGAGAATATCTCTTCAGTGCGGATGTTGGAATTGCTTAGGTCGGGTCGTATGCGTGAGGCGACTCCCTTGATGGGTCGTAGGCGTTCTTCTTTAACCGTTGGTAATACCGGGTTCAGGGCGAGCTGTTTGATTTCAACCGTGGGAAAGATGGCGACGTTATCATTGCCAGTTCCGAGGTTATCCAGGGTGATGATGTCTTCGACCGAATTGGTTTCATCGTGGGCAGATGGTGTAGATTCAGTGGTCGTAGTAGTTGAAGAAATGGTTGTTGGAATCTCTGTTGCGACCATTGGTGCCGCGGATGGTGAATATACAGGAATCCGTTTGATGGTTTTTATGTCACTGAAGTCTGGTTTGGCAGTGGTTTCCTCTTGCATTCGGACCTTAACGCTGGACAAGGTAGGTATTATTGAAGTGATGTCATTTTCGGCTTCGGTAATAGTTTGAGAATCCAGTGGACTCTGAGTTAATGCGGCTAAAGCCATCTGTTTGCCTTTGATTAGATCTTGAAGAGAAATATTTCGTTGCTGGAGAATCTCACTGAGGCTAAGGCCACCGGATTGTTTGAGTAGAGTTTTGAGATCGGCTGCGGCACCCTTACCAGTCTCACCGGACGATCCACCGTCCTCTTCGTTTCGTTTCGCTTGTGAGTATGGTTTTCGATTGGCTTTATAACCGGAGGTTGTAGTTGCGATTTCCTCCGGTCGGGGGAGTCTTCTTTGCCTATTGCCGTCAATAGGTGGAAAATTCTCTCTGCCTCTGTTGGTCGTTTCGTACGGTCGTGGACGAGACGGTGGATCGCTGCTAGTTGAAAACTGTGGGCTCACTGCATCACTGTAGGGATTGGCCCATCGGTCGGGTCTTTGTCGTAAAATGGCTCCACCGTTGCTAGCATCCCAACGTGGATAGGTCCGCTTTCGATCGGGTGGTGTGAATGTTACTTCTTGATCTGCGGCGCCACCACGGTAGAATACTTCTGGTTCCTCATCCCGAGGACTTCCCTGCCAGTAGTCATCTTGCAGTGGTCTTCGCTTTCGTTTTCTGCCAAGCCGACGGCGCCTGCGACCATCAAAGCCATCGTTCGGTGCCAACGAAAAAGTTTCTTCATCCAAAGGTTGCGAAGGCATTCCAATCGGCACCAGTGTCGTCAGATGGAGGGCCTGGAAGTAAAAAGAAATGATAAACACACTATTAGCTTGTGACCTATAAATGAGAGAACTCGTTCGGGAAATGGTTTTGATTTCCCGCTGCAATCAATCAGAATGGTTACTAATTGTGCATGCTTATAGCGCATCAGCGCAAGAGTGAGTTTCATTTCAGATAGTCTGCTTCTGTGCTGTACTGTTGCGAGTCCCTGGCAGAAAGCTATTCAAATCCATTCCGCCACCATGCTCGTCATTTAGCGGCGAATGGTGCATTCAGACGGAAAGGGAAGGCAAATTGTGATGCAGTTGTTGGTCGAACTAAGGATGCCTCTGCTCACGGAATGGTGAACCGTGGGTCGGTCTAGAAATTTCCGAGGGGAGTGTGGGTCTGCGGCAATATTATCTCGTTTGTTGGGGAAATACTTCTCGTATTAAAATTCAGTGCGAATCGGTAGGAATTGAATAGTTTCATTGTTTGCATGATTCGCGCTCAAATTGATGCCGTACCACAATTTTGTGTTGTTCATGATGGGAAATTTCAGCCTAACTGATTTAATTGTTCATTTAGTATGGAATTATAGATTGGGGAATTTCGGATATCGGCGTTTAGTGTTCACTCTGATCAGAGTCAATTCCCACAGAGGTTGTAATATCTGGGGGTTAAGGTTATCACACATTAATCATTATTTTACTTGATATTTTGGGCGACAAGTGAATACGTTGTTTATAGTACAAGGGTGTAATCTAAATCGATAGATAATTTTCTTCCTATAATCAATAAATCGCTAAATTGTTTTCTACCACCCTCATGAATTTGTTCAAGTGGCGGGCATAGCGTAGTTGGCAAAGCGATTGCCTTGTACGCAGCACACCTGCGTTTGTTTCCCAACGTCGCATATAGGGTTAAGAAATTTTCCTAAAGAAATTTTTCTGACCCCAAAAAAGTAGCAAATGGTTCTAAGGTTAAAACCTCTGTAATCGAAATAAAAAAAAGTTCAATGCTTATTTCGGCTTAATTTTTAGTTAATAAAACTTGTGCATTTCATTTTAATTTCACTAATTTTTTTGTCCTCATGACTAAGAAACTAGTGAGATGGATCGTTTATACAGTTGTTAAAATTTCATCAAGATTCATTAAAAAATAATCGAATTTTAAATGCCTTGTGTGGTGGCGAGGGAGAGGTGATGACGGTTCAATCAAAGCTAAACCATCTGCAAAGAATGGCGCGCATGGCGTTGACTGGTGCTTTCACGACAACTCCGAATGCTGCCCGTGAAGCCCTTCTAAATATCAAACCATTTCACATACACCTCAAACAAGAAGCTCTATCATGTGCATACAGACGGGAGGTGACTAGGGGAGGTATATTTTTGCGATATTACACTCCCATGTAGTTTTCCTTACAGGACATTCCATGTGAAGATTCCCTCTCGAGAGGAGTGGTTGTCCGGTTATATGGATAAACAAAAATAAACGCAAGTGATTTGTTACACTGACGGTTCTTTGATGGAGGGACGGGCTGGTGCTGGTGTCTACTGTCTTGAAATGAGATCGGAACATTCTCACTCGCTAGGTAGACACTGTAATGTATACCAAGCAGAAATCTTCGCGATTATGTGCAGAGTACAATCGGCCCTTCAATAGAGCTTGTCCGGCAAAGTTATAAACTTCTGCTCCGATAGTCAGGCTGCGATCAAGGCCCTTAGCTCAGACAAATCACGGTCCAAGCTAGTGATCGCGTGCCGAACCCAAATCGAAGAATTATCAACACTATCTACCTTGTCTGCGTCCCCGGACATTCCAGTATTACTGGAAATGAATGGGCTGGCGAATCGGTCAGTGCAGGTGCAGCGATTGACTTCGTTCGTCCTCAGCACGCCCTACCAATTTCGACAAGGTGGATAAAAGAAAAAATGCGGTTCTGGGCTTCGTCCGAGAACCGCAATTATTAAAGAAATCTACAAACGTGTCGCGAAACAAAGGCGTTTCTAGAGCAACCGTGTCCAGTGATTTCGATAAATCTCCTAATTTTTTTGGAAACTCCACTGCGGCATGTTGACCAGGGCTTTAACCGGCTCCTGCAAACTCAATTATCACATGGCAACTATTCAGCGTGCTGAGTCATTTTCATGTGATCTTTGTGAATCCGACTACGGAACCTCGTATCATCTGATATGCAGCTGCCCAGCAGTAGCGAAATGACGATTTCGTAAAGAGCTTTAGGCTTACTTGCAGCCGATTTGAACTACTTGTGAGTTTAATTTACCTGCTTATTTAGGCAAAATTGGATTAAACCTATTTGCGCATTAAGGGCACAAAACCTAATTTAAATTACACAAAAAACGTAAATAAAGTGCCATGAATTAAGGTTCAATCACGTTTTTACGTTACGAAAACAGGACAGTGAACAAAAATCGTGTGTTTTATAATGATATTCCATTTCCAGTCAGTAACGCCTAAATAACGCTTTTATTTGTGAAGATATTTGTTTTTGTTTCAGTCACGGTTTCCGTTATACCATTACTAAATAGATTTTCTGTACGTAAACTAGTTCACAGCTTTATGAACATTGTAGAATCGTGATTTTATTCATAGCTTTTGGAAAACATATTTCTGCGTGAACTATTTCGCAAAACTCGGAATTTTATTCATTAATCCTTTCAATCATCGTTAACTAGTTCATGATTCCAAATATAATAGTCACGATTCAATAACCGTGCTCGGTAAATAGTTCACAAAACCACACAATGTTATTCATGTATACGTGAACTGATCCTTGATTTCTAGCGAATTAGTCACAACTCACCATCCACGTTCATGAATTAGTTCACAAAAGCATGAAATATTTTTTTTTATATTCGTGAACTAGTTCATGATTCTTAGTGTAATAGATACGATTTAACATTCGAGCTCGTGCAATAATTTACAAAATCGAAAAATATTATTCATGTATACGTGAACTGATTTATAGATGAACTGAACCGATTTATGATTCCCAGCGACAGATCATTCATGCTCTTAAAAATGTTCACAAATTCATGAAATCTTATTCATAGAAACGTGAACTGATTCATGATTCCTAATATAATAGTCACACCGGACCATGTGTGGCTGTGAACTAGTTCACGAAATACAAAAATATCGTTCATATGTTCGTGAACTAGTTCCTAGTATAATTTTCACGACCATGACCATTCGTGCTCGTGAAATATTTTACAAAATCCTGAAATTTTATTCACTGATTTGTGAACTGGTTCATGACTCGTAGTACATGATTCACGATTTATATTTAGTGCTTGTGATATTTAGAAGACATCCGTAATCATTTTCATTTTCAACTTTGCATATGGTTTTGCAATTTTCATGTGAACTATTTCACAAAATTTGGATTTTGTCGTGAAATGTCATATATTTATGTACAGCCTATAGCGACTACTAATAAAGGGCGAACACGAAATTATTGCGACACATTCAACAGGGCATAACTTTTTTACCATTGGGTAAAAATCAACCAAATTTTGCATACTTTCTCATTGATGTGTATTGTTTACATTCTGTCAAACTCGAAGCCGTGTTTTTCGATTCAACGAAAATGGAGTTGAACCAACGCGAGTCGAGAGAACAAATTCTTTCCAAAGATCTGGAATTTCCTGACCTGTCGCACCGGCAGTTGGGAAAAATGTTGAACATTCACCATTCAACCGTCTCCAGAGTGTTGAAGCGGTTTCAGGAGCGGTTGACGTTGGACCACGGCAAAGGAGCTGGAAGAAAACCGGGACCGGAGAACAAAAAGACGGAGGGAAAGGTGAAGCAGGTGATTAAAGCAAATCCCAACGTCTCAAGCCGTGATTTGGCAAAAAAGATCGGCATGTCGCAGAGCTACGTCCAGAATGCAAAGAAGAGAGCTGGACTACATACATGCAAGGTACAGAACTTCCCAAACCGCGATGAGCGGCAACAATCGACGGCTAAAACTCGGGCACGGAAGCTCTACGAGTAGATGCTGACAAAATATGGCTGCTGTGTGACGAAACGTATATAAAAGCCGATTTTAAGCAAATTTCGGTGTTGGAGTTTTTCACCGGCAAGAGCAAGTTCTATGTGGACGACAAATTTAAGAAGAAGAAAATGTCGAAGTTCGCCTCCAAATATCTCATTTGGCAGGCCATCTGCTCTTGCGGACTGAGGAGTGAGCCTTTCGTGACAAAGGGCACAATAAATGGCGAGATCTACAAATCTGAGTGCCTCGAGAAGCGCCTTTTGCCGTTCTGGCAGCAGCACGACGAAGCTTCGCTATTTTGGCCAGATTTGGTATCATGCCACTATTCTAAAAGTGTCCTGGAGTGGTACGAGGCCAATTCTGTCCATTTTGTTCCATAGGACATGAATCCGCCAAACTGTCCGGAGCTGCGCCCGGTGGAACAGTACTGGGCAATGATGAAGCGAGAACTTCGGTAGAGCAAGAAGACAGTCAAAGACGAGAAGGACATGTTAAGAAAATGGAAAAAAACTAAGAAACTGGTACCGGATGACACTGTAAAGACTTTGATGGAAGGCATCAAGCGAAAATGCGTTCAATTTTACACTCAAGGCTCCATCGATTAACTTTTCTTTTGATTTTTGAAGTAAATATATGTATAAAACTACCCTAAAGTTTTGATTTGATTTTAAACATTATAAGAAAATTGGCATGACATTTTCGGCGTCGCAATAATTTCGCGTTCGCCATTTAGGTGCGAGCAGCAGATATAAGAAAACTATTAGGACCTCCAACATCATTCATTCGATAAGGTTCAATGTGATGTCTGGACAGAAAACGAAAACTGCGCTGGGTATCAAAAATATATTATAGGGTTCATAAAGCCAAATCATATTGTCACGTAGTCAAGTCACTGCAGTGTGAAATTCGAACGTGAGCTCAAGAATGAAATATCATGATAACGTGCATATAAATTACGAAAAACGTGACTAAGATGCTGAAGTCGTGAACATAAATAACACTACTCGCGATTAAAATATCAAAAATCGCGATTATGATCCTGTAATCATGAACACAAAATTACTCTACGTGTGACTAAAATATCACGATAACGTGAATAGAAGTTAAGGAAATCGTTACTGAGATCCTGAAATCATGAACATAAGTCACACTACTCTGCCAGAGAAATTCAACACGAGACTCGTAAATAAAATATCACGAAAACGTGAATATAGATTACGAATATTGTGACTAAAACCCTGAAATCATGAACATAAATCGTGCTACTCTGCCAGAAAAATCCGACATTAAACTCATAGTAACGTGATGAGAAATTACGAAAATCACGACTAGGCTCCTGAAATAATGACCATCGTTTTGGTTGATATTGTAGTATATCTAGTATCTCCAAAGTATGAACAAGAATCATAACAAAAACTAAACATGTCCAGGGAACAACCACCGTAACCCTACCAAAAATTGCAATGTAACGCCGTGTACATTTTTGCTAGAACTAGTTTTTTAAAAACACATAGTTTCATGAATACGAGGATTATTATCCATAATTTCTGGAACTTGATTACGATTTTCATTGATAACATTGGAACTTGATCACGTCATTCATGAATTTATGAACGGATTTTTTTCCATGTAAGTTTGTTTTTTTTTGTGTTTCGAATTCATCTAGTCAGTAAACACAAAAAAAAATCAAACTTAATTTAAGTTAGGTTTTGTGCCCTTACTGTGCAAATTGGTTTAATCCAATTTTCCCTTTTTTGGGAATTAAGACTGCATAATGCAAGCCGCTTGGCTCCCTAGCCGTAAGACAAGAGTTCGTTTTCGCTTTCTCGTCAGCGAACCAGAGCTTCTGTTTTTGCTTCCCGGGACATCACTCAGGATAAGTCAGTTGCTCAGACGTTCACATATGTCGTGAGAACTGTTTTAAATTTTTTGTGTCTAACTATTGCTAACTTAGGAACTAGTATAGATACATCGTCTAACTAGACACCCAGTTGGTGCTAGTTACTGACGATATGAATTCGAAACACAAAAAAATCAAACTAAATTTAAGTTTTTGTAGATTGTTTAGTTCTCTGCACGCAGTTTTATGAGAATAAATCCGTTTTCTCTGGGATAACCCCTTTTTGGTATCACTCAATAACGCTGCATTTTTAAAGTTATCGCGTTCGTGCTGGTTTGTTCTATTCGGATTTTTGTCGTTTTGAGGGTTTCGGTGGTAAATACGCCTTCCTTGTTTTTTACTTCTACTTTGGTATGTGTGAATAGACCATAAAAGATTTTTACTTAATCTAGTTCCATCACACCAGGAATTATATCGATATCTTTACAATGTTACGTCGGCCTTAGTATTTCGCGAGGATGAACGCTCCGGATCTCCATATGTATGGATGAGAACAAACAGTTCTATCACAGATAATAGATATTTAGGCTCATATGAAAAATGTGTGCCATTTTGAGCAAAGTTGAACTAATTTTTTTCTACTGAATCACAGCTTTTTTCAATCTTTTGCCGAAATCTTAATAGCAGAGATTTCATTAAAAGTTGACTAAGATTCGAAATACATTTCGATGAAAATCATTATTCAATTGTGGCTTTGCTAAGATATCAGTTCAGTTAAGAACTGCCAAGTAATGTAATCGGATTAATAACAATTTTTTTAAATTAAATTAAAATTAAAAAAAAATTGCTGGAGGCTGCGAATTTTAAATCACAAGCTGATTAGTTTATTACTACACGGATAAGAGAAACTACAAATAATTATCCTATTTTTACTCAATTTTAGAGGTTTCGTTCATTAAGAGGTTACATACCTTTTTGTGTGGTCAAAATGGAGAGAATTTAGATTTTTAAAGGTATCCAGCAATAATTATTATTACATTCAAGTTATAGTTTTGATATGTAACCCGTCAGGGTAACAATTTAGCACTGGGTGGAAATATACCTATTTGTGCGTACTCTCTCCGTAGAGTGTATTGTTATTGCAACATAACTCACCGCTGCTCATTATGCTCGTTCATGTTTTTGATGTAAATTTCGTTTAAATAATAGTCCATGAACGTTGTTATTAGTCCAGATAGGTGTAGTAATTTTTCTTGTGTATTTGTAAATAAATAGCATAGGGTTTAGTTAGGTTACCGCTCTCCTTTCGCTGCAAAAGTGGTCTGACTATGCTGTGCTATAGCGATGACAGCTATGCGGCGGTGCGTTTTTTTGGTGCTTGTTTGTTGTGGTCGAGTGCGGAAGGCGGCCATCGTAAAAGGGTAGATAGTGACGGACCATGGCATCGAACAGACGCCTGATCAGTTTTGTGTTCTTCGGGACAGTTTCCCGCCACCATAACCAGTACGGTATAGTGCGCGTGTGGACGGTAAAAATACCCGTCAGAAAGTGCCGGCCCGTGGTTCGGGTACTCGTTTGTTTCTGGTGCTGGATCGCCGTCGGGGGAAGCTAATTATCGAGGAGCTTTCGCTTCCCCGGCTAACCGTAAAGGATCCAGACGCACCATTCCGCCCTCGCTTGGAAGGATAAGCCGAACGAGCTTTGCTCTCCTTCCCAGCTAATAGCCAAGGAGGGTGAAGCAGGGTGGACAACGGCTCCCCCTGGGAAGAACACTGCGGTGTCTTCCGGGATTCTTTGCGGGGAGCGAAGAATCCGGTGATTCATCACCACCGTCCCTAAGGAGGTTCCAACAAAGGAGCCAAGCTCACCTCCCTAGCTAAAAGACAAGGACCGCTGCCGGAGCAGCCAACGAAGATACGACCGAAGGAGAACGCGGCCGTTGTTGACCCGGCCGGTCGGAAGAAGCCGCCCGCCTTTCCGCCCGCAGCAGCGAATCACCAGCAGCTGTAGTGAAGTGGAGGGAGAGTGGACACAGCAAATAAAAGTTGGTAAATTTAGGTTATTTGTTTGTTTACTTTTTGTTGTGAAACGAAAATCCGAAATTCTGTAGGAGCACCTAGGCCGCCCTGATAAGAAGGGTCTGCCGGGCAAACAAGAACCCGAGTAGTGGGCAAACCCCTACTTACATTTGGCGCACAGCGCAAAACACACTGAAAAAAATATTTTCCTATTTTGGAAAATATTTTTTTCTTCCGGAGTGTGGGGTGCTTCTACTAAATCTAGGATTTTCGTAGAACAGTCGGTGAGGTTTCTTCCGCAATATTGTTTCGCGGTCGTATTATTTATTTATTTACATTTTTTGGTATATTTTTTGATTTTTTGTATTTTCCTTTTTTGTCCGAATTTGTGGATTGCGTTGTTTGTGTTTGGTCTGCCGGACGAGTAGTTTGAAGGTTGTTGTTGTTATTCGGTTGCGGTGGCCAATCGCCTTGAATTCTCAATCCGATTTGAGACATTTTTGGAGCAGCTTGATTTCCTGAAATTTTAAGGGAATCGTTAGTGGGCGAAAAATCAGAAATAATACCGTGTCAGTACTTACATGCTTTGTGTCTTGGTGATTTCTTCCAATATAGCGCAAGTTATGATGGCGTTGGAGAAATTCAACCAAGCGTGTGTGTTCATGCGCGTCGATCATTTACATTTCGATGAGCTGGATTTTGAGTTGCTATCTCGAAGCATTTTTATCTCTCCTGATTCGGATCTTTCGGGTGTCCAGCGGCAGCGGCGTCTTCGGGGAATTTTGTCGCATGAGCGGTCGTCTCGGAGGGAATTAGTTCGCAATTTCCGGGGTGACGTGGGTGAAGAAAAGGAGATCTGCCTTGGTAAATTACTAACAATCAAGGAAGATCTCCAGTACCGGTGCCCAAACAAGGAGATTTACCGAACACGGTTGCTTCATTTGGGGTCTAGGCTCCAGGTTATCCGAAATTATGCGGCAGGGGAGGTCAACCAGGAAATTTCGGGGTTGCTGGAGGAAGTTCTAGCAGTTTATGCCAGTCATTTTAACGACGAACAGGCAGCACTTCCTCCCGACAACCAAGAAGGGGAGGATGGAGAGATTTTGGGAGATTTGCTGAGTACAGACGTACCTGCGATTCCACAGGGATCCAATCCTTCCGATAACCAAGGATCTCTTTCTAAACAGCTCGTAGGGGACGACCTGTTGCGTGTCTTGTGCGAGATGAGGGACGAGATTCGACAATTGCGACAGCAATCCGACGATAATAGAGCCCTAGCGTCTCAGGGGTCTGATGCTTTTTCAAAAGCTACTGAAACGCTAATGGGTGGGATTGCTTCACTGACAACCATTTCGTCAGTTTTAAGAAAGACGGTTCAAGAAGTTGTCTCACTTCGTGAATCCGTCAGTGAACTTCGGGCACTAGTACATAAGAAGGAAAGTGCACCCGAGATGGATCTGCAGACCGATCTGGAAGATTTGCGTTTGATGGACGTACCCGATTCATTTGATGAACCAGAGATTCCTCGCCCAACACTGGCGCCCAGTCCCGATCAATTTGTGTTGAAGCGAGGATTCTCGGGTCAACAAAATATACGCCCATCACTTCCAATCGAGAAACCGAAACAGAATACCGAATTCACAGCCCCGTACCAAACTCAGAACCAGCCTCACGTTCCTGAATGGACCGAACAGCGGACGGGACCATCCTATCCGAACTTTTCAATATCTACCAACGCGGGAAACGGATCGATGGCAGCCCCAAGGAATTACTCGCGTAACCCGCAACGCGTCGCTGACTGGAAAATTCGGAAGTATGCTGGAACTGATGAAGGAACGGGACTAAATGAATTCTTGGACACCGTAGCGAGTTACGCTGCGTGTGAGCAAATGTGCGAAGACGAACTTTTCAATTCTGCGATGCATTTGTTCACTGGCAATGCTTTGACCTGGTATCAGGCTATGCGTGCGCAAAACCGGTTGTTTAACTGGAACCATCTTGTTTGCGAGCTCAAGGTAAATTTTGTTCATCCTGAACTTGATGCTACGCTCAAAATGAAGGCTCTCCAGCGCCGGCAGATGCGTAACGAATCTTTCCAGGAATATTTCCTGGAAATGGAGAAAATATTTCGTGCTATGACGGTTCCAATGGCACCGAGCGAAAAACTCGACGTGCTCAAGCGGAACCTGAAAGCCGACTATAAACAAATGCTTATCCTCAGGCCAGTGAACACGCTCTCAGAATTGATGAGTCTTGGTAAATCGATCGACGCCTCCAAGACGCCGATTTATCAGAAAGTTTTCGGTTCTTCTCGGGAAGTTGCTGCTTATTCTGATAATCCACCACAAAACAAACAAAAACAAAACAATCAAAACCAAAAGAGAGGTGGACAGAATAACGGCAACGCAAAATCCAAAACGTTTTGGAGCAAGAATGCCAAACCGGCAGGTCTTGATTCAAACAAGCCTCCTGACAACCAGAAAAAGAAACAGCAAGGGAATCAGGATGGCAAGAATCTCGAGGGAAACAATCAAAAACCGATCGAACCACCGCAGAAACCTATGATGTGCCTAGAATATTTGGTGGAAAAGCATCGTCCTCCAGTGCTCGGCGTCTGCTACAATTGTGGAGACAAAGGACACGAATATGAGGAATGCCGGAAACCAAGGCGGGTCTTCTGCATAGTGTGCGGATTTAAAGGTTTTGATGTTTCTCGTTGCCCTTACTGCTTAAAAAACGGGATCAGAACCAACTGAAGTCGCAGTTGGCAGTAAAACAGCGCTCCAAACAACAACTCATTATTAATCCCCAGATTTACGACAGTTTTCGACCGGCTCGTGATGAGGACTATGATAATTCGTTGTCTGTCGAAACCATCGTCCTTGACGACCCGTTCGATAACCGTCCATTTGCAATTGTCGCAGTGTACGGCAAATCCTTCAAAGCCTTGCTCGACAGTGGTAGTAACGCCACGATTATGACTAAAAAGCTATACCGAAAGTTTTCGAAAAGTCCCTTGAAAAGTTTGGAACGACCATTCGAACTACGTTCTGCAAATGGTCAATCCTTACCAATCATTGGACAAGCGTATCTCCCGTATACTTTTCAAAATTTGACAAAGGTCTTATGCACTCTTGTAGTAGAGCATCTGACCGTCAACTCCATTCTAGGTATGGACTTTTGGCGCGCCTTTGGGATTTCTCCTGAGATACAAAACTGTGCTCTGTTGAACTCAGGTCAGGAATCAGAAGACGATGAAGAAGATGAAGTACCGCGTGAGTCGATACTCACTTCGGAACAGTTAGCGTGCGTAGAAGAAGTAAAGAAGTGTTTCCAGGCAGTAGAGCCCGGAAGGCTAAGCCCAACCTCATTCACAGAGCACAGGATTGTCATCAAAGATGAATTCCAAGGTGCGGCACCCGTTTGCCGATATCCTTATCACATGAGCCCAAAGAAACTGTCAAAGGTCTGGGAAGAAGTTGACCGATGGCGGTCTATGGGAATTATCGAGGAGTCTGATTCGGATTGGTCGCTTAATATTGTGGCGGTCACGAAACCAGACGACTCAATTCGCCTTTGTCTAGACGCTAGGCCTCTCAATGAGCGTACTGTACGAGATGCATACCCTCTGCCCCACCCTGGGCGAATATTGGGCGGCTTACCCAAGGCGAAGTACCTGTCTACTATAGACTTGAAGGAGGCCTTTCTCCAGGTACCCCTGGCCAAGGATAGTCGCAAATATACCGCTTTCAGTGTTCCCGGAAGGGGTATGTTCCAATTTACTCGTCTACCATTTGGTCTCGTCAACAGCCCCGCTACTCTGGCGCGACTGATGGACCAGGTTCTAGGACGAGGTAAATGGGAACCTTACGTTTTCGTCTACCTAGATGACATCATCGTGGTAAGCGAAACGTTCGAGCATCACATACAGTTGCTCAAAGCAGTGGCCGATTGTCTAGCAAGAGCCAACCTAACCATCAATTTGGAAAAATCCCGTTTTGGAGTCCCCGAACTAAAGTTTCTTGGTTATTTGTTGAATCGGGACGGACTCAAGGTCAATCCTGACAAAATTCAGCCGATTCTCGACTACGAGAGACCGATTACCGTGACGAAACTTCGTCGTTTCCTCGGTATGTGCGGTTATTACCGCCGCTTCATTGATCGGTTCAGTGAGGTCACTGCTCCCTTGAGCGATCTGCTCAAAACGAAAACCAAGAGCTTAGTTTGGAACTCCGAGGCAGAACTCGCGTTCCTTAAAATTAAGGAACTTCTAGTCACTCCTCCAGTTTTAGTCCCACCAGACTTCTCCAAAGAGTTTATCCTTCAGACAGACGCTAGTGACGTAGCAGTCGCTGCTGTTCTGGTGCAGGAGTATCCCGAGGGTGAGAAAGTAGTTGCTTACTTTTCGCACAAACTGACCACTCCCCAAAGGAACTATCATGCAACTGAGAAGGAAGGTCTGGCGGTGATAATGGCGGTTGAACACTTCCGAGGTTACTTGGAAGGTTATCATTTTCGACTGGTCACTGATTCGTCAGCGATTACATGGATACTGAAGACTAAATGGAAAACCAGTTCACGTTTGAGTCGTTGGAGTTTAGAATTACAACTCTACGACATGTCTATTGAGCACCGGAAAGGCAAGGACAATGTCGTTCCAGATGCGTTATCCCGGGCCGTAGCAGCCGTTTCCGCTTTGTCCACCTCAGACTGGTACTGTTCCATGAAGTCCAAAGTTATCCAAAATCCTGACGACTATGCCGACTTCAAAGTGGAAAATGATCAACTTTTCAAGTATGTAAACTCGAAAGTTGTTCCGTGCGACTCGCGGTTTAGTTGGAAACTCGTCCCAGCACCCGAGTTCCGTCAAGATTTGATCCAACGTACCCACGAAAATTTGCTTCACGTGGGATACGATAAAACGATCCACGAAGTGCAGTTGCGATATTACTGGCCTCGTATGGGATCGGAAGTTCGAAAGTTTATTCGAGAATGTGGGACGTGCAAGGAAATCAAAGCTCCTTTCGTCCCAGTCCAGCCCGAAATGGGTCAGTCGCGTGCGACTAATGCACCATGGCGAATGGTTTCTGTGGACTATATTGGTCCTCTTCCAAAAAGCAAACGTGGCAATCAACACTTGCTTGTCGTCCTCGACGTCTTCAGCAAGTACGTCATGTTAACCCCCGTTCGCAAAATCGCTAGTACATCACTCTGTACGATACTACGCGAACAGTGGTTCAATCGCCATGGTAGCCCGGAAATTCTGCTAAGCGACAATGCCTCCACTTTCACCTCGAAGTTCAGTCAATTCATAAAAGAAACCAACGTCAAACATTGGCTGAATTCCCGCTATCATTCGCAGGCTAACCCAGTGGAGCGAACAAATCGCTCGATAAACACCGCAATCCGGGCATATGCTCGAACCGAGCAGCGCAACTGGGATGTACACATCACCGATGTGGAGCGCATCCTAAATACTACCGTTCATTCCTCCACTGGGTTTAGTCCTCATTTCATTATACACGGGTGTGAAATGGCATCTGCCGATGACTTCAGCAGGATTTCCGGTGAGGGTGACCTAGAAACAAGACACCAACAGATAGACAAAATCCGGGAGATTGTGGTCAAAAATTTGGCAAAGGCAAGCGAGGGCATTCGTCATCAGTACAACTTGCGTCATCGAAAGTTCTCCAAACCTTTTGAAACGGGACAAATGGTGTACCGTCGAAACATGAAGTTGTCGAATGCACTCGAGTCTTACAATGCTAAACTTGGACCACAATACTTACCGGCAAAAATTGTCTCAAAAAAGGGTGTATCCTCCTACGAGCTGGATGATTTAGCAGGTAAAAATCTTGGAGTTTGGCCAGCAAATCTCCTTAAACCAGCATCAAAACTTTTCCGTGCCGTCTGTGGACTGACGGTATGTTTTTATATGGATTACTCACTTGGGAGTTTTCCAAAAGCAGCCGTCAGTTCCCTACGGTAACAACACGGACTTTGGTCCGAATAAAAATAAAATAAGTTTCTCTGTCCTCTCTATTAAATTCGAGGAAGACCAAAACTGCTGCGGGAAGGTTCTTCAAAACCATCCCTCCTGCAATTTTTCAGAGCCACACTCGCGCAGTGTGGTAAACAAACATCCGCACAACATATATGCTCTGGCACCGGTGACGGTTACGGAGGGGTGGAATTCTCTACTTAAAAACAAGTATACTACACCGTACCGTCGTTTGGTCAACGGATGCATACACAACACTATCTGCCGTATTCGGCAAACCGCAAAATAAAATTCTTTTGTGCCCCACTCACGCAGTGAGGTAACCAAATAATTACACTTAACGTATGCCCCGGGACCTGGCACGGCAGCGGTGGAGTGGAATTTACACACTTTAAAACAGAAAAATTTTACACCGTGCAATTCTTGAAGGTCCCGGACGCATCAAAAAAACATTATTTCCTGCCGTGTTCGGCAACATAAATCTTTTTTCCAAGAACCCCTCTTCGTGGGGAATACTTGCACCTACGGGGGCACGAAATTTGATAAATTCTCCTTATTTGGATCACAATCTCATAATAAACTCACTGATCCCTTCTTCGATAGGGACACAAACACTAGCGCGGCTGATTCCCGGCCGAAACTATCGCGAGAAAACGCGCGAATTGACCGTAAACCGGATAAAAATCGCGAAGTACGATGCGGGGGACGATTCCGCGATCCGTATTGTTTTGTTTTGATGATGATTCATTCATCCATTCAGATGGATGATATCATTTTTGACAATTTCCCCGATGTTCGCACCAAGGCTCTGCATCATGCAGGTGTAGCCCGATTTGAATCAGAGTGGTGTAAGTGGAAGAGCGAATGGGGTAAAACGGTACCGTGTCTTCGATTTCGGGTCGATAGATACAATTTTATTTCGCATAATTTTGGGTTTGTGGTTAAACCTGGGATGGTTCGTTTGATTCCGGTGGGAATCATTTTGATCTGTTTAAATTATGCGAAAGACATTCTTTGGTCCCTCTCAAACGTTTCTTATGCCATGTAGGAAGCGTTTTGAGGCGAAAAGGGACGAATATACAAACTCTTTGTCCGGAATGTCTGTGAGTGGGAGAAACGATGACGTGTTAAGCGGTATGGTATGAGTGAATGTATGAGTGTGGAATCGAACAGAGTGAATGAATGCATGTGTGAATGATAAGATAAAATTGTTTTGGGGTTAATTCGAAGTGCTTATCGGAATGTGAATGATCGAGAAGGCCAGTGATTGAGGATGAATGAATGGGACTGTGTGAATGTATTTGGATTGAATCCCCAACCAGTGCGGTAAAATATCAATTTCAAACGAAAATATTCGTTTCAATTGAAACTGCGAGCCTTTCACTGTAAGCATACCACCACTATATCAGTTGAGTTCTGCTGCCGTCTTCGTTTGAGTCGCTCAGAGTTCACTGTCAATTGAATAACAGGTTCTGGTCATTTGACGTTTTTGCCTGTTTAGTTTCTATTGAAAACCTACATCGCATTAGCATGGTCTCAGTTAATGGAAGTGAACCATTCCAATGAACCACTCACAAATGAATATGAATGAACACTCACTGAGATGAAAATAACTCCGACCAAGATAATAAATACATATAGGGTAAAGGCTATGATAAGACAAGACAACTCAAGACGGATACAGGTAGGAACATTTTTTCTCTGTATGAGTGAGGTTGTCATTTTTTCGAGTATTGTTTTGATTTGGTAATAATTATTTTTTATCAGTAGTTTCGAGATAAAAATGTAAAACCCGGCCTTTTCTCTCTTTTCACCGTGCGCCAAAGAACCGGGATGCTCGTCCGGATGATTATGTTTACTACCAGCGGCCCGGTGGGCATGCTTAATTTTACAAGTTTAAACAAATTCACTCAAAAATGACAAATGTACCGACCCTTTCTTTCTCCTAATCTTGGAGCAGTTGTCTCTGTATTTTTAGTTTCTCACCTTTCTTTTATCCTGCTGAATGATTGTTGACAGATGACTGTATGCAGCTAGCGAGGTTGGCAGTGCAGCCAATTTCTTTGTCATATTTAGATATATTGCTTATTATAGCACATAATAATGACCGTTTTATTAACTCTTAATTTTCCAAAATGGAACTAATCAATCCAACATTTTTATCACATACTACATGTTTCTAGCAAATTTGGCCAGCATAACAGCCTATTTATCAGAATCAAATTTGCCACTAAAATTTATATAGAGATGGCCGTACTATCAAAATACAGAAATATACAGAAATCGTATTACTAGAAATCGATGGTTAAAGTCATTTTAAACGAAGGCGCAGTTGGTTGAGTGGTAAGCGTGACAGCCACCCATCCCAGTTGGTCTGGGTTCAATCCCAGCCGAGATCGTAGAGATTTTTCTGAAAATTCTTCCTTCGGAAGGGATGTAAGGCCGTTGGTTTCCGGTCCATGAGTTGATGGGTCGATATCTAGTTACTAACAAATGTCCTCCTCCCGTGATACTTGTGGAGTACGCAGTAGTATATACGGCCTCTAGCAAAAGCACTTGCTGTAGGCCGGACGAACGTTCCTTCTGCGATCTACTTTCGGGCCTGGCCGATGCCGGTTTTGATCAATAAACACTTTAGGATTACCAAGAGTTGCACATTGAAAGATGTTTTCCTAATCCCAAGCATAATTACCTTCTGATTCCCTGTGCAACTTCAGCTAGTCCAGATCGATAACGGAGTGGCAGCCAGGGGTGGTCGTATAAAGTCAAGCTTAAAGTCAAGCTCGATGGTTAAAGTCATTTTAAAATCAGAGATGAGGGCAACATGGATACCATTTAAAAAGAGGTGAGGCCTATTTGAAATCCAAGATGACGGCCTTTGGTTACCAAGAAACAGTGAAAACAACTATCAATATGGGTATCATTTAAAATAGTCATAAAACACCGGAATTTATGAATTTAGACCATCATGAAAACAAAGATGGCGGTTTTTCGGTAACCACTAAAGCGAAACCATAATCAATATATGTCTACATCGCTTTTGCAAGTACAAGTAGTCCTGGTCAGTAGTTGACGTAAACTGATGATTGAGGACATTTTGCAATCGATCCAATATGGCGACTTTTGGTTACTTCAATAAACCCACCATCGATATGACTTGTTTATAGCATTCATGTCGAGCAAAATCTTTTCGATTTTTTTTCTGATAGAGAACATCGACTATTCTCGTGTCTGTAGACTGTGCTCGTAATGTGTTCCTATAGAACCAGTGTGGAAGTGTTTTACCCCTTCACCATGTCATCGGAGCAGGAAAATATTGGTAGAGGTGCAAAGAAAATTGCTGAATTACATATTTGATTTTAGCAATGACTTTGACAGCTTCGTACAATAATTATAGCATTATGCATAATTATTTTTCAAAATTTCTTAAATTCGCAGATTTCAGACAAAATATAATGAATCTAGTAATAACAGCTTGTTGGAACTGGTTGCAATGAAAAACGTATTTGGTAGTACGTTCATCTCTATTATATTTTTGTTGCAAATTTGATTCTGATGAATAGGCTGTTATGCTGGCCAAATTTGCTAGAAACAAGAAGTATGTGATAAAAATGTTGGATTGATTAGTACCAGATAAATGTTCGCGAAATGTGTGTTAATAAAACGGTCATTATTATGTGTATTATAGCAACATATCTAAATATGACAAAGAAATTGGCTGCACTGCCAACCTCGATAGCTGCATACACTCATCTGTCATCTGGCACAAGAAAGGCAAGATAACCAAAAACACGAAGCCAGTTGTCTCTTCTTGTCTTAGGCTTACCTGGATCTCATTTGACTGGTGCTCACTGGGTAAATTGAAAGCGGATCTATTCATTTGAGAGGATCAAACGAAGGAGGTTGACTATGAATTGCGACTCATTTGAAAGCGACGGTGAGTGAAGAGCCATGAACCGAGCTTCAGATCAACAGCATCTGATGCGTTAAATGAATATGAATGCTACCGTAGACGACTGATTGACTGCGTTCATTCAGTTTCGATTGAATGAAATGAAATTTTACTGCACTGTCCCCAACACAAGTGTGTAGTACTGGTATCGTAAGGACACGTAAGACATTTCTGGACAGTCGATGAAAAAGAACAATATAATGCCGACAACCGTTCCCCTGCAAGTTGAAACATTGAAAATTGTCAATGCCACTTGCAGAATTTTGGGAATATCGAGTTGTTACCGATCTTGTTTTCGGATTGGATTTAGGGTTCAACCCATAACCGAATAATGACAATGGCTGACAACCTCTCGCTTCGCGTACGCTGTCAGTATTATCAGACCAAACACAGGCAAACTTTTCACCAATGAGGACATCCGGTCGATTATTTTTTTTGATGAATTTTGATAAATTGCGGAAGAAATAATTAGGTGTAGTTAGTTTTTCTTTGTTTATTTATTTATTTATTCATTGCGTATTATTATTGTATCGGTGTTAGGTGTTAGGTTAGAAAAAAATTGTTGCCAATTTTTTTCCACCCGGTGTGGGCGAGATTGTAACCCGTCCGGGTAACAATTTAGCACTGGGTGGAAATATACCTATTTGTGCGTACTCTCTCCGTAGAGTGTATTGTTATTGCAACATAACTCACCGCTGCTCATTATGCTCGTTCATGTTTTTGATGTAAATTTCGTTTAAATAATAGTCCATGAACGTTGTTATTAGTCCAGATAGGTGTAGTAATTTTTCTTGTGTATTTGTAAATAAATAGCATAGGGTTTAGTTAGGTTACCGCTCTCCTTTCGCTGCAAAAGTGGTCTGACTATGCTGTGCTATAGCGATGACAGCTATGCGGCGGTGCGTTTTTTTGGTGCTTGTTTGTTGTGGTCGAGTGCGGAAGGCGGCCATCGTAAAAGGGTAGATAGTGACGGACCACGGCATCGAACAGACGCCTGGTCAGTTTTGTGTTCTTCGGGACAGTTTCCCGCCACCATAACCAGTACGGTATAGTGCGCGTGTGGACGGTAAAAATACCCGTCAGAAAGTGCCGGCCCGTGGTTCGGGTACTCGTTTGTTTCTGGTGCTGGATCGCCGTCGGGGGAAGCTAATTATCGAGGAGCTTTCGCTTCCCCGGCTAACCGTAAAGGATCCAGACGCACCATTCCGCCCTCGCTTGGAAGGATAAGCCGAACGAGCTTTGCTCTCCTTCCCAGCTAATAGCCAAGGAGGGTGAAGCAGGGTGGACAACGGCTCCCCCTGGGAAGAACACTGCGGTGTCTTCCGGGATTCTTTGCGGGGAGCGAAGAATCCGGTGATTCATCACCACCGTCGCTAGGGAGGTTCCAACAAAGGAGCCAAGCTCACCTCCCTAGCTAAAAGACAAGGACCGCTGCCGGAGCAGCCAACGAAGATACGACTGAAGGAGAACGCGGCCGTTGTTGACCCGGCCGGTCGGAAGAAGCCGCCCGCCTTTCCGCCCGCAGCAGCGAATCACCAGCAGCCGTAGTGAAGTGGAGGGAGAGTGGACACAGCAAATAAAAGTTGGTAAATTTAGGTTATTTGTTTGTTTACTTTTTGTTGTGAAACGAAAATCCGAAATTCTGTAGGAGCACCTAGGCCGCCCTGATAAGAAGGGTCTGCCGGGCAAACAAGAACCCGAGTAGTGGGCAAACCCCTACTTACAGATAATACATTTTTCAGTGAAAAAAGCAAGCTTTTGTCTATAAAATAATTATGATAATTAGCGAGGTTATGGCCCTTTCCCGGAAAACTTTTTTTTAGGAGATTTGCGGTGATCACGATGAATGTTCAGCAGGTCAACTAAAATTTAAACCCTCTAGTGCCCAACCCCGTCGTTTGGCAGGGTTAAGGAGAATCATTGTAAAATAAACAATACAATTGTTTATGTTGTCACTCCTACTAAAATCTCTTTACAACTTATACAAATATATTGTTTGCTCGTTTGAATCACTAAAAAAATGGTATTAAAAGGTTTGAAAAACAAGAAAAAAACTGTTGCGTGTATATAATTCAATTGAAAAATTATTGCACTTCTTGAATCGTTAAAAAAGTAAAAATTATTGTTTAGTTACTTTACCGTACCTGTTCCATTCCTTACTTTACCGCAGATGTAAAGGCTTGCAAGCCGTCAACTCAGCTTGAATAGAGGCAACGAGCACCCTAAAATTTTTGCAGCTGCGTCTGGCATCCCACAGGGAAGCCATCTTGGACCACTCATTTTTCTACTTTACTTCAACGATGTGAATTACAGACCCAGAGAACTACGCTTGTCGTACGCCGATGCCTTCAAGATATTCAACCGTATCATGACTTTAGCAGCCTTATACATCCGGCAGAAATAGTTCTTTAGCGTATGGTGTATCAATAATTGAATGATTCTAAATCCCGCAAAATGTTCTACCATTACCTCCTCGAGGAAAAAAATCTATTCATTTCGATTATAATCTATCAGGACCGCTTATTCCTCGAGAATATTCCGTGAAGGATCTTGGAGTGACATTAGATTCTAAGCTCACTTTCAAGCAACACGCCTCATATGTTATTGGCGGAGCTTCACGAAACCTGGGGTTCATCTTCCGTACTGCTAAATCATTCACGGATATACGTATATTGCCTAAAAAGCTTGTACTGTTCCTTAATTCGGTTATCTCTAGAGTATTGTTCGACGATCTGGAGCCCGAACTATACGAACGGTTGCGACCGAATTGAAGGTATCCAACGCAAATTTATAGGATTCGCTCTGAGACAGCTACCCGGGCGGGATCGGCTACCTAGCTACGAGAGCAGCTGTCAACTAATTAAACTCGACACCCTGCAGCACCGCAGAGACACAGCAAGTGCTCTAGTTGTCGCCAGGCATCAATTCTCCAGCCTTGATCGAACGAATAAACGCCAGAGTCTTCTGAGAGTACCTATTCGGCCGTTCAACCACACAGCGAACGCGGTCCAACATATATTCAATCGTATGACACACCTGTTCGACTTCTATTTGTATTGTAATGTGATAAGGCCAGGCTTATAATTTTTTTGAATTAGGATATTTATATTATTAAATAAATGAGCTAAAGATAAGTAAGTTTGGAGACATATTAGCTATTATTGGGCCACCTAGAAAAGATTCCTGGAGGGCAAGAGGCTGGTCTTAGAAACCACTCGTCGCATGTTCGAGTCTCATCTAAAAAGGACTTTGAGATGCAAAACTATTTGAAATAGGTGCAAAAGTACTTAGGTAGATCAATAATGATTAACCAAAGTTATTTTGACCATATTGACCAACTACGAGGTTTCTTCAATTCAGGTACTAAAAATGTTCAAAGGGGGAAGTAAAGGAAATTTGAAAAACGAATTTGTAATTTTGATGCAAAATGCCTATAAAATGCATGAAATGTCGAGAGGTGGTGTAATCTCGAAAACAATTTTAGTGACGGGAATTCATTTTTTTGGACTTAGTTGATATGGCATTTTTGCCTCTCACATATAGAAAGGTCAAGGAAAATCGTTAACCTAATCCCTAATTGACTGAAATAGGTTTGCTGTATTTTGACAGGGGTATGGTTAGGGGTGTGCGACGATGGGTTCCCCCTCCCTTATCACATATTGTACCACCCTTCTCCCAAAACATTTGATTTCCAGAAGATTCGACCGAAGTTCGTTCGTGTTTGACTGTCGCTCATTTTATGTAAATTACTGCAACAAATCTCGATCTGGATATTCGTGAAATCAGTTGACGCTGTGTGTTGGAAAGAGGAGAAGGGAGCATCTTTTCAGAAGATATCTAGATATATATCAAGACCTATAGTACACCGAGAAGACCATTTTTAGGATGCAACAAAAAGGGGCACAAGATCTAAATTAAAAAAGTTGGATTTGAACGTTTCGTGTTCCATTCGCCAGTAAATACCACCAACTTGCTGCCAGTTAGCGGATATATCCAAACTAACACCAAAATTGGCTCCAGTTAGACACTAAATCCAAACAGTTCACACAACATGTGTGAACGCATAAAGCAACTGGTTGGCATCGATTGATGTCTCGGTCAGCCAAGCACAGCAGCTCTGGGCCGCTGACGAGTGAGGGAAATGAACTGTCGTTTGGAATGAGAGCCAAACGCCTGCGAGTATGCAACATTTTTACCCAAATGAGACAAATTGGATAATTGGTGCCAATTTTGGTGTTGGTTTGGATATATCGTCTAACTGGCTGCTACCGGTTGGTGTGAGTTACTGACGAGTAGAACATGAAAGATTCAAATCCAACTTTTCTGCGTTAGGCCTTGAGCCATCATGCGCAAATTGGTTTACATCAGGAGACATCATGAACTGAGATACCGGGTTATGCTCCCCGAATTAGTAGGGGATTCCTTCAGATGATTTCGTAGTACATTTTATGATCTATTGCTGTTATATCCTATACATTTTTCGTGACAGTTGCTAAGAACAATGTGTGAAAGCAGCGAGTCATACATCGAAGAGAATGAAGATAGATGATCACACTTCTCCTTTTCTGTCCTCTGAGAAGCATTTTAATTTATTTAACATATCCATATCCGTGCATTATAAAACTCTCCTGAAAAGATTCAGTTGATGGTAAATTGAATAAACATTGAACTCACACGGCTCATATTTGATCTTCATTCGAATAATAGATAATCCCTAAAGATTTCGAAAGAACTAACACAAAAATATTCAGCCGTGACAGATATCTCGAAAATGCGTCTAGATGAACTCAGAAATGTGATATTCTTTCTAAAACAAGTGAATTTCGTTCTTTTATAAAGGACTACCACGTCTCCATCTCCGCTAACAAAGGTGAGATCGACGGTGTGGTCAGCGATTCGAGGTTCTTTTTCGAAAACCCCTTTCGAGGATTTTGAATGGCAATCACACTGGACTGGAGAAAATTGTGTGTCCCTTAAAACTCGTATCGGATGACATTTGGCGGGATTGCTTTGTGTTTAGTTAAGTCTTCTTTGACAAAGATCGTCTTTCTGTTCTGGTGTTTGTGGCATTGCACTAAATTCTAGCATATGCCGCAATAAGGCTTGGTGTAACAATTGCGCATTGGGAAGTTATAAGCAGTCTTTTGCAGAAATACTATAAAGCGCTTCACCACTTACCACGACAAATCTTTATGCTCTTTTTACTCAGGGAGAGTGTGACTCACACGATATTCACGTCGGGATATTTTTTACTACTCCAACATACTATAGACATATGCTAAAGCCTTAATTTTTTTCTCTTGGGGGCCGTAAAACTGAAATGCTTTTAATGTTGGTATTTTTAATTGATTCGGACACTTAAATGCTTTGGATTCAGGAACCCATTTACTTTTGTTTCTGCAAAAATAAACAGAATGAATTAATCTGCTTCCCGGGGATTTAGATTTCCGGAGGAACGTTTCAGTATTGGGATACTATTAGTGAATTTTAAAGGAATACCGGCAATATGGGTGTCAAAATTCTTCGAATTGCTTCACAAGACTCCATCTTATGACCTTTGAATCATTTGGTGGAATGGACATTCCAGAGTAGGATTCTGTCGGGCCGTGAATGTCCGTTCCGAGGTCGAATCGCCATATGGTCACGTAACAATAAATAACAGACTTCTGAGACAATTTCAAGAATTTTTAACCATTCCTTCCCTTTCCTTCCGCGATCTACGTTCGGGCCTGGCCGGCGCCGGTATTGATCAAAAACACTTTAGGATTACCAGGAGTTGAACATTGAAAAATGTTTCGCTACTCCCAAGCATAATTATCTACTGATTCCCTGTGCAACTTCAGCTAGTCCCAAACGATAACGGAGTAGCAGCTAGGGGTGGTCGCTCAAGCTCAAGCTTTGAGACAGCACGATTAAAAATCCAATATTTTTGACCGATTTGGCTTCGTGTCACTACTCCAAAACCGTACAGGAGCGGTACACGGATAAGTCTATGGATTTTGGATTTTTCATAGTTACCAAATTATGTTTAATATTGCCTGTAATTCCATCTAATTATAAGAATATTTAATTGAATGGAATATAGAATTGATATTACCGTTTATGCATTTTAAATCGTAAATACTGTCGTAGAGCATAATTAGAATTTTCGTCGTAGTTGCAGATCTTAAGCATGTCTTCAGCAGTGATCATTTCATTTATTGTTCACATATTATAGTAGCGTAAATTACAAAGGATAATTTTCATGGTGCCAATATGGAATCGAAATTGAAGGTTCTTTTTACAGAACATAACTTTTCTTGCAACCGGTAGCTCGCTGCGTTTGATACCTCGCAGACGTTAAACAGAACTGAAACGAGAGCTGACGAGCGCGAATGTTTGAAAAGCACGGTTATTCGTCGCGAGTGTGAAATGTTTTTTTGCGCGCCATTGAACGAGCATAGGTTTCTTCCAGGCCAACACTTAAGCATAGTGACACTGCACTGGTTCCAATCGACATACGTACGTCGTTTGAATGCAAACCCTTGACTTCAGGGTTCAGCCTATGATCATCACTTAGCCAGGACGAGACAAGAAAATGAACTACACCGTTTCGGTTTGCCGCCTCGACTTCGATGCTTCTAATGCAGCACAGATCCTAACCATTCGACAGCGATGAACTGCGATGCAAGAGCTACGGTATGTGTTCCACGTGAGGTGTCATCATAGCAGAGCCAGCGCCAGCGACACGTGCATATTTTTGCATTCTAGTTGTGCTTGGTAATGTTCCGGTTCGCTGTGTGGCTGGCTGCTGCCATCGCGTATCATACGGTGCTGGGAATCTCGGTATGTATGTTCGTACATACCTGCTGCATACATGATTCACGAGAGGATGAAAACAGATTACCTTTGATACCAATAAACATAATCTCGGCAGGCGCGAACCGTGCGGTGTTTGTCTTCTTGTATGCCGAATATTGCCACGATGGCGATGATGAGGTTACTTTCGTATAACATATGTACATAACTGGCCAGATTCGCTTCCCATAACTACAACGAGGAGCCATGACTTGTTGTAGCCGGCTTGGAATATAGTCACTTTCCGAATCGGAGGGAGGAGGAAAAGGTTTATGCGAAAAGGATACACAACTCGTACCGGTATAGTCCGCAAAGTAGGACAGATAAATTGGGTAGATTTGCTGGAATCCGGAAAATTTATAAGTGTCATATTTTGTTGAGAATAAAAAACTTAGTTATTTGTAGCTTGCTCGTTACTCATCAGTGGTACAGTGCAAGCACATACTCACATACACACACAGTTTTGATATTGGATGATAGTGTTAAAGAAAATTTCGCGTTCGATGTTCTTCGTTGAATATTCATGGTCTGTCGTTTCGGTGCACAAGTGAGGCGTTTTGTCCGATTCTCGCACGGATAGCTGATTTATGAAAAAATTAACAAAATACAATTATTGTTTTGACAATTTGTTGAATTCAATAGAAAAATCAAACAAGTAACAAAACTTTCTATTAATTTTACTACTTTTTACATTTCTTACAAAAGAAATATATAGGATTCGCTCAAACTTTGAAAACTTTTTCCGAGGCCCGGAGAGCCTGTATGTTCCAGCGTCTGCTGTTACAGGTGTTGCAAGACGATTGAAAAGAACTTCGAATTTTACTCGATCGGTTAAAAAATTGATCTTAAAATTAATGAAACTTATCATCCACATACCCTTCCTACGCTGGAGTGTTTCCACATATACAATACCACCAACACCGTAAATAGACGAACCGATTAGAGATGGTTGGGTTTCAATTTTTTCGAACCCGACCCGAACCCGAGAGCATGAAAATTTAAAAACCCGAACCCGACACGACCCGAAATTATAAAATTTGAAAAACCCGAACCCGACCCGAGCCCGAACATTAAAAACCCGAACCCGACCCGTACCCGAGAATAAAAATTTTGTAAAACCCGAACCCGACCCGAGAATTTTCAAATTTGAATACCCGAACCCGACCCGAACCCGAAAATTTAAAATTCCAGAAGCTCGATCCGAATCCAACTTGCTAATACGGAGAATCAACCAAAGATCTCGAAGCTTTTTAATTCCTGGCACGCGAGCTGGACCCTAGGCTCATCTAAGAATAGTAGAATCACTCGAATCTGAAGTAGCACCATACACATTGAGTTATATCTGCATATGGAAAAACAAATCACTGCCGAGTAGAATCCGCATTTATATTTACTATTATTGAACGTCGAATTTGTAATGTTCTGAGAAACAACCTTGCCCGCCCAACTTAACCAAAATTTGTAATTTTTTATCAGAAACCATTCTTGCAAGGCAGTTTCATATAATTTGTTACATGTATTAAATTAAGCTATGGTAATTGGCATTTCGTATTCGACAGTTTACATGACGTCACCCACGTTACTGGTTGGAACGATCAAACCTGTATCGAAGGGTATCAATCAAGATTTTCTGACGTGTTCTTGATGTCCCATCATTAGCGTTAGGATGATCTATGATTGGGTATCTAAGTTATTTTATGCTTCAGATTACACGGTAAGCGCGCCAATAGAGATGCTTCTACATCTCCAATGGAGCTCTCGGAACGACTCCAAACTTTAAAAAATCCGTTAATGGCTTCAACAGAACACACAAAATTTTTGCAATCAATTCCTTAAGTGGTGCTATTATACCATCACCATATGAGTGTCATGAACAACGAAACCTGGCAGAAGTGAAGCTAGGTTTAGTTCTGATGGAACAAAGACAGTCTCTAGAAAATAAATTTGGTCTAAACTATCGGCTTTTAAAAAAATAATGTGCCCTTTTTAAATTTGAGCCGCTATAATGACACCAAAGTACCACCAAATTTGTGAGTTCAAATCCTTATTTTTCCGTTACAGTTTATTTAATTTGCAAGCAATCTTTATCATAAACCAATTTGATTAAATTCCGTTCCGTTAAAGCAGGTACAACCTATTTGTTTCATTTGACCAACTTAACAGTGCTCGCTTAAAGTTTGTTTGGGGTATAAATGTACCCCAAAAAAAAATCGTTTGCGTTAGTGTTTTGTCATGTGTACATAATTCAAAAAAATAATTTATCTTTTTTTAAAAGCAAAATATCGATACATAGTAAGCGAGAAACTTATGTAAAATTGTATTAGTTCCAACTCTGCCGAATTATAATATCTGTTATTTGATATAACAAAGCACTATAGCAAAATAACTAAAAAATGCGATCGGTACCGTAATTTTTGCTTTTGCGGATGAAAGAGTCAAAACACATTCGTGAATATGATTTGTATATAGTATGCAAGACGCAGCATTCAATTCGTTAGCTTCTGCAGCCCAGGCTCTGGAACATACTTACTTTATATACACGTACAATGCACCGGCTCTACCTGTTCCTTCGACGCCTTCCTGTTTCATCTCCGTTAGCTGTATTTTTGACGTTTGTATTGGCGTTTGGTTTTCAAAAAAGCATCGGAATAAATACACTTTTTGACCGGTTTTTGAAAAAATTTGTTCAAAATGAAATTTAATAAGCTTTACAACGACGTATAAATGGTCAAAATCGATTTGAAACTACCGCAGTTATAGCAAAGGTAATTTTGACGTTTTTTAAAGAACAAGTCTATACAAAATTAAATATTACATAATTAAATAGTCAAAGCACGAATATTTTTAAACAGGTTACTTTACGAATGATTTTAGAATAAAACTATCCAATTTACTTAAAAATTTAATTAAAATTAGACATATTAGAGCGATTTTAGTTCTGGGGTACGAATGTACCCCACAAAACCGTTTACGCAGAGAAAAAGTCGCCGCGGTCTAAGTATCGGTTTTAAAGTACCTGTCAAAATTTATATTCCATTATAGAAAGTTGAACCGATATTTTCCAATAAATTCCTGTTGACTTGGTTTATTACTAATTATCATGAAAAATAAATCGCAAAGAGATTTTAGATGTGAAACACATATTGTTGAATGCTCTCTCATGAATGTTCGTTTAAAAAATTAAATTATTCAGGCAGCTTGCGAATCTGAAGAGGCGAAATTTTATGCAAGAATGAAAAAGTACAATATTTGAGCACCAGAAAATACGACGAATTCTAGCGATTCAGAGGTGCTAACATTTGGTACGGTTATATGTGTCATCCATTCGTATCTCGAAGTATAATTCACTACTACAAAAAAGACTACGTTTTGTGTATAGACGCAAACAGTGCACAGTGGTCGCAATGGTACCAAAACGTGCGTTTAATTAATGGTGCTCTAGGAGTTGATTTTAGCGATTTGGTGTGTTAGAAACACTTTTTCAGAATGGAAGCCCCCTTCTTTTGATGTATACTGAATTGTGATTAATCCACCTAAAAGTGAGATAGAAAATTTATTTCCACTAACTTTTAAGATAGAGGCACGATGTCAATAACAAAGTTAAAGTAAATTCTACTGCGAGAAAACTTGTTGAACATGCAAACTCTCCAGAATGTAATGGTCTTGAGATAAAGCACATTGTTTGTGGGAGACACCCAAAACATCATTTTTTTATTATAACTTTTTTCTGAGATTTTTGCAATTCTTCAAATGTTCTATGAAGTTGTTGAAATTAAGAAATTGCAGATATTTGTCGAAGACGTCAACATTTTTGACGTAGGACTACGTCTTTGTTTTCGATATAGGGGTGCACGTTGCAAATTTTACAAAAATGGTATGTAACGAAAAGTGGTCCAATTTTAAACACATATAATTCAGCCATCTCACGATAAATTTTCAATTTTTTTGCGTATATCGTCCCGAAATACTTCTAAGAATAGATTACAATAGATAAACCCAAAGATTTTTGATATCATGGCATTAAAAATTTAAATAATGAACAACCTAGTCAAAATATCGCGCATTTACACACATAAGATAGCGCTTCCCTAGTCCAGCACGACAGATTTGTGTACCTAGCTCGCTACGCTTCTATGGATGACGTCATCATCGACTATTTAAACGGACCGATTTCGCCGAGCCAGCTCAGTTGCTTGTTGAACGGCGGGCGAAGCAGATCACTGCGCTGTGTGTGTTCACAGCCAGTGTAGCTGAGTTAGAACTTAGAAGTCCGTTACACTGGCTGTGGAGGTACGTTACTAGTGATGTCTGTTTTTTGCAAATAATCGATTATCCGTTAATCGAATAATTTTTGAGAGCTTGATTAATTCATTCGATTAATCGACCAAGATAATCGATTACTTAGTAAATCCTAGCTTGTCAACAAAAAAAAAGTCGCCTGACACATTTTGAAAAATTGGGAGAATTTTGGTCATATTTTTTGCCCTGCGACTTTCATTTTCAATGCCACCCTTCATTAATTATGCTCTCGATTAATTGATAGCAGCTACTCGATTATACCGAAAGCTTGTAATCGATTATTAATTTTTCGATTATTTTAGAAATTAATCGATTATTTGCGTTAATCGAGTAAAAAAAGACATCACTATACGCTACCCTGTGCCGTCCAATAGGTAACTGCTACGCCGCCATGATTTCAAAGCCAACATCCAAAACGTCGCGTTAGGGTCGATCCACAATAAACAAATTCAATTTCATTCGACACAATTTTGTGATAGTCAAGTTCGTTTAATCTGTTGGTGCTCCATGGTATAAAGTTTTTGTTGAGTCATGCCGTACGGTATCTGACTAGTGAAAATCGAGCTCCGAGCAACATGAGCAGAACAATTTGCACTGTCAGTGGGGCCCATAATTAGTGTGCCCGCTGAGATGTTGACTTATGTCAGTTCAATACAAATGATATAGGGGTGCCATATACGTGGTAACCGCTCCAACTGCTTCCTAAATGCCGCTGTAGTGTTGCCAGTAAATTTTTGGTTTAACTAGCACATGTATTTGCTATTTTCGCTTGAAATTAAGTAATGTAGTGGTAGTAATAAGCTTCCCATTTTGGTTTAAACGCAAGGACAGTTTTTAAAACAGGATTTGATTATTTAGTTTAACTCATTTAAGCAATGTTATCAATTCTGTAATTTAAAAGGAATTTTACGGAACTTGGTGAATTTGCACCACTTGCAACTGGTATAATCAACCTGCACAAAGTGTTGCATAACGCAGGGCTGTTTTTTGGAACAAAAGCATTCAGCCCTTCGCTATGCAAAATCACGATATTATGACAGAAGGGGTTAGCGCGGCCGTTCCTTTCAATCGGGAAAGGCCGCGTGGAATTTTGGTGAAACGCGCTAATAGTGTCGTGGTGGTACTAGTTGTCTCTTTCACTCTACCCATCATCATCAGCGTTGACTCATTTTGCATTGTACGCTTGGGTTCAATGTTTGGGGCGAATGTGTTGGTAGGTAGGGGAACTGGCGGTAAAATGAACACGTTAAGCAAAGTCATTATTATCTAACTAATAAGTGAATGAGATATTACAATCACCTTATGTTTCTTGTTAGACATGTTTTGTACATATCTGGTAAAAATACTTCGTCATAAACACATTTTTTCAAACATGATTCTTGATTTCTAAACATGTCCAAAAATGAGACATGTTTATAGCGAGTGGTAAAAATGAACATGTGGCGGTGGTAAAATGAACAGCTTCTGGTGACCTGCAAAATGTCCTGTATGTATGCAATGCGCAGCAATAAATAAGTAGTTCAATCACAATAGGATCGGTGCGACACCGATAGCTTGGTGTCGATTGAATGCATACGTCACGGCTTGATGCTAGCAGAAAGGGAGAAGAATAATCGCATGGTCGTTCTAGGCGAGGATTTGTGAAGAATTTTTTGCCGGCGTCGGCGGTAAAACATGATGATGAGTTTTATTCTACCATAGACCATGCGGTAGTCTTGGGTGGAACGCCCAACTCCTACTCTGCAGAAAGCAAAAAAATTCTTCACATTTCCTTTCGATCATGCCCATATGAGCCTGCCTAGTTCTAGTTTTCCGTTCTAAGTTTATAACTGATTCGCTCTAGAATACCTATCCGTCTTTCAATTTTCATTGCTTTCGTTTCTCTTAGTCTCAAATTTGCCGAAAATAGCCAACAAAATCGATACAATGCGCAGCGTTGGAAAGCATTTTCCGATCAATGCTAATATCCCAACAAATCATGAGCTTTGCATACACACAGCGCATTTTACAGGCAAAAAAATTGTCACGGAAGAATTCAATTTTCATGACGTAATATTAACCATTTTACAATCCTGTGGCATCGAAACACATCTACAAACTTGGGTTTATCCATGGGTGTTTGAACTTTTAGGATCAGTTTGAGAGCAACTAGAAAGCTTGGTCTATACATGAGATGTGATTATATTGTCTAAAATTTGATTTTTCTTCACCGGTCCGGGTGTTTTTTCCCCAAACTAAGTACTAACAAAATAAATATTTTACAGTTCGTGCAACCCCATAGGGCTGCCCCTTGTAGTTTTTATTTATAAACTTAAGAGTTGTTAAATAAAGTGGGTTAAAAATACCGCCATTTTGAATGACAATTACTAAGAGATGTGGAAATATGTGGAAGACATTTCGATTCTATGAGAAAGACAGTGAAACGGACTATAAGCAAAAATACCTGTATATATGGCCTGTATATAAAAAATACTTAGCGGCAATGTATGTTTTTCATTTTGTAACAAAATAATTACGACATTTTAAGCATAACTTTTTATAGCAATTGTTTCTATGTGTTATTCTATTCTACGAATATTCTAACAAATCTTTGAAAATGTCAAAGTACACATATGAATCCAAAACTCTCAGCTCTGTAGTCTCCAACTTACGAATTATTCCTAAACTAGCACAACAAAAAAAGTGATCAACTAAAAAATGCGCAAAAATTTTTGGCTGTCTTTACAAGAATAAAAACCATTACAAACAGTATTAGGGTTACTGCGCCCTAACTCATCTTAGCTCCTCTATTCATCCCACCCATTGGAACTCATTAGTTAGAGAAGTATTTGCTATCTTTATTCAACGCATTAACTCAAAAAGTCTAACTTTACTGCTTCTTAGGAATGAAGGAAAGATGGTGATACTTAAGCGCAATCCAGTCACTCTAAGTCGAGTTATCAACGAAATATTGTGACATCTCGACTAATGAGATGGATAAGGGCTCGTCTACCCTATATGCCGTTTTCATGAAACGGTTAAAACCGGAATTGTCAATAATTCTTTTGCGAGCACGCATTGAATGATTAAATATTTGAAATTAACCCTCAAAAAGGCAAGCGAAAATTGTGACTTCATAAAGCATCGCTTCTAAGACCCAATGAAACCAAGAGCCTCTTTTTTGTCGTTTTACCAGTGAGAGAATCGACAGCCCGAAAACGCTCGATCATTTGTATTTCGAATTACAAATTCATTGAAACTAGGGAACTGTAACTAGCCGAGCCTATGAGACCCCTTGCCTTTTTGAGGGTTAAAATTTGACAGAGATGTAATATATAGGTGAAAATATTTTTTCTAGAGATTTTCTGGCAAGTCGGATCCTAAGTAGCAACTCTGACTACACAGTCGTTTCGTGAAAATGATATCTAATACTCTTTGCTATGGTTCATACTCATGAAAATACAGTAAACCTTTTTAGACGTCTCTAGTGTTCACTTTCCAAATCCTGTTAATTTAAGAATAGTTTCAGATAACAGAAATTCAAAGCTCACGATTTATATGTGTATTTATTACTCTCAATGATTTTTTAGAATATTCGACACATAGAAAAAAATCGTTAAAAATTTATGCTGAAAAAGTCGTACTTATTTTGTTACAAAACACAAAACATACATTGCCGCTAAGTATTTTTTATATACAGGCCGGTGGATGCCCGTTGCAAGTAGTATTTTTTCTTATAGTACTTGTCACTGTCTTTCTCATAGAATCGAAATGTCTTCCACATATTTCCACATCTCTTAGTAATTGTCGTTCAAAATGGCGGTATTTTTAACCCACTTTATTCAATAACTCTTAAGTTTTGAAATAAAAAATGTTGACGTCTTCGACAAATATCTGCAATTTCATAAATTCAACAACTTCATAGAACATCTGAAGAATTGCAAAAATCTCAGAAAAAAGTTATAATAAAAAAATGATTTTTTGGGTGCCTCCCACAAACAACGTGCTTTATCTCAACACCATTACATTTTGGAGAGTTTGCATGTTCAACAAGTTTTCTCGCAGTAGAATTTACTATAACTTTGTCATTAATATCGTGCCTCTATCTTAAAAGTTAGTGGAAAAAAATTTTCTATCTCACTTTTAGGTGGATTAATCACAATTCAGTATACACCAAAAGAAGGGGGCTTCCATTCTAAAAAAGTGTTTCTAACACACCAAATCGCTAAAATCAGCTCCTAGAGCACCATTAATTAAACGCACGTTTTGGTACCATTGCGACCACTGTGCAGTGTCATGAAATGGTTGGGTTGTTTTGTTCAAAACCCGAACCCGACCCGACCCCGATAATTTGTAATTTGAAAAACCCGAGCCCGAAAGTTCAAAATTTCAAAAACCCGGACCCGACCCGAACCCGAGAATTTCAAATTTGAAAACTCGCAACCCGACGCGAACCCGAGAAGCTTAAATGTACAGAACCCGAAACCCGTCGGGTTCGGGTCGGGTCCGGGTTTCGGGTCCAAAAACCCGAACCCGACCATCTCTAGAACCGATGTCGGAGGTATCAGTGCAACCTACGCTGGAGTGCTATATTCGGTACAAAGTAATTGGGAAAAACGAGCCCCATCAAACGTCCCACCACCCCGCTCTTTGCCAACACAACACAGCCCAGGTCACAGGCAGCGCATCGATCATCTCAAATCCTCTCTTCGAAAGATCACAGATCAAACTCTCCACGCGCAATACACTCTTTCCCTATCATAAGCCACTGAATAAAACCCAATCCATATTCTCTCGTTGCGCCCGAATGTTGTGATACTCAAGTGATCTAATTATTCAAACAGATGAACCAAAAGCGCTACAATTTTTCATCGGTAAACGACAATCCATACTTGTTTAGAATATAGTTTACAATCCGAATGTTCACTTAGCCATTAAATTGGAAGATATTACCACCGAAAGTAGACCGCATAGAAAAAGCAACGGACAAGAACAATACAAATAGTGAGTTGACACTTTAATTCGCATATTGAAAAAATGAATAAAATATTGTAAATTTCCACTGATGAAGACCGAAAACAACGGTCGAATCGTTTGGACGTTATAAAACGTAGTGTTCAATTTTATGCTGACTGTAGAGCCGTAAATATTTTCCTAGAACAATGTTTGGAAGAGCAGATCCGGTGAAAGGCTCGAAAAGAGGCTGATGGAAAAAAAGTTGGTTTCTTATACTCCTCGATTTTAGCTGAACGCAGTTGCTTGTAAACCAGAGTTTTCATTGAATGAAGCAAAGGGCTAGTAAATTAGCCAATCCCATACTTCCCCTCGTCGGAGATTACTCCATCAAACTCTACTTCTCGGCTGGTACGTAGACAAGATACTTCTTCGTACACGGCCGAGCGTTGCTTAGTTAGATCACGCATATATCGATAATGTTAAATGGCTTATCTTTGGCTCGGAAGTAGACCATCCAGGGCCGGTTGTATTAGATGGATATAATTTGCATCGAAAATGAGACTTATTGGCATTATTTTTGCCATCGGAGAAATATTCAAATCGACCTCCATTGAGTCTGAGGGTATGTCGACCGTCGAAAAGATACATTTCCCATTAGCAAACAAATCATGTGGGCGCGAAATGTAGCTTTTATCGAAGGGAACGAAAAAATTAATGCAACGAAATTTGAAATGATGGAGTTATTGGTACTTACTTATCACTCCGTATCTTACTACCCACTTGGGAAAAAAGTGTTTCGCCGGCCCCCGCAAATGCAAGGGTGGAGCAAATAAGTCTGAATGTTTCATCCACCAGCTGTTTAGAGGGTGCATTTTTGTCGAATCGATGTTTTGCTTTCGATTTTTTCGAGGATCGATTTTTTTTAAATAATGAGAATCGATCTGGCGGGTCGATTTTTTTCAGAATCAGAGATGCCAGATTTGCAGACAAGTCTGCAAATTCGCAGACTTTAAATTTTAGCTGCAGATTTTTTCGATGACGCAGATATTTGCAGATTTTTTAGTTTGGTTGCAGATATTTGCAGATTTTTTAGTTTGGTTGCAGATATTTGCAGATTTTTGAATATAAAGGCTTTTGGTTACACTAGCTTTCCTGACATTTTTTGTTCTTCCCAGACTTTTAAAATTATTATCGCAGACATTTGAGAAAAGTACCTGGCATCTCTGTTCAGAATGCCCATTACTTCGTTCTATTGTTGGTTGTAGAAAAACTTACCTCTGTCAGCAGTATGCGTTCACACATCTCAAGTACGATCACTACTCCAGTTGTGTATGGACAAAAGACACGACACGCTCTCGTTGTGATTAAGAGAGTCTAATGTGGGGAGCAGGGATATCAGGTATATTTGTCTTCAATGACCAACATTCCGAATCGGCTATTGACATTGAGGCAGAATTCTGCCATAAATCAGCCAGGTTTCCGAGAAAAAATTAAAAAAATTAAGACATGTCTTCACATCTGGCATCGCTGGTTGGGAACACCCACCATCATGGGACATAATTGTCAGTATTTATGATGCAAGCAAATTTAAAAGGTGAAGATTACAAATTCGATTGCCAGAAAGCAACAGCAGTAGTTCTGATCTAATCATGGTTGTCACTGTATCACAGTTGAACGCTATTCTTTCTGCCTGTGGATATGCAGCAGTGGATGGTGAGCTTGCTGACATAGTCGTTCGCTGGACTAACGTCGCTATTCATGACCCTAATGAGGCGGCCATGTTCATCGCGCACTTTATCCATGAAACCGGTGGCTTCCAGCATCGGTGGGCAATTAACCCTCCGCAGTCAACATGGGATTATGACTGTCGTGACGCGTGCAACAACATTTACGGGTACGATAATTCGCTGCAGAATGTGGCAGAAGATGTCACAACTAAGAGACTCTTGTTCTGGCTGAAAAGAGTATGCCCCTCAGAAGCACCCTTCAACTTTTATCTCACGACCAAGGTTATCAATGGAGAAGTGGAGACAAGTTCCAGCCACCCGAGCGCAAAAAAACGTTACAGGTTATATCTCAAAGCGGCCGACGTGTTGGGTGTTCAAAATTTGGCAAGCGAAGGTTGATCGAAAACGTCCAGCGTTTTATCCACTAACTAACAATGGGACAACAAAACAAGTGGTAGTGAAATAAATATCGCTGAAATTTGAGTTCTTGTAATTTAATTCAAACAATATTCCGAACCGCTTTTCTCTGCCAACCGGGAAGAAAGGCGTGACATCATTCGCGCACTCAATTATGTAAGGAAAAACGGAAAAATTAACGCATAAAAAGCGAAACCTTGCGTCTAAATTCCGTTGTGAAATTTGACCTGTTTCCACCGACTTCGCAACGGACTAGTCAGACTCGATTATCCGGGGAAAATAATGGGGTTATGTCGCTATGGTGATACACAAACAATGAGAGTAGTCAATATATGACGGATCTAGCTGCTTGTACCCTCATGTGGCCCATTTACTTGCATAGGGTTGTTTTGGTTTTAAGAAAGGTTGATTACAGACGCTCTATACACAGACTAGCGAAATGTCAAAAATTGCAGCCAAACGGACTGTCAAAAAGTGCAGCCAAACGCGCATGAGGGTTTTGAGAGGGGAAGTACAAGAGGAAGCCCATGCAAAGCTTATGGGAGCTTCCGTGATGCCAGTTTACATTCTTGGTTGCCAGTTTTACTGTTTTTCTCTCCGCTAGTCTGTTATATAAAGTGTCTGTAAGGTAGATGTAGATATCTTGAAAAAATGGTTGCCTAGCAGAAAGTCGAGGGAAAACGATCCGATTATCTGTTTAGAAAAAAAAATGAAACTAAATTTGTTCATCTGGAGCCAATATATAATAACCGAAATATTGCGTCGATTGAATCATCCCTCAGTCCACGGGAATACTTCTAATATTTACAAATTGGTGAAATAATTGCTATTGTTCAGTTATATCTCTGATACTGCATACACTAGAATCAATAAGCGATGTTTTCGATCGAAAATGTTCAAGACATCTTGGAAATTTTTTTAGCTATTAACGGCAGTGTTGCCAAATATGCACCTTATTCAGTTTAAAATTAAAAGTACATTTTTGTCTTAGGAAATCGATGCCATACTTCTCAGGATTCTTTTTGGATCTTTTTCTGGATTCTGATAGTAGTCTTCTTAACATTGGTAAATTTAACAAATTTTTGTAAATTTTACAAATTTTCGTAAATTTTACAAATTTTCGTGAATTTTACAAATTTTTGTAAATTTTACAAATTTTTGTGAATTTTACAAATTTTTACAAATTTTTGTAAATTTTACAAATTTTTGTAAATTTTACAAATTTTACAAATTTTCATAAATTTTACAAATTTTCGTAAATTTCACAAATTTTCGTAAATTTTACGAATTTTCGTAAATTTTACAAATTTTCGTAAATGTTACAATTTTTGTAAATTTTACAATTTTTGTAAATTTTACAGATTTTCGTAAATTTTACAAATTTTCGTAAATTTTCCTAAATTTTACAAATTTTCGTAAATTTCACAAATTTTACAATTTTTGTAAATTTTACAATTTTTTGTAAATTTTACAAATTTTCGTTAATTTCACAAATTTTCGTAAATTTCACAAATTTTCGTAAATTTTAGAAATTTTCGTAAATTTTACAAATTTTCGTAAATTTTACAAATTCCCGGAAATTCTACAAATTTTCGTAAATTCTACAAATTTTGTAAATTTTACAAATTTTTGTAAATTTTACAAATTTTGGTAAATTTATCAAATGTTTGTAAATTTTACAAATTTTCGTGAATTTTGCAAATTTTCGTGAATTTTACAAATTTTTGTAAATTTTACAAATTTTTGTGAATTTTACAAATTTTTGCAAATTTTTGTAAATTTTACAAATTCTTCTGAATTTTGCAAATTTTACAAATTTTCGTAAATTTTACCAATTTGCGTAAATTTTACAAATTTTCCTGAATTTTGCAAATTTTCGTAAAATTTACAAATTTTCGTTAATTTTGCAAATTTTCGTAAATTTGACAAATTTTCGTAAATTTTACAAATTCTCGGAAATTCTACAAATTTTCGTATATTCTACAAATTTTGTAAATTTTTCTAAATTTTACAAATTTTCGTAAATTTAACAAATTTTTGTAAATTTTATAAATTTTCGTAAATTTTACGTATTTTCGTAAATTTTACAAATTTTCGTAAATTTTACAAATTTTCTTAAATTTTACAAATTTTCGTAAATTTTACAAATTTTTCTGAATTTTGCAAATTTTCGTAAATTATACAAATTTCCTTAAATTTTACAAATTCTCGTAAATTCTACAAATTTTTGTATATTCTACAAATTTTGTAAATTTTACAAATTTTTTGTAAATTTTTACATATTTTCGTAAATTTTACAAATTTTCGTAAATTTTACAAATTTTCGTAAGCATTATAATTTTTCGTAAATTTTACGAATTTTCGAAAATTTTACAATTTTTCGTAAATTTTACAAATTTTCGCAAATTTTACAAATTTTTGTGAATTTTACAAATTTTCGCAATTTTTTGTAAAATTTACGAAAATTTGTAAAATTCAGGAAAATTTGTAAAATTTACGCAAATTCGTAAAATTTACGAAAATTTGCAAAATTTACAAAAATTTGCAAAAATTTGTATAATTTACGAAAATTTGTAAAATTTACGCAAATTCGTAAAATTTACGAAAATTTGTAAAATTTACAAAAATTTGCGAAAATTCGTAAATTCACGAAAATTTGTAAAATTTACAAAAATTTGCAAAATTTACAAAATTCAGGAAAATTTGTAAAATTTACAAAAATTTGTAAAATTTACGCAAATTCATTAAATTTACGAAAATTTGTAATATTTACAAAAATTTGCGAAAATTTGTAAAATTCACGAAAATTTGTAAAATTCACGAAAAATTGTAAAATTTACGAAAAATTGTAAAATTTACGAAAAATTGCAAAATTTACGAAAAATTGTAATGTTTACGAAAATTTGTAAAATTTACGAAAATTTGTAAAATTTACGAGAATATGTAAAATTTACAAAAATATGTAAAATTTACAAAAATTTGTAAAATTTACGAAAATTTGTAAAATTCACGAAAATTTGTAAAATTTACGAAAATTTATAAAATTTACGAAAATTTGTTAAATTTACGAAAATTTGTAAAATTTACGAATCTGTATCGGAATTTATCCATATTTCTACGTTTTCTTGCATTGAATTTTGATGCAGGATTCGAGAGAAAAGATTCTCAGAGGTCTCATTCTGCTGAATATTGTGATTTATTCTGGATACTGATACAATCATGCTCAAATTTTAAATTTCTTCCTTGTTTATTTCGAGTAATATGTAGTCACCTTTTCTTTTTTTGCTTTTTAACGACATTCAATTAGCTAGAGGTTACTTAGTCGGTAAAGTTGTGAAAATTTGGAGCCATAGTACTCAAGTGAGAGCAAGGATGTGGAATATACAAATCGGAAAACTAGAAGTGACAGGGTTATTAGAAACAGGCCTAAAATCTTGCGGATTAATCTTTTGTCTTCTGCTGGCAGGAGTCGAGCTTAGGCAGCGTAACTACGAATCTCTCGGGACGACTAACATGTCACCTGGTAAAGACAGACTTGTTCCTCTTTACCGACATTCTGTTGAATATTATGATATGGTTTTGCTGCCTAAACTCGACTCCTGCCAGCAGAAGACAAAGGATTAGCCCGTAAGATTTTAAGCCTGTTTCTAATGACACTACCACTTATTGTTTTTCGATCTGTATATGTCACTTCCTTGCTCTCGCTTCAGTACTATGGCTCTAAATTTTCATAACTTTCCCTAGCCAGTAATCTCTAGCTAATAAATGTCGTTAAACAGCAAAACAGAAAATGTGACTGCATATTAGTCGAAATAAAAAAGGAAAAAAATAAAATTGAACATGCTTCTATCAGTATCAGTATCCTGAATAAATCATAATCTTCAGCAGAAAAAAAGTTTTCTGGGGGTCCGTGAAAAGTTTCCTTGTGGTCCGCGAAGATGGATACTTTTTCCGGTTGGAAATTAAAATTTAAATATTTTTCACAGCGTGCAGAAAATATTATATTAATAGCAAGCAAAATCAGTCCTCACAAACAGTATAATATCGTCTCCTCTGGCTGCGCAATGAAATGAACCAGCTACAGAAAACAAAAGTGCCTGTAAACTGGAAAAATATAATTTCGATTGACTTTAAACAAAATCCTCTTAGATCTACAGTACATGGCGTTGAACTGGCACTAAAAGCGAAAACGGATCTTAGTCTCAAGGAAGTGACATTCATACAGCTACATCACGTGAGAAACTTTGTATAGATAATGTTTAAAAGTCCAGCCCAGGCAGAAAACTTCATTGCGAAGAACAACATGCAATACGGCGTCAAATACGACAGCGTCAAACCCAAAATCCTGAATATATGGAAGACGTCAAAATGGAAGTGCGCCTACATGACCTAACGCGGTGCATTAGACCAGAACACAATAAAAGATTTATGTCAAAATTCGAAGAAGTGGAATCCGTTACAAACGATACTTGAGGAATAAATTTCAGTGGCATTCCCAACGGTGCACAGTGATCACCTTCCATACAAAAGTAGACCAAAACCTCAAAAGCGGTCCGAATTTGATAAAAACTTAATATTGGGATAGATTTGTGGCGCTGAATTCATATTTTATGTTATTTTTTTGTTTTTGTTTTGTCTCAAATTTTTGGGGTGGTTCGAAAATTCAACATTTACGTATCTGTAAATTCATTTTCAAAAAAATTGGCGTGGGGAATTTTTAACAGAATACACATATTGTTAATCATTGATAATACTGAGAAATATTTATTATTTATATTACGAACCCTGGGTAATCAAGCACTACGTTGCGTCTCCTTCAGACATCACGAAAAATTACAAATTTTTCATACCTCGAGCAGAAAGCGGCATAACAAGGCATTCATTTTCGGCAAGTACAACTTTTAAGTGTCATTAACTACAAGCAATCTTTCCGAACTGTTTCGAAACAAGCACAGCCAGTTTGAACATTATAATTTTATTTTAATGCATGATTTAATATTTGTTCCTTATGTCTTGGCGAGAAGATAGGCTTGTATCGAATAAATCGAATGGCAATTATAAGTCCAACGAATAACCTTTCCAATGAAATCAGTTCGACCCTAATCCGAATCTTAACTGAAAAGATAATCAATTGAATATCACAGGTTAAAACACATTTTTTCCAGAAATGATTATCAATTTCGACTTTGAAGCTCAGTAAAAAATCTGTTTTTTTGTCATCGAGACCTAATATTTTGAGAAGGCCTATTTAGAAACAGAGAAAAATGTTAAATCATGAAAAATCTGAAATAAAATTTTGAGGTTTTGTCCGACTAGGCGACACTGTACGGCCTTCGTGTTGCTAAAATGCGGTTGGCAAATATCGTTGTGCACCTACCCTGATCAGTTTCCTGCGTGTCAGTTTTGTAACCAGACGACACACAACGGAAAACAAAGTTCCGAAGTTGCTAAGGAAAATAAACCTACTGCAATCAATGCCACAAATCCGTTTTCAACAAATGTTTGTAAAACACAAGCAATTGGCCAACCAATAACTGACATGCTTTGTATATCGAAACTAACTTCCTGTACCAACAACGAAACGTCTAGTGTCTCCAAGCCAACAACCAGCACAACCAAAGCTAAAAAAACTAATTTACAACAGCGAGCCGTAAGAGTTAGAAACAAATGATAACATACAACTTTGAACATCATGGCACCTTCGTCAATCAAGAGATGGACGTGAACGATAACGCGAGAGAGGGCAAATGGGCTCACTTCAGAGTTGTTGGTTGGTCCGAATTTCTGTAGCGTTTTGCTATCTTGGAATTGGGTTTTAACTTAAACTCGTGTTAATAAAGAGTACAAATTATATGAATAGTTACTTAGAATTAACGGCGAAGTTTATACGAGATAACAATTGCTACAGAATCGTAGGCTCCTTTATTGGTCACGAATACACAAACCAGTTGATCTTTAGAGCGTATGCTAGTTGAATTTTCGCCGTAAGCAGCATATGAATATCATTCGTACCCTTGCCTTTGCGAAAGGCAAATTGAATTTTGATAACAAACCGTTAACCTTCAACCAATTGTCTAGGCGTAGTGTAATGCAATCGACCGATACGAAATGTGGTCGTAAGTTGGATATATATACATGTATATATATATATATATATATATATATATATATATATATATATATATATATATATATATATATATATATATATATATATATATATATATATATATATATATATATATATATATATATATATATATATATATATATATATATATATATATATATATATATATATATATATATATATATATATATATATATATATATATATATATATATATATATATATATATATATATATATATATATATATATATATATATATATATATATATATATATATATATATATATATATATATATATATATATATATATATATATATATATATATATATATATATATATATATATATATATATATATATATATATATATATATATATATATATATATATATATATATATATATATATATATATATATATATATATATATATATATATATATATATATATATATATATATATATATATATATATATATATGAATAACAATCAATGTTACTTGTTTCCTGTCCCGTGGATCAATGCCATTCTGCAGAATTCATCGTTAAATGTGAGTAAATTACGTAGATCCTCGGAGACATGTCACGCACAATTTTCTGCCTACTAACGGAGTACTGGCATACCTTTCTTACAAAGTCTAAAGTTTATCGCGTCGAACTATCTCGTATGTTCAAAAAAAAACCTAGTTCGAAAAAATCCATTCATCGTTTCGTTGACATGACGATTTTTGCCTAAGGTTACGTATCAATTTTGAGCGAAAAAGGCTCACCTATTTCTCGAGTGCGGGATCTGCACCAACCACATCCAGGTTCACAACTGAACAAAACTTTAGTTGTTTTCTTTTCCTGCAAACTAGCTACATACCCGTTTATCTGTAGTCCGCCGTACTTTATAAGCCTTGCATGTTTGCATACCAGTTGATAATCAATTTCCGTCAACGACCGCACCTCATATCTGAGCAGAGCAACAGGGAGTACCAGCGATATGTATGGAGAAAGTTTTGTGCGTGTCCGTAGGCTGCGGGACTTCGGTTGAATACGCAAATTGTAGAAGATGCCATTTACAGCCACAAACCGCTTTTTATCCCTCGGCTGTATTCGTTATCACATGTCACTGATGTCACTAGTCTTCCAATACATATGAACTCGTCGACAACTTATTGCGGCGTCAATTTCTATCTCGGAACCAACACCATGCTGGCGACCTGGTTCTCTATCAACTACAATTTACTTTATTTTGGCAGAGTTTATACTCAGACCGATATTTGCAGTCTCTCTTTTATGAGGCACAAAAGCCTCTTCCACTGCTCTACGATCGACTCTAATGGTGTCTAAGTCATCCAGAAACCAAGAAACATACGAGATCTTTTAATGATAGTGGCGTTCCTTTGCACAGCAATTCTTGGCATCGCACTTACAAGCACTCTTCAACAACAAATCAGGAAGTGCATCGCTCAGCTTCAATACAGCAAGCGTCAAAAACGAGTCGGATGTTTAATAGCCAAAGATGTAGCTTGTTTTTAACCGAAACTATTCAATTTGTCGGGAAGTCAAGTTCAAACATTATCTGGCACCATAGCTGATTTTATTACACTGAATCATGGACTACCTTGAAATCTACAAACAGATGATAAGTTCACAAGTTGTATTTGCAAAATATAGTGGTAGTGTTCTAAAGGTCAACTATTAAAATCGAGAGCCATTACTTTGTTGTATTGGTTCGTTTTCGTGTGAAAAGTTCAGTATTGAATTGGGTATACATATAGACAAATTTCGCGCCAACTCGAACAAATGTTGGCAGCATCTTCTCAGATTTTAACAAAACTTTCTGTACATGAGAACTTTGTCACAAAACGCCACTTTGCATCCTTTGTTTTTCCAAAAATGATCTAGACTGTCTTTTGAAAAGTGTCAAACATTTTTTACTATTTTTTTTAAAGGGCTATAGTCTAGAAATGACAAATCCTATAAAAAATGTTTCGGGAGTGATTTTCACAAAATTAGTCAAATTTTTGAATAAAAATATTGAAAAAAATCTTCATCGACTTCTACACTGAAAAAATCGATTTTAAAAATTTAAGGTCGATTTACAAAAAAACATCTTTGATTTGGATGAAATTTTGTTCCAAGATAGGTAGTTATGTTCCCTACCTACCGTCAAAAAATTCAAGTTGTGTGCTTTTAAGAAAAAACTAATTTTTTTCAGAGTATTTTGATTGAAAACCATAACTATCTCAGAATCCAATTTCCCAACTGCTAGTTGCCCGATACATGTAAAAAGTATCAGTAACGAATTTGGTACGGCATCTCGGACTGTACTGGACCGGGGCCGAAGGAATTCGTTTAACGGAGATCGCGTACTAGAATACTTAGCGTACGACCAGACAACATGTTTAATATCGCGATAACCGCCACCACAAGTGCAGAGACCGCTCTCCACGACCTCAATACGCCGGCGATGGGTCTTCTACGTATAATGACTGTACATGACCCGAGATATGCCCCGAATGAAGTCATGACCTTCATCGATTCTCTTGGACCAAGGTTTGTTGATACCTTTGGGATTCCTGAACTTCCATCGCTCCACGAAATTTGCCAATTTTCGAGCATCCTCTGAGAAGAAATATTTAAAAACTCGGTAAAGCTACGCGATCTTTCATAAATATCACCTTCTTATGCCGAAATGTCCACATTCTCATTATCATTCTAATCCAAGTGTCCGCCTTCTCATTACCCGGAATGGAGCACTCCGAAAGAATTCAAACTAAGGTAATAAGGATTTTTTCAGATAAAGTACCCAAAAACTCCCATGTTTTCCGTAAGAAATACAAAGAGTGCTTCCCATGCTTCATCAAACGGAGAGCCTCCTGTAACTGTAACGATGTGGGCATGGCCGTTGATAGGTAAATATAAAACCATCAATTTTGTGGGGAGAATGTTGGCGGCATAGCCTCTTTTATGATTGCACTCACCACTACTGTCATAATCATTTGCATAAAAGCGATGCATTGCTGTCATATGACGAACATTCCGTGTATTCCAATCACAGGATGAATCGAATACACAACCAGACGAAACATTGTTTCTCTGATGATCTGTCCGTTAATCCGTCGACGGACCGGCGCCAATAATCGCGTTTTTCAGCTTTCATCAAGTTTTTAATTTGCATTTGTAGTGTCGCGTATATTGGGGAAAATTCGGGCGATCCGACGTTCAAAAGTCCTTTTCGCGTATAATACTAAGCAATCTCTGCCCATTACAAAATAGGAGACTGTTCACGGTTGTTCGCGTCGGGTACTCGTTTCGTCTGACCTTTAATCGTAATGCAAATGCGTTGTGTTAAAGCTTGGGGGAAATGTAGGGACTGAAATATAGGGACACTTGAGGTTTTTGATGTACCATGTGGAAATTCCTGCTATTTTCTAAGATTACCGAGACCAGGAATCACTTACTTCGGTTTTGTAACAGCACCCTTCAAAGGACACTCTCAGGCCTTTACGAGGTAGCTTAGGAAAGAAAACTGATTTTCCTCTTTCGGAAATTTATAGGATGACGAACCAGGCCCCAGTTAGAGACTACACCATCAATCTGTACTTCCCGGGTGGGTACATAGACAAGATAGTTCTTCGTACACGGCCAAGTGGTATTTAGTTAAATCTCGCATATATCGATGATGTTAAATGGCTTATCTTTGCCCTCATTTAAGTTTGTTATGAATATATACCAAATTCGTTAACTGATACTTTTTGCATGTATCAGGCATCTAGCATAGGGAACATAATTATCTATCTTGGAACAAAATTTCATCCAAATCAAAGATGCGTTTTTTGTAAATCGGCTTTAAATTTTTAAAATCGATTTTTTCAGTGTAGGAGTCGATGAAGATTTTTATTCAAAAATTCGACTAATTTTGTGCAAATCACTCCTGCAACATTTTTTTGTAGGATTTGTCATTTTTAGACTATATCCATTTGAATAAAATTGGTTAAAAAAGTTTGACCCTTTTCAAAAGACAATCATTTTTGGAAAACAAAGTATGCAAAGTGGCTTTTTGTGACAAAGTTCTCATGTACAGAAAGTTTCATTAAAATCTGAGAGGGTGCTGTCAACTCTGAATACGATTTAGTACGAAATTCGCCTATAGATAGCATAACTCAATACAGTTATCCTAGCGACTTCTTCGAACATGTTCAAAGTATATATGGTTTCAGTAACTGCAGAAAAATTTGAGCAAGATTTTCAGATTCCACAAAATATCCCAGTGCTTGTTTCCTCTTCAGTCTTCTGTCCCATAATACTATTTCAGACTATCTCGATGCGATGTTGAGTTCATCGGTGATCTGTCATACTAGCGTCAGAAATATAATGAAGTTCAGTTATAGAGGGATTCCATGAGAAACCGGCCGACCGCAAAATATGACCATCGTCGATTCGAACGAAACTTTGCAGGTGTGTTCGCTGTATGAATCTCCATGATATTCTCTGGCAATTGGAATATTTTGATACAAGAGTAATTTTTCAAAAGGGCGTAAACGTTTCTACGTGTATGAATTTCAAATTTTTTTTGTTCGATTACTGTATTTTATGCAGCAAAACTATCTGAGAACAAGTTACAGGAAATGAATACTTCTGTCCGAAAAAAATATGCACTGAAAAAAATGTTGCGTCATTTTTCAAAAAAGCAAAAATTTATGATAAAAATTTAAATTGCGAAAAAATCCATTTTTTTAATTTTTTGTATTTTGTTACCAAAAACCTAAAGAGCAAAGAAACATTTTGAATGTGATTGCATGATGGAGAAAAAATCGGTAAAAAAGTTTTTCTAACAACAACTTCATACATGTTTTTAAATTTCATACTAATAGACATACAAAATTGTAATTCTATTACAGAATATAATTCTAAGCACCATTTAAAATCAAAATGCATTTAACAAAAATCTTCCAAATTGATATTGTTAACCATTTGAAAGTTACATGAAAGCAACCAAAATATATTTCAACCATAGGGTCTGTTGATTAAACTATATAGCTGAATCATATGTTGGTTGTTTTCATGTAACTTTAAAATGTTTCACAATATCGCCTTGATGTCAAAGAGAAAGTTACAGGAAAGCTTACGGGCCTTTTGAAAATCCTATTATTAATGATGGAGAAACGCGACTAACTTATGAAAAGGTCGTAATAAAACAAAATAATTGTGTTGTTAAATCAAAAGTTAAAATATCTCGAGAACTACTACATTTTGAAAATTTTTTGTTAAGAGCATTTCGATTTAAAATGGCGTTTAGAATCATATTCAAAAAGAAAATTGTATTTTTGACTGCAAATAGTAAGAATTATAAAAATATGTCAAAAGTTGTTGTTAGGAAAACCTTTTTATTGAAAGCTTCTCCAGGATCCTAATACACTAAAAAAGTTGCTTTTACGTCTTTAAAACGATAAACATTAAATTTTTGACATTTTTTGATGGGGTAACGCGAATAACTTTTAAAAAGAGCATAATTACACGAATTAATTGTTTTTGAAGGAGCAAAATTTCAAATATCTCGAAAACTATCGCATTTTGGAAGATTTTTGTTAAATGCATTTTGATTTTAAATGGTGCTTAGAATTATATTCTGTAATAGAATGACAATTTTGTATGTCTATTAGTATGAAATTTAAAAACATGTACGAAGTTGTTGTTAGGAAAACTTTTTTACCGATTTTTTCTCCATTATGCAATCACATTCAAAATGTTTCTTTTCTCTTTAGGTTTTTGGTAACAAAATATAAATTTAAAAAAAAAAAATGGGTTTTGTCGCAATTTAAATTTTTATCATAATTTTTTGTTTTTTTTGAAAAATGACGCAACATTTTTTTCAGTGTATATTTTTTACAAACAGAAGTATTCATTCCCTGTAACTCGTTCTCACATGTTTTGCTGTATAAAATACAGTAATCGAACAAAAAAAATTTGAAATTCATACACGTAGAAACGTTTACGCCCTTTTGAAAAGTTGCTCTTGAGTCAAAATAATCTTATTACCTGTGGAAAATATTTAGTCTTGCATGACGGTGAAACGTGTAAAGTTTCATTGGAATCTAAGATGGTCGGTCACGATTTTAAAGATTTTCGGACGGATCTTCGTGGAATTCCTCTATAGGGTCCGATAATATTTTATGAATTTGTTTAACATCGAAGAAATTATTCACGTTTTCAACCCAGAGTTAATATTGGCTCAAAGGTACCAATAATATTCCGCATTTGCCTTCATTAGAGAAAGCCCTCATCGTCCATTATAGGAATTCGCGTTGCTCTGTACTCCAAATGAACGAACTTTACGAACCTTAATTTAAATGTTCTAGATTGAATACTCAAATGCATAATCCGATTACGGTTCGATTGGTTTCGGAATCCAAAACATGACTGTCTATTTGATGTCATGAAATGAAAACTGATTGCAAAAATTCGAATACGTATTATTTTTACTAAACTACCGTAGAATTCTGAAGAAGTTTTGAAAATTTCGTAGATTTTACGAGTTAATCTGTAGATCCGTAGAAAGAACAGAAATTCGTAGATCTACGGTTGCGAAGTCTGTGGAAACAGGTCAAATTTCGCAACGGAATGTAGCAGTAAACTTTCGCTTTTTATACACCATTTTTTCTGTTTATCCTTGTTTGCAAAAACCCCCCGGGGTGGGGCTTCTTCCGCCTTGACTCTAAAAAGCAGTTCGAAATAGTGTTTGAAATGAAAGTACAAAAATTCAAAAATGATTCACGTCATATTTATTTCACTACCAATTGACTTATTGTCACATTGTCAGTCGTCAGATAAAACATTGAACGATTTCGATCAACCTTCGCTTGCCAAATTAGCAACACCCAACACTTCGGCCGCTTTGAGATATAGGCTGTAGCGTATTTTTGCGATCCGGTGTTCGGAACTTGTCTCCACAACTCCATTCATGACCTTGGTCGTCTGATAAAAGTCGGTGAACGGTGCCGCTGCGGGGCGCACCTTATGTTTCCAGAACCAGAGGGACACATCCATGCTTGTGCCCAAATCATCTAACACCAAATCCGGGTTCTGAACCAAACAATCGTTACCGTAAAGCTCTCTGGACGCGGCACAGTAATTTGCTTCCCAAGTCAGCTGAATGAATCCTCGGCCGTGGTACGGAGCGTAAGGCTGATCTTCGGCGTCACTTTCTTCCTGGTTCTGGAAGCCATCACTCTCGTAGATAAGGTGCGCAATGAACATGGCCGCCTCATTAGGGTCACGAATAGCGCCGTTAGTCCAGCGAACGACTATGGAAGCAAGATTGCTATCCACTGTTTCATATTCACAGGCAGAGAGAATGGCGTTCAACTGTGTTGCAGTAATAGACATGGTTGGATCAGAACTACTGGTGTTGCTTTGTGTCAATCAAATTTATGATCTTCACTTTTTCCACATACATACTGACAGTGATGTCCATATCCTCTGTGCAGTAAGGATAAAGTTCGATTTACACGATACGTCAAGCTTCCGTCACCGGTACTGCACGTCAACGAAGCGTCAAAATTAGTTGCATGCAGTTGAATGCATGCAGTTAAGTTAACGGCACGAAACGTTTTGACATACAGAGCGCGTTAATGCTCACACGAGAAACGCATTCAAGTTATCCTTACGGAACGGTGACGTGACGTTGTCGTTCTTTTCCGTTGACGGAAGCTGATGTATCGTCTAAATCTGACTTAAATTGAAACTGCTACCCACACCCTGCCCTGTACGAGAGTGTGTCTCTATTGTTCAAATACACCGCTGTACTTGAGATGTGTGAGTGCATGCTGATGGCACTGGCAGACAGAGGGATATTTTCATGCACCCAACACTAGAACGTAGTGAAGACTTATTTTTGCAAATAATCGATTATCCGTTAATCGAGGAATTTGCGAGAGTTTGATTAATTGATTCGATTAATCGACCCAGATAGTCGATTTAGATCAATAATTATTTTCATGTAACTTTCAATTAGGTTATAATATCGCCTTGATATCAAAAGAAAAGTTACAGGAAGTGTTATGGGCCTTTTGAAAACCTATTGTTGTTGATGGAGAAACGCGAATAACTTATGAAAAGGTCGTAATAAAACAAAAGAATTGTGCTGTTAAAACAAAATTTAAAATATCTCGAGAACCACTACATTTCAGAAATTTTTTGTTATGAGCATTTTGATTTAAAATAGCGTTTAGAATCATATTCAAAAAACCAATGGTATTTTTGACGGCAAATAGTATGAATTATACAAATAAGTCAAAAGTTGTTGTTAAGAAAACTTTTTTATTGGAAGTTTCTCCATGACCGAAATATACTGAAAAAGTTTCTTTTTCATCTTTAAAACGATAAACATTTGATTTTTGACATTTTATGATGGGGTAACCCGAATAGCTTTCAAAAAGGGCATAATCACACGAATTAACTGTTTCTGTTGGAACAAAATTCCAAATATTTCAAAAGCTATAGCATTTTGGAAAATTTGGAGAATATTAAAGTAAGATTTTCAGTTCAGTTAATTTTGCACTGCTCAAATTTTTTTTCGCATCCTTGTCGCGAAAATAATCGTTATTTTTCAGTTGTAGTACCAGTTTGATTTCAATTCTTAGTTTTTTCTATTCGATTTTTTATTGCATTTCCTTTTGCTAGTTTGTTTTATGTTAAAATGATATTTGAATTAAGTTTATAGCTTCATTTTGTTCCCGACCTTCGATTGAATTTTTCGCGGTTAACTCATCTCTCTTTTATTAGTAGGGCCGGTCGCACAAGCTTGAGCTAAATGAACATTAAAAACTAATACTAAAAAGGTGAAAACGGTCGTTAAATTATAAATAAGAAGCAACACTCACAGTCGCAAGTCGCTCGATAAAAATTTTCGGAAATTGAATGCGGTCGAAATTCATGCTTATTACTAATCGAACTAAAATTCCTTTCCTTCTCTGGTAGAACAGCATTGGATGTGGCCGGCGTCGTTATTGACCATTTTATGAAAATGTTGAGTCATTGAAACATGCACAGTGAGACTGATTTGCTCCTCCCAAGCATCATTCTTTTGGTTCATTGTGCATTTTCACTCACTCGGTCAATCACGAAAAGCAACTACGGGCAGTCTACCTAAGCTAAGCTAAGCTAAGCTCAATTAGTATGAAATTTAAAAACATGTATAAAGTTATTGCTAGAAAAAACTTTTTTACCAATAAGCTCTCCATCATTCTGTTCTCTTTAGGTTTTCCTTGACAAAATATAAAAAAATTGTTAAAAATGGTTTTTGTTTGCAATGTATATTTTTAATACAAATTTTTGTTTTTGTGAAAAATGATGCAATATTTTTTTCAGTGTATATTTTTTTCGTACATAAATATGTATTCCCTAAAACTCGTTCTCCGAAAGTAATGCTGTATAAAATAGAGTAACCGAACAAAAAAAATTGAAATTAAAGCACATAGAAATGTTTACGTCCTTTTGAAAAATTGCTCTTGTTTCAAAATATTGCAATTGTCAGAGAAAATCATGGAGATTCATAAACCGAACACAACTTCAACGTTTCGTTCGAATCGACGATGGTCATATTTTGTGGTCGGCCGGTTTCTCATGGAATCCCTCTCGGCCGCTTTTACCTTTGCTGCTTTACACTTAGTATAATACGCTAGGCGAAATCAGAGTCTTTTGTTATATACTGAAAAAATGTTGGGAAGTTTTATGATGAAGCCATAATAATCGAAGGAAAAAGTAAACACAGAGAGGCTCTCATTTGCACTTACGCCCTTTTCACGTGTTGGTCTAGAATTGTTTATGTTGATATTTTTACCCAATACTTATAAACGCACTGTTCTGAAAATTCAAATCCATTCGGTGTTCCCTTTCTCGTTTTCTCTCTTACAGCCGATTCAAATTATATTTCTTACTGATTTTCTTGTTAAGTTAAGTTTGGGAATATTTTATATTTACCTTCCATAAAAATCTATTTATTTTTCTTGAAATAAATCCAATATTCCATATTTTCATTCAGAACTGTAGTACTATCAACTATCTAATGTTTTCTATACTTAATTGGTACTTAGTATAACCAGTAGTGAAAATAACACAAATACATGTTGCATGAGATTCGGTATTTTATTCAAACGATTTCCGGAAACACAGACACAACAGACACCACGAGAAATTCGTCGCCTGATAGAAAATTGATGATGTGTGTGTTTGTGAAACCTATCCCATCTCCCACTAGCTGACAGCGGTTTACAGAAAAAAAGATGTTTGCATGCATTTATATGCATGCATACAAATAACTTGATTTCAGGATTTGGGTAGGTGCTAGCTCAATTGATTTTCCGATTACCCATTTCGTATACACTAGATGGTCGGGTTCGGGGTTTTGACCCGAAACCTGGACCCAACCCGAACCCGACGGGATTCGGGTTCTGTAAATTTAAGCTTCTCGGGTTCGGGTCAGGTTCCGGGTTTTCAAATTTGAAACTCTCGGGTTCGGGTCAGGTACGGGTTTTTGAAATTTTGAACTTTCGGGCTCGGGTTGGGTTTTTCAAATTACAACTTATCGGGGTCAGGTTGGGTTCGGGTATTGAACAAAACAACCCAACCATTTCTTGACGCTGTGTGCGTCTGTACACAAAACGCAGTCACGTTTTGTAGTAGTGAAGTATACTTCGTGATACGAATGGATGACACATATAATTGTACCAAATGTTAGAACCTTTGAATCGCTAGAATTCATCGTATTATATGGTGCTCAAATATTGTACTTTTTCATTCTTGCATACAATTCCGTCTCTTCAGATTCGCAAGCTGCCTGAATTATTTAATTTTTAAACGAACATTCATGAGAGAGCATTAACAATAGGTGTTTCACATCTTCATCACTGCGATTTATTTTTCATGATAATTAGTAAAAAACCAAGTCAACAGGAATTTATCGGAAAATATTGGTTCAACTTTCTATTATGGAATATAAATTTCGACAGGTACTTCAAAACCAATACTTAGGCCGCGGCGACAAAACGTAAACGGTTTTGTGGGGTACATTCGTACCCCAGAACTAAATTCATTCTAATATGTCTAATTTTTATTAAATTTATAATTAAATTGTTTTATTCTAAAATCATTCGTAAAGTAACCTGTTAAAAATATTCGTGTTTTGATTATTTAATTATGTAATATTTCATTTTGTATAGAATAGGTCTTTAAAATACGTCAAAATTCCCTTTTTCCTTCATATTGCTATAACTCCGGTAGTTTCAAACCTATTTTGACCATCTGTACGTCGAAGGAACAGGTAGAGCCGGTGCATTGTACGTGTATATAAAGTAAGTATGTTACAGAGCCTGGGCTGCAGAAGATGACGAATGGAATGGTGTGTCTTGCATTACAAATCATATTCACGAATGTTTTGTGGGGTATATTTGTACCCCAAACAAACTTTAAGGGAGCACTGTTAAGTTGGCCAAATGTAACAAATAGGTTGAACCTGCTTTAACGGAAGTTTAATAATCAAATTGATTTAAGATAATGATTGCTTGCAATTAACATAAACTAAAACGGAATAACAAGGATTTGAACTCACAAATTTGGTGGTACTTTGGTGGCATTATGGCGGCTCAAATTTGAAAAGGGCACATTTTTTAAGCAGATAGTTTAAGCCAAATTTTATTTTCTAGAGACTGTCTTTGTTCCATCAAACCTAAACCTAGGTTCACTTTCGCCAGGTTTCGTTGTTCATGACACTCATAATCAGTGGTACATATATGAAACAAGCACTTTCTGTCAGATTGTTCCTGAGCTGAGCCGTTGCATGATGCGGATTCCTTCATGAAAATGCATGAATTTCCACGAACTTAAGAAATTGATCGTGAAAATCTTGTGTGTTCTGTTGAAGCCATTAACGGATTTTTAAAAGTTTGTTGTCGCTCCGAAAGCTCCATTGGAGATGTCGAAGCATCTCTGCTGGCGCGCTTACCGTATAATCTGAAGCATAAAGTAACTTAGATACCCCATCATATATCGTCCTAACGCTAATGATTAGACATCAAGAACGCGTCAGAGAATCTTGATTGATACCCTTCGATAAAAGTTTGACCGTACCAACCAGTAACGTGGATGACGTCATGTAAACTGTCGAATACGAATTGCCAATTGTCAAAGCTTAATTTAATACATGTAATAAATTATAGAAAACTGCCTTGCAGGAATGGTTTCTAATAAAAATTAGATATTTTGGTTAACTACGACGGGCAAGATTGTTTGAAACTCTGACCATTAAGCCTTCTGTTTCCCCATGAGTTAGTCGCCGATTTAACCTAATTTCCGGTTAAGATATCGACGATTTATAAGTTTCTCAGAACATTACAAATTCGACGTTCAATAATAGTAAATATAAATGCGGATTCTACTCGCCAGTGATTCGTTTTGCCCTAGGCAGATATAACTCAATGCGTATGGTGCTACTTCAGTTTCGAGTGATTCTACTATTCTTAGATGAGCCTAGGGTCCAGCTCGGGTGCCTAGAATTAAAAATATTCGAGATCTTTGGTTGATTCTTCGTATTAGCAAGTTGGGCTCGGATCGGACTTCTCAAATTTTAAATTTTCTTGTTCGGGTTTTAAAATTTTAAAATTCTCGGGGTCGGATCGGGTTTTACAAAATTTTCTTTCTCGGGTATGTGTCGGGTTCGGGTTTTTAAGTTTTAAAATGTTTGGGCTCGGGTCGGGTTCGGGTTTTTCAATTTTCATGCTCTCGGGTTCGAGTCGGGTTCGAAAAAATTGAAGCCCGACCATCTCTAGTATACAGGGCAAACCGTGTTCCGAGGCAATCGTTCCATCAACTAGCCCCGCCTTAATGTAATGTAATGTTAATAAGACTTTCGATTCCTTACATGAGGTAAGAAATCGACAAGTGTTTAGTGTATTTAATTGAATATAATAAAATTAATATATATATTAGAATATATGTATATGAGTTTTTCTATTTTACCAATGATACACAGAGAATTTCATGCAGTCTTCGACAGCATATCCCTCCATCCGCACCGCACGCATTGAACATACTCGATCCATCCACCCGACGAATACTCACCTGAAGTATACTAAAGAAAATACATAAAATCACAGCAGATTAAGAGAGCGAAATATAAAACATGGAAGGTCTGTATATGTCTGTTTCTCAGTATGCACAGAGAAACAAAAACACGCAGAGCCCACACAGCCCCTACTAACGTCGCTCACACTCCGCCGCGATTCCCATGCACCCCACAGAATACACCTCCAGCAAGCACCCAACGAGTGAACAGACCGAATACGCGCAACGCACAAATTCCACAGCAGAAAGAACGATAAGGAAAAAACTGCCATCGATGATCAAATAAAGCTCTTCTTGTAGTGTGCATACGCACTTTTCAGTGGGTTTGTCTGTCTCACTTTTGTAATAGCTTGGTTCTTCTCATATTCATGTTCGCAGCAACAACGTTCGTAGAGAAGCGATGAGCGGCGGGCGCGGAGGTATATTCGTGGTATTCGTACGCTCCGTTTGTCTCCTCTCCTGACGATGCTTCTGCGAGGAAGAAAAACCTTCGTAACACGGTTTTTCGAGTCGTCTCACTTCAGGAATCTATTTTCTTCGACGAATCCCATATTGTCCAACTGTCCGACGATCCTTTGGTACTTTTTCCCGGCTAATAAACACTTAAAAATACGTCTCGAAATAACTGCAAATTACGGAAGAGTTTTCACTTAACACGTGACGAACCGACCCTCGAATTCACATCCGCGTGATAGAAAATTGAATGATCAATGAATGAATTCAATGATCGATTTTTCAAAATATAAGCAATATTCCTCACAGACTGCTATCCAGAGCTCATGTTGCCATATCGCAATTAGTATTAATAGAACAAATAACAAATCGTTTTCGAGCTCTCCATCGAGTCAGAGGTTGTTTTTTCTAGTCCGTAGTGCTGTGTGAGGCGATAAAGAATAGTTTTAATCCGCATTCAAGGTTATTTTGCCAGTTCGGTTCGGTCCTCAGTCTTTTGTTCGCGTGTGAGGATTAAACAATAGCCAGCTGTATAAGCTGGATCGGTTCGTCGTTGGACACCAGTTTAAAGCTAAGTGGTTTTTGTCTTTTGTAACACATTTATTGCTTTCTTCCGTCTGCGCGGGCGCTGACCCCGTGCGTTGACGTTTTCTATGGTTCCCTCTCCGGATGGTCAAATGGAAGTTGAATCGGGTTCAACTTCTAAGGCTCCCCCCCGGCCCAAATGCTATCCAGAACTCTCAACTGGTCCATTTGTGGTCTTCTTTCGGCCCAAGACTAAATCACTGAATCTTCTTCAGATTTCTAGAGACCTGACGGAACGGTTCTCGGCTGTGACCGAAATTTCAAAGGTCCGCTCGGACAAGATAAGGGTGTTGCTAGCCAACTCAAAGCAGGCAAACGATATTGCTTGCTGTGAGCACTTTACGCGGGATTATAACGTGTATATTCCGGCTGTAAGAGTACAATCCGAAGGCGTCGTAACCGATGAGAGTTTGACGTGCGAGGATCTGCTGAAGTACGGGGTTGGCCGATTCAGAGACCGCTTACTTCAGCCAGTTAAAATACTTGAGTGCAAACGTTTGCACTCAGTAGTAGTTGCGGGGGATGGTTCAAAAACGTACCCCCAATCAAACTCTTATCGGGTGACCTTCGCTGGTACCGCTTTGCCAAATTTCGTCCTCTTGCACAAGGTTCGTCTGCCTGTGCGTCTGTTTGTGCCGCGGGTCATGAATTGCACAAAGTGTAAACAATTGGGTCACACAGCCACCCATTGTAGTAATAAGGCCCGCTGTGGAAAATGCGGGGAGAATCATCTGGATGATTCGTGCAGTAAGCAAGCCGAAAAGTGTCCTTACTGTGCGGAGAGTCTGCATGATATCTCGGCATGTCCCGCGTACAAACTACGCGGGGATAAACTGAAACGTTCCCTTGCGGGACGATCCAAACATTCTTTCGCAGAAATGTTAAAGAATGCTACGCCACCATCCTCAGCAAACATCTATACTCACTTGCCTCCTGACGAGGGCGAGGCTGGTAACCCACAAGAGGGAACATCTACTAGGGTGCCTAGAATTTATAGGAAGAGGAGGAACACTTCCTCTCGTAAAGTTCCTTGTAAAGGCCAGAAGGTGTCCCTTGAGGGGGCTCCGAAAGTCACATCTATTGGAAGTGTTGCAACCAAACCGAAGCAATTAGCTCCTGGTCTCGGAGGATTAAGCTCAGAGAAGGAGTTCCCAGCACTTCCAGGAACATCAAAAATCCCAAGTGTTCCTTTGTTTCAGTTCGAGAGTAATCACAGCACTGGAATTATAAAACTCTCGGACATAGTGGACTGGATAATAAAAACTTTCAATATTACTGATCCTATTAAAAGTCTTATGTTAGCTTTTCTCCCTACAGTAAGAACATTTTTGAAGCAGTTGACTGCTAAATGGCCCCTCCTCTCAGCGATTGTATCCTTCGATGGCTAACTCATCGAACGAGGTCACGGATTTGATCACTGTTCTACAGTGGAATTGCAGAAGTATCATCCCGAAAATCGATTCCTTCAAAATTTTAATAAATAATTTGAGTTGTGATGCATTTGCATTATGTGAAACTTGGTTAACTTCCGACATAGATCTCAACTTCCACGACTTTAATATTATTCGCCTGGATCGAGACACCCCCTATGGAGGAGTGCTTTTGGGGATCAAAAAGTGCTATTCCTTCTACAGAATTAACCTTCCCTCGATAACAGGTATTGAAGTTGTCGCTTGTCAAGTAACAACCAAAGGCAAAAGCCTTTGCATAGCTTCCATATATATTCCCCCCAACACCGCGGTTGGGCACCGACGGCTACAAGACATCTTAGAATCTCTGCCAGCACCGCGACTAGTTTTAGGAGACTTTAACTCTCACGGTACAGCATGGGGTTGCCTCTATGATGATAACCGGTCTTCCTTAATTCAGGATCTTTGCGATAACTTCAATTTGACAATTTTAAACACGGGTGAAATGACACGGATTCCTACTCCTCCAGCGCGCCCGAGCGCCTTAGACTTGTCCCTTTGCTCAACATCGCTGCGGTTAAATTGCACGTGGAAGGTAATTCCTGATCCCCACGGCAGCGACCATCTGCCGATTGTAGTCTCAATCAATAACGGTTCAAGGCCATTGAAATCAATCAATATTTCGTATGACCTCACACGAAATATCGATTGGAAGAGCTATGCTGCCGCGATATCCGACAACATCGAATCTACCCAAGAACTTCCTCCGGAGGAAGAGTACAGCTTTTTGGCTGGCTTGATTCTCGACAGCGCGAATCAAGCTCAGACTAGGCCAGTACCCGGCGCGAACATACAAAAACGTTCTCCCAATCCCTGGTGGGATAAAGAGTGCTCAGACGTGTACGCAGAGAAGGCCGCCGCGTTTAAGACCTTCCGGAACGACGGGTTACCCGCTAGTTTTCGACAGTACGCGACGTTAGACAAGCGAATGAAGAGTTTGATGAAAGCCAAAAAACGCGGTTATTGGCGCCGGTTCGTCGACGGATTAACGAGAGAAACATCGATGAGCACTCTTTGGGGAACAGCCCGACGTATGCGAAATCGAAACAGTACTAATGAGAGCGTGGAATATTCAAACCGTTGGATATTCAATTTCGCCAAGAAGGTTTGTCCGGATTCCGCCCCGGCACAGAAGATTTACCGCGCCGCGTCTCCTCACGATAGCGCGAACGAAACACCTTTTTCGATGGTGGAGTTCTCACTTGCTCTCTTGTCGTGTAACAATAAAGCTCCGGGGCCAGACAGAATCAAATTCAACTTGTTGAAGAATCTGCCTGACTCTGCCAAGAGACGCTTGTTGAACTTATTTAATAAGTTTCTCGAGGCTAACATTGTCCCACTCGATTGGAGACAAGTGAAGGTCATCGCCATCCAAAAACCAGGAAAACCAGCCTCCGACCACAATTCGTACCGTCCGATCGCAATGCTATCCTGTATCCGGAAGTTGTTCGAGAAAATGATCCTATCCCGCCTCGACAATTGGGTCGAAGCAAATGACTTACTGTCAGATACACAATTTGGTTTTCGCAAAGGCAAAGGGACCAACGATTGTTTTGCGTTGCTCTCAACTGAAATTCAAATGGCCTATGCTAGCAAAGAGCAGATGGCATCAGTGTTCCTAGATATTAAGGGGGCTTTTGATTCAGTTTCGATCAACATTCTTTCAGAGAAGCTGCACCAGCATGGTCTTTCAGCGACTTTAAACAACTTTTTACTAAACTTGTTGTCGGAAAAGCACATGCATTTTTCGCATGGTGACTTATCGACATCACGATTTAGCTACATGGGCCTTCCCCAGGGCTCATGTCTAAGCCCCCTTTTATACAATTTCTATGTCAACGACATTGATGAATGTCTTGACAATTCCTGCACGTTAAGGCAACTTGCAGACGATGGCGTGGTGTCTGTTACGGGACCCAAAGCTGTCGATCTACAAGGACCATTACAGAATACCCTGGACAATTTGTCTGCTTGGGCTATTAAGCTGGGTATCGAATTCTCCACGGAGAAAACTGAGCTAGTTGTATTTTCAAGGAAGCGTGAACCAGCACAACTACAGCTTCTATTAATGGGTCAAACTATCGCTCAGGTCTTCACAGTAAAATATCTAGGGGTCTGGTTCGACTCGAAAGGTACTTGGGGATGCCATATTCGGTATCTGAAACAGAAATGCCAGCAAAGGATCAACTTTCTTCGTACAATAACCGGAACATGGTGGGGTGCCCACCCAGGAGACCTAATTAGGTTGTATCAAACAACGATACTGTCGGTAATGGAATACGGATGCTTCTGCTTTCGCTCCGCCGCGAACATACATTTCATCAAACTCGAAAGAATTCAGTATCGTTGTTTGCGTATCGCCTTAGGGTGCATGCAGTCGACCCATACGATGAGTCTCGAAGTGCTGTCGGGCGTTCTCCCGTTGAAAAATCGATTTTGGGAACTCTCATATCGATTGCTCATTCGATGCGATATCTTGAACCCGGTCGTGATTGAAAATTTCGAAAGGCTTGTTGAGCTCAATTCTCAGACCCGTTTCATGTCCCTGTACTTTGACTACATGGCGCAGAATATTAAACCTTCTTCTTACAATCCCAACCGTGTGCATTTCATAAATACTTCTGAATCTACTGTTTTCTTCGACACATCCATGAAAGACGAGATTAGTGGAATTCCGGACCACATACGCCCACAAGTGGTTCCAAACATTTTTTATAATAAATTCCGAGAAGTCGACTGTTCTAAGATGTTCTATACTGACGGATCAAACCTCGAAGGATCCACTGGCTTCGGTATTTTCAATCAAAAGTTCACCGCCTCCTACAAACTCAGTGACCCTGCTTCAGTTTACGCCGCAGAACTAGCTGCCATTCAGTATACCCTTGGAGTCATTGAAACATTACCCGCAGACCATTACTTCATCGTTTCGGATAGCCTCAGTTCCATTGACGCTATTCGCTCGATGAAACAAGGCAAGCACTCCTCGTATTTTTTGGGGAAAATACGGGAGCTACTGAGTGCTTTATCTGACAACTCTTTCCAGATTACCTTGGTATGGGTCCCTTCTCATTGCTCCATTCCGGGCAATGAGAAGGCAGACTCCTTAGCTAAGGTGGGTGCCTTAGAAGGAGACGTTTACGAAAGACCAATTTGCTTCAGCGAATTTTTCAGTATTACTCATCAGAGAACCCTCGAAAGTTGGCAAACTTCGTGGAGCAGTGGAGAGCTGGGAAGGTGGCTACATTCGATAATCCCTAAGGTATCGACGAAACCTTGGTTCAAGGGGATGGATGTGGGTCGTGACTTCATTCGTGTGATGTCCCGACTCATGGCAAACCATTACACGCTGGATGCACATCTCCGGCGTATTGGGCTCGTGGATAGTGGTATCTGCGCTTGTGGCGACGGCTATCACGACATCGAGCACATTGTCTGGGCGTGCACCGAGTACAGTTCCGCTAGGTCTCGGCTAATGGATACCCTGCGGGCCCGAGGAAGACCAACCAACGTCCCGGTTCGAGATGTGCTGGCAAGCCGCGATGTTCTCTATATGTCCCTTATATACACCTTTGTGAAAACCATCAATATACAAGTCTAACTGCCCCTTGTTATCTCCTTATCATTCTCAGAACGCTCTTCCACCTGTATCAAACCATCTGTATCGAATGAGCCAACAAACACGGGACCTACGGCACGAACATAGCACGCTTAACTCGAAATGTAGCCGATCCACATCTGAGCCGTACTACGAAATCGTCTGGAAAAACCCCTGCCATCTTGAGGAGGACCACCCGGCGTCCCAGTACATGATTCCCCTGATGAAGGCCACCCGAGTTTGTAATCCATCCGTTGATCTCACGATGCCTGAAACTGAAATAATTTTCTCTCCCTGCCATCTTTGTCTACCCTCCCTCCCCTGACTCTTATACCCAGAAGTAACACCCCTACCCCCCCCCCCCCCCCACCCAATATCATCACGAAGCATTTAGCTCTTCTTGTCTCTTCTAGTTTTAACTATTATATTATATAATCTCATTGAAATTGCCCAACTCTACTACCCACAAAAATAACTATAATTACGAATCTTTACAAAATTCAATCATGCCCTCTAGTTATTCCTAGTTTTAAGTTAGTCGTAAAAAATTGTCCCCCTTAATTAAACATTATTTGCTCCAATAATCTCACTGATAAAAATGTCAAACCATATTGCCACAAAAACTAAATGACCCCCCTAATCTTACGAAAACAATATTATCCCCTTGTGTAGATATATAAGATAGCTATAAAATCGCATTAGTTTCATTTTTAAAAAATCAATATGTAATCCCCTAGTTTTAAGCAATTTAAAATGTAAAACAAAACAAAATTGGCACCTTTAAGCTAACGCAACGTGCCTTATCAAATAAACGATTTGAATAAAAAAAAAAAAATAACAAATCTTCCAAATTCATGGCAGCCGGATGCCCAGAGCAATTATATCATGATAATGCTATTGGCACACTTACTAACAAATTTCTCCTTCCCATGAGACATGCGGTGATGCAGAGGATTCCTCGGTCACTAGTAGCAACACGTATCGGACTAACATTCCTTCCTGCCCCAGAAGATCTGCATTCGGTCGTGACCACGCCATGCACGAATCAATCTAGATTGCACAATATGGCTGATCTTGTTATTCCCAAGCATGTTGATCCATTGAGCATTTTGCAATTTCAATTGGTTCTAGTCAATAATGGAGTAGTAACCATCTCTTATGCTTAGGCTTATGCTTATTTATTTGGTGTAAACAGAAAAAAAGATATGGACCGTCAAACTCACGCATCGATCCGTGCCAAGTAAAGAAATTAAAAAAATGACACATCAAAGTATAAACCTAAACCTGAATCTTTTCTTGGATTCGAATGGAAATTCGCTTAAAATTCCAATTTTTTCAAGTAGAATTGAACTTCCTAATTTTCCAGGGTTTCCCAGTAATCAACACCCCCTCTCTATTAAGTAGTTATGTTAGTTCTCCAAATCCAATCCAATTTCCAAATTAACGATAAAAATATGTTTCAATAAAAAGATGTAGAAAAACGTTTTAATCACTTAATTTCCATATTTTTCTCCATTTTATTTCAGGTGAGTAATCCATACCGGATGTATGTCGATGATGTGACGTAATGACCAAGTTGCAGATTTTGAATGGTTTTTCGTCAATGTCTAAATTTATAATAGTATTCAGGTATTTATGCAAAAATTGTCCAACTAGCTTTGGGTTGTTTCCGAATGAAATCGTTCACTGCGTCAATGCTTTCAATACTGTAAACGACAGATAATATGACAAGAGCAATCCGCATATTTCCCCCACGAGAGTAGTCTACATCGTCCGCTGATGCACAGACAAATATGTACGACACATACACCACAGAATTGTCAAAAATATACACAGCCAAGCAATTGCAAAGAGCACAACGACGATGTTTTTTGGTCTTCTATGGTGCAAACATACTATGAACATTTTTGTGGTTCTTCTGAATCCTGCTAAATGACTTCCGTCAGTTTCACATTCAAATATCTATCAGAATTTGATCGCTCTTTTTTACTCACAGATATACCATATACCTGTCCAGTGTTAAACTGACGCGTCTGTTGTCACCCACATGTACGTACCTATGTGGATCGAACTTGTTGCAGGAACGAAACTTCTAAAACCTAGACAAACGGGTGGCGGAAACCCCTTCACGCTAAATTCAATTCACACCCGGTTCGGTGCAGTGTGTACGATACGTCTGGGGGTGTGGATGCTGTCGCATTATTCCTACTTCCGGTGGTATGTTCGTCTAGCTTAGCGAAAGCACTGAAAGAATTTTTCTTTGAATTTCCTATATGTATCGCATCTTTAGTTTATCCTAAAGCTTCGCAATTGATTCTCGTTCGAATGCAGTTCGTCATGCATTTACAGAAAATCGTGTTCTCTGGGTGTTCCGGCAAGCCGGACCGGGTTCGGGTACGTAGAACTTTCCCTACCGCATCAACCGACCGGAAGGGAACCAAGATAGAACGAGAGATGGATCAGCCACCGGCTATGTTCGAAAGCTCCCATGGAGGAACTGGTTTTTGGTTCCTTTATTGCCGGAGGCATGATATTTTATTGCCATCTCTGGTCTTTCCCCCGTTCACTATTTCTTCGTTTTGTGGTGTCCGGTTGTCTGGTGGGATTGTTGTGGGATGCTGTGGGTATGTATGTATAGAGAGAGAGAGAGTCAAACGGAAGCACCCGATCCGACAGGAACGGCAAACTGGGTTAAGTCAAAGCGGAAGTGTGGGATGATGTCGGTTAGCTTTTTTGCAGTCATGCTAGAAAAAGCAATATGTAGACAAATAGCAGATTGTCTAGGCTTGCCACCAGGGTTGGGCTGTTGGTTCCTGTAAAGTGTCCGATAACTTTGAACACAACAATAATAAATAAATTTCTAGTGGTTGTACCATGTTTATCGTTGTACATACCCACATGAGGGAAAATATATTTATTGTTCGAACTAGAGATAGTGTGGTTTGGTGCACTAAAGTGTGTCGTTCGACATCTACTACAAACTGCTGGTAAGATTTAGAATACCATTTTACAGAACATATATCGACAGCTGGCGTCGTATTTGATTGTGGTGTAGAATAACGAACAGCATTGTGTGCATGGACAGGATAGGCTAAGGGGTAGAAACAGGTCGATGAGATCGCAACGACAGGTGGAAACAATAAATAACGCACGACAGAGCGAATAAGTTTTCAAACTACTGAAAGTAAACCATTGTTGTGAGTGTGGTTCATTAAACACCGATATCAATAATAGGAAAAACAGTGATTATTCTCTGTATTGAAACGGGAGTGATCGATTTAAAAGGTTGTACTGTTCGTCCAACCTTTATCGAATACCTTTATCGAACATTATTTTCTACTCAATTCTCACAGTCACCCCACTTGAGCTAACGTCTCATCACTCGGGAATTATTCCGAGTGTGGCAAAGTGACTTTTAAGTGACCATCGTTACCGAAGTGACTCTCAGAACTGAAATTTTCGGTGTCACCTTACAAAAATTGCAAAGTATTAATGGCAAAGCAAGTAGTGAATGAAAATTGTTGTTTGAAGCAATTTTGAAATCGGATTTCGGTAATAATAAAACATTTGAAACCTTCCTCAATATAAGTTTCGTTTGATAGAGGCTACTCGGTAGATGACGAAAATTAATGATTGAAGCTAGTTTGAAATCCGTTTATTACAACTTCAGAAGTAGCAAAGTAAACTGAAGCTAGTACAAAAGACACTAATTATATTCGCGACGTGAATATTTATAAATCTCGGTATAAACCTCGGTAATTTTTGTTGCTAGTCCCCCACGTACACTTATCAATTCAAGCAAAAATCCTACCCCAAGTTTGGTCCCAGTTTTCGTTCGAGAGAGATAAAAAACACAACCCCAAAATGTATCTTTAAACTAAAATAAATATGCAATTTTTCCAATAAAGTTTTATTCTAAACCAAGTAGGTTCTAAGATACTTGCCATTGAAAGTGCCGAATCTAAATTAGCAGGGACTCATTTAAGTTTCGCGCATTGGTATATGTTACGTAGTTTTGCGAGTCTTGGCGAAAAAATAATCAAAGTTAGGTTTGAGTCCTGATACCTATCTCGCTTACAAAGGGTGCCAAAATGGTATCTGGCTCTACAAAAATTCCGAGGTGAGGCGTCTAAAATAAATATTATGCATGATGGTATCACCAAAAAACAGAACATGAATCCCATTTCTACAGCACTTCATCCTGAATCCTCGTCACACGATTGCCCACAACTCGTCGGCCTACACTAAACAGGCACCTAACCGCGAACTACGCAGGAACAGGATGGAAACGAATTTTCATTTTATTGCTACCCGGAGGGCATTTTAATTTCACGCAACATCGAAACGCCTGCAGTGTCACGACGGGAGGTGGTTTTCGTTTTGGGTTTCGGTTGTCAGCACTCCGGTTCCGGTTTGGCCGAAAAAGGTGCCACCAACAGGTTAAATGCTGATACTATTTATCCAATTAATCTTGCCAACATGCGGCAAACACCTGCGGCGGCAAGCTCTAGTGTGAGCGTGAACGCTCAGCGAGTCCTGCTCATGAGGTCCAGGTTGGGCCGGTTGTGTTATTCTATCAAAAAATGTGACTACAACGTCCTGCGGTGCACGCAAAAACACTCGTATCACATAGGGTGGTTCTGCGATATACATTGCCCATTGGTTACCCGAGCAAATATTCATGGGTTCAAACACCACATAGCCCCTTGAAAAGACCTTAAACATGGTCCGTGCCAAAATTCACAACCATCAAGACACCATAAAATGGTCTCAATAACATATGGTATTTTATATGGGATCTACCGGACCATGGTGATGGTGTTTTCATGGGTTGAACCCATTTCAACCACCCATGTCAAACTCCATGAGCATGGGTGTATTATGGGCTTTTCGTTTGCTCGGGTATTTAGTTGAGGAATTTGCTGGCACGATAAATAAACATTAAACATGACCAGATATATAAACATTACATTTCAAAATGAAACAATACTTGTGTTTATGTGCTAACTTATCTCCTAGTGATAAGCAGCGTGCTGCTAGTTAAGAAGTTATGTTTAAATTAGTTATGGAATTTGCGTTTTGACTTCGTCTCATCAGAATCCGACACTAACTTAGTGACAGGACAAAGCTAGCACCGGATTGACGCTAGCTCCAAAAAGTTATGTTTGCAGACAGACGAGAAATGGCGACTTAAAACGGGCGGCTGGCGAACCAATACGTAACATTTCTCCCTAGGAAGAAAATTGGAAGAGAGCAACGTGTGCGTGAAGGGCACAATATCTACTGTAACTAGTCGAGGAAGTCCACGACTTGCATTGGTTGAGTATCAATGGATGTTTGTTGGCTTTGGTTGCAGTTGAGAAATTTTGTTTAGCAACTTCAGCGCAGGGTTCTCCGTAGTGTGCAAATTTTTCACAGAACTGACACGTATTGAACTGGCCTGCGAAGGTGCAAGGCGTTGTCTGATAATGGATAATATTATTAAGTTCGCATAGGATGGTCAGGAAGGATAGAATGAGATGTGCTAGACCAATTCCGTATCAACACTTGAAAAGGGCTAATGTCGCATATGTACACAAACCGATTTTCCCTTAATTTTAGAATATACATTCACTAAACATTCGTATAAAATCATTACATTTAAATGAAAACCTTTTTTTTAAATACAACTTGATGAAAACAAAAGGACTAATGTCTTATTTTTCTGTCAAACCAACGAGGCGAAATTTCGCCCCATAACACACATACATAGTGAAAGGTCTAAACGCGTGCTTACATTCATTGACAGTCGAAACATACATTTGCGCAAGTTTCTCTGAAAAAGTTGAAAAGTTTATTGATTTTATCAAACAAAATAGGTAAAAAATGGATTGTGATCACTTCCAGATGCTGTTGGGTATGTTTAAGATGCAAATTTAGAATAATTATTTTGAAACATAAAAAACAATACATTTTTTCGTAAACAACTTTGTTTTGTTCAGATGCAGCCATGATGGCGCTGGAGAATAAGAATGAACAATCGTTTTTGGAGTCATCGTTTCATACACAACAGCCGTTGAAACATTCAACTCCAAGACGGGTTAAGCAGGAAAATCAGGAAAATAACGTATTCTCAAAGCACGTGAAACAGACCCACAGTATTCGAATTGATGAAAACGCCTTCAGCCAGAAGTCAGTAGCATACGGAACGCTGTCGAAAAAGGAATTCGATGTATCGGATTCCCTTACGGTAAGCGCGATCGAAAACTCGCTCTATGACAGCCGGATGTCCCTAGGAAACAACCAGTTGTTTCAAATTTCGCCAGGAGGGGCCGATGTCACGTACCGGAGTGATGGTGGAAGTTTTTCGAGGTATACAATCGATACTAAATACTAACGTACATTTCAGTATATTTGAGTATTCCTTATTTCTAAAATGATAACGTATGTATGTTTTTCTTACAGAAACGTTCCTCCACGAACCATACGTACTACCAATGGTGACTTTGGACATAATACAGAGCAAAGTAACGCATTTTCGAACTACTTAAAGTTGAACCATGACATACGAATTGACGAGAACGAATATCGCTGGAAGTCAACAGCGCACCGTACGCAGTTGAAACAGGATTTCCAAGCCTCAGATTCCCTTACTCCCTTAAACACGATTGGGAACTCGCATAATGCCAGCCGGATCATGTCAAGAGAGAACCAATTGTTTAAAATTCGAGCAAGAGGGAGCGACGATACGTACCGGAGTGTTGATGGAAGTTCTTTAAGGTATGACTATTTATATTGATTACTAATTAACATTTCAATGCATTTATTTGTATATACAATCATTTACTGAATGATTTTACTAGCGCAGTTGTTTTTTTTTTTGCAGAAACGTTTCTGCACGAACCGCACGCCCCGTCGATGTGGTTTCTGGCTATAGTTCACAACAATGTAGCATATCTTCAAAGCGTGTCCAGATAACCCCCAAAATTCATATTAATGATAACGTATACAACCGGAAACCCAAAACATATGAAACGCTTCCGAAAGAGGACATAAACGTTTTGGATTCCCTAACCGTTAGCGCAACTGAGAACTCACTCAATACCAGCCAGACTATGCCAAGAGGAAACAACCGATTGTTTCATATTATACCACACCATGTCACGTACCGGAGTGATGGTGGAAATTTTTCTAGGTATGACGATCGACTCTGATTTCCGACTAGCCCTTCAATATACATTTTGGAATACTTGGGTATCCAATCATTTGTAGTGATTTTACTAACATTATGTTTTATTTTGCAGAAACATTCATCTACGAACCACAAGCACTACCAATGTAGTCTTTGGACATGACTCACTCCAAAATAACGTGAAGCGGGCCCATGACATGCGAAATGACGGAAACGTATTCTGTCGGAAGTCAACAGTACACCGAACGCTGTCGAGAGAAAACTTCGACGTGTCTGATACCTTGACCGTAAGTGCGATTGAGAACTCGCTCAATGCCAGTCAAACTATACCAAGAGGGAACAACCAGTTGTTTCAAATTCTACCGAGAGGGGCTGATGGCACACACCGGAGCGACGGTGGAAGTTCATCCAGGTATAACAATCGAAACTAATTGCAACCTAACCCTTCATTTTACATTTCAGAATACTTATTCAATTATTGATAGTATTTTACGAACATAATTTCTTTGTATTTCTTACAGAAACATGGTATCTAACCACAAATCACAACAATGTACCGTATCTCCAAAACTGGCGAGGAAGCCCTATGATATTAGTATTCATGAAAACGTATACAAACGGAAGGCAACAGCATACGGAACACTTCCGGAAGACGATTTCGACGGGTCGAATTCACTAACCGTAAGCGCGATTGAGAGCTCGCTCAATGTCAACCAGACTATGCCAAGAGGGGACATCCAAATTTTGAGGAGAGATAGCGACGAAATGTTCCGTCCTGATGGAACTTCTTCGAGGTATGACTATCGATACTAATTGCTAACAGACATTGCATTTTGCAGTACGTAGTCATTTGTAGAATAATGTTACTAATGTAAATGTGTGTTTTTTGCAGAAACGTTCGTCCACGAACTACAAGCACTACCAATGTAGTCTTTGGCCATAACACACTGCAAACTAACGTGAGGCTTACCCATGATATACGAAATGATGGAAACGTATTCTGTCGGAAGTCAACAGTACACCGAACGTTGTCGAGAGAAAACTTCGACGTGTCTGATACCTTGACCGTAAGTGCGATTGAGAACTCGCTTAATGCCAGTCAAACTATGCCAAGAGGAAACAACCAGTTGTTTCAAATTCTACCGAGAGCGGCTGATGGCGCACACCGAAGCGACGGTGGAAGTTCCTCGAGGTATAACAATCGACACTAATTGCAACCTAACCCTTCATTTTACATTTCAGAATACTTATTCAATTATTGATAGTATTTTACGAACATATTTTTTTGTATTTCTTACAGAAACATGGTATCTAACCACAAATCACAACAATGTAGCGTATCTCCAAAACTGGCGAGGAAGCCCTATGATATTAGTATTCCTGAAAACGTATGCAAACGGAAGGCAACAGCATACGGAACACTTCCGGAAGACGATTTCGACGGGTCGGATTCACTAACCGTAAGCGCGATTGAGAGCTCGTTCAATATCAACCAGACTATGCCAAGAGGGGACATCCAAATTTTGAGGAGAGATAGCGACGAAATGTTCCATGCTGATGGAACTTCTTCGAGGTATGACTATCGATACTAATTGTTAACAGACATTGCATTTTGCAGTACGTAATCATTTGTAGAATAATGTTACTAATGTAAATGTGTGTTTTTTGCAGAAACGTTCGTCCACGAACTACAAGCACTACCAATGTAGTCTTTGGCCATAACACACTGCAAACTAACGTGAGGCTTACCCATGATATGCGAAATGACGGAAACGTATTCAACCGGAACAGTACACCGAACGCTGTCGAAAGCGGAATTCGATGTGCCGGATTCTCTGCCCGTAAAAGCGATTGGGAACTCGCTTAATTGTCATAACATCATGTCAAGAGGAAATAACCAATTGGTGCAAATTCAAACAATAGAGAGCGACAATACGTACCCGAGTAGTGGTGAAAGTTCGTTGAGGTACGATGATTTATACTAATTGCTAACCAATCATTCAATACACACCTTAATATATACATTCGTGTTCTAAATGATTTTACTAACGCAGTTGTTTTCCTTACAGAACCACAAGCACCTTCGATGTGGTTTCTGCCCATGGTTCACGACAATGCAGCATATCTTCAAAGTGTATGAAGAAGACGCGTGACAGTCATATTGACGAAAACATAATCAACTGGAAATCAACAGCATACGGCACGATTTCGAAAGAGGACCTCGACGTGTCGGATTCCGTGACTGTAAGCGCGATTGAGAACTCGCACAATTCCAGTCGGTCCAAGTTAAGAGGAAAATGTCAGGAGTTTCCGATTCCGTCGAGAGAGAACGATGCTACGTATCGTAGTAGTGGTGTAGATGTTTCGAGAAACGTTTTTCCACGAATTAATACTATTGATGATGAAAATGTCGTTATCTTGAAGTCAGCACGCGAAACGAAAACACTATCGGATGCCGTTATCTTGCATTCAATGCCCATCGACCATGGTCTATCATCGGATGAAGAAGAAGCAGATATAGACGATGAAGCCAATGAAATTGAGGTTGGAGACTGTACATTGCTTAAAGAATTCGATCTAGAGAATATGTTTGAGAAATATTCTAATAAAACAGTACTTTTCGAAGAAGACATTGGTAACATTGCCATAATTTGACTAACAAAATACTTGAAAAACTATCGCTTTTATATTTACAGGTGAAGCAGAGGACCAACACTTGACAGGTGACTTGGGATTCAACGATACGATACCGAAACCAAGGACACAAACTCAAACCCAGGAAAACATACGAGTCTTAAACCGAGAAGCTCGTATTCATGGTCTAGAGTATACACGACCGGACGGTATTACAGTTCCAGCGAGAACATTGCGACCTGCGTGTGGATGTACGAAGTTAAAGTGCGGTGAAGCATATAGCGACAATGTTCGTAATAAAATACTTTCAACTTTTTTGAAGCTGTCGATGCCGGCCCAAAACCAGTTTCTTTCGAACCACATTGCGGTGAAAACAACTGTTAGACCAAAGGTAAAAAACTAAAAAATCTAACAGAATGAAAAAAGAAAGCAATCTTCGTCATATATTTCTACTAGTCAACATGTTTTGCCTTTCTCATACAATGAAAGGTTCTGATTTCACAATAACACTTCAACTTCTAACTCAAGTCTGAAGTCTCATCTCACTTTGTTGATATCCATCAACTGCTATTACACTTCACGATGTACCTATGGATTTATGCGCTTTTGATTGACCAAAAATAGAGAGTATGTTGCTTTGCTTCAACGTATCTGGTCACTCCCGACTCTATCGTTCACTGCGGTCTTGTTTTCAGCTATTTGTCCACCGTCATCATCAATTCCTATACTTTTGTGCTTTCTTTGCTAGATTGTCAGTTTAATAACTCAGGATGCTTACAGAGTGGCCGCGAGAAGCTGAGCAGGGGCTGGCACTGACATTAAAATGCGAGATGCGAGAAACCTGCTTGCTGCATATCAAATGGAACCTGTCAGAGTAAAAGCAGGCAGTCGGCGCCGATCCGCTCAGCTTTCACTCTGACATCATCCCTTTGGTTTGCAGCAAGCAGAATTCTCGCATCTCGCATTCTAATGTCAGCATCAGCGCCAGCTCAGCTTCTCGCCGCCACTCTGTAAGCACCTTCAGTCAACCGTCCAGCTGGCAGCATATGAGAAAAGCACAATTATACTACAGTTGTGATGCGCTGGTTGGACCACAACTTTGTCCAACTAACGAATTTGAAACGCTAGTTGGACCGACTGACAAATGTCAAAAACTCTCCAAAGGAGATGTTGGCGGTGTAAATGCATCTGTTCACATCTCTAAATATTGTCAGATTGATTGTCAAAGTAAATTTGACATGAGATTTTGGCGTTCAGATGCTTTTTAGTTGGACAATGGTCCAACTAGCGAAGGTCCAACTAAAAAGCAGTCCAGTTAAAAAGTATCCAACCAGCGAATAACGACTGTAATATGTAGACTAAGAGATTTTTTATCTGTATTTTATTTGCTTTGATGCATGGTTTAATTTACTAAAGAACTTTAATAACAATAGCAATAACATTATCTCGTTTACCATCCATTATTTAAGGTATTGAACTCAAGACGGCTGTTTACGAGAACCTACTACATGCCAGCGGTCAACGGTCGTAAACGTGTATGCAGAAATATGTTTCTAGCCACATTCGATATTGGGGACAAAAAAGTTCGAGTTCTCGCTGAAAAACAATTGGCAGGTCTCGGCATAACCGCAGACGATCTAAGATCCAACAACACCTGCCACAAAGTGGTGCCAGAAGGTCATGTTCAATACATTAAGGATCATATTACTTCGTTTCCAGCTTATACGTCGCATTACTCACGAGAGAAATCATCGAAAATGTATTTAAGTAGTGATTTAAATATTACCAAGATGTACCAGCTGTATAAACACAAATGTGAAACTGATGGCGTCACCAGTGTTCATTATAACAGCTACCGTCTAATATTCAAGCAGTTCAACCTATCATTTCGCAAACCAAAAGCGGACACCTGCTGCGAGTGTGATAAGTTTTTGATAAAACTGAAGCTGGCTCAATCTGATCTAGAAATTGCTTTGATCGAAAAGGAAAGGACCGCCCACCACAAACGTGCCCAGCTGGCATATGCTGAGAAAAAAGCAGATATGAAGGCAGCAAAAACCAGTTCAGAGATTCGGACAGCTTCACATGACCTGCAAAAATGTTTGGCTACGCCATATTTGCAAAGTGGGCTTGTGTTCTACTCTCGCCAGCTATGGACACTAAATTTCACCATTTTTTCGACAAGTAACGGAAGAAATGTTTCTAGTTGCTACATGTGGGATGAGTCGAAGGCGAGACGAGGAGCCCAAGAGATTGGATCTTGTCTTCTGCTTGATTTGCAGAAGATGAGCCAAAACATCAAGCTCATGACGTACTACTCTGACCGCTGTGGAGGTCAAAACCTCAACATCGTTATATGTAGTACATTTTTATACTTCATAGAGATGTGCAAACAGCAGCAAAGGGATTTGACAATTCGCCACAAATTTATGACCTCTGGGCATTCCCATATGGAAGTGGATTCCATTCATGCTGTGATAGAACGGGCAAAAAAACGGACCACTAACAGCATTGAAACACCACGCGATTGGGCCGTTTTCGTTGGAGCTATAAACCGGAAGGTTCCCTTCGAAGTTATCGAACCGGAACAAAGCCAATTCCTAGCATTAAAAACACTGGACCAGTATTTCAAACGTCCTCGACTAGATGAGCACCACCAGAAAATCCGTTTCAAAGACATCTGCTTTTTTGAATACAGAACTTCGGAGCCCGGAAAGGTGTTCTACAAATACAACTTCGATGATGGGCCTTATTTTTGTTTTAACATGAAACTTCCTGATAGACAGCCAAGTGAACCTCCCGCGCCTATAACAACAGAACCACTACCTATAAGTACGGAGAAATTGGAAGATCTACAGAAGCTATTACCGTACGTGACAAACAAACAATATTATCATGCGCTATTAAAACAGCTGGTTCCGAAAAGGAAAGGAAGAAAACCTAAATCGACAGTGGTCGATCACTTCGACGACGATCTAGATCCATCTGATGAGGAAGTAGAGTGAAAGTCAAACATAAAAAAATAAATTCTTTGTAAATAGTATCACAATACATTATTTTATTAATTTATTTTATACGTCCGAAAACAATCGGTTTATGGATCACAGTTCGATTATCCGTTATCCGCAGCACTGACTTTATTTGATTACGCTTGATGATTTGATGGTCTTAGTAATCTCTTGTGCTGCCGTGCACACTTGATTGTACTGTCGCAGGGTATTTTTCGTCTTCTTTAGTAGATTTGTTTAATGGATGGATGTACGTCAGGATTACATTCGTGAAATGTCCCCGCTCAGGCTCAACCACTACATGATGTAGGTGCATTTGCGGTGTACTTGGCTTGCTGAGAGAAGTCTGCACTTGCGAGGGATATCACATCGAGCATGTTGTCATGCTTACATCGAGCCTTGTTGCCATGAGGACACCATACCAGTCGAAAGCCACAAGTCCAGCACCAAACCACAATATCAGCAATCAGCATCATATGTATTAATAACACACAGAATCAGTCTGTTATATTAGGTGTCATTAACCCCTTTAACACTAACGACATGTATCGGCACCTTTCTTACACCAACTCCAGCCCGCCTAGTTCAACTCTTACAGTGCCCCGACACGGTCAATCGATCGTCTTGTAGAATTGGATCGTAAACCTGCAGCCTCAAATCACCTTCCACGTCATGAAGCATTCCACCTCCGACCGCTTGAAAATATCTCGAAACTACCATCGAGCTCAGCATTCTCTTCCATACTATTTGAAGCAAAAAGAAATGACATACCATAGTACCAAACAAACAAGCCAAACACCTTATTCTAATGATCAGCCGAGGGTGCCTGTCGATTATCAATTAAAACGCTAATGATGTAACCATCAAGAACACGTCAGACAACCTTAATTGACGCCCTTGACACCTTTTTGGCCATACCATACCGTAACGCGAGTGCCACTGTGAAAACTGTCGAATATAAGTTGACAGCTTTAAGCAATATCTAGGGCACAATTATCAGTTACGTCACTTAGTGACTAGAAGGAAATGTAGTTACTAGGAGACGTGACTGTAAGGCCCCGGATATTTCTGAATGGCCCTATTCTCACAATCATCTTTCCTCTACTCACTAGATGACGTGACTGTGAGAATAGGGCCGGAATTCTGTTCCGAACTTTAAAATGCTTCTGATTCTTGTATAGAAGCGATGTGTAATAACACATATTGAAGATAACCAACCATGTAATCCTAGTGTCCATGTAGGAGAAAGCACAATTGCACCTATAGGTGGATTAAAATAAGTTGTTTAACCTTGACATTCAAATGGTCGCACGAAAGCCCTGTTGGTGAAGGCCGACCTTGGTTGGAACGTTTGTGATCTCATAAAGAGACGCTCAGCTTGTTCACAAGGAACTTTTTGCCAGCTGAATCTATGCGAAGAGCAGATTAACAATACTCTAGTGATGTTCTGGGTACTGGAAACATTCCAGCAAGCATCTCTGGTGACATCAAAGAAGTAAACCAACAGTGCAATGAAACATAATCCCGACTCTGTACCACAGACGACTGTTAGTATCAACCGATATTTTGGCTTAATAAAATGAACGATACAAAATTGCAATTGGTAAAATAAGAGGCATCGGAACTACCTCTTGCAGCGAAGGTGATCGAAGAGTAAAGCTATATCTATGATGTTCTCACCAAAGAAAGCACTGACGAAGCTTCGAGCGAAATATAAATAACACTGTTGCGACGAGACTGAATTGGAATTCACAAGTTCTGCTCCGACCGCGAGACCATGTGAAAGTGTTCGAATTGAATTGCGTTAAACGCAGACAACTTCGTAGATGCTTATAAGCAATTATGCGATTAAAACATCAGATTTATCTGGAATCAGCTATTATTTTCATTTCAACGTGAGCTACTTTGACGGAAAAATTCCGATCAACATAAATGTCCTGTCTGCTATCGGTATCCTTTTCGACCCATGCATTTTTAGGCCCAATCATAATGATAGCTAAAATGCCTTGGTGCTGGCTTCTCTAGTTGACAACACGATTTTAGCGACGAGAATTGTATTAAAAATGGTACACTTCACAAGATATAGTAGTAGGGCAGTGCTGGTTGAAAAAATCACGGTCTGGTTTACTTCCAACATAACTTTGATAATGGTTAAATATTGTAGAAATTGTCCCCATTTCAGTGGTAACAGGAGAGCTGTAACAGAAATCATCGTTTCCTTCGGTTGATCCAACGGATTGTACGAGAGAATGATGAGATCACGGCGAGTGTCGACACAAGCTCTAAAAGAAAAGGCGATAAAAAATAAAAATTAATATATAACTAAGCTCTTATTGAAGAACCTCGAAAATCTTTTTAAAACCAATCCAATTTCAAACAACACTGCTAGGGCTAAATGGATGTTTACAAAAACTTACGGACGAAACATAAAAACACCAATCTATGCTTTTGTCTGGAAGACGGGCCAAACATTGCGGGCGAAATAGAGCTGTCATTTTTTTTTCGGGGCCGAACACAAACGGCGAAATGGAGACAAATCTTTCAAAGGGGACTAAATAAATATTCTACCTATTTTATGGCAATAAACGAAAAATAAAATCGAATTAATGGCAAATTATCGAAATTAAAGCCAGTGTTTATACTCAAACTAAAAAAAAATGATAAAAGATTCCAAATCGCTAAATAGGAGTTGAAATAAAGCATGGGAATTTCAACATCAAATTTCTCAGCTTGCTCTCATTGCGACTTTGGCCCTATTCAAATGTTGATACGGAATTGTCGTTACACGAACTCTGATGATGATACCTTGGTTTCTCAATGCATCTTACTAAACGAATTTTACTTCTCCATATTTAGACATTATAGCACAGATAAACAGACACACAACTATGACGAAAACCCTCCAAAAAATCTCGTTTTACGCATTTTGCCAAAACATTAGCTCCACTATTTATATTCGGTCTCAAACACTGATTTTCACTTTATGATCGGGGAAAATATTCCCCTCGTATACTTCGGTGAATGCCAGTGGCGTCATCATCGTATATGTAACAACAGTCCTAATGAACAAATGTTTTTTAAGTTGCCGATAGCGCTATCGAAGAATTGTTTTCGAGTAATATATCGGTTGCAAATCTCTATTGGTAAGTACACGGTGTCAGATGTTCCATATATTCAGGAACAATAAACGTTATCATGTGCGACGAAATGCATATTGTTTCGTCAAATTAAGCTTTCTGTTTCGGCTAATCAGTGGCGTAGCCAGAAATTTGGTTTGGAGGGGGTTTTGATGAAAATCGCAAATTTTTTTAAAAAATGCTAAAATTTAATATGAGTTTGATAAATTATTGAAAACTCAAAAACATAAGTAGTCTAACAGATGTCATTCCAGTCTATAAACAAGAAGGATCAACATGGAACAGTTTTCAAACCTCTATAGATTATTTTCTTGTATAATATGTCAATGAAGTCAAAAATTGCGATCTTTTAAAGTGGGATAAATGATCTAAAAAATTTTCAACGTTCAAGATCACCTAATATAATAATCCTTGACTTTGAAGGTTTGACAACTTCGGGAAGTTATCAACATAAAACAGCGCCTGCTTTGATATAGAAATTTTAGTGATTAACTCTCATAGAGGTAATTATGGTGAATTAATTTTTCAAAAATATTAAGAGACATGGTGCCTTCAGCAAAGTTTTTGATAATGTCATTTCAAACAATTTTGTTGAAAATATGAAGGCTACATGAATTCAACATATAGGAATTTAAATGGACTGGGCCTGCTATATTTCTTCTTAGTGAAGAAAAATTTAGGTGAAAACTATTTTTTTCTGCGCTACGGATAAAATTGTTTGAAACAATCATTGCGAGTTGAGAACACAAAACCTATAACTAAATTATGGATGGATGGAACCGAACTTGCGTTTCGACTTCATCTCATCAGAATCCGACACTAACTTGGTGGGCGGACTAAGCTAGCGCCGAATTGATGCTAGCTCCTGAAAATGGAATCACTCTTTGTGTTTTTGAGTCCTTTTAATATCTGGGAATTATTGTATAAGCTTCAAAGGCACCTTGAACGCAATGTGAATTTATTACTTAATTACCGCAGAAGAGATTTATCAAATACAGTAATTTCAGAATAGCTTGTTGTAAAGGTTTTCTACTACTATATTTCGATACTCTGAATATGTGGGATATTTATGTTTTTGACAAAGTTGTTAGAAATAGCACTTTCGAAAACTTTGCTGGAGACATTAAGTCTCGACCCAAATTTGGTTGAAGACTAATTCTTGTCTATAATTACTTCTAGCAGGATTAACCGTCAAAATTATTCTATCAGCAGATGAACAGTTTTACGTTTTGAAATTCTTCAATGTTACTTAACATCGAAATTTGGCAGTTTCGAATGAATGTGATCGTGGCCGTTAAAAATTTATCGAGCATTAATTTTACTTTTCTTCATTAGTCAACCTCACAACTTGCAGTACGTAGCACACAAAATTTTAGTACGCCATTCATTGCATCCTGCTAAGAGGCTAGTCATATAGTTGATAATACAACAAAAATCCAATGCTCATAAAACCGATCCTGACCTGCTAGAGATAAAATTACATCAGCTTTCAACTAGTTTCTGAAATGTTATTCTTGTTGTTAACCATATTGAATTGTTGTCTAAACTCTACACAATCTAAAAAATACATTTTCAGCAAATGTTGAAATGTATGTAAGTTTTCGGTAAACAAGCTTATGTTTTATATGCAATCAACCTATTCAAATTTAGATTCCCATTCGAAAAATTGTCTCTAATCCATATTTTGAAGCATCTTTCTCAAAATGAGCTCATAATAATTCAGATAGTTATTTTATTTTACATTGACGTAATTTGACAACTGTGGGATTTTGGCTAAGAGATAAGTTACAAGATCCCCTTCCCACAATTTTCCAAAAGTTCTCATGACGCTTTAAACACAGTTCTCAATGTAGTGTTCAGAGAATATTTTTCCAAAAATATTTTGTGGAATATTAAATTAAATTCGTCAGCATCATTTTTTTTCATTCCAATTAATTTTGGTTTGGGGGGGGTTTTAACCCCCAAAACCCCCCCCTGGCTACGCCACTGCGGCTAATTAATTGAACGTTATTAGCACTGCATTGCGCACATGGTTAGTTTGAATATGGGAGACTTCCGTAAGCTTAGGCTGCATATTTACGTTTAGTAGTTATTAAACCTTATCAATCGTAGTTCTAATGGGAGTTTGTGAAAAATCATTCACTATGCACCCAATTTTTTTATGCCAGTTGGGGGTTTCAATTGATTCAAATTAAACACATAGTTAAAATTCAAGTAAATTCAACTGTTTACTTAGAACTATTTGTACTACAACTTCAACTTCCGAAAATACCCATATTGATTGGGTTATAACGAACTTCGCTAAACCGGAAGTCGCCATTCTGGATTTTAAATGGCGTCAAAATCAATTTATGGCACCTACTCGCCAAGAACCTACCTAAAATACCCATATTGATTGGGTTATAGAGAATTTCGCTAAACCGAAAGTCGCCATCGTGAATTTCAACATGGCGTCAAACATAAATTTCTTGTGCCTACTCGTCAAGACCATTCCGAAAATACCCATATTGTTGAGGTGCGGGCCATAAGAAGTCTTCCAGACCCGTCTGTTCCATCTTTCCAAAAGTTTTCTGCAAGTATGAGAACCAAGAATATTTTTGGCAAAAACCGTGTTAATTGTGAAATCCGTGCAAAAAAGCTGACAAAAGTTCTGTGCATTTTAAAGGATTTTGAATACTTTTTTCAGAAGTCTAACTCTTTCGCATTCAAAAGGACGTAGAATATTTTTGCAAACACCGCGTTATTTGGAAAATCCGCCTAAAAAATCCTCGTAAAAACAAGCAAAAACACGTAGAAAAACCTGAGTGTAGTATCAATCCACAAGGATTTAGTTAAAGCTATGTGAAGCGATTATTAGTTTTTGCTCAGGATCATAGGAAGGACTGATGATTTGTTGTTTATTGTTTACTGTTTGCTGTTTACTGTTTACTGTTTTCTGTTTACTGTTTACTGTTTACTGTTTACTGTTTACTGTTTACTGTTTACTGTTTACTGTTTACTGTTTACTGTTTACTGTTTACTGTTTACTGTTTACTGTTTACTGTTTACTGTTTACTGTTTACTGTTTACTGTTTACTGTTTACTGTTTACTGTTTACTGTTTACTGTTTACTGTTTACTGTTTACAGTTTACTGTTTACTGTTTACTGTTTACTGTTTACTGTTTACTGTTTACTGTTTACTGTTTACTGTTTACTGTTTACTGCTAGTGTTTATTGTTCATTATTTGATTTCCATGCTATATTTCTCCCTAAGGACAAAAAATGGGTAAACACCAATATTTCTCCCAAAGTCGAGAATTTTTTATGAAACCACTCTGTGCGTGAAGGGCAAAAATCCTAACCTAATAAAGTCGTGGGTTGCATTTCGACTTCGTCTCATCTGAATTCGACACTAATCGGTTGTTACCCATTGTTTTCCTCCTCGGGGAGAAACAGAGCTTTCGCATTGGCCTGCTAGGCCAAACCAAGTTTAGGCTTCGCTATATCTCGTTGGCATAACAGAACTTCTGCTCTAACGGGACATCACGTTTGGTCAGTTGTTTGATTCGAAACACAAATTGTGTTTTCGTTTTGGATCTAACCTTGATCCGGTGCTAAATTATTCCGGTGACTTTATTTATTAATATGCGATTTCTGTCATTTCGTAACGTGTTCGCGAATCTGCCGCCATTTTTTTCTATAATCTGCTATAATTCTCTAACAATTCCATAAATTTCCATTACAGGCAACTATAATGCGGAACATTCCACTAAATTTCCGCCTTTATCCGCTATATCTGGTATTCGTCCGATAAAATCGGTTAAAGTTTTTCTCATTTTAACAACATACAATTAGATAAAGATTACTAGTTAGGGAAATGTGTGAAATTTTAGAGCCATAGTACTTAAATAAAATAAAAATTTAAATCTTATTTGAAATACTTCCACTAACCCGATAGTGTTATAGCAATTACGACGATTTTTAAACATGCTTTATTTTAATGTAATGTCCCCTTTCAAAATATCGTCTATGGCAGGCGCGTCAGATTTTGAACGTTAATAACCTCCATTACCTGGAGAGAAGGTGATTATTGGGATTCATCTTCGTAGATTAATTTGTGCAGCTCGTGCTAGTAACCAGGACCAATCGGAACAAATATTTTTATGGCAAACAATTTGGTCCTTATTAGCGCTATCAAACCACTCAAAAGAATTAAATTTGAAAATCTTTTCCTTCGCTTATTCCTTATTAATTCCCGCTAATAACTTGCAGCGAGCCACAAATCTTGATTAGTTGTTGTTCGAAGGTCCTCCTCTTTCTCGATGAAAGTAAACTGATTTCATTCGATGGCCAGCCCATTTGGTTTCCAACACAAACTGAACCAATCGAAAAACACACTATAGATAAGGGGCAGTGTGCGAGGGACGCGAGTGTTGATTTTCTTTCCGTTTGCTAAGAAAGGGTCACTCTAGGATGATCTAGGCCTGCGAATTGAAGTAATTTGATGTTCATTCCAATAGATTTTTAACCTATGATGTATTTCGATTATACCGATTTGTATGAGAAATTCCTATGTGACCGCAATAACCAAACTGTAACTCCAGAACCAAAAATCAGAACTGAATGAAATTCAATGGCAGTCAATGGGAGTATTATATCCTTCATTTGAAATCAAGTTGGTAAAAATTGGTCAAGAGTTCGCTGGGAAATAGGTGTGACATTAGCTCGGGAACGTGACGAGATCCCCGGGGATCCATCATAGGTGGCTAATGTCTATGCCAGGAGACATGCTGTGAACTCGAGTGATTATGCTTATGCTGCCGAAGCTCGACCCTCATTAGCAGAAGACAAAAGTTAAGCCCGTAGGATATTAAGCCTGTTCTAATGACTGCCACTTTTAGTTTTCCAATCTGTATACTTCACATCCTTGCTCTTACTTGAGTACTATGGCTCTAATTTTCATAACTTTTCCTATCCAGTAATCTCTAGCTAATTGAATGTCGTTAAAATGTGAAAAAGAAAATGTGACTAACATAGTCGAAATAAAAAAGGAAAAAAGTTACCAGTTTATATGGGAATTTGCTGTGTGACCGCATTCTTCAACTCTTAACTTCGGAACCGGAAGTCTGATCAACTAAAAATTAAATAGCGTCTTATGGGAGCGTTATACCGTTTATTTGAAACCATGTTTGTGCAAATCGGTCCAGCCATCTCTGAGAAAATTGAGTGAAATTATTTGACACACGCATACATAAGCACACACACAGACATTTTGCGATCTCGACGAACGGAATAAAATGTTATATGGCACTCGGCCCTCCGGGCCTTGGTTAGGAAATCGTTTTTGGAGTGATTGCATAGCATATCTTTATATGAGAAAGGCAATAATTTATCATGAAGAATCATTTGAGAATTTCCCATTCAAACATGGTTCCGTTGCATACCATTAAATTTTAATTAACGAAGTGTAGTCACGACACTCCGGTTATGTCGCAAACAGTACCCATCCATATTTTATTATAATAAATAATTTGAAATATTTCTCGTCCAAATCACTTTTTATCCCAAAATTCTGGTGAGTACACTAAGACTCGGAAAATATTTCACTGAAAACCACCAAACAAATCTCACTACACTGAGATATAAGTTGGGAAATTGCCGTGCCGAATTGCATGTGTATCAACACATTTGAAGTACCGGCTCCTTATGTATTCTACATCTCTCCGGTTATGTCGCGAACGTTATCCACTACCTTTTTTATTTGCACGAAAATATTTTATAGACGAACTACCCTAACACACGCACAAACTAATGCACCCCCCCCCCCAACAGTCACTAGCTATCCAATCAATATTGCTAACCAACCGACAGTCTGGGACGGCAAATTCGATTACTACCGCACCGGTTGGTGTTGGTCCGTGTTTTTTTCACCGGATTCACAGCGGTCCTCGTTAAACTGCCACAGCGTGAAATTCGATCAGCTTGGTAACTGAAATTCAATTTCGAGCAGAGTCGCGGTTTGAGCGGGTCTCCTGTCAGGATCTTCTACCCGAATGCCCATTCGATGGAAGATTCGGTTTGTCGTCGTCATCAGATCAACTGCAGCCAAGCGGTACTTGATAGATGAACATGAATTACAACGGGTACTTTGTCCTGTGAGCATTTTAGAACGCATCGGGGGCATTACAACCAGACAGTTCTACTGTAGATATAGATAACCCATTTCACTGACCAAATTCCATTTATTATCCTCTCCATTCTCTTCTCTGAAGTAATTTTTCAGCGAAATGCCGGGTTCTGCATTCCACCGGTAGGTATGGCATACTTTCCCTCGGAAGAATTATTTGCACTTCATTTCATTGGTCCCAGCTGTCTGCTGTCGGTAAAAAACAAACTGGGCATGTCTGAATCAATAGGGAAAATATTTTCATTTTCCCCGCTATTTTTTCGGCTCCTCTTGTCAGCCTCCCTAAAATTCAGACCTATAATCGTTCGCATGTTTGCTTGGCCGAAGGTCCAACGGAATTGAGCGGGAAAGGATTCACAAACTTTTCGCGGGGCCCTTCCAGGTCGCTGGGATTTATCTGCCCGCGGCGCGAGTGGCAGTTTTCAGTAAACGTTGGAGCGATTGGTTAAAACAAATAGGATGCATTGAGGAGATTTAGAATTTTCCGGTTGTGTATGTATGGGATTCAGAACACAGAGCGAAAATTTTCGTATCTAAATCAAACCACACTGAATTTTTTTCAATGAATGGCAAACCAATCGCTGGATTTGAAAAAACCTGTTTTAATCCACCTAGCGGTGCAATTGTGCCTTTCTCATTTCTCTAAACTATGGCACGGAGGCTTTTTATGTTCAACATAATCGTGGAAATGTCCATTACATTCTTAGTACACATTGCACTTATACATAGTGGCATGCCAGCCACGAACTTGATGAGCTACGTGTCGACGGTGAAATACTTGAAACAAAAAAATATCATACTCCATTAGCCTAATCAGCATTAGATCAATGTTATCTGCTTGCTAACTCATTTTGTCATGCGGGGGTGGGTATGTGAAGAGGGCGAAAGTCCCATGAACGAACGACTCCCCAGCTTGAATTGGTATGCTTTGTGATATAGTGGTGGTTTAAAGATGATGGGGTTGAAAGGGAGGGGTATGAGGGCTGGATGGGGTGGTGGCCTGAGCGGTGATTTAAGGAGATTTTTAAAGGAGGGGAGCGAACAGTAGAGGAGGGGTGTAACCCCCCTCCGTAATCCATCAACTACGCCCCTGTTAAAATCCTGAAACCCTATGCGAGTCGAAAAAAATTTTCGGATTAGGTTGACGTTTTTCAGAGTGATTGCATAACCTTTCTATATGAGAAAGGCAAAAATGTGCCAAAATCCAAAAAAGTGAATCGTCGTCAAATTTTTTTTTCGAGTTTGCATCAAATCTCGACGTTTCATGCACCTTGAACACATTTAGCATCAAAAATAAAAATTCTATTTTTAATTTTTCCTATAGTTTATATGAGAAATTTCTGTGTGGCCGCACTCTGAAACCCGTAATTCCGGAACCAGAATTCCGATCGATCCAAAATTCAATAGCAGCCGATGGGAAGGTTGCACCTTTCATTTGAGACTAACTGAGTCGAATGGGATATGACACTCGGCTCTCCGGGCCGGGATTAGGTTGACGTTTTTCAGAGTGATTGCATAACCTTTCTATATGAGAAAGGCAAAAATGGCAAACTTTTCCAAAATCAGCGAGGATTTGGTTATCTTATAAAAATAATCGCTATACCACGTGAATAGTCCTATTTGACGTGTGGTACTTTTGCCACCTCGTAGTGAAGTAATAAATATAACAGAACGAATGTATCTTAAGCGGCTATTTTCACTTCTGATGATAGCACTTTCACATGCATCAGTGCACTTTTATGCATATTTCCCATTTACACTATATTTAAGTTACTGTTTTATTTGTTTAATCCTAGTTGCAGTTTTGATTATATTGTTTCTTTCTTGTCTTTAAGCTATGTGGTTGGCTGGCCACTCTTGAAATTTAAAAACATTAGTTTGTTTTTATTCTAGATAAAGACTAAATAGTACTTTCAAATTTCTAGGCAGCACCGCCAAATACATAACCTTTTTACTCTTCTCATTTTTTGCTCTTCTGTTCTTTTGCTTTTCAAATATTCTGATCGTCAGCCCTTTCGTTCTTCTGCTTGAAGCAGCAAAGTCGTTATATTCGTTGAATGAAAAATAATAAAATATTCCATTCTTTATTTCATGAGTTGCTCCCCCCGGTTCTATTATTTTACTGTGTTTTTCGGAGTCGAACAAAGATATATGCGTAAGTCATTGATTGTACTTATACTTGGGCAAATTCTCTTGAGCTCAAACACCATACTGATCCTTAATAAGAACATCAATATAATCCGAGCCAAATTCATAAGTATCGTCCCAATAGCCCATAAATATACCAAAATATGGTTCGGACCATATCGGACCACAGAGATAGTGCTGTCATGTGTTGATCCCAAACAATATCAAAGCACGATGCAGTGGGGATAAATTCGACCATGATTATGGGTGCATTACGAGCTTTTCATTTGCTCAGGGTGTGATTACGCATTACGCAACATTTTCCTCATTGGGAAAATTGGGTACAAACCATTCTTACCCATTAAGGCCAACTCATCGAAAGCTTAGTAAGTCATAAATTGCGTTTCGGCTTTCAATGCCATGTTCCGATTTCACAGGGCTCATCGGCAAATTTGAGCTTTTTTTCTTGCGGGACATCACGCTCGCGGGTGATTTTGACAAACGGTTTTGCATTCGTTTTGTAGGCGAAACCCAGTCCTATTAGAACAATTGATAGTATAATTACAGTTTTTGCCGATAGGAAAGTTACACGGGTTCAAAAACAGGTAAAATAAAATCAAAATCAGCCATAAGTCTTTACACAGCATTCACAGCTATTTTGTTTCTTCGAAAAAGTTGTGTGTTTTGTAATGATAAAAAATATCTTCGAACATTGTTAACGCGAAAAATCAGAAACAAAAAAGCTATAAATAAAAATAAGAATTGTAGGACTTCATCATAGAAAATACCTTATAACTCAATAACTGTGAGTGACAGAGACAACATGTCATCTGCAAAATTTATGAAAATACTCTCCTCTACAACTTTGTTGAAGACGGCCAAGCGCTATCTCTTTCGGTTCAAAAGTTAAATTTTTTATAGCCTACTATGATCAATTTTTTAAAACAACAATGTTTCCAAAGGATGGCGCTTTTTACACACACAAACATTGTAGAATATGTAAAATCGCTAATATGAACAGTTTTGACTCCAATGAATTAAGTACCTCTAAACGCTGTTTTGAGCCACTGTGCAGTGGTTAGCTTTGGACCATGGATCGTGTTCATTGTTTTGGATCTAGTGTACATCTGGTACAAAATTAGTGAAATCTAGATTTTGATTTTTGGTTTTTTGTCCCTTTTTAGTCTTTTTGGTTATGTTTTTCTTGTGTTTGGTTTATTTTTGGTACTGTTTGACTTATTTTGTTCTTAGTTACATTCGTGGTTATGTTTTTAAACTAATTGCTTTTATTGGTTATTATTGGTTCTGTTGGTTTCTTATAGGCTCCTTATTTAACTTAATTTACTATTTATGGGATTTTTGTGACTCTCTATTAATTCTATGTTTTCTGTTTATTGGCACTTTATTAGCTCTAAGTTATTTTTTGTTCTTTGTACTTCGTCAGTTTCTTTTTGACGATTTTGCTACTTTTTCGCTTGCTCGATTTTGCACATCGTTTTCCAGCTCTTTCTCTATGGATTATTATTTTTTGCTATTTCCTTTGATATTTTTTTTCCTTTCATGAGTCTTTCATTTTGCTGAATTTTGGTTCATTTTTCGAAAGAAAAATGGAAAGATAGGTCTAATTTTTTGCTCTTCTGTTTATCTGAAATTCTGCTCTATCGCTTCTCAGTTTTCCTCCTCTTCTTATATTTTGCTCTTCCGATTTCCGATCTTTTACTTTTATATTCTTCTTTTTTGGACTGTTCGAATTTTTAGATTATGTGTTTTTAACTCAGGTAAGCTGCGTACAAGGCAATCGATTCACTACCGACGCTCTGCTCGTCCCTTACCATCTATGTTGTAAAATGTAGCACTAACATTTTCCAGCCTGAATATGACTCACATTATAGACCATAATTATTCCAAATAAACTATTTTGCGAAACTCATCATCATTTCACAAAAAAATAAAGTTTACGGGAATTTACTATTGATTCACTGTCCTATATTTCTAGGTCCCATGCAAAACTGATTCAGACATTACTTCTTTAAAAGTTTAATAACTTCTAAGAAAGTTGGACTGATGTGCAGTCTGCTACAAAACCAGATATTTTTTAAATTTTTCAACGACATCCTATTAGCTAGAGATTGTTGAGTAGAGAAAGTTATGAAAATTTAGAGCCGTAGTACTAAAAGGAAAGCAAATATGTGAAATATGCAGATCGGAAAACTAGAAGTGGCTGGGTCATTAGAAACAGGCTTACAATCTCACAGACTAATATTTTGTCTTCTACTGGCAGGAGTCGAGCTTTGGTAGCATTACTACGAATCGCTCAAGTCTACCAGCATGTCTCACGGCAAAGACAGACTTATCCCTCTTTACAATAAGAACCGACAAAAGAGAAGTCACGTAAGATCACCACTGAAAATCTGTCGACGATTCTAGCATCAATGAAATGCTGCTGTTCATCTCTGTTTGCCTTTCGAATGCCGGGGTAGATTTTTATTAGACTATTGCCATTCCTCTTACAGTGCTAGCTGGTTTGCTACTGTGTGATGGTTTTGCCTACAGCGACTCTTTTTTCCTTTTTAATTTTGACTAATATTTAGTCACATTATATTTTTTACTTTTAAACGACATTCAATTAGTAAGAGATTACTGAGTAGGAAAGTTGAAAATTTAGAGCCGTAGTACTCATGGAAGAGCAAGTATGTGAAATATATAGATCGAAAAACTGAAAGTAGCAGGCTTAAAATCTTACGGATTAATCTTTTGTCTTCTACTGGTTGTATGTATTAAAATTATCTTTCTTACTTTCACTTGCAGTGAGAATTCGAAATATGTCCAGCTATTTTGTATTCAAGTTCGTGAACTGTATTTTTTTTATTTTGATTATAGAGGTTTTAATTTTCAGACCTCTTCGGGTTAGAAAAATCTCATGAAAAATTTCTAACCCTATGTGCGGGGTCAGGACTCGAACCCAGCTGCGCTGCGTACAAGGCAATCGATTTACCAACTACGCTACGCCCATCCTCTCGTGAAATGTACGACTACTATAAATAAATGGCATTATGGATGTTGTGAAAGCACTAATTATCTGCACTATGATTGGTCCGTACTATTCGATCGAGTAAGTTAGCGTTGCTTTGACGGCACGTATAAGGAATGGCCAAAAAGAAAAATTCGTCAGCTTACGTTTTGACGTCGTAGCAGCAGTAAATCGCTCGTAGGTCCAGCGGAGAGAAGGCTCCCCATAAGAAGTTGGAATTAAAATGGTGGTTTGCCGGATTTTAATATAATCTCTCAGAAGAGAATAGAGATTGGCAGCATTCAAATTAGCAGACTAAAGGGTATTCTACTTCACTGCGGTTGTGTTTTTGATATTACCCACTCATATTGTTTGGGTGAACTGACCACCATTTGAACGTGGTTTCCCAACGAAACCGATTAGGCTGATTGGTATGATGCTGGATGAATATAAATCAAGCATCAAAATAGCCAAAGAGACATCCGTCTCGATCGCGACGTTAGATGGATTGAAGCAAGGCAGTACACTTTCTAATCATTTGTTCAACATAGCCCTCGGAACTGCGCTAGGAAGATATAACGCATAAGAGAACATTATTGACATTGATCAGAGAGTAAAGGAATAGGCCTGTGTGTCCTTAAAACGGGACGCTGGGAGAATCGGACTGACTATAAACTCTGGAAAGACAAAGTGGATGGTAGCTGATAGAGAGCGGGACAGTCCGAACGGTATTGGTTCCGAGGTGGAAATCGATGGGGTACGGTGTGAGGTTTTCGACGTATTCGTACATTTTGGAACACTTGTGACATGTGATAACGGGTGTACCCCATTAGCCTTAAATACGTTAGGCATACGGACGGTTAGTATACGTACGTTAGGCATAATGGACGTCAGGCATAAAGACATCAGACATAATGAACATTAGGTATAATATACGTTAGTCATAAAGGACATTAAGAATAATGGACGATTGGCATAATAGACGTTAGGTATCAATTATCACGTTGAAGTATCACTTAACGGAACTTATGGCGTGAATGTTTTAACTTTTTTAAAATTATAGAACTACTCTTAACTCAATCAAAAAAAAATCTTTGCTCAAATAAAAGAAGCAGATCGAATGCTTGGCATGCAGAAACTCAGCTTGTTTTAGTTTCTCGTATAACCGATAAATTGCACATGACTAAAATTGGCTCAACCCTTTTGTTTAAAATAAATTTCAAACGCATATTAACATAGATTAGTTCTTACATACATGCATGGTGCAGTTATCCAAGAAGAAAATATATGCCATGAAGAACAGCTCATGAAAGAAAGAATGATGCATTTGCTGCTTCTATATTGATTATCTCCCATATTATGCAGTTCAATGAATGTATTCTTGAAGCCGTCAAAGATAGAATTACGGGAATTGGCTGATATGAGTGAGAGTTTTTTCATGTACTGCGACGAGTTACTGTAACAAAAAAGGTATCGCTACAAACGTAACATCCATACCCTACTGTTGATGCTGTCCATAACAGTGCAAGTTTCCGTAGGTTCCAAAACTTAATGTTTGTTCATTATTTAGCTTTACTTTTTAATGTATGGGTACAAATGTATTGGTAATACATCTAATAGGCTTGAGATGTGCTTAAATTAAAGCTGTTCACCGTAATGATGAAAGCATATAACTCATCCATGGAAAAAATAGAAAAAAATCTACACTCGCATGGTGTTTTTCATTTTGCAGTCGCTCGTTATAGTTATGCGAAGGTATGCAAATGGATACAGGAAAGCGTAGTTTTTTCTAACCCAAAAAACGAGCATAAGGTTGAAATCTTTACAATAAAGAAAGCATTGCGTTTATTTTTATATTTTTTGTGCATTATGCCTATCGTCCATTGTGCCTAACGTATATTATGCCAATCATTCATTCTGTCTTATGTCTTAATTAGCTCTAACGTCGCGCACCCTACGATAACAATGTCAGTCAGAGGAAAAAGGCGCGTTGCAACTGAAAACAGGAGTTTCTATGGTTTACGTTCTTGGCTAAAATCGCATAGCTTACAGACACTCATAAAATTAAAATTTGTGCTATACAAATAGCTGTTGTTTTACATGGCCATAAAGTGTAGGCGTTAAACGCAGTGCACTATCCAGTGCACTATGGTCCCAAAGCTGTATTTAGTAAGACAAAAATGTTTGCGCCAAAACCGTTGGTTTTAGATATATAGTATATTCGGCAAACTTTATTAGTACTTTCTTGCCGATTTTTTTATATTAGTTGAATTAGGGTGGTCCTTGTGGTTAGGGTGTTCAAAGTATCAACTTCTTAGATATGTAAAATTCAGCTACATAATGTTCTACAAAGTTATAAATCAATCAAATTTAAGCAACTTTTCTTAAGAAACTATGTGGCTATCTCTAATGGTTCATGTGCTATAATTTTTGCAATATTTAAGGTGGGGTGGCTCTTTAAAAATTGGTTTTACATTAATATCTTTTTATGTGTTAATTTCTCGCTAATACTTTGTTCTAGAGGTGTTTAGAACTTTTGTAAATACACATTTTTGCCGAAGCAATGAAGTTTCTATCTCTTTTGTTTGCATAGTTACAGGGGATTTTCAAAACAAAAATGGTTTCTTTCAACATTGCAAATGGATTTTCAATCTTTTAATTTTATTTGAAAGATCGAAACTTTTGTAGTTTTTGGTGAAAAAATTGCGGGAGCGGTATTTCTGTAAAATAAATAATTAATTTTTGAAAATGGTATATTTTTCAACAAAAATCGTTCATAACTTTTCAAATAGACGAGATAATAACTTTGTTACTTCAGCAAAAATATTCGCCATACAAAGTTCTAAAAGTGCTGCAAACAAACTATTCACGATAAATCAATGTATAAAGTGACAAATGAGAAATAGTGATTTTAAGGGGTCACGTTTTCAACGTTCAATCTCCTATGGTAAAATCAACTAAAAAATAGTCATTGAGTGTGATAATACCGAATGTCATGGCAATTCTATTGGATTTGTAAACGTTTTTGAAAGAACAATCTACCGTACATCTAAATAGTACAGTGGATTTACAGTAGTGTTAGCTGCAAACTATCGTTAACTCTAAATCGGCCAACAAAAGTCATCTATGCTCACTTAAGTAAATCCTTTTTGGTTTGGACTAGTGCTCAAAACGAGTGCTAGAAAGAAAATGTTTTAGTTCACGTCTTGTTATCTTAAAATAAAATCTTGAAACGAGTGTTATTAATAGCAGCGGAAATTATTGTATGGTTTTCCAACATTTATGCAATGTTTGAAAGTATAAATTAATTATCGACTATAATGACGGCTGTGGGTAATTTAAAAAAAGATTCTCAATTTTTTGTTACTTCAAAACAAATAAAAGTAAAAGGTCTGAAAATCGCTAACCGCGAACTGGTAAAATAACTCATAAAGCATAATTCCCTAGCATCTATAAAATGCATGATGACGGTACTTGCTTTATTGGCCCCGTAATAGATAACTTTTATTTGGAGTTTACTATAGTACGCTATTAACACTATTGTGAATTCACGCTAACATGTAGTTGTACGGTAAAATGTTGTGTTTTCAAACAGTGTCACATATTCAATAGATTTTTATTATAACACACATTGACTATTTCTCAGTTGATTTTACCATAAGAGATTGAGCGATGAAAACGTGACCTCTTAAAATCACTATTTCTCATTTGTCACTTCATACATTGATTTATCGTAAATAGTTTGTTTGCAGCACTTTTAGAACTTTGCATGGCAAAGATTTTTGCTGAAGTAACAAAGTTATTATCTCGTCTATTTAAAAAGTTATGAACGATTTTTGTTGAAAAATACACCATTTTCAAAAATTAATTATTTATTTTACAGAAATAACGCTCCCGCAGTTTTTTCATAAAAAACTACAAAAGTTTCGATCTTTCAAATGAAATTAAAAGATTGAAAATCCATTTGCAATGTTGGAAGATATATAGCTTTGAAAAACAACCATTTTTGTTTTGAAAATCGCCTGTAACTATGCAAACAAAAGAGATAGAAACTTCATTGCTTCGGCAAAAATGTGTATTTACAAAAGTTCTAAAAACCTCTAAAACAAAGTATTAGCGAGAAATTAACACATAAAAAGATATTAATGTAAAACCAATTTTTAAAGAGCCACCCCACCCTAAATATTGCAAAAATTATAGCACATGTACCATTAGAGATAGCCACATAGTTTCTTAAGAAAAGTTGCTTAAATTTGATTGATTTATAACTTTGTAGAACATTATGCAGCTGAATTTTACATATCTAAGAAGTTGGTACTTTGAACACCCTAACCACAAGGACCACCCTAATTCAACTAATATAAAAAAATCGGCAAGAAAGTACTAACAAAGTTTGCCGAAGATATTATATATATAAAACCAACGGTTTTGGCGCAAACAGTTTTGTCTTCCTAAATACAGCTTTGGGACCATAGTGCAGTGCTTTATTTATTTTTGAATTCTGCATTCAATACTTGATAGCATAGTCAACGCAGACGCATGCTGACATCGCTGAGCTACGGTGGACTGGACATGTAGCGCGAATGCCGGAAAAGAGACCAGCCAAAGTTATGCTCATCAAAGCAACTAAAAATAATTTCCTAATTTCTAAAATGTCGATGCACGTGGATTATTAAACAACAAAACAATGCAAAAAAATGTCAGCTCCGGAAACAATGTGGGTTTTGCTTTTTTGGACGTCAGTTATTCAATTATTGATAACAATTCGTCGCTGTTGTACTATCTTACAACAAGCGCCATTTAGCACATTTCGAGATAAACGATTTTTAAAGTTTGAGGTTGAATATCTTGAAACTTAAAAATGGTACAAACAATACAAAGAAGCCAATTGATGCTTCTATCTATTCTGTATTAATCTCTCAAATATTACGAAGATCGGTTGACTATGTTGCGAGTTTTTACTATAAATGTAAACAAAAGTCGCACTCATACGTGACAAAATTTGTATGACGTGTCATAATCGTGCATGGAAAATTTTCCATAGAGAAAAATCATCAATCATTAACTTAACTTATAAACCGGCTTCATTTCTGGACAAACATATGATTACGGCTTAAAAGCCAATTGTCAAATTTCTCTTTGAAAGGAAATTTTAGACAAACAGTTACTGGCTAAACACAGTCCATAGCAGTTAATGAAAGAGAAAACTTTTCTTTTTTATTTACTACCAACATCTGTGATTGGCAAGTAACGGTTTGTCCGGAATTTCCTTTCAAAGAGAATTTTGACAGTTGGCTTTTAAGCCGTAATCATATGTTTGTCGAGATTCGCTCTATAAATATTCGGTGAGATGCATTTTGAAGGAAATGAGTCAGAGAATCTAGAAAAAGTAGTTGTTTTGGTTACAGTGTTGCCAAATATGCCATATTGGCAGTTGAAAACTAAAACAGCATTTTTCTCACGATTCATGTGATTTTTTTTGAAAATGATTATGCCATTGTGTTTCTCAGATAGTTTTACGCATTAAAACATCGTATAAATCAAGATAACTTGAGCCAATCCCCAGACACAGTCATTTGCAGCAAAAATAAAATAAAAATCTCAGCGCGTTTTTCGCTATATCTCAGTAATTAAGCAGAATGTCAAAATTCTGAAAACGCCACTTTGTAGAGATTTTTATAAGATAGCACAACAGCGATGAATTTGGATGCAGAAGCGGTAAGTACTAAGCCATTTCCGGGTTGAACAATGCATAGTGGTCCAGAATGTAAATTTAGCAAGAATTTTAACTTTTTGCTAAAACTAAATAACTTAGCCTTAGACTGAGAAAGTTGTTGTGCTTTGCAAGGCCCTTCTATTCGTTTAACCCTTTTATGCCCAATTTTTTTCTAGTGCATGTAGGGTTTCAAAACTATTTTTCCTTGGAAACGGTTGGGTCAAGAAACACCAAAAGCTTATTTTCATAAAGATAGGTGCTTCCATGGCAGTGCTTGAAGCTGGTAAATTTTTACCTTCTAATGCTCAATACAATTCTCCTAGAATAATTACAATAGTTCAATTACGTGGAAAACGTAGCCAACGACAGTCTAAATTGATAAGTTTTATCAGTTTTCAATAATATTGTACCATAACGAAGATATATGACAAAATCATTTTCCGTCGTCAACGTAAATTGTCTCTGGCAGCACTGCTCCATCGGAATACAATCAGAATAATTGCAATAACTTCAGTTCTAGAGCTGATCCTTGTAACTGTTAATACTCAATTTAAATGCAATAATCACATTAATGAGCCTTACTTGTTTTTGTGAGCAAATCTTGCCTCAATCAAAAGTTATATCTGTTTAAAAACGTTGTTGTCCACAAACAACGTGGGCATGAATGGGTTAAACAGAAGCTAGGGTGATTCTAATATCAGCAAAAGTTAATATTGAACTTTGTAGCGGTTCAAGACAGAGCTTGACCAAAGACAAATAATAAAGACGTGAAACGAAGGAAAAAGGTCTAGAAAAATGTGGCTCATTTTACAATTTTAGATTGAGTGACTACGGTCCCTTCAGATTTGACCACACTCACCGTTTGATGGCGCTTCAGTTTGAAGTTTCTGGTAAAGATCATCAATGCAGGCCTTGGTGGAGGCAAATATATCTAAACAAAATTTGACATCCTTGCATCATTTTCTGGAGTAATTGGATGTGTAAGTACCTATATTTCAGTATAAGTTAAAAATATCGCTAGTTCCTTTATTTTGCAGTATGCTAAGATTTGTCGACGTTTTTCGGAACAGAGCACGAAGCCTTTAGTACCAACATTAACAAGGTTGAAAACCCCCGGGTTACATCCAGTTGGACCGTACCCTCGATACGCTCGTTTTCTACTTGCAGTTGAAATGGTTCGAGATAGAGCTTGGCTGTCTTCGATGAAGTTGTAGAACAACACATTTCAGAAATGAAATGCTGAAGACAAACAAGCTCTATATTGTATAGTTTCCATTGCACAACAAATCGAAATAAAGGCTTTAAGATGTTCCGCAAAAATGGTTTTATTTCAATAACTTTTGTAGTTTTTATTTTGAACTAAAGTTTACTTGAACAACATGAAGATTATTTTAGTGTGCATAAATTGTTTTCCTTGAATAAATCAGTTATTCTAGGAAACACTAAGACACCATTTGTTTTTAAATTTGTTGTAAAATAAAAAATATGACAGATAGAGCTTACATGTCTTCATCAAACTTTTCCAAAATTTGCCGTTTTACAACTTCAGTGAAGTTCGTATGGCGTACTATCTAGAGCGTTCAAGAAGTTAAATTTTTGTTGTTTTAACAAAAAGAAGTGGCTCAGAAACTATGAAAACTTTTCTAAAGGCACAATAAGGCTAAGTGATTTAGTTTTAGTAAAATCACAGATCCCTGCTAAATTTGCATTCTGGATTACTATGTAATGTACCTACAATTCTAATACCTACAATATCGTCATGGCTTCTACACAATTTGAAGATAATGTCAAATACATTCGGAGATTAGTTGCAGACTATGCCTGGATAATTTTGGGGGAAATAAATAGATTGGAAAGAATTCCCAAGAACATCTTTCATTCTCAAGTTTCTTTTAAATAATTTTCCAGATAGTAGTTATTAAACGGGTAGCAACTTACCGATGCTCAACATTCATTCCATGTAAAAAAGGGTCCAGCTGATTATAGTTAATAATTCAGAATCATGTATGCCTTTGCTGGAAAAGGTACGTTTGGAGTGTGGATCACTATTGGCTACCTTCAGATTTTTTCACCGCTTTGCAAAAGCGAACCTGTTTCGGATCAATAGTTAAGCTTCAGAACTAGCTGTATATATTGGTCAGGATTGTACAATAAACAAGAATATGGTTTCTATGAAACGGAACTAACACGGTCAACGATGGCAGTTGGAAGAAGGGGAAAAACAGCTGAAAGAGTTGGAGTTGGAACACGGTGACTGAGAACGAAAAACATGCCTGGGACAATGTTGGAAATGTACAGAACGAGAAACATTTCCCAGGCCCTATTTGTCTCTTCTAGGGTCGGTCGGAGATAATTTTATTGCTGTATCAGTTTAGTGCTTTTATTTGGAGTTGTAGATGGGTAAAAAATTAGTCAGAAGTTTATTCCAGCAAAAGCGAACGCGTTAACTCAGCGATTTTCAGCGAATATTCATTTTCATATGAGCATCACTTAAACTGCGAAAAAAAATCGAACGTGGAATGCTGATGTGTTCCACTTGTTTGTGTTTGCTTCAAATTAGTTTATGGTTCAGCGCTTCACGTGGGGTTTTCACCTTTGAGTGGATGTTGAATTAATCCTGCTAACGGCCGTAACTGCTCTACCGTCTGGTTGCGGCACTTGACCGTTTGGTCGAAATCGCCACTGGGTCGGACAGGCATTGGTGGAGAGTGACGAAGTAACTTCTGGTTGTTTTCTACAGGTTAGGTCGTACTAAGCTCAGTTTAATATTAAATTAATCAAAGTATATGTTTAAATTATTTCGTCATATTGAACGTATTTTCATATAAATGTAAATAAATGTGAATTATATGAATCGACGATCTTTCTACCCCAAATTTTCTTATAATTTGAAAAGCTCATTAATAACTACAGTTTCATTAATTAAAATATCAATGCATCTTAGTTTATTGTTATATCATAGGCCAACTTTGTCCGTATTAGGATCACCAGTCGATGAGATGGCTAAATAGGCATGTAGGTGTTGTGTAAATGAGAGATACAACATTGACTTGTTTAGCTCCTGTCGGCCGACACAACAACTTAACAAGTTTTAAGCTGTGCCGCATTTCGAGTAAGTGTTATTGCATCTATGAACAAACTGTGAGTTCTAAGATTGCTTTTGCTCTATATTGTTGCCCGGTAAAAATACATGTTTGCCGAGATTTATTACCAGATCAACGCCGTATGCAGAAAGTGCAGCAATAGACTAGACATATTTTCATCCTCTAACTTTGGTCTTATCAAATAATAATTTAAGTCAAAAGATTGCCCAACCCGAACATCCCGGACCGCCCAATGTGGCATCCAGAACTGTCATATTTAGTCACCAGATTTTTCCATATAGTCTACGTCAACAACGCGTATGCGGTCGAGATAAAGCACAAAGGCCCGGTCCCATTTTTCATCTTTCCACCTTCCCCGAGAAAGCGCAACTTTTGTTCCAAAATTCATTCACCACATCCCGGTGTTGTTTCTGTCGCGGTCGTAAATCTCTCCGGATGGCGACGTATATTTAAAGTGTACCGAGGTGCTGCCTCGCTTTTGGAGATCTGATCGGTGCAACCACATTTCAACGAATGGAGTTAATGTTGGTACACGAAGCTCGCATCGAACCTGTTCCTCCCGGCCTTCCTTCGGGCCTCCAATTTATATCCTCTACCCCAAAGCTTGCTGTTGTGTGCGGCACGAAAGTTTCCCCCTCTCCTTTGTTGCCGGAATGAAGCAATATAAATTTGTTATGAGGAATGCATTTGCTAAAAGCATTGTCGAAATTTCCGCTGAAGTTGAAATGCTGTTATTGTGCCGGACGAAAATTGTCGAACGATGAGAGAATATGTGACAAAAGTTATTAGGAAGTTCGCTTTTATTGTTTTGGTTTAAATTTTAATATCGTTCGATCCGTAATTATCTGGGCAAATATATATATTTTATGGCAGAACACTGAACAGTATGGTTTTGAGAATAAAATTAAGTTGACGGCCTTATTAATAATTTCATAGATTGTTTGAGGCCATCGCTTCATCGCCTAAATTACAATGAAGGCTACTAATTTAAACGCAGGAACAATTCAATAGTAGTGTAATTTGTATACTTTTTCAATTATTGCTCTACTGTTTTGGACTACCTGTTGAAAAGGTACGGGGATTTAAACTAGTGTATACGACTAAGCTTAAGCAATAAATTGCTGATATTACGACACACAAAATATGCGTTTTGATTAAGTAGTAACATTTCGTATGAATTGGGTTTCGGACCAATTTCTATTAAAATGCACGAAATCACAGGAATCCTTTGCCTGACCCTACATACATAAACGTGGATTACTTCGAACAATCAAAAACGGAAAAAGCCGTTTTCCGAAAAATGTGGGTTACCCAGCCATTCGATTAGAATAGAACTAACATTAACGAAAGTGTCACCTTAATCCATTTCCATCAGGTGAGGCATACAGCACTCGAACCGACTAACAAATTGCCCAGGCAAAAGGATTCATTTTGTAGCATAACACGTAGCAGCTTCAAAATTAAGATTTTCGTATATACGAACGATGGGCAAATCGAGATACAGTAACAGGATCTGGCATAGCGTTTTTGAGATATTGCCACTAATTCATGTCGCATTTCGGCAAAGTTTTGGAATTTGTAACGAAAGATACTTGTTCTTTTGGATGGCAGTCGACTGTATCGTACCGTTATCGAGTCCTTGAAAAAGGTCCCAATCGGACCGAAACGCCGGATGAGGACAAAATAGTGCTTTTATAAATCGAAGACTGCATAGCCCAATATATAACTGGAAAGATACTTGGAGAAACTAGTTCCCAGATATTTCTTCCTAACTGAAGCTGCAATACAGCGCATAAGACAGTACAATTACACAGAGCACGCTGTGCACATATTAAGCACAAATTAATACGTGCCAGGTTAACCCTTTCATGCCCAACTTTTTTCTAGTGTATGTAGGGTTTCAAAACTATTTTTCCTTGACAACGGTGGGGTTAAGAAACACGAAACACCTTTTTTCATAAAGGTAGGTGTTTCTCTCGCAGTGCTAGAAGCTGCTTATTTTATACCTTCCAATGCTAATTACAATTTTCCTAGAATTTTTACAAAAGTCCACTTGCGTGGAACACATAGCCAAAGACACTAGTTACTAGTTTTCAATAATATTGCAACATAACGAATATATGAAAAATTCATTTTCCGTCGTCAAGGTAAACTGTCCCTGGCAGCACTGCTCCATCGGAATCCAATCAGACTAATTACAATAACTTCAGTTCTAGAGCTGACCCTTACAAGTACTAATACTCAAATGAAAGGCAATAGTCATATTTATTAATCTTACTTGTTTTTATTAGCAAATTTTACCTCAATTAAAAGTTATAGCTGTTTAAAAACGTTGTTGTCCACAAACAACAAATTGAAAACAAAAGAATCTTACTTGAACTGTCTAAGAGCTAAGGTCTGGTATTTCTTCTGCTGGCGAATTTTAATGAATCTGGCAAGCGAATGCCAGCTCCTTTTAACATGACCATCAAGGCACATGGGAATAGAAGAGATCGACTTGGTTGATAAGCTGACTAACAAAAGATCAACAACCTAATTCATAGGTCCTGAACTATATTTTCGATTTGTACGTTTGCCAAACAAATTTAAGGAAAAGATCGATAGCTGGAAGCAAGAGCTCTCAAGCAAGACTGTTCATGCAATACACCCAGGTTTTTTTTACGCGGAGGATACGCACCGCGTGAAAAAACCGCGTTAACTGGAAAATCCGCGTAAAAAAACGCGTTAATTGGACGCCTAAAAACCGCAGTAATTCGAAAATCCGCGTTAAACAAATCGCGTTAATTCGAAAATCCGCGTTAAAAAAACTCAGCAAAAGACTTAGAATATTTTTGGAACTTTTTATTTGCACGGATTTCGCAATTAACACGGTTTTTGCAAAAATATTCTAAATCCTTTTGAATGCAAAAGACTTAGAATTTTTCTTGAAAAAAGTCCTTTCAAATTCAAAGAACTTAGATGAATTTTAGCAGTTTTTTTGCGCGGATTTCGCAATTAATACGGTTTTTGCTAAGTCCTTTTGAATGCAAAAGACTTAGTAGATTTTCGGAAAGATGAAAGAGACGGGTCTGGACTCCTTATGACCCGCACCTCAACAATATGGATATTTTCGGAATGTTCTTGGAGAGTAGGTGCCAGAAATTGATTTTTGACGCCATTTTGTTATCAAAAATGGCGACTTTCGGTTTAGAGAAAATCGCCGTAACCACATCCATATGTTTGACGCCATTTTGAAATCCAAGATGGCGACTTCCGGTTTAGCGAAATTCGCTATAACACAATCAATATGTATCTTGAAGAGTAGGTGCCAGAAATGTAGTTTTGGCGCCATTTTGAAATCAAAGATGGCGACTTCCGGTTTAGCGAAAATCGCTGTAACCCAATCAATATGGGTTACAGCGATTTTCGCTATTTGACGCCATTTTGAAATCCAAGACGGTGACTTCCGGTTTAGCGAAATTCGCTACAACCCAATCAATATGGATATTTTCGGAATAGTCTTGAAGAGTAGGTGCCAGAAATGAAGTTTTGGTGCCATTTTGAAATCAAAGATGGCGACTTCCGTTTTAGCGAAAATCGCTGTAACCCAATCAATATGGGTTACAGCGATTTTCGCTATTTGACGCCATTTTGAAATCCAAGATGGTGACTTCCGGTTTAGCGAAATTCGCTATAACACAATCAATATGGATATTTTCGGAATGGTCTTGAAGAGTAGGTGCCAGGCGACTTCCAGTTTAGCGAAAATTGCCGTAACCACATCAGTATGGGTATTTTAGGAATGGTCTTGACGAGTAGGTGCCAGAAATTTATGTTTGACGCCATTTTGAAATCCAAGATGGAGACTTCCGGTTTAGCGAAATTCGCTATAACCCAATCAATATGTATATTTTCGGAATAGTCTTGAAGAGTAGGTGCCAGAAATGGAGTTTTGGCGCCATTTTGAAATCAAAGATGGCGACTTCCGGTTTAGCGAAAATCGCTGTAACCCAATCAATTTGGGTATTTTCGGAGTGGTCTTGACGAGTAGGTGCTAGAAATTTATGTTTGACGCCATTTTGATATCCAAGATGGCGACATCCGGTTTAGCGAAATTCGCTATAACCCAATCAATATGGATATTTTCGGAATGGTCTTGAAGAGTAGTGCCAGAAATTGATTTTTACGCAATTTTGAAATCCAAGACGGTGACTTCCGGTTTAGCGAAATTCGCTATAACCCAATCAATATGGGTATTTTCGGAATGGTTTTGACGAGTAGATGCCAGAAATTTATGTTTGACGCCACTTTGAAATACAAGATGGCGACTTCCGGTTTAGCGAAATACGCTATAACCCAATCAATATGGATATTTTCGGAATGGTTTTGAAGAGTAGGTGCCAGAAATTGATTTTTGACGCCATTTTGTTATCAAAAATGGCGACTTCCGGTTTAGCGAAAATCGCCGTAACCCCATCAGTATGGGTATTTTCGGAATGGTCTTGACGAGTAGGTGCCAGAAATTTATTTTTGACGCCATTTTGAAATCCAAGATGGCAACTTCCGGTTTAGCGAAAATCGCTGTAACCCAATCAATATGGGTATTTTCAGAATGGTCTTGACGAATAGATGCTAGAAATTGATGTTTGACGCTATTTTGAAATCCAAGATGGTGACTTCCGGTTTAACGAAATTTCTGGCACCTACTCATCAAGTCTATTCCGAAAATATCCATATTGATTGGGTTATAGCGATTTTTGCTAAACCTGAATTCGCCATCTTGGATTTCAAAATGGCGTCAAACCTCAATTTCTGGCACCTACTCTTCAAGACCATTCCGAAAATACCTACTAAGTGCTTTGCATTCAAAAGGACTTAGAATATTTTTTGCAAAAACAGTGTGCGAGATCCGCGCAAAATAAAAACTACCAATTCTTCTAAGTTCTTTGTATTTAAAAGGACCTAGGAATTTAAGAAAAAGGTCTAAGTCTTTGCATTTTTGCAAAAACCGCGTTAATTGGAAAATCCGAGTGAAAAAACCCGTTGATTGTAAAATCCGCGTAAAAAACCGCGTTGAATGGAAAATCCGCGTAAAAAACCTGAGTGTACTCAGTTTTAGTAATGGAATTTGCATTTCGATTACGTTGCATCAGAATCCCACACTAACTGAGTGATAGGTCTAAGCTAGCGCCGGATTGAAACTAGCTCCAAAACAAAAACACATAAGAAAAAAGCTCATTTTAAGTTGGTGAGAACTAATGAAATTGAAACATTTGGTTTGGCTTAGCAAGCCAATGTACTATGCTGTATTTCTCCTTAATGGAGAAAAATTTTGGTAAAAACTATTTTTTCTCCATTAAGGAGAAAATTGTTTAAAACCATCTTTGTGCGTGAAGAGCAAAAAATCTGAAAATATTATTGTTGCCTACCATATTTTAATTTTAATTAATTTTTAAGACCCTAAAGCACATTTAAGGCTAATAACAAAAATTTTTTTTTGAAAATTCTACGTTGGTGTAACCTCTTAATGGATCTGATGTCCAAAACGAGTCGGAATCTCTCCGAATATTTGGACCCTCGATTTTGACCCGTTTAGTGTCATACGAATGAGCTTTATCAGTTTTGTCGAATAGCCGTCCCGGTTCACTGAATCGTACGCTGTTCTAAAATCCACAAACACTTGATGAACTCGCAAGATGTATTACCGAAATTCCGCCGTTTATCGTACTTCTCGAAAACCGCAGTATTTTCAAGAAATTTTAGATTAAATCAAATTAGACAAAGTTCTGAAAAAAACGTATAGAATAACACAGCAATATTGAATATTTTCTCTACGAAGTTTTTAAAGTCACAACCAAGATCAATTCAGCTTAAGTTATCTAATTTAGTTTTATAAAAGCCTTAGAAAAAAAAAAATCTTTTTAGGGCAATTCATAGTGATTGTTTTGGATAAATAATCGCCTGTCAAATCGGTCAAATGATTCTACAAAGAAAAAGAAAATAGGGTGCAGCTCGAATATTATTCAAATCACGGAAACAAGCTATTTCTACACTTGAGCTCTTTAAGACTTTTATACAAAAAGAACTCATGAGTTTGAAACAAATAAAGGGTGGATCCGTTGGCTATTTGCATGAATCAAGCAAAATTACAAAATCTCTGCAAACTCTAACAAACAACACCTAGCCTTGGGCTCGAATCGAAAGATTATGTAGCTTTTCCTAATACATGTATATACAAATCAGAAAACAAGAAAGCCCAGCACAAAACCACTTTCACCGGTTTGTCTAGTCGACCGGTAACACAAAGGGATCTCGGCGAGGCTGGGAGACTGGACGCGGCACGTTTACGTTACCTTATTCATTTCAATGCGAGAAGAAACCAATTGGATTGGATAACTCCATGCAGTGGATGCGACGGGCGTGGAAAAGAATTCGCCATAGCCGTCTGCTGCCTTGGCGTGCGAGAGCGCGGACTATCAAGACGGTACAGGCCACTCAGTGCTGGTGCTGTCGGAGAGATACGATGCCTACAAGTTAGTGAAGTGAAAACGAAATTTTGCCATTTCAATGCTAGGTAAGTGTACAAAGCTATCGGCTTGAAGCTTGGTACACCCAGCGCGGGTGTGGGTTGTTTCTGGTTAAACTAACAGGTTTTCTCCGTTTCTTCCGTAGTCGCGACGGTGCAGTTTTCATGCGTCAGAGAAAAAAGAAACTGGAATTGGAAACGGGCCTGTATGTAATAGATCCTGATTTTACGCGTTTACGTGACGGGACTTAAGCACGGGTCAAATATTGTTGAAAGTGGATGAAGGCGTGGGCCAACATCCCTTGTCAGCAATGCTAAGCGGCGCGCCTGTCTGTCGTTAATTTGATACAAAACCAATCTTATTCCACTCTCAGAAAATGGTACAACAGCACCGAGGAAGATTGCTTTTGAGCAATTGTGAATAGCATTTATGCTAGACTAAAACTCCTCCTTTACCGTATGTGCTTTCATGCACCCAAAACTACTGCAAAAATGCATCAAACTGTCATTTCACGCATCACAATTATGCGAAACATAAATTAAGCAGAGTCGAAGCTCAAATTACGTTTTTCCATGTCATTTTTACATTGTTATTAATATTGTTGATTTAGAAAATGTATCGGCACCTTCCACATATGCGTAGGTATCAATTGTGCCTATTAATTTTCATTACCGTCCAATAATTTAAACTGTTCACGATACGCCTAAACCCTTCTGTTGGTCCTCCAAATAGAGCACGCTGTTAGGGGTCAACCGTTGGTGCTGCATGGTTGTTTTAAGATAAATCAGGACGACACTATCGCACCATAAAACGAAGCTTTACTGCCGAAATAATGCACATACGTGTATACTAGAGAGCGTTTGCTACCAGACCCCAGGAATGCCTAAAACTACGTTTTCCAAACCTCATGCTCTGCGGCATAGCCGTATGTAGTCATCAGTAACCTTTCCCGTGGTCGGTATTTGTTGGAAACTTCTCGCTCAGTTGTTTATCATACCGCATCTAACACGCTCATGTTTTCGGTAATAGTATCCCTGGTAGACCCGTTTTCTAACTATCGGACGAACAACCGAATGGTATTTATGGTTGGTTGAAAGCGTAGATACTATCCATCCCGGACCCAGGAGCAGTGAAAAACGCGGACCGGACACATTCCCTGATATGGTAGGGGTGAACGGTTACCCACGAAACTTGCTGAAAGCTACATACGTACTGGTAAGTGGTGCAAATAAATCAACTATCGATACTTTCGGGAGTGTGCGGGATATTTTCCTGTAGATTGTATTTATTGTTTTGTTGTTTTTTTTTTATATCAAACGAAATTGAGTTAGTGGCGAGGAGCACTGAAAGGGAAAATTTGTCGTCCAATTCGAACGGTGCGGAAGGACGATTCAATGGTTTCGGTTCGTATAGCATAGGTACAGAATGTAAAACTGTCAACGATTATCAAGCATGCATATATTATCCGATTGACACCACCTTTTCCCGGCAGTGCCGGTGCAGTGGTCGCGCTGTGTGGTTTGGGTTTAAATTTGAAATGGACATCGCTCGGCTGCGGCCTATCCGGGCCTGTACATATGCGCGTATTAAATCGGTGATAATTTTCCACCACACAGCATTCCGGTCTAGCGGATGACAAATGGGTTAGTGGTTTTCCAATGTTAAAAGCATTATTTTTTTGTTCAACGAAATATACCGAGTGTGCAGAACTAAACCAAACAACGGGAATCCGAAGGCTTTTGGTTATCCTTCTGGTGTTGCTGTGTTTTTGATATCAAACCATGTTTGTCCAGTGAACTGATGAATAACGAAAATAGCTTTAGTGTAACCTACCAGAGCTAATCCGTCACGCTTCATAATTTTGGTAATCCTTTTTTCATTGTTTGGAATGTTTAATGACCAGATGTTCCTGGTTTCGTGATGTTTCCGAATTAAACGCGCAAAATCAAGTATCAAAATTTCAGCAGCAATCAAAATCATGTTTCGATTTTTTTAGGTTGTTTTCCGTTGATATCTGTCCGCACTGAGTGCCAGTCATCGACGCCAGAGAGTTGATTTCACCATCTAGACACTAGATATCGGTCCATCAACACATTGGCCGGAACTGACGGCTTTACTTCCGTTCCGAAGGAAGACGTGACCACTGATTTTTCACCTGGGATTGAACCCAGACCTACTGGGGTCGCGCTTACCACTCAACCACCGGCGCTGTCAAATCATGCGGTGATGTTAGTATCAAATTGAAATCTTGATTTGAAATTAGTTTATGATATGATAGTGAAATATGATATTGAAATTGGATTTGATTTTGTTATGGATTCATGTTATGCATTTATTTCGCTTTTTGTTTCCATTTAGTTTGCAGAACACCAATTTAATTGTTTTCTTTTACTATCAATGAGAAATCGAATTTTCATTTTGCTTCCACTGATAGCGAATTGAGCTCTGCTTAACTGCACACAATAGACCATTATCTAAGAAGAAAAAAATACCAAAAGCTCTAAGGTTATATTTGCTAGGTTTATATTAGGTTGTAAGAGAAAAATACAAAAGCAAAATGATACGACAGTGTTTCGGGTGACTTTTCGGCGGGGACAACGGACAGGACACGGATCACGAATTGGACGGCGACTTTGGGCTGACAGACGTGCTGTTTAAAGTGACAGCGAAAAAAATACCCCTATCGGCCCACCTCTGAGTCGATTCCTAGTCCCACCAGGAGTATTTGCTCCAAATTTGAAGCAAATCGGACAAGTCTAGCTACCGGACCAACGTGCCTGAAGTTTGTATGGGATTTTTCGACAATTTATATGGAGAAAACCCACAAACTCGCATTTTCGCCGCTAGGTGGCATTGTGTGCATCGTATTGTCACTGTAAGTAAAAATAAGAAAGATAATTTGATTGCCTACAACTTTGTCGAAGATTGCTCGTGAATCCGGCTTTGTTAAGAGAAGTTATTAAACTTTGAACGAAGTTATGTCTGAGTCAGTTTTGCATAGAACGTAGCAGCGCATGGTTGTGTATCAGTGCTTGATTCGCAGGAACTAAACATTTTTGTGAAATTATGGTTAGGTTAGGGTCAATAGTATGTTCAGAAGATTTATAGTAAGTAATACGAGTCATGTTTTGGTTAGAACATTTTAGTTCCACATTTTTCCGCATAGAGGGCGCCAATACTAACTTTTCACCGGAAAGAGATAGAGATTAGGTGTCTTCCACAAAGTTGTAGATCAAGTATTTCTAAATAATTCTTCCGAACATATCGATACTCTATCTCACTTCTATAAAAAGTTGGTGTTTGCGCCCTCTATGCGGTCACAAGTGGAACTAAAATTTTCTAACCTAAATATAGCTCGTATTATGTACTACACTTCTTCTGAACATACAATTCAGCTAAATCTAACCATTATCTCACAAAAATGTATAGTTGGTGGGAATCGAGTACCGATACACACCCATGCACTGCTAGGCCCCTTGCAAAACTGACTCAGACATCACTTCGTTCAAAGTTTAATAACTTCTTTTAACAAAGCCGGATTGACTAGCAGTCTTCGACAAAGGTATAGGCTTTTAAATTATCTATCTTATTTTCACTTACAGTGATAGTACGATGCACACAGTGCCACCTAGCGGCGAAAATGCGAGTTAGTTGGTTTTCTCCATGTAAATTGTCGAAAAATCCCATACAAACTTCAAGCACGTTGGTCCGGTAGCTAGACTTGTCCGATTTGCTTCAAATTTGGAGCAAGTACTCCTAGTGGGACTAGAAATCGACTCAGGGGTGGGCCGTTAGAGTTTTTAAAAACTCATCATTTTTCTGGGCACTCTAGTGCTGTTCTACTCCCTGAGTAAGGCAGGATGACACCGACTTGAAATGGCGGGTGGGCTAACAGCACGGCAGCCTCCGTCCCAACAAACCCCTGGCAGGTCTCCGGGTACGTTCAAAACTCGTCATCATTTAGTTGGTGGCACTAGGTTCGGTTGGAGCATTCCCGATTTTACGCCGATCCGGCTCTGAACACTAGTGAAGATATAGTGTCAACACTTGCATGACCTCCCTGCTGCTAACATATTAGTATGTATAGATAATCATGGGATCACGAGAAGCGACTATGTGCAACGAGTGGAGATAGCGGCCCGTAGTTGGGACCCAACACAATGGAGCAAGAAACTTACCCATATGAAGTAGACGCGGCGAATTCCTTCGCCAAAACGGTTTACCGATGTCACCACCTCGCCAAAGCCAACCAGTGCACAGTGGAAGAAATCCAACCAAAAAGGCAATTAATTGGAATCCGCTGAAAAAGTATCACAATATACACACCAAAAGCTGTGGAATTTTTTAGGTAACAAAATGCAATCAAATTTGTTCACCGTACGCAACTGTGGCCGGAGATATGGGGCTTTAAATATCCGGAATATTACCGGTTTTCTTCAAATCTGAGGCCTAATTCGGAAGCCGCTGTAATAGTACAAAGAATTATACCCTTAAAGTTGTGGAAAACTCCAGCGATTAAAATGCAATCAAATTTGTTCACCGTACGCACTTGTGACCGCAGATATGGGCTTTGAAAATCCGGAACATTACCGGTATTCATCAAATCTGAGGCCTAATTCAGAAGCCGCTGAAAAAGTTTGAAGAATTATACCCTTAAAGTTGTGGAAAATTCTAGCAATCAAAATGCAATCAAATTTATTCACCGCACGCATCTGTGACCGGTGATATGGGGTTTTGAAGATCCGGATCATTACCGGTATTCATCAAATCTGAGTTAGACCTCAGAAACCGCAGTGAAAGTACAAAGAATTATATCCTTAAAGCTGCGGAAAACTAGCAATCAAGATGCAATCAAATTTGTTAACCGAACGCACTTGTTACCGGAGATATGGGGCTTTGAAGATCCGGAACATTACCGGTATTCATGAAATCTGAGGTCTAATGCAGAAACCGCTGAAAAACTTTAAAGAATTATTCCCCTAAAGTTGCGGAAAACTCTAGCGACCAAGATGCAATCAAATTTGTTCACTGCTCGCACTTGTGACCGGAGATATGGGGCTTTGAAGATCCGGAACATAACCGGTTTTTAACAAATCAGAGGCCAAATTTAGAAGCCGCTGAAAAAGTACAAAAAGTTATACCTTTAAAGTTGCGGAAAGCTCTAGCGCTCAAGATGCAATCAAATTTGTTTAATTTGTAATTCTTTGAACTTTTTAGCGGCTTCTGAAGTAGACCTCAGATGTGATGAGTAGCGGTAAAGTTCCGGATTTTCAAAGCCCCATATCTCCGGTCACAAGTGCGTGCGGTTAACAAATTTGATTGCATCTTGATCGCTATAGCTTTCCGCAACTTTTTGGGTATAATTCTTTAAACTTTTTCAGCGGCTTCTGAATTAGGCCTCAGATTTCATGAATACCGGTAATGTTCCGGATCTTCAAAGCACCATATCTCCGTTCACAAGTGCGTGCGGTGAATAAATTTGATTGCATCCTGATCGCTGGAGTTTTCCGCAACTTTAAGGGTATAATTCTTTGTACTTTTTGGCGGCTTCCGAATTGGGCCTGAGATTTGATGAATACCGGTAGTGTTCCGGATTTTCAAAGCCTCATATCTCCGGTCAGAAGTGCGTGCGGTGAACAAATTTGATTGCATCTCGATCGCTAGAGCTTTCCGCAACTTTAAGGGTATAATTCTTTGAACTTTTTCAGCGGCTTCTGAATTAGGTCTCAGATTTGATGAATACCGGTAATGTTCCGGATTTTCAAAGCCCCATATCTCCGGTCGCAAGTGCGTGCGGTGAACAAATTTGATTGCATTTTATTTCCTAAAAAATCCGCAACTTTTGGTGTATATATTGTCATACTTTTTCAGTGGCTTCCAATTAATTGCCTTTTTTGTCGGATTTCCCGAAACAGCAGCCGTAGCTTCAATACCAGGAGTAGCCTCAACAGCATCAGCAGCCGCAGCTTCAACAGAAGCAGCAAAAGCATGAGGGGAGCGCCTGGTTGAAAATACCAAGCTTGCCTAGTATAGCAGTAGCCAAAAAACTGGTGGACGAACTGCACAACTTTGTTGACAAAAGGAGTAAGGACATCAAGACACCGGTCCTGAGGATACAAGCTATCCTCGCATTGGCCGTCAGGGAATGGAGAACCCTGAAGCAGAAATTGGAGGTAACCGAAAAGGAGCTGTTGATGGCCAAGAAGTCCTTGGAAATAGGGCAAACAGTGGCACCATCGAAAGTGAGCGAGTCTCACGAGGCGAAAGACAAACCGCAGGAGACGTCCCTCTCTACACCGTAGAATCCAAGAGCTTCTCCAGGTGATGCAAGACCGGGAGGTTCTAAAAAACACAAGGAGGCTCCCGGCGTAGTGCTACGCGCAGCGAACGAAGCAGCCACCAACGTGGATTAAAACACCAAATGGGAAGTCGTCGGCACCACAAAACGGAGGGCGAACAATAAGGATAGCTTCTCAAGGGACGAAACAAAGGTGAAACACTCATAGTCAAAGCTAACGATGACTCATACGAGGAGGTACTGCGCGCAATGCGAACAAACCCGGTACTCAAGGAGCTGGTCTCAGATATCAAGAAAACCAGGCGCACCCGCACCGGAGAGATCACTCTGAAGCTGAAAAAGTATTCGAAGTCAAACAGCTCTACTTATAAAGAACTCACCGAGAAAGCTATGGGTGAAGCGGTGAAAGTGAGAGCCTTGTGCCCGGAGGCAACCATCCAATGTAAGGACCTGGATGAGATATCCTCGGAAGAAGAGCTAAGAGAAACTCTGGAAAAGCAGTGCGAGCTTGGAGAACTGCAGATGATGATCCGAATGAGGAAGGGACCTTTCGGCACGCAAGCGGCTTCGGTTAGGCTTCCAGTCGAAGCAGCAAACAAGGCACTTAAAAATGGGAAGATCAAAGTTGGCTGGTCGGTATGTCCATTGAGCGTGTCCCAGAGACCGGAAGTGTGCTTCAAGTGTCAAGAGTTCGGCCACCTGGCGAGAAACTGCAGCGAACCTGACAGGAGCAAATTATGCAGAAGGTTCGTGGGAAGAAGGCCACATGGCAAAAGACTGCCGGCATGCTCCGAAATGTCTGATCAGCGCAACCGATGAAGGTAACAACGACGTTACAGAGCCAAACAGTCTTCAAACAGGCGACTGCAACGAAGTCACAGTGGAGGTAACGCAAATCAACCTCAACCACTGCGACACAGCACAACACTTGCTGCTGCAATCTGTAGCGAAGTATAAATGCGATATAGCTATCATTTCGGAGCCTTGCCGTATCACGGCCAGCGATGGAAACTGGATGGCTGATAACGAAAAATTAGCGGCGATTTGGACGATGAGGGGATATCCATTTCAGGAAGTGGTTTATAGTGCGGATGAAGGCTTCGTAATCGCCAAACTAATGGAGTCTTCTTCTGTAGCTACTACGCCCCTCCACGGTGGACGACCGATCGATTCCCAGAAATGCTCGATAAGCTGACAGAAGAGCTTATCGATCGGAGACCTGTGTCGTTATAGCCGGCGATTTCAACGCTTGGATAGTAGAATGGGGCAGCTGCTTTACCAACTCAAAGGCCTTTGCAAAGCTGAAGCTGAACGTAGAAGTTGCAGTTGGTACAACCAGTTCCTACCGCCGCACAGTGGCGGGTCTTCAAACAAAAGTCGGACAAAACCTCAAATGTTACCTAATTTGGCTTAAAATCACAATTTAAGCTAATTTTGAGGTGCTGAGCTCATTTTTGATGTCAAAAGTCGTAAAATATTAAATGCATTTTTCCATACAGTGTCATTGAACCTTTCTTATAACTATGATCCCGTTTTCATGATAGATTTTCCGTTACTGTTCACCAACGTCAGCAATATCATAAAAAATGAAGAATACTACTTTAAATCCATTGTGTAATATATTGGTTTACTGTAGATTGTCTAACTATTTTAAACAAAACACCATGCGCCTCCATATCAGCAACAAAGCTTCAAAATCTCCTTAAAACTTTTTGCGCACCTAGGCGCAGAACGAGACCATGATATTCGAAAAGTAGAGGTTATTCCCCATCGAATGTATATTATGGGACCGTTCCGAAATGATTCCGAAATTTGTACAGAATACATTAGTGAAAAAAGTATTTTTGATCTGACCACCTCAAACATATTTAAACTAAAAAGTCATAGTTCCAAGCAAATTTACTAAATAAATTTTATTCACTAATCAAGTTCTTTCGTTCCTCTACACAATGAAACTAGTTGTGCTAAAATCGGACGAAAATCAAAAGAGCAACATGCATTTGAAGTGAACAGAGCAATGGTGGTTTCGGAAATGAAAATCAATAAAAAGTCCGGACTTTGCTACGTTTAAACTCATGTTAAAAATCGTGTTCTTATCCAATGATCATAAAATTTTGAATATACATCATTCAATATATGAGAAATCTAGAAAAAATATAAAATATCAATATTTCAAAAATAAATTTTTGAGGTTTTGGCCAGCCTCCCTCCAGCCACTGTGCGCCGCGTCGGATGATATTGAGTTATTGACGTTACCTTCTGCAGCCCGGGCTGGTTGGAAGTTTAAATTGGAGAGTGTGCGAGGGGTACACCCACAGCGACCACCAAGCGATCCGGTACACGATCGGAAGCAACAGGCAGTCGGAAGCGCGTGTGATCCAATCAAACCGAGCGGAGGTGGAAAACAACGAAGTTCGACAAGGAAATCTTCGTCGAGGCGTTGAGACGTGAGTGCAATCACATTGACTTCAGTGCAGACGGCAGACGAAGTGATAACGGCATTAGCAAGAGCGTGCGATGCAACCATGCCAAGAGAAGGTAAACCAAGGTACAGTCGCCGCCCAGCTTTCTTTTGGAATTCGGCGATTGCCGCCCTACGTGCATGCTTCCACCGAGCCCGGAGGAAGATGCAGAGAGCCCGAAACGTCACGGAAAGAGATGCTCTAATGCCAGCGTACAAGGCTGAAAGACCCGCACTTAACAAGGAAATCAAGCTCAGTAAGAAAGCCTTGGGGCGACGCCTATAGAGTTGCCATGACGAAGATAAGAGGACCAGCAGGTGCCCGGAGAGGAAGAAAGTCATCGTAGAAGCGCTATTTCCCCAGCATGAACCGGTGGCCTGGCCGCCCACGCGATACGGAATGCAGTATGACTACGAAGAAGAAGTTCGGGTAACCAACGAGGAGGTGATGGTGGTGGCAAAAGCCTTCAGAACCAAGAAGGCCCCGGGACTAGACGGTATCCCCAACGTGGCTCTGAAAACAGCAACCCTACCGAACCTGGATATGTTTAGGACTGCGTTGCAAAAGTGTATCAACGATGGTGACTTCCCCGACATCTGGAGGCGACAAAAGCTAGTGCTATTGCCGAAGCCAGGTGCCCCCTGGAGATCCTTCAGCATACAGGCCGATATGTCTGTTGGATACAGTCGGCAAGGTGCTTGAAAGAGTAATCCTTAATAGGCTTACAACATACACAGATGGAGAGAATGGACTATCCAATATCCAGATCAGTTTCCAGAAAGGTAGATCCACCGTGGATGCCATACGAACGGTCGTGGAAACTATGGAGGCTGCGCAGAAGCAAAAGAGAAGAGGTAATCGCTACTCCGGAGTGGTTACACTAGACGTAAAAAACGCCTTCAACAGCGCTAGTTGGGCTGCAATCGCCGATTCGCTGCACAGACTGAGAGATCCCGACTACCTTTGTAGGATTCTAAGGAGCTGCTTCCAGAACCGGAAACTGATCTACGAAACTGACGCCAGAAAAAGAAGTGTAACCGTAACAGCGGGCGTTCCACAGGGTTCCATATTCGGCCCAACTCTTTGGAATGCTATGTACGACGGAGTGCTGAAGTTGAGCCTCCCCAGAGAAGTGAAGATTGTCGGTTTTGCAGACGACGTGGTGCTCCTAATGATCAGCGAATCACTAGAGCAAGTAGAAGTACTCGCAACGGAGGCGATGGATGTTGTGGAAGACTAGATGCGCGAGAAGAAGCTGACGTTAGCTCACCACAAAACCGATATGGTTTTAATAAGCAACCAAAAAGCAACGCAGCAGGCAAGAATTTCGGTCGGAGAGTGTATCATCAACTCAAAGCGGGAAGTTAGACAACTGGGAGTGATGTTAGACGACCGTTTAAGCTTCAATAGCCACATCGACCACGCATGCGGGAGGGTCGTAAAAGTGATCTCGACACTATCTCGTATCATGCCCAACAATCCGGCAATCAGCAGCAGTAAAAAGCGTCTACTGGTAAGTGTCTCCACAGATACGCAGGACCTGCTTGGGTGACGGCACTGCAGATGAAGAGGAACACACCTCGGCTGAACAGCACGTTCAGGCTGATGGCCATGCGGGTGTCTAGCGCGTACCGAACTATCTCGTCAGAGGAGTTATAGGAATCGAGGCACGAGAGTAGTCCGTAAACGAGACCTAGCTGATACCTTAGTCAAGTGGCAGCATCAGTGGGATAACGCTGTAAACGGTAGATGGACCCATCGACTAATTCCATGCCTGTTGGGTTGGGTGAACAGAGCGCACGGTGAGGTGAACTTCCATATGACGCAGTTCTTGTCTGGTCATGGCTGTTTCAAAAAGTATCTGAACAGGTTCGGCCACGCGAGTTCGCCGTTCTGCATCGCGTGCGGAAATGCAGAGGAAACGCCTAAGCACGTGGTCCTCGAATGCCCGCGATTCGAGCACGAGCGAAACGAAATGAGAACCATTGTCGGTGAGGACGTTAACATGACCAATATTGTCGAAAGAATGTGTGCGGACAAAGGAAAATGGGACGCGGGGAACAGGACAATCGTTCAGATGATGTCAGCGTTGCAACGAAGCTGGCGAGAAGAGCAACGACCAGCAACGTAGCAGTGCACGGCCTCGGGTTGTCGAGGCACTGATGAACCGGAAGTTATACTCCAACCGCCGGACCGACCATGGCACTTGACAAGACAGTCTGAGGAAGAGAGATAAGGTAGACCACCGGGCGCAACCGGAGTAGGCTAGATCCACCGCTGGGGACTAGACTGAGCGTACGCATCGTCGACGCACAGTGATCACCTTTCATACAAAAGTCGGACAAAATCTCAAAAGTGGCCCGAATTTGATGAAAACTTCACATTAAGGTAATTTTGTGACGCTGAATTCATATTTGATGTTCATTTTTTGTTTTCTTGTTACCTCAAAATTTTAAGCACTTAGGGTTGTTCGAAAATTCAACATTTACGAATATAAAGTGCACTATTTCCGAAAATTCATTTTTGAAAAATTAGGTGCGGTGAATTTTTAAGCAGAATACACATTTTTTCAATTATTGATAACGATAAGACACATCTATAATTTTTTTTTTTTTTTTTTTTTTTATTTCAATTATAGAGGTTTTAACCTTAAGGTCATTCGCCTCTTCGGGTTAGAAAAATCTCTTAGGAAAAATTTCTAACCCTATGTACGGGGTCGGGACTCGAACCCAGGTGCGCTGCGTACAAGGCAATCGATTTACCAATACGCTACGCCCACTCCCCTATCTATAAATTATATTGCGAACCCTGGGTAGTCAAAGGCAAAACAAGATATTCTTTTTCGGAAAGTACACTAATTTTCAAGTATCATGAACAGCAAGCGATCTTTCCGAACCATTTCAAAAAAAATACAGCCACTTTGAACATTAACGTATGCGGAATGAAATTTGGACAACGCTTCCAGCTTTAAATTAAAAATGCAACCTTGCGCAAGGTACCATACTAAAGGTACCATACTAAACGTCAGGCACACTTATTTTAAATATTCAGTATTAATTTCGAACCACTAGGATGGATACCTTGTGAACAAAATGGCAGCGAATGCACAATCTGGCACCTAGCTATTATACAAAAAAATGGAGGATTATGGCATACCTTTTGTACAAAAGGCTGATATCCCTCCAAATGTACCACCACTGCGTCTAAATGAGTATTTCTGGAATAATTTGAAGCAGAGAGTATATGCCAATAATTTTCGACCTAAAACTAACAAACATGATGATCAAAATAAAGAAAGAAATCAAGAATATGCCAACATAAATTTTATCGACTTCTTTGCAAAAAGTTCCTGCAAACTGCCAAAAAGCTACTTGAATGGGCTCAATTTTTTTCTACAATAAGTTAATAAGCTGACAAATGTTTTCATATAGAGAGAACATTTAATAAAGGGTTTTCTACAAAAAATTGCCTTTTGCATTTTGTCCAAATTTTATTCCGCATACGTTATAACTTTAAATTATTGCACGATTTATTATTTGTTTTTCATGTCTGAGCGAAAAGAAAAGTGGAAGTCACCCTCCACCCAGAATCGCAGGACCGACCTCGGCATCTGCCCGGGTAGCGTCGGTTTCGGAAGATCTTCCACTGCCGGGGAACTCTTCGTCGTAGTAGGAAAGATCCACCGTCGGGGACTATTCCGAGTAGTCCGTAGCGAATCGCCGGCTTGAATCGTCGGGGCACCAGTGAACCGGACGCAATCCTCCACTCGGAATCGTTGGACTGACCTCGGAATTCTGCCGGACTGCATCGAAGGAAGAATAACGCGTCCGTCAACAGTTGCGGTAGAGATTCTTTCGTCGGGGAGCTCTCCGCCGAGGTAGGCTAGCTCCACCGTCGAAGACTACGCCGAATAGCACCGAACGCGACAAACCACCAATATAGGGTCGTCGGAGCACCAGTGAACCGGAAGCCACTCTCCAACCTGAATCGCTGGTTCGACCACGGTATCCAACTGGTCAACGTAGAGTGGAGGGCATGTAGAATATCATGCCGTGCAGGACTAATATGGCGGTTATGAGACCAGCGAAATCTACGACACGATCAGCTAGATCTGGAATCAAGTGAAGTGCATTAGCACGCCTCCTCACGAAGTAGTCATTTCAAATAGAATCATCGGGGGATCAGTTTTATGTCGGACTCCTTGGTGGAGTTTAGAAGAATAGGGTTTAGAGTTATCTTCTCTGTTCAGAGTCCCTCACTGTGGCACTTGATGGACGAAATCGGTAGTATGGTCTAACTAGTATAGTAATTGTCATTTCCTGGAATGTGGGTCTTCGAGAGCGGAAAGTAACTTTCGTTGTCCAGCACGAACGACGTCCCGCGGTAGTTCTCCGTCATCCACCGGCATTGCGATTTCACGATCGCTATCTGCTGGTCCGTGTACTCGGGGGACCGAGTCTTCTTCTGACAGATGATGTCCTCCATCTTGAGAGTTCGGCGAATCAAGATATGGGAGCAGTGATATTTTCGGCTGGCGTCACGCAAACTCGTTCCGTCCTTGTCGTCAACCAGCTTTTTCAACGCTTCCTTCTCCTCTCCGGTAAACTGTACTCACGGGCACGTTTTCGTCTCGAAAGTAGTCTACCGTAAACTTTTTTCCACGATGACCATGCGTTTCGTAAAACCGCACAACACGCTCGCGGAGTGCTTGCTGTTTCGACGCCATCTTCGATGGAACTGACAGCACCCGGGCGGGAGGAAACATGCCGCCGATTTCTAGGGAGACCAGAGAGCAATTCTCTTGGAGAGGAAAAAAATTTACGCTCTTTACTTTAATTACAGAAATGTGTTGAAATCATTCTCATTTTTTATCGAACCTCCGTTATTTACAGTTTGTAAATATTAAAGATCCACGGCTCTGTTATGTTGACGCATTGAGTCCTGTCAATTAAGGGGGCATAGAAGTTTTCACCTTGTTTTCTGACACATTTTCAGATTTTTTTTGAAAACAGGAAAACAAAACTGATTGAGGTTTTTTGTATCATACAAAGCAAATTTTTGTCTTGAATAATAATTGATAGTTTAATACGAAAACCCCTTCACCGCTATCTTCTGGTTCATTGAGGTTGCTAATGCGGTACTCGTACGTTTACCGGGAAGGAAAAAAATCGAAAAGGGTCTAAAAGCATATTAAATGATCTAGTCATACCCACGTTTTTCAAAAAATCAAATTATAAACAAAATGGCGGGCATTTGAAAAAAAAAAGTTTTTTTCTTCGAAAAAATCCTCTTTATTTGCATAAAAAAAAATTCTAGCAGGGAAATTAAATAGATCAAATAGCAGAGGCGGTTGTGTGTATGTTGTTATGCATTGGACCGGAGTCCCAAGGGTTGCAGGTACGAATCCTGCCTCTGGGGGGGGAATTTTTTCACATATTTGCTTTCGTTTAACTCATCATTTCCATCTGTTTTCCTCCTTCAGGAAGGTGGCCTAGTTGGGGCGGTTCTATTTTTTTCAAAAACTTTTTATGTCCCCTTAAACGGCCACGCCCTTAAACGAAATAAAAAAGGGCATACTTGATTGCAAGTAATTACACTCAGTATTACTTGAAGGGGGATTTTCCGTCCATTAGATTAATTCCGAGTGACTTTATACGGTCATGCATAGCAATGTTCTTATTAAGGGGTTACATACCTCTTTGCGAGAAAAATTTGAAAAAAGTTTGAATTTGTGTAAAGGCACAAAGTAATGATTTCATTACATCAAAATTGTAGTATTTTGATAGTACATTTTTCAGCGAATTTTACGAGCCTTTTGAAAACTCTATCGCTGTGAATGGAAAAACGCGAATAACTTATGAAAAGGTTGTAAGTGAGCAAAATAATGTGTTGTTAAAACAAAATTTAAAATATCTCGAGAACTAATTCGTGTTTTTTGTTATAAGCATTTTGATTTAAAATGACGTTTACAATTATGTTCAAAAAGAAAATTGTATTTTTAACTGCAAATAGTATGAATTGTAAAAATATTTCAAACTTTTTTATTGAATGTTTCCCCATGATCCAAATATACTTAAAATGTTTCTTTACACACTCAATTCGGATCGGTAATTTCCCAACAGACGCGTAGTCAGCAAATTTTGAAACTAATATCTCAGTAAAATGAGATTTGTTTGCTGATTTTCGGTGAAATATTTTCCGAGTCTCAGCTATCAATCGTCACTTTTTCTGAGATCTCAGTTAAAAAATTGTTTACTGAGATCTCAGCTGTTAAGATTTCGGTAAAAGATGCGGAAAAAAGCTGAGATTCGACACAAAAAATTAAGTGTGAGTCTTTAAAACAATAAGCATTACATTGTTGGCCTTTTATGATGGGGAAGCATGAATGACTTTTAAAAAGGGAATAATTACGCGAAATAATTGTTTTTGCTGGTGCAAAATTCAAAATTTCTCAACAACTATCACATTTTGGAAGTTTTTTTGTTAAATGCATTTTGATTCCGAATAATACTTAGAATCATATTCTGTAATAAAATTTGTAACTTTTGTATGTCAATTAGTATGAAATTTAAAAAACATGTTTAAAGTTATCGTTATAGAAAAACTTTTTTACCGATACGTTCTCCGTCATGCATTCACATTCAAATGACGACGCCGGTGATTGTGTGGTAAGCGTGACCGCCACTCATTCCAGTTGGTCTGAGTTTAATCCTAGCCGAGGTCTGGGGTGAAAAAATCTGTGGTCACGTCTTCCTTCGGAAGGGAAGTAAAGCCGTTGGTCCCCGGTCCATGAGTTGATGGATCGATATATAGTCCAGATAAAGGAGTCACCTTTCAGGGGTCGGTAATGCAGAAGTAGAATCCAACTATTATATACGACATCTAGCACAAGCAAGTATCGGACTAACATTCCTTACCTTTCCTTCCGCGATCTATGTTCCGGCCTGGCCGGCGTCGGTATTGATCAATACTGTTTAGGATTATCAGGAATTGCACATTGAAAGATGATTCGCTACTGCCAAGCATAATTATCTGCTGATTCCCTGCGCAACTTAAGCTAGTCTAGATCGATAACGGAATAGCAGCCAGGGGTGATAGATCGATAACGGAGTAGCAGCCAGCTCAAGATACTAGATTGATTTTGTGGTAAACAACATAATATTTTTTTCAGTGTATATTTCTTTGCGCAGAAGTATTCATTCCCTGTAACTCGTTCTGAAATAGTTTTGCATAAAATGCGGTAATCGAACAATTTATTTTCGAAAATTCTACATGTAAAAACTTTCACCTTTTTTTAAAAAACTTGCTCTTGAGTTAAAATAATCTTATTGACTATGGAAAATATTTTGTATTCCATGCCGGTGAAACGTGTAAAGTATTATCGGAATCTAAGGCGATCGGTCACGATTTCGAAAATTTTCGGACGGATCTTCGTGGAATTCCTCACTTATGTTTGATTCACTCAAAGTTGAATTCAATCCAAACCCAAACCAAACAGAAAATCGTATGATTTTGATACAAAATTTAAACTTTCAAACCAGGGCGCAGAGCACATGACTAAGTTTGCACACTGCAAGGAAACGGGTTGGTTTTCGCTTAAATGGGAATACCGGAAAGAAATGCTGAAATTAGGCATAATATACACGGTCCGCGCGATCCATGAACACAAGCGACCATACGGTTATAAAATCTAATTTATACATTGTACATACACTCTAGAACACTCGTCAAACAGGTTAACATACAAACTATTGAGCCCTTCGCGATCATCCACGCACACCTACGCCCGCGATCTCGCAAACATGAAAACACCCCGAAAATTAGGTGAACGTTTAGCACGAAATTATTCACGCGAAGTTACATACACGCTAGCACACACGCGACATAAAAAGGCTCACGCGTTAGCATAAAAAACGCTCGGGCCCTTCGCGATAATACCACGCACAACTACGCCCAATATTTGGCAAACACAAAAATGTCCCGATGGTTACGCGAACGCTATATACTTATTATCTGATTAATACGGTCACAACAGCGAACTTATAAGCGGTCATTCCCACGCGATCGTGAAGTTCCTTCGCCACTCAATATTATAATGAGAATCACGGCCCACTGCAATTGGCCTCAAACAGTGTTTTAGTGGGTGACTTTTCCCATCTCGTCTGCAATTGTAGTGAGTGATTCGGAATGGGAGCCCTTCTTAGAACCCAGTTGTACAGCTCCAGCAGAATAACTCTCAAACAGAATCTCCCACAAACCGGAATTTTCATTGTTAATATGAAAACTATCCCCAACGCTTTGCCTCAATTGCCGTACAATTAACGAAACATAGTTTCGGTTTCTTCTCATTAAGCCTCTAGGCAATTAATCTCATTAGTTTAATAGGACACCAATGATCGCTGATAGCTGGGTATGTAGTAAGACACCCATCCCACAGCACTGTCCGGTGGATTAAGTTCGGGTTTGTTTCGAACTCAAGATGCTACTGCGTAGCAAGAAACTTTTCCCTCACGAACACATAACACAATTGATTTGCGTGCACAGTCTGGCGTTTGCCGCGGCACAGACGAACGAAGAACGCCGTTGAATTGGGAATTATCTTTCTCGTTCACGGCGGCTGCCGACATCCACCTGAACCCAGGGCCTGAGATGTATGAACGTGACGCGTTAATCGTATTATGCATACCGACCGATTCACGCCACTTCTTCTGCTGCTCTGCTGGAGAGTGCTCCAGGAGGAATAAGCCCGAGTGTTCATTACCACTAACGAGCTGCTTCTACGTGACGCACGATGTACACATATATGAGATGGCAAACGCTTCTAATCGGGCTCGAAGATTGCTGCTAGTGTGAAGATTGGGTCTTATCGAACCACATGACACGCGGCTGTTGCTACTCTTCATAAGTACTGGAGTTATACTTCGGGCCATGTCAACAAGTTGCTTGAATTTAGTGCATGGCTTATTAGGCAGATTCTGGCGTTTTGGTAACATCTATCGTCGGGTTGGCTGTAGATTGTAGCATGATAAAACCTTGCTAATATAACCAAATCATATGGTGTTCCATCGAAAACTATGTCGTGTTGCGTCTAGTTTCGAGCTTTTGTTGGAAAATGATGAGAAGTCATTTTCCCAAAGCAAGCTATGTATATCTTTAAACTTGAGCGAGAAGAAATCATAAAAGTAACGTTCTTCTATTATATTACGTGGCTATTTTCATTAAAACATTTTATCTGGGTTGGGAGGATTGATAATATACTTGTCTGCTACGCAACCGAGCTTGATCCGATACATACCCTTTCTTATACGATTTGACTATTCTAATCTGAAAAAGCGCTGTACGATTTTAAGATTGAAGCCTCTAAAACTTACACTTCAATCCGAACGCAAAAAAAATCTCTGCAAGTTTGTTGATTAGTTGCCGGAAAAGTTTGTCACGTTCATTATAAATAAAATGGACCCTAATAAAAATAACTCAAAAAGAACACAGTAATAACTTCGCTGAATACATAGTTGAAGTAACACTCAAGCGCACCTCGGTGTGCTCTGAAAAGCTCTACTTGTTGGCTACTAGTTATTACTGGCCCCTACCACACCACGCTCAACCGCAGACATTATTTCGCTTGGCAGTTCTCAGCGGACGGAAGTTGGAGGAAAGCATTTGCATAATTATGCGACTTGATGGTAAATTTACGCGAGATAATTTACCGTGCTTCACAGGTACCAGCAAGTGGACGAGACGAGTAGGATGGATGGTGCCATTCCGCTTTCTCTCTCTCGCTCTTCCTACCCATTCAAGATGATGTGATATGAATCACATGAACAAAAGAAAGGTTGAATGCGCGGTACCCCCGAAAAAAATGCAATAAAAACAAAATGAACAAAAAGACCGGTCGGTCGTCGTATATTTTCTACCTGCAGCGTCATACATCAGAAGCGAGCGAGACCCGGCGGGAAAATGGTTATGCCATTTTCATTGCGTTTCCACCGTTTCCTACGTACAAGATATCCGTATCAAACCACCACCTTCTGGCTTCGGGCTATCACTCGTGGGAGATTCGGGCACACTTTGGGTTTTGTGTTTTGGTGTAGGTATTGTTTTTGCTTGTTCTCTAAAAATGTAGTTCATGTTTGGAATGGGAAGCATCTGGCTGGTGGTTAAAACTTGGTTTCCAACAGAGTGGCTGTGGCGAACCGCGAAATTACATGCCGAGGAGGAGTCCTAATTAGATCAAGCGTACATGTTAAATGCCCTGTAGGACGATGGGTTGGCTCTTGTCGAATAAGATGAAGAGCTCGCTTTTGGAAGGAGTTGAATGTGGTACAGCTTGGATTTTGAGATTGCATATTTTTATGCGTTTTTGTTGCGTTCAGGCTTAATGAGTAGCATTAGAATTTTAATGTCCGACATCATGGTTTGAAAAGACTGTGCTAATTTTGGGAGCGTTTGGTTGCTTTCCACAAAGTTGTTTACATATAAAAATTACTTTTCTGAATGCAATGCTGATGAAGGTCGATATAACACGCAAAATGGAAAATCAATAAAAAAAAAAGTTAGTCCAAAACAACAATTTCGCCACAAACAGTCACATAAGTGGTAAGCGTGACCGCGACTCATCCAAGTGGGTCTGGGTTCAATCCCTGCCGAAGTTGTTGAGATTTTCTGAGCTGTAAAATTTGTGGTCATATCTTCCTTCGAAAGGTTTGTTTTGTTGTTTGTTTGTTTATTAAGGTTTTAACCCCAAGGGTCATTCGCCTTTTGGATTTCGTATACAATTCAAAAATAATAGATTACAATTCATAAAATAATAGTAAAAAAATAATCAAATATTATTGCTGCCTTTCTGGGCGCACTGCTTTCCGCTTCTCGTGTTTATCTTTTTTCTTGGTGGTGAGCAATGGTCAGGATTACCTACTGTCGCTTGCTGCTCAGTCCGTCTGCCCTCTCCCTCGCTCGTGTTTACGTCCATGTCTTCATCGTTGGAGCTTTGTTCGTCGCTGTTAGATTCTTAGTGCTCTTTGTGTTTTCGTGTGACTCTGACTATAGCTGTCTTCCTTCTTGTTTATTTCTTCCTTGCGTACGTTAACTATTGGCTTTGGGATACCGTGGAATATTAGGTCTGTTCCAGTACCAGGAGAAACTGGAAGTACTCCGGAGAAAATCGTTCCTACACTCTCTTCTTCTCTTTTGTCTTCTTCTGGTAGCAAACCGGAGTAAAAAGGAGCAAAGATTTTTTGCTCCTGTTTACTCCGGAGTGACTTCCGTGTACTGGAACAAACCTATTGTTTGTCCGGCATGCATTTTTTGATCGGCTGCCTGTGGTGTATCAGTAGATGTCTAAGGCTGTTTGGTGGTGTGGGTTGTAGTAGATGAATTTTCGTTAGTTGTTTTGGCACATGGCTTTCCGTAGTGTGCCGTCTAGTTACAAAACTGGCACGTGGGCATCTATCCAGGGTATGTGCAAAGGGTTCTTTGTATGTAGTTAACAGCTTGCGATGATCTGGCCTCGAAAGTTAAATAAGACAGTATAGGTTGGTTCAGTCGCATTCGCACAACCCGAACACCGTTGGGAATGCCAGGGAAAAAGTTTCTCCATGTGTCGTTAGAGACTGATTCCACTTCTCCATACTTCGACATGAATCTTTTAATATATTCTGTGCCAGTACGAGGTGCCAGATCATGGAGTTTTATTTCAGTTAGATCGAGATCCATATACACGGGGATCTTGGTTTTGACGTTTTCATATTCGACGTCATGTTGCATGTTGTTCTTTGCTACGAAGCTTTCTGCCTCGGCTAAGGAGTTGAACGTTATTAGTACTACATTCCTGGTGTGGTGAAGCTGGACTTATGAAACCTCTGTAAGATCAAGTTCCATTTTCACCTTGACCAACTGTTCCACCTCGCGCACTGAAGGTCTAAGACGGATTTGCGAAAAATCAATCGCGATTGTGTTCTCCCGTAATGGGCGAAATTTATTTGGTTGTTCACTCATTTCACTCGAAGTTAGGTGCAACGGAACTTTCCTGTGTATATATGTTACACGTACACGTTAGAACGGCGCGGCGCGGATAGTATTTTTTGTTTGTGTGCTGTTCGCAAGCGGTGCGCTATTTGGCTTCTGATCTGTACGAGATGAGGAAGCAGACTGTTCCTTCGAAAGGGAAGTAAAAGCGGGAAGTTTAGGAACATTAGCAACTTCACAAAACGACGATCTAAAGCAATATCCGTGAGAGGGCGTTCAACGTTGATTTAGTAGCTTTGGCAACAACCAATCTATGGCAAAGGTGGTGTGAGTATATTTTCGTGTTACAAAATTATTTGGCTATGAGTTTGTTGAAGGGTAAAACGCACAATAATTTGCAGAAATTTATTATATAATATTAAATCCCAAAAGGGATCAAATTGGATCAGACCAATTTGCGCGTAAGGGCACAAAACCTAAATTAGATAAAGTCGCATTTGAGTTTCGAATTCATCTCCTCAGTAACTAGCATCAATTTGGGACCAGTTAGACGCCAATCTGGTGCTAGTTTAGATTTGTAGAAAACCAAACTAGCATCAAATTGGCACAGGTTTGTGCTAGTTTAGATTTAACTGGTTTCAAGACGGTGCTAATTACTGATGAAATGAATTCCAAACAGAAACCTGACTTTCTCAAAGTGAGATTTTGCCGCTTATGCACAAATTAGTCTAATCAATTTTTTCGCTTTTGGGAATAAATATTACATAGTAGCAGGCGTTGGTTCCCAAGCTAAAAAAAAACAAGAGTTTGTTTTCGATTTCTCATCAGTAAACAAAGCTGCTGTGCTTGTTTTCCGATACATCACACGTGACCAGCCAGTTGCCTCACACGTTCACAAAAGCTGTGTGGCTGTTTGCTAATTTGATGCTAAACTGGATTTCTCGTCTAACTGAACCCACGTTGATGCTAGTTACTGATGAGATGAATTTGAAACAGAAATAGGTGGTATCTTAACAGTTCATATCTTAGTATCTCAGAACATGGTCGTCGCAAAGACCAAATTCCTATCTTCGTAAGAATTATTTAGAATCATTTATTGAATTACTAACACTCAAAAAACCTTGAAATTGGGGCAGGCATAGCGTAGTTGGTAAATCGATATTTCATCATATTTGTGATTTCCATATGTTCAATCAATGGCCATGGTCAAATAATACGAGACTCATAACTCAGCTGTCAATTATTCGCACTGAGAATTATCTCTAATCGGGGCTCGATTAATTATCAGCTGATTTGGAACAGTCATGCGTAGACCTGTGACCTTTCATGTAGCATATCAACTGTACGGAATTTAGTAGTTCTGCGATTTTTTTCACACTTGTTTGGGAAAAAGTACCTGATGCCAATCGAGCTGACATTTCTTGGGACTGAACAAACTATTTTGACGTAGGACTACGTCTTTGTTTTCGGTATAGGGGTGCACGTTGCAAATTCTACAAAAATGGTATGTAACGAAAAGTCCAATTTTAAACGCATTCAGTCATCTCACGATAAATTTTCAAATTTTTTGCGCAAGTCGCCCCGAAATACTTCTAAGAATAGATTCCAATAGATAAACCCAAAGATTTTTGATATCATGGCATTATAAATTTAAATAATGAACAACCTAGTCAAAATATCGCGCATTTACACACAGAAGATAGCCCTTCCCTAGTCCAGCACAACAGATTTGTGTACCTAGCGCGCTACGCTTCTATGAATGACGTCATCATCGACTATTTAAACGGACAGATTTCGCCAGACCAGCTCAGTTGCCTGTTGAACAGCAGGCGAAGCAGATCACTGCGCTGTGTTTTTTCACAGCCAGTGTAGCTGAGTTAGAAGTCCGTTACACTGCCTGTGGAGGTACGCTACCCAGTGAATGCAACTGAGCTTTGTCCACTATGCTATCTTTTGTGTTGTGCTCGTTTCCAGAACACTTATGTATAATTATTCGTACACAAAATAGTTGGTACATGCGAGCTCCATTTGCAAACACGGTTAACATAGTGCCGTGGTATTAGTTGTCTCTTTCCCATCATCATCAGCGTTGATTCATGTTGCTTTGTGCGGTTGGGTTTAATGTTTGAGGCGAATGTGTAGGTAGGTAGATCTAATTTGTTACTAAATTGCACAACGAAAGTTTATTATTTACGTTCGATCAATTCATTGATTCATTTCCCCTTCACGTGATTCTTTTCCACTCAGCCTATAGTATTTTGATTCTACTAATAGATACATACTACAAAGCCTGTTTATGAATGGATACACTGCCACTTGAAAAACCGTTGCAAAAACGCATCTTGTCCATATAGAAAATTGTTTTCGATTCTTGTATATTTATAGTTTCGATATATGATTAAGACCACTGCATTCGCTATATTTGTATGCGTACTTTAGGAAAGTTACAATAATGGCAAAATATAACTAGAATGCTTGGTCTATACATGAAATGTGATTATATTGTCTAAAATTTGATTTTTCTTCACTGGTCCGGGTTTTTTACCACACACAATCGAAGTTCTTAAAAGTTTTTATAAGCTAATCTTATGCTATAGGGGAAGATGGGGCAAAATGCACCCATTGCTTATATCGAAAACAGCTGAAAATTTCGAGAAAAGGATAACACCAGTCGGAAGTCCGCCATAGTTAACATACACTGGCAAGGTTTGATAACCGTGCATCAATAACAGCTTGAGAAATAAACAAAAAACAATTACGTGCTCTTCTCATGTAATTATTATGGCTCGTGCAACAAAAATTTTCAGCTCTTATGAATGCTGTTTTACTATCGTATCAGAACATTCCAGTTCTATTTATATCGTTGTTCATTATTCTGTCGCACTACATATGAAAAATCTAGTAAATAATTCACTTTTTGCCAAATTTGTATCTCTGCTCCATCGGGGGCAAAATGCCCTCTTCTTTGATTTTGCTGGTTTTTCAATCTAAAACAGAAAAATCGTTCTGAAAACCTACTAATTAAATAACTATTTAATGGCACGTGAAATCTCGTCAGAAAACAAATACTTGCTTGTTCGCCGAGCATTCTGCCCCGTTGTTCTAGTGCATTATGCCCCGTTGTTGTGGTGCATTTTACTCCCGCACAGGTGCGTTTTGCCCCGCTTATTTTTCAGGTAATTTTTAATGATTTTGAAGAATTGAATTATTTTCATATTTTCGAATATTTTGTAAAGCGTTAAGATTGTGATTACAGAGAAAAATTTTGGCTAAACAATATCATTAATTAAATTCTCCCAATTGATGTTCTATAGCTGAGTTATGATCATATTTCCTTAGGGGGTGCGTTTTACCCCATCTTCCAGTAAAGATTTAGTTCCAGATATTAGTTCGGTTACAGTTTTCTGTCTTCTTTCTTCAGATCTTCTTAAATAAGTTTAATCGGATTCGATCACCTACTACAAATGAAATGACCTGATAACCAAGAAGTAAGAAATATATTTGATTTATTATTACTATAAATGTACTAAGAAAATAAATATTTTACATTAAGTAGTATAGTCCTACGTCTACAGCTCGTGCAACCCCATAGGGCTGCCCCTTGTAGTTTTTTTTGTTTGTTTAGTGTTTATTGGATCAACTAGAAAACTAATGCACTGGGCATTTGATGCGCATAGGGAATACGCATGGTCTTGTCTGAGTGGAATGATGACTGTTTAATAATGTATGAAGGTTGTGAATTGACAATTCGCGAGAATAATTGAAAACCAGTTACCAAATTGCACAATTGTTTTATTATATTAATTGGTTTTTTTTGAGTCCATTAAGACAACAATCAATTAAATCAATTTTTCTCATTGTATTGAGAGCTTTCAAATACCTTAAGGTAGTATATATTATTAATTGTCGTGATAACCACATTTCTTCAAGAGTATAAAAATCTTACAGTGTGATTATTGACGCAAAAGGTGACAAAACTAGGACCTTTCTCTATTGTTGCTGAATTTTCTGGGCATATTGTTGTTTAAAATTAAATTAGTTTAATTTCGTTCTTATTGTCTCCCACCTTGCTCCAATAATAAGCGTAAAAACACGTGCGCATGTCGTCGGTTGTATATTCGACGTACAAACTTAGTCGCTTCAGGTATTGCGGTAGTGTTTATTTTGTACCGTTTAAAATGCGCTTCACTTGGCATAACAACGCGCCTGAATAATGATTACATAAGAATTGGAACTTTATCCAATCATTCGCGGAGAAAGAAACCAATACATAATTCTTATTTCACTTCTTATAATAATACGAAAGTTAGTACATGATAAGTACTACTTGTGTTATGAAATCTTCGATTAGATAGTCTAAGCATGTCTATTTTGACAAATTTCTCGAGATAGGAATTTTTACTGGGATGTCATCATTGCCCAGGGATACCATAATGCATTGGACCGGAGTCCCAAAGGTTGCAGGCTCGAATCCTGCCTCTGAGAGGAATTTTTTCACAAAATTGCGATCTGTTTTCCCCGTTGGAATTCACAAAAGTATTTTGTATTGTTTTTGGAATGTAGAGTTTAGTCGGAATGAAGAAATAAGGAATAGTAAAATCGTTCACGTGTCGTTTGATGTAATTAAACATGAATAACACTCCCAACTGTTCTGTCCGTAGCTGTAGTTGCTTTTTCACAAACCGAGCACTTCCAAATTAATTCAACGAACGATAAATCTATCATGCATTTTCGGTAGCCCAGAGCAACAAAACACACCATAACACTTCTGAGAGTTGCATAGATCGTATCACTTTTTAAGGTGAATCCATATTTGTGTTACTCTTTACCCCATTCTACCAACAACAACTCCTTCCCGTCGAAAACGTGGAGAAACAGTGGTGTACACGGGTTCCATAACAACGTTTGTTGCACTAACATTCTTTCGCTTCCCCAATGACTGTATGGACGTAGCCGGCGCCCTTATTAGCATTTCACTGGCGAAGCGTGCACATTGAGAGTGGAGACTCCCAAGCCCCTTTTGTTGTTTCTCTGTGCAGCTTCGCTTCAATCACGAAATAGCAACTACGAATGATATGGTAATCATGCTATGCTTAATTTGTACAAAGTTTCGATTTCCACCAGCTCCCAGACAGATCGAATGATTGCTCAAATGATAAATGAGATGAGCGCGTTATTAACAAGTCTCAAAAAAAAACTGGTATACGGATTGTAAGGGCTAATGCAAAGGTTGTGGTTTGCCGTAATTGGCTGTTCCCATAAAAGCAAGGAGTTTTAGAGTTGCTATCCTAAGTGGTCTAAAAATAGACAAATCTGTATATTTGTGCTAGTTAAATGTTTTAGTAAATTGATCCAGGATCAACATTTTTTTTTTGAATTTCTGAATGTGATCGACTAAATGTTTAGATCAGTAAATTGTTTTTTTTTATCTTTGGTTATGGGGTCCTAATCTTTGCATTTTTTGAATCTTTGGATAGCTAAATATTTGATTGCATGTTTGGGTCTTCAGATATTATCTGCAGAAATTGAATCTATTGAAGAGAATAAATCTTTTGTAAAAAAAAGAAAAACTGGGGAGTATTAGAAATAAATTCCCAGGAAAGCGAAAATTGCGGGATTCCTGGGAAATAAATTCCCGGCATGGAAGCTCTACCCGCTACCGATACATATCAAACAGTAAAAGAGATATTTTTAAATAAATGATCACCACCAGCGTCAGGAGAATCATCAAGCTTTGTCTTCCTATTGATTCACGTTTCTGAATTATGTATCTCGTACCAATGGCGGTGAAGGCGGATGTCATTTCATCAATCCATCGTATAACGGTTTTACACATGAGAAAATTTGTCACTTCCCTATTGTTCGGTATGCGGTTTGCTGGTTGATTTCTGAACTGAACTGAACATCTTCATGCATCTTCCATGTCGTCAGGTATCTTTATCGAAATTATGCTCAATGGGACCGTGTGTGACTCACTCTTCCCTACCACAACGTGTACAAGGAGGGAGCAAGCAATGATGGTGTGGATGAAAATTCGTTGCTTCCTTTGGGGGATTTCGTTCCAGCTTGATTGCGAAACGCTGACACGCTCTTGTCCAAGAAGAAAAGCACCCCGGTATAGTTCGGCCTTGAGGGTGCTTCGTAGATACAAAAGCGTGTGTGATCCCGAGTATTCGTTTCTTAGGTTATATATAGCTATTTAAAAGTAATGCATAACGTAATGAAATAACTCATGAGATATTTTTTGGGGGATACATATATAGAATGTCCAACCAGCGTTTTCTTGTCCAACATTAAATCTACAGAAAAACGCTATCTTGTGTTGATGCTGAATTTTTATTCCCAAGTGACAAGTATAACCAAGAACAATTTAAAACAATTTTGAACATATTTATTAAAATATATAACAGGTCACCGAAACACTAGCCACCGAAAACTCGGCAACACTGTCGGCCTTCAGAGGAAAAAGGTCGGTTTTTAGAGTGAATGTATTTCTGTCAAGCTTCCAATCAGAATCTACTAAACTTGTAGTAGTGATATTTAGAAAGTTATAATAGTCGATTTGATTTGATTAACTTCCGATTTTGCACAGTAGTTGCTTGAAAACTGATAACTTGGAATTTTTACTAGAAACTAGTAGATTTTAAGAAAATATGAGATTATTTTGCACTTTTTATATTTTGATTATAGAGTTTAATCTTAGCGTCATTCTCCTTAGAAAAATCTTTATCCCCATGTGCGGGGGTTGGGAATCGAACCCTGGTGAGCTGCGTACAACGCACTCGATTCAGTATATCTTCTGACCTCGCACAAAACAGAAGCAAAAAGTCGCTACGCTATAGGCACCAGTGAAGCAAGCCAAAGCTTTGTTCTATATCCAATGCACAAATAGTATTGTATCGTTGCCCCAGCTACGTAGTGAAATGAGTCTGCTTAAGGATACAAAAGTGCCCGTGCTACTGCGCCGGTGGTTGAGTGGTAAGCGTGACCGCTACTCATGCCAGTTGATCTGGGTTCAATTCAATTCAAAGTAAAGCCGGTCCCCGGTCCATGAGTTGATGGATCGATATCTAGTCCAGATAGTGGAGATAGTGTGATCGGTAATGAAGAAGTAGAATCCAACTTCTATACTTACTACATTTTTATTAATGTTGTTAATCGCCGACAGGTTTACAGTGATGATGCTACGTGACTTCTCTTTTGCGGTTCTCATGGTAAAGAAGGACAAGTCTGCCTTTGCCGTGAGATATGTTGATAGACTTGAATGATTCGTAGTAACACTGTCTATGCTTGACTCCTGCCAGCAGAAGACAAAAGATTAGTCCGTAAGATTTTAGGCCTGTTTCTAATGACCCTGCCACTGCTAGTTTTCCGATCTGTATATTTTAAATCTTTGCTCTCACTACTTAGTAATCTCTAGCTAATTGAATGTCGTTAAAAAGTAAAAAAGAAAGTGTGACTACATAAGTCGAAATAAAAAATGATTTTTTTACTTGTTGTAAAAATTGTCAAAAAACCTTTAGAAAAAAGGAAATATATTAACCAACCACCCTGTGTTTTGCACTGATGAGTGGTAAATGTACATGTACATCTTCTACATCCATTTCAAAACATTGACCATATTCGATGAAAATTTTTAAGTGTAGTAGGATGGAGTCAAATGGGTGTGAAGGTACAATAGGGGCATTATCTTTTTTACGTTATTGCAGAGGTCGCACAATCTAGGAGCATTAGTTACACGGTAGAAAACATCGTTGACGGCTGTCACTTCGGCTGTTACCGTGGATCAGCGGGCATTATTAGTTACTGCACCGTTTATGTATTCGCGTGTTGTTCTGTGAAAACGCATTGTCTTTCGTCCTCAGTACATTTAATCAATGAAAACAATGTCAACTGAGTTTTTTCTTACGTAAAAATTAATGCTGAACACGAGTATTGTGTTAGTTTTTCGATGTTTTTGAAAAAAAGTACGGTCATCAACATGAAACATTCGCTTGGGGTCACGATAAGTCTACCGTTTGGGACATTATAGGTCACTATTATAATGTGAATTTGAATTATTTTGAGAGTGAAATAGTGCGTAATTTCGTGCGAAAAACGTTAGTACGAAGGGAAGAGGACATAAAGAACGCAATTGCATCTGTGCAAGATGGCGGCAGCAAGTGCTCGTCGTCCATATTTTTAACTCACGCGTCAGATATTTCGCGCGAGTTAACAATATAATAATTTAACCCATTATTGCCTAACTTATTTTTCATGCGCATTACAATTCGAGGTTTCCAATCGGAAAAAATTAATGTGGTCATTCCAGTTAAATTATTTGTGTACACAACTAGTGAACATTTCTGATTGATCTAGTGATTAGCTCCTGAGATATTGTGATCGCCGCGAATGAACTTTTCAAGAAAGTACAACTCCGAGATAATCGAGTTTTACTGCCGGTGTAGCGAGCTAACGGTCCAGCATATCAAACACTACGCACCTCCTACGAGGGATCAATGAGTAGCGGTCTATTAATAGCCGTAACTCAAGTTGTAGTATTCCGATCTTAATGAAATTTAAAAAAAAATCCTCAGCGTATGTAATTTCAGAATATCTAATTTTCAAAAATTCGATTTTTGTTTCATCCTGACAAACATGTATAACCCCTTAAGGGAAAATTGAATGAAAACAAAACATAAACATTAGTCTAACTTCTCTAAACGTATTCTGCAAGAGTATATGAACAATATTAACTCATTGATGATGCCTGTTCTGCGTTATTGCTTGAATAATAGGAGTTAGCACCTACTATATATAGTAGGTCTGGCAATGTTGGGTTAAGGTGTTGTTGAATTCGAAAGAAACATGATCGAAAAAGAGAAGGAATAATAATTTAAAAAAATCTTCCGAAGCGCAAACGTGATCGTCGCACAGCTAAGCACCCACGTTAACTGAAATGCACAACTTCAATTCCACTCTCTGGCGACGACGAGGGCACCAAAGAAGTCATTTGCAAGTCCAAACCAGACGCAACTGCTGTAAAAACATGTTTTTGCAACATTTTCTTCCGCGGTTTCATGATTTTTCGCATCATTTGCTACTTCTCATTTTCTTGCCTGAATATGGCGAATGGTTTGCTTTTATTGTTTGTGTTATTAATTTTTAAATAATCTGTAGGATCCATACTCTTCAAATAAAAGTCGAACCGCTGATTTACTAAGTGTGTACATTGTTTTATTTAGCCTCGAATATCGTGCCCCAAGTTTTAAAAACATCGAAAAAATATCTTCGCCTTATTGGATTTAGTTTGATAAATATTTAGCCATGCATAAATTCATTATTTATTATTATTATTTATGACCTATGTTGGTCTACATGAAATGTAGTTGAATGGGAAAAGCCCATTTCAGGATATACTTCAGAAGCAATCCTCAAATGGGCGTAAAAACCCATTATCTTTTCATATATTCACACCTGATTACAATGGATTCACACTACAATAAAATATAATAACATAGTACACAGCATTACATAAATGAAAAATACAAATATTACAAAAAAATGAATCTTAAAATCTAAGTCAACCTTCTTAGTCTATTTTTGAAAACATCACAAGATACAGAAAAGTCAAAATGGCCATAAACACTATTAAAAACATTACACATCGCCCTAATGGGTTCGTTTTGACCGTACTCGGTGCGTTGACACTCGAGTTTTAAAAAGTTATGCGATCTGAGACTTCTCGGAGCACATTGACATTTATTTGTGAGAGAATATCTGGAGCATCTATTTGACCAGTTAATATCTTCCCAACAATTACTGCTCTAAATGTGTTCCGCCTTTTGGCTAGGGTTTCCATATCGAGCAGACGACAGCGATCGATGTACGGTGGTAGCTCTGCTGGGTTACGCCATGGGAGAGTTCTAAGAGCAAAACGAAGGAATCTTGCCTGCACTGCTTCGATTCGGTTGATCCAAATGCTTGTGTAAGGACACCAAATGGGTGCTGAAGCTTCCTAGACAAATTGCACAAGTGAAAAGTGGAGTGCCCGCAAACAATATGTATCAGTGAACTCTTTGGCGATTCTTATAATGAAACCTAGCTTCCTATTTGCCTGTGCTGTAACATGAGAGTAATGATTTCTGAATGTCAGTTGTGAGTCCAGAAGTACACCGAGGTCTCTGACAACTGTCATTCTCTCTAGCGATTCCCCGGAAATGGTGTAGTTCCACAGTATTGGATTTTTTCTACATGTAAAAGATATTATGGAGCACTTGGACACGCTGAGAGCCAGCAAGTTGCGATTACAACAACTACAGAAAGCATCTAAGTGTTGCTGTATTTCCTTGCAATCTTCTATTGACCACACAATAAGAAATAGTTTGAGATCATCGGCATATATAAGTCTACATCCAGGAGGTATAACAAAATAAACGTCATTGAAGAACAACGAGAAAAGCAACGGTCCTAGATTGCTCCCTTGAGGCACTCCCGACAAGTTGACAAACGGTATGACTCGTTATTTCCTAATTTTACACACAGAGAACGATTTACGAGATATGATTTAAGCCACCCTATAAAATAATCCGAAGCGCCCAGCCGCTTCATCTTTGCCAGTAGAAGAGAGTTGTCTACACGATCGAATGCAGCCTTGAGATCCGTGTATACAGTATCGACCTGAGATCTAAGTTCAATATTTTTAATACAGAGCGAAGTGAATTGGGCTAGATTAGTAGTTGTCGAAGGAAAAAAGGAAAAAAGCCATGTTGGTCCTACGATATATATGCTCTGGTCTCACGAAACAGCACATTTCCTACTAATATTTCAAATTCAAATTGTCAAAACGTTGCTGTTGCCTGCGTAACACTTTTATCACTTCTGTTACGGTTTTAACCAAATCGAGTTTCTGTACGTGAACAACTTCATGAAGATTATTCATAAAACCAAAGGATGACTCGTGATTTTATTCATAGATTTAGGAACATTATTCGGAGTCGGACTATATCACGTGAACTGATTCATGATTTTTTGTATCTTGATCATGATCTCGTTCTCGTTGTTGTGAATTAGTTCATGAAATCAAAACAAACTGGATATTTTGTCGTGAGCTGTTTCACGAAACTCGGAAATATACTCATCTTCGTGAACTAATTCATGATCCCCATAATTCACGATTGAATATCCGCGCTTGTTCCAGATTCTTAGTATAACAGTCACGGCTGACCGTGGACCAAGGACCACAAATTTTCCTGGTCGAAAATTTAGAACTCATAAACCGTAAGTACTAGACATTCAGTGTCCTCGGAGCAAATTCTCCACAAAAAGTGTACTTCATTTTGGTGTAAACGAAGTTAGGGCAGCCCTCTCGATTTTTTAAACAAAAAAATTCTGAGCGAATAAAAGGTTTCATTCCAAGGAAATGTAGAGACATCATTTCTGTATAACTTTGTTGCAAATGTCATAACTCTCTCTCTCTCTCTCTCTGTAACGGTTTTTTTTACAGTGATTTTCTATGCTTCGTTTAGGGTGGCTCCACAAAAAAACAGTTTTTTTTTAAAATAACTCCATTGGAGTTAATTTCTAGGTAGTGTTTACGAAAGCGCATATTTTTCTATAGTGCCACTAATTAACTTCTATATAAACAGAGGCATTGATGGTTTTATGCTTTAACATCTTATAAAGTAAATAACTCCGAAGGTGGCAAAAAGTGACAATGTCATGGTCCTCTAATGGTGCTTCAAAATCAGTAAATCGATAGTGGGAAATGGTTTGTCTCCTTATGACTCTTCATGTGAAAATTTTGCTTCTAAACTTCATCTGTAATGTAGAAAAAATCGAATATGTGTCCATGGAACTGTTTTTAAAGTGTTGTCAGTTAAGTATGATATTGATGGCTACTTTTTGCCTACCTTCGGAGTTCTTTACCTTAGAAAATGTTGAATTTTGAAAATAAACTCATCAATATTTCTGTTTATATAAAAGTTAATGAGTGTATCTCTGAGGAAGAAATATATGCATTTCTAAGATCAAACTGTTATTCGAAGTTGACATTCACGAAAAATCAACTTTAAAGATAAAAGCCAGCCAGTTATTAGGAGCATGAAAAACGCCGTAAAAGAAAAACCGTGGCAGATAGAGTTATGACATTTTCAACGGAGGTACTAAGAAATAATTTCTCTACATTTCTTTAGAAGATTGTGTGTTCAGGAGATAATTTTTTTATTTAAAAATGGAGAGATCCATCCCAAATTCGTTTACACTAAAATGAAGTGCACGTATTGTGGTGAATTTGTTTCGAAGACAATAATTACCTAGTACTTACGGTTTACGAAGTTTACTGGGCTTTCGACCAAAATTTGTTCGATTTGTGGCCCATAGTGCCGTGTACTTCACAAAATCAAAACATACTATTTTTTCATGATTCCTAATATATTAGTTACGACTGACTATTCGTGCTCATGAAATAGTTTACAAAATCATAAAATATTCCTGTATTCGTGAACTGGTTCGTAACTCCTAGTACATGATTCACGATCCATCTTGCGTTCTTGTGTTATTTAGAAGATATCATCATGTTCATGATCCATTCACTTTTCTATGAAATATCATATAGTTATGTCTCGAAGCTAGCGACCAGTAGTACACCCAAAACTTGGCCGTAATATCTTTACGGTAATAAGAAAAAAAACCTGTTTTAATCCACCTAGCGGTGCAATTGTGCCTTTCTCATTTCTCTAAACTATGGCACGGAGGCTTTTTATGTTCAACATAATTGTGGAAATGTCCATTACATTCTTAGTACACTTTGCACTTATACACAATGGCATGCCAGCCACGAACTTGATGAGCTACGTGTCGACGGTGAAACACTTGAAACAAAAAAATATCATACTCCATTAGCCTAATCATCATTAGATCAATGTTATCTGCTTGCTAACTCATTTTGTCATGCGGGGCTGGGTATGTGAAGAGGGCGAAAGTCCCATGAACGAACGACTCCCCAGCTTAAATTGGTATGCTTTGTGATACAGTGGTGGTTTAAAGATGATGGGGTTGAAAGGGAGGGGTATGAGGGCTGGATGGGGTGGTGGTCTGAGGGGTGATTTAAGGAGATTTTTAAAGGAGGGGCGCGAACAGTAGAGGGGGGGCGGGGGTGTAACCCCTCTCCGTAAACCATCAACTACGCCCCTGTTAAAATCCAGAAACACTAAACGAGTCGAAAAAAAAATTTGGCCGGGATTAGGTTGACGTTTTTCAGAGTGATTGCATAACCTTTCTATATGAGAAAGGCAAAAATGTGCCAAAATCCAAAAAAGTGAATCGTAGTCAAATTTTTTTTTCGAGTTTGCTTCAAATCTCGACGTTTCATGCACCTTGAACACATTTAGCATCAAAAATAAAAATTCTATTTTTAATTTTTCCTATAGTTTATATGAGAAATTTCAATGTGGCCGCATTCTGAAACCCTTAATTCCGGAACCAGAATTCCGATCGATCCAAAATTCAATAGCAGCCGATGGGAAGGTTGCACCTTTCATTTGAGACTAAGTTTGGGCAAATCGGTCCAGCCATCTCTGAGAAAAATGAGTGACATTATTTGACACATACGCACATACATACACACACACACATACACACACATACACACACACATACACACACATACATACATACACACACATACAGACTTTTTCCGATCTCGACGAACTGAGTCGAATGGGATATGACACTCGGCCCTCCGGGCCGGGATTAGGTTGACGTTTTTCAGAGTGATTGCATAACCTTTCTATATGAGAAAGGCAAAAATGTGCCAAAATCCAAAAAAGTGAATCGTAGTCAAATTTTTTTTTCGAGTTTGCATCAAATCTCGACGTTTCATGCACCTTGAACACATTTAGCATCAAAAATAAAAATTCTATTTTTAATTTTTCCTATAGTTTATATGAGAAATTTCTATGTGGCCGCATTCTGAAACCCGTAATTCCGGAACCAGAATTCCGATCGATCCAAAATTCAATAGCAGCCGATGGGAAGGTTGCACCTTTCATTTGAGACTAAGTTTGGGCAAATCGGTCCAGCCATCTCTGAGAAAAATGAGTGACATTATTTGACACATACGCACATACATACACACACACACACATACACACACACATACACACACATACACACACACATACACACACACATACATACATACACACACACATACAGACTTTTTCCGATCTCGACGAACTGAGTCGAATGGAATATGACACTCGGCCCTCCGGGCCGGGATTAGGTTGACGTTTTTCAGAGTGATTGCATAACCTTTCTATATGAGAAAGGCAAAAATGTTCTAATAGCAAGACGTTTCATGCTAAAACGGTCACAACAAAAAATTCCTCAAACGGCAATACCAACACATTCAAATCTTCTCTGCGTCGCACTCATGTTTCATCAATTCTTATTCAATAAATATTATCGCGTCGGATTGTCTGGAAGTGTGTAGCACTTCGCTTGTCATTGTATTGCGCATCAAGTGAAGTGAACACTATGTGGACAAAGACGAGATTCGATTTTCTCTACACGACACATTCCGTATTTGAAGATCGGCTCACACTCGGCTAGCTTCAAAGCACAGTCAGAAAAAACGACTCGGAATAGTGGTGGGGAATTTCGGCTGGTGTTAAATTGAAATTTCTTTTCTATCACGGACGTTAACAGCAAGGTAGCGACTGCACAAAACATGAACAGTCCTTCCCGTCATGTACGGGAAGCAAGACCTATGGTTTGGATCCACGTATCTGAACCGAGGGTCCGGATCCAGACACTTGTCTGGATCTAAGCACCAGGTCTGGGTCTGGTTCTGGTCCGGACTTGGTAAGGGGAAAAGGGGATGGGCTAGATCCGGGTACTGGTCCGGATCCGGGTACTGGTCCGGATCCGGGTACTGGTCAAGATCCGGGAGCTGGTTCGGATCTGGGTACGTGTCTGGATCCGGGAGGTCTGGATTTGGGGACTGGTCCGGATCTGGCAGCTAGGCCGGATCCGGAAACCGCCTAAACTTTTTATTCCACTATCCAACCTACCCAGTAAAAATCCGTAATTCTGGCTGCTTTCTGCCAATATTGGGGCAGGTTCCAGCCTGAATATGGTCAGAGATCCGCCAGGATTCCGGTTGGTTTGACTCGGTACTAGTACTATCATAGCAATCGACCAAATTATCCTACATCCGAACAGAGCCGAGGTTGACACATACTGAAAAAGTGTTTGATTGTGTGATGCGCATACATGAACAGCAACCGAAATTCGTCATTCCACCGTTTACTACCTTTGTGGGAATATGAGTTTAATACCGCAATGCGCAATTGCGTGGTCTGTTACCGAAAACACAATAGAATCTTACCCAAAAGTAATAGAAACATACCCGTCGGATTTTGGGTGTAGGAGCGAGCTGTTGATATAAGTAAACTATTAGACAGTTTAATGTCCGGACAGAAAACGAAAACTGCGCTGATCACCAAAAATACATTAGAGAGTCACAAATCGTTTTCGTGATATAGTTTACAAAACTAGATACCGCGAATTATTCACACCTTTGTGAGCCAGTTTATGTTGTCACGTTATCCCGAGTAAAAAAAATCGGTAGTAACCAAAAAGTAAGATATCACGATAAGGCGAAGAGAAATTACGAATATCATAGTGAAACTAAATATGACTAACTTGACTTCGCGTGTCAAACCCCAAAGTAACCATAATAATAAAATATCACGATCACTTGCATGTAAATTACGAAAATCGCTACTAAGATCATGGAAGAAAATCACACTACTCGTGACTAAAATATCAAAAACCGTGATTAAGATCTTGAAATCATGAACATAGATTTCTCTGCTCGTGGCTAAAATATCACGAAAACGTGAATAGAAATTACGAAAATCGTGACTAAGGTGCTGAAATTATGAACATAATTTCCGCTACTCAGCCAGAAAAATTCGATAGTAAACTCGTGAACGAAATATCACGGTAACGTGATCAGAGTTACGAAATTTGCGACTAAGCTCCTGAAATCATGAACATTGTTTAACTGTCGGTTCTTTTAATATTCAAATGTGACGCCATGTATGTTTTGGCGTGAACTATTTTTTTGGAAACACAAATATTTTCATGAATACGGTTTATTATTCATAATTTCAGTAACTTGGTCACGATTTTTGTAAATCGTTCTGTTCACGAAATCGTGATTTTTTCCACAATTTATGAACGATTTTCTTCAGTGGTTATTGATTTATTTATATTATCGCACCTAAACACACAAAACTCACTTAAAAATTTGAATTCAAACCTACTGAAGAGTTATGCAGGATTTAAATAATATTACAGCACTTTCAAAAGCTCAGCTCATTCAGCCTAATAGCAGACTGCCAAACGACCGGACACCGATGAAGTAGACTGTGTTAAATGGTTCCAAAATTACGTTCTCTGTGCATTAGTTCAACACTAGAAAGTACCTTCACTCCGTTCATAGTGTATCGTTTTATGAATCACACACAATCATGCTGCTTTTCCTCACCTGTGGTGGTTGAACAATTTCCGACACGGCAACATCCTTCAAGCCCTCCTCTTCTGCTCGATCCTCTGGCTGCTGAACGGATGCAGCACCCTCCGACGAGTGCCGCTGTGCTGCTGAGCCACCCGTCGACACCGAAGCCGTCAGTTCCGGTTCGGCAAAGGAACATCTGTTCATCACCGAAAGTACTAGCGCCACTAGTGCCAGCACGAGTTTCATCCTGTTAAACACTTCCATCTTCCCTTGGCACTTTGAATGAAATCACGACAGCACGGTAAAAATAGCGAGGTTGCACTATGAAACTCAAACAACAAAAACAACAACAAAGGCTTTCAGATCCTGTTTCCCGCTCACTCGAAATTGCAGTGAAATTGCATTTTCAACATAGCACTTGCTTCTCGCTTTCCTCCTACAGGTACACTCGATTGCCCACAAGGCCACCCCGAAGGCTGTTTGTGCAGTATTCACTTTTGATTATCTTCTGCAACCTCCTCTACTCCCCCAGGCCGTACAGTAAATTCACCCACAATGTTACGAATCACACTCCAATTGCTGCAATAATTAATACCTCTTGTATTATTATCATCGCCATATTCCACATTCACTCTCGTTTCGCGAAGCTCAAGCCTTTTTTTCCCGACCAATCTTGCCGAAGCATAACCAAATTCACTTTGCGCATTCAAAACTCCACGTGCCACACACACCGCCAGCAACGGCAAAATAGCGCGCAAATTATTCCACGGCAACGGGTGCCAGTCAGTGGCTCTCGGTGGGTCAGGTTTCCACCACCCGAAAGGGCGGTATGTTTTTGTTGGCCTGTTCCGTCCAACGGATCAAACGAACCGAATTTCTAATTCCTTTGTTGCTGTCTCCACCACAAACGCACAGGCTGCTCACTAACTGCCGAACCTAACTGACTACTGTCTGCTTTTCGATATGCTAAATCAGCTTGAAACGTGATTCGATACGATCGATTTGAGAAACGGTACTCAGTTTCGCATCCGTGAGATGATTATAGTCTGTAGTGAGCGCGCAAATTCAAATAACGAACGTCCACCTGGTCCAACGTCTGCCGAGTGACTACACTACGCCAGTCAGACACGCGGTTTGTTTGGAAAATCCTCCCGATATTTTCTTGTCGTCGTCGTCGTCGGTGTCGTTGCTTTGCCACTGCTCAAACAGCTATTTACGATTCAAAGTCTATCGACAGACTGGTCCAGTCGGAGCCCACCAACACCGTACGGCCTGCTGGGTTCGGCTTAATGGGAAACCCACAGGTGGATGCTGCGGCTTGTTTGGATTTGCACCGATCTACTAACGTGTACCGACTGGTTTAGAGTAGAGTGGGGCAGTGTTGCCAGGCGTTACGAGATTGACACATTGTTCCTTTGCATACATAGATCGATTCAAAGTGTCTGTCAAGTTGATATTTATCTCTATTGAAACGCTTTTATCTTTTCATAAACCATTTCAATAGCAACCCGTACTGCCATCCCTGACAAAGCGAAGTTATGAGTTATGTTGCAGCTGAGAGAACCCGAACTGTAGTGACCGAGCCGAGAGCGAGAAAGCCTAGCCGAAGCTTTCCAAAGCATAGATATGCCGATGCTGTGATGCTGTTCATGGAAATGCTCCGAAGAACATGTTTGTTTTGCTTTTGCATCATGCTCAATGTGACGATGTGTGTGTGTGTATTGTGTAGTGAGACCGATTGTGACTGCTCAACCGGTATATCTCTGTTGGCGAGGAAAACTGTCGCTTTCATGCTTTTCAAATTCACTCTGCTCTGAGTAGGTAGGTAGCCGAAAAGCTGCGATCGGTTGATGGGGGAGGCGTTATGCTTGCAAAGTGGGGGCAGGCAGATTGCGCTTTTGAGTCCGAATCGAAATGGGATTCAAAGCGGATTATTGTGGGTGTTTGTACTGCCGCCGGTAGGATTCCGGAGGCTACGTGCGGCAGGAAAGAACAGATGTTAACATGCGGAATTTACTGTTGGTAGTTGGAGTTGAGAACCTGTGAATGGAGTTTCAGATGGAGTGTTTGAGGAACTATGTTTGAGTGCGAGTTTTTCGTTTTGTTTCATGACCGTACGATGAACCCAATGAAATGATTACTTCTAGGCAGTGTCGTCTTTATGAACGGGCACAATGGGCTAGGATTAGGGGCTCCAACACTTAGTAGGAGTTGAACGTACAGCTGTAACCTCAAATCAGTTGTTGCACAGCTATTAAAGTCCAATATATTTGAATTGATTTTAATGAACTATTAATCGAGGTATTTGGTGAATCAGAGTTGACTACCATTATTGTCTGTAACATAACTCACGGCTGCTAAATATTCAAAATCGCGTCCGTCATTTCGAAACTGTGAATTATAAATGTCTCCCCGCTTATCACGAAGGGATCAAGGTATGTTGAGTGTTTTCTATGATGTAGTTACGCAGATAACTTGCCCAGAGAGCTGCAGTGTCAAAAAGCGCCATTATGGATCGATCTGCACCGCACTCCAAAATTTTAGGACAAAAAATTTTCGCAACCACTCAATATTTAGTTTGGACGAGTATTTTTAAATATTTGTTGCACTTTGTTTTAGGTATTGAAGAAAATTGGACGCAATTCTGATTGCCACAACAGAGGAAAGAATCAAATAATACAGGTGTAGTATTACCATAGCACGGTGTGTTTGGTAGAACAATTTTATTCGAAAAAATCGGAATCGCTAAAACTTCAGCATGTGATAGAATCGGCTTTTCTCTTTCATTTGAAAGTAAAATTAAAATATTCTGTCGGGGGCTCCAGAACAACTTTTTATTTTAAAGTTTTTTTGTTTGAAAACTTAGGGTTTTCAATGAAACTGTTTCACATTTTTGCCCCTAGGTAGTACTTTATACATTCAAATATTACCAAAAGTGAGAATCTGATGGACAATTTCATTGTGTGCAACTTTGTAGAAAACTACATCGCGATCTAAAATCGCCAGAGAAAGCTATTAAATTTTTATTTATTTTATTTATTTTTCATCTGATCTAGTTGGTCTTAATGAATATGAAGGGATGGGGAAAAGCCAATTTGAGTGAAACATTAACTATACTCAAATTGGCGTAAAAACCCCATATCTTTTCAAATACACAATACAGAACTTAACAATAAATACAGAAATAAATATAACAAAAACAAACTAATACAATAAAATAAACAATGTAAAAAAATATAAACAAAAGCATAAAAAATAAAAATACAGATTAAAATGTCCTCAGGAAATATCTGGTAAGTCAGAAACTACTTAATAGCCGGTTTTTGAAGGTAGTAGATGACACGTTGAAATCGAAAGCCGCAAACACTTCGTTGAATGTGGCAGACATGAAGCGAATTGGATCATGGCTACCATACAAGGAGTTCCTGTGTTCCAACAGCAAAAAGCTTCGTTGACGGAGTACACGTTCCGGTGCATAGATGTGGAGTTGGGCCAACAATTCTGGCGTATCTAACTCTCCTAGAAGAATCTTAGCGACAAAAACAGCTTGGGCTACTCTCCTTCTCGCTTCAAGCGTGTGTAGACTTAATAATCTACAGCGGTCTTCGTATGGCAGAAGATTAATAGGGTCCTGCCACGGAAGGCGCCTTAGTGTATAACGAACGAATTTTCTTTGAATTGCTTCAATTCTTGCTATCCATGTTGCTTGGTACGGACACCATATTACGGAGTTAGATTCCAATATTGACCGTACCAATGCGCAGTAAAGTGAACGGAGACAGAGAGGGTCCTTAAATTCATTAGAAATTTTAAACATGAATCCCATCTGGCGGTTTGCCTTGTTAATAATATAGTCGAAATGAGGTCGGAAAGTGAGTGCAGAATCCAAAGTGACTCCAAGGTCACACACTTGTAGTACACGCTCAAGATGCTGTTCTCCAATACAGTAGTCGTATGAAATTGGTTTGTGCTTGCGATGATACGATATTACACTGCACTTATGAATACTAATTGTAAGCAAGTTGAAGTCATTGAAAGTCTCCAAGAGCTGTTGTAAAGCTAAGTAATCCCTGATGCACTTGACGATCATGTATAATTTAACATCATCAGCGTAAAATATACGACAACCCGGTGGTAATACTGTAGCTAGATCATTGATAAGGAGTGTGAACAAGAGTGGGCCCAAATTACTTCCTTGAGGAACACCCGAGTTGTTCGAAAATGGGGCAGAGAACACACATCCAATTTTTACTACAAGTGTTCGATCTCTCAGATATGATTCGAGCAAACGAATCAGATCAAAAGACACTCCTATTAATTTCAACCGTTCCAGAAGTATTGCGTGATCAACTCTGTAAAATGCTGATTTCAAGTCGGTATATACAGTGTCGATCTGAGCACCAGCGTCCATGTTACGCAAGCAGAATGAAGCAAAATGAGCGAGATTCGTGGAGGTTGATCTTTTTGGGATGAATCCATGTTGATCAGGAGAAATGTAGCTTTGACTGGATGCAGAGAGCACATCGTTCATTATGATCTCAAACACTTTGGAGCAGGCACACAACGATGTAATTCCTCTGTAATTTTCAACATTTCGCCGATCTCGTTTTTTGAATACAGGAAACATAACTGACCTTTTCCAGCTAAAAGGATAACAACACTGCCTAAAGGAATTGTTGAATAGAGTTGTCAACGGCAAAATTAATGCATCCGTGCATTTCTTAAGAACACATGAAGGTATGCCATCAAGACCAGGAGTGACTGAATATTTTAGCTTACTGATTGCTGCTATAACCTGACGATCTGTAACAGTGAAGCGTCCCAAAGGACAAATATTTAATGGAGTGTCTCTACAAGCACGCGCAATTTGATCAGCAGATGAAATAGGTTCATTGAATGCGCTTTTAAAGTGGGTGGTAAATAGGTCACACTTCTCCGAAGCCAGACTAGCACTCTGCTCCTTCAAAAACATATCAGTAGGTAATCCGTTCTCTTTCCGCTTGGAGTTCACGAATTTTCAAAACTGACGGGGATTATTGCGCAGGTTTACTTGTGTTCGAATGGAGTATCTTTTGTACAATAAAAGGTTATAGGATCGATAATTATTACTCGCTAGCGCAAAACGATATTTGGCGAAACGACAGCGTGTACGGCAATACAATCGTAGTGCTTTTGATCTGAGTCGCTTGAGATGTCGTAGATGTGCATTACCCCACGGTGACTTACGAGCTGGCCTACGCAGAGGGACATAATGAGCCATTACGGCATTAATCACAGCAGTGAAATATTCAACGGCAGAGTCAATGTCTTCCGTATCCTCAAGTGAATGCCAATCGATATGAAGTAGTGCTGATGCAAGTCCCAAGCAATCAGCTCGGTGAAAGTCAAGGCCAAGATCATCAGGGATATCCTCATAAATAACTGGTTTATGCATACTGATAATAACTTCTACGGGAGGATGATTTGCATCAATCACAGAAATATATTCAGCAGGTTCGTGGATCTGACAGTCGGCTAGTGCTGTGTCATTCAATAAGACAAAGTCTAGGATACGACCGTAACGATTTTCAATGCTATTAATTTGTGTGATACAGTTGAAGCTGAATCCATCCAATAGCGCAGCGCAAGCAGTAGAAATATAAGAGCGAAGAACGTTGACTACAGGTGCGACATTGTCATGTGTATCCCAAATGAGGCCAGACTGATTGTAACAATAATGCGCAATCATTACTTCCAAGGCAAGAATAAACAGCATCAATCGATCGGACATGGTTGTTTGCACTGATTAGATCACTCTTACGATCTGGAGGTAAGTAAATTACACCGATGCTGACAAAACGATCAGGTAACTTCAGTTTAACGAATAGCTGTTCAAGTAAAACGTCAACAGGTGTTGGATCGACGAAACTATTCAATGCAGTAGACACGGCGATAAGTACGCCCCCTCCGCGTGATTTACGGCTGTTCTCAAAACTGCGATCGTTTCGATAAACAGCATATGTATCGCCAAAAAGCTGACGAGAATGAATCCTATCATCTAGCCAAGTCTCAGTGAGAACAATTACGTCGTAATGAGAAGAAGAGATTGCTATGAAAACTTCATCGATTTTTGTGCGTAGGCCTCGGACGTTCTGGTAATAAATCGTCAGTTTACCATTCAAGTCTGCGTCAAGAGTCGATTCCTGAAATTCCTGCACATCATTCCAAAGATGATCGCCATCCTGAGAGTTGTCATTATTTGAGAGACAAGCAGTTCCAGTCGAAGCATCAGCAGGACATGTACTGCTGCTAATGTTACCTGACGGAGTAACGCTGCATGCTTGAAAACCAAACAGATTTGATGAAGCGACGAAGTTTGGATGATCTGATTACGTCACACACGTCTGGAAGTTATCATTACTTAAAAGGCGAGCAGTACCAGTCAAAGTTTCTAGATTCGCACGGGGCCTATTGTTAAAGCAAAGTCCCATCTTTAAGCGGAAAAAATATAATTCCAGATTCCACGGTTTTATGTGCACCAATGATATTCTAGGTAGAGTAGAGTAGATAAAATTTGAACGAAATTAAGACTCTTGAAAGATGCTGGGTAATGCAGCAAAATGAAACCGTTTTTTTCGTCACAGATATGTTTGTTTCTTCTTTTTTATTTCTTCACTTATTCTGGAGTATGCTTGATATAGTCTTGATTCAACCTTTGTGCTCGTTAGCATCTTGTGGGAAATATTTGGCCTAAATTTTAACTTTATATTTGATCAACTCGATTAGATATTAAGTCATTTGATTTTATTTCGATTGAGAATCCTGATTGACAGTTTCATGAATGATAGAAAAATAATTCGATGAGATTTATGTTCAAGTTTGTTTACTTTTGGGAATCGCTGTACATTGAGCAGAAATCGCAATAGTAAAAGAGAAATAAAGGTTTTGTTTATTGTACGAAGATAGCGATCTCAATATAAAAGTAGATATAGAAGTAACACCTTTACCCGAAAGACGTGTTGCTTTTAATGTCTTCAAATTCAGAACTGAACTGGCAACTCTGTTTTCTTGATATGTTGTCTTTGCTCTTATCCCATACTATGAGCGAAATCTTCAATAAACAGACGTATTACTTTGAGAATTTACTGAATGTATGGTCCAGCTTGATATTTTCTTGTTCGTTTTCTTTTGTGATCCGTGTTCAACGAGTAATGACTCCGGAATTTCTTCTTAAAGGAAATTATGAAATTTGGTTTTGTTCTTTTTTCTAAGATTGTGTGAAGTGTGTTCGATTTGGAAATAAAATTTGAGGACAAGCAATGCTCTGCATCTATAAATTCTGATGAAATGAATCTACCCCAAAAGATAACAAACATGGATCCAAAACTCGAAGAGCTTTTTGCTCTTTCAATCATCTTTCTTTTAGAGTTGATAAGGACAAACAGGATTCTCAACCCTAATTGCAATAAAATCCGGCGTTTATTACAATGACTCGACTTACTTTAGTTCATTCACATATAAAGTTTTGAATTTAAGCCAATTGTATTTTACCAGGCAGCATAGGATCAGGAAGAAGGGTCATTCTAGTTTACATTAGCTATCTCGTAGAGCAAGAAACGAAATGAAAAAGGCATGATAAAATCCGTCACTACATTAATCAACATCTTGAAAAGGTATAAGATTATCGAATAAATTTGGACAACACCTTTCCACACCTCCTTGTTCATAATGTTTCATTTTCGCCCAAGATCCGGAGGAATCTGAAAATATATTTTTTCTACTGAGAATGGGACTTTGAATACATTGAAATTTATCTGAATTTACTGTTTATTTAAAACCAACATTTTTTGTCCTTGTTAATCGACTTCTTAACCCATAGTTTCCAACCAAAAAACTTTAAAATAAAAAGTTTTTCTAGACCCCTTGACAGAATATTTTAATTTTACTTTCAAATGAAAGGGAAAAGTCCATTCTTTCACATCCCGAAGTTTTACGGATGCCGAATTTTTTTGAATAAAGTTGTTCGACAAAGACACTGTGATAGTTCATATTGAAGTGGTCCGTTAAGACTTAGGAATTGAAATCGGTATTGTACTTCAGATTTCCAAATTTTTATACAAAAATTCATAGTCGGTCCTGAGCTAGGTACTTGTTTATCATAAAAGAGCTCCGATCTAAAAATACGAGTCCCGAATTTTAACCCCTGTACATCTTATTTAAATAGTGAAAAAGAGAAAGAATGATTTGAGCCAGAGCTTGTGCGACTACCCTCGGTTGCAACTATGTTAGTGCATAATCGGAATCGGAACTAAATACGAGCACCGGGCAGTTCCGAATGCAGATTGCAGCTGGAAAGGGAAAGATCGTTAGTCCGACACTTGTTATTTCTAGAGGTCGTATATGGTCAATGCTTTACTCGGTCACATTACATTGGCACGCATATTTCATAAGATAAGTCAGCAAAAACGATAAAGTCAGATTGTTTCACAAGTGTATCCTTTAACCTAAAATAATAAGCCCTTAATCATCTCATTAGTATGTAACCCATCAGGGTAACAATTTAGCACGGGGTGGAAATACAGTGAAGACCTGTTTTTATCAGCCCCTTCGCGAATTTTAAGCTGATAAAACAGGGACATTGATAAAATCGGAACATATATTTTTATGCCTTTTTAATAAACCGAAGCTCTTAAAATATTCTTCTTTTGTCCTTAGATATAGCCCCGCAACCTTTTCTGATTATTTACTTCAAGTTTTCCTTAAGAGGGTCTGACAGTGCAAAATTTAAAAAAATATATTTTTATTTTTGCATTTTTCGGATTTTTAAGATAAGAAATATATGCCCAAGAAAGGATTTTCTCGAATTCAACTTGGTTCGTCTGCTAGAACCCATCAAACTACCAACTATCAATTTTCATATGAAGCTTATAAAATCGGGACAAAAAGCTGATAAAATCGGGGGCTGATGAAATCAGGTGCTGATAACATCGGGTTTCCACTGTATACCTATTTGTGCGTAGTCTCGGCTTACTGTGATTGGATTGCGCTTAAATAGGTATCAGCACCCTTGCTTCATTCCTAAGAGGCAGTAAGATAAAAAATCTTTGGTTTAAAAAATGGAAAATACTCGCGTTTGAGCGAAACAAAATGTCGAGTACAACGCACCCTCATTCATCCATCCAAGTGACCTATTGCGTTGAATAGAGACACTCTTCTAATTAATGTATTCAAATGGGTGGGATGAATACAGGAGCAAGATGAATTAGGGTACAGTTACCCTATATGTTTGTGAACTTTGGAATTTTATTAAATGGAACATTTTTCAGTCGCAGGTGACTCGGAAACTAATCGATGTATAGAAAACCTGTTTTAATACACCACCTAGCGGTGCAATTGTGCCTTTCTCATTTATCCAAACTACTCGGAAAAACATTGTTCCCAAAATCGTGAATAAAGTGCCATGAATCCTGGAACAATCATGTTTTTACGTTATGAAAACAGGACCATGAACAAAAATAATGTGTTTTTGTTTTGTGTACTTCAGTCACGGTTTCCGCCAAGTCATTTCTAATAAGATTTTCAGTACGCAAACTAGTTCACAACTTTATGAACATTATTCATAAAACCGAAGGTTGAGTTATGATGATATTCATAGATATAGGAGCCCTAATTCACAAAATAAAATATTCTGGATATGTTCCGTGCACTATTTTACGAAATTCAAGATTTTATTCATGAATGCATTCAATTCTCGTGAATTAATTCATGATCTCTAATATATTAGGTACGAGGTAATATCCGTGCCCGTGAAATAGTTTAGAAAATCATCAAATATTATTCATGTATTCGTGAACTGGTTTGATTCCTAATATATGCTACGATCCAATATCCGTGCCCGGGAAATAGTTCACGAAATCATGAAATATATTTCACGTATTCGTGAACTGGTACATGATTTACAATTTATTTTGCGTACTGGTGATGTTTAGAAGATATCGCAAATCATTTACAATTTCATGCAACATGATAATGAAATTTTATGAAATGCTCAGCTGCTATGACCATAGTGAGCATTAGATATAAAAAAACCTATTAGAACTTCGAACATCGATATTCGTTTGATAAGGTTTATTGTGATGTTTGGATAGCAAACGAAAACTGCGATGAGAATCCCAAATAGTGTGCGTGATATAATTCACAGAGCAAGATATAGCGAATTAGTCACATATTGATGATACAGTTCATATTGTCACGTTATTCCGAATAAAAAAACCGATAGTAACCTGCCAAGAAGAGAATTTACGAATACCATGATAAAACTGCTGATATCATTAACATTAGTCATATTACTCTTCGTGTCAAATTTGGAAGTAAGTTCTAAAATAAAATATTACGATAACATGAACAGAAATTACGAAAATCATGACTAAGATCCAGAAAACATGAACATGAATCAATCTATTAATGACTAAAATATTACGATAACATGAACAGCAGTTACGAAAATCGTGACTTAGATCCGGAAATCATGTACACAAATCACACAACTCGTGACAAAAATGTCCAAAATCGTGACTAAGAAACTGAAACCATGAACATAAATCACTCTACTCATAACTAAAATATCACGATAACGTGAATTACAAAAATCGCGACTAAGATCCTGAAATCATGAATTTTAGTCCCACTAGTCTGACAGAAAAATGCGATAGTAAACTCATGAATAAGATAGCACAATAACGTGATGAGAAATCACCAGAATCGCGAATAAGCTCTTGAAATCATGATACTCATTTGACTATCGGCTGCGTATTCCCAAATCATGAACTAGAATCACAACAAACACTAAACATGTCCAGGGAACAACAACAGTACCCTAACCACACATTCTAATGTAACGCCCTGTATATATTCGGGGCGAACTAGTTTTTTTTTGAAAACACAAATAGTTTCATGAATTCGAGGTTTTTCATCCATAATTTCAGGAACTTGGTCATGGTTTTCGTAAATCGTTCAGTTCACGAAATCGTGACCTTTTGTTCCGTTTGTTTTGCGTGTACGATTCCATGGCTGGTTATGTTCAATATAATGGTGGAAATGTCCATTACATATTCAGTACGATTTGCACATACATACAATGGATCGACAACCACGAACTTGAGAAGCTATGTGACAAAGTTGTTCGTTGTCATTTATTTGTTTATTTATGTATGTATTTATTTATTTATTATTTATTTATTTATTTATTTATTTATTTATTTATTTATTTATTTATTTATTTATTTATTTATTTATTTATTTATTTATTTATTTATTTATTTATTTATTTATTTATTTATTTATTTATTTATTTATTTATTTATTTATTTGTTTATTTATTTATTTATTTATTTATTTATTTATTCATTTATTCATTCACTTATTTATTTGTTTATTTATTTGATCTCTTTCATCTGACCTGCATTGGTTTACATGAAGTGTTATTGGGAAGGAAACCCGATCAGAAACACAACAGAAATATTTCAAAACTATATCTCGGATTGTTACTTGTTATAAATTTCTGTTATTTTAACTACTAACGAGACCTAATTTATAACACAATATGACACAAAAATTGTGTTCTGTTATAAACTTGTTATTTCGTTTTGACCGGGAAAAGATCATCTGAAGATCACATGGGTGGTGTTGTGAGAGCTGTCGAATAGGAGTTGAGAACAGTTTGAAACAACATCTGATCTTGTTCCAAATGTATATGATTGAGACACTATGTCTTGGATCCGCCATCGAGCCTAGTTTGCATACCGTACATAACTAGACTCACTGTTTTCCGTTCACCCACTATTTTAAAACTTGTTTTACAAATGTTTATAAAGTTCGAATTACAGTATAACAATACGGATCAGTAAACTCTTTAGCTAGGATTAAAGTGTAGAGCAATACCGTAAACCGGGGGGACTTTGATCAGGGGGGTGACTTTGATCACTCGATTTTTTTTCCTAGATCGCTTATTAAACCATAATAATCTACCGAATCATTTTAATTTGAACTGATTTTTACTCTAAACTTATAAAATACTGGTTTGTTATACTTTTTGAGTACATATATTGTTCGGTTTTTTGGGTACAAAAACTACAAAAAAACGAAATTTGACTTTACCTTATTTTTACGAAGCTTCGTAAAGTGTCTATTTTTTATAAAACAAATAAATCTCAGATTTGAGCAAAAGTAATTACAAGCGAGTTTTTATTTTCCTTTAGGTTGGGATGTGCAAACTTTAGTTTTAAGAGTTTGTTTATTTTAAATACATTTTTTTGTAAAACTAGTTGGCAATTATTTCAAATTATTTTAAGCTAAAATTCGCAACATTTTTTTATTGTTCAATATTACAACGTGATAGAACGGATGAAACTTTTTGTACGTCGACAAAGCGTTGAAATAAAACAATTTGAGCAGCTTTAAAGGTTTTCAGAATCTTTTATTCTAGTTGGACACGAATTATACGAACTTTGGTTACTCGAATTTTACAGTACATTGAAATACTTTGTATAATACCAATTAACATCTATTTAACAATCAATATCTTTCCAGAATCATTTTAAACAATCATTTCAATGAAAAACATTGACAATGATAACTTAATGTGGGTGAACATGCAGGTTATCAAAGTCACCCCGGAATACGAAAACGGACTTCAACTTGAAATCATTTTTGAAAAAACAGCTATAAGCGGACAATTTTAGGTAGCACCATCCAATCTTGTTCTCCATACATCAGTACATGGTTTAAAAATATTAAACTTTAAAAAAATGTATTGCGTCTAAAAATATGTAATGATTACTTCGAAAAGTGATCAATGTCACCCCGGTTTACGGTACTATAGTTTTTTTCTTCGTGTATAAGAAATCACAGAGCATTTAGATACATTAGGAGTTAGCAAATTGTGATAACATCAATCAAAGAAATTATCCAGGTATCGATATAGCTCAACATAATCTGCGGTATCACATTGGAAACGTCATTGCAGAACAGCGGAAACAGCAAAGATTGTAGGTTGCTTCCTTGAGAAACATTAGCAACGTTGATAAAACTGTTTCCAAAAATGACTCTCGGATTCTCGCCAACCCTTTCCGATTAAAAAAGATCCGGTAGTTTATTTACGGGTCGGTGAGATATCGGCGAATTTACTGGAAATAGATAATTTAAAAGTGGGACACTTAATTTTGGCGATATGCACTCGTTTTCTTGTTTGTAAACAGTGCTGCTCGGTCTATTTTTTCGCAGTTTTGTATCTATTTCTGAGAAATTCATCATGCAGGAAGAGGAAAGAAAAATAATCGTGCACACTAACACAAAAATTCCTCAGCATGAACGCAGGAGCTGACAAAAGTTGATGAGTTAACTTGGCTCAATTTGTTAAAAATTACAAGGACATTCTTATAACTGACAACAAAGTGCGAATCAAGCGTGTTCCGTACAACATCTCGGATTATGATCTTTCTAATAAATTAAAAGCAATCCTCTGTAGGTTAGCAGGCGAATCCGTCTCCGAGAAGATTTCAAATAATACCAAGTAAGTAAGCAATCCAATCGACGCCCCCAGCAACAAACATAGGGCTCATAGGCTATACGCCCAGGTGATGACGAAATTCGATGGATGTGATCAACGGTAAACGTTTTACGAAATCAGATTTCGAAAAAATAGTCTCCTGCTCGCAGGAAGGTTTTACAATTGAACTAAATTTTTGCGAAAAAAATTGGGTTTGGCAAGGGATCTGTAATAAAGTCGCAACGACTTCGTCCCCTCAGAATGCGACACTAACTTAAAGTCGGATTAATTTAACATAAGATTGACACTACATCCAAAGCGGAAACGGTAAAAAACGAACGACTGATCAAACGCTATGTCTTGTTAGAGCAAAATTTCTTATGTGCCGATGAGACACAACTAAATCGAAACTTGGTTCAACGTAGGAGGCCAATGCGATTTGCAGTGTATTATATTTCTCCCAAAGGCGATTTTTTCTGTTAAACTACTTGTTGTGTTTGATGGGTACAAATACTAACTTAGTAAAGTAATGGATGGCTTTCCGACTTCGATTTCATCAGATTCCGACACTATCATAAAGCTGGAAAAATTAAGTGCTGGATCCATTCCTGTGGCAAGAAAAACAGCGTTTTTGGAATGGCTAATATCATGAATTAGGAGGAATAGAAACGGTAATGCCTGTTCAAACAAATTTTAAAAAAGCTGAAGAGGGAAATCTAAAAAATTGACTCCAGTTCTGTTCAACAGAAATGGATTGGGCGAAAGTGAAGCGGGACGGGAACTGAAAATGAAGTTGTAGCATTCCGCTTCATTATCACCTAATACATTTCTGTTGGACGGAATACCAGCGACAGTTGTCCAATGAAGCATGAAGAATGACGCTAGCCAATACCGTGACTGAAGAAGGTGTGCACTGACTGATAATTATAATTGGCATCAACAGAAAAGTATTTCATCGAAATAATAATGTATGATTTGTTTCAGTTATTTTCATAAAATTAAATCATTTTACCTTTGTTTCACTCTTAGAAAGTTTTTCAATTGTTAGAAAGGTTAAAAATACATACAGTGCCGCCATTGTTGTGTTTCGCGCTGAACTCTCATGTCTACGTGCCCGCCCGGCTAGTCGAGATCGACGGTGTCATCACCAAACTGGGTCTGACGTGCAAAGACCTGATAAAGTACTGGGTCGACAGATCAACAGTTAGAGTTCAGATTTCAAGTAATTTCATTCAGTAGTAGCCTTCTGCAGTACTTGCAGAAATGAGAAGGTGTGTGCGAATGAGGATGCTTCAATTCAACCGTAGGCAGAAATAAATAGCGGTCGAAGGTATCATTTAGGTGGGGTAGCGGTCAATAAAGAAAACCCACACGACGATACTGGGGAAGACCAAACATTCCGCCCAGAAACACTTTGCTTCGAACTATCAAGAAGAAAATATGAATCGGAACAATCGCAACGAAAAAAGGAATGCGATTGGAATTTGGACCATGAACCTGCAAGTTGCTTGGCTTCCCCAGGTTTTTAGCGCAACAGAGGGTGTGGGAGAGCGGGCATTTAGTTGCTACAATCTACCAGAGCGGCGGCACAACATTCGATCTGGGAACCTGTTTTATAGTGCTCAGCAAGATACTCCAACGCATGATCAAGTGGCAGGTGATCAGAAAAAGAATATGTGTAGTGAGAAGCCGTTTTTTCAGCTATAGCATATAGCATCATCATCAGTTATTTTCATAAAATAAAATCATTTTACCTTTGTTTCACTCTTAGAAAGTTTTTCAATTGTTAGAAAGGTTAAAAATACATACAGTGCCGCCATTGTTGTGTTTCGCGCTGAACTCTCATGTCTACGTGCCCGCCCGGCTAGTCGAGATCGACGGTGTCATCACCAAACTGGGTCTGACGTGCAAAGACCTGATAAAGTACTGGGTCGACAGATCAACAGTTAGAGTTCAGATTTCAAGTAATTTCATTCAGTAGTAGCCTTCTGCAGTACTTGCAGAAATGAGAAGGTGTGTGCGAATGAGGATGCTTCAATTCAACCGTAGGCAGAAATAAATAGCGGTCGAAGGTATCATTTAGGTGGGGTAGCGGTCAATAAAGAAAACCCACACGACGATACTGGGGAAGACCAAACATTCCGCCCAGAAACACTTTGCTTCGAACTATCAAGAAGAAAATATGAATCGGAACAATCGTAACGAAAAAAGGAATGCGATTGGAATTTGGACCATGAACCTGCAAGTCGCTTGGCTTCCCCAGGTTTTTAGCGCAACAGAGGGTGTGGGAGAGCGGGCATTTAGTTGCTACAATCTACCAGAGCGGCGGCACAACATTCGATCTGGGAACCTGTTTTATAGTGCTCAGCAAGATACTCCAACGCATGATCAAGTGGCAGGTGATCAGAAAAAGAATATGTGTAGTGAGAAGCCGTTTTTTCAGCTATAGCATCATTAACGTGCATTGCCTTCATGAAGCGGAACCCGAAGACAAGAAAGATGCATTTTACGTGCTGCCTGCGACGGAATGTTTAACTCAGCGTGGATTACATGAATGGTATCGGTAATACATGAATGGTACCGGAAAATCCCGGGAATACCGGGTACCGTAATACCGGTATTGAACAAAAGCCAGTACCGGTATTTTCGGTACCATACAATTTTTTATTACAAATATGTGGACTCTCTAGAGGGATCTTTTTTAAAATATAGGTCCAGAGATGACTTTTAATTATATTAATTACCTTCTAGATAAATCGTTGAGCTAACCTTTCTGTGGGAATGAGGTGGAATCATCATCATAATAATTCTAGAAGGTATATATTACCAGTCCCCGTTTTACTGAACGTTATGTTAAAAATCCAGCACTATTTTGTCGAAATCAAATTTTAACGATCTTGTACTAAATCTCAAAATATTCACACCTAGCGTAAGAGACGTAAAAATTTTGCTCTGATTTTTTTTTATTAGCGACATTCTGATTGGTTTCCATTATTCACTGTGTGGCGCGTAATAAGACTATGGTCTAAGTCAGGTCTGTATTTGGTTTGCTCTTAAACCATTATCTATAAAAGAACGAACAGCGATTTAGTAGCTAACAGTTTTAGACTTGCTGAACTGCTTCAAATGAGGCGTTTTGTAATTATTATTGATCGTAAAATTCAGCAAATCTTCATAGTTTACAGGAAAGCAGCCTTGGTATGCATTAGAGAATAGAAGGCAAATGACATAAAGGTCGAAACCAATTTACAGAAAAGCAAGAGAGGAAGTGCAAGCAACCTGCTCGGATTTTCTGCCATTCTCGCTTTTATTTACTGTTGTTAATAGGGTTTCTTACATTTACCATTTGTTGAAATGGACGAAAGTTGCACCGCTTAGCAGTTATTGATTTCAAAGTGACCCAGATTTCGAAATAAAAGAACGAAAAATGTCTTCTGTGAAATGAGTCATGCCATTCCGAAGTAATTAAAACAAGAAACATGATTTTTTGATCAGTACAAATTAATCATCTGAGAAGAAGGTCATCAGTTTGAGCATTCACTTTCACTTTGTAGCTTTTTTCGAATTTTTTAAAAAATGTTCGTGTACCGGTACTTTACCGGTACTACCGGTACTGGGTGCTTCAGTACCGTAGTACCGGTTCTCGTCAAAAAGGGTCGGTACTGCGAACCCTACTCCCCAGGGATGGTAGTCCGAAGCATCTTCTTCTCTCTCAAAGGTGTTCTCAAGACCACCTGGAGATAACCTGATCCGCAAACCGAGAGCCAAATTGAGCACGTTCGAATGTACGGTGAATTTTTGTCCTGATATTACACATGTTCGCACCCCACGCAGTACGAATATATATTTGGACCACTACCTGATAGCGGTCTGCATGGGCTTAATACTGGCCAAGGTTCCACATCGAGCAGCTACAAGACGATCATACTGCCGTGGAATACGCTCAACAGCTAGAGACAGTTGCGGCTACTCTGGAGGTTGGTTGGAGTAAGTTACGAACCTCCATAGGTAGCACTGCCAAAGCCATACTTGATACGAAAGCTCCGAATCGAGGAAACGGTTGGTTTGACGCGAGTGACAGCAGTTAGTTGAGGAGAAAATAGCGGAATTACGACACTAATAGCGCCTACGGGAAGATCGGGATAACGACACGATGGAGCAGCTGAACCGTGTTAATGACACACGGAAATTCTGCGAAAAGGTAAATCGATCTCGCTATGTGCCACATGCGCAGAGACGTTAATGGAAATCTTCACACGAACGAGTGTTAGGTGATCGATAGGTAGAAGCAGTATTTTGACGAACATCCAAATGGCGAAGCAGCAGACGGAGGATCAGCCTGGGGACGCGCGCAACTGACGACCAATTTCCAGCACCGCATTTACCCGAAACTCAGAAGAAAATCGTACGATATAGGAACGATACAGTCACTGGCAATGATTAACTGCCATATGAGCGGTTCAAACACGGAGCACTCCATTGGATGATTTCGAAGATTTGGAAGGAGAAAATACTTTGACCACCCATTGTTTAATATTGTCCATTTTGAGGACGATTGTCAGAGCTCTGCAGTAATCACAACACTGCATCGTGGATCTTAACATAACTACAATCTGATATAATCGTCAATACTGATTACCACGTGTTGATGACGTTTATCACTGTTTTGTGGTTACCAGCAGCCGCTATCATGGATTTCATAATGGCGTCAAACACCAATTTCCATCATCTACTTACAAGCTTATTTCAAATGATTCCTATACTCAGGAATAATTTACGCTTTGGGTGAGGTGATACCGAAGATTGCGATTCTGAGAGTCACTTGGGCGACGATAGTTACTTAAAAGTCACTTCACCTAAGGTTACTCTCGGAATAACACTCCGTGAGTTACGTAATTTAAGCGATGCGAGTGAGGTTACTGTCAGAAAAGGACCCAGAGTTTGACAGTGTGAGCTATATCAAAGGTTCAATGTAGATGAATAAATCTCGCGTGTGTTTTTCCCGTATCAGCGTCTAATTTCAAAGGATTTTGACATGCTTTGAATAAAAAATATCGCTCGGTCACTGAGGCAAGCTGACGGGACAACAACGCTTCGTTTGATATAGAATGTTATCCATAGTAGTGCAGATTTCCCTAAACGGGTTTTGACGCTCAGTCAGTGGGCCTGAAGTCCTCTAACGGCAACAAAACACCCGATTGATTAGTACTCACGCCCACTTGGGTCAAACAAAACATATTTGATTCATCGGCAGCTCCAACGGAGCGCACGAACCAAAGCATAGAACGCCAACATAAAACAATTTACACAAAACCCTCAACACATCCCTTTCAGTCAGCTAGCTAGCGCCAGTGCACTGCAACTGCCATCGTTGTGTACCTACCCGTACCTGCTTTCATTATATGCCAACCACACCGACGAATGAACACATCAGCAGCCATCCGTTCGGTTTGGGCATTAACTTTCGTTGCCTGTAGCTGCAGCAGCTAGGATGCATTTTTCTCGTCAATCCTATTTCCATGTTGGTCCCGCCCCGTCCGTGTTAGTAGCGAGGTTCTTTCAAGTTTAAAAAAAACATGGTTTCATCTGTCAATCAAAGGCTCGTTTTCACTCCTATCTGCATACCTACCTAGATATATTTTGTTATGATTTTTATTTCATGTGTAGACACTTTGCCTTTTTCCCCATTTCTAACCACGCTCGTTCTGCGCCATTGTGTAGCTGGCGTGGAAACGCTCCGCTTGAGGGGCAGCCGGCCATCGAAATGAAGTATCGGACAGGAAAATGCATGAAACGGAACGGGTAATGAAATAAAACTAACACCAAACCTCGATAGCTTTTCCTTCCCTTTCCCCTTCCCATATGCTGCACAGAGATTCCTAAACGTTCACCGATGCATGGTCCGACAGTTCCCCCCTTCCATACACTGCCTCTGCGACCAAAAGCTTCACTATGTACTCGCAAAAAATAGCAAAAGCATCTCGAGCTCGACGGATTTTCCTTTCATTTTTAGTTTCCTTTTCTGTGGGAGGAAATCCCTTTTTTGCATACGAAGAGGTTGTGTTTGCAGCTAGTTGGCTGGTTTTACATGGTCGTCGGGCGGGGGTAGGGTAGGAAGTTTGTGTTTGTTTGAACGAAGCTTTTACCTCGAACCATGCTGCTGCTAGTTCGGGGCGTCATTGCGCCTGAAATTCCAGAATTGCAGGAAGCGGAAAGTGGCGAAACGTGACGCTTAATGGGTTTTCTTTTTCGCAACATTCTGTGAGTATGTGGGAAAATTTGGGGAAAACTTTAGTCGCTTGCGAAAGGTGAGTACGAAGGGGAAGAGGAACCAGGCTCGGACCGATGCGGTTAAGTGGATTTTAGGTAGGAAAAACGGTTGCTAACTTTTCGTGATGATGGAGCTTAATGGGCTTCGTCGCTGGAATTCGCTGATGGAGCTTTCAGTTTTCGCCGACAACAGGTTTTAGAAGACGGAGATTTGTGTGAATATTTCCCGTGCGGTGTTTCTTCGTGGTACATGGTACGTTCGAAACCTTCAGATTATGTAAAAAAAGATAGCTTTTTAAACTAATTTAGCACTCGAAACACTCAAATGCAAATGATTTTGAAATGTGTAATAATTCTTCTGTTTTGAGCAATTTTACATTATCGTTCAATAGAATTTTGTATACTTGGTACATCTGGTCATTTATGTATCTATTGTTCCGCCGTGTATTCAGAGTATAATTCTTTTCTCAAACACACCGTGTACTTGACAGTCACATGACAGACACAGCATGGCTACACAGAGCAACAGGGAATATCAGCGATTTGTATAGAGCAGGTTTTATGTGCGTTCTTCTACTGTGGAGCTTCAGCTGACTAAGTAAATCGTAGAAAGTCTTATTTCCTGTCGCAATACACCTTTTTGACCTCGCGTTTACAATTGAGGGATTCCACGAGAAACCGACCACAAAATATGACCATCGCCGATTCGATCTGAACTGGGCAATCATGAATCTTCATGATTTTTTTCTGGCAATTGCAACATTTTGAGGCAAGAGCAATTTTTCAAAAGGTCGTAGACGTTTTGCATGCATTAGTTTCAAAAAAAATTGTTTGTTGATTGTATTTTATATGCAGCAAAACTCTCTTATAACGAATTACAGAGAATGAATACTTCTGTTCGAAAAAAAAAAATGCACTGAACACCATGGTGTGTCATTTTTCACTAAATGAAAATTCATGTTAAAAATTTAAATCGCGAAAAAAAAAACTTTTTTTTTTAATTTTTTATATTTTGTTAACTAAAACTTTAAGAGAGATGAAATATTTTTAATTTTTTTTTCGTTATGGTAAACTTATCAGTAAAAAAAGGTTTTTTTTCTGCAATCACATTCAAAATATATTTTTTATCTTCAGGTTTTCGTTGACCATATATAAAATATTTAAAAAAAAATGGGGCGAATTAAATTTTTAACATAAATTTTTGTTTTTGTAAAACATGGCATAGCATTTTTTTCAGTGTATATTTATTTCGTGCAGAGGTATTCATTCCTTGTAACTCGTGCTCATATAGTTTTATTGTACAAAAAACGGTATCGAACAGTTTTTTTTTCGAAAATGCTACATGTAAAAACTACCACACCCTTTTGAAAAATTACTCTTGAGTCAAATCAATCTTATTGGCTGTGGAAAATGCTTAGTTTTCAATGCTGGTGAAATGTGTAAAGTTTCATCGGAATCGAGGATGGTCGGTCACAATTTAAAAGTTTTTCGGACGGATCTTCGTGGAATTCCTCCATTGTTATCACATAGGCGTGCGCAGCCTTTTTCATTACGGGGAGGGGAGTGGTCTTACAGCTCAATTTTTTTTCAGTTTCGTCAAGCCTTAATTATTGGTTACATTTTTGGTAGAGATTTCGATACACCGAAACAGTTATTTTACTTTTTTAATTTCATTTTCCGTCGGTCTTTGTCCGCACTGCGCACCTAGCACCAACAGCAGAGAGACAGAAATTTTGAAAAAAACAATCGAATGTTCTATATTTTCAAAATGCGAAATTTTTTCCAAAATGTTCGCTGATAATTTTAAACAAATCGGACTATTATTCGTTGAGGCAAAAAACATTAACTGAACCGATTTCAATCTGCAATAGTGCATTGCAAAAAACACTTATTTTGGAAAAATCAAAGACCCTTTCACAAATTTGACAAATGTCAAAGTAAGCTCCGATGAATTTTAAATTATTTGGACAAATTTTAGACTCCCGCCCACTTAGCTTGAAGTTTCAGACATTGGTACTATGGGAAAATATGAGGAAAAATATATTAAATACTATAACTTTTGAAGTAACATTCAGAAAATTTCAGTTTATGCCTTTGTTTGAAAAAAATATTGAAGAATTCCAATGGAAATATTAATGTTTCTCGAAAAGATGGAAAGTTGGCGTTTTTGGACATTTTGTCCTAAAAAAATCATATTCTCAATGACCGTTCTGCTCGATGCCGCAAATTATACATATTTTCCAGTTTTTATAGTGTAAAAGAATCTCAGCAATCGAATGGAATCTTTGTGACTTGTATCAGAATACGGGAAGTTGGGGTTCTAGGGCATTTTGTTTTTTGTATCAAATTTTATCATATTCTCGCGCACATATTTCTCTGTTATTCTTCAATCAATTTTTATTTAATGTACCTTGTAGAACGTGAAAAAATCTCAGCATAAAATAAAATTTCGTTCTTCGTTAACGGTAAAATTCAGAAACATCAAATTTTTGACATTTTAGTCTAGAAACCACACTTTTTATCAAATGCCCTAATACCCCAACTTCCCGTATTTTGACTGACTATTTCTGAGTTTTTCAAAAAGGAAAAAGATAATTAAATAATTAAATATTTTTAAATGGAGTTGATTCGAACTACTTAATGAAAAATGTGAAATCGAGACTAAATGTCAAAACAAAATAATTTTTCCGACGGCTTATCTACTTCTATTTTGTTCCACACGACTTTCTACGTTCAACAAGGTACATTTAAGAAAAAATTTGATTGTAGAGTAATATGCCCTATATCCCCAACTTCTCGTATTCTGACATTGGTCGCAAAGGTTTCGTTCGATTCCTAAGATTTTTTCACATTAGAAAACCTGCAAAATATGTGTGATTTGCAGCATAGAGCAGAATGGTTATTAAAAATTGGAGGTTTTTAGGACATATTGTCCCAAAACTCTAATTTCGCGAATTTTTCCATTGAAATGCTAAGAATGCACAGTGTTTTAAAACGTCGTTTTCGTGCTCAAAATTAATAGCGTCTAAACCGTTAACTTTAGAGGTATAGTTTGTTCGGAGAAGTTGTTGTTCTTATGATTGTACATCCACGGGAGTATACCGTTCAGTGATTAATTCACCTATAAGTGATATACGAAATTTATTTTCCGAACTAATTAAGATAGAGACTTTGTGCCTTGGGCAAAGTTGTAGCAAATGTTACTACAAAAGAAATTGCAGAAGACACCATATATCTATTTTTAGTAGTTTACGAATTATAGAACATATTGTATGGTAGACCCCTTAAAATTAGTTTTTTTTATGATAACTTTTTTAGACATTCTCGTATCTACTTGGAATCTTCCACAAAGTTATTTGCAAACGAATTTTCAGAAAAATTGAACCAGTCTAATGTTCACCTAGCACCGCGCATCAAATCAGACCACAATAAAAATTCATGTTGGAATATGGAGAAGGTGCCATTCATTTTTGAATACAGCAAAGACACGATTTTATCAGTCCTCTATTTTGTCAGCTTTTGGCTCGATTCTGTCAGCCTAATATGAAAATTGATAATTGGTAGTTTGATGGGCTCTAGCAGACGAATTACGTTGAATTCGAGTAAATCCAGCATATTTGTTTTATCTTAGGCGTCCTTAATATGCAGAAATAATGTTTTTTTTTTAATTTTGCGCAGACCACCTTAACGGAAACTATATAATCAGAAATGGTTACGAGGCTATACCTAGGAACTAAAGAAGAATATTTTAAGAGCTTCGGTTCATTAAAAAGAAAGAAAAATATATGACCCGATTTTGTCAATGTTCCCGGTTTATCAACCTAAAATTTTACATGACGCTGATAAAAACGGGTCTTCACTGTATAATTATATAATTTCCAGAGTTATGCAGTAATCGCCAGCTGCCATCTTGGATTTCAATATAGCTGTAATCATCACCATCAATAATGATCACCACTTTTCTCAATGACACTCGTATTGATGGCGGTTATCACGGTGGTTACCGGCAACCGCTATCATGGATCTCATAATGGCGTCAAGCATCAATTTCCGTCATCTACTTACAACCTTCTTTTAAATGACTCCTATAAACGTTTTACGCTTTGCCTGAGGTGACACCGAAAACTGCGATTTTGAGAGTCACTTAGGCGACGATGGTTACTTAAAAGTCACTTCACCTAAAGTTACGCTCAGAATAACTCTCCGTGAGTAACGTGATGTTACTGTCAGAAAAGGAAAGCCATGCGTCGAAGCCGAGAAGAAAAATCAACCTACTACAGTTAACACCAACGAACGGCTATTGACATACGCTGCTAAAACACAATCAAAAGGCCACCCAATAACTGATGCATTTTGTATCTACTGCCAGTACCAACTAAGCAGAAACAAAGATTGTACCCAGTACCTCCGTTGCAGCAACGTGCAACCTCGATACAGAAGCAAACGTCGATAACACAACGACAGATAGTATTGTCATAGTGTAATGGTCTGTTGTTCGATTTCTCGTAACCCGCTGTGAAAATCACTGACAAAATATTCTGTCAATAGGCATTATTTGCTAAACAGAATACGGAAGAGTAGCGTATAAGCAAAATTGAGGGGCGTTATGTCTCGATAATTATAATAGTCGATAAGTCATGATGCCATCCAACTATGCAAACTTTTTCATCTCTTATCATGATCAGATGGTTGATCACTTTTCGCGCTTTTTTTTCAGCTCCCGAATATCATTTGACACTTCCCCTAGTGCACCAATCCATATTTCTCAAGACTGGTTTTGTTTGTGTACAATTGTCGTTCAACAACCAAAGTGCTCCATTCACTCCTATATAATCGGTCAACAGATGACCGCCCCAGGCGTTGATTTTTCATCGGTGCTGAGTACTTTTCTTTCTCATGATCGTCTTTTTCAGCTGCTTTCAGCTCACTGTTCCGACATGTAGCCACTGCGAGCATTGAGCTCCTAGTCTGATTCTGCTCATCTGTTGCTCGTTTCCACTCCACCTCGAAACATTTGTTCCAATGATTTCCTCGTGTGTTATCCCATACTCATGTGACTGCTGTACTGACCGCCTTCTGAACCTTCTGCTACGCTTCGTTCGGGCTATCGGTTGTTCTTTAAAAACATTTTTCTTAATGGCAGAATTATGTATCTCACACTTTCCATGAAATAAGATATTTAAACATATAATTTTTGTAGTTAACATGAAACTCTACTTATTAATATATATTTTTTTGTTTCCGGAATTTCTTCAGATGTTTTAAAAGCGATTCTTTTTGCTAAAACAACGTTTAGCTCTAAAATATGGCTTATATGCTAGGACAAATAACCCAATAGTTATGGTAATGGGTATCGTCATGATTTATTGCTGTTTAACAAAAATTAAAACTGCAAACCGAATAAAAACTTTTTTTTGTCAAAGATTCATTCCGAAACCGAGTTCTAGATTTCTCATTTGTATAATGAAGATTATTTGCATCCTCTGCAAGAGTCATGAAATGAGCCGATTTGCAACTTTTTTGAGAATAGTATAGCTCCACGTCGAACCTTCGAGTTTTTTTTTAGATATCGATAAAAGTAAAATTAGTTGATATCCAAATGAATAACCTCAATTGAATTCCAAAAGTTTTTCTAAAATATTATTTTGTTAAGTCGAATCGTTTTAGAAGAAAGTTTTAAGTGAGAAGAATAAAATACTGCGTTTCTCTTATTGACGATTCTCATGTAATATCTGCTGATATCACAACAACGAAACCTCGTTCTAGTTTCAGTGTCTTGACTGTTAATCATTTGCAATAAAAAAATAAGTTTTAGTAAAAACGAGAAAGGAAACTGTTCAACCGTAGTACTTTAAAGTTTGTTATTTCATCGTTCGGTCTGTCCCTCTCTTTATCTACCAGCTACTACGTCCTTTGTCTTGTCAGAATTTATAGTCAATCCGATTCTAGACATAAACTCCTCTTCCACTGTTCTGCGATCAATTTCAATGATACTGATGTCGACGGTGAAGTCAAGAAATATGATAATAGTTCTTTTGCACACTAGATCTATCTCACTGAATAGTATTTTCATTTTAATTAATTTTTTCGCAAACTTTTTAATATTGTTAAAAAAAGAAAAAAAACTTGTAATCACATTTCACAAATGTCACTATCCATAAACTCGTTGCACGATCATTTGATTCATTAGCAGCTAACACTACTAATGCATCGTTTAGAATTGCTTGATTTTCCGCGCAACGATAAACAACACTCTGTTTAGGCTTATCAATCATAACCGATTTACCAGTCAGTCACATTGTCAAAAGTGTCACCATCGAGCAAGCTTTTAACTCGATTGATTTCCTCTGTCGTCGAACAGTCGACATTATCTTCTATATGTATTTATATGCACGAGAACAGTGCACGCCGTAGTGCCGGTTCCGGTGCAGTAAACCCGATGCCCCAAAACTGTCCTGTCAATGACGTCTGGCAGGTCTGACACACTCGGATACTGGTTAGTACCAATGCCATCCCAAAATGGATCTTTTTCAGACGTTGCTCAACTGCCAACCCTCCCCCCCCTCCTTCCCTCGTATTTGGGCTGTGTTAAAACCGTTTTCAGGTCAAGCATTCGTTAAAATATGCCATTCGGATGTTCGCTGGTTGTTACTCTGTCAACCGACTGCGAGTCACTCTCGTCTGTTCCGGTTCTATCCGAGCTATTTTAGCTCTTCATAGAATTGTACTAGAATAGATGTGTTTCATCATGAGTATGCGGAATTTTCGTTGTTCTAATCTTTGAATGATGGCACTACATTTTCATTTTCAACATGCTCACAGGACGAATGAAGCTTTTAGCATATTTATTTTTCAACGCCTTACGGGATTTTTTTCTCGGAATTTTTTACTACTGTTAAGTCTTTCCCATAAAAATTAAGATATTACTTATCTTGTAAATTTTCCTTCTTTTCAGGTGAGTAAAATTTTCTCACGTCATCGGTAAGTGTCAATGGAATAGTAAAAGAGCGCGTCATTTGTCTGGAAATTCAACCTACAAAGCTCACGTTGGGATACTTTATCTTCCTATGCAGAAAGAATATCATAATAATCCCAAGCGAGCCGCTTCAACTTACAGGAGTGCAGTCAACCAAGGCTGTATATTGCGACCATTTTATTTCCTGTTTCGCTTCGCTGAGACACGTACCTGTTTCTGGAAGGAATATTTTTCTCTTTCATTGCGAAAGGAGTGGGCTCGATTACATAGTAAGCACTCGTGTTGCATTTTATTCTCCTCCTTTGAATAGTGTAGCGTTCGTTTGTGGAAAGGATTTTACGAATTCCTTTCCCCCTATCTATGAAAGTGTTGGATTTGTGTTTGCTTATTGTCGACTAATCTTCTCGCAGTATTTGAAATCCTTGTAGCTTTAATGGAGATCCAGTTTCTGAGCTGGAATATCGTTTTTATGAAGCCACTATTTTGGTTCGTTGAGTGAGTTATATAGGAGTTGGAACACTACATCAGTGGTTACTGATTACTGTTACTGAGGAGATGAATTCGAAACACAAAAATCAAATTTATTTAAGGTCTTGTAGGCTTGATGCGCTTGGTTTAATCCAATTAACCCATTTGGGAATTTATATTGTATAAGCTATAGATAGTCAAGATCCGTTAACAGTTATGTGTCCAACAAAAAAAAACACCTTTAACAGGCCAACGAGGGTACCCGGGTACCCACAAATTGAAATGCTCATAACAATGGCTTCCTTTAACCGATTTGGACACTTTCAGATATTTTGGATTTAGGAACTCGTCCACTTTTTGATTCTGTACAATAGAACCAGAATAATGGATCTGGTTTTAGGTAATCCGGATTTTCCGGAGTAATGTTCCAGTACTAGGATATAATTTGTAAATTTTAATAATGTACTAGCAATATGAGTATCAAACCTCTTCAAATTGTCTCGGAAGTGTGTTTTTTATTGTTACGGGACCCTATGGCAATTTGAAAAATGTAATTGGAATGGAATGGCCACTCACGGCCCCACGGGAACCTGCTCCGGAATGTCCGTTCCGGGGTCAAATCACCAAATGGTTCTAAAACCACGAGATACAGCCTACTGATGCAATTCCAAGAATTTTGATACCCATATTGCTAGTATTCCATTGAAGTTCGCAAATAGTACCCCAGCACTGGAACCTGCTTCCGGAAACCCGGATTCCCGAGAACGGAATGAAGTAACCCGATTCATTTTTACCAAGTCCAAAAGTGGATGAGTTCCTGAATCCAAAACGGCCAAAAGTATCGAAATCGGTTGGATATTACCTTAGTTACGGGCATTTTAGTTTTGTGGGTATCCGGGTACCCACGTCGGCCTGTTACGTAGTAAAAAAATTCAGGAGCCCCTCCTCACTCCCACCCTTACTATATCAATAATATTATTAACCCAAAAGCTTGACTTAGTGAAGTTCTAAGATGTCACAAAGTTTCAATTTCCAGCTATGGATAAAACATAGAAATTTAATTAATTGAAACTTAAAAAGGTACCCGGGTACCGCGTCGGACACACAACGGTTAACGAGCGGCGGAGATATTAAACATTTTGGATTTTCATTTCTTATTTGCCAATTTTCAATAAACAAAAATCAAACCGTTACTTAAAGAGCATTGCTTTAGTGGTGTTTTAGGATCAAAACTAAAACGATTTTGAATATTGGGATATGAAAACACATCTACGTGATTCAAAGAAATCCGATTCCGAAAACATTTTCTGAATTTTCTCAATGATTAATGTACTATTTCAGTCTTCACATCTCGCCCTGAGCAGAAGCAAAAAATCGTCCCGCGCAAGTGAAACAGTCAATTCTACCTAAAAATCAACCGGTGCCTATCACACAAGCAGTCCATATAACAATAGCCTATACCTACTGTGCGATTTAGTGATGAGTGACGGTGCCCAGCAAAAAGCAACCCAGCTGCGGTTGAACTGTGTTGCTGTTGATTTTTCGAAATGCCCCGTAAGACCAGCCATTCGGGAAGTGGAACAGTTATTAAAAGTGCAGATGAAACTCAATCTGGCTGAAGTGAAAACCCTACAAATGCATCATATCAAACATTGCGTGCTGATTTCGTTCAACAACATTAACCAAGCTGAGTCATTCGCCTCGCGAAACAACATGCAGCACACCGCCGAATGCGGCAATGTTAAATATAGCATTCCCGTATACATCGAGAACGGCGCTGTAGAAGTTCGTGTCCATGATTTGGCTACGCGTACCCCTGACGGCGCGATTAAAAAATGCTTGCAAAAATACGGAGAAGTAGACTCCGTTACACATGAGACTTGGAGGAATTTTTTCCCGGGCATCCCTAACGGTGTTCGTGTGGTGAGAATGCGTGTGACCAAGCCAATTCCCTCATACATAACCGTCACAGCGTTAGGAAGTGACGATGTTCTCATTCATCAAACATCACTAGTCACGTACCCAGGGCAAATTCCTACGTGCCAGTTCTGCACGAAGAAGCTGCACTTCGGAAAACCTTGCGTAGAAACTGTTAAGGAAAACTCAAATCCAATTGAAATCAGCACACAACCATCTTACGCTAAACCACTAACAGCTGCAAAACCAACATCTATGGATCAAGCACCAACAACCAGCAACAACAACAACGAAACGAATGCCGATAACGAACATACTAAAACGACCCTTAAGAGTAAAACACAAACTGGAACATCCGACTGCGAGCAGCAGGAAAGTAGTACGGATGAGGACATGGACGTGAACGATAACGCGAAAGACAAACGAAATGAACCTCAACTTGCAGTGGACAACACTGGCAATATTTCGCCCCCTAGAAAAAGGATCTCAACACGCAGCAGAAAGCTGCGCCTGAACGAGACCAAAAATTTAACGTAGCTGTTTTTTTTATTTATTGTAAAAAAACAAACAATCGGCCTCGTCGTGCTACCGCATTTGGGCCTAAATAAATTAATTAATTATATAAAAAAAATGTACTATTTCTCAAAAATCAATATGTTCACTTCAAAGACAAAATAATGTGTAAGTTCACTTCAAAGTTAAAACTTTCCCATAGTTGATGTATTTACCCCTTGAATTAAACGTTGCGTTTAGCCGTGAGGTAGATATTAGGTGGTATATTATTACACAGATCACAAAGTAATCCACCCAATAGTGATATAATAGATTTCTCATATAATTCATGTTCATTTTATACTCCTGGAGCACCGTGAGAAATTTTATTTTTGAATCCTATGACTCTAGTGATTTCTTTTGCAATATTTAAGTTATACTGATCATGGCGAAAATATTAACTGTTGCATTATTTATAATAAAGTTGGAAATAATCAAGATTTTGCATAATATATAAAAATAATGCCACTGCACTAAACCTTCAGCTACCATTCCTCACACGCTTCTCCCTCCTCATTTTTTCTCTCTCTCTCTCGCTCTCTATTTCTCTTTCTCTCTGTTCGTTTTCGTGAAAACTGCCACGACTCACATCTAACTTGCTATTTTTCTATCCATTTATAAGTTATGTAGTAAGATCTTCTACTAATCTGAAATATTTGTTCATGTCCAAAGTTTGAGAAGACAAAACTAATTTTTGTTTGCTGTTCCCTATAAATATTTTTGCATTTTGGTATACAACAGAGTCACTTACGGAAATAAATTTAATATTATATCCTACTTGTAAAAAAATTGTCGTCCTGACAAATTTTGCAAACTGTATTTCGAGAAATCTACAACTAAATAATATTCAAACCCTGCTTTCTCCTGAAGATGAAACGATCCCTTCGAAACGTTGCACTATGGAAAGGCATGTGACCGAACTATAACTATATCAACTCTAATTTAATTAAATTCTATACCGCGTGTTTATATTTATTTTAATTAAGGAATACTTACGTATCTCAGAAAAATATTCGACTTCACTAGGGAATATGGATGATTGAAGATAAAAATTTTGAAAACAGACATTCCACGCGTTTTTTTTTTTAATTTTCGGATCTCTATTGAATTTTGAATGAAACATATGTTCAAATACGTCATCTGAAAATTAAGATTGTATGTTTTGTGATTGAAAATGCACATTGATTGTGTTGGTGTGAATTTTTATGATAAATAACGGACAAAGATCAAAACTTAACAAATTAAATCCGGATAACAAGTCTCCCATTTATTCTTCTAACTTATAGCGAATGCTTCAATTGCCCTTATTTGCTCCACGCTGAGAACGCTTCAGACGGAGTTTCAATGGCAGTCACAATTAGTAGGTATAAGGCTCATTAATTCATATCTCCGGAACAAAGAATTCCGAACGAAACAATTCGAAAGCTATAAGTATCACTGGAAAGAGACTGCATTGTAATCGACTGAATACACGACTTTTGTGCTATCGACAGTAATATAATCGCCAACATAGCCTAGACAATGCACACTCCCTTCTATTTTCTGCAATGCAAATGAAGAGTTTAAAATATTTACCTGTCTCATTCATCAGCATTCTCTGTCTCTGTCGCTCTCATTTTAAGAGGCTTGAAAGCACATGCGACCTTCGCTCAGTTTGGTTTTCCCATTTACGCGTAAATATACTGGACTTGAAAATTCTATTCTGTTCAAAATACTTTTTTGAGAATTCTGTGAAATAGTTGAATTCCAAAACACAATGAACGTTCCAATTTCCTGATAAATAATTAAGTTTCATAAATAAAGTAGAAATACCAGATAATCTTAAACGACATCGTCAAGAAAAGAAGCCCAAAAAGAAAAGTTGAAAACAGAAAAGAATTCAAACACTAGAAAGTGTATCGTATATTAATAAGCCATTCTTTAATTAAAGGGGTTTTACCAAGTATTCCAGAACTTTCTGAAACAATTGTTCTTAAATTCGTACAATTCGTTATATTCATTTCCTTCATTTTAATTTTTTTTTTAATTTCATTCTATGTACACATTTTTCAGATTATTCATCTGATGAATTTTATTCGTTTTGATTTTTTTGCATATGTGACTAATTTTAAATACATGATCATTTCATTTTAAGCTTTTATTTCATTCAGCATTCTTTTTATTCGTGAGTTCATTTTATATATTTTATTCGTTTCATTCTGATCAGTTTATTCATTTCATGCATCTTAATCATATCATTCATTTAACTTATTTTATTTACTGCTTTCGTTTTAAGCATTTTATTTATTTTTTCCAGTTCATAATTTTATTTAGATTTTTTTAAATTTTTATGATCTGACTAATATGTTTCATTCATATTATTTATTTCATCCAAATTATTTTTATTCTATTAATTTTATAATTGTTTTATTATCGCTGAGTTTTCTGTTTTAATAATTGAATTCAATTTATTCTGGTTACTTTTTCTTCTATTTTCATTCTACCGATTCTATTTATTTGGTTTGTCATTCATTTTGTTGATTTGATTAATCTTACAATAATACTTTTGCATGCATTTTTTTATTTATTTATTTTAATCAATGTTTCATGTCGTTTAATTTTGTTCCTTGTAATTCATTTAATCAATTTCACATATTTTATTCATATTATTCATTTGTTAATTTAATCCATTTTATTCATTTTGTTAATTTTATCATTTTTTTCGTTTTGTTTATTTTATTCTTCATTCTGTTCTTTTTGTTAATTTTGTTAATTTTGTTAATTTTGTCAATTTTGTCAATTTTGTCAATTTTGTCAATTTTGTCAATTTTGTCAATTTTGTCAATTTTGTCAATTTTGTCAATTTTGTCAATTTTGTCAATTTTGTCAATTTTGTCAATTTTGTCAATTTTGTCAATTTTGTCAATTTTGTCAATTTTGTCAATTTTGTCAATTTTGTCAATTTTGTCAATTTTGTCAATTTTGTCAATTTTGTCAATTTTGTCAATTTTGTCAATTTTGTCAATTTTGTCAATTTTGTCAATTTTGTCAATTTTGTCAATTTTGTCAATTTTGTCAATTTTGTCAATTTTGTCAATTTTGTCAATTTTGTCAATTTTGTCAATTTTGTCAATTTTGTCAATTTTGTCAATTTTGTCAATTTTGTCAATTTTGTCAATTTTGTCAATTTTGTCAATTTTGTCAATTTTGTCAATTTTGTCAATTTTGTCAATTTTGTCAATTTTGTCAATTTTGTCAATTTTGTCAATTTTGTCAATTTTGTCAATTTTGTCAATTTTGTCAATTTTGTCAATTTTGTCAATTTTGTCAATTTTGTCAATTTTGTCAATTTTGTCAATTTTGTCAATTTTGTCAATTTTGTCAATTTTGTCAATTTTGTCAATTTTGTCAATTTTGTCAATTTTGTCAATTTTGTCAATTTTGTCAATTTTGTCAATTTTGTCAATTTTGTCAATTTTGTCAATTTTGTCAATTTTGTCAATTTTGTCAATTTTGTCAATTTTGTCAATTTTGTCAATTTTGTCAATTTTGTCAATTTTGTCAATTTTGTCAATTTTGTCAATTTTGTCAATTTTGTCAATTTTGTCAATTTTGTCAATTTTGTCAATTTTGTCAATTTTGTCAATTTTGTCAATTTTGTCAATTTTGTCAATTTTGTCAATTTTGTCAATTTTGTCAATTTTGTCAATTTTGTCAATTTTGTCAATTTTGTCAATTTTGTCAATTTTGTCAATTTTGTCAATTTTGTCAATTTTGTCAATTTTGTCAATTTTGTCAATTTTGTCAATTTTGTCAATTTTGTCAATTTTGTCAATTTTGTCAATTTTGTCAATTTTGTCAATTTTGTCAATTTTGTCAATTTTGTCAATTTTGTCAATTTTGTCAATTTTGTCAATTTTGTCAATTTTGTCAATTTTGTCAATTTTGTCAATTTTGTCAATTTTGTCAATTTTGTCAATTTTGTCAATTTTGTCAATTTTGTCAATTTTGTCAATTTTGTCAATTTTGTCAATTTTGTCAATTTTGTCAATTTTGTCAATTTTGTCAATTTTGTCAATTTTGTCAATTTTGTCAATTTTGTCAATTTTGTCAATTTTGTCAATTTTGTCAATTTTGTCAATTTTGTCAATTTTGTCAATTTTGTCAATTTTGTCAATTTTGTCAATTTTGTCAATTTTGTCAATTTTGTCAATTTTGTCAATTTTGTCAATTTTGTCAATTTTGTCAATTTTGTCAATTTTGTCAATTTTGTCAATTTTGTCAATTTTGTCAATTTTGTCAATTTTGTCAATTTTGTCAATTTTGTCAATTTTGTCAATTTTGTCAATTTTGTCAATTTTGTCAATTTTGTCAATTTTGTCAATTTTGTCAATTTTGTCAATTTTGTCAATTTTGTCAATTTTGTCAATTTTGTCAATTTTGTCAATTTTGTCAATTTTTTTAATTTTGTTAATTTGTTAATTTTGTTCACTTTATTAAGTTTGTTCATTTTGTTCATTTTGTTCATTTTGTTCATTTTGTTCATTTTATTCATTTTGTTCATTTTGTTCATTTTGTTCATTTTGTTCATTTTGTTCATTTTGTTCATTTTGTTCATTTTGTTCATTTTGTTCATTTTGTTCATTTTGTTCATTTTGTTCATTTTGTTCATTTTGTTCATTTTGTTCATTTTGTTCATTTTGTTCATTTTGTTCATTTTGTTCATTTTGTTCATTTTGTTCATTTTGTTCATTTTGTTCATTTTGTTCATTTTGTTCATTTTGTTCATTTTGTTCATTTTGTTCATTTTGTTCATTTTGTTCATTTTGTTCATTTTGTTCATTTTGTTCATTTTGTTCAATTTGTTCATTTTGTTCATTTTGTTCATTTTGTTCATTTTGTTCATTTTGTTCATTTTGTTCATTTTGTTCATTTTGTTCATTTTGTTCATTTTGTTCATTTTGTTCATTTTGCTCATTTTTTCATTTTTTCATTTTGTTAATTTTGTTCATTTTGTTCATTTTGTTCATTTTGTTCATTTTGTTCATTTTGTTCATTTTGTTCATTTTGTTAATTTTGTTCATTTTGTTCATCTTGTTCATTTTGTTCATTTTGTTCATTTTCTCATTTTGTTCATTTTGTTCATTTTGTTAATTTTGTTGATTTGTTAATTTCGTTCACTTTATTAAATTTATTAATTTTGTTAATTATGTTAATTACGTTGATTATGTTAATTTTGTTAATTTTAATTTTATTAATTCTGTTAATTAACAGTAATTACCGTTTTGTTAATTTTGTTAATTTTATTAATTTTGTGGATTTGTTAATTTCGTTCACTTTATTAAATTTGTTAATTTTGGTAATTTTAATTTTGTTCATTCTGTTGATTTTGTTCATTTTTTTCATTTTGTGCATTTTGTTCAGTTTGTTCGGTTTGTTCATTTTGTTCAGTTTGTTCATTTTATTCATTTTATTCATTGTGTTAATTTTATTCATGTTATTCATTTTATTCGTTTTATTGAGTTCTACAAGATGACGACACGAATGAACTCCTGATAAATGAAGTTCATGTTTGACAATTCGCGGTGGTTTGTCTACTTTGTACTTTTGTTCATTTTGTTCATTTTTTGTTCATTTTGTTCATTTTATTCTTTTTATGCATTTTATTCATTTATTTTTTTTTATTTCGATTATAGTGGTTTTAACCTTAAGGTTATTCGCCTCTTCGGGTTAGAAAATTTTCTTATGAAAAATTTCTAATCCTATGTGCGGGGTCGGGACTCGAACCAGGTGTGCTGCGTACAAGGTCCTAATTGTTAGTTTGAAACCCCAGCTACATTTTAGATCCGTAAAAGTTCGTTTGCTCCACTCCATGGCAGCGCTAGGCGACGATTTACCAAACTCTACGTTTTTCCAACCTTTTACAATGTAGGGGCAATTCAGACCGTAATTTTTTCTGCAATGTGATTATGTTTACCTATGAAATATTTATTAGATAAAGAAAAAGAAAAAAATAATTACAAAAACATGTATTTTCATTGCTGTGGCGTATGCAATCGTGTGCGTAGCCGCAAGTCGCTAAACGGTCGATGATGAAATAGGGGGTCCGAATTGCCCCGTATGCTTATTTCGTCCAAAGGTGGTGTGCGTTTCGAAAATATCTGTATTTTCAACCAAACATTTCATTTTGTTCATTTTGTTAATTTTGTTAATTTTGTTCATTTTGTTCATTTTGTTCATTTTGTTCATTTTGTTCATTTTGTTCATTTTGTTCATTTCGTTCATTTTGATCATTTTGATCATTTTGTTCATTTTGTTCATTTTGTTCATTTTGTTCATTTTGTTCATTTTGTTCATTTTGTTCATTTTGTTCATTTTGTTCATTTTTTTCATTTTGTTCATTTTGTTCATTTTCTCATTTTGTTCATTTTGTTCATTTTGTTGATTTGTTAATTTAGTTCACTTTATTAAATTTGTTAATTTTGTTAATTATGTTAATTACGTTGATTATGTTAATTATGTTAATTTTGTTAATTTTGTTAATTTTAATTTTGTTAATTCTGTTAATTAACAGTAATTACCGTTTTGTTAATTTTGTTAATTTTATTAATTTTGTGGATTTGTTAATTTCGTTCACTTTATTAAATTTGTTAATTTTGGCAATTTTAATTTTGTTCATTTTGTTCATTCTGTTGATTTTGTTGATTTTGTTCATTTTTTCATTTTGTTCATATTGTGCATTTTGTTCAGTTTGTTCGGTTTGTTCATTTTGTTCAGTTTGTTCATTTTATTCATTTTATTCATTGTATTAATTTTATTCATGTTATTCATTTTATTCGTTTTATTGAGCTCTACAAGATGACGACACGAATAAACTCCTGATGAATGAAGTTCATGTTTGACAATTCGCGGTGGTTTGTCTACTCTGTACTTTTGTTCATTTTGTTCATTTTATTCTTTTTATGCATTTTATTCATTTTTTTTTTTTTATTTCGATTATAGAGGTTTTAACCTTAAGGTTATTCGCCTCTTCGGGTTAGAAAAATTTCTTATGAAAAATTTCTAATCGAACCAGGTGTGCTGCGTACAAGGTTATTTATTTTATTCATTTTATTCATTTTATTCATTTTATTCATATTATTCATTTTATTCGTTTTATTTAGTTCTACAAGATGACGACACGTATGAACTCATGATGAATGACGCTCATGTTTAACAATTCTCGGTGGTTGTCTACTCGACATTTGCATGAGCTCGTGTGCAACGAGTGCTCATCTATTGCATTCGAACTCACGTAATTCACGGCTCATTTTGTGGAGCTTTGTCGGCTGGTGTAAAACCTAATTCATTTTATTCATTATGTTCAATTTATTCGCTTTATTCATGTTATTCATTTTACTCATTTTGTTGATTCAATTCTTTTCATACATTTTATTAATTTATTTCCAGTTTTTTAATTCATGTTCAGTTTTTTCGATTAATTAATTTTATTGATTTTGTTCAATCATTTCTTTTACTCATTTCATCCATTTTGCTACTTTGAATCAATTTAATTTATTCTATTAATTTTATAATGTCTAATTATTCACTCAAGTAGCTGAACTAATTTTTTTATATTTTTTCTCTTAATTTGAATCATATTAACCGTTCAGTTCTTTGCCTAAATAATTTGTGAATTTCATTTGTTTTGTTTATATTCTGTAATTTATTCAGTTTATTATTATAGGTATTTTTCGTACAGTACCCGAAACTGTTCTCATCCCACCACTAGTTGCGTGCCTATTTTGCACGAGTTCTCTTATCTAACAGCGATGTGTAAGAAGAGTCACATCGGTTTGAAATACTATTTCTCGAGTCTCCATAAAAAACAATCAACCATGTTTCCATGGTTTATTTGCAACCAGCGAAAACATCGGTTACGATACACAGTGTGCTTTCTGGTTCTGTCCGAGTTAGCGCAAAGCGAACAACAAAAACAGTTTCTTTTGTTTTAGTGTGACAACACTAAAATCAAGCTAATTCTAAATTAAGTTACATTATCTGACGCCCATTACTGGTAAAGTGGATGTTTAACAGATTCATATTGTAATTCAGAGAAAAGGACACATGAAAGAACTATTTTTCAAGTATTTCAAGTAAGGGAGAATGTGGATGGATTAACTATCCTCCTTCCTGACTCTTCAGTACAGATCACATTACACAGACTTCTCTTTGCACCTATCAAGAACAAATTATTGTGTGCCAGTTCTGTGAACATATGGTACATTTCGGATAAACATACTCAGAAACTGCCTGTGAAAGCTCATCTACGGAAATAAATTCCAACACACAGTCTCCAATAGCATGACCTGAACCACGAATGGTTGACAAATTTGTGGCAGTTTCAAGTACCTGAAACTCAACTACCAATACCGTCAATGAGGAAGTCGTGACCCGTAAAAGCAAAAAACTAAGAAGAATATCAGATCGCGAACATCAAGGCAGTAACAACGATGATGATACGGACGTATACGTAAACACAAGAGACAAGAATTACCCCCAAGATGTAGTTGAAATCAAATATTTCCCGTCGCGAAAACAGGTCTCCGTACGGGCACGAAATATGACGGACTCTCACAAATAATGTTTTTGACTTTCACCTAAATAAAGGTAATGCAATCACTGTGAAAATCGACTTTTTAAGCGAACCTCGGAGGTCTGCGTCTCTTATAGCATTCGACTCAGTTCGTTGAGTTTGACAAATGGAACATAAAAGGTTGCCCCATCCTATGCGATTACAATTTAAAATCTTAGCTGACTGAAGTAAGGGATCTTTCAAACAGCAGCTTCGTGCTTCAGTAGATCCATGCAAGAAAACTTCGAATCGGTGGCCACGCCATCTATCTCAACTTTGTGGATGGGTATGCAAACGCGGTAGTCCTTCATAAAATACTTATCGTCAGTAAGGTCATCTACTTGCTTTCGACAAGATATCATAATTCCGAGCTTATCTGGGCGAACAGTCGAGATATCTGCCACGCAGTAGATGATCTTTAATCCGAAAGATCCGACTGAGTTCAATTTGTGAAGGAACAAATATTCAAATTATTTATTCAAATTTTTGTAAAATAGAGGTGGCTTGAATTACCCCTATGGTTCAAAGCACATGTACTAGACGCGCCAAGTTAACTATATGTTTTTCCCATTTACCTTGCGAGCTTTTTGTGACTTCTGTCTTCAGTTGCTGTAAGCAAACTGGGAGTAGATTACCGTTGGATGAGGAAATAAGAGAACACATGTACCTAGTAACAAATATGCAAAAATGAATAACAAATTTATTAAGAGCTATAAGAACAGACCCAGCCCCCTGTTAAGTGATCATATTGACTTCAATCTAATATATCCTCCGGTGTAGCAGTGTAGCATGTCTTCTGTGATCCCACCTATGAACAATGAAGAATTTCCTTCCCTTGGTGTCGCCCTCAACCTCACAAGCGACGAGCGCGTTGACGCGTCGAAACAACAAGCGGAAGGACTCAATCGGTTCCCCCCGGCTGGCTTTTAGAAGTCACAACAAGTTTTAAATGTCTGAACAAATTCAAGAAGAAGGCAAACTACAATCGCTGCTCTATAAGGCAGGATTTCCGCACCATAAATCAAAGATTTTGGCACGCTTACACGGTACCACCCGAGCAGAGACTGCCTTGGAAGGAAAAGTTTTTTCCTTCCGTACAAGAAGTGTACGTGCTGTTCTGCAAGCTTTACTCCCGCAGACAAATTGCATTACGTACACTACATACTACACAGGACTTGCTGGTGGTGTGTAAGGCAACGCTCTGCCAAGAAATTCAGCCGAGTGCAGCAAGCCAAGTGGGCGAGAAATTTGTTACAATGCAAGGATCTTTTATGGCGGGTGGCAGATTAACTTCGGTGAAGAGTTATGTCTTGTAGGCTTCAGATTATGTATAGGTGTATACGTGGGGGATATGAAATATTGTGCAATTGCGTTAGAGATGGATCAGGGTCCACTGTGGTGGAACTAAAGATTACAGCGTTTTTGTCTATCGGAGGAGGTTTGTTATAGAATATCTCCTGTTCATGCTTGACCGTTCCTTTATAGCTTATAGTGGTTGGTACCTTGATTATGTATGTAAGAATCTGGAGGTTTTTTTTGTTACAGCTGCCTGTTATATTCTTTTGTATCATTCAAAGCCAACCAGTCTCTGAAACAGCTATGCTCTGTTGCATACCAACGTATCACATCATTATTCTTTTGCTGGCACGAACATTTCCGAGGAAATTAAAAACCCTTTCAGCAACATTCAGTACAAAGTTTACGCCATGCCGTGCCATTTTCTATGTTCTTAATTCTTAACGGAACTGTGCATTTTTCTCGCTATGATAAAAATGTGTAAAACACGCTGCATTGCCGAAGGAAGCAAAAAATCCACCACGACTGTGTCGCTCCAGAGGAACTTTTTCGCGCGAAGGCCAACTCCACACGTCAGCAAACTACACTGCGGTGAAATAAATTGTGACTGTCAACATCAACCACCTTTGAATCTAAGCCGAAGCAACTGCTATTGAAAAGGTGCCCGATCAAAAGTCCATAACAAAATGCTATAAACTGTATGTAATCTGTGGTTACTTGTTATAATGTTGTTCTTTTCTTTTGGTAACAAATTATGTTACTAACATTATTTCCTCGATTGTTAAAATAATTTAAAAAAAATAATCTGCGGACGATGCAGTTTTGTTAGCATTTTGCTATGATATTTTAATCGGGTTAATGCGAAACTTAGCACCCAGTTCGGGAAAAGCGAGTCAAAAGAGAGAGACCAAACTCAAACATACCTCCAGTAAACTTTACCATCAAATATGAACGAGCCTCGGCGAGTGTCAGCCAACATATCCCATCAGAAAAGGACCATCGAGGTGTGGATGAGATTAACGGGGTGCTTAAGATGCGCTCATCCGTAGGTGAGAAGTACGAAGCGTACATATGTGTAGTGCCGGTCGCTTGCGGTAGTTGGTGAAAGAATTTGTGAAGTTTTTAATTTTTTTCCGCTTCAGAGAAAACGCTGTGCTGTGCCGTGTTAGTTTATTTCACTATTATGTTGAACTTCTTTTTTAATTTTCACTGACGATTCAGTCACAAAGTTTCACACAGCTTCCGGTTCCGCTCTTTAGTATTTATTGTTTTGCAAAGTTTACCTCTTAATTAATTGTATAACTTGTATTATTTTTAAAATTTCGATATTTGTTTCCCAGTTGTACAGACATATCATTTTCACCTTTATTAAATAATATAGATACTGCTCAAACTTCGAAAATTTTGACGAGGCCCCGGAAGGCTAAGTATTTTTTTATTCAGTTCATTTATTTGATAGGCACAAATGCGTTAGCTTTGCGGTAACAAATTCTTGTTTTTTACATTTCCAATACTTAAAACTAGGAGCAAAAGATTTTTTTATGAAAATATTTAAAACAAGGAATCCAGTTTGATATACAAGAGGGGGAGTAATTTTTTTTTACGAAATATTTTACAGTTATCTTAAAACTAAAAATATAGTTTGGTATACGAAAGGGGGAACAAGCTTTTACGAGAAATTTCACAGCTATCTTAAAACTAGGGATACAATTCTATTTACAAGATGGAGGACCATAGTTTTAATGAAGAATAAAAATTACAGCTATCTTAAAACTAGGAATACAGAATACAAATTTGATTTTTTTAATGGATACTTATGTTTGGTTAAGATATTCAGAGGGGGGTTTATTTTTAACATCGGTGTAGCAGCAGTTGTACCAAGGACAGGGAAGAGAAGGCGTATATGATGACATGGAAAAAAGAGCAGAACTTGTAATTTTCGGGCAAACGGGAGATAAGCGACACAGTACCTCAGTCTAGTAGGTCGCCGAGTACCGGGTTGGCGGAAGGTATTCTTCGGACACGCGGGGAAGTTATCAGACCATCGGGTCGCTCTCGCTTCAGTTTCTTTCTACACAAGGCGATGGCGGTCGCATAGTGGCACTCTGGCACTGGTCGGGCCTACAAGGTATGACAGGGAGCTTCTAGAAACAAGAAATAAAAGAGAGGAGCTGAATTAGAATGTTTATCGTTTTTATAAACATGTAAATAAGGAACATATAGGAGAAATCGTGGTTCGCCAGCATATCCCGAACTGGGACATTGGATGGCCTACCTCGGACCCGAAGGGAATTCTTTAACTGAGACCTGGCGCCATAACATCCGGCGCACGCCCAGACAACGTGCTCGATGTCGTGATAACCCTCATCACAAGCGCACAGAATACTCTCTGCAAGCCCAATACGCCGCAAATGCGCATCCAACGTGTAGTGGTTAGACATGAGCCGGGACATTACACGAATTAAATTCCAACCCACATCCATCACCCTGAACCAAGGCTTCGTTGATACCTTCCGGATAATGAAATGTAGCCATCGTTCCCCATTGCTCCACGAGGTTTGCCAACTGTTAAGTGTCCTCTGATGACAGATACTGAAAAATCGTTGAAGCAAATTGGTCTTTCATAGATGTTACCTTCTAATGCGCCCACCTTTGCTAAAGAGTGGACCTTTTCATTGCCCGGTATGCTGCAATGAAAGGGGACCCAAACAAAGGTAATCTGGGAAAATTTTTCAGATAACGTACCAGTTTGATATACAAGAGGGGGAGTAATTTTTTTTTACGAAATATTTTACAGTTATCTTAAAACTAAAAATATAGTTTGGTATACGAAAGGGGGAACAAGCTTTTACGAGAAATTTCACAGCTATCTTAAAACTAGGGATACAATTCTATTTACAAGATGGAGGACCATAGTTTTAATGAAGAATAAAAATTACAGCTATCTTAAAACTAGGAATACAGAATACAAATTTGATTTTTTTAATGGATACTTATGTTTGGTTAAGATATTCAGAGGGGGGTTTATTTTTAACATCGGTGTAGCAGCAGTTGTACCAAGGACAGGGAAGAGAAGGCGTATATGATGACATGGAAAAAAGAGCAGAACTTGTAATTTTCGGGCAAACGGGAGATAAGCGACACAGTACCTCAGTCTAGTAGGTCGCCGAGTACCGGGTTGGCGGAAGGTATTCTTCGGACACGCGGGGAAGTTATCAGACCATCGGGTCGCTCTCGCTTCAGTTTCTTTCTACACAAGGCGATGGCGGTCGCATAGTGGCACTCTGGCACTGGTCGGGCCTACAAGGTATGACAGGGAGCTTCTAGAAACAAGAAATAAAAGAGAGGAGCTGAATTAGAATGTTTATCGTTTTTATAAACATGTAAATAAGGAACATATAGGAGAAATCGTGGTTCGCCAGCATATCCCGAACTGGGACATTGGATGGCCTACCTCGGACCCGAAGGGAATTCTTTAACTGAGACCTGGCGCCATAACATCCGGCGCACGCCCAGACAACGTGCTCGATGTCGTGATAACCCTCATCACAAGCGCACAGAATACTCTCTGCAAGCCCAATACGCCGCAAATGCGCATCCAACGTGTAGTGGTTAGACATGAGCCGGGACATTACACGAATTAAATTCCAACCCACATCCATCACCCTGAACCAAGGCTTCGTTGATACCTTCCGGATAATGAAATGTAGCCATCGTTCCCCATTGCTCCACGAGGTTTGCCAACTGTTAAGTGTCCTCTGATGACAGATACTGAAAAATCGTTGAAGCAAATTGGTCTTTCATAGATGTTACCTTCTAATGCGCCCACCTTTGCTAAAGAGTGGACCTTTTCATTGCCCGGTATGCTGCAATGAAAGGGGACCCAAACAAAGGTAATCTGGGAAAATTTTTCAGATAACGTACGCAAAGACTCCCGTATTTTCCCTAGAAAAAACGGGAATTGTTTTTGGCCTACATCGCACGAAGAGCCTCGATAGAGCTGAGGCTGAAATAGTGATCTGTGGGCAAAGTGTCTATGATGCCAAGGGTATCCTGAATAGCAGTTAATTCTGCAACGTAAACTGAAGCAGGATCAATGAGCTTGTATGAAGCGGTGAAGATACCGAAACCAGTGGACCCATCGAGATTTGATCCGTCAGTGTAGACCATTTTGTCACAGTCGACTTCTCGGAGTTTATTATAAAATATATTGGGGATCACTTGTGGGTGTATGTGATCCGGTATACCACGAATCTCTTCCTTCATGGATGTGTCGAATAATACAGTAGAATCAGAAGTATCTAGAAAACTGACACGGTCGGGATTATACGAAGAAGGATTGATGCTCTATGCCATGTAGTCGAAGTACAAGGACATAAAAGGGGTTTGAGAGCTAAGCTCGACGAGCCTTTCGAAGTTTTCAATCACCAACGGGTTCAAGATGTCGCATCGGATGAGCAATCGATATGAGAGTTCCCAAAATCGATTTTTCAGCGGTAAAACGCCCGCCAGCACTTCGAGACTCATCGTATAGGTCGAGTGCATGCAACCCAAGGCAATGCGCAAGCAACGATACTGGATTCTCTCCAGTTTGCAAGGAAGTGTACCTAATGTGACATCCCCAGGTACCTTTAGAGTCGAACCAGACCCCAAGATATTTAAATGTGAAGACCTGATCGTTACACCCAATAATAGAAGCTGTAGTTGCGCCGGCTCACGCTTCCTAGAAAAGACAACCAATGTAGTTTTCTCCGTGAAGAACTTGCGGGAGAGCCCAAGCAGACAAATTGTCCAAAGTATCTTGCAATGGTCCTTGCAAATCGGCAACTTTGGGTCATGCAACAGAGACCATTCCGTCGTCTGCAAGTTGCCTTAGCGTGCATGAATTGACAAGACAATTGTCAATTTTATTCACGTAAAAATTGTGGCGCAGGGGACTTAGACATGAGTCCTGGGGAAGACCCATCTAGCTAAATCGCTATGTTAGTAAATCGCCATGCGAAAAGTGCATGTGCTTTTCAGACAACAGGTTTAGCAAAAAGTTATTTAAAATCGGTGAAAGCCCGGTCAAAAGCCCCCTTAATATCCAAGAAGACTGATGTCATCTGCTCTTTGCTAGCATATGCCATTTGGATTTCTGTAAAAGCAACGTAAGGCCATCTGCTCTTTGCTAGCATATGCCATTTGGATTTCTGTAGAAAGCAACGCAAGGCAATCGTTCGTCCCTTTGCCTTTGCGGAAGCCAAATTGTGTATCTGACAGTAAACCATTTGCTTCGACCCAATTGTCGAGGCGAAACAAGATCATTTTCTTGAATAACTTCCGGATACAGGACAGTATTGTAATCGGTCGATACGAGTTGTGATCGGAGGCTGGTTTTCCTGGTTTTTGGATGGCGATGACATTCACTTGCCTCCAGTCTTCGGGCTGAGTATTATATACGAACTGATTCAGCTCGATGGGTTGGAAAAATGCATAGTGCTTCAAAATGCAATAGCTTCTAGGCATAAAATGGCGCATCTTTAAATGTGATGAGTAGGGCGATTAATCCTCTTAACGATAAGATAGAAATTTTCTTCCAATTAATTTTGCTAAAGGCTTGCTGTTCTCAGTAAAGTTATAGAAAATACTGTTCTGAAGAACTTTGTGAAAAAACACACTAGCTCTACATAGCAAACCAAAATTTTCAACAGGTTGTAATGAGGAACAAATTCAAATGAATGAATAGTGGAAATTTGTTTCATACCAAAATCGTCTTATCTTAGACCAATTTGTCTTATACCAAAATCGTGCGCTCTATTAATCACGCCTAAATCGTTAAATTTGGGACAATGACGTCTTCGGATGAATTTGTGGATATTGCACGTCCTTTCGTATGGCGTTGTGATTTTGATGATTAATATCCCTAAAAATGAGATATATGTCAACAACTTCGCTGAAGATACAAAGTCTTTATCTTTTGCACCCTAAAAGCCAAATCCTTTAATATAACCTTTTATATATGGTCGTGATAAGTCCGATATATTCCATAAAAAGTTTTGTAATGCCAAAAATTACAACTTTCCATATTACAACATTATTTTCAACGTAATTCGTTGATTTTTGAAAAATATGGTGATTCACATAGTAAGTCAATAGTGTCGCTAGTATATCCGAAATCGGCAGCTCCGTCATTTGCTGTTATGATTTTAGTGATTAATCCTCCTAGGAATGAGATTTTGCAATAATTTTTTTTGTATGAGATATGCGCTGGCCTCTTCGGCAAAGTTGTGGAGGGTTCTTTCGCAAATAACTTTTCTGAATACACTGTCTCTTCCCCCGCGTTATTCGTTTTGCGATTTTGAAGGCAGGGCAACACTGGATCTTTTGTGTAATGTTGATATAGCTTTATACATTCATTGTGCACGAAAAAAAAAATTCAGTCGCTCAGAGCCACACATCCGACCGTTCCAAGAGATGACGTCCAATCATTTCCACGTCGAGGAACGCCGCGGCGAACACGATAACTCTTGAGAAAAATTCTCTGACACAGGAAATTCAATAAGATTTGTAAAGTTTAGACTTGTAGTTACTCGATGAACCAAAAAAGAGGAAAAAGATCAAGTTTCGGAAAGTGGCTTCATGAAAACCGAAAAATCTCATATTTTACGGTAAAATTCGCTCACCTTTCTTCAAAATACTAGGTAGAAAAAATTGTTTTGTTCAGTTTTCTGTGGTTCACCGACTGGCTATACATATTGTGCATTCTCATAAAAAAATCAAGTCAATTCAATGATTAGTTTTAAGTTATCGTGTTCGCAAATTTGAAAAACACGGTTTCAAGAAAAACGCCATTAAAGGGTGTCGCATATTAATTTGCATCCCGGAAAAAAACACTATAGAATATGTCCAATTGGCTGCTTTCTCTTGAAAATTTGGGTATAAGTAGTTTAGAGTGTTTTGTTTACACTTTTTTTTATCACTGTCAGTTTTTCGAAAATTGTTCTATGCTATATTTCACCCTAAGGAGGAAAATTTGGTAAAAACCAAAATTTCTCACTAGGGTGAAAATTTGTTGGTAAAAACCAGTCTTTGTACAGGAGGGCACAAATCCTTATTTCATACTATGTTGCGTTTCGGCTTCGCCTCATCAGAAACCGACACTAACACATTGTCGGAATAGATTAGCGCCGGCTTGACGCAAATCCCTTAAAACTAAAACACACTATGTGTTTCAATCAAACGACTGATCAAACGTGATGTCCCGTTCGAGCAGCACAAATCCTTATTTCATACTATGTTGCGTTTCGGCTTCGCCTCATCAGAAACCGACACTAACACATTGTCGGAATAGATTAGCGCCGGCTTGACGCAAATCCCTTAAAACTAAAACACACTATGTGTTTCAATCAAACGACTGATCAAACGTGATGTTCCGTTCGAGCAGAAGTTCTGTTTATGCCGATGAGACACAAGTGAAGCCGAAACTTGTCTTGGCTTAGCAGGCCTATGCGAAAGCACTATGCTATATTTCACCCTAAGGAGGAAAATTTGGTAAAAACCAAAATTTCTCACTAGGGTGAAAATTTGTTGGTATAACCAGTCTTTGTACAGGAGGGCACAAATCCTTATTTCATTTCATAAACACATAGTGTGTTTTAGTTTTAAGGGATTTGCGTCAAGCCGGCGCTAATCTATTCCGACAATATGTTAGTGTCGGTTTCTGATGAGGCGAAGCCGAAACGCAACATAGTATGAATATTATGTAGTTTTGATACCTACACATTTGTCTTGAACATAGTTTGCACGAAAAGTCACAATGAAAAAAGTTATTTAAAAAAAACTAGATTTTAGGGGGTTGCCATAGAAAACGCCTTATAAATCGATAACCTTTAGTCCTACAAGCTCAAGTTCTTCAACAAAATTCTTCACTATGAGCATTTCTAAAACTTTGTCGACGACTCCAACTTTCTACTTCGTCAGTATAAAAAGTTATTTTTTTCAGTTCGATCATAGTAAGCCATGCCTAATTTCAATTGTTATCAGATTGTGGGGAATATTAATACGGACAATTCCTCCAAAGACACCCTGTGATTCGATGGTTTGGCCTCTAGTGAATTAAGTTGACGTTTTTGTCGTGTTCGACCACTGTGCCTTGCTACCAGTTAGACGATATATCCAAACTAACACCAAAATTGGAGCAAATTAGACACATAAAGTAACTGGCTGGTACCAATTGATGTCTCGGTTAGCCAAGCGCAGAAGCTCTGGGCCGCTGACGAATAAAGGAAATGAACTGTCTTTTGGCTGCTATCGGTTGGCGTGAGTTATTGACGAGTAGAACATGAAAGATTCAAATCCAACTTTTCTGCGTTAGGCCTTGTGCCATCATGCGCAAATTGGTTTACATCAGGAGACATCATGAACTGAGTTATGCTCCTCGAATTAGTAGGGGATTCCTTCAGATGATTTCGTAGTACATTTTATGATCTATTGCTGTTATATCCTATACATTTTTCGTGACAGTTGCTAAGAACAATGTGTGAAAGCAGCGAGTCATACATCGAAGAGAATGAAGATAGGTGATCACACTTCTCCTTTTCTGTCCTCTGAGAAGCTTTTAAGTTTTTACTTTGCGCCGGTATCCATACCCTGAAAAGATTCAGTTGATGGTAAATTGAATAAACATTGAACTCACACGGCTCACATTTGATCTTCATTCGAATAATAGATAATCCCTAAAGATTTCGAAAGAACTAACACAAAAATATTCAGCCGTGACAGATATCTCGAAAATGCGTCTAGATGAACTCAGAAATGCGATATTTTTTCCTAAAACAAGTGAATTTCGTTCTTTTATCAAGGACTACCACGTCTTCATCTCCGCTCACAAAGGTGAGATCGACGGTGTGGTCACCGATTCGAGGTTGTCTTTTTCGTGAACCCCTTTCTAGGATTTTGAATGGCAATCACACTGGACGGGAGAAAATTGTGTGTCCCTTATCGGATGACATTTGGCGGGATTACTTTGTGTTTAGTTACGTCTTCTTTGAAAAAGATCGTCTGTTCTGTTGTTTGTGCAACGTATTGTGGCATTGTACTAAATTCAAATATATGCCGCAATAAGGCTTGGTGTAACAATTACGCATTGGGAAGGCTGCAATGCCTCGTGTATAAACAGACGTTATAAGCAGTCTTTTGCAGAAATACTATAAAGCGCTTCACCACTCACCACGACGAATCTTTATGCTCTTTTTACTCAGGGAGAGTATTCACGTCGGGATATTTTATACTACTCCAAAATACTATAGACATATTGTAAAGCCTTAATTTTGTTCTCTTGGGGGCCGTAAAACTGAAATAAACAGAATGAATTAATCTGCTTCCCGGGGATTTAGATTTCCGGAGGAATGTTTCAGTATTGGGATAATATTTTAATTTCGTAGAAATCAATGAAAGCGTCAAAATATAAACATAATTTCAAAGGAATGCGGCAAAGAAGTACGACAGACTTGTTTTTTCGTGTTTTGGAATTGCGACAGCAAGGCAGCGAGCACAAAAAGGATACCACGATAAACTCATTCGCTCATTCTCCGGCGATTTTCTTTATCCGGAGAAATAACACGTTTTATTTATCCGGAGAAGTTGTGTGAGTGCCAATAACTTTTCGTGTGAAAATGTGAGTTTTTATTGTCGCAGTAGCAAATTATCCAGACTCAATTACTCATATGAGCGATAAATACAATGCCTGTTCCCCTCTAAATGCTGGAAATAAAACATTCCACTAAATTGTTCAAGCGCAGGTTTTTTATAGAGAATTGCAACTTTTTAAGAAAGAATCGTGGTTCATTAATAGAGCTTCCATTTCCCGACGGTTTTCAGCTTCCCGGGACTCGGGAAATAAATAATAAATTTCCCGGGAAATCCCGGGATCCCGGGAATAAATAAGAAAAATAAAAAGGTGAGTAATTTTCTTGAAAAGAAAAGAATAAATTGAAAAGTTTTCAAACCCGTTTGATTGCATGTATATCTGCCCTAAAGCAGTTGTCAGAAGATGGCATTTTGGTGGCCTACACATCATTAATCATTTGATAACTCGTCAATAAGTTTATGCAACATCAACTTTTTCTTGTCTATATGTAGAACCTAAATTTTGGTAATTACGATTACGATTAGGATGATATACTAAACGCAGCTGCTGGAGTTACTGTCCAAAATTGGAATTTGTTTTTCTGATACGATGGAATGTGATCAATTTAATGCATAGCACCTTCTTTGGTAATTTTGAATGAAAGGATTGAGCTGCTTCAGGGTAGTGTACAGTTACTTCCGATCAAAAGAGGAAAGTTTATATATGGAATCCATTTCCGTCACAGTAGGATCAACATCATTAAGTGTGAATCAAAATCAAGTAGATAATAGACAAACTGTGCAGCGATGGATGAAGCCTACCATCGATTTCCTATTACGGGCAAGTATCTGGATTGCTTGATCGTATCCCTTCAAAAATCCTGCCTGCATCCTTGAAAGCGACATTCAAAGAGTTTGGATGCGCATGATATTGGGTAGATACAACGTTATGTATTTCTTTTCATGCATCCAAAAATTTACAGATATTACAGTTACGGTATAACAAAAAAGACAAAATATGCATTCGATGAGCCGACCAAATATTTATGCACAAGTTCTAGAAACATACCTTATTTTAAATAGCGTTTGCGTTAAGCATGATATCGCTACAAACTATCCCAAGTTTTGAAACAAACACACATCGATTTTTTAAGAAAGTAACGCAATTTCCATTGCTAATTTGATTGCAAGCCCTTTCACTCAAGATCTAACTATCAATCGGATCATCGGTTGCAGAGAAATCGTACGCATCACTAACGTTACTGTAAGGAAATGTTTCGGTACAACGGACGGCAAATTAATCCATTTTTGCCTTTCTCATATAGAAAGGTTATGCGATCACTCTGAAAAACGTCAACCTAATCCCGGCCCGGAGGGCCGAGTGTCATATCCCATTCGACTCAGTTCGTCGAGATCGGAAAAAGTCTGCATGTGTGTGTATGTGTGTATGTATGTGTGTGTATGTGTGTATGTGTGTGTATGTGTGTGTGTGTGTATGTATGTGCGTATGTGTCAAATAATGTCACTCATTTTTCTCAGAGATGGCTGGACCGATTTGCCCAAACTTAGTCTCAAATGAAAGGTGCAACCTTCCCATCGGCTGCTATTGAATTTTGGATCGATCGGAATTCTGGTTCCGGAATTACGGGTTTCAGAGTGCGGCCACACAGAAATTTCTCATAAAAACTATAGGAAAAATTAAAAATAGAATTTTTATTTTTGATGCTAAATGTATTCAAGGTGCATAAAACGTCGAGATTTGATGCAAACACGAAAAAAATTTGACGAAGATTCACTTTTTTAGATTTTGCACATTTTTGCCTTTCTCATATAGAAAGGTTATGCAATCACTCTGAAAAACGTCAACCTAATCCCGGCCCGGAGGGCCGAGTGTCATATCCCATTCGACTCAGTTCGTCGAGATCGGAAAAAGTCTGTATGTGTGTGTGTGTTTTTTTTTTTTTACAATGGAGAAGACCTTTATGTCCTAGCCCAGTACACGTGCTATTGGTAGGGTCCAATCTACCGCACGGGGTGCACTGGGGGCGTATCGGACTCGAATGGTGACCAGCCATTAATACCGACTAAACTCCATTGGGCTCCGCCATCATTCCTCCCAGGAACTACCTCTCGGTATTACTTCTGGGGGGATGGCTGTACTAAATGTACTCATTCACTCTCACTCACGCGTTCATACATCCTGTATGAGGCTTACTTGGGTGCTCTCTCAATCGCACTTTGATTCACTCTCAAACACTCCCACATGAGGCTGACTTTTGTGCTCACCTTTTACGTTCCATGCGAGGCTGACTTGTGTGCTCACCTTACTCGTTCCTTGCTAGGCTTACTTTTGTGCTCGCCCTACCCATCCATGTGAGGCTGACTTGGGTGCTCACCCTATCACCTGATTCACTCTCAATCGTGCCACTCTATTGTACCTTTGTCACTCCCTCTGGCATCCCATGTGGGACATTTTTCTTAGGCCCCACTTCTGACATACCATGCGAGGCTGACTTTTGTGCTCACCTTTTTCATTCCTTGCTAGGCTGACTTTTGTGCTAGCCTCTACCAACCTGTGAGGCTGACTTTTATGCTCACCCTTAACATGCAATGTGAGACTGACTTGGATGCTCACCCTTTCACTCCTCTGCCACGCCATGAGGCATCGATAGCTTAGTTCCAATATACTACGCTACGACCCTCCCGTCTTGGCATGAGGCAGTCCACTTATACGCCTATACACTCACTCTTCTGTCTTGCTTCGGGGTGGCTGGGTTTACCCCTTACGCGGTTGCCATTCGCTGCGCCAACCTACCTCGGCATGAACAGACCATTCACTCTCTTATTTTGCGCTTGGCCTTTTTCGCTCCAGCTAACCAATCACTAGTTAGCCGTGCCCGTCGTCTGTTGCTCGGTTCGCCAGATTACCTGTAGCCTACTGGCAATCTGGATGGTAGCAGCCGAGACTGCGTTCCACTTCTCCACCGTTTGACACATCCGCTGGATAAGGGTATCCGGGGTTGTGTCCCAGCCACAGACGTCAAGCATTGCTCTTCTTTCGACGTCGAACCGATGACATACGAACAGTATGTGTTCGGCAGTTTCATCTACACCTGGGCAGTCCGGGCAGACTGGGACCTCCGCGTGCCCGAACCTGTGGAGGTACTGACGGAAACAGCCATGGCCTGACAGGAATTGTGTCAGGTGGAAGTGAACTTCCCCATGGGGTCTTCCCACCCAGCTCGATATGCTAGGTATCAGCCGGTGGGTCCACCTACCTTTCGAGGAGTTGTCCCACTCACGCTGCCATCTGGCGACCGAGGTCACCCTGGTGCGCTCGCGGGCTCCCCTATTTCCACGTAGCTCAAAGCACTCCTCATCTTCCCGAATGACCAGCCCGACTGGCATCATGCTCGCTATCACGCAGGATGCATCGTGTGATACCGTGCGGTAGGCAGATATCACTCTGAGGCACATCACGCGGTAGGTGCTCTCCAGTTTCTGTAGGTAACTGGTTACCCTCAGTGCTCTTGACCATGACGGGCCGCCGTACCTGAGGATAGATACGGCAACGCCTGCCAGTAACCTACGTCTACTGGCGCACACCTTTGAGCTGTTGGACATCATTCTCGATAGTGCCGCAACAGCAGTCGACGCTCTCTTGCACGTATAGTCGACATGGCTGCCGAAGGTCAGCTTGTCGTCTATAATGACTCCGAGAGACTTCAGACTTCGCTGTGAAGTGATCGCGACTTCTCCCACATGGATAACTGCATGTTGTACCGACTTGCGGTTGTTGACGATAACTACCTCCGTCTTATGATGAGCGAGCTCCAGGCCTCTCGCGCTCATCCATTCCTCCACCGTGCTAATCGCGTGTTCTGCGGTTAGTTCTACCTCAGGAATTGACTCCCCGTAGACCTCCAAGGTTACGTCGTCGGCAAAGCCGACGATCTTGACCCCAGGAGGGAACTTCAGTCTCAGAACCCCGTCATACATGAGGTTCCATAGCACCGGGCCTAGGATCGAGCCCTGCGGGACTCCGGCGGTAATCGGAACCCTTTTCTGACCGGCATCGGTCTCGTATAGCAGTACGCGGTTTTGGAAGTAACTTTCCAGGATCCGGTACAGACCCACCGGTAGGCTAAGCCGGTGTAACGAGAGCGCGATGGCATCCCAGCTTGCGCTGTTGAATGCGTTCTTCACGTCAAGTGTCACTAACGCACAGTATCGAATACCTCGCCCTTTTCGTTGGATCGCTATCTCGGCAGTATTTATCACTGAGTTGAGAGCGTCCACTGTGGACTTACCCTTCCGAAAGCCAAACTGGTTGCTTGACAGACCGTCCGTACCTTCCGCGTACGGGGTGAGCCTGTTGAGGATGATCCTCTCAAGCAGTTTGCCAGTCGTGTCTATCAGACAGATTGGTCTGTACGCCGATGGGTCGCCTGGCGGCTTCCCGGGCTTCGGCAACAGCACCAGTTTCTGCCTTTTCCATCTATCGGGGAAACGGCACTCGTCAAGGCATCTCTGCATAGCTAGCCTGAACATGTTCGGGTTCGCTATGATCGCTGCCTTGAGAGCGTTGTTTGGAACTCCATCCGGCCCTGGAGCTTTGTTCATTGCTAGGGATTTAGCCACTGCGAGTAGTTCTTCATTCGTCACTGGAGCCACCATTTCGACCGTGCCCGCACTGTCTCGTAGTGCAGGTGGCCAGGGGCTTGTGGCTCGAGACGGGAAGAGTACTTCGATAATCGTTGCCAACCGGTCCGGAGACCGTTCTGGGGGTGAGGAGCCCCCTTTGGTCTTGGCCATCACAATCCGGTAGGCGTCACCCCACGGATTCGCGTTGGCACTCTCACACAGGTTGTCGAAACACGCTCTCTTGCTGCTCTTAATAGCCTTGTTAAGGGCCAATTTCGCAGCTCGAAACACTTCACGGCGGTTCTCTCTTGCATCCTCGGTGCGAGCTCTTTGCATCCTACGTCTAGCTCTGAGACAGGCTGACCGTAGAGCTGCAATCTCGGCACTCCACCAGTATACCGGGCATCTACCGTTTCTTGGCAGTGTTTTTCTCGGCATAGTGGCGTCGCACGCGCGTGATAGAACAGCTACCAGCGCATCCCCGCTTAGACTGTCGGTGTTGGCCTGCAGTCCCAGGGCCGCGGTGAAAGCTTCGCTGTCGAAGTGATTGGACTTCCACCCGCGTACCTGACAGGGATCTCCCGCCCTCGGATGCTGCACACCATAGTTGATCTTAAAGCGGATTGCTAAGTGATCGCTATGGGTGTAGCCTTCGTCTATCCTCCATTCCATGCCTGGAGCCAGACTCGGGCTGGCAAAGGTCAAATCAATCCACGCCTCCACTCCGTTTCTACGGAATGTACTAGCGGAGCCATCATTAGCTAGCACAGTATCGAGTTTCGCAAACGCTTCCATTAGCGCTTGACCCCTGCTATTTGTACAGCGGCTGCCCCACTCCACTGCCCAAGCGTTAAAGTCTCCCGCTATTACTACCGGTTTCCGGCCCACGAGGTCCGACGAGAGCCTGTCGATCATCTGGTAGAACTGTTCTATTGGCCACCTTGATGGGGCGTAGCAGCTGCAATAGAACACACCATTGATCTTGGCAATCGCCACACCCTCGGCGGAGGGGTGTATTACCTCTTGAACCGGGAACCTTCCCGTTGTACAGATTGCCACCATTCCAGACCCGTCCGACACCCAATTGCCGTTGCCGGCAGGGATACTGTACGGGTCTGATAAGAGGGCGACATCTGTCCTCGACTTCGAGACCGACTGCCACAGCAGCTGTTGGGCTGCTGCACAATGGTTAAGATTTAGCTGTGTGACTCTCACGGCTTCTTCTTATTTAACTCGCCGAAGGGACACGAAGGTCCGCCCATAGCATGTTTATGGGCTTGCTTCTTAGCGGTGCAGATAAGGCACTTATATGCCTTAGTGCACCCCCGCTCTTTATGCCCCTCCTCGCCGCAGCGACGACATAGCTTGCTCCTATCTATGCCTTTGCATTCGTATGCTTTATGGCCGGATTCGAGGCACCGATAGCACCTATCCACTGAAGGCGGCTGGGGTATACTAATAGGGCATACCGACCAGCCGATCTTCAGCTTCCCTTTCTCGGTTACCTTTTTGGCATCCGCATTCAGTAGCCTGAGGTAGGCTACTTGGGTGCCAGAGGGTCCGTCTCTCAATCGCACAGAGGCCCGCTCGATTGTGACGCCGCAGTGCTCCTTGACGGCTGCGACGACGTCTTCTGCGGTCGTGAACTCGTCCAAGTGCTTGCACTGGAGAGTTGTTTCCGCACCTAGCGACCTGATTTGGGCGCCCTCACCAAGGACCTCTTGGGCCAAGGCCTTATATACTGCACTTGATTGTGCGCCTCGCTTCAGCACCAGGAGCATCTCTCCCGTGTTGGTGCGTCTTACGCTACGCACATCCTGCTCAAGGGCCGAGAGACTTTCGGCCGCCTTCATCGATTTAAGGACATCGGCGTATTTGTCCTTGTCGGTTTTTAACCACAAGGCTTCGCCTCTGTCCTTGGCCTTCCTCGCAGGCCGCGGTACCTCCGGTTTCGGTGCCGGCTTTTTCTTGGTAACCAGCGTCCAGGGGTTTGAGCCCCCCTGCCCCGGTCGTGTCGGGTTGCTGGTACCATCGCTCTCCACAGCGAGGTCACTCTCGCCCTCGCTTACCTCACCCAGGCGGCGTTTGACCTTGACGGTTGCACGCCGAGTGGTGTCGGTTTTGGCACCCTCGCCTGGCGACTTCCTAGGGCGCTTCGCATTCGATGCCGTCTTGCGATTGCCCTTTCCTTTTCCCTTCGAGGGGAACTCGGTCGCCACTCCGATCGACGTGGCTGCTCCGTAGAAGGTAAAGGCCACTGTCTGTGAACCTCTATCGACCTTCTCTCTTTCCTCCCTATTGGAGGCCACTGTCTGGGTTTCTCTGTCGGGCCTCTCCCGACATTCCACCCTCTCAACATATGCCTGCTGTTCCTGTCTTGCGACACGAACAGCTTTCCGGAGCTCCAGGAGGCTCAACTTCAACTCCTTGGCTATATTCTGCTTTCCGCTAGCGAAGTCGATTATAGAATCGAGTTGCTTCGCTACTTTGCGCATCGCAGATATTGGCCCCTCCGATGCATTGGTAGGGTTATTGCCTACCGCCGCTGGGGGGTCACTGGTGCTTTCGGATGCAGCACTCATCGCTCCACTACTCTCCCCACGGGGGGGAGACCTCGCCAAACCACCTCTAGCGAAGGGGTTTGGCACCTCCGTCTGTTTGTTTTTATTTTTGTTTATCTCCATGTATAGTCCCACGAGTAGCGCGAGAAATATATGTCCGCCACGTCAGAGCTCCGCATTAGCGTGGTAAGGGACGCTTACTGTGGGGGTTGCCCAGGTACCCCACAGGCTCCGTTAACGATCGAGCATCTTTTTCACCCCCTCGATCACTCATCCCTCGGCACGGGTCGCTTCACGCCTTGGAATTGGGGTTATGCCCTACCTTGCTTTACGTGGTGATCTCGGCCCGGATCATCACAACCATCCTCCTTTACCAGGGCTTTGGACCTGTAGCTCTGGTTCTCAATAGTTCCATGTACGTATGTTATTACAGACATGCTACTATTGGGATCCGTCATTCGCTAGCGGAGTGTAGTCTGTGTGTATGTGTATGTGTGTATGTATGTGTGTGTGTATGTGTGTGTATGTATGTATGTGCGTATGTGTCAAATAATGTCACTCATTTTTCTCAGAGATGGCTGGACCGATTTGCCCAAACTTAGTCTCAAATGAAAGGTGCAACCTTCCCATCGGCTGCTATTGAATTTTGGATCGATCAGAATTCTGGTTCCGGAGTTACGGGTTTCAGAGTGCGGCCACACAGAAATTTCTCATAAAAACTATGGGAAAAATTAAAAATAGAATTTTTATTTTTGATGCTAAATGTATTCAAGGTGCATAAAACGTCGAGATTTGATGCAAACACGAAAAAAAATTTGACGAAGATTCACTTTTTTGGATTTTGCACATTTTTGCCTTTCTCATATAGAAAGGTTATGCAATCACTCTGAAAAACGTCAACCTAATCCCTAAATTTTTTTTTCGACTCGCATAAGGTTTCTGGATTTTAACAGGGGCGTAGTTGATGGTTTACGGAGAGGGGTTACACCCCCCCCCCTCTACTGTTCACTCCCCTCCTTTAAAAATCTCCTTAAATCACCCCTCAGACCACCACCTCATACCCCTCCCTTTCAACCCCATCATCTTTAAACCACCACTATATTACAAAGCATACCAATTTAAGCTGGGGAGTCGTTCGTTCATGGGACTTTCGCCCTCCTCACATACCCATCCCCGCATGACAAAATGAGTTAGCAAGCAGATAACATTGATCTAATGCTGATTAGGCTAATGGAGTATGATATTTTTTTGTTTCAAGTGTTTCACCGTCGACACGTAGCTCATCAAGTTCGTGGCTGGCATGCCATTGTGTATAAGTGCAAAGTGTACTAAGAATGTAATGGACATTTCCACAATTATGTTGAACATAAAAAGCCTCCGTCCATAGTTTAGAGAAATGAGAAAGGCACAATTGCACCGCTAGGTGGATTAAAACAGGTTTTTAATGAAAAAATCAACATTCTTTAACAGTGTTTTGAGTATGGCTTGGACTATATACCTAAAAAAATCACGAAAACATGTCAAACATACTGATCTGCAAATCAGTTAGAAAAGCACAATCTGCATTCACTACTCACTCCAAATGTTTGCCGGTAAAGATATTTCCTACAGAATTTCATTCGCAGAACCTAAGTCTCTTGAAATAAATTAAAAATCTTTTTCCCGGGATTCCCAAATCCCGGGAATGAGAAAACACAATTTCCCGGGAATCGGGAATATCGGGAAATCCAAAAATCCCGGGATTCCCGGGAAATAAATTCCCGGGATGGAAGCTCTATTCATTAACTCTTTTGCAAGAGTCGATTTTTTTATCGATTCGCGAATCATTCGCCCATCTTTAGATACTACTGAAAATTTTTTGTACAAAAAGAGAGCATAAACCAAAGAATAGACATCCCTTATTTTGCAATAAAAAAGCGAGGATCGAAATTGAATTCATCTGAAGGCACATTCTTTCGTGACGTTTACAACGATTTGACGAATCTTCATTCGACAAATATGTTATAACTTTATCAAATGAACGCCTACATCAAAACTTATTACAGATTCGGAAAGTAGACAAAATTTCACGAAAGATTCAATCAACATAAACTGATTATACTAGAATTTGATGATTTGACTTTTGTTGAAATACATTGAAAGTCCAAATTTGCCACGCGTTGTAACGTCACGTTACATTATCGGTCATAAAACAATCCTCTTCCAGTATATTCGGTTAATGTTGATTGTTTCTTTCGTGAAATTTTGTCTACTTGGTTGAAGATTCGTCAAATCGTTGTAACGTCACGAAAGAATGTGTCTAAAAGGGGTTTACCAGTACAATATAGATTGATTTTAAGGGATGCCAGATTTGGCCTTCTGCTAGCGAAGTGGAGGTATTATTGGGGAACAAAAGATTACTTTTTCCAAAGTTAGAAGCCAATGTCCAGCTTTATCGCATCAGGAACGTTGTAGTGTTCACGTTCAACATGCTAAGAATAACACTGTTGCGAGTTCAGTCGAACAAATCTTGTGAAATAGATTTGTTTTAGGACAGCGTCTTGTTAAAATCGTAGCCAAGAGATTTTTTAGATTATTGTTCAATATTACGCAGAATTCTTTGATTCACTGCAGTTCGGCGCAGTTTGTCGTACTGCAGTCTTTGGGCACAAAGTTAAATACTACTCCAAAATTGATTTTGTTCACCGGCACAAATCACACCAAAATATCGTAGAACCATAGTGCTGCCTAAAAATAGTCAGTTTTCAAACGTGCTCTTTGAGGTAAGTTTCCTGGTTCATAGTTCCAGTTGTAATCTAAATCTGACTTCGTTTGCTGCTACTGTAGATTGCTTGCTAGATCAAATATTTCTGGCTAATTTCGAAAATAATGTTTCTTTTGCAGTTTTCTGTGACATCAAATTTATCTCTGGCGGTAAAGTATGAAGCACTTTCGGAGCCTGAGTCGTTTTACGAGGTTCCGTTGGGATAGTGTTGAATTCATGCGATGTGCAAGCTAAACTTTCTTACATTTGTTTGGCTTAATTATCTGGTTCCAAACTGTTAAAATAATATCAATTTAACAGAATTTAAATTGCACACGTTAGTCTTTATTTAAGTCAATTTCAGTTATTCGGAGCATGTGGTGCAAAATTTCGTGGATAGGCTTAATAGGCGGTCCCGTAGTTTGTCTGCCTTTTATGTACCAAAAAGTTCTGTAAAGTGTTATACTTCAGCGATAGACATCAAAAATAGTAATATTCGCCCATCTCTCAATGATGATTGACATCTATTAATACACGTTGTAGTACTTGAGAAGATCCACATAATCGAGTGCTCTGTTTACGAAAACAGCTTTAAACACATCATGTATGACGGTACATAGGCACATGAGTTAAAATATTTGGAAAATTTCTCTTCTTGTTGAAGTAAATGTCCCAATCGACCGCACTATTTCCGACAATGGCAAATAAACTAGAGTGCTTATTAATTAAGCTCGTTTTCTGCCCTGCTGCGTCCTTTCAACGCCTTCTTCAACTACTGTGCCCTACGCCTACTCTGGCGCTGATTGTAAGAGGTACTATAAGTAGCACTTCCTATTGAATAGAAACTGGGTGGTACAATTGAATTGATTTATGGTGACCGCAAATTGGTACTCATAATTCATCATTAGTACGCTTCATGAGTGTGGCTTCTCGATACACATCTGATCCACTCATCCGTTAGCGGTGTGATTTAGCTGCGGACTTTAAACATGTATTACGAAATCTTCATACTAATCAACGGTCAATTTGCCCCACTAACTATCGATTGTATTTATCTCTAGCCAAAATCTGTTGAGTCCCTGTCGGCGAATTGGCCAAAAAAATGCCGAAAACGGACACTGATCGAAAAACCCAAAGCTGCTCACGGTAGTTATTTAGTGAAACCCATAACCCTTCGACTTTCGGGTTAGTTCCAGTGCCTTCGCTGGGGAGGCGGCCACAAAAGCAAGATGAAACACAATTGTTAATAATTCGAACAAATTTCCGCATCTTGCAGTCAGCAACCGGATTTTCCACTCAATGGTTCCTGAGTCCGAACCGGTCGTGTCGTGCCATTCTCCATTCAGGTAGTGATCATTTCCTCTGGATAAGGTGTAGTATTACTACCACACAATCGATTCCACCATTGGCTGCTGACTATCGAAACGAGAGACTAGAGAAGACTGCAGGCTGATTGGGCTGATGTTTATGGCACGTCGTAAAGTCGGTTACCCAACTGAGCTGCTGTGGTCATTGCAGTCCAGCGCACTTGCCAAGAGCAATCCGATTATTATTATTGTTGTCGTTTGTTATGTAACTTGGGCGTACCTATAGGATAAAGTTATGTTTTGCAGTCTGCTGTTGGAAATAGTGAAACAGAAAATTCTCTTCAATATGTTTAGACGAAGAAATCGACACCAGAGGAAGTCTTGTCAAAGCCGTTTTCAATTGTACCATCTTGTAAAGCTACCGATGAGTGTCAACTTCCCTCAAACAGACGTTTATTTATGTAGCTTTGTAATCCGGTGTATTCCAGTGAGTGCCCATTGTGATAATAAATCTCGAGCTTTAGATGGTAGCAACTTGATACTGTTGTTCTGTTCTTAGACGCTTTAATGCTGCTCAGATTGGGCTATCTAATGGTCCAAAGGAACGGTATCATTATGGAACTGCAGCTGGCAAATACAGAGAATCAGTGTGCCTTTTAAACAAATGAAAAGAAGACATGCTTTACGTTGAAAGTTCTTTTTTTCGGTTAATGCGATATCCTTGTATTATTCCACTGCAACAAATAGTGAGTGGGTCATGAAACGATGATGAAATATATGAGTGAAATAGCACAAAGTATGCTAGCACTTAGCAGTGTGGGCAGCATTCTAGTTGCTGCTGATGTAGCTGATTCCAGAGCACTCTGCTATGCAACTACGAGTATGTGATGGTATGTAATTTATATTCTTAAAAATGCATGAGTTGCTACAGCCTCCCTGTCCCGGTGCCTTCCTTGCGTTTTCGGGATACCGTAAATTCTCACAATGGCATCATTACACGTGCTTAATATATGAATTTCTAACAATTTATTAAATAATTCACCGGAATGAGCTTCAGTTGATTCGAATGAGTAAATTAAAGAGATTTTCTGTGTTACGATTATGTTGGTAATGTTATTGCTGAAAATCGTCATTAGATTGATGCTTGGTAATGAGTTTTTTTTCTGTCAGGCTTTTGAAGTCACTAATCGAATCAAAATTCGAATTTTTTTTCAATGCTCAATTATGTTGTCAAAGAAACAGGAATCATTAAGGATCAACATAAATTGGATAATATGGTAAGTCAACAGTGGTAATCGGGAATTAATGCCTTATCGTGTCTTTTCACCGTATCCCTGATTGGAAGACTTTCCACACATTTGTGAAAGAGAAGGGAAGGAATTGGAAGAGCTGGCAAAATAACGGCACAAATACGAACAGGAGGCAAGTAATACTCGCAGGAGGCCTAAAGCAGTAAGGACTGGTTTGAAACTTTAGTATGTCATCGGAATGTTCTGGCATCAAGACGACGTTGATAGTATCGATAATGCTAAATTCTTCGATTTGCCCGACGATAACTAACTGAACCGTAAGTTATCCATGCTAAGGGTCTTGATTGCATCCTGACAGAAGCAGAAGTTTATAACTGCGCTGTTCAAATGTTTATAACCTTGCTAGCTGTTAAAAAGTCGATTGTACCCCCCTCTTACCCGCGATCATGTCTGCTTGAAATACCGTGCAGTATCTACCCAGCGAATAAAACCTCGTCCCTTCATTAGACAGCTCTGATTGTACGCTGTTTAGAGATGGGCGAGTGAATCGCCAATCAATCAAAAGAATCACTTTTGAAAAAGAGTGAGTGAGCCACGATTCTTTTTGAAAGAGTTACAATTCTTTAAAATAAATCTGATATTGAGCGCCTTAGAGGAATGTATAATTACAACTTTTTTTATTTTTTTTGTAGCGACATTCAATTAGATGAGATTAGATAGAGATGACTGAGTCTGGAAAGTTATAACAATTTAGAGTCATAGTACTCAAGTGAGAGCAAGGATGTAAAATGTAAAGATCGGGAAACTAGAAGTGACAGGGTCATTATAAAGGTCAGGTTTAAAATCTTACGGACTAATCTTTTGTCTTCGGCAAGCAGGAGTCGAGCTTAGGCAGCATTACTATGAATCGCTCAAGTCTACCAACATGTCTGCCGGCCCAGTCAGACTTGTCCCTCTTTACCATGAGAAACGACAAAAGAGAAGTCACCACTGTAAACCTGTCGACGATTAACAACATTAATGAAAATCCTTATCTCTGTGTGCCTTTCAAATGCCGAAGTAGATTTTTATTAGGCTATTGCCATTGCTCTTGCAGTGGTAGCGACAGGTTTTCAGTGGTGATCCTACGTGACTTCTCCTTTGTCGGTTCACATGGTAAAGAGAGACAAGTCTGTCTTTGCCGGGAGACATGTTGGTAGACTTGAGCGATTCTAGTTTTCCGATCTGTACATTTCACATCCTTGCTCTCACTTGAGTACTATGGCCATAAATTTTCATAACTTTCCCTACTTAGTAGTAGCTAATTGAATGTCGTTAAAAAAAAGTAAAAAAGAAAATGTGACTACTTATTATTCGTAATAAAAAAGGGAAAAAAATACAACATGTCGAGCGGAATAATTTTTGTAAAAGTTGCCAGCATTTAGTTCCAACGTCTCCTTCATTCATTCACTTCCAAGCTTACTGAGATTTTACACAGAATCGGATGCCTTCAGTTCAGAGGAAATATTATTTAATTCACAAACAAAAACATTTATTTGTTATATTTGAAGGCAGAATGTGGCATCTTTCAAATTTTAAAGCATAAGTGAACTTCGCAATCCTTGTCTGATGCATTTTTGCTCGATAATTGCACTCAGAGCCAGCACAGAAATAAAATTCTGTTTGAAACTGAATTGGAATTTGTATCGAAAATAACTGAATGAAAGCGTTGCACCGAACTAAATAAGCCCAATGAACACATGCACACTTATTTGCTTTTATGGAATCAAAATATCTTCTCCAGATCAAAATCAAACAGATATTTCTTTAATCTTCCCAAATAAATCACTGAATTGATCATTTTTTCACTATACTGAATCGGTTTGCCTATCGCTGTTGTCTCTTCATATTTTTGGCGTAGGACTACGTCTTTGTTTTCGATATGGGGGCACACTTAGCAAATGCAACAAAAATGATGTATAACGAGAAGTGGTTAGGTTTTGAGCGCTTATAGTCAACCATTTCTAGATAAACATGTGAAAATGGCATAACGCAACCGAGAGTCTCTCTGTGTTTACTTTCTCTTTCTATTATTATGGCGTCATCATAAAACTTTCCAACATTGTTTCAATAAATATCGAAAGACTGATGTCGTTAAGGGGCGAACGTAAAGCGGCGTCGTTATTGACGGAAGAGAAAGTAAACAAAGCGAGACTCTCATTTGCGTTATGCCTTTTTCACATTTTTATCTAGATTTCACAATAAATTTTCGAAATGTTTGAATGTATTGCTCAGATATTCTTCTAGAAACAAATCCCAATAGATTAAGCTATAGATTTTTGATAAAGTTCCGGTTCGATTGTCCGAAAGCCATTCGACCGAATGTTGTTTTCCTGACTGTTCATTTTGCCTAATACCGTTAGGGCCATTTGACCGAAAACGAATTTGACGAATACCATTTACCCGAATGCCGGGCTGAAGGCAGTTTGGCTTTTGAGCCATTTGGCCGAATGTTGTTTGCCCAACTGGTCATTTACCCGAGTGACTTTGGGCCGAATGCCATTTCGCCGAAAGGGTCATTTACCTGAATGTCATTTGGCCTGAAGAGCCATTTGGTCGAAAGCGAATTTTCCGAATGCCATTTGGACTAACGCCATGCTAAAAGCAGTTCAATCGAATGTAAAAATGATTATTATAAAAATTTTTGTTATTTTGAATACGGGTTTCAGGAGCTTGGGCGACTTTTTGGGCAATAATGCGACCTGGGTTAGGAGCCGCAGCTGTTGATTTTTTCTTGCATCGGCAGGTGTGCAATTTTGAGAGTTGTGATACCGGGGAAAGGTTTAAGGCCGCATTTCTTCACTTTCCTCGAAGATTTCCCGGAGAAACTATTTTGAGGGGAAGTATTATCTATGAGATGGCACCGTATGATGTATCTCTGGCCCATTTGGCGTATTAGATTTGCGATGATTTCTCGCGAGGTGTGTATTTTCTGACTTTAATCGCTTTTCTGTGCTCTTTGATCAATGATCATATCCGATAGGTTTGGGCTTTGTGTGGGGACTTCCGGTGCTCTAGCTTTTTCGGTGAGTCTGTTTATAAAAATCACGATGATCATTTTTAAAGGTGCCCTACTGTACAGCCCGCGATCTCACAAACATTAAAGCGCCCCCGTGATTAAGTCAATCTGTTAGAACCTTCGGATTTATAAAAACTATGTCAATTGTGGCTACACAAACGCCTATACCTCGGTACATACCTTAATTTGCATGATCCTACAAATAATAAATAAAAAGTGGTATCTGTACTACAATCTTGGCTGCGCGAATGTCCACATCTATCTATTCACGCGATCATAAATCAGTCACGTCCGGAAGTCCCTACCTTCGATCCTAGCAGTCTAGATCTTTCCCAGTTGGACCAATAAAAATGCTCATATCCACTAAACAATACGTTCCATGACGACATAACCGGAAATGGGGAATCTCACTCTCTTCTTGCATCTGAACCGTACACTGATAAATAACCCTCCGGTACTCGCGCGAATGGTTCCCCGAGTGAGCAGCCCCTGGTGCTGGAAGAAGATTTCGCTAGAGTTTCGGAAGGTGTTGTACAAAATACAACGGCGCGAGTGCCGGAGGGTTAAGTATCAGATTCATGGTCCGTGCGATGCTCCGATACAAATACTCGAGCCCTTCGCGATCATCAACGAAACCTAAGCCCGCGATCTTGCAAACATGAAAAAACTTGGTTAACGTTTTAGCACGTCTATAATTCAAACGCGGTATCAAGCGTGGTTAGTAAATGACTGGGCAATACGTAATATAGACCCTGTGGTTCGCCACAGTGGTCCTTAGCATCTTGTCCAGTAACTCCTATCCATACCTCCCCGCGATGCCAGCTGGGGTACGAGTAACCATTGGAAAGATCGGGAAATCAATTCCTGTGGGACCATGGTCGTATGCTGACAGGGAAGGGGGGCTTCTCTTTTCGGAGGGTGAGTCCATCCGAGCGTCTGTTCCTCATGTCAGGGGCGGCTCAAAACAGCGTCTGTTCTTCATGTTAGGGGCGGCCGATGTATCGTCTTCGTGTCAGCGTGGGACTCTAAACAGAGCTGACACGATGGTCCTCTCGCGAGACAGGTGGTTGGAGAAGGCCCAACAAGCCGCCCTGGAAAACTAACCGTTACGAACAATGCAGAAGAAAATACGAATCGGAACAATCGGCAAAGACCTACACGACGAAATAAGGACTACGATTGGAAACTCAGAACATGGAACTGCAGGTCACTCTGCTTTCCAGCTTTCCACAGGATAATCTACGACAAACTCCAACCACGCAACTTTGAACACGTAGCACTGCACGAACTTTGGATGGCAGGACAAAAGGTATGGAAAAGCGGGCATTGGACGGCTACATTCTACCAGAGCTGTGGCACCACCAACGAGCTGGGAACCGGCTTTGTAGTGCTGGGTAGGATGCGTCAACGCGTGATTGGATGGACTCCGATCAACGCAAGGATGTGCAAGTTGAGGATCAAAGGCCGTTTCTTCAACTACAGCATCATCAACGTACGCTGACCACACGATGGGGGACCCGACGACGAGAAGGAAGCGTTCTATGCGAAGCTGGAGGAGGTGTACGACGGCTGATGCGCAACGTGACCATTACCTAGTTGCAGTATGCATGCGCTCCAAACTCTTGACGATGTACAACACTCGTCGTAGTCGGACGCCAAGGCCCAACATCGCGTATCTTCGGGACGCCGGGGTTGCCTAAGACTACGAACAACGGCTGGAAGCAGCACTACCCACAGAAGAACAGCTGGGCGCAGCTATTTTTGAAGATGGCTGGAGGGAGATCCGTTCCGCCATAGAAAGTACTATTGCGCCGTTAGGAATGGAATGTAAGCAGTTAATAGAGAAGAAGAATGCAGCACGGAACGAGACAGAATGTGGAGCGATACAAACAAGCATGGAACAGGCAAACCTTGGTCCTTCGGAGAAAGAAGCGCCAAAAGGAGGAACGAGATCGCGAAGCGAAGGAACAACTGTACTGCGTAAACGACACACGAAAGTTCTACGAGAAGCTGAACAGTTCGCGCAAAGGCTACATTCCGTAAGACGATATGTGCAGGGACTTAGACGGCAACCTTCTTACGAACGAGTGTGAGGTTATTGAGAGGTGGAAGGAGTACTATGACGAGCACCTCAACGGTGAAGCAGCAGAGGACGAAGGCGGTATGTCAACGGATCTTGGAGCACGCGCAGAAGACGATAGGCTGCCGGCCCCTGATTTCCAAGAAGTCAAGGAGGGGGTCGGTCGGCTGAAAACAAAGCTGCCGGCGTAGATCAATTACCCAGCGAGCTATTAAAATACGGTGGTGAATCATTGGCTAGAGCGCTGCACCAATCGCCAAAATTTGGGAGGAGGAGATTCTTCCGGAGGAGAGGATGGAGGGTGTCTTTTGCCCAATCTACACAAAAGGGTGACAAGTTGGATTGTTGCAACTACCGCGCGATCACACTACTTAGCACCGCCTACAAGGTCCTCTCCCAAATTCTTTGCCGTCGATTGCCACCATTTGCAAGGGAGTTCATGGGGCACTACTAAGCAGGATTCATGGGTTCCACCACCACGGACCAAGTATTCGCGATTCGATAGGATCTGCAGAAGTACCACGAATACAACGTGCCCACACATCATTTGTTCATCGATTTCAAATCGGCGTATGACACAATCGATCGAGGCCAGCTATGGCAGATAATGCACGAGTACGGTTTTCCGGATAAGCTAACATGATTAGTCAAAGCGACGATGGATCGGGTGATGTGCGTTGTTCGAGTATCAGGAACACTCTCGAGTCCCTTTGAATCTCGAAGAGGGTTACGGCAAGGTGATGGTCTACCGTGCCTGCTGTTCAACGTTGCGTTAGAAGGTGTAATAAGGAGAGCGGGGATAGACACGAGTTACACGATCTTCAGGAAGTCGGTCCAGCTTCTTAGCTTCGCTGACGACATTGACATAATGGCACGGAACTTTGAGGCGATGTCGGAAACGTACATCTGACTGAAGGCTGAAGCCAGCAGGATTGGACCTGCCATCATCGTTTCGAAGACAAAATACAAGAGAAGACGAGGTTCTAGAGACGACAATGTGGACCTCCCATACCGAGTTAGGATTGACGGATTGACGAATTCGTGTAATTCACTGGTAACCGCCGAGAATGATACCAGCAGAGAAATTCAGGGACGGATCTTGGCGGAAAATCGTGCCTACTTTGGACTCCGGTGGACGCTCCGGTCGAACAAAATTCATCGCCGCACGAAGTTGATTACCTACAAGACGCTGATTAGACTGGTGGTCCTCTACAGCCACGAGACCTGGACAATGCACGTGTAGGACCAACTTGGAGTTTTTCGAACGAAAGGTGTTACGTACCATCTGTGGTGGCGTGCAGATGAAGACGGAACGTGGCGCAGGCGAATGACCAATGAGTTGCATCAGCTGCTGGAAGAACCATCCATCGCGCATGCCGCAAAAATAGGACGTCTGTGGTGGGCTGAACACGTCGTAAGAATGTTGGACGACGAGCCGATGAAGGTGGTTCTTGAGGGCGACCCTACAGGATATGTGAATCACCACACAGTTATAAAATCTAATTAATACACAATACCAATACGCCATCACACGCGACATTCAAACGCCCACGCGGTCGAGCACATTAACATACGAACGCTCGAGCCTTCGCGATCCGACCTTAGCACGTATAATTTGACAAACATTATCTGAAGCGCAAACTGCTAAGCGCCCGTGTATGCGATCATAAATCGGTCACATCCAGGAGTCCATAAGCTTTGTCCTAGCAGTCTACGTCGTTGTCTTAAATTGAATCAATAAAAAACGATGCTGTCCACTAGGCAACTTCCCATGGCGACATGATCGGAAAGCTAGTGATATGGGGCAACCCATTCGCTTAAGAACCGCCACACGGTTATAAAATCGAATTCATATTCGCGAAATTACATACACGCTAGCACACGAGGAACAAAAACGTCCACGCGATCGAACATATTAACATACAAACGCTTGAGGCTTCCCCGATAATACAGGCAATCGTGAAATCTCTACGCCCGTACATCTGGACCACTGCAATTGGCCTTAAGCAGTATTTTAATAGGTGACATTTCCCATCTCGTCCCTCTCTCTCTCTCTCTCTCTCTCTCTCTTACAATTCTGTGCACCTTATATAGCTTTATGTAAGATAAGGAAAATATGGCTCAAATTTGCAAATGCTAGGAATTTATAAAATAAATGTATAGAAAGAACAGCTCATGTTAAAAAGATTGAAAATATCTACAGAATATTTACACCAATTACTACAAATATTGTTGTTGTAGAACCTTTTGTCATTCATATTAAATTTTATCTTGTATATATCTCTATCATTCTTCAATCAATTTTCATAAAATGTAACTTGTGGAACGTGGAAAATTCTTAGAAATAAAACAAAAATAGATTCGATACCGGTAAAATTCAGAAACATCAAATTTTCTGACATTTAGTCTCGATTTCACATTTTTATCATTAAATCGCGCATATTAACTATATTTAACAATAAATTCTTACTTAATTTGCTACTTTTAGTGTAAAGTACGCATAGGGATCACATGAGAAAAGTTTCATTCCTGTAAAAATAATGTTGATTCCACCAAACTGCCGGCAATTCCACCCAACGAAAAGCATTGGTCAATTATCAAGCGAACGTTAACGAAAACAGGAATATCAACTTAAGACACTGCACAAATGGCTCGATGTTAGAACGAATTGGTCGTGGGGGTTGTCTAGTATGCTGTAGATGAAGATGGGAATCCTAAAGAAAGTTCTCAAGTTGAAGTAGTTTTGCTACCTTTTATGAAATTATAACAAAATACCTTCAGTATGACTATAAATTAGATTACCTTATTTTATTTACCTTATTTTATTCAAATACCTTCATTTTATTTTGATTAAAGAGGTTTTAACCTTATGGTCATTTACCTCTTTTCAAGTTAGAAAAATCTCTAACCCCACGTGCGGGTTTGGGAATCGAACCCAGGTGAGCTGCCTACAAGGCAATCAATTTACCAACTACACTGTGCCCGCCCTCTCCAAGAAACACCTGATTTTATGCTTCCGGATAAGTGGACCACACTATGGAACCACTGTTACGTCATATATTCCGGATGAACGTGCAGTGTGTCTTTTGCATCAAAACAAACGTTATCTGACAATTGTCGAATCAATTTCATAACAGCCCGGTGTCCAGCAATCAATTAAAACGTATTATTCCATTTGACTTTGTTCGCCCGTCTTCGCCGCACCGTCAGGTAAATTGCACATTTTCAATTAAATCTTTCGTCGATAATTACCACTCACTGAAGTTTAATTATCTTTTCCCACTCGATCGAGTTAAATTGAGTTTGTTATTATGTTAGAGAGGAAAAAAATGCACCAGGCTAACTTATTTTCTGTTGTTCGTACTTTTTTTTTTTTCGACGAGCGCAAGACCGACGTCGATGGCGTCGTTGAGTACGATGCGGGTGCACTGTTCGGAACAGACAAGAGACAAGTGCAACAAAAAACTGGAGAAAAAATTATCCCGTCAATGAAATCGAGCCGAAGGCGTAAATGTAAAAAAGAGAATAATTGTTAGCGAAAATATTCATGAACGTTGCTTATTTTGCGTGTTATCCACTGGAAACAGAGCTTCTGTAACAGGCGGAAGCTGCGACCCGGTATGGATGGCACCGGTAAAGTGGAGGAGGCCATTGCAGTATGCTCTCTTTGAAACTATTTCCAAGAAGTGCCGCTTTTGGATAGTTTACTTTTATGTTAAGCTTTATTTACAAAGCATTTTCCGGTAGGACCATGGCGCATGCGGGGGAGGAGATAGAGGGGCAGTGTTGCTGAGAAGGGGTTATTTCAATTTGAACTGCTTCCGCCTCTCGTAGTATTTCTTTGTCTTACCTAATGAAGCAATTTTTCGGGGAAATTAAATTGTGTGGGAAAGAGAAGGGAGACGGAATGGTTGTTTCTTCTTTAATTGTGTGGAGTGTGAATCCAATTGTTGGTTCCGCTGAAAATTGGTTTTGAAGAGGGCGTGACGTTTACCGAGCAATATTCTTCATCAAACTAAAAACTGAAATCAGTTTCGAACTGTTTCAGATTTCTGAACGCTATTTATCGTGACATTAGTATAGGATGTTTGGTAAAAATATGTAGAATTCTACCAGCTTTTGCTTTGCGATCGTAATTAATAATCCTTCTTACCATTTTTCGGATACATTGCCTTGGAATTAGTGAACTTCCAATGCACAGTGTTTTAAAACGTTTTCGTGCTCAAAATTAATAGCGTCTAAACCGTTAACTTTAGAAGTACACTCAGGTTTTTTTACGCGGGGGATACGAGCCGCGTAAATGAAAACCGCGTAAATTTCAAAATCCGCGTAAATGAAAACCGCGTAAATTTCAAAATCCGCGTAAATGAAAACCGCGTAAATTTCAAAATCCGCGTAAATGAAAACCGCGTAGATTTCAAAATCCGCGTAAATGAAGACCACTTAAATTTAAGAATCCGCGATAAAGGGAACCTCATTGATGGATACCGCGTAAATGAAAACCGCGTAAATTTCAAAAACCGCGTAAATGAAAACCGCGTAAATTTCAAAAACCGCGTAAATGAAAACCGCGTAAATTTCAAAATCCGCGTAAATGAAAACCGTGTAAATTTCAAAATCCGCGTAAAAAAACCGCGTAAAAAAACTTGAGTGTATAGTTTGTTCGGAGAAGTTGTTACCCATATGATTGTGGAGTATATCGTTTTGTGATGAATTCACCTAAAAGTGATATACGAAAATTATTTCCTGAACTAATTAAAATAGAGACTTTGTGTTTTCGACAAAGTTGTAGCAAATGTTACTACAAAAGAAATTGCTGAAGACACTATATATCTAGCTTTAATAGTTTGCAAGTTATGGAACATTTTATATGGAAGACCCCTTAAAATTAGTTTTTTCGTGATAACTTTTTAGGACATTCTCCTATCTTCTTGGAATCTTTCACAAAGTTGTTTGCGATATCGAAACACATATTTTGGTCAAACATAGTTACTTCCTATCTGTAGAATTTTTAAAAGATATTTTAAATTTTGCGATATTTTTGGGGTAACTTCCTCCTTAAATAACTCGTTAAGGAGCAAAAAGGAGCAAACAACATCATAACATTCTGAAAGTACTAGCTTTTTACTTTCATATAGTGGCCCGATTTTAGTCGACGCGATTCTCCCCGAGTGTTATGTTCAAAACAATATGCCATCGCAGTGGTTTAAAATTAAATATTCAAGCACACTGCGATAAGCAGTTTCATCTTTTCAGTAGATGGTATTAGGGTGGCTCTTATTGTTAGGGTGTTTCAAAAATTATTTTCTGAATGTGGGGATATAGAATATTACAGTCTTCTGAAATATTGTAGAGAAACTTAAGCCAAGCAACTTTGCCGAAGACGTCGTAGTTGTATCAAAAGGTTTTCATTTTGTAGCTATTTTAATTGAGCAACTTAGGGTGTACCTAATAAAAACTGTTTTTGCTGTAACGTTTGTATTTTTTATTTCTCGTAAACGGTGTCTTCAGACAACTTTTAAAGTTCATTGCGACAATTTTTTTCAAAATAGAATAATTCAGATATCACTTCCAGAACCGAAGTTATGAGCAATATTAAATAAAATATAGGTCCTTTTAAAATATTTATATCTAAAATTGGGACAAACGAAAAAAAATCTACTTGAATTTCAAAGAGAATACTTTCAGGCACGTTTATAAAAAAAATGGCGAATGTGATATTTCTAAAAAAATTAAATCGAGATTGAAAATTGTGATTTTACTACTGAAAATGCCCCGTGTAGAGTCAAAATTTCTCAAACAGGCCACCCGAATTAGGTGATATCACAATTTCGATGGAGGATCCAATTTTTTGGTAGTATGTGGCATTGTAAAACCAAATCTAGATGGCTACTGCAAAAAAAATGTTGGCCATAATATCACAGACTAACAGATATAACACTATGAGGAAATTCCTTAAAAAAAGTTTCGATCCGCGAATTTTACTAGAACACTAGCGCCACCATGTATACACGGTCCGAACCACTCATTTTCAGGCTCGGGAACAATTTTTCGCTAGTGGTTGTCCCGCAAGCACAGAAGTTCCGATTACCGATGCGACAAAGTAGCAATACCAATCCTTGACATTTTCATCCAGCTTACAACGTACACTTGTGAAAATAACCGACTCTCTCTGCTTTATTACATTACTACGATTATTTTGAGTAGTTTTTCTCAATGGTTAATATGACAACGTCGGGCGAAAATGTTTTTATCGATTTTTGCGCCAAACTATTTTTTTACCCAACAAAGAATATTATGAAACAACATGAATGACGAGCCCAAAAAAATTTACATGTATGTTATGTATTAAAACTTGTTGATTGCACATTTTCGACAGGTTTGATTGAACTTCAAGAAGGAACAAATCTCAAATCATACCCTACCATGTTCAAACTGCAGTTGTTAGTAGCATGCAGGGCCCGCGTTACACATTTAGCACGAGTGGGTAGTAAGCATAGGGTGAGGGTAATAAAATAGGGATTTGTCTCATTTTCGCAATACACACGCTTGCATTACATTTACATTAAATCACTTGCAGTGTGTTTGTGTAAATGAAGTAGTTGTGCATCGATATTTTCAAATGTGTGCCCGAGATACATACGTATCAGATTTCAAATTTATGAAAATGTCAAAAATTTCAAGTGGGTAATAACCCACTCGGTTATTTTCGAGTGGGTAGTACTACCCATACTACCCACGCTATCCGCCGGCCCTGGCAGCATCATTCATTCAAACAGCCCAGCCGCTTCATAATTTTTAAAATAAATAAAAAGCATTAATTTGAAAGGAAGGCCTTTTTGTCGTGAAAATCCCACCAACTACACTAACAGTTAGAAGTATTATCCGTAGAACTAAAGTTATTGCAATTAGCCCGTTTGTATTCCGCTGGAGCAGTGCTGCCAGGAACAGTAACGGTAACGGTGAAATACGAACGTTGTCTTGAAAATTGATAAAACCTATCAATTGAAAATGCCGTCGACTGCCTTTTCCATGAGTATCGGTAATTAAAAATTCAGCAGCTTCTAGCACTGCGATGGAAGCACCTATCCTGATCAAAAGAGATTTTTCCTACTTTTTCTAACTCCAACAGTTTCAAGGAAAACCCCTTTTGCAACTTTCTGTACCTCAGAAAAAGGTGGACATTAATGGATTATTTTACAATTTTACAAATGTCTGTACCTTGGCTGAATACTGAATAAATGAATAAATTAATTAATTAGCAAAGAAATAAATTAATTAAATAAAAGGCCAAATGATCAAGAAAAATTTGAAAAAAGTTTCAGCATTCAAAAAGTTTATATTTTCGTCTTCATTCATACATTTTTTAAGACGAAAAAAATAAAATAGCGCCCGTGGTGACGTTTGGAGTCGCTTCTTATGGGATTATTTTTGATCCGAAAGAAAATCAGATATGGTTCGAATGAGTTTGATGTTTCTTCGGCGATGAATCTTGTTTGACATTCATTAATAAGAGCCAGCGTATAGCAAAATAAAAATGTCGTCTCCTATCTTTACTCGATGTATGACTGGATGCTACCGATTTTCCTAGCGACTGACAAAAAATGTTTAAAAGCAGAAACAGAAAACAGATCAAAAAGCATCCTTGCTTACCTCGCTTGTGCAAAATAACGGGTGGGTAATGTCTGGGACATAACTGGAATGTCGTGACATTATTAGACGTAAAATCGATTGACGCTCGTTCATTGTTGACTGTCGCTTATTTCGTGCAAATTACAGTCGCTAATCATGAACATGAAAATCAATTGACGCTTGATGTTTGCAAACTACGAACGGAGCATCTATTCAGAAGAAGAGACCGGGATACTGAGGAGACAATCATAGGAGCTGTGATCTGGTTTATGGATTGATGGTTTCGGTGCATATCATTAGATCATTCGCATCTAATGATATGGACTGTAGCCAACAATTCACCAACCAGCTCACAGTTCCTAAAATTGTCTCTATACTGGACATCAAAGTGGCGCCAAACTGATACTCCACCAAGGACGCCAAAAGACCACTAAACGGCCCTGAATGCGTTAATGAGATTTTTCTTGGATTCGATGTCCCTTCTCGTGAGATAGAAATACTTTTGGCTGAGTTCCTCACACGTTCATATGTGTATAGTAATATGATCAACAAAGAAACCAACTTTACGGAAGCTTATTGCGCTCAAAATTAGCTTTCATTTGTAGTCGCTGCAATCATTCGGCTTCTAGTCTGCTCTAGCACAAATTTTACACATTACCAGAACATGGTCAGAATCGACCTTCGATTCTCAGAAAGTCCTGACTTCGATAACATCGGGTTCGGTCTTTCTAGGTGTGCTTCTGAATATTGCTTCGTGCTATAGATATTTATATTTACCTCTGACTGCGTCGAGATTGATCCATATTAGGCCGTTGTCGGTTGGGGTTGACTTAAGATTCTCCTTACCAATAATTGGTAAAAGAAGTCTTCGCTTGCGACCTGTACATTTCCATTCCAATTCTGTACCTTTACCAGTGAATAAATCATTCATAAAATTATTAATAATCTTGAAACCCGAAATTTTCGAAAATATTGAAGAAGAACAGTGAATGTGTCAGCCCAGACACTAATGTCTATGCTATATTGTCGTTTCGTTTTTGACAGTGCGTAACACCGGTGTAGTCGGTGCTAGACTCACTTAAACTTTGGTGTAATCAGTCTGTGTCTTTTTTGCACTACACCGGTGTAGCACTAGGTAAAAATGAAAACGCTATAAGTGAAAGTTACACATAAAAGGATGATGAAGATATTTTCGTTTGTTATACGAAGTCTTCCATCTGTATCGCAAAGTTGATAGAAGAGGTTGCCGTGTTTCAAGCGTCCTCATTTCACATGAGCTTCGAATGGGGAACATTTGTCTATGCGTAGGGGAGCCCGGGGCTAGTTGGCGGTTGGGGTAAGTTGGCGGAACCCCCTTTTCGCCGTTTCTATTAAACATAAAGCGCTGTCACTCGTTGTGTATCTCAAGTAATGTGAAACGCATTATCCAATGTGTTTTTGTTGCGAAACGTTGTTTTGTAGAAGCTGTGGGCGATGTTGTGTTTCTGAGCATACTTTGTAAATTTTCTTAATTTTAAACATTTTGTGTTATTTAAGATGGTTTTCTATCTATTCACCGAACGATTATATTTTTCGATAGTACGTGAAAAGAGCTTTCAGCGTCCGTATAGATTTTATACCTATTCATACCCAAAAGTAATTTTTTAAATCCTTTTTTATAAAATATGCGGTTGGGGTAAGTTGGCAGTAACGCACATACACGGGGCAAATTGGCGGTACTATTTATAGTGCCAAAATAGTCACCATATATTTTTATTTCTGAAATTCACTCCACAGTAAGAGAAACTTTTTCTTGTGTCTCTCGTCAATGCAGGGGACAATTATTTCAGCTAATCGCCTGAAGAATTTCGAAAATTTGCTTTTGAATATGGAGTACGCGTCGAAGTCAAAATGACGGGGCATTGAGACTGAAATATAATGAAAAGTGTCGAATACTATACAGTTTTATTGAAATGACAATCGGCACATTTCATATGGACCACTTATGTAATTATATTTTCATTGGATTGCTTATTTTTTGGCAGTCCGCCAACTTACCCCATACATACCGCCAACTTACCCCGATGCTGGGGTAAGTTGGCGGCTTTTCCGCGTCACATATTTTTGTCTCTAGAAATGAAGACAACGTATCAAATATTCTAATAAAATTCAGAGATGTTGCCAACAGTCTACCCTTTCATGCAACGTGTTCTATTTTACAAGATCTACCAAAATCAAAGCTGTAAAAAACGAAAACTGAAAACACAAACTAGCCCCGGTCTCCCCTACAATTCGTAAGTCCAAGCGATGATAGTGCACCAGAAACGAAATGGCGAATTGCTGGTTTATACCGTGCGTATGAGCCGTGACCTGAATCACAATGAACTATATACCTTTTTCAATGAACATTTGAAAATTATATTAAAACTTAATAGTTATAAATCCGTTATATATTAATTTTGTGATGAACTATAATAGAAAATCAGCTGAATCAAAATGCGTACATTGTAAAATTCAGTTTAGCTGGCGTCCAAAAAGGACACATTTTATATTTTTACTTAAGATTCATCTACACACGGATAGAAAACTTGAAGTTTGCTTTAAATCTATCTGATTCCAAACAAATTCTCATTTGAAAATGAACTTAAATTTCATTTCAATGATTGATGGTATACGACTTATGTAGGATTTATTGATTCTAACTGCATGCATTTTCCCCCAGATCAATATCGTCTAAAGGCTCTTTAACCAATGTAAAGCGTTTTATAAAGTAGGGTCTAAGCTTTCGAGTTTTGGTCGCGATTATGTACTATCATTTGACGTGCTGTTGCAAATTCTCCATTTTCAGACTTATGTTGAAATTAGTATATCCGTGAATTATTGTTGGCAACATCCTTCAAAAGTACGACGGCGATAAATCCTTAGCTTTTCGTAGAAAAAAAAATTGAATTCGCGTAGATTTTATCTGCGGATTCGCAGAACCGCAGAAAACCTTCAAATCCGTAGATCTACGAACATTTCCGTAGATCTGACATCGCTGCATCTTGCGCGAACGCTTAATCAACTGGCTAGTACCGAGTGACGTCTCGGTAGTAGGCTCAGAAGTTCATGGTTGCTGATGAGAACTAAGTAATCGTCTTTTGGGATGGGACCCACACGTTTGGTACTGCGCAAAAAATGGACAAAACCATTTTTTTGTATATAAGGACACAATACTTAAAATAAAAATTTGTTTTGGTGCTTCGGATTCTCCTCATCAGCGACTAGATGTGTGAGTTTTTGGATTTTAGTGTCTAACTGGCGCCAATTTGGTGCTGGTTTGGACTTATTTAACTTGCATTAAGTTGGTGTTAGTTACTGACGAGTATGTTGAATAGTATTATTTTCAGACACCAAAGACAATTTGTGATTAAATCTAATATTCCGGGATATCCAGGATTTGAATAAATCATTCCCGGAAATCGGAATGGAAATCTTAAAAGTCAAAATTCAACACGAGTTTTCTGCATAGAAGAGCTAAGAGCCCCACTAAAAAGTCGATCCAATCGCGTCATCAGTAGAGGGCCAAAATGTTTCATCTCCTCACTTTATTTAGCTACAATAGTCGATACAGCGCTGCTTCTCTCATTAAGTATCTTAATTACAAAAAAAGCGCTAACAAGCTGTGGGGCGGGCGTGAACACAAAGCATAAATAAATAAAAAGCTATTTTGCAAGTGCTATAAACATAACCGGCTTGGCAGAGCAAAAACCATATCAATAACAAAATCGAATTTCACTTTCATTTTTGCTTGGATCACCAGCTGGTAAACGAAAGCATCTTCTGATGAAAGAGTTTGCAAACTAGCGGATTAGCCAACATATTTAGTACCTATGTTGCAAAATTGGTTGCTACCCACAGTTGGTATATTGTTTGCAGCGAGTTTGTTTTTTTTAGTTTGGGTTGCCTAATGATATATTATACTTGAATGAGTACCAGTATCATTCAGCAGCGTAGTTGTGTCTGAAAACTTCCGCGTAAGTCTTAGAAGTAGAAGTAGAAGAAGTAGAGAAAACGAAACTGCAGAGTTATGACTTAGTATAGAACATTGCACAGAAAAAAATATTTTGTAATTTTAAGTTTATTTTCTTGCACATATTTGGAGCATGAATATAAATGTAAAATTAAGTTCCACCACAAACACACACGACTTGTCGTGCTTTCTTCAACAAATTTTATTATAATTTTACACGTGGATTGAAAATTACAGTTTCTTTAAACGGAAAACCAATGCGCTTCCTATGTATTTTTACTCGAGTACTGCTGTAAAATGAATGACATGTAATATTACACGAACGAAAGTGTAAAATTGTATGCTGTTTGATGCTCCAATTGATTTTAACGTAATTTTCAATCAAATTTTTGATTCAATCGTTGTATGTTTACATTCGTATTGATTTACATGTCGTTTAAATTTCATTATTTTTTGCTGCCCGCCTTTTATTCCCCAAAATTCTCCCTGTATTTTTACGAGTGCTATAATTTAGGACACCCGTTCCTGGTGAAAGTTCCAGTTCACTACTTACTTACTGCAACTGCACTGACAATTGGCACGTTGATTGTCATCGTTCATCATCGGTATGATGGCACCCGTTAGGGCAACCAAAATCGAACGGATGACTGAACTCATGTCGCAGATCATTTCGTTGGAGCGGCAAACATTGTTTGTTCGGATATTCGCCCGAAGGTGTAATTTTTGGTTCCGCTAGGAGCTACGAAACAAACTCGCCATCCATTTCGATTGATTGCTATGCAGTGGGAAATTTCTCTTCATCCTCATTCAGTAGCGCAATCGGCTGAAGGGTGGAAAAACTTGTTTCACCATATCAACGTATGATAAAACAGATTTCCCAAAGTCATCATTCATCAGGTGCACCGTGCACTAGTCCGTATGCCAGAGGAGATCGATAATAGTTCCACACCTTGACACTTCCACCGAACCGGTTGCCTAGCTGCATGTTGTGCATTCATCTTTTCATAATATGGGCACCATGTCTACAGTGCACTTATCGGGACCGGCAATCGATAGCGAAAGTTGCTCTCGATGTAAACATGCAGCAGAAACTTCTTCTTCTTTACGAGTGCCATTAGCCGATCAGGGAAGTTTTCCCTTTCGTGCATATCGCAACAAACTGGTTGACGCGCTGGCGGTGGCCTGGAACTGCATTTTATGTTGTGCTGCTTGTCGGTAACAATATAAGAATTTTGAAAAATTTTGACAGTTATTGTAAAGACCATTAACGTGATTAGGTTCGCCATTTTCAGTGTAGTAGTATTCCATGATTCCACTAATATAAACTAAATTGATAGGATACGTCAGTTGAAATAATCAGCGTGCATCCAACTAATCAACCCAATCTAATTCGAATTAATGGCTTGACTTGAAATTTCTATTTCACATTGGCGTTGCTGCATCGATTCGATAGGTATACACGTTCGATTCGAGCTTTGATATTACCGAGCAGAGCACATCAGGTCGAAGAAAAAAATATCATTCACTATGCTTATTTCGGTATTATTTGTTCGAACTCTAATGGAGACTTATGCCTGATTTGCTTTAATAGCTATAAAAGAACTAACAAACAAATCCTCTATCCCGATCCTTCCGACGCTGCCGGAGCCAAGCTACCATACTGAGAGAGCACTTCTGTGTTCGGAGTCACCGCCGACAGTTGAAAGACTCGGGTTCCGGAACCATCTGACCGATGGCTGCTTTTAAAAAATGGAAAAGCCTTTTAAGTGTGACTGTCTGGATGCAGGTGAAAATAGGACACTCAAGTATCTGGCTTTGGACAGTGACGAGACAGTTCTGTGTGAAATGCATTTTCTCATCTCGAAAAGACGATGCGGACGCGGTCGGTATGCCACACGTGTGTACTGTATGGTACGACAGCGTTTCAGACTAGCCAGCTTCCTGTCTTGTCAACGTCAGCGAGTTTTAATTTCGACTGAAATGCTTTTCCGAGCTTTTGTCAAATTAAATTGCCCTCCTGTGCATTGTTTGGTCTGAGTTGGCAGCGAGAGGGATTCCGGGGGAGATTGCTTTCACGCTTTGCTCGTTTAGCCGCCGCACCGGATTGTCTGTCTGGCTAGAATGATAGATTTATTATGTTTAAGTGCCCTCAGGTGGAAGAAGAGAAGATCCATCTTTATAAATCTGGAAAGCGACACTTGACAACTTCAAGGTAGACGAAAATTTACCGAAAAATATTATTCGTTTCTAATTGAACAACTCTTGGATAAATAACGTCAAATATTGTGTTTCGAATTCATCTCATCAGTAGCTAGAACTGTTTTGGCAACCATTTAGACGCCAAATCCAAATTCGAGTTGTTTAGGCGTCATACAAGACCGGCGATTTTTTAGATTTAGTGTATATTTGGTTGCCACGATGGTGCCAGTTTTTTAATGATATTCATTTTCCGTCTGGCACTATTCGCATTGAGTACCTAACACCCATGTCAGAGAGGCGAATTCACCTCTGAACCCTAGATGTCGTCCTAACAACACATGGACCTACGACTTAAAAAACATTTTTCAAACAGTGAAAATGATTTTAAATGAAGAGTCAAACTCAAATATGCACGCTGTTGTAGAAGTTTAAGCTCGAACTACTAAAATTTTGAAATAAAAAGTTTAAACATACTTTTTGTTTAGTTTTTTAGTTAAACTGTGGACCTTTTTTGTTTACATGGTTATTGCTTCCCCTGTGCTTCATAAATTGTCAAAATTTAACAATGTAGTTTCTCAGAGCACACTTCGCGACTACACATTTTTCACCGTAAAATTCTGGAGATCATTTTAATTTTAATCTCCAAGACATAGGATTTAAATGTTGGGAATTGGAAATGAAAACGTACTGGTACTAAATTCTTGTGGACAAAACGCACACACTGCTCTGTGACTACATCATGAAAACACTACCGCGGATGCATTTTGGGTATTACTGTAATCGAAGTCCAAATCCGATCAAAAATTTATGAACAAATCACGATTGCATGACCTGAACGATTTACGAAAAAAGTGCCATTGTTCCGTAAATTTTGAATAATAAACTTCGTATACATGAAACGAGACTTCCCATGAACAAGTTTGTACCTGTATACAAAATTTCGTTCACGCGTTCAACCTCAAACACGCCTCTTCTCGATATACAGCTTTACCCCGAACATCGAACCCAAGCGAACGATAGGCAAACTCTAATTCACGAGAACTATTCGAACAAGGCAAAAAGAGTCAACGCTAGTGATGATGAGAGTAAGAAAGAGAAAACTGCTGTCACGAACCTATGTGCACGCACACCGTGTACGTACATGGGGCTCGGTTGTGCAGGCGAACATGTGCACGTGTTTTGGTACGAAACATCGTGTGTGTGGGTTTGGGAAGACTGCATGAAACTATTTGTAGAAATATACATGGTGTTACATTTCAATGTTTGTTTGAGTTACTGTGGTTGTTCCTTGGACATATGATCAAGGCTTCTGTCTGTCACGTTACAGTTTTACGCATATTTCATAAGATAAGTCAGCATAAAATCAGATTCTATCCCAACTGCACATTATTAAGGTCACTAAACCGCACATTTTTTCTACAGAAAGTTATTTTCTATCATGAACGGTTTTCGTGTTATTGTCATTTTAATAGTCTGTCACGTTACATACTTTTCGCAGTGAGTTTATAGGTTGCCCGACTAAATTGAAAAAGTCTGTTCCGTTGGCCCCCAAATTTGCATGAACACAGTTTTAAGTTGAAGCTTGAAAAACAAGGAAGATTTTGAAATATAGTTTTCCTGAAGAAAAACTTTGTTTTCGATTTAATGAAGTATTCTCAACGATCTGTCACGTTACAACCAGAATCTGTCACGTTACAGTTCTATATTTTTATTAAAGCAAGCATATCGACACAGTCGTGCACAAATCATCCTTGGTCTGGGAACTTAGTATTAACGGGAAATTTCATGTTTATTTTGAAAAACGCTTTTAATCCACCTAACAGTGTGATGAAGCATTTCTTATAACTCTTATCTTCGGATATTATATGGTTTGAGAACATTTAGAACTTGATGCTTCGCGATGTTTTTGATAACACTAATTGGTATACGAATTGGAATAGGTTCGCCAAATTATGGAAGAAGTCTATAAAATAACCCCTTGAAAACTATCTAAAAATTCTTGTAGTACAATACAAATATCCCCTAAAATGAAATGTACCTATTAATGTGAAACACAGTGAATAATACATACAATAAAGACCCATTTTTATCAGTCTCATGGTGTATTTTAGGCTGACAAAATGGGGACATTGATTAAATCGGGCAATTTTTTTTCTTTATTATAAACTGAAGCTGTTAAAATATTCTTCCCATCCCATGATGTAGTCTGATAACTATTTCTGATTATGATGAACTTTTTATTTTAGCATATTTTCATCTTCATGATAAGGAAAACATGCTCAAGAAAGGATTTACTCGAATTCAGTCTTGTTCGTCTGCTAGAGCCCCTCAAACATATGTTCATATTTGGCTGATAAAATTGGGATTTCAATGTATTATAATAGATATTCAGCATTCGAAGAAGTTTCTTGTGAACGAGTGTAGAACGACTTTGTTTCTACTTTCTTGAAGTCAGCGGCGTAGCCAGAAATTCGGTTTGATGAAAATCGATCTTACTGTCCAAACGGCATATTTCCGAAACCGTAATTTTTGAAGTTTTAAAATTATGCAGAATTAATTTTTCAGAAAATAGTAACAGAGTTCGTGTCTTTAGCGAATTTGTTGAGACTTTATTGTAATCATGAATATTAACCTGAGAAAATTCACCATAAATACTTCTTGGACGATTTACCGTCAAAATTTTTTATCAAATGATGCGCTGTTTAATGTTTGTAAAACTCATCGAAGATACTAAACCTCCGAAATCGGCGGTTTCAAAATGATGATATCTTGACCTTAAATTACTGTTTTTGAACATTTGACCTATACATATAATTGGTCATACAACAAAAATCAAATGCTCATCAAAATCGATCAGAACCTGCTAGAGTCGAATGGAAATCGTCATTTTTCATAAATTTCTCTCTACATTCGGAAAGTGTTATCCTCGTTATTAATCATATTACGTTTTCGTCTCAACTCGACGAATTCCCTAAATAAAAACCTGTTTTAATCCACCTAGTGGTGCAATTGTGCTTTTCTCATTTGTCCAGACTACGATTCCATGGCTGATTATGTACAATACAATGGTGGAAATGTTCAGTACGATTTGCACATACATACAATGGATCGACAGCCACGATCTTGAGACACTATGTGATACTGAAACATCGCTTGAAACCAGCGGCGGATCATGGAGAAAGATTCGAGAGGTCCGGGTCCTGCCGAAAATTTTCAACTTGTTAAGAAATTTTAAACTAGTTTTAATTTTAAAGTAGCAACCCCTCACTGCATACTCCCTCCGGGCCGGTATGATTGACGATTTTTAGAGTGATTGCATAACCTTTCTATATGAGAAGTTCGAGTTTACATCAAATCTCAATGTTTCATGCATTTTAAAGTCATTTGGCATCAAAAATACAAATTTGCTTTTGGAAAAATTTTCATTTCAGTTTATATAGGAATTTGCTGTGTGATTGCACTCTTCAACTCGTAACTCCGGAACCGGAAGTCCAATCAATAAAAAATCAATAGCAGCTGATGGGAAGGTTGTACCTCTCATTTGAGACTAACTTTGTGCAAATCGGTCCAGCCATCTCTGAGAAACAGAGGTCACATTTTTTCCACATACACACATACATTTTCCGATCTCGACGAACTGAGTCGATTGGCATATGACACTCGGCCCTCCGGGTCGGGATTAGATTGACGAATTTTAGAGTGAATGAGAAAGGCATAAACATTTTAGCAAATGTTGAAAGTTATGCATTTTTTGGTGAGCAGTTCTATGTTTCATAGACATTAAATACCAATACCAACAGAAAGGGCATATTGCCTTCATAAAATTCTCCGAAGGTACTATTGACCTAAAATAAGTCGTTTTGGCGTTAATAATAGATTACATGTTTTTGGTCATATTTCGGGCAATGGGAAATGATAAAATTCTTTCGTCCGCATTTAATGTTAAATATCTCTTTTGATAATAGTCCGATTTCAACAAGCTATAGCTTGTTCGAAAGGTATTCGTATAAGCTGCCTAAAAATAATCTATATTGTCAATTAATAAGTCAGTCAGATAATTTAAAAAAACTGCAAAGAACGCCATTTTTACACATTCAAACATTCATATCTTGGAAACTAAACATCAGAATCAAAAACAAATTAATAGCGTTCTTACTGTTTGATAGTTCTTTAATTTAAACTTGGTTTGGATAAGATCGGTTCAGCCATTGCTGAGAAACACGAATGAGAGTTTGTCCGTTACATACACACACACAGACACACACAGACTTTGTCCCAAATCGTCGAGCTGAGTCGATTGGTATATAAGACTCGGCCGTCCGGGCCTCGGAAAAAATCTTGAAAGTTTGAGCGAATTCTATACATTTCTTTTATAAGAAATGTAAAACATATTGGTTTTGATGAAGAAACGTGAATAACTTATGAAAAGGTCGTAATTTCACGAAGTAATATATTATGTCGAAAAAATCTAAAATAACTGAAAAAAATCTGCATTTTGAAGCACACGTTTTCATGAGAATTTTGAATTCAAAAACCATTTTGAAATACATTCTATAACTAAATTATTTAAAGAAAAAAAAATTAAATTGAAATAAAAAATATTAAATTTAAAAATTAAAAGAATTTTTGAAATATGTTAAATTCTTTTTATTGTTATTTTCTCCACAATGCAATTATATTTTAAATATTTTTTATTTGCACCAAAATCTTAAACGTGTTATGTTTTCGCGTTTGGTATCTGTGAGTTATTTATTAAAAGGACGTATTTTCACTACTAGATATTTTTGTTGAAGGAAAAAAGCAAAATATTTCGGAAAATTTTTCGTAAGAGCATTTTGCTTAGAAATTATATTTAGTATTAGTATTGTATAAGAAAATTGTATTTATGACTGGCATATACTAAGAAATTTAGAAGCGTTACAAGTTATATGGTTTCCATTACTTCACAATTGAAAATAAGCATTTATCCATATTCATCTCAATTTTTCAAGCAATATCATCAAATTTAAATTAGACTACGGTGGAAAAATGTGGCTCCAGAAAAAAAATTGAAAATATGCATTTTGAGTACATTTTTAACTCCTTACGGTTTTTAGCAATTTTCAGGTCATGCAAGTAGCATCAAGAAACTTTTATAGATGACAGACATGGGATTTTTTCTGGGCTCAACATTCATATTTTTTAATATTAGATAACCTCTAATACATACGGAAAACAAACAGTTTGACGCAAAATTCGATAAAAAAAATTTCGCCTGTGGTTGCCATTTTCGGAGCCTTGACCATATCACGTTTCAAATATATCAAGCTAAAATATAGACCGAGCGTGATATAATCGAAACATTACTGTATACTTGAGTGACTAACCTTGAAAAGAAGTATTCCGCTACACAAACGTTGGAAAGCTCCTTAAATTGGTATTAATTGATTTGATCAATCATAGACAAAAACCAATGTAAAAAACCTTTCCTTAATTTTTAAAAAAAAACTTGAAGTAAATCTGAACGCAAATTTTTAATTGAACATTATAATGTACTTTTTGCTAATTTCACATTTCCCGCGAATAAAAAAAATACGTAGACTTATAGCGCGGGGAGTGGGGTTGGTAAAAGTCTACAAAGCTCTACTAGGGTGAAGGGGGGGGGGGGGTTAAAAATCCTCAAATTTCGGTCTACGTAGTTTATGAACGGTCCCTAATTACTTTTAAAGTCCCCATATATTTTATTCTTTATGAACTAGTGAAATGATTTTACATAAATCGGAACATTGAAATCATTATGACCAAAATTTGCACGACATTGAAAGCAATATCTAGACTTGACTTGACCAAGTGATAGTAAGCTGAAGAAAGATAAAAAAAATCTGATATTTACTATGCTGTGGTACCTACTGCTGATGTTAATCACGTCACAAAAAATCCCCCATCAAACATCCAAACATCACTCTATATCTTTTAGTATTAGTAAACAAAGTTAGTAGTAATATGGCTGATTTCGTGACGTGTGACCATGTCATGTAAGCAGTACAAGTAATCCTTAACCCTTTGCGACGCAGTGGGAAGTATACGTCCCACCTACTTCTCCTAGGGTTTTATTGGATTTCTAGTTAGCGTTGACATATAAATGCGAAAAATAATTGTTGTAATTCTTGCTTATTGTACCATATTTCAAATCAGTTAAAAGTCGAATGTAGCTGTAGAAATTCTTTATCCAGCGCTACGATTATCTCATTTTTTTAAGGTTTTGCGACTTAGTCCGGTCTGACCTAACACCGATCAACTAGCATAAAAATAGATTATGTGGTTTTTGAGATCGCTGATTACGATTCTGATATGAGATTTCCAAGATTCAAAATGGCGTCTACAAAATTGCAACTTTTTTTTACGAAATGACAACAAATGCAGTTACCTTATTAGATGCGCCATTTTTAATTTTGCAGTACTCACGTCAGAACCGTGACCCCAAAAATTGTCCTAGAAGCACTTTATGCCAATATAAAAACATGAAATTATGCCAAATATTGGATCCGCTATCATGAAATTTGCAGTTATAACATCTCCATTGTGGTCAGTGACCCTAAGAAACGTCTAGAAGACGTTATCACAGAGAACAGACGTCCATCTTCAGGATTCAACTTGTTTAAAAACTCTAACGGTTTCGAAGGTAGTTGGGATATCCAAACCAGGTGCGCTACCGTCGTCTTGTTTTTTTGTGGCTGAGTTCAACAGAATTGAAAGCGGTTACTCCTCTACCCAGTCAAACTAGTCCGGAACCGGTTCGGACTTCCAGCATGAATTCCAGCTCAAATGCATTAACCGATAGAGTCGGAATCGGTTGTTTTCTTTGAGCAAGATTCCATACTGAATCCATTCAGGATTTCAAATCTGTTCAGGAATGGATTTGACGGATAGTTTGGATAGGTTGGTGTGGCGGCGCTAGTTTTTATCGTATATTAATTCGAATGTTTACACACGTTTTTTAAATATTTTTGTTCGATCAGGGATGTCTGTTCTCTGTGACGTTATAGGTCAATATAAAAAAACATAAAATTTAGCCAAACCCAATCGCCATATTAGATCCGCCTTGTTTAATTTGACAATTCTAACGTCAGAATCAAAATCAGCGACCCCGAAAACCCCCTTGTAAAACATTTTAGATCAATACAAAAAACATGGAACTCAGCCAAGCTCAGTCGCCGTATTGGATCCGCTATTTTGAATTTTACATTTCGACGTCAAAATCAGCGTCTCTGAAAACCTATATAAATCTAAAAATAACAGTATTAACGATGAAAAAAATTCGCGTAGCGAAGAGTTAAAAGGAAATGCATTAAAAACAGTCGCAATTTATGAAATGCAACCTTTTTATATTGTTTACGGCTACCAAAGGATCTCGTCAATATGAAGAAAAAGAATTACAGTATATTTTATGTCATTATTTTTTGGTCTGATTTTTCAAAATTCTCTTGGTCAAAACTCACCAGGTCTTGGTCAAGTCTCCCGGGGACGATCACAGAAAAACTTTTATAATTTTTGAAAAAGTAAATTAAAAATTCTGCAAACATTCATGCAATGTTGCAAATATTCTTCTCCGAACTAGTTCATTCGTTCATCATCGATGCGATATTCGTCGTGTCATTCACCCATGCCTCGAATAACGCTGCGCCGTTCGTCACACGGAAGCACAGAATCAGCGAAAATGAATAATACAAACAAACAAAAAATCCGAATCTGATGTCTGCTGTTCGCTGCTTGTTCGCATCGTTGTTTGTTGAATTTAGCCATTCATGCAATGTTCATCTTCACGCATCGTTCGGATCGGCACACAAATGGCTTAGGTGATAATCGCCACTAGCCATTCTTCGCTAAGGATTCTTCGTTCTTCATTCCTCCTGCATTGCGACCAAGAAAAACAAATTTCTTGTTCATTGATGGAAGGGTCAGAGCTTCATGACTGAAGTGGTGCAGAAATGCTTGCTATGTTCGGAATAGGATGACTTTTGCTATTAACAACAATTAGTAGTACATAATGATTATTTGCTGATGTTTTTTTTACCAGATTTGAAACGGGAAGCTGCGTAAGCAAAGCAAAACAAATCAATTACATTTGTCAATCTGCGGATGTCTCGCGGGCGAAAACCGAATCAACACAATTATGAATCTACATACTAGACTATTGGTACTTCAATTAAAGTTTTTTCTAATGATGAAATCAACACTGGGTGATAGTTTCCTTGAATCTACGTTTAATGATTTTCTTAGGACCATTTGGCACAAATAGCAACCGTAAGACGAAATACTCTTATATAATATAATTTCTATATCTATAGAAGTATAATCAAGCCACAAGTTTTTGACAAATCGATGCATTCCGATTTCAACCAAACTTAGCAAATATTAAACTTTTTGCCAAAACTGAACCGGTTAGTCTTATACCCTAGTATCAATTGAGGTTTTATCATACTTTTATAGCCACTCATAACATTTAAATTGCACTTGTAGCGTGCTATAAAATTTCAATTGTTGCTTGTAAACATAAGTTTTTGTACCATAAATAGCAGCTAATATGGTTTTAATTTCAACAAAATCTAGCATGTTTTCAATAAAGTTGTACAACAAAGCATTACAGAAAAAATGCTGAATATGTATATCTCACTTGACATGACATCAAGAAATAAAATTTGGATATATTCTATTAAGGGGCTACACCACTGTAGAGCACGTCAAACATGTCATGAAAATCGACACAAAATTAATTAAAAAAGCTAAGCAATAAAAAAAATCCTACGTACGTCGCTGGAGAAATCAATTTTGAATATACTGTGAAAATTTCCAAGCGTTCAAAAATCATTTGCTCGAGTTACATTTGCGGCCAGCTCAAAAAAAGTGGCTTCGAGAAAAACGCGGTAAAAGTTTTCAGTACGCACGAGATATACATAAGAGGCATTGCGGTAGAATTGAAAATCTGAATATTTATGTATTGTTTTCGTCTTCCATGTTTTGGGATATAATTTTTAACATTCTCAAGCCATTTTTGACTAATAAATTGAAAATCGACTTTTTTTTAATTCTACAGTGCTGTGACACTTTAAAACCGTTTTTAGATAAATTTAGTAATTATTATTTAACATAAATGTAATCTCTGGACATATTAAAAATATATTAGAGCGCATGAGATGTTTAAGGACACCAACCACTATACTATTTTCATTTGAAAGTTATAAGAACTTCGTCATCTTTGAATAAAGTGCCTGAAAGTAAAAACTGTTTTTTCCATAAAGAATATACGACTTTTTAGAAAAAAATGGCCTGAAAATGCCATAACAATTTTTTTAAATGTTGCAATATTCATTCAAAACCCTATATAAAAAGTGTTCATAATTTTTTCACGGAACAAACTAGAGTCTAGGGAATCAATATGTCAAGACATATCAATCCTCTAGGCCAGATTTTTAAAGGCAAAAGTTTTCTTCGAAAACTTCAAAATTTCTTTTGTGAAGAAGCGCCTAAATAATATGAGAAATGGACGTTAAAAATATCAATATTTTCCAAAATCGCTCAAGCGTTCTACAAGTCAAGACATACTATGAAGTTGAACGGAAATAAGCTTTGCTTGCCATAATCAGTGCTACTGGAATATTAAACAGAAATATTTTTAATGAAAAAGTGTTCATAACAGTTTCATAAATAAATTCAAAATGTCTAGCGTGAAAATGCGTTCCGCGAAATGCTTTTTTTAATCGACTAATTTTGATCAGAAATGTGTTGATTATCTTGAAGCTTGCGTTACTAAATTTGATCAAGTTGTTTATTTTAAATGGGCGAAATTTAAATGTAAAATTGATTGGAACTTGGTACTTCTAGCATATTTCGAAAATGTACGTAAATTTAATTGCTCCGACGATAGAGTAGGGGAACATGGGAAGACTTGACTAAGTGTAAGATTCTACATTTGGCTATAACGTATTCTCTTTGGTTTTTAATTTTTTAAAAATATTTTTATGCTTGTTTCGATCCCTTAAGGTAATTATAAATGTTTAAAATGAAAAATCCTTTCATCATAGAAAATATTCTGCTCGGGGCCGCCGTACACTAATTACGTAAGGCTTTTTTAGAACTATTCAACCTCGCCCTCCCCCCAGATAAGAGTTCGTATGATTTTGGTGAACTCCCTCTCCCCCTACATAAGATTTTATCTTGCTTTGTGTAATTAAAAATCATATTGTTAATTCATTAAATTATTCGATAGCGAACACGATACTTATTGAATTATTAAAAGAGAACTCAGGACAAAATTTAACTACACACCAAAAAATTATAAATTTTATCATTGACGTAATTGCAAACATGACACAATTTAACAAACCGTAGTTCACGAAATGACTAAACATTAAACATCATCGTGTTCCATTTAATTTTACATGAAACATATTTTTCATGCGCAATGACATAAAATTACACTTACTGTCATTCAGAACAAACGCCATATGTTGAGTAAAATTACATGATTTACGAAATTCAATGTCATGTAAAATTAAAATCAAACGTAAAACTTGATGCTCGTATATATCAGGATCAGGAGACGTAAATTTATACGATTTTTTCTAAGTGTGTGTATAATCATCATAGAAATTTCAGAATAAATTTTGGGAGATATTTAGAAACTCCGATTTGTTCCACATAATTTGCTTCACTATATTCCACTTCCTTTGAATCTATTTCTTTGTGATGTAGAACTCAAAAGAATTTATAACCACTTCTGGTGTGAATTTGTTCGGAGTTTCAACTATAACGCTTATCGTACGCATAGTTCCGACATAGCTATCTTCAAATTTTCTTGAAGTAAAATACAGTTCACACTCTGGAACTATACGGCCAACAAGTTCTTTGACAATCACATGACAGAAATTTTTTCATATACCTTGCGGGATTGAAGCGAAAGTTTGAAAAGAAGGATGTTGGCCTAACAACACAAAGGGTCTCAACACTTCTTAAATTGTAAAGCAGATTGTGACTCCAGTTCCCGATCAGAACAATGCACCACCAAGAGTCAAGAAATTTCTGTAACTGCTCCAAAACCATCGACAATTAAGCCGCCCCTTACGTTGGCAACAATAAATTCCATAACTAATTTAACAATCATATTTTGTCGCTACAAAACACTTCAATTTGAGGTCTGCGTTTCCATGACCATGATGTACAGTATGTGCTCATTTTGTTTGATATATAAAATGTTCATGGCACAAATAAGAAATAGTTTCTTTTCTTATGAGAAGAATATTTTTCTTATCGATTTCATTTTTCATGCACGATATTACTTAAGAAAGGGCAAACCTTCCCTCCCCCAGGTGCGAATCGGTAAGATATTTTGAAACACCCACTCCCCCCATATGTCCTTACGTAATTAGTGTATGACCCCTAATTAATAAATTTGCGTTAAATGATGTATTTTTTATCAAACTGTGGTACCTACTGTTAATGTTAACCACGTCACAAAAAATCTCACCTTAAACATCAATCTATCTTTATAGCACTAGTTAACAAAGTTAGCAGTCATGGTTGAATTCGTGAGATGTGCACATGCAATGTAATCATTATAGCTAATCCCTAGAAGGGAATGCATTAAAAAATCGTAATTCAACCATTTTATATTTTTTGTTGGTATCTAAGGATCTCGACAATATAGAGTAAAATAATTACAGCACGTTTGTTATGCCAAGTCTTTCCCGATGGGGGAACAAGAAGTAATATTTGTATTGTCCATATTACACCCACAACACACTGTTCATTCTACAGCTAATTTATTTTTAAACAACCGTGCTGATTAAGCGATTTCGTCGTGATATTAGCAAAACATGCGCAATAGGTTAAATTATTGTGATATAACACCATGTGCAGATTAAAATCAAAACTTCATCCAAAAGAATTTTGTTTTGCTTATGTCGAGTTTTATCACCAAACATGGGTTCAATCTTCTTTGAATACTTGACACACAAGGCTTCTATTAAGATTGTACTATATTTAACAAATATTGCCTTGATTCGGCTGTTAATTTAACCCAAAGTTTTGAACTGAAGAACCAGTAGCGCATTGGCTTGTTCCGAAAAGTACAACGCATCAGAATAAAAATATATTTCTTCGCGAGCCATCATTCTGCGAAGATAAAATTGAAGTCATCTTCGCCAATAGTTGGAAGCGATCATCGCTATGGTGAGGAATGGTTTGCTGATTCGTTTATTCATCATTCACTGCATAGCTTCCTCGTGCAGTTCATTCGGTCGTTCGATGAGTAGCAAGGCAAGAACGTATGGATAAGGCATTCGGATGAACATGGATTGGCAGTCGGCTTCATTCGTGGATGAATATCAACAGCAAGTTGAATATAACAGCGAAGAACGATGTGGGACGAATGCAGGAGATTCATATTCACCGTGCTTCGTCGCGATGAAGATTCTGAAGCAACATTGCATTCATGAGCACACACAATACTTTTGCACATTATATTTTAATCACTTTGGAAAGATTGAAAAGTTTTTTGGTGATTTATGCAGGTTTTGCTCAAATCTCCCCATATTCCCCTAATTGAGCGCGTTCTTTTTATCTAGTGGACGTTTGCATGTCGTGTATGAGAAAATACGAACACCATGCAAATATAAAAAATACTAATTATTGGCTAGGCAAGGGAAAGCTTGAAAAGCATGACCCAATAAACACTCCCGGCATTGTTTATTCACCACTATCCAGGCGTGTTGCAATCAACGTCTTAATGCTACAATCAGGAATGCGAACGGTATCGGTAAACTACATATTTTCCGGTACATTTACATTTGCATAAGCCGTACAGTCCGCTATAGCGACGCATCACTACTGCGCCTGCCCGAACGGTAGCCAAACCGAGTACACTTTTCCGTGCAGCAGTAAGAAACATTTTCGTTTTGCTACTGTACTCCGACTGCTCGGTGAGAGTGTAGCGCAGTAAAGTTTGTCCTCTCGCTTTGTGCACTTTTCTGTACACATTCAAAGAGAGAGGGCCGCAGACGAAAGCGTTGATGCCGGTCGTGGCGTAAATTGATTGCCGTTGTTTGTGATTAAAAATATTAAAAAGTGTAAAATAAGAAAAAAAGAAGCTGTACCGCTCGCGTCTGGTGGCTGTACTAGGGGCAGTATTTTCTTGTTATGTTACTGCTTAGCACACAGCCTGCCGTACAGCGCTGAGCGTCCTGCAGTAGCGAATGACAGCAGCGTCGTATGAGAAAGTAGAATGTAGCCAAAAATATTACAGCCATAGAAAAGGTAGGCAATTTGCATCCTTGGTTACAATTATCTAGGGGCGGGCATAGCGTAGATGGCAAATCGATTGCCATAAACGCAGCTCACCTGGGTTCGATTCCCAACCCCGCACATGGGATTAGAAATTTTTCAAAGGGATTTTTCTAACCCGAAAAGAGTTAAATAAATATCGAAATAAAAAATATACTATTTTCTTAGCTGGCGCATTAAATGGAGATTTGTGATTGAACTAGTATTTTTTATTTTTATTATAGAGGTTTTAACCTTATGGTCATTCGCCTCTTTTCGGGTTAGAGAAAATTCTTTTTGAAAAATCTCTAACCCTATGTGCGGGGTTGCGAATCGAACCCAGATGAGATGCGTACAAGGCAATTGATTTACCAACTACGCTTTGCCCGTCCCCCAAACTAGTATTAGTTGTTGATAATTAAGGCATTTAATTTATTCAAACTGATGCAGCGAAGACCCGTTTTTATCAGCCCCCTTTGTTTATGTTAGGTTGACAAAATGGGGACAATGGCAAAACATATTTGTTTATTTCTTTTTAATAAACCGAAGCTCTGAAAATATTCTCCTTCAATTTCTAGACATAGCCTCATAATACTGGTTGTGTGTGTGTGTTAACCTTCCTATCTCCCACTAGCTGGTAGTGATTTACAGAAAAAAGATGTTTGCATGTATTTAAACATTCATGCAAATAACTTGGTTCACGGATTTAGGAAGGTGTTAGCTCAATTGACTTTCCGATGACCCATTTCGTGTACAGTGCCAGACATGTTCCGAGGTCATCGTTCCATCAACTAGCCCCGCCTTACTGTAATGTTTGTATCAATTGGATTGTAACATTACAGTAAAACTTTCGATTCCATTTAAGCAGGAAATCGACGCGTATTTATTATAATGGTTCAATTTGTATATATAACATAACACATGTGTACTAGAACTTACCATTTTTTCAGTTTTCTACCTTCATTCCTATCTCCCATTTATGTCTCCTTTAACTCTCATCCACATTTCTTGAATTCCTGCTTATTTAAGAAAGAAAAGGGGAAATAATAAAAAAGAACCGATAGACTCCGTGTTTTCCTCAGCGCTTCCGTTTCTCCTAGTCTGGTGTCACTGCCTGTTGGACTTGTGTAAGTTGTTCCATTGGAGATCTCCAAGGAGCTGTAATTGGAGGAAGATCTGACTTCTATCCAGAAGTATCAGTTTTTCACATTAATAGATTATATGTGTACACTACAAAACAATCCCGTGTATAATGCAACCAGTTTTTGAACATTTATATGTACATATACACACATAAACACATACACATATATACACACATGTATACATAAAACCGATTTAATCCACCCATTAGTGGGATGAGACACCTATCATACATATAATTGTATTATTCATTAAATTGCCAAACGCACGCAAAGCTGGCAAGCAACTATATGTGAGACAAGCACAGCCTCGAGTCCTGCACGTATAACACGTATAATAAACTGAATAAATTAAAAACAATAACAAAACAAACCAAAAATCTAAACAATTATGAAGCAAAAAAAAGTTATTCATAAAATGGATAGAATGATCCATATAAATCAAATTAATAAAACAAATCAAATTAGCTCAAATGAAAATCAGACAATATTAAAAAAGTTATGAAATTAAGAGAGTAAACTAAATTGTTTCAAGCTAACTGTCATCCAAAAACTAAAAGAACTGACTAAACCGAATTAATAAAATGAAGAAACTGAACAATATATGAACTGGGAAAAACTAACAATTTAATAAAATGATTAAAACAAATGAAACAAATAACATGAATAAAACAATAAAAAAAATATTGAATTAATAAGATAAATAATATGAATAATGTGGATAACACTAACCGCCATATTTGAAAAATGCAAAAACAACCAAGTCCATTGCAGCCGCCAGAAAATTTGTCGTCTAAGTATTGAAATTGCCTTTAAATCGCATTCGCAAATAGCATTTGTTCCTAGGGGCAATTAGCACAGGCGAGTTGAGTCTAACGTCAAATTATTTAAATCGCCTGACGATCTCCGTCCGCATTTTTTTTTGACCGGGTGCTAACTCCATTCAGATATCCGAACCGGTTCCGGAATGAGTTTAACTGGGAATCAGTGAAATCGTTGCATCAACTAGTCAAGTTCAGATGGCGCTGTCGATGCTAAGTGGGAACATTTTTTTGGTAGCTCGCTCGATTCGCGCACATACATAGTAAAATAATTGTGATGTGACGATAAAATCACTACGTCAAATTACACTATTCCAACGATATTTTTGCCTACCAACACATAACACAACAGGAGAAACGACCTACCGAGCGATTAACTTCGATTTACTATTAAATATACTATATTTCACTGCAAAATTTTGTAAACTATGGGAGAAACACAAAATCACTTCCGAGAGATTCGGCAGTGCTGCCACTTTTCCTCACATAGCCTCATAATACTGGTTGGTCGATAAATCGGGTCAAAAAACTATAAAACTATAAAAACGGGTTTTCAATGTACATGTAATATTGTTTGCAATACCTTCAATCTATTCAATTTGGGAGAGTTCTTTGCGTGGTAGCCGCCTATGAGGCATTAATGCATATCATCTTGGACCGGAACTCGGTCACCTTTTTAAAAATTTAAACGGTTAATAAGAAAAAACTTACACCGCCGCATTTATACATGAGTTAAACACATCCCACAATTATCAACATAATCGCCAATTATTTCACAATTAAATAACGGAAGAACCACTATGTATAACAATTTCAAAACTCTACTTCCTTCCTTTTCTTGGGAGTTATTCCCATCAGAAAAGCAAACAAAGCCGTGCTCTATGAAGTAAGCCATTACGCGAGAAACAATGTTATTAAAATCACTGCTAAACAGTGCAGTGGTTGGTTCCCATCGCACCGCAATGCTCTGTTCCCGCGATCCCCGGGGTCATCGCATCTATCTCAGCTGTGAGCCTCCCCTCGAGTGGATGGTCGGCTTGGACTTGATGAAGCAGAAGTATGTATTAACCAATTTCAGACGTAGGCTACACGCTGTACAACTACGACAAAACACTTTCGCTTTCAGCTGTGCTTTTCTCGTCTTTTGAGATTGCTTCAAAATGGACCTAAGATTAATATCGGCGAGAGCTGGCTAGTTGATGATACTTCAACAATGTGCAATGAGGCAAATAATATGTATCGCCAAGATCAACTAAAATAGGACGATGCCTTAATAGATTGTGGCGAGTTTAATGACCCTAATAAACGAAAGCGATTTTTTTCTGTTGACGTAACGTTTATTAAATTTGTTCTTCAGTTTCTTGTCAATCGCAGTGATCCTCAACGCAATCGAACAGAACTCAGCGATTACAATTCAACCAGAAAGTTATTTTTGATTGTGTGTGATGCTTTGAATTGGCACACTAATTTTGCAACAGTTGAGTTCAACACATAACTAGTAACAACATCTCATACGAAATTGATCAGTTTGAGTGCTGGTCGTCAAATTCTTCAATTGTTTTTAAGACCACCCCAAAATTCATTCAACCTATCTTGAACACCGAAAATGATCTGAAAAAATATTATTTCGTTACATGCCTAGATGTGCATTTAGCAAGACCCTCCTCCAAGATACCCTCCAAAATTGTTTTGGTTGAAAAAAATCGTTACCGCTCAATGGAAGTTGCAAAACAGAAAAACGTAACATTTATTGAACAAATACAAACAATCTACAAGCAAACATCTTTCATTATTCAATCGAAACAGTCCTAACGAACAAATGGATCCTTAACCTAGCTTTGAAAAGGTGCATCCAACAGGCCCGTAGCCAGGATTTTGTTTCGGGAGGGGCTTAAAAATTATTGCATAAATGTATTAATTCTGATGACTTGAAACAATCACTGGAAACTGAACGTAATTATGAAAAGTTCTTAGTGAAAACAATTCCAAAAATAAGACAATAGACACTAAAAACTCTAATAATATGTTGCCTGTTACAAGAAAGGCTATAGTGCATCGACGAATTAAATTTGATTATTTTTGATTTACAAGTTAGAAATTTCTCTAGTTACAAAAATGAATAGTCAAGAGCTCAAAGTATTAAGGGCTGCTTGAAAATGCTACGCTGCATGCTACGCTGCTTGAAAATGCTACACATTCGATACACCTTTACAATTTGTAGAAGACGCTAAATTGGAATGAGTAGAAAAATATCCAAAAACCCGTCTCATGAAACTTTACACGCATTTGCTAATCAGAAGAACGAAACCAACGTCAAGGTTGTCCCCATGAATAGGAATATATCAGTGTGAAATCAAAGTTTACCGTTGCAAAGAATGTCCGAACAAAGTGAATGTCGAAATTTGCTTCAAATCTTCTGATAAGGCAGGCGATTTGTAGATGCAGAAAATAGGTTCAACTCCTATTTTCATGATCAGGTTTCTTTCTACTATTACTAGCTCTTTGACTTCATCCGAAGTTTGCGTTAACTCGACTTTATGAAATTTTCAATTTAAATGATACTGATCATGTCGTAATCAAAACAATCCTGAAAAAAACACATGTTTTTTCATTTGACTCTCATAGGTAATGGGTTAAAGACTATCTTCGACAACATTATCAGGCAACTCAGAATAACTATCTTTTTATCTATTTAAGTTGATTCTTTTTAGGTACTTTTTATATCATTGTACTTATGAATTAAAAATATCGTAGACTGATTTTCCTAGATCCCTAAAACTATAGTAAAAGTCAAAATGTAAAGTGAGTGCAAAAACTACTGATTTCACTACAAAGCAAGAATGCCTTAGCTCTATTGACTTTTGACAATCTTGCAAAACCGTTGTAACTTGAGAAGATTACCTAGATTAAGTAAATATTATATTTGAACATTTTGGTTTTATTTATTTATTTGAAGGTTTTATTTCGGAATTCGTGGGGTTTTGGACAATGTCAAATATATATTTCAATGATTTAATCTACTAATGGAAACTACCCAGAATTTAATCTACTGAGCGAAGTTGCTCAGAATCTATTCACAAATCGAAAGAAAATTACTTAGCACTGATTACTCAATGCTTCTAATTTACATAAAATTTGGTAAATATAACATTGATTACACCACCAAAATAACTAGAGACTATAAACATAGATAATAATTTCAGCATCACTTGCTTCCGACACATGGAAGAGAACACATCGCACTTGCACCTAATTTGCCGAGGCTTTCTTTTAGAGTTGTCTGTTTTAAATTACAGCAAATTATCCGTTTCCTGTAAAACTTTTGCAAAACTCTTTGCCAATTCATTAAACAAATATGAACACTAATCTGTTTAGTAATAGGTTTGTTTGTGAATAAAAATAATTAGCTCTTGATTTTTTTCAATCATCATCAAGATTGGAAGAGATGTATGATTTCTTGAAGAAAGTTGTAATGTTTGTCTGATTACATGTTTGTTTTATCACTATTTGGGAAAAAGTTTCAATTAAAGTTGTTGCACCTAACGCAACGAAGACGAAATGAGAAGATCAGAGCGCAATTCGGAAAGAACTCGTGTTGAGTGTATAGTAAAGATAGAAGAGTGATCTTGAGTCGATTTAGATTGGTTGATTTTTTCCTCTCTTTGCTCTCTTATTTAAGATTATCTCTCTCATTTTATTCCATGACGAGCAAAAACGGAACGAAAGACTGTCACATACTTAAGACATGAAATCGAAACTGTTATCCCAACTTATTGACTTATAGATTCAATCAGTCCCAACATTTTAGTCCCTCTTCGTGATTGCCTATTATTTTACCACTTTTTGCCCGGTCCACTTTTAAAAGAATTTTTTTTGCACGTTTGTCGAAGATATTTCGGATTTACGGATTAACAGTGTATTAGTACGGAACGAATTACTCGTAACAATGAAATGAAGCGTTAATAAAAATGGTATTGCGTTAAAATGACGCGAAATGAAAATTCTATTCTCGGCTCAATCGTTCTCAGATAAATTGAAATACTTTTTGTGTAGCGCAGAGTAGTGTACAGAGAACAGAGTGTACAGTGTGCACTGACCTAATACAGAAATTCAAAATTGTGTGCAATTCAAAAACTTATCATTTAAAAATAACAAACTGGGTCGTGGGTCTTTTATATATTTCCTTTTTTTATTTATTTATTTATTTATCACGCACATCAACAGGCCGTACTCGGCCCCAATGATGGAAACTTAAACTAATTACATCTAAAAAACTGCAGGAATCGATTTCTCAATGATATTCGAGACAAATGAAAGTCGAACAAGTGCGACACACGATTGAAGAGGCGTTGTAGTTCCGTGATAGCGGCATTAGCTGTTTGAATAGTTCGTCGAAACGGCACTCTCAGAAGAACGTTTCCGCGTAACGTTCTGGACCTTGCTTGGATGTTAACTCGCTCTAGTAAATCTGGAGAATCGATGCGTCCTGACAGAAGATCAGAGATGAATAAGGCTCTTGCAGTTTCTCTACGACTTATGTAAACAATAAAAATAATATAACGAGTTTATGTGGTTGTCCTACAGATCTCGCGCAAGCGCTTAGCCATTGCACGTGGAAACCTGTTTACGAGGCGAGGAAATATTTTTTTCCTCACCAACTATGTCTTGGGGGGGAGTAGTTCATTTCTATCTCGCTATTGTACATTTCCGTGTCATCAACGTAGTTGCTGCCTTTATGTTCGCGAATATCTTCCTTGCTTTTCGCCCTCAATAATTGCCCTTCCAAATAGATTCCATTTCTCCCAAATGTGACATTAATCTGCGAGTAAGCGGTATCCGATCTTGTAGCGGAACATTCATTTTCTCATAGTCCATATACAGAAGGATCTTAATTATAGCATTGTCACACACAACCTTGTGCTTTAAGTTGTGCGAAATGAATGGTTTCGTCTGCACTGATTTGTTGAGCGCTAAATGCCTGCCATGGTAGAACTGGATAGAGCCGGTTTCCGAAAGTCTAATCTAATTTATAATCACCGCATTTGGCTGGAGCACCAATTCTTGCTTCTGCTAATCACTAATCTCGACAGATTATTACAGCTACAATTAAAGTAACAGTCTCTTGTATTTTTCAGACAAGGCACACTATATAAAAGTTACTTTTTTGTTGTTCGCTTCGCACTGGCTCGAGCAAAAGCATAAAGCACACTGAATTTCGTGACCATTGCCTTCGGTGGTTAGAAATAGCCTTCTTTAACTTTTTCTCAATAATTTGTTCAAACCAAATAAGCAACAAGTTTTGTTAAAAGTCACCGGTTTTTTAAATTTATTTTTGAAAAATTTCGGGGGGGGCTTTAGCCCCCTAGCCCCCCCTCTGGCTACGTGCCTGGCATCCAAGCGCGCGCCATCGAAGAGTTACCTAATCACATCTCAATGACATCGCATCTCGGTTACAACAGCGCAACAGTGTTTATTAATGCTGATGAATTTCCATCAACATGGCAAGGATCGATGCTTATTTGCACAATAAACAGATCGTTGCAGCCAGGGCATCAGGAGGGATACGAATCGATAACTTTTGTTTGGCTACGGTTATATGGTTATCCAATACGCGTTGGGTTGGAAGTGAGTACCCGCGTAATTGATTTCAACGAGGCGGTCTAGTAGGAAAACTGAACCGAGCATATTTTTCTCGCTCTGGCACCTAGCACCTAGCTGGCTGACCGGGTTTGTTTCGCTAATCCTTTTATTGTTGAAGCGGTTCGCCAACCCGGCCAGCAGCAGTATACAGCATCCAAAGTGAGCAAATAAATCAAATGCAAACAACAGAGAACACTCGTCACAAATTGGACAACAAATGCTCAACGCTGATACTGAGCTCGGTCGGTGGAAATTCACGAGGATTGGTGTTGGCTGTAAATGTGTTGTTTTCGCTTTTGAAATAAGGATTTTCCAACGAGTGAGTTGAGTTGAGGTCAATGGTCGGCCTTTGTCGAAATAGTGTGCTAGCAAAGCGTAACCCGTCATACTTTATTTCATGCTGAACTGTTTGAAGGTACCTACAAAAAAGCTAGAAATTAATAGCTCTGCTAAAATTTTCATAGCTTTTCTCTGGTTTTCCAATATATTGAAATAATTATTTTATTCAAAATTTATATATACACAGTAACTTTTAAACAATTTTTCTTTGCTTAGAAAAATATACTAGCGGTTTTTGGAAGAACTCATGTTAGGTGGATTGTTCATAATTTGTTTCTCTTCATTATCTAATATTTAAATTTCAAACCCCAGTTTGCTTCCTATCATGCTATCGCTCACGTGTATGTCGTTATCGCAATTGCCATTTTCCGTTCTGATAGTCTGATGTTCTTGCTTTTACCGGCCACGATTGTGTATTTGGGTTCCTTAGCATTTGCTTTTTCGTTGGCGATGCTGGCTGTTGGTTTTGAGGAACTGGGCGCAGTCAAAGTAGAATGAGTATTCCCCGCAATGACTGGATGTAGCCCGTTGCGGTTAAGCATAAGGTATCGATTTCTATATCTTGGTGTTGCTTGCAGTTGATGAATTAAATTTTTCTTTGCCGGTTTAAAGGAAGGGTTTTTCGCTGGGTGCCAGTTTTGTACAGTCAGTAGACCGGCAACGGTTTGAGCTTTCTTTTGGTGTCCTGCTAATTCAAATGGCAATTGACTCCACAAACCGTATGCCAAAAATAAGCTCTTTTTGATACCTCTGATAGCTCACAAGAGTTTTCAAGTATCTTAAGCAATATATAAGAGAAAATCGAAAATAAAAACTCACGATTCAATTTTAAAAAATCCACTGTTACTCTGCATTGAAAGTCACCGGACAAGGTCAACACAATTTTCAAAAATATATTTTTCTAAGCACGTGTGAGAAGAGAGAATAATAACTTTGTTAGAATATCTTTTTATTGCTGAATAGTATCGATAGAGTCCTCGACAATGTTGATCCTTACACCTGAAACTATATATCTGAGGATTTTGGGATGCACAGGATGGTATTGGCATTTTTACTGAATGTAACATATTGTTTCCATTCTTCATATATTTTCCCATATTTAAAAATTCACAGTCGGGAGTAACGATACTATACTGTTTGTGTAGCGAATAACCTGCAAAGCGGTAGGTGAAATTGATCGTTTGAGCTACTGATATCTATAGCGGAGCAATGTTTTACTTCTGCTCTCAGTAAGATGAGAAGGTAGACTGCTCTTGACGTTTGATTCATGTTTTTTCACATCTTTGTAGTTACCAAAGTAAATTTGTAAGTTAATTGTATTTCTTGTAAAAATTAAAAAAAAATATTTATAATATGTCGCATCGATAATATTGCATTATCGATGCGAGTTCGCTACTAGCCAACCAAAATTATAGTCCGAATGTTGATTGTTTTTATTCGTGCTGTTTTTAGTAATCTCATCTAAGCATAACTCATTCTATCTGGTTTTAACATTACTTTTGTTTTTTATTCTTAGGAGATTAACAGTTCAGGGCATTGAAAACTTGTACAATGATCAACCATTAAAGAAATGTAAGCCTATTAGTGTTAGTGTAGTAACAATCGTAGTTTTTAGTACTAATGTACAATTGTTATGTGCTAGTCGTATGTCTATTTGTGTATGAGTAATTGTGAAAGATGGGTCAGGGAATGAATGCAGAACTGGCGTATATGATGGAATAGTGTGTGATTTATTGTCTCGCGTGCATTATTTTCCTTCCTAGGATTTGTTGGTCACTTTTTCCGGTGTTTATTTCGAGCATTCGATCCGATTCATTCGGGAAGATAGGATTAGATAAACTAAGATACGGTTAATTTACCGATGCATGTGAATCATCCATTCCCGGTCAGTATAGTATGACAAAATCGAAATAGCATGCAATTGTCGTTAATGGTAAATAAATATCATTTGTTGGCATTTAGACGAGTTTAAGTAGTTCGATTGCATGTTATATGTGTTCTTTTCTTCTACTTCATTAATCTGCTTCTGTTGTATTTCTACTAGTTTGTATACCAAAAGAATCTCGGTCAATTTATACGCTTCTACCTAATCTCTTTGCAACATTTTTATCTTTATACGGCATGTTATTTTTCTTTTTTTAACTACAGCTTAAATTAGATTCATACAAATACAATCAATTGCACATTCTATCATATTCATTCACAATTTCTCTCATTCCAACGTAAAAGCGCTCCTGGCCTTCGTGATAACAAACAAACATGAAAACACCCCAGTGATTAAGTGAGTGTTTTAGCACTTATAAACTCATAAACGCGGTCCCAAGCGCGGACCTACAAACGCATGTGTTCGCGCGATCCTGAATCGGTCACGTTTGAAAGTCCCCACCAGTGCTGTGCAATCTCACGATGCTCTTTAAATTGTGATGGTAAATATGAAGTAACCGTATCACCACAAAAATGACCGTTATTTCATTTCCATTTTCCTCGGATAGTGTTTCAGTTAACTATCTCTCACAGAAGCCGTGCGAGAGAGAACGTATTGAAATGATCGACAGATTGAGTACCATTTATTCTGTATTGGTATGGTAAACGAAATATTATCAGTGTATTGTATTCAGGCAGCATGCGGTGTTTTGTTGATTTTTTTCCACCTTTCAGTTTCTTTTATGCATAGCTATTTATGTGAAACCGCATGTTTGTTAATTCTAGCTCGTTGTTTGTAATAAGATGACTGTCATAACCGTATTTATATTGTTAATAAAACGACGGTCAATTTCCCTTCTTCTCAATAATGATTCCAATTAGTGAGAGATTCAGAAGAGAACCGTCTGACTGTTGTCAATTCATTGGAATGAGAACCGTAACTCAATAAGCATCGCTTACTGCTCTAACAGCTAACCGTTTCATTCTCTTTTGTCTAGCAGGTTTGCCATCAGTACCGTGATGGAGCTCAGCACTGGTCCCCACCTTCGGCTCTAGTAGCATAGGTCCATGTCTTCACTTGAACTAATAAAAAAATGAAGCTCATATCCACTAAACAACGCGTCCCATCGCGACATGACCGGGATACAGAGATGGCATGGCGCACATCATATATGCGCACTCTCGCACATCTTCCATAAATTGTGCGCGCAGCTCTGTTTCTCACTTCTACCACTGCGAAGCCCACTCATTTACAAACCGGATAATACTGCGCGAGGGCAATATTGTGTGAGCGGTAGAAAATCTTCTATGAGTGCTGCTGTACTGTGAGATGTTCTCTATAGCTTATCTTTCGTAAATATGCGAAAGCACAGCAGCATGCTCTGCGTGCTCATGGAAACTTCTCTGTGCACAGTTTTCTGCGCACAGTCAGCTGAACTCTTCTGTTTTCAATGCAAACTGATCTCATCGAGTAAACAGCAGCAATCAGGTAAATGCGTGCGTTTTGTCTGATGTGAAAATGGCTAAGAGCATGTTAGCAGAAAGCAGTGGCGGATCCAGAGGGACCTAGGGTTCGTCGCGGTTGCGGTAATTACCGCAACCGCGCGGTATTTACCGCACCCGCACCGCGAAATCTGCGGTGCGGTGAGACACTTTTTCCCGCAGATGCGGTGCGGGAAAGAGCTTTTACCGCGCGGTTTTACCGCAACCGCACCGCAAAAAAAATTGATAAAGTAATAATTTTGATTATTCTAAATTGATAAACAGACTGCTATAACGAAAGAAAATCTAGCTGTGTCCGAAATATTTGGCGCTATTATTTTTACGACATATTTTGGACTAGTTATTTTATACTTCTAAGTAAAACTTCACAAACTAACCATTTCAAATACATAAAATTCAAGAACCCAATAGGGACAAAATTATTAGATCATTTAAAATAATAAATTTGTACTCTTAAATCCTATTTAAAAGTGCATCACTTCTCCCGATTTCTGTTGGAAATCGTGAAATTATGAATCGTTTTCGATATCAATTTTTCAGCTGTGAATTTTGACTAATTTAATGGAATTAGAGATGAACTAATTATGCTAGGACTTAAACACAACCCTCTTCATCAAACCAAACGAATTTGGAGTAATTGGCAGTAAAGGATACAAATGTATGAAAGCGTCCAAAATAAGGAGGGATCCAAATTAGGATGATTATTCTATCATTCGTTCATCAACATCGTATTTCTATCTTCTTTGATTGCTGTGTAAATTCAATGTGAATATTCTGCAGTCAATTTTATTGGACTCTTTCTCAAAAAGTATGCTACATAATTTTTTTGGGTACTTTCATTCAAATTTACTATAATTTTCTACCAAATTAAGTCCTAATATTTTTCAGTTAAGACTATTTTGTAGCTTTTATGAAGCCACAAATACCACATAGTTTGACTCCGGTTCACTTCAATTGAAGTTTTTGCAATGGCTCTTTGGGAAAAAATTATAGGAAAATACATTAAATGCTAGAACTTTCGAACTAGCCTTTAGAAAATTACACTTCGTACATTTTTAAAGGGAGCAATCCTAGTTTTTGAATGATAATACATCTGTTTCTTGAAGAATGCGGAAGTTAGAGTTTTGGGATATTTTGTCCGTAAAACCCCCTATTTTTAAAAACCATACATTTTTTGCAGTTTTTCTAATGCTCAATAATTCTGTACCGGTTGAGACCGGACTCCTGCTTAGATGTAATGTATAGAGCATTTTTATTTCGTCAAATATGGCGTCGTTCTTATTGATGAAATACAATATGTTTTTATTTCACTGTATTGGAATATATGCGGTACTATATAGAAGTACTGGTATTTAGACTGTATTTTTTGGTGAGATTCCTTTAAGAATGAAAGGTGGTTTTTACTACGTAAATGTGAAAATCATCCGTTTCATTTTCATATGTCAAAAACATTGAAAATATGAAAATTTAAAGAAAAAATATGCAACTTCATTTCTTATTACATTTTTATTCCACATTTTTCAATTAACTGAAGGGTTGCTAAAATAAAAGTTTTCCTATTACTGCAGTAGAACGTTTTTGAATGTATAATGTTTGCCTTAAAATGTACGGAATTTTATTAATAGAAAATACAAAAGTTGATTTTTTTCATAAACATTACATTCTGAGGAGTCTCTTAAAGTTAAATTTTCGTGTGAATAAGAATAACATTTTATTATATATGGTATGTACAATTTTTCAACACTATTTTTAAAAATATAAAAATTTTACCGCATTTACCGCATTACCGCGCGGTGCGGTGCGGTAAATAAATTGCGGTTGCGGTAAGCGGTGCGGTTTTATAATTTTTTTGCGGTTGCGGTGCGGACAATCCATTTACCGCCCACATCCGCACCGCGACGAACCCTAGAGGGACCCCCTCCGAAAATTTTCAACTTGGTGAGAAATTTTGAATATGAGTTTCGATTTTATATTAGTTTCAAACTTAAAATCATTGCAAACCAAATTTGACCACCAAAACTGGTTTTCATTAAATGAGGTTGTTACACATAACGTATTGTACAATGTTCATTCAAAAATCAAAATTTCGGACCCCCCCCTCGAAATTTTTTTCTGGATCCGCTCCTGCCAGAAAGTGTGGTCGAGAACTTCTTTTTCGAGAAAGCAGATTGATAACGGAAGTGGAAAACTTGTTAAAGTTGCATGTTGTAATTTGTGTGATGTAAACGCAAAGCAGTTATCATTGTTAGGGGAAAGTGCTGATTAATTTTTCATGAAGATTTAGCAAAATAACCGGAATGATCTAAACCGCATAACTAGCCTATACTCAAATGGTTCTTCTGACGCTGCAGACTCGCTACCTGCGAATATTTCTCCATCACCCAAAAGAAAACGAACAAACAATATCCCGAGGGAATAGTGCTTCTTGCTTTTATAACATTTTGCTCTTTTACATATAATTTACATTTCATTTCAATGGCTTATATAGAAAATTTCTTTCACGATGATATAGACAGTTATAATGCGAGTGTTTCAATGAATAATAGTAAATCGCTGAATATTTTGCAATGGAATATAAGGGGTATGAATGAGCTTTGTAAATTTGATCAAATCTTGCAAACATTGGATCGTTGCAATAAATTAATTGATGTGCTTGTTATCGGGGAAACGTGGATCAAGTCGGGCAATGAAGATATCTTTAAAATTAGGGGCTATAATGGGATTTTTTTTCCTGTAGAGAACAATCGAACGGTGGAGTAGCTATCTACGTCAGGAAGAATATTTCTCATAGAGTAGTGCTGAACACTGTTGTTAACGGCTTTCATCATGCTCACATCGAACTCTGCATAATGCAACATTATTTCGATGTGCATTGTTTTTATCGCCCTCCATCTTACGATATTGGTCAATTCCTTACCAAGCTTGAAAGTGTTCTCGCTTCCGCTTCAAATTCGCGCCCCTGTTTCATTGTAGGAGATCTCAATATACCGGTTAACCTATCGAATAACAATATCGTCTCACGTTATAAAACTCTCCTGGAATCGTATGGTTTCATATGTACGAACACATTTCCGACTCGCCCAGCTAGTTCAAATATTCTTGATCGCGTTGTTTGTAGACTGGAGGATGCTGCTCGCTTACGAAACGACACGGTTTACACCATAGTTAGTGATCACGTTCAAATTATATCTTCATATAAACTTGCAGTAAAAAGAGAACCCGTTAATTTGACTAAATCAATAATCAATCATGAAAAACTCAATAACGACTTCCAAAATTTCATAGAAAACATCGAGTTGATTGATGATGTAGATGTATGTCTTACAAATATCATCACAACCTACAATTCTTTACTTGCGGAAAACACTAGAACGGTCTCCAAAACTTTTAAATGTAAAGGCGTTTTTTGCCCCTGGATCAATTTCGATTTGTGGATACTGATTAAAATCAAAAGTAATTATCTGAAACGAGTAAAAAATAACCCCAATGATGAAAACCTCAAAGCTCTTCTGCAACACATAACTAAAAAAGTTAATGTAATGAAAAAGCGGTGCAAAAAGGCCTACTTTGAAAACCTTCTATCCAACACAACTCATTCAAAACTTTGGAAAAATATTAATACCATTTTTGGTCGTTCAAAGTCGGATGTTCCCATCAGCCTAATTTGCAATGATATCAGAGTCACTGAGACTAAAGAACTATGTAATGTTTTCAACGAATATTTCTCTAGTATTGGCGAAAATTTGGCTGCAATATTCCCACGAGTCCCAACTCAAATCCTATTATAAATATACAACACGTCCAAGAAACAATCTTCTTGCGTCCTGCAACCATAAACGAAGTGATCCTTTTGATTAAAGACCTCGAAAAAAATAACAGTTGTGGTCCTGATAAGATCCCCGCTAGTGTTCTTAAGAGTAACTGTACCACTTTTGCAAATATCCTAACCAAAGCTTTTAATTTAATAATTCAAACCGGCAGGTACCCAGACTGTTTAAAAATAGCCCGAGTAATTCCAATTTTCAAAGCTGGTGATCCAAACCAACCTTCCAACTATAGACCAATTTCAACATTGTGCGTTTTCAATAAAATTCTTGAGAAATTGCTCATCACTCGACTACTCGAGTTTTTGAACAAACACAACATAATTTACAACTACCAGTATGGGTTCAGACAGGGCTGCAGCACTTTAATTGCAATGACCGAACTAATTGATTCCATCATTAGTCAAATTGATAGCAAAAGAATTGTTGGTGCCCTTTTTCTGGACCTAAAAAAAGCATTCGATACACTGGATCACTCAATCCTGCTTAAGAAGTTAGAATGCTATGGTATCAGAGGATTATCAAATCATATTATTCGTAGCTATCTGTCGCATAGGAACCAATTCGTATCTATTGGAGACTCGTGTAGCTCTCATAGACCAATAGAAATAGGAGTGCCCCAAGGCAGTAATATTGGGCCACTGTTATTTTTATTGTATATCAATGACCTAGGTAGACTCGGGTTAAAAGGGACTCCTCGTCTTTTCGCGGATGACACCGCGTTGTTCTACCCGAACAACAACTGCCTGGATATTGTACGCGACATTGAATCGGATTTAAAAACACTAACGACCTATTTCAACGAAAACCTTCTTTTCTTGAACCTATCAAAAACTAAATATATGCTGTTTCGTTCATCTAGAAGAGCTATAGGCGTGCATCCAGACCCAAGAATGGGACAGTCTGTAATTCAGGAAACTAACTGCTTCAAATATTTAGGACTTCACTTAGACCCCACACTCTCCTGGATTGAGCATATAACATCTATAGAGAGAAAAGTTGCATCGTTATGTGGGGCTATGTGTAAAGTATGCTCTTTTGTTCCCCAGCATGTACTTCTAAAATTTTATTATGCGCACATCCACTCATTGCTGAACTACCTTGTATCTGTGTGGGGCCGTGCCAGTATTTCGAATCTGAAAAAGCTACAAACGCTTCAAAACAGATGTCTTAAAATTATTTATAAAAAACCATTTATGTACCCTACTATTTTGTTATACAATAATAATGCCCATAACATTTTACCTTTGCTTGGGTTGACTAACTACCAAACAATAATGTACATCCACAATGCTTTGCATAATACTATTGCTCATAATAATCTAGAATTTACGACAGGAATTCGAGCTCACAGCACCAGACAAGCCAATCATTTATTATACTCCAGAGTATCCACGGACCTTGGTCAAAGACGCATTTCTTTCATCGGACCTAAGTTATTCAACCAGCTTCCTACTGATTTAAAGCAAATAACATGTCGCACTCGTTTCCAAGCAAAATTGAAACTAATTTTAAAAAATAAAATAGGAGAATTTTTAATATAAACTTCGTTCACCACCAATCGAGCTTATTCCTTTAGCTATAATTGGTTAACATTTTTTTTAAATAAAAACAATTGATAAATGCATTTTTTCTAGCAATAAGTAATAAATAAATTTAAATTATTATGAGCTTCCTGCAAAGCTACGATGGGACCCTTAAAAGGATCCTTTTCCGCTGGGTACTCGCCGTAGCTTCTTGTCAAATTTTGTGTTTTGTCGGTCTCGTATTGTTTTTTTTTGTTCTCAGCGTTTCCGCGATTCGTGACTTTGTTTTGTTGTGCTGACCTTTTTTTTTGTACGCTGAGAACTGATGTGTCCACTACCAGGGGGCTCCGTTTGTGAGCTTTTTAGTGTGGGGGTGAGGCGGGCTATTAAAAAAAAATGTGTTGCTTTTTTGTTCTCAGAAGTTGAATTTCAAAAATATCAACATTGAACATGATAATCAAACAATGAATGCGAAGTTGACTATTTTGTTAAAGAAGAAAATCTTTGATGTGGATGCCAATTACCAATATAGATCTCTACGTGTCATATAATATATCAAATAATGTTGCCTCTTTAAACGTGCTTTATTTCAATTCTGCTCACTCATAACACTGTGCATAGCTCTGTGCATACAACTGTAAACTACGCAGAGCTGTGCGAGCTGCGTACACATTTCTTCGTCTATTTCAGTTGTGTGAGAACTGATTTTATCATTTTATTTTGCCTGTGCACAGTTCTGAAGCGAGCTGTGTGAGATGCCCGAGATCGTGCGATGGCATTGTGTGTAAGAGACCTACCGGCGCGCACTCGCACTCTCAATGAAAATACGTGTGTAGCGTGTGATAGCTCTTTTCTCTCTACGAACACTGATGAGCAAACCATCTCTGCCGGGATATGGTGAATCTTATTATTTTCTAGTATTCAGCACGTTAACATACAAGCGCTTAAGACCTTCGCGATCATCTACCCACACTAAAGCTCGCGGTTTTGTAAACATGAAAATATTCCGGTGACTAAGTGAATGTTTTTGCACTAATAAACTTACAAACGCGATCTCAAGCGGGAACCTACAAATGCAACCTACAAACGTCCGGAAATCTCTACCTTCGGTCTTAGAAACCTAGGTCCATGCCATCAGTTGGACCAAAAAATGACGCTCATATTTACTAAACAACGCGTTCCATAGCGTCATGACCGATGACACTAGTGATATGGGGAAACTTATTCTTTTCTAGCGTCCGAACCATACACTAAAAATTAAGTATCAGATTCACGGTCCGCGCGCAATCATTCAAGAACACACGCGAATATGTGAATGGTCGAATCGAATTTATGCGCGCAAAGTTACATACACGCTAGTACACACGACATACAAACGTCCACGCGATCGAACACGTTAACGTACAAACGCTCGAGTCCTTCGCGATCGTGAAGTCCCTACGACCGCACATATCTGAACCGTACAATGAATATCACATTCAGAATCACGGCCCGCTACAATTGCCCATAAGCAGTGTAGTGGGTAATATTGGTCCAGTTTGCGTGCGAAGCCAAATGGGCTGGCCATCTAATGAAATCAGTTTACTTCCATCGCCAAAGAGGTGGTGCTTCGAACAAGAACTGTTCAAGATTTGCGGCTAATTGCATATAATTAGCGAGATCTAATCATAATTTACCCCCTGGGGGTGAATTCACCCCGGTTGAAAACCACTGCTTTAAACAGCTCAACACAAATAATAATGAAACAAATCTGCATCGGACCTATATTTAAAACTTTTCATCATTTAAGTGTTCGGTTGGTGCACCGCATTGACGGCTCTGACCGAGACAAGCTGAGACTTTTCACCATTCCTGAGTAGTTTTCGAAACATTTTTCAAAACAGTTTTTCGTTATTAATGCATGTCATAAATACAAGCTTATACACCTGGTAGACAAATAAATAAATAATTTAATAAATAAATAAATAAATAAATAAATAAATAAATAAAAATAAAAAAATACATAAAAAAATGAATAAATAAATTAATAAATAAATAAATGAGCTGAGGATAAGTATCCCACCAAAAAGGGGTGTTGGGCTGCTGGGCGAAAATAAAATTTGGGTCGATAAAGTACTTATACTTTAGAATACTGTCTGAGGACCTTCTGAGCCTTATTTATTCATTTTCCAGCTTTTCGTTCGAAATGCGCAATAACATAACCCGAGCATAATTAAAATCATATATGTCAACTCTCTGATTTCATTTGGAGACATATTAGCTAGTATTGGGCTACCTAGAAACGATTCCTGGTCTGATGGTTCAGAGGGAAAGGTGCTGATCTTATAAACTACTCATCGCATGTTCGAGTCTCAGCTAGGAAGGATTATCAGTGATCAGTAGGTCTGCAATTGTCCACAAATTGAATCAGAATGTTAACTGCTTACAAAGTAACTCCATAGATACCCTAAGCAAAGATTAAATAAAAGATTTCAAATATACGTATTTTTCCTATATGAATAAACTCCCATAAAACATCAAAATGAAAATATTTTAAAATTGATTGCGAACGCAACGGCGATCAATATATTTGTTCGTAAAAATATATTACTAGGATGCTCAAAACTTCCATTTCTGTTTTAATGTACTTATTATTTTATTTATAAAATCGTAGAAATTTTGTTAGCAAATAAAATCGTTCCAATCTGCATTGATGAATTACAGAAATATCCGATCAAAAATATGAAATATAACACTTGTGATCATTCTGTCAAAGTTTAATTTTTTGTTTGACCTTTGTTTACTTTTTATTTAAGCTTCGCTGAAAAAAAACGTGCACAATTTTAATTCGCAGAGTGTGATCTAACCTTTATTTATAATTGATATTTATTCCAAACTTGTGAAAATTAGCTTGAAACGAATATAAATATTCTGCCCCCGTGTCGACAGGTATCGTGTTCAATTAGAATGATATTCACAATTCATTTTGAATTCAAATTGAAATATTTCAACCAATTTTTTAATCAAAGTTTAAAATAACTATCATGGCACCAGTTACAAACGATGGTTCAACCACCTCGAACTTATTTTCTTTTGTGCATTGAATATTATGTCACTACAAAATGCTGTACATCATCGGCCAACTATAAACTATCCACCAAGTTAAAGTTCTAATTTCAGGAACATATCGATTACATGTTGAGAAAATTGTTCTCACACGCTATGGAACGAGACATATGACGAAGAAAAGCTATTTTATTGCAAGAAAATATCGGAATGAAAAAACAATTCTCCATGTTGTCTAATTTACTCATTTTCTTTAACATGAATTTGTTGTTTTTTAACATTGTCGTGTATCGCAGATCAGAACGCAGCCATATAAATGACAGCATCGTTGGGTTAAAGCTTACCAAATAGTTTAGGCCGGTTTAAAAGTTAGTCCGGTTTAAAAATAGTTAGTACGTGTTTGAGCTTACGGCTAAAGTACTAAACACACCGTGAAATTGTGGAAATTACACTAACATCAGAACAGTTTAAAAGATAAATTTGGCATTTTTAACAAATTTGTGCAGAATTGATGGCTCTAGAACATTGCATAAAAAAGTATCGTACATACTATATCAACGATTTGCTGAAATAACTTGTAGATCTTTGGTGTTTTTGTGATCACTCTAAAACCGATTTGTCGTAATTAACCATTTTTTGTGGGGTGAACATGTTTCTAACACATCCAATAAAAATTCAAAGATGAAACACGGTGTGTTTGGTAGAACAATTTTATTCGAAAAAAATCGACATCGCTAAAACTTCAGCATGTGATAGAATGCGCTTTTCCCTTTCATTTGAAAGTGAAATTAAAATATTCTATCGGGGGCTCCAGAACAACTTTTTATTTTGAAGTTTTTTTGTTTGAAAACTTAAATTTTGCAATGAAACTGGTTCACATTTTTGCCCCTAGGTAGTACTTTAGACATACAAATATTACCAAAAGTGAGAACCAGATGGACAATTTCATTGTGTACAACTTTGTTAAAAATTTCATCGCGATCTAAAATCGCCAGAGAAAGATATTAAATTTTTATCAAAGTTTCTAGATTCGCACGGGGCCTATTGGTTAAGAAGCTTTGTTCCAAAAACGTTTTTATTTGTTAAAAAATAGATTGCCTTATTTTAACAGTGTGCTCAGAAGAACCTGAATGCTAGCAAAGTCCCACCTTTAAGCGTAAAAAACATAATTACAGATTCCACCGTTTTATGCGCACCAATGATATTTTAGGAGCTTGGAGATATAGAGAAGAGTAGATAAAAATTGAACGAAATTAAGACTCTTTTGAAAGATGCTGGGCAATGCAGCAAAATGAAACATTTTTTTTCTGTCACAGATATACAGTAAAGACCCGTTTTTATCAGCCCCTTAGCGAATTTTAATCTGACAAAACAGGGACATTGATAAAATCGGGACATATATTTTTCTGTCTTTTTAATAAACCGAAGCTCTTAAAATATTCTTCCTTGTTCTTTAGATATAGCCTTGCAACCTTTTCTGATTATTTACTTTAAGTTCCCTTTAAAGGGGTCTGACAGCGCAAAATTAAAAAAAAAAAAAAATATTTTTGCATTTTTCGGATCTCTAAGATAAGAAATATATGCCTAAGAAAGGATTTACTCAAATTCAACTTGGTTCGTCTGCTAGAGCCCATTAAACTACCAACTATCAATTTTCATATGAAGCTGATAAAATCGGGTCAAAAAGCTGATAAAATCGGAGGTAGATAAGATGGGGGCTGATAAAATCGGGTCTCCACTGTATTTGTTTCTTCTTTTTTTTCTTCACTCATTCTGGAGTACGCTTGATGTAACCTTGAATCCACCTTTTTGCTCGTTAGCATCTTGTGGGATATATTTGGCCTAAATTTTAACTTTATATTTGATCAAACTCGATTAGATATTCAGTCATTTGATTTGATTTCGAGTGAGAATCCTGATTGACAGTTTCATGAAGGATAGAAAAATAATTCGATGAGATTTATGTTCAAGTTTGTTAACTTTTGGAAATCGCTGTACATTGAACAGAAATCGCAATAGTAAATGAGAAATAAAGGTTTTGTCTATTGTACGAAGATAGCGATCTCAATATAAAAATAGATATAGAAAGTATCACCCTTACCCGAAAGACGTGTTGCGGTTAATGTCTCCAGATTCTGAACTGAACTGGCAACTCTGTCTTCTTGATATGTTGTTTTGCTCTTATCCCATATTATGAGGGAAATCTTTAATAAACAGACTTGTATTACTTGAATGTATGGTACAGTAACGACTCCGGAATTTCTTCTTAAAAGAAATTATGGATTATGTGAAGTGTGCTCGATTTGGAAATTAAATTTGAGGACAAGCAAAAATCTGCATCTATAAACTCTGATGAATCTGCCCCAAAAGAAAACAAACATGGATCCAAAACTCGAAGAGCTTTTTTTCTTTTTCAATCATCTTTCTTTTAATGTTGATAAAGACAAACAGGATTCTCAACCCAAAATTGCAATAAAATCCGTCGTTTATTACAATGACTCGAATTGTCTATTTAGTTCATTCAAATAAGTGTCATTTTCGCCCAACACTCGGAGAAATCTAAAAATATATTTTTTCTGCTCAGAATGGGACTTTGTATACATTGAAGTGTATCTGAATTTACTGTTCATTTAAACCTAACATGTTTTTGTAAGTCCTAGTTAATCCTTAGGCCCCGCGCACACCTAAAGCTGGTAAAATTGTAATAACTTTCTCGGGTGATTTTATATCGATTTATAGCATTCTACGAAGTTGTAGACAATGGGGTTGTTCATCAGATTCTCACTTTTAGTATTTTTTGAATGTCTATAGTACCAATTAGTGGCAAAAATGCGAATTAATTTCATTAAAAAACTTAAGTTTTCAATCAAAAAACTTTAAAATAAAAAGTTGTTCTAGACCCCCCGACAGAATATTTTAATTTTACTTTCAAATGAAAGGGAAAAGTCCATTCTTTCATATCCTGAAGTTTTACTGATGCCGAATTTTTTTGAATAAAGTTGTTCGACAAAGACACCGTGGAAAACGTGAAAAATGGTTTCCTGTTAAAATTACTTCCTAGATCAGCACTGATTTGGGCGATTTTGAATATACCTACCAATAATAATAAATAGCATCAAGCCATCTGTAGATAAATCCTACGCGTTCGTTACAATACGGTTTATCAAAAACATTCATTGGAGTACAATCTTCGAAATATAGAAAACTATAAGGTTTCAACATATCTGTTCAAAGTAAGGTCGTTCAGACTTGCAAAAGTCAGTAGTAAACGGCATTTCTTTCTTCAAAATAATTACCTCACTTGTTTACGTTTACGTCCGCCAACGAAAAGAGGAAGCTGCATTTCAATGATTATGGTTGTGATGACGGGGTCTCAGCCAATTTTCACAGCCATCGTTTATACTTCGTTTCCGATGTAAATTGCGAAATTAGCAACTTTGCCAGCACCATAGTGATGGATCTGTTGTGGCATCATGGTGGTGTTCGGCGAAAACAACCACACCAACAACCTTAATAATTGTAAATAGATATAGTAGATTTGTGAAGGATAATATCGCAATCGCCTCTTGGAACTGATGCTGGATTATAAGGCCGGAGAATCTTAGGGCGGATTACCTAAAAAGAAATGAAGTTGCTGGAACTGAAAATAAGATTAAGGAATGAGCAAAAGCTTAGTAAAATAATTTTACGGCATTGTTCATGCTGCATATTAAAATAAGCCAATTAATTTTTCATCATTTTTCAACAATTAGGGCAACCGACATAATAAAATAAATAAACGCTTCACCTAATGCGATGACTTCGATAGTTTATTCGTTCAAGCTTGTTGTGTTTCTTGTAATGCCTTTTTCGATTTCGTCGTAACGCTGTAACACTAGGCTACGCTCGCTCGTACTTGAGCGTAGTAATAATAGGTATTTATTTTTCTTACTATATTTGTGTTGAGCTTCCGCAAAATAGAAAACGCTACTAACGCTAATCTTTGCTGCACTAGGTGGAAGAAGTTGCAAAAAAGGGATTACTGCTAAGTTCATAAAAAAGGGTAACTTGAATCTTACATCTTGAGGCTGTCGACCCTTTCGTTTTTGGATCAAAGTCGCTCCAGGTTCACTCGAAACTGTCGGTTTTCAATCGATTTGAAAACATTTGTTTGAACCTAGGGTGACCGGAATCGAAAACCGAAATCAGCATTACACCGAACATATTAACTCACAAATCTTAATAATCTAGCTACCCATCGCCACCGCTAGAAATTGAAAACACAACATTGTGCTGTTGTTACAATGCACGCCTTACCCTGATCAAATCACGTTCGTGCTACGGAATCAAAATCGGAAGTGAATGTGAGTGTGAAGCACGGAACGGCGGTAGCCTCGATGGCAGTGGTTTTGACGGTGGTGTGGCGGAGAGTAAAATTGCTAAATCAATTATTCAAATTTCAAGCGCAATAAAAATCGGTTGCCCGACGTGGATAGGTACCCGAAATTGGGTGGAAATTGTCCTTCGCTATTTCAATAGAGACCAACCGACCGAACGAAGGTGGAATTGAGAACAGCAATTTGCAAGAGAGATGAATGCAAACGAGAACCATCCGGTAGCAAAATCGATACGCTAATCAGGTTTGCAGTAAACTAAGATGATTTTATGATTTTATGAAGCATGGAGGTAAATTCGATTGAATTTGATAGTCAAGTTCAAGTCCTACTTCGAGAAGTACGTGTTGTAAGCAGTGGATGGTGTCCGAATAGACTATTCAACGAAGGAATCACATCCCCAATCCGTAAACTTCTTACATAATCAAAAGAAAGTAATACGTATGGTTCCGTTTCGCATGTCGTTTACCAGGCTGCCCCCGGGTTGTTTACATCTGTGGTCTGTCCCTCTGTCTGTTTCATGCGAAAACGATCGTAAATACCGCGCCCGACTTGCAGCAAAAGAAAGTAACGCATTTTTTATGCTGCCATTTAATAACCACTTATTGATCACAGCGTGTCTGGTGTGCGTTTGGAGTCATGTTGCCGATACACCTGGCGAGATAGAGCGGTCTTGCTTGGCCCTGAGCGGGCAGTAGCTTTAAAATGTTTGTATGTTATGACTTAATTTAAGTGGCAAAAAATCAAAACAGAATAAAGGAGCTAATGAGGCGGTGAAACCGATTCCGGCATATAGCCACTGTTAGCATATAAAGTCCGCTCTGTTCAGTAGAGACCAAACAGTTCCGGTTGGATTGAATAGTTTAATGCGCTGAAAGTTCGTCTCGGAGTAATAAGCGCATCCAATTTGGATGTCCGTCCAGTTTTTCGTATTCGTATGGATACTCTTCTGCAGGGAGAAGCTCGCCAAGGCCGCTTAATAGTTTGATGGAAAATGATGTTAACTTGTTTCTGATTACATGAACTGTTCATTCTCACTTTTTCTGAAAATAATATGATGTTTGAAGAATTTAGACTAATTAGTTAACGGTCCTTGCAGCTTGGAATGAAATTGAAATTGAATGAAACACCGTTTAACTGATTCGATTTTTACAACTCTACGTTATACAATGTTTCCCAAATGGAAAAATTGGATTAAACCAATTTGCGCATTAAGGGCACAAGACCTAACCTGAACTAAGTTTGATTTTTGTGTTTCGGATTCATCTCATCAGTAACTAGCACCAACTGGGTGTCAAGTTAGACGATGTATCTAAACTAGTGCCCAAATTAGCACTCGTTAGACACAAAACAACCCAAACAGTTCACACGACACATGTGAACGCCTAAAGCAATTGGCTTGTCCCGGGTGATGTCCCGGGAAGCAAAAACGGAAGCTCTGATTTGCTTTCGCTTTTTGTCAGCAAATCGAAACACAATTCGAAAGTGTTGCGAGAACTGAATTAGAAATGGTATTTTTACGAAATGAACAGGTTTAGAGCAACAGAGTGCGCTATTTGATTGGAAATAACCGTAATCGGGGTCGAAGTTGAAACTGGTCTATAAAGTGTGTCCGTAACATTTATCCGTATTAGATGTTTGCTGTATGAGTTGAAAGTGTTGACGAGTGTGTGTTTTCTGGTCTGACGTTGGGAGGTGATCAAGGCTAATGCTTGTTCTCCAACAATTCAGGTAAATTGGTTTTTATCTGGAATCCTACAAAATGTATGCTTTTACGCGTTTTGGCGGCCCTGATGGCGATCGGTTAACGTGCCTTCTCTCTGCCTACTGGGTCGATCGAGGGACAAGCACTAGCTGGTTTGAGTGCGTCGTATTGAAAATACAAGCTTATTTTGAATATAATCAAAGTAAATTATGAATGTATTTAAAAATTCTGCTGTTGTACTTAATAAGGTACTTAATGTAATTAATATCGATGTGTACGTACTTAAAGTATTTAAAGTTCATGTTGATGGTAATTAAAATATTTTGCGTATTTAAACTACGAAGGTGCTGTACATAAAACCGTTTCAGTGATTCAACTACAATGAATTTGACACGTACTTTTTGGAATCTTTGCGGTACTTAATATACTTTGTGGTACTTAATGGTACTTAAAGTAACTAATTATGTAAGACTTTTGGCACTGCGTCGTATTGAAGATTTAGTGCTTGCCCCTCGGGGATGATAGTGTTTGCTGGCAAGTGGTGGGGCGCGTGAGGTTTCATGTGTACACTCACATGTGTGCACGCGTGAGCAGCACTGAGTGTCATACTTGCGCTGGGTCTAGCCTTTGGACGGATTGAATTTACACTGTACCTGGCTCATTGAGAATCCACAAAGTATTGAGAGTGGTATCCGGTGTGTTTGTGTCATGTGATGGGTTTGTGAGGTGCGTGTGGTGAAAGAGCAGCGCCTTATGCGTGTGGGTTCGGATCGGCTGAGCTCACATGTGATTTTGTTTGTTTGGTCTGCCCTCGATACGAGTTCCTAAGCATGCAACCACGTTCTTTATACAGATGCGGGCTTTGTTTTTTATAGCGTTTTCGATTTTTCTTGGTGCTACATCGGTGTGGTGCAGGAAAAAAGACAGACTGATTACACCCAGATTTGAGTGTAACAAGGGCTACACCGGTGTAGTGCACTGTCAGGGGAGAAAGCGACATGGGAGAGGTGCGAGTCGAGATTTTTGATGGCTTGCGAGTCATCTGGTCTGGTGTTGTGTTAGGTGTGCCGCGGGTGAAAGTAGACATAGACGTTGTACGAAATTCTTGGATTTAGTGATGTCCGATTTTGACAAATTGTTATCTGTTGGTCGAGTGATTTTCGAGAGCCCGATTGGTGTATTCGATTAGTCGACCGTAACAACCGATTGCTGCAACAGGTATGGGTGGCTTGGTGTTTTTGGAGAGTCGTCCCGTTTTGTTCCACGGTTTTCAAACTTCGGTGGTGACCTCTTTGTGGTATTTTGTGGTGCTTAACGGATATCAGTTGCTCGAGTTACTGGATATTCCGAAAACTGACAGCCGATTATTAATTTTTTCGATTGTTATAATGATTAATCGATTATCTGCGTGCATCGTGTAAAAAATCCGTTACTACATGTATTGCCTATGTATTTTCTTGTTAACGGTTTTCTGCGGATATGATTTTCTATAGACTTTGCGCCCGGTCTTGCGAGGTGTCGGGGATTACGTCCAGAAGGACTGTCAAAACGTTTTTTTCTTTTTGGTTGCGTTTTTTTACGATTCGCAGGTCTGTATAAAGAGTCCAAAATTTTGTAAGTCGATGGGCTGTAGTTTGCTTCCATTAAGAGTAACGTTGGAAATATTGAATTGAGAAGGGATTCTCTGCATCGGTCTATATCAGCGGTTCTGAACCATTTTCGAGCCACGGGCCCCTTAGAAATCACCCTGCGATGTTGTGGACCCACACGGCCAAACATGGCTATCAATATATCATTTTCAGTCTGTTAGGAAACAAGACTTGATTTTTTTATATCCACTCGGAAAAAATATTTTGCTTCGCGGACCCCCAGCAACGACTTCTCGACCCCCTTTCAAGGTACCTTTCAATACCTAAAATTAGGGTTCTTCATTTGGGATGAACCATGAAAAATAAAAACCAAACATTGCCATACCCCAGTGCGAATTCGTCGTGAGATAGCATAACATCGCGCGTGAATAATAGTTACAAGAGCCGGCTTGTTCATCATGACTGTATAAAGAAAGTATATATGCTTATATCGCGATTTAACCTCGATAACTATACTAAGATAGTAAGATAGTAATATTCAATCAAGTAACAACTTAAGACAATCGTATCATATTCTATATTATTGTTCTAAGATTTTCGACCTTCGTCGGAGTAAAGAAACTTGAAAGTTCCCTTGTCTTATAAAAATATTTGTTCAATTAAAGAAAAGCAATACTCCCGATGGCCGGCTGTCCGGAGTTTAAGTTGCATATCTTTAAGCCTAGAATTCCCAAATTAATACAGCAAATGATAAATCTTCTTGAAATTCTCGGCAGCCGGCTGCCCAGAGCAATTATTAACTTATAACACTTCTGAGAGTCGCATAGATTGTATCACTTACCAAGGTGAATCTAGATTTATGTAACTATGTATCCCATCCCACTAACAAAACCTCCTTTCCGTGATAACCGTGGAGATGCAGAGGTATACACGGTCTCCATAACAACGGTTATCACACTAACATTCCCTTCCTTCCCCGATAACTGTAAGGACGTGGCCGGCACCGTTATTGACACTTCAAAATTTGAAACTCTCGAAACGTGCACACTGAGGATGGGAAGCTACTCCCAGGCTCCATTCGTTGGTTCTTTGTGCAATTTCGCTTGTTCTGGTCAATCACGGAGTAGCAACTACGAATTGTACGGTCATCATGCTCAAATCGAAACACAATTTGAAAGAATTCAAAACACAAAAATCAAACTTAATTCAACTCTATGTTGTTAGTGAGGATGCCTAACAGTAGAACAGCACTCCAAAGTCGAGCGGATTAATGTACTGTGGAATGCATTTAAGCAGTATACATATGTCCATAGATCTTCCTAGCCCAAAGATTAACCCTAGAGCCCCGTCCAAAGATTACTCCTAAGTTCATAATTTTCTTCAATCGAGAAAGCATAATAACTGAACATATGTTTTGGATTAAGGGGGGGGGGGGCGTCTGGTGTAAAGTGCTCAACCCGAAAGTTATTTTGTTTTACGATTTTGAAGGCAAGGCAACAATGGATATTTTGTGTAATGTTAAGAATTACAATATAAACGCGAACGGAGGTCTTAGTGGAATGTACGTAATATTTCAAAGGTTTTCTTCTAATTAATTCCACTATGTTTTTATAGTTAATGCACTTGCACTTCACTATTTAACAGATACCTGGATTTCGTCTGATACAAACACTGAAGAAGATTACAAGTAGTAATCGAAATACCGGTCTCTGTTAAATAGTGAAGTGCAAGTGCATTAACTATAAAAAACATAGTGGAATTAAATGGAAGAAAACTTTTGAAATATTGTTATGAATTATGTATACATTCATAGTGTACGAAAAAAAAGATTTTCAGTCACGCAGAGCCACGCATACGAGCGTTCCAAGAGTAAACGTCCAACAATTTCCACGTCGAGGAGCGCCGCGACGAACACAATAGCTCTTGACAAAATTGCATGACACATGACATGTAATAAGATTTGTGAAGACTTTTGGTTACTTGATGAACAAAAAAAAAATAGATAAAAGTTCTAGTTTCGCAAAATGGCTTCATGAAAACCAAAAAATCTCAAATTTTACTATAAATTATCTCATTTTTCTTCAAAATAATAGGGAGAACAAATTTTTTATTCAGTTTTCTGTGGTTCATCGACAGGCTACACATATTGTACAATCTCATAAAAAATCAAGTGAATTCGTTGATTATGTTTTGAGTTATCGTGTTCGATAGTGGTGCATCGAGGAGACCGAGAGGGCTTATGGACCTTGTTTTATTTTTTGTGTTTTTTTCATATTCTGCACAACTAATGATCAACCACTAGCCTGTGCGCGCTGGCGTGGTCGATCGGCGGGTTGGCGTGATTTGACTTTTGCTGTGGGCCGTGTTTCCAAACTGTTCCACAACTTAATGGAGGTGTTGGTGGAAACTGTTTGCAGTGGAGTTCGTTGTATGTCGATTTTAGGTCGACGTCGGTATTGTACACAGGCTAATTAATTAATTAAAGAAATGTAAAAGTAGAACCCTATTAGAGTTATTGTAGTAATAACACGGTGCTACAGTGATTTTGTACTTTTTAAGAGACCTAGTATAGGTTGTATCATCAAATGCAACACAAAACAATGTACCAAAAAATCAGTCTATTTTCAATCATCAAAGACAGTGGTCACGATACTCAGTGTGCTCCTGCTTCTGTCCGAGCCAGTGCAAAGCGAAAAAACAGTTTCTTGTGTGCGTTGTTTAAAGAACAAAGGATACCGTTACTTGTATTCTTGGGTGATTTTTCAAGATGACTGAGTCTCATGAACAAAACGTGATTATTCGGCCTAACACATCGGCGATTGACTTCAGGTCTTTTCGCATAAGACCAAATATTCGTGATGTGGAACATCTGCTGAAGGTGAAAATGCAGTTTCGGTTTTCGGAAGTCACCTCCATACAGCTTAAACACGTCAGGCATGCGGTGCTGATAACCTTCAACAAATTCGCCCAGGCGAAAGGATTTATTTCGCAGAACAACTTGAAACACGTGCTTGTTTGTGACAACGTTGAAATCAAGATCCCTATATACATGGATAATGGAAATATTGAAGTTAAATTACATGATTTATCTCCACTTACTTGCAAAGTGGCAATTCAAAAATTCAGGACACATGGGAAAACTACTTCCCAGGCATTTCAAATGGTGTCTTTGTGGTGAGAATGCGGGTAGACCAACCCATTCCCTCCTACCTTACCCTGCAGTACAAAACAGAAGGGGGTGATACCAATACACAGCGAACTCTTTGTACATATCAAGGACAAACGAATACGTTCCAGTTCTGTGAACAAACGGACAACCCTGCCCAGAAACCGCTGAGGAAAGCTCACCTGCTGAAAGAAATGCCAACACCCAAGTTCCAATATCTTCACCTGAACCGCAAACGGTTGCCAAATTCGTGGCTGCTGTTCAGGCAATAATGACAACTGTACAAGCTGCGTCAAGTACTTCAAACTTAACTAATACCACCAGTGAAGAAACTACCATCAAGGATGGAGTGTTCACACTCGTAACCCGAAAGGGGAAGAAGCCAGGAAGAACATCTGATCGCGAGTATCAAGGCAGTAATCAAGATGCTGATACGGGCGTAAACGACGCAATAGCAAGTTGCGCGCACGGGATCTTACAGGCTCAAAATAAAATGTATTGCAATTTTTATTTTTTACATCTTGTAAATATAAAAAAGACCCATGGCTCCTCTAAGCTAACGCATTGAGCCGTGTCAAATAAACGAATTAAATAAAATGTACCAAAAATGTTGTATACCCTCAAAATCTTTATTTATAGCAAAACACGATTTTTCGAAACTTTCGGCACTAAAAAAAATTTGCCTGATCATTTTTCTACTGATTTTAATTTTTTGGATATTTTGGAAAGAATAAGAACTTTTCTTTTCGACGGATTGCTATATTATGTTCTTTTGTTAAAAGTACTATGCGGTTCTGGGACAATAATATGAAATTTAAAAATTTCATTAAAATTATAAAAAATTCTCAACAATTTTATTAAAAATTTAAGGAAAGCATTTAATTTTGCATCTAATGACCTATTTTTGAACAAAATCGGTTGAAAAATGGCTGAGTTATTAATTTTTTTTTCCAAGTTAGAAACCTGCTCGCATGAACTCTTAAGGGGTTAGTGAGGTATTGGCTCGCACTATAAGATGCTATAATTATATCTTCCGTTATTTTATCCAATTTCATGTTCAAAGTTCACACACATACTTTTAAATGTATACGTAATTGAGCAAAAAAATCGTTTTTTTGGAAATTTCATATGAAACCGTCCCCTTAAAAGTTCATGCGAGCAAGTTTCCAATTTGGAAAAAAATAATTAATTCTTCAACCGTTTTTACTCATAAATAGGTCGTTGGATACGAAGTTAAATGTTCTCCTTAATTTTTTTTTTAAACGAAGACGCTTTCTAATAAAAATGTTGAGCAATTTTCATATTTTTAATGAAAAAATCGCATAATATTGGTAATTTTCATATTATCTTCTTCTTTCTAAAACTTTAAAATCGGTTGAAAAATGACCGCGTAAAAAAGTTCCGAAAAATCGTTTTTTGCTATTAATCAAGATTTTGAGGGTATATTAAATTGATCAACATGGTTTTGTGTTGTATTTGACCAGAACTACAACCTTTAATATATCACTTTAAAAGTACATTCAATTATTTTTATTTTGTAGCACTGTGTAATTATAGTTTTAATTACTAGTGTACAGTTGTCATTTGCTAGTCGAGACATACATAGATAGACATACATCTGTGTATTTGTTCGTCTGAGTATTTGTGACAGCTCGGTCAGGGAATGGATGCAGAACTGGCATATATGATAGATTAGTGGGTAATCCTTGTTAGAATTCGCTGGTCACTTTTTACCGGTGTTTAATTCGTGCATTCGATTCTATTCATTCGGGAAGATCGGATTGGATAAATTAAGGTACGATTCGTTTACCGATGCACGTGTATCATCCATTCCCGGTCAGCATAGTATCATAAAATTCTAGAAGAATGCAATTGTCGTTTACTTTTCCACTACTCTTGTATACCAAAAATACCATCGGCCAATTTGTACTCTTTTACTTAATCTCTTTGCATCTTTTTTTCTTCATTCGGCATGTTATTTTTCTTTCTATTACTATATCTTAAATTAGATTTATACCAACACTCACTAACACATTCAGTTGCATCTTTCTTCATACACACTCTCTCTCATTCAAAACGTACAAGCGCCCGTGTCCTTCGCGATAAGACAAACAAGAGCGAACATGCAATTGCAATCATCCACAAATACTTGCGCCCGCCATCTCGCCAACATTAAAATGCCCCGTTAATTAAGTGAACGTTTTAGCACCTATAAGTTTACAGGTCTCAAGCATTAACCCACCACTCGCGCGATCATGAATCGGTCTCGTCCGGAAGTCCGTACCCTCGGTCCTAGCAGCCTAGCCTCATGTCAGTTGGATGAATCAAAAACATAACGCTCATATTCACTAGACAACACGTTCCACGACCGAGAACTCTAGGAATATGAGTGAGTGAGTCTTCTAGTATCTGAACCGTACACTGAAAATTAAGCATCAAATTCACAGTCCGCGCGATCATTTCAGTACGCACCTGAATTTGCGAATGGCCAAACGCTAGCAGACGTGACGAATACGTTAACATACAAACGCTTGAGCTTCGTCCACGCAAAACTACGTCCGCGATCTCGCAAACATGAAAATCCCACGGTGATTAAGTGAACGTTTTAGTACTTATAAACTCATGAACACAGTCTCAAGCGCGAACCTTCAAACACATGTTCATGACTCGGTCACATCCGATAGTTCCTAACCCTAGTAGTATTGGTTCATGCCTTCGGTTGAACCAATCAAAAAAATGTCGCACATATTTACTAAATAACGCGTCCCAGAGCGACATGACCGGGAACCCTAGAGATATGAAGAATCTGACTCTCTTCTAGCTTTCAGCCTGTTAATATACAAATGCTGACGATAACACACGCATACCAAAACCCGTGGTCTCGCAAACATGAATAAACCCCGATGATTAAGCGAATGGCTTAGCACTAACAAACTCATCGGTCTTAGCAGCCTAGGTCCATGCCTTCGGTTGGACAAAAAATGACGCTTACATGTACTAAACAACACGTTCCATGGCAACATGGAATCTAGTGATATAGGGAAACTTACTCTCTTCTATCATCTAAACCATACACTAAAAATAAGTATCAGATTTACGGTCCACGCGCGATCATTCAAGAATACACGCGAATATGCGAATGGACACACGGTTATAAAACACGCGAAGTTACATACAGGCTGGTACACGCGACATACAAACACCCACGCGATCGACCACGTTAACGAACGTACAAACGCGTGATCCCTTCGCGATGATACACGCGATCGTGTGATTCATACGCCCCCACATAACTAACCCATATAATCACATTCAGCATCACGTACCGCTGCAGTGGATGACATTTTCTGCCTTAAGCAGTGTTTTAGTGGATGACATTTCCCGTATCGTCTGCAATTGTAGTGAGTGATTCTGAAGGGGAACCCTTCCGGGACCCTAGCTCTACAGCTTCAGTAGGACAACTCTCGAAAAAAAATTGTTTTATGTTGCATGCTTTTACCTATTTCAATTTGACAAAATCAAAGCTCAGCCATTCGAATATTTGTATTGTATTCGGAGTACTAGTGTTTTTTTTGTCATTGTGCTATTTGTTTTGGTCTTTCTCATCTCTCATTTCAATTTTTCCCCTTCCGCGCATGATTACTCCAATATCTAATGTTTTTCTCTACTATATTGTAGCATACGAGTCGTAAGTCCGTCCAACTTTAATTAATTAATGTCTAATTAATGTTTTGTGTTTCTTTTTGGTGTGTCTTCCTCGGCGACAATGAAAAGCACACGCGGATATGCAAACGACCACACGGTTATGGACACGCCTTAGTATACGCGAAATTATAAACGTGCTAGCATACGCGCCACACAAACGCCCTCACGATTAAAAATTGCGCCCAAAATGATATACAAACGCTCGAATCTGTCGCAATAATACAAACCTTGTCGCAAACGCAATCACTTACGTATTCCTTCGCCCACGATTTCGCAATCATATAAACGTCCCGACGGTTATGTCAACGTCTTAGCATTTACGAATTTATAAAGGCGGTCCCATGTGTCAACATATAAACGCCCGCTCTGGCGCGGTCATAATCATATTCACCCGGTAGTCCATAGTTGGAAACTCCAACGATTTCTCGGTAATATAAACGAACTCAAACACGCGAAGTTCTACACACGCTAGCATACGCGACATCAATACACCCACGCGATTATACACTTGAGTGGTACAAAAAAATTATCGTTCTATAATACCCCAACCGAATCTTGAAAATATGAACAAAAACAAGAAGTTCAAGCTGTTTCTTTCATCAATATTTTAACCAGAACAACTTGAAAAAATTGCCATTTTCACTTTACTAATTTATTGAACATACAAAATTTTATTTCGGTAAAATATATTATAAAGAGTTATAGTTGGCGTTTATTGCATTGAGTTTCATTTATTTAAACTTTTTTATACTAACTTAGTTTGTAATAACCTGCATAGTGTCAAAAAGTGTCAAAAAAGCAATTTTACCGTATTTTCAAGTTTTTATCGTGAAGCAAAAATTTCAAAAATGAAAACATGAATTTCACATCGGATATTCATTGATATGCATCACCTCCACACTTCCTCAATGATGGATATTCAATACACTCAAAAAATAGTCATTTTCATAAAAAAATTCAACTTTACAATGCCACTGTTGATAATTTATAAACATTTTTTTATTTCGATTATAGAGGTTTAACCTTAAGGTCATTCGCCTCTTCGGGTTAGAAAAATCTCTTATGAAAAATTTCTAACGTTATGTGCGGGGTCGGGACTCTAACCCAGGTGCGTTGTGCACAAGGTAATCGATTTACCAACTACGCTACGCCCACTCTATATTTATAAACATGATTTTGTAAAAAAAAAAAATGAAATTACTTAGTTAAATCCAAATATACAGAAAATAAGGCATTTTTCGGTAAGAAATGCTTAGGTTCAATATGGCGACCAAATTTTAAAACCAAAATATGTTTTTTTCTTATGTAGAAATTACCCAACACTTTTATTTGGGTTTTAGTAGAGTAATTTTTTGGTTTTTCACTAGATAATGTTTATAAATTATCAACAGCGATAATATAAAGCTGAAACAATGCTGAAAATTACTATTTTTGGGTGTATCAAATATCCATCATGGAAGAAGTTTCAACTCATTTATGATGACTGTCGATAGGTATGGATTTGAAATTCATGTTTTCACGCAAAACAATTTTAGATTTTTTTTGTGGTGAAAACTCAAAGATTGCAAAAATAATCATTTCTGGCGCTTTTTGACCATTGTACTGATTATTGCAATCTAAGTTAGCATAAAACAGTTTAAATAAATAAAACTCAATGCAATAAACGACAAATACAACTAGTTTGATATATTTTATCGAAATGAAAGTTTAAAAAATCATTAAAGCAGTGAAAATGGTATTATTTTCAAGCGACTTGTGCTAGTAGTTCCGGTTGGTATTTTATTAAAAAAAAAACAGCCTAAATGTCATGTTCTACTTATGTTTTTTAGTATGGTTTGGGCACTATCGCACGAAAAACATTACTTTGGATCACTCTATTAAACACATTAACATAAAAACGCTCATGTCCTTCGCGATAAGACATAAGAACACACATGCGATCATGCCATCATGATCATCTGAGCACACCTATGCCCGCTATCTCGTATGTATATATCTAGGATCAAGTGAATGTGTTGGCATTTACGAAATTATTAACGCCGTCTCAAGTGCCTTGGTCCTAGCACCCTCGGTCCATGCCTTCAGTTCAACCATCTTAGTAGAACACTAAAAATCTAACATCAGACTCGCGACCCGCGCGTATACTCATGAATCTACACGAATTTGCAAATGACAACACGGTTATACAATCGATGTTATATTCGCGAAGGTATATACCCACACGACATACAAACGCCCACACGATCAAATCCGGATGAATCCAGTGGATTATTTTGCAATTTTGCAATTTTTTCTTCATCAGGAACTCTCAGCATCAATTTATAAATCGTCTAGCACACAGTCATCATAAACATCATTTCCGGGTTGCAGACCATAATCGATAAGTAGGGCCCCTCTCGATGTTGGCGAATATATTTAAAAAGTTCTCACCATCATTTGGGCTCAGATTCACTTTACCCCACAGGACCTTCACTTCAATGGATCAACGGATTATATGCTCCTCACAAAGATTCTTGAAAGACACTGAAGTGTGATTTTTCGTTTGGGTTATCCTTCACAGTGAGAGTGGCTAGTGCTTTTTGATTTTTTGCAGATATTCAAGGATGTGAAGTACTGCCCCCACTAAAACAACAAAACTTCACAAATGCGAAAAAAATACACCTAAATGCTCTACCACAATATTACACTCTGCGGTGAATGTGAAGAATATATGATATATTTTGTGCTACGAACATAAGAAATAAAGCAGAGTCTATTTTGCTTTTATGAATGTTTTCGAAACCAGCATAGCGTTAAATCGAATCACAACCCTTATTTGTAATTTGATCCATGTTTCGCTATTTTCCCCATTTTTACATGGATTTTTTTAAATTTTGTTAAAATTTTGTTGATCAATTTTTTTCAGCACTTTAAAAAGCACTGTTTTTGGGCGACTTAGTGGAATGTTTTTTTTCTTTTTTGATGTCTTTCGCATATTGATACAAACACTGATGAAAGCATATTGATACAAACACTGATGAAGGCTGCAAGTAGTGGTATATCTGCAATTTCAACATTCTGCTTTTTATCTGTTTCCATTGTTACCATATTTTTATTTTATCCTGCATTTCACGCTGTTTATTTTTGCATTTTTATCCTTACCACTTACCTTAATTTATAGTCATTGCTGAGTTTTTCCATTGTATTTGCAATTTTTCCATTCCATTCCATTTTTTCTGTTGTTTCATATTTCAATACCCTGCTTTTTCATTTGTTTCTTTTGTCATTGTTGTCATTCCATCAAACTTTTAGAATTAGTCTATTAGTTCCATTCATTTTTATAATTCCTTTTTTCTATTTTCTTTTTTCTCTATATATTTTTGCATTTTCCATTTCCTTTTTTACATTTCTTATAAAAGAAATGTATAGAATTCGCTCAAACTTTCAAGATTTTTTCCGAGGCCCGGAGGGCCGAGTCTTATATACCAATCGACTCAGCTCGACGATTTGGGACAATGTCTGTGTGTGTGTGTGTGTGTGTGTGTGTATGTAACGGACAAATTCTCATTCGTGTTTCTCAGCAATGGCTGAACCGATCTTATCCAAACCAATTTTAAATGAAAGAACTAAAAAACAGTATGAACGCTATTAATTTGTTTTTGATTCTGATGTTTAGTTTCCAAGATATGAATGTTTGAATGCGTAAGAATGGCGTTTTTTGCAGTTTTTTTGAATTATCTGCCGAAATTGACAATATAGATTAACAATTTATATGTTTTTAGACAGCTTTAACGAATACCTTTCGAACAAGCTATAGATTGTTGAAATCGGACTATTATCAAAAGAGATATTTAACATTAAATGCGGACGAAAGATTTTTATCATTTCCCATAGCCAGAAATATGACCAAAAACATGTAATCTATTATTAACGACAAAACGGCTTATTTTAGGTCAATAGTATCTTCGGAGAATTTAATGGAGGCAATATGCCCTTTCTTTTGGTATTGTGCTTTTGCTGATTAATCCCCCTATGAGTGAGATATTTTCACAAATTTTCTTGGAAGTGATTACATCGAAATGATGCCTTCAGCAAATTTGTAGCTCTTACTTTTGCGAATAACTTTACTGAAGACTTCAAATATCTATTTTGAATACTTTAAAAGTTATGGCTTGTTGTTTGTTGATTACTCTTTGTCGCCTATTTATTGTTGAATATAGTAATAATCCATTGAAATAAGCCAAACATTATTTCGATAAAACGAATTTTGTATTTCATTTTACTATCTACAACCGCTAGAAATAATCACCGAACACTTCCAAGTTGTCTGGAAGGAACTTGATAACTTATCAGTACAAAAATGTTCATTTGTGCGAACCTTCTGACTGTAATTTTTCCAACTTATAACCATCGGATCGATCTGAAACATATCGGAAAATGAAAAGCGAAATAAATAACTCCAAGCAACGGCGTAGCCAAGAGAAGGTTTTGGGGTTTAACACCATACAACCCCCCTCCCCCCTCCACCACACCCAAAAAAAATATTGGATTGAAGTTGAAAATTTATTGATGCAGACTGATTTAATTCAATATTACAATAACAATTATCTGATCCGTAGATTGATAACCTGTTGTTGTAAACATCATGAGGACTTTTGATAAATTGTCGGAATGGGGTCCTGATATGTAACTGATCTCTTGGTCTTGATTTCACAGTTATCTAATAGCATCAATATCAAATTTCTGCCTGAAAACATTCCAATAGAAAATTCCAGAGTTCTGTAATCAATCATAATCCTCAGATTTATTTTCAAATTGATCTCGTTTTTGTAGAGATGTACTGTAATAAGGGTCTTTATTTAATAGGAAGCGAAGTTAAAATTGATTTAATGTCTATGAAACATAGAACTGCTCACCAAAAAATGCATAAATTTCAACATTTGCTAAAAATGTTTTTGCCTTTCTCATTCACTCTAAAATTCGTCGATCTAATCCCGACCGGGAGGGCCGAGTGTCATATGCTAATCGACTCAGTTCGTCGAGATCGGAAAATGTCTGTGTGTGTATGCATGTCTGTATGTATGTGTGAGTATGTGTGTATGTGGAAAAAAAATATGACCTCTGTTAATCAGAGATGGCTGGATCGATTTGCACAAAGTTAGTCTCAAATGAAAGGTACAATCTTCCCATCGGCTGTAATTGATTTTTTTTTATTGATTGGACTTCCGGATCCGGAGTTACGAGTTGAAGAGTGCAATCACACAGCAAATTCCAATATAAACTGAAATGAAAAATTTTCAAAATCAAATTTGTATTTTTGATGCCAAATGACATTATAATGCATGAAACATTGAGATTTGATGTAAACTCGAAAAAATTACGTTTGACAAAAATTGATTTTTTGGACTTTGGTACTTTTTTGCTTGTTACTATTTTCTGAAAAATTAATTCTGCATAATTTAAAAATTTCAAAAATTACGGTTTCAGAATTATGCCGTTTAGACATTAAGATCGATTTTCACCAAACCCCCACCAATTGTAAAATTGGTATTGTAAAAAAACGTAAGGGCGATACTTCAATGCTGATAGGTGGGACCAAAAAAGTAAACAATCGCCAAAGGGACTATATACTATATATACAATCATTTTGTCAATTTCAATAGCAAACACAAATTTTAATTTAATAATTTCAAATACTTCATGAAGTTTTGGGTTTCGATCACTGAATCATGCAATCTAGGATGTAAAAAACACAATAGTTCTTAAATAGGAAATAAAACCAAGTCTAAAAATATGCACTGTTGATTTTCTTTGAATGGTGGGTTTTTTCAAGAAAAAGCGTTGATTTCTTAATTCTCAGTCGCGTTGAAAATTTGAGTAAAGTATAAACTTTAAATTGATTAAAACAAATCGATTTTTTTTTTGGTTCAGTACAATATACATAACCCCTTTAGAAAAATCAGTTTTCCCACCACAATGCATTGATTGAGGAATTTAGATATTTTATTAACAGAGCATTAGCAATAATTCGTTTGTATGTCTATTTTATGGGCCATTTTTTCGCCTTCCCATTGATTTGGTTTGAGATTTCTAGCACTGATGTTGTCCTATGCTGATTTGAGTGATTCTCTGAGTCCTGCCACTATCCCATGTAGTATGTGTTATCAAAAACATCGCGAAGCATCAAGTTCTAAATGTTCTCAAACGATATAATATCCGAAGAGAGTGATAAGAGTTATAAGAAATGTCTCATCACACTGTTAGGTGGATTAATAACGTTTTTAGAATGAATTTACATTCTAAAATGTCTCATTGTCTCTTTATCTACACTTCTCGTATTTTGGTACATGTTTTCTAGTTTTTAGCTTTCCGTTTTCTGTCGTATTATTTTTTCTCATTGCTAATTTATTACATTTTTGACGTAGGACTACGTCTTTGTTTTCGATATAGGGATGCACGTTGCAAATTCTACAAAAATGGTATGTAACGAAAAGTGGTCCAATTTTAAACGCATATAATTCAGCCATCTCACGATAAATTTTCAAATTTTTTGCGCATATCGCCCCGAAATACTTCTAAGAAAACATTCCAATAGATAAACGCAAAGATTTTTGATATCATGGCATTAAAAATTTAAATAATGAACAACCTAGTCAAAATATCGCGCATTTACACACAGAAGATAGCGCTTCCCTAGTCCAGCACGACAGATTTGTGTACCTAGCGCGCTACGCTTCTATGAATGACGTCATCATCGACTATTTAAACGGACGGATTTCGCCGCACCAGCTCAGTTGCCGGTTGAGCAGCAGACGAAGCAGATCACTGCGCTGTGTATTTTCACAGCCAGTGTAGCTGAGTTAGAAGTCCGTTCCACTGCCTGTGGTGGTACGCTACCCAGTGAATGTGAACACTATGCTATCTTTTGTGTTGTGCTCGTTTCCAGCACACTTCTATGTATAATTATTCGTATACAAAATAGTTTGTACATGCGAGCTTCATTTGCAAACACGGTTAACATAGTGTCGTGATATTAGTTGTCTCTTTCGCTCTACCCATCAGCGTTGATTCATTTTGCTTTGTGCGCTTGGGTTTAATGTTTGAGGCGAATGTGTAGGTAGGTAGATCTTATTTGTTACTAAATTGCACAAAGAAAGTTTATTATTTACGTTCAATCAATTCATTTCCCCTTCACGTGATTCATTTATACTCAGGCTATAGTATTTTCATTCTACTAGTAGGCAGTGGCAGTATATTCATTCATAAATAGGCTTTGTGGTATGTCTACAAAGCCTATTTATGAATGATTACACTGCCACTTGAAAACCGTTGCAAAAACGCATCTTGTCCATATATAAAATTGTTTTCGATTCTTGTATATTTATAGTTACGATATATGATTAAGACCATTGCTTTCGCTATATTTGTATGCGTACTTTAGGCAACTTTCCTAACGGTAAAATATAACTAGAATGCTTGGTCTATACATGAAATGTGATTATATTGTCTAAAATTTGTTTTTTCTTCACTGGTCCGGTTTTTTACCACACACAATCGAAAAGTTTTTACAAGCTAATCTTATGCTATAAAGATTTGATTCCAGATATTAGTTTGGTCACAGATTTCTGTCTTCCTTCTTCAGATCTTCTTAAATAAGTTTAATCGGATTCGATCACCTACTACAAATGAAATGACCTGATAACCAAGAAGGTTTGGTTCAATATGTAATATTCGATGTTGATTGGTTGTGATTAAACCATACGTAAGAAATATATTTGATTTATTATTACTATAAATGTACTAAGAAAATAAATAATTTACATTAAATAATATAGTCCTACATCTACAACTCGTGCAACCCCATAGGGCTGCCCCTTGTAGTTTTTTTTTTAATTTTTTGCACATGTTCCTTAATCTTTCATTTTGTTCATTTTTGTTATTCTTCATTTTTTTATATAACCTATTTTGAAAGTACTTTTTTCTGTTGGCCATTTTCCAATAGGTTTGTTTTTTTTTTTATTTTTCTATAAAACATTAGATTTTTTTTGCCATTATGCGCATTTTTTTCGTTTTACATTTAGGCTGTTGTTTGAATATCTGTCAAGTTTCATTTGTAATGTTGTTTTCCATTCTTTAAATAATCTAATTTATTTTTTAAATTTCTTCTTGTTATTTTTTCAATTTTGTGTGTTTCTATGGTATACCATTTACTATTTTTTGTTTTCCATTTTGTCCGTTTTGTTCAATTCATTTTTTTTATTTCTTCAAGTTTATTTTATTTTTGTCTTTTATATCTATTCCTCTACTTTTATGCATTCTTAACGCTTTATTCACTTTTTCTATTGCTTTAAATATTTCTTGTTTTTAATGTTGAATATATTTTATTATTTTTGAGCTTTTAAGTTTTATGAATTTTTATTTTATATCAATGTTCGTATTTTTTTAGCTGTTTTTTTTATTTTCGTTGATTCTCAAAATTTTTCAACATCTGCCGATTTTTTTATAATTTTCACCATTTGTTCAACAATGTTCGACATCTTTAATCTTTGCAATTTGTCTAGTTTCCTGTTTTCTTTTATCCATTCTTACAGGTTTTGTTTTGGTTTTTGTTTTCGACTATATATTTTTTGACAATTGACTTTAATTTGTTTATGTGGTTGATTTTGCGATTTTTAGTTTTTCTGTACACACTTTCAATATAAAGTTTTCCCTTTATTTTGTTTTGTGCACAATTGAACAAAGGGAATTTTTGATTTTTTTTGTTTAGATAATGTTTATATTTTTTGCAATTATGTACTACATTTTCAATATTTCCATTTCTTTACTTTTTCTAATACTATTGACGAAAAATTCCTCTTCAAAGTCACCAAAACGTACGAAGACGTATTCAAAATACTATAGAGTATTAACAGCCCTCCGTTTTTATCGTCATTGGCATTACAAACAACTAGAGCAAAAACTGGCACATAACAATATAATTTCAGTGTAATATAGGTACATAATATCAGTAAGTACAATAGATTTCAAACTTTAACTTTGTGATGCACGGGCAATATACAGTGGTGGGGGCCCGTACGTTGGACCCCCGGGCCCGTATTTTCTATATACGGCCCTGTCTTTGAGACATAACCGCAATGCAGTAGAATACAGTTCCCCCTTAATTTATGTGATTTTAAATTTGTAATCTCGTTGATGAATCATAGAAATTCGGATTGATAATTCAATATAAATTCTTCAAAGGGCTAAAGAGATTTTTGTAAACAAACTTATTTCGATCATTATTCCGCTGTCGAGTTGAATTTCGTGACAAATACACATGAATTAACATCTTTACCCTTGGTAGAATCAATTTCAAATGTTTTCTGGGTTAAAATTATAACAAATTAAGAGAAATCAGCAAAACAAATGTTTGTTATGTTGATATGTTGATATGGAATTAGTAAAAACAAAAATATGCAAGTTTGAATCGAAAACAATGAACTTAGGAATTGATCAATATAAAATATTCCTACAAACTTGTAGTAAAAGCTTTATCTTGCTCAAAAGAGCGTACCTTTTGGTTCATTGCCTAGAATCGCTTTAGTAAAGCTTTTGCAACTTTTATGAAAAAAGGAATCACTGCTGAAACTGTTTCTACATGACTCATTCTCCTCATCCACTACGATCTCTAACTACTCCTCTGATGATCCGCAAACCCAGTCAAGTCTGCCCGTGCTTTTGAAATATCTATCAAATCGCAACAACCCGAAGTATCAAACATATGTGCGAATAATACCTAAGCAGCTGCTAAGTTACCTAAAATCCGTCTGAGAATGGAAAATTCCACCCGCCACCCACTCATCTCGTCAACCTAACACCAGCTCAAATATAAAAATACATGCATTAGGTAGACAATATAGCCTTACAAAAACGAAACTTTGTGCTGAATAAACGATCATTTTTCCCCGCCCTAGTAGATATTAGGGTGGTGAAAAATGACCGTTTATTCAGCACAAAATGTTGTTGGCTCTATTCGGGGCTCTAAATTACTGTCGATTTTCGTTCTATTAATTATGACTCGGCGTAGCGCATTGCGTTTGAAATTTGCATGAGCATTTGAGCATGAGCATGAGCATGATGACCGTACAATTTGTAGTTGCTACTCCGTGATTGACCAGAACAAGCGTAATTGCACAAAAACTCATCGAACGGGGCCTGGGAGCAGATATCCATTCTCAATGTGCACGTTTCAAGAGTTCTATACTTTGAAATGTCAATAACGGCGCATCTCCACGTTTGCCACGGGGAAGGACTTTTTGTTAGTAGGATGAGGTAAAGAGTCACACAAATCTGGATTCACTTTGATAAGTGATATGCAACTCTCAGAAGTGTTATCATCTGTTTATTGCTCTGGGCAGCCGGCTGCCGAGAATTTATGATAGATTTACCGTTTGTTGAATTAATTTGGAAATGATCGGTTTGTAAAAAAGCAACTTCAGCTCAGGACTGCCGACAGTCGGGAGTGTTGCTCATGTTTAATTAAATCTAACGGTATGTTCACGATTTCATTATTCTTTGTTTCTTTATTCCGGCGAATCATTAATTAATTTGATTTCATTAAATTATTATTTTTTTATTTTGATTTTAGAGGTTTTAACCTTAAAGTCATTCGCCTCTTTGGGTTAGAAAAATCTCTTATGAAAATTTTCTAACCCTATGTGCGGGGTCGGGACTCGAGCCCAGGTGCGCTGCGTACAAGGCAATCGATTTACCAACTACGCTACGCCCACCCCTTCAGTAAATTAATTAATGAGACTAAAAGTAAGTCAATGAATATGACAATAAAACATATGGTCGGTGTCAAGTCAGACCGGACTAAGTGACATTGTATTGATTTCGAGAAAAACGAATTTAATGCTTGAATCGCAGTATCCTTTACATTATAATTTGAAATTATTTTTTGCTATAATTCTTGCTTATTGTAACATATTTTAAATCAGCTAAAAGTCGAATTTAGTTAAAGAAATTCTTTATCCAGTGCTATGATTATCTCATTTTTTAATGTTTTGTGACTTAGTCCGGTTTGACACAAAACCGACCATATATTCTTTTTGCTGATATAACTGCTGCAAATTGATAAATAGAGCTTCTGATTCTTCTGACGAACTGCCAATTCTCAACCCCTACTATATGAATCAACAGTCATCATTTCACTCAGACAAGACCATGCGTATTCCCCACACACATTAAATGCCCCGTGGATTAGTGTCCTAGTTGGTCAAGTAAACACTAAACAAAGAAATTAGGTAGATCAAGCCTAAGAAATGTCAGCTCGATTAGCATCAACCGGCGGATACGTGTTCCCTTACAATGCCATCAAATAAAAGAACATACGACAAAATATGTGCAATTCTGAATATCTATAATAAAATAAAACGTACTTAATTATTTGCAATAAAATAAGATCAGGGAAATTAGTTGCATAACCAAGATAGTTCATTTTCAAAGATAACACTGTTGATGAATTACCTTATAAAATAGGTGATAAGGGACGCGGACGGTAATACTGACCACCGCCAAATTTACGGTCGATTAATTATGACTCGTCGTAGCGCATTGCTTTTGAAATTTGCATGAGAATTTGTATGAGAAACCCGATTTTTTAACATTTTCAATTCTAGAGAACAAAGCTCTAGCTGTTTAAAGTTCGATGGTGCAAATTAAGTGGCAAAATCATTTATTTTAACAATACATCCGGTGTACCATTGGTAGTCAGACTTGAAGCTGAAATAACTTCGTAATATATTTACCTAATTGGTATGTTCGTAGTTCGATGATGTACGGGGCGGAACGTTGAGTATGACACGACTGAACGAGACAAGAAAAGACCGAATTCAAATGACATTATTGTCAAAAAATCTAATCTTTTCGTTTTTTGGAGCTAGCGTCAACCCGACACTAGCTTAGTCCTGTCACTAAGTTGGTGTCGGATTCTGACGAGACGAAGTCGAAACGCAAATCCCATAACTAATTCACTAATTCTGCGACATTACTCGGACAGAATTTATGGGAGTAAATATTTGAGACAGCCTAGCCAAAAGTTGGCATTATTTAATTGTGAGAAGCTTTTCAATAAACAAGCATCATCGTGGATATCAAATATATCGTGACTCCTGGAAAGCCCAAACCGTCGAAGCGAAATGTTCCATTCTCGAGCATTCATCACGTACCGGTCTATGTTTTTCATTTGGATCGTTTCATTTCGTTCGAACCGATTTATTCCGCAATTTATGCGGAAATGTGTGCGCGAATGCAATACAGCTAGATCCGCCAAGAGCCTACCGCAGTATAGGGGGAAAGTTTCCGTCCTTTGTGTGAAGGATGATTCCATTCTATATTTATGTAGGCATATGCAAAGCCGCACGTTGCAGCCCATATATGCGTAAATCGTTCGTTCGTTCGTTGGTAGACTGCAAATAACGACGCTTTTCATCATTAGCGGCGGTATTATTCACAGACATCGTTATCATCATCATAATTGAGGGGATTTGTTTTTTTTATTCCACTTCTCTGCATTGCGCCTCCTGGTGAAGAGCCAAATTGCAATCGCAGATTTTTTTTTATTCCGAATGGGATATTATTGAATTGGACCATCCATTCACTGAAGCTTTCAAATTATCGCTTTTCTAGAGACTATCCGGTTCAGCACAGTATGGCGCTATTTTAAGGATATTAAGTAATGGGTTTATACGATTTATTGCAAAACTTGGATAAGTATAGGGGCTAAGCAAATTACAATATATACGTGTTCATCTGAATGCTGTGCAGTTGAATTGGAGTAAACGACAGACCCCCGCGACCGAAATGAAATTAATTAACAAAACATATCAGTGCCCAGTCTGTCGTGGCGATCGCTATCTTAGTTGTTGGTGATATTTCTCGAAACGCAGTGTTGTCGCGATGTCGATTACATTATTTTTGCTTCGTAAGAATCACTTTCACTGCGCAAGATTGGATTGGCGGTACTTAAATCCAAATATCAGTTAATAAATGAATATAAAAGTAGTAATTAATGTTTTGTTTTTTTTTCACTTTATTTTTTTCACTACTATAAGATTGATTCAGAGCTGTTGTATTATTATAAAAACATACACATACATGCTCTCTCATACACATTTATTCAATATGCAACGACCATGCGGTTAATAAGAAGCATTAGTACACGCGAAATTACGAATGGCGATAGTACCCACGATATTGAAACGTCCACGCGATGGAAATAAAGTACAAAAGATATAAGCGCTCGAGTCTTTCCCGTTAATACAAATTCAATCGAAAACGCTACGGTTTTATACTGTTATTTTTTAACCCTCAACAAGACCTGGCGGGTTACAATTCTCGAGATAAAATGAACTTTTAATTGGAAACCGAAATGATCGAGTGATTTCGTGCTTTAAATTTCACTGGGTGTTGGGAATGATCCTTTTTGAAGGCACGTATTTAGCTTGCCTTAACCCTCAATTTAAGGATGGCAGACACAAAAAATAGTGCGATAGCAGAAAATGGAACGATCAAAAGAGATCTTCCCGCCAGTAATATAGTTTTCAATATTTTCTGTTTCGAAAATTGCCCAAGACGCCGGTATCTCAAAAAATACAAAAAAAATAATTTCCAAATAAATTAGTTTATTTTCATTATTCTGTATTTCTCCTTAGCGGAGAACAATTTAGATAAAAACAATGATTCCTTCATTGAACGGTTGCATACCTTCTTGCGCAAAAAATGTCAAGAAAGTTTGAATTTACGTAAAGGCATAAAGCAATGATTTCACTACATCAAACTTATAGTATTTTGGTAGCACATTTTCAGTGAAATAAACAAGCATAAGTTTATAAAAATATATTGATAATTGGCGGAGTTATGACTTTTTTCCCAAAACCCTTTTTTATTTAAGAGGTTTACGGTGATCACTATTGAAAAGCAATAGATCAACTAATATCCCAAAACTCAAAAAAATCCATAATATATGAGTACTCCTCGTACTTTAACGATTAGTTGAATAGATAACAATTTAAAAAATCACTGTTTTAAGCTCTTAAAATTGTATTAAAAAAGATCTCATCTACAAAACAAAAATTTATGCATAAAAAAGGAATCATTAAGGGACGAGAAAAATTATTTACAATCAATTTAAAAAATAAGAAAATCGGTTGAGTGGTAAAAACCATTTTTGGAAAAACGACATTTCGAGATAATCGAGTTTAAAATTTCAAGCTACCACTGCACAGTGGTCCAGGAAGCGAAATTAGCGGGAAACAATTGTTAACGCATTCATCTTTAGGTTTAGAGATTTGGTGTCTTAGAAACATTTATTGTGCGTGACAAACTGCATCTTTTGGCTGAAACGGCTTTAGGGTGGTCCTTAAAATGTCAAAGTTGTAGATATTATTTCAAATTATAGTTCACAGAGAATGATACTTTCTTCTGCAATATTCTAGAACAATCAATTCTGAGCAACTTTGTTGAAGATACTAACTTTGTATCTCAAACCGTTTTCATTTTATAGTGAGTTCCATGTCATAACTTAGGGTGTCTCTCAAAAAAGCAGTTTTCTCCGTACAGTTTTTTAATATGATTTTTCTCACAAAAGTACTCTTCAGTGTACTTTTAGAGCACGATTAGAGGCACTGCTGAAGAAACTAAAATTTTATCTTGTCTGGTTCAAAAGTTATACTTAATTTTCACTTAAAAATACGCCCTTTTCAAATGTCGATATCTCAAAAGGGGGCAAACGAAAATTGATAATTTTGATTGCATTTGAAAGGCTGTACTTTTGCTTACAATTTTATTGAAAAATTGGAGAACGCTTTTTTGTCTTTCCCAAATAAATCAAATTTTAGTAAAAGCATTTTTGCGTATAATCCTACAGCGCTCATATTAAAAAATATTTGTTTTACGCTGATTCTGTGAATTCTTATAAAGACTTTTCAAGGATCACATACATTTGCAGGCTTTTCATAATGCAGATAGGGTGAAGACCACCAATCACCAATGACTTGACCTATAATTTGCTTGACCTATAATTCCAATGCCAAGATTTCCTAAAATCTACACAAATTTACAATCGATTTCGTTCATTTGCAGGAACAGCTTTAGCAGGTAGCAGTATCAAGATCTGCAATCTACTAACCACAAACCAAAAAACAAAATTGACCTTCATATAACAGTAGAATCATTCAAGTACTTTAAAACGACTGTCGTAGATTTGGTAGACCACTCTGCAAAGCGCTTAATTGAGTACATCAAGTGCAATACTGAAACCCAGAAACTAAGCATGATTTTGATTATCAAATGGGGAACTGATGAGAGTTCGACTCATTGCAGCTAAGATGTTTGGTAACGATTCCCAGTATTACACACACTAGCAGTAATCTTTAAAAGACGCGCTTATTGTGGTTTTCAAATCATCAAACTAATCTTCTACTACAAAAATTAATGGGTATGATCAAAGATTCATCGACGAAGATGAAAACAGAGAATTGCGCGAATGCAACAATTCCTATATACAGTATGTAAAAAATTAAAGACACCCCTTTATCGCTTCAGTAGTTTTGGTCATAGGAAAGGTTTGTTGTATTGTACCACGAGAATTCTTTAAAAAATTTTGATTTGCGTTTCACAGCCAACAAATAAAAAACTGAATAAGTTAGTCGTCGTAATAATGTGTGGCAGTCTAGTAGTGGTAATGGGATTAAATAGAAAAGAACGAGGGTGTCTTTAAGTATTTTACATACTGTACACTTAGGCTTCTTTATGTAGGGGATGCGCGCATAAAAAACCGCCTAAAAAGACTTCAGTGTATATTTGCATTTCCGATAGCTCCATTATTGTTGGTGGTATGGTAGGGTGGAAGTAAGAGGAAAGCGATTCTAGTTTCTATTGCACTCGCATACAAGTTATTTAATATACTGGTTCTCAAGAATAAAGCAAATATATTGACCCCAACGCATTGATCATAATTTATATGCATTTCAACGATTGTACATAGGTCGAGTAATTAATGATAGAGTGCGCCACCCTAAAGAGCGAGCCCAAAATAGGGTCATCACCCTATTTGCAATATGAAAAGCCTGCAAATGTATGTGATCCTTGAAAAGTCTTGACAAGAATTCACAGAATCCGCGTAAAACAAATATTTTTTAATATGAGCGCTGTAGAATTATACGCAAAAATGTTTTTACCGAAATTTGATTTATTTGAGAAAGACAAAAAAGCGTTCTCCAATTTTTCAATATATTGTAGGCAAAAGTACAGCCTTTCAAATACAATCAAAATTATCAATTTTCGTTTGCCCCCTTTTGAGATATCGACATTTTTAAGTGAAAATTAAGTATAACTTTTGAACCAGACAAGATAAAATTTTTCTTTCTTCAGCAAAAGTTGCCTCTAATCATGCTCTAAAAGTACACTGAAGAGTACTTTTGTGAGAAAAATCATATTAAAAAACTGTACGGAGAAAACTGCTTTTTTGAGAGACACCCTAAGTTATGACATGGAACTCACTATAAAATGAAAACGGCTTGAGATGCAAAGTTAGTATCTTCAACAAAGTTGCTCAGAATTGATTGTTCTAGAATATTGCAGAAGAAAGTATCATTCTCTGTGAACTATAATTTGAAATAATATCTACAACTTTGACATTTTAAGGACCACCCTAAAACCGTTTCAGCCAAAAGATGCAGTTTGTCACGCACAATAAATGTTTCTAAGACACCAAACCTCTAAACCTAAAGATGAATGCGTTAACAATTGTTTCCCGCTAATTTCGCTTCCTGGACCACTGTGCATTGCATTCATCCACACATACTTACACCCGCGATCTCGCCAACATTAAAACACCCCGGTGATTAAATTAGCGTTTTAGCATTTGTCACGTCCAGCAGTCGCTGCCCTCGTTCTTAGCCTATATTCATGCCTGCAGTTGGACCAATAAAAATTGACGCTCATATGCACTAGACAACACGTTATGGAAACGTGACCGGGAACTCTAGTCTTATGGGGGAACTCTCTTCTAGTACCTGAACTGTGCAATAAAAATTAAGCATCAGATTCACGATCTGCGCAATCATTCAAGAGCACACGCGTATATGCAAATGGGCACATAGTTAGAAAATCGAATTTATACACGCGAAATCACATACGTGCTGGCATACGCGACAAACACGTGAACATACAAACGCTTGAGCCCTGCGCGATCTTTCTCGTACACCTACGCTAGCGATCTCGCAAACTTGATAAAACCAAGGTATAAAGTGAACTTTTTAACACTTATGAAGTGGCATCACATAATCACAAATATATACATTTGATATCAAACCTTATGGAGAAACATATTATACTTATTTCTGAGCAGCCAACAGTAGTACTGTTCAATGCACCTTTTCGTCACATTCTGCAGCACAATTATTCGTCAAGTATACATCAATTCATTAACCCAACCCACAACCTGATCCTCTCCCATGGCGTTTTTGTGGTCTGCATGGACCATTCTGCCATTACCTCTCCTATCATCGGCCTTGGACTGACTTGCGCTCTCATTGTTCCACCAAACTCTGCAAAATGAAAATGAAACGTTTTCTAGTATAATAATACTTCATTTATTGAATTATTTAATTTAAGTAGAAACTGTTTTATATTGTCAGTTTATGGAGTAAAAACATGTATTCATTTTTAATGATGTTTGACCGTCGTTTGCTTTATTTATGTCTTAGCTTGTACACGATGAACAAAATATTGGAAAATATTTAAACAATATAGATTATAGAAGAAGTTTTAGATTTTGTGTCTCAATTCTTTTTCCACAAAGTAGTGCAGTGTTTGATCTCGTTACACTGCTTTGTTGATCTGCTGGACGACCATGTAGGCAAGATTGCTAGCTATACACTTCAACGCTTCTACAGGCATACATATATACTTCATTGCAATCGATAGCTTTTCGGATACAATGTGATTTGCATTTCTAATAACGACGGCAAAACCAAACTGGTGTCTAATTTGAACGAACCATATTCCTTTGAAAAATCAATCCGCCGTGTTCAATAATAAGATTAACACTGATAATGTTATTCAACTACGTTGCTGTGATAGCCAAGACCGTGACCAACAGCGGCTAATTTGCTGTAGGGGAAACCGAGGAGGGTTGAAACATTTTTTAGTTTTTGCTAGATAATTCGACAAAAACTGGCATTCGTTGATTGCTTATTTTGAAATTTCTTACTTCTGTTTATGCTTTATCAAAATACATCAGAATAACTGGTACAAATCAATAACAAAGCATCAATATATTGATTTTTGTTTCAACTCTCCTCATATCGAGGTAAGTTGAAACAGCAATGAATGTGAGCTGAAACAAGTAAACAATCACTTTAAATATTATCAAAACGTTTTCTAAAGCATAAAATTTGTAAAATTTACGAAAATTTGTAAAATTTACAAAAATTTACGAAAATTAGTAAAATTTACAAAAATTTGTAAAATTTACAAAAATTTGTAAAATTTACTAAAATTTGTAAAATTTACGAAAATTTGCAAAATTTACGAAAGTTTGAAAAATTTACGAAAATTAGTAAAATTTACAAAAATTAGTAAAATTTACAAATATTTGTAAAATTTAAAATTTACAAAATTTATAAAATTTACGAAAATTTGTAAAATTTAAGAGAATTTGTAAAATTTACAAAAATTTGTAAAATTAACGAAAATTTGTAGAATATACAAAAATTTGTAGAATTTACGAAAATTTGTAAATTTTACGAAAATTTGTAAAATTTACGAAAGTTTGTGAAATTTGCGAAAATTTGTAAAATTTACGAAAATTTGCAAAATTTACAAAAATTTGTAAAATTTACGAAAATTTGTTAAATTTACGAAAATTTGTAAAATTTACAAAAAATTGTGAAATTTACGAAAAATTGTGAAATTTCCAAAAAATTGTGAAATTTACGAAAATTTGTAAAATTTACAAAAATTTGTAAAATTCACGAAAATTTGTAAAATTTACGAAAATTTGTAAAAATTTTTAAATTTACTATAATTTTTTAAATTTACGAAAATTTGTGAAATTGACAAAAATTAGTAAAATATACGAAAATTTGCAAAATTCACAAAAATTAGTAAAATTTACAAAAATTTGTAAAATCGTACTAAAATTTTTTAAATTTGTAAAATTTACGAAAATTTGTAAAATTTACGAAAATTTGTAAAATTTACGAAAATTTGTAAAATTTACGAAAATTTGTAAAATTTACGAAAATTTGCAAAAATTTACGAAAATTTGTAAAATTTACGAAAATTTGTAAATTCAGGAAAATTCGTAAAATTTACGAAAATTCGTAAAATTTACGAAATTTTCTAAAATTTACGAAAATTAGTGAAATTTACAAAAATTTGTAAAATTTACGAAAATTTGTAAAATTTGCGAAAATTTGTAAAATTTACAAAAATTTGTAAAATTTAAAATTTATAAAATTTACAAAAATTTGTAAAATTAACGAAAATTTGTAAAATTAACGAAAATTTGTAAAATTCACGAAAATTTGTAAAATTTGAGAGAATTTGTAAAATTTACAAAAATTTGTAAAATTAACGAAAATTTGTAAAATTTACGAAAATTCACAAAAATTTACGAAAATTTGAAAATTTTACGAAAATTTGTAAATTTTACGAAAATTTGTAAAATTTACAAAAATTAGCAAAATTTACGAAAATTTGCAAAATTTACGAAAATTTGTAAAATTTACGAAAATTTGTAAAATTTACGAAAATTTGTAAAATTTACGCAAATTAGTAAAATTTACGAAAATTAGTAAAATTTACGAAAATTTGTTCAATTTACAAAAATTTGTAAAATTTATGAAAATTTGTAAAATTTACAAAATTTGTAGAATATACGAAAATTTGCGAGAATTTGTGAAATTGACAAAAATTTGTAAAATTTACGAAAATTTGTAAAATTTACGAGTTTGTAAAATTTACCAGTTTGTGAAATTTGCGAAAATTTGTAAAATTTTCGAAGATTTGTAAAATTTACGAAAATTTGTGAAATTGACAAAAATTAGTAAAATATACGAAAATCTGCAAAATTCACAAAAAATTGTAAAATTTACGAAAATTTGTTAAATTTACGAAAATTAGTAAAATTTACAAAAATTTGTTAAATTTACGAAAATTAGTAAAATTTACAAAAATTTGTAAAATTTACAAAAATTTGTAAAATTTACAAAAATTTGTTAAATTTACTAAAATTTGTTAAATTTACTAAAAAATTTTAAATTTACTATAATTTTTTTAAATTTTCGAAAATTTGTAAAATTTACGAAAATTAGTAAAATTTACGAAAATTAGTAAAATTGACGAAAATTTGTAAAATTTACGTTTTTTATTAACGACTTATAGTGAGTCAATCTTTTTCCTTTTTTATATTGTAACGACATATAATTAGCAAGGGACTGGAAGGTGAAGTATTTTTCAAATATTAAGAGCCATAATACTCAAGGGAGAGCAAGGATTTGAAGTAAGAAAGTTTAGAAAAGCGTGGAGTAGGGTCAATGAACAAGCTTAGAGTTTCCCGGTTACTTAGCTTTTTGTCATCTGCAGCGCAGTAGTCAGGATCTTTTGGCATTAAATGCGAATCACCTGAGTCTGCGGCATGTCCGGACAAGCGTAAAGTCAATTTAATGACCTATGCTGTCGGAGCCGACTACTTCAAATCCTTGCTCTCCCTTGAGTACTATGGCTCTTAATATTTGAAAAATACTTCACCTTCCAGTCCCTTGCTAATCATATGTCGTTACAATATAAAAAAGTAAAATTTACGAAAATTTGTAGAATTTACGAAAATTTGTAAAATTTACGAAAATTCGTAAAATTTACGAAAATTTGAAAAATTTGCGAAAATTTGTAAAATTCGTAAAATTTACCAAAATTTGTAAAAATTCGCGAAAATTTTTTAAATTCACGAAAATTAGTGAAATTTACAAAAGTTTGTAAAATTTACGAAAATTTGTAAAATTCACGAAAATTTGTAAAATTTACGAAAATTAGTAAAATTTGCGAAAATTTGTAAAATTTACAAAAATTTAAAATTTACAAAATTTACGAAAATTTGTAAAATTTAAGAGAATTTGTAAAATTTACAAAAATTTGTTGAAAATTTGTAAAGTCTACAAAAATTTGTAGAATTCACGAAAATTTGTAAAATTTACGAAAGTTTGTGAAATTTGCGAAAATTTGTAAAATTTACGAAAATTTGCAAAATTTACAAAAATTTCTAAAATTTACGAAAATTTGTTAAATTTACGAAAATTTGTAAAATTCACAAAAAAATTGTGAAATTTACGAAAAATTGTGAAATTACCAAAAAATTGTGAAATTTACGAAAATTTGTAAAATTTGTAAAATTCACGAAAATTTGTAAAATTTACGAAAATTTGTAAAATTTACAAAAATTTGTAAAATAACAAAAATTTGCAAAATTCATGAAATTTACGAAAATTTGTAAAATTTACGAAAATTAGTAAAATTTACAAAAATGTAAAATTTACAAAAATTTGTAAAATTTACTAAAATTTTCTAAATTTGCTATAATTTTTTAAATTTACGAAAATTAGTAAAATATACGAAAATTTGCAAAATTCACAGAAATTAATAAAATTTACAAAAATTTGTAAAATTTTTTAAATTTACAATAATTTTTTAAATTTACGGAAATTTGTAAAATTTACGAAAATTTGTAAAATTTACGAAAATTTGTAAAATTTACGAAAATTTATAGAATTTACGAAAATTTGTAGAATTCAGGAAAATTCGTAAAATTTACGAAAATTTGTAAAATTTACAAAAAATTGTAAAATTTACGAAAATTTGTAAAATGTACTAAATTTACAAACATTTGTAACATTTACGAAAATTTACAAAAATTTGTAAAATTTACGAAAATTTGTAAATTTTACGAAAATTTGTAAAATTTACGAAAATCTATAAAATTCACTAAAATTAGTAAAATTTACGAAAATTAGTAAAATTTACGAAAATTTGTAAAATTTACGAAAATTTGTAAAATTTACGAAAATTTGTAGAATTTACAAAAATTTGTAAAATTTACAAGAATTTGTAAAATTTACGAAAATTTGTAAAATTCACGAAAATTTGTAAAATTTACGAAAATTTGTAAAATTTAGGAAAATTCGTAAAATTTACGAAAATTTGTAAAATTTACGAAAATTTGTAAAATTTACGAAAATTTGTAGAATTTACGAAAATTTGTAGAATTCAGGAAAATTCGTAAAATTTACGAAAATTTGTAAAATTTACAAAAAATTGTAAAATTTACGAAAATTTGTAAAATGTACTAAATTTACAAACATTTGTAACATTTACGAAAATTTACAAAAATTTGTAAAATTTACGAAAATTTGTAAATTTTACGAAAATTTGTAAAATTTACGAAAATCTATAAAATTCACTAAAATTAGTAAAATTTACGAAAATTAGTAAAATTTACGAAAATTTGTAAAATTTACGAAAATTTGTAGAATTTACGAAAATTTGTAAAATTTACAAGAATTTGTAAAATTTACGAAAATTTGTAAAATTCACGAAAATTTGTAAAATTTACGAAAATTTGTAAAATTTAGGAAAATTCGTAAAATTTACGAAAATTTGTAAAATTCACGAAAATTTGTAAAATTCACGAAAATTTGTAAAATTTACGAAAATTTGTAAAATTTACAAATATCTGTAAAATTGTAAAATTAAAGAAAATTTGTAAAATTTACAAAAATTTGTAAAATTAACGAAAATTTGTAAAATTTACAAAAAATTGTAAAATATACAAAAATTTGCGAAAATTCACAAAAATTTGTAAAATGTACGAAAATTTGTAAAATTTACAAAAATTAGTAAAATTTACAAAAATTTGTAAAATTTACAAAAATTTGTAAAATTTACTAAAATTTTTTAAATTTACGAAAATTTGTAAAATTTACTAAAATTAGTGAAATTTACAAAAATTAGTAAAATTTACAAAAATTAGTAAAATTTACAAAAATTAGTAAAATTTACGAAAATTTGTAAAATTTACGAAAATTTGTAGAATTTACGAAAATTTGTAAAATTTACGGAAATTTGCAAAATTTACGAAATTTTGTAATATTTACGAAATTTTGTAAAATTCAGGAAAATTCGTAAAATTTACGAAAATTTGTAAAATTCACGAAAATTTGTAAAATTTACAAAAATTAGTAAAATTTACAAAAAATTGTAAAATTTGCGAAAATTTGTAAAATTTACGAAAATTTGTAAAATTTACGAAAATTAGTAAAATTTACGAAAATTTGTTAAATTTTCAAAAATTTGTAAAATTTATGAAAATTTGTAAAATTTACAAAATTTGTAGAATATACGAAAATTTGTAGAATTTCCGAGAATTTGTAAAATTGACAAAAATTTGTAAATTCACGTAAAATTGCAAAATTTACGAAAATTTGTGAAATTTACGAAAATTTGCAAAATTCAGGAAAATTTGTAAAATTTACAAAAATTTGTTAAATTTACGATAATTTGTAAAATTTACAAAAAATTGTGAAATTATAAAATTTACGAAAATTTTTAAAATTTACAAACATTTGTGAAATTTACGAAAATTTGTAAAATTTACGAAAATTTGTAAAATTTACGAAAATTTGTAAAATTTACGAAAATTTGTAAAATAACAAAAATTTGCAAAAATTATAAAATTTACGAAAATTTATAAAATTTACGAAAATTTGTAAAATTTGAGAAAATTTGTAAAATTAACGAAAATTTGTAAAATTTACAAAAATTTGTAAAATTTACGAAAATTTGCGAAAATTTACGAAAATTTGTAAAATTTACAAAAATTTGTAAAATTAGTAAAATTTACGAAAATTTGTAAAATTAGTAAAATTTACGAAAATTTGTAAAATTAGTAAAATTTACGAAAATTTGTAAAATTCACAAAAATTTGCAAAATTTACATAAATTTGAAATTTACAAAAAATTGTAAAATTTACGAAAATTAGTATAATTTACGAAAATTAGCAAAATTTACGAAAATTTGTTAAATTCACAAAAATTTGCAAAATTTACAAAATTTGTAAAATTTACGAAAATTTGCAAAATTTACAAAATTTGTAGAATATACAAAAATTTGTAGAATTTCAGAGAATTAGTAAAATTTACGAAAATTTGTAAATATACGAAAATTTGTAAAATTAACAAAAATTTGTAAAATTTACGCAAATTTGTAATATTTATGAAAATTTGTAAAATTTGCGAAAGTTTGTAAAATTTACGAAAATCTGTAAAATTTACGAAGATTTGTAAAATTTACGAAAATTTCTGAAATTTACAAAAATTAGTAAAATATACGAAAATTTGCAAAATTTACAAAAATTTGTAAAATTAACGAAAATTTGTAAAATTTACGAAAATTTGTAAAATTTATGAAAATTTGTAAAATTTACAAAAATTTGTAAAATTAGTAAAATTTACGAAAATTTGTAAAATTTACAAAAATTTGTAAAATTTACAAAAATTTGTAAAATTTACAAAAATTTGTAAAATTTACAAAAATTTGTAAAATTTACAAAAATTTGTAAAATTTACGACAATTAGTAAAATTTACAAAAATTAGTAAAATTTACGAAAATTAGTGAAATTTACAAAAATTTGTAAAATTTACAAAAATTTGTAAAATTTACAAAAATTGGTAAAATTTACGAATATTTGTAAAATTTACAAAATTTGTGAAATTTGTAGAATATACGAAAATTTGTAGAATTTCAGAGAATTTGTAAAATTTACGAAAATTTGTAGAATTTCAGAGAATTTGTAAAATTTACGAAAATTTGTAAATATGCGAAAATTTGTAAAATTTACGAAAATTTGTAAAATTTACGAAAATTTGTAAAATTTACGAAAATTTGTAAAATTTACGAAAATTTGTAAAATTTACGAAAATTTGTAAAATTTACGAAAATTTGTAAAATTTACGAAAATTTGTAAAATTTACGAAAATTTGTAAAATTTACGAAAATTTGTAAAATTTACGAAAATTTGTAAAATTTACGAAAATTTGTAAAATTTACGAAAAATTGTAAAATTTACAAAAATTTACGAAAATTTGTAATTTGTAATCCATGCCAATTGTCGAAAAAACCCATTCAAACTTCATGCACGTTGGTCCGTTGGCGAGACTTGTCCAATTTGCTTGAAATTTGGAGCAAAAACTCCTGGTAGGACAAGGAATCGACTCAGGAGTGGGTCGAGGGGAGTCCTTTTATTTCCGAGCTCATTAGCGTTGATCGCAGAGCAGTGCAAGAGGCACTGGAGTCCATTAAAAAGGAGGTTGCGAGTAGAGGTGTGCGCCACGCCGCCGATTTCAGGTAAAAATCAGCGGCGCGCCGGCGTCACGCTGATGTGCTTATTATTTTTACATGCAATCGTCGGCGCGGCGCGGCGGCGGCGGCGTGGCGCACACCTCTAGTTGCGAGAAACGGACCGACTATAAATTTTAACAAGGCGAGATACATGGTAGCTGGTATATATCGAGGCAGTCTGAACGGAGTTGGTTCCGCAGTGAAAATCGACGGTGTACAGTACAAGGTTGTCAAACGAATTCATATATCTTGGAAAACTAGTGATATGCGATAACGATGTCATCCGAGAGGTGAAAAGCCATGTTGCGGCTGCGCATATGACTTTTTATGGTTTGCGTAGTCAGTTTAAGCTCCGTATCCCGCAGACGAGCAAATAATTGTTCTTTGTACTTGAGAGAAGAATTCTGCGTTCAATACTCAGCGGTACAGTACAAAATTCAATTGGCGCAGACGCATGAACCACGAGCTGTACCAAGTACACAAACGTGCTGATATTGGAAGGCTGATAAAACATGGCAAACTACAGCGGGCTGGACATATTGTGTGAATGCCGAGAGACCATCTAAAGTTACACTCAGCACAGAAGATGCAAGAGGTAGCCGACTTCGCACTCGCTGGTTGTCTGCAATTGAGGAAGATGCGCGTGTAGTTGGCGTTCAAGGAAACTGAAGAATGGCGGTCAAACTACGGAGCTTTTGCAAATAATATTTCAGTTTCATGAATATTCGTCGAAATGAATTAGGCTCTGCAGAATGTGGGAAAACATTCCGACACAACACAGCTGTTGATTTTATGTATTGCTGTAACCGTGAAAATGGAGCGTTAGCTTACGGAAGTGTGCCTGCAAATTAATTTGAGCCTCCCATTTCACACAGACTGTCGATATAAACGAACCGATAAGAATAGGCTTCACAAATTTTATTTAAAATCTTCAATTCAACTTCTTAATCTACTCAAAAAATGTAGTAATTCAAAAAAAACCCTTCAAAATGGGAAGTACCCATAAATGTGGGATGCAGTGTAGATGACCAGTCTGCTTTAAGAGACTCTCATTTTGGCTCGCCACAATAAAACATATCGCTGAATACTTTCTCCCTCGAAACTCAATCTTTTCCATTCTCTCCTTTCACAGCTGGGCCGCATCGACGGTAATGACCCGCCAGAATTTGATACCGGTCAATTTGAGGGATCCCGAGTCTAGCAGCACTGGCGACGCGGACAACACTGCTGGCACAGATACCGATGAATTCGGAACCAACCCGGTGCTGATTCCGTTCTGGGATATGGCCAATCATATGAATGGGGAAATTACGACTGGGTATAACGAGCAATCGGAGAGAGTGGAAAGCCTTGCGCTGAAGGACTTCCGGAAGGGAGAGCAGATATTTATCTACTATGGCAACCGAAGCAATGCGGATTTTCTCGTGCACAATGGGTAAGTTGTTTTTAACTGGTACTAATTCTAATAACATATTATTTTGATTATCGTCGATAGCTTCGTCTTTCCGGACAACACCAATAGCACCGTGTCGATGCAGCTAAGTCTGAACGCAGCGGACGAGCTGTTCGAGCAAAGGAAAAAATTGCTTGAGACGCTGAAGCTCTCAACCGCCGGTGATTACACCGTTCAACGAGGCACAAATTGCATTTCAACGGAGCTACTAGGATTTGCCCGTGTTTTCAATATGACCAAAGAACAACTCGCACACTGGATCGCCCAGGAAGAGTCAGTTACCAAGAACTTGCTGGATCCAAACCACGTCCTGGACGAAGCACTTGAACGGAAAGTATGGAAGTTCTTATCCATCCGATTGCAATTGTTGCTGCGAATGAGTGGCACCACACTGGAACAGGATGAGGCCCTGTTGGCCACTCAGAGTCAGAAGGGTGCCCCGAAACTGGGGCACATTCGGGCGATGCTAGTGCAGTACCGGGTGGTGGAGAAAACAGTAATTAGCGAAGCTGTCGAGTACTGTAAGCAGAAGGAATCCGGTCAGTAGGGGGATTTGGTAGGATAAAATTGTCAAAATTCTCGAATTTCTTCTCAGATATTTAAAACATTTAATGTTCTTGTAATGACAGAGCTTCCTTCGTCTTGGAAAAATTAATTTGTTATTCATGCTCAATTGTAGTCCACGCAGGGCCAGTATTTTTTGCATTGTAACCGAAGTTATTTAATATAAAATCGAATCACTTGATTTTATTTTTGCAGTTTACTTGTAAGCCGAAAGCCTTGGTTACATAAATCCATACGCAATTTAGATTTGAAGGTGTAAAAATGCCAGACGAACCACAGGATCGCAATAGTTAACAATAAAGACATTTCAAATAATTTTATATCATTGTTTTATTATTTTCTGGATTATATTTCTCTTACATTTAGTCAAAATGTCTTATTGGATAATTTCACACATTATCATTCAAAAATGTGACAATAGTAAGTGAATCGAAGGTGCAAAACTTATTCTACGTTGAATTACGCTTAGAGGTGTAGTAACAGTAGTAGTAGTAGAAGTAGCAGTAGATAGGTATATGGACACACAAAATTAGCGCCAGCAGGATGCTAGGATTCACGGCCGGTGGTCACCCAACTGCCTGCGGGCCCAATTTTATGTGTCGCTTTTCCACAGCTTTATCGTTTTATCGCTCTCGAGGGCTGCCGAAGCTATGATGTTCTCCGTTGGGTGACATGCCGTGCACAGGACCGTGTCGGTGTGGCCCTGTAGACACTGGACAATTTCTTTGCTCTGCAGATTCCAAATGTAAACCATGTTGTCCTCGCTTCCCGAGACAATCCACTGGTTTCCGGAAACAAAAAGATTTGACATTTATCTTAAACATGACCTCTTATAATCGTGACACTTACCTTCCCTCCGGTAACGGAAAAGTTGGCAAAAATACAGTACTTCTCATTCTTGTGACCGGTGTAAGTTTTGAGACATTTGCCTTTGGAGTAGTCCCACAGTTTCAACGTGTTGTCCAGCGTAGCAGCCAGAATGTACTTTCCATTGGGTGAAAACTTTACGAACGACACCGGTGGGTTGTCGTCATCGATGAGCGTCTTGAGACACTGTCCGCTGGCGGTGTCCCAAATGCGGCACAACCCGTCATAACTGGAGGACACAATCAAAGAACCATCCCGATTAAAGTGAACAGCCGATACTGGATCCGAGTGCGCAGGTAGTGTCTTCAGACATTTTCCCGTCCGGACATCCCAAATCCGAACCGACTCGTCGAATGAACCCGATACGATCAGATTGCTCTGTGGGTTAAAATTGCAACAGAACACATAGTTGGTGTGTCCCTTCAGCGTCTTCAAACATTTGCCGGAGCTTAGCTCCCAAATCTTTAGCGTCTTATCGTCGCTAGCGGTCACCAACAGCCGACTGTCACTGGACCAGGCCACATCGCTGATACCTAACTTGTGACCGGAAATTGTTTTCTCGAACTTGCCATCGTAGGCACCCCAGATCTTGATGAGCTTGTCAGCGGCTGAAAATTGTTTAAATGTTAGCATACAAGAAAATAATACCAAAATGTTTTCTTACAAGAACTCGCTAGCCATTCGCCATTGGGACTGAACTTCACCGCCGAAACGGCTTTGGTGTGCCCAGCCAACGTAAACTTTAGGGTATAGTTAGGTTTCTAGAACAGATTTCAAGCAATGTTTAATGTGATCGATCATGTAGACAAAAAGCGATACTCACCACCGAAAGTGACTGTCGATTTTGGCTGGACGGAGCATGCTGGCTCTGTGACTGTGGGGGTGCATTTTGAATTGGGGTCGGTATGTGGATCGGATGACCACCGTGTCCGACAGGGCCGCCAATAGGGACCATCATCGAGGCTAATTTACCGGGTTATTCCGAACGGGAGGGCGTTTGTTTACTCTAGGACGCGCGCAGACGTGTTTGTATCTGTGCTGTAGGTTTTTTCCCTTCTCCGCTCGATGCCCGTACTAACTAGCGGAGAGGAGAAAAAGCGAAAATGTACACTTTTCCTTGGTACCGGTATCATTGAAGTGTAGTGCGGAAAAATACCTACCTTTTGAAGGATTGGTTAAGATAATTAGTGAGAAATTCCCTTTCAAACAACTCTTTCAAATCACTTTCAAACAACCACAGCTTCTATCAAGCTGCAAAAATCGCGTTCTTTTAGAAGCAAGAAAAGAATAAAGGAAAATGTCAAAATTTAAGGCGAATTTCTTCAAATTTTGCCACGTGGGCATGATATGAAACAGGGTTGTAACCAAATACAATATTTGTATTTGGTTGCAACGATCGGCGATTCTACGTTGAAACCGCTTATAGATAGCGCTGGAAGCAAAGTGCGCTGATTTTATTCTGTTCTGTCATAGTGTATATAATATATATATATATATATATATATATATATATATATATATATATATATATATATATATATATATATATATATATATATATATATATATATATATATATATATATATATATATATATATATATATATATATATATATATATATATATATATATATATATATATATATATATATATATATATAAATATTATTTACTGTAAACATTGGTAAAAAATAACTTTTAAACACCAAATCACCGATAATTTTACTGATAATTGTTTATGAAAATGAAGGAAAACCATCATTTTATAAGATGATGAGTAAACATTTTGCGAAAAAAGTGTAAAACATGGTGGTTTCTAATATTATTCGCAGAACTATATGTGTGTTGTTCCGAAATGTAATTTGTTGAGCACCGGAGCCATCGCAACATCATTTCCCGTTCCTCCTAAATTAAGCTAAACCTTCATGAGATGGTGTAAATTCATGAAACTCTCCAGATCACGCGAGGAAACAATATATCCGGCTAATAGGAAAGTGTCAGATGGCATACAAAATCGATGTTTATTCGTGGGGGTCCGCAGTAACCCAGGGTGATTTCTAAGGGGTCCGTGGTACGAAAAAGGTTGAGAATCGCTGTCCAACGTAGTCCAAAATATGAAGCAGTTTGACATTGGTACTGATTGGGTCTCGGTTTCGAGTTGGAACTTCATTTATGGAACGATTTTTTTTTACCACTATAATACTCCGATTCAAAGTTAAAAATATTCAAATTTATTGAATGAAAATTGATCATATTCAGCCGCATTCATTTTCAATATTCAGTGACGCAGCTGAAAACATCAAACGAACAAACCGCCCATTCATCCATGCAGATTTTCATTCGTCTCCGATTATTACACGAAGCGATCGTGCAGCAACGAATCAAACGCATCAAAGTAGGCCCTGGTACAATGTTAGCGATGATGATTGTTGTTTCGTATGCTTTACCGGCATTTGAAAACATTTTCCTAGATAAGTAGTGAAATGAATATATTGTACGGTATTCAACTGAATGAATAACATGGATATTTGAATGAATATTTTTTCTATTCACCGCGAGTCGCATCAGGTTCATTTTCAGCCGTCAAAAAAGAGCTTCGATTATTTTTAACTCTGCCCCGATTACATTTCGAAGAAATGTATGAGCCAAATAGTTGCAAATGGCTGTAATTTCAGAATAATTGCAAATAAAACTAAATTTCTTACTCGTTTGTTTCATACTTTGGCAGTGGTAAGCTTTTTCCGAGAAGAAAATAAAGTTTTTGTTGTAAGCTACCCTAACAGAAAGCAATATCGAAATTGATCGTAGAAACATTGAATTTACAACAGTTTTATTTGTTAACAACAACTTGTCTTGTAACATCGATGTACTTATGATTTAGCCCATCATTCCTCCAAAATCTACAACGGAACAACAATGTAAATCGATGTTTTTGATTTCAGAATGTATGGGAAAAGATCATTTTTTTCATTCTTACATCCCTTAACGACCCCCCTTTTTCCATGTAAAAATCGAGTTTGCAATGAAATTGGATGTAGAAACAACAAATGTGATTTATGGGGGTGGGCGTAGCGTATTGGTAAATCGATTGCCTTGTACGCAACGCACCTGGGTTCGAGTCCCGACCCCGCACATAGGGTTAGAAATTTTTCATAAGAGATTTTTCTAACCCGAAGAGGCGAATGACCTTAAGGTTAAAACCTCTATAATCGAAATAAAAAAAAAAAAAAAAACAAATGTGATTATATTTCCATTGCAACTTTTCCAGAATAACATTGTTTTTTCGTTGTAATGTTGCAGTAAAAAATGCTGTAATACTGTTGTGCATTTCCATTCGGGTAGGACTCACTTGCGGGTGAAAAAAGAAAACTGTATCACTTTGCCAGTTCTTGAGCTGAATCATAGGTGTCGCATGACTAATTTTGGTTTTGCCACAAATCGCCAACTCACACCCCTGCAAGCACATTTTTCGCATCACTTATATGAGGTACTAGAGCGACAAAAGCTTTTCCCGCTGGTTTACTTTTTGTCGAAGACCCTGTTTCTGTTTCGCCTTTCGCATAAAGTAACTGAACGGCACCGAGAGTGGACGTGTTTCGTTCGTTTTTCCCTCTGATTTTTTAACTTCTGAAGATTCGTCATCGGTGTAGAAGAAGGTTAGAAAAGCAAAAAAAGCAACGGTTCAACGAACAATCTAGCGTGGAAGTGATAACTTCCCAAAAAGGAAGTTTTATTTTGCTGGTTGAAACGTGGTCGGAATTCGTCAGGTGCGATTCTGAAGTTTCGTTAGTTAAAAGTTGAAGCAGAAGTTCTGAGTTTACTGTGGAGGTAAGAATTTCACAACGCAGATGTGTTAAGTAACAGCATTTTGAGGGCAAACCTAATTCAGTTCCAAGAATAGATTTTGAAGAATGGCTACCTACTTTCGGCCGACGAGAGATTTTTTCTACTGTTGATCCGCATCGTTTACCTATTTTTGCGTGTTATTTCCATTTTTTCAGACACCGCCATCTTTGATTATATTAAGAAGTGCATCATCTTCGGCGGCATAGAACAAAATAAAGCAGTTTGAAGATTCGACAAAATTAAAGCGAAAGCACCATGAACACGGTCACGGTTAGCAAAGTTCACTTCAACAGCTCGACCGGTGTCTCGCTAAATGACCGCTTCACCGTTATGTCCAAGGTGATTCCAGCTGACAAAAATTACGCTACGATCACCCGAACGAATCCCCACATGGCAAATGGAATTCTTCGTCGCAAGCGATCCAATTCGGTCGATTCGCTTAACACTAAAGGTTCGCTAGCGAACCGGCAGCTGCTCAGGCAGCTGGACAGACTGCATACGGGACATAATTCAGCGTTTCGTCAGAAAAATGTAAGGATGTTGCTATTAATATTAAATCTATGCAGGACTAGTGACGATTTTTTTTTATAAACTGATTGTTATTTTTCAACAGAGAAACATTCGCTCCGGTCGGCAGCGTTTAAATCGCAGTAATTTTGCAACGAGAGTTAATCTTCGTCGGGCAGCCGGAAATACGCTTTCACTGGTGGGAGGCTCATACCACCTTCAGCGCTCCAACAGCCTTTCCGATATCGCCACGTGAGTAACATTTGACGAATAAATAGTATTAAGTTCATCGTAGCTTTGTGTATGGTAATTTAGCGGAGGACGAGTGTATTAATGTGAAAGATTTTATTGGTAAACAGATATAAATGTGCCAATATGTCATTTCCACCCCACAACGTGTAGGTGGGGTTGGTTACAAACAATCACTTTCGTTGACGACCCCTTCATGCACGAGGTTCAAATAAAATACTGTAGATGTTGTCTATCGCATTTGTAGTAACAGCGGAACATTGATTTCAATAAACCACCATATCGTGGAATATGGAAATCATTTTATCGCGTGACTCTGAGCGAGCCACTTTGACTGAAGTAGGGCGTTATTGGTAGGTTTTCGCTTTCATTGGACGACGTAACGTATTGTTGCATGGGAAATTTGCACTCATCATGGAGGGTGGGTGATATGGGGCCTGATTTCGGTCTATTGATTTTTTTTTATTTGTTAGATACCTACGAATCGGTATCAATCATGTTCTATTTACGGTAAGGTGGAATCTCAAGCTATATTTTAAGTTCTTTTTGGGCGACTTAGAAGACTATAGATGTTTGTCTTAAGTCATGAGTCCGCTACGTACCTTACCTTTATTCGGAGATTTGTGTCTTGCTATGCGGTTCGATCATATTCCTGTTTGGAAGGGAATAGATGAATGGAAATGGAAAATGCCAACACAATGTGATCACAGCACAAAATAAAACACTGATGAACTCTATACGACCGCCCTACGCATAATTGTCCAATGTATATAGTGAATCCGAACAACTGTCATCCAAAAGCTGTTGTAAATGCCAAAATCGGCATCAAACGACGGAACCACACAGAAACAACATCTGCGTGAAAATAGCATTAACGGAGGAGAAGGAAAAATCCAACTTGCTCAACTACCCATGATCGCATATTTGTCCCGTTTTCTATGGGGCTTCCTATCTTTATGGGACTGGTATGCGATCATGGGCAGTCAAAAAGTGGCTCCATTTCTATTCCAATCGAATAAGCAATCATGCTTGTGCTGCCATATTCAACAATTGTTCTTTTTTTTGCAAACCGCGATCGTCTTACCGAAGGACAGAAAGACAGGCCTTCAAAAGCATCTACATATTGTCGTAAGAGAGATGTTTGATATCAACGCAATGGCCCTTAACGACGTGCACAATGGGACCCGTTGGGCAGAGGAAGTAATCGCATTGGGATTCCGATTGCATCTTTATATTTTCTCATCCGACATCTCAAAAATATCCCAACAAATTTGCATGCATTCTATGGACACCCGTTTCTACAGAATCTGCAAAAGAAATCTGTTGACTGCGGAAAACTTCGTTTGACCCCTATTCGTCTTGGACTTACTGTGCAGAGTTGTCATCCTATTTTATTTTCACTTGACGAGAAATACGATTGAAGTTATGTTTTTGTCAATCCTTACATGTAATTAGTCTATGTAACCACCATTTGGGGCCAAGGGGTCTGTTGGTGTAGATCAATGAATAAAGTGAAGGTTCTAGAGTTGACCACGGTCCCTTATGGAACTACTTGACTGCTGGATTGCTACGTCGAGTCTCGGATACATTTCAGGAATATGTCGTCCCCCATCGTCAACTCAAATCGATATTGAGATTGCAACACTTTAAGTAATGTTGACATTTTTCGAAATATTTTGAGCATTTCGATATGTAAACGACGAAACCGATCGAAGACAACAACATCAACCAAGCAATGAAATTTCTTGTCTATTTGGCATTCACCTGCTATTTTTTTCTCGCTGATGTGCCGTCTACGTCAACTGAATCCAACGATGAAACGGATCCCAAATGGCGAAACTGTACAACCCGTTGGAAATATATTCGTGAACCAACGTTCTTGTTAAATTTTGATACAAAGGACTGGAAAGATCATGTGTATAACCAAGGAGAGCATCAATGGATCGAGGTCATGCAATTTCCGACACTTGTGAAACAATTGTCGATTGCATGCCGTGTCATACGTGGAACGTGCCATTTAAGCCAATATATTCTGATAGATAACCTTCTTACGAACGAGTGTGAGGTGATTGAGAGGTGGAAGCAGTACTATGACGAACGCCTCAACGGTGAAGCAGCAGAGGGCGAAGCCGGTATGGCAACGGATCTTGAAGCACGCGCAGAAGACGATAGGCTGCCGGCCCCTGATCTCCAAAAAGTCAAGGAGGAGATCGGTCGGCCGAAAAACAACAAAGTAGCCGGTGTAAAAAAGTAAGCATAAAAAGTCTCTTTCGGCATATAACCTAGAAATTAGGAAATCGCGAAGAAAGAGTTGGAGGTTGATGTGCGAGCGGGTTGAACAAACTTCCGTCGTTGCAAGACTACAAAAAAATCTCTAAAGATCATACAAATGGGTTAGGTAGTGTGAAGAAGGACGACGGAACTTTCACCATTGATTCCCAAGAAACACTTAGTATCATGATGGAGAAACATTTTCCTGGGTCGTTTCCCATTAATAATATACAAACACAGAATCAAATTGAAGCAGAGCTTGACTCATATGAAGCTAGTGCCGAAGCTCACGAAATTGTCAGTGCTATATAAACAGTCGTAAAGGTGGAATGGGCGATCGACTCCTTTGAACCATTCAAATCGCCGGGGATGGACGGAATACTGCCAATAATGCTACAGAAAAGCAAACAGAACATCATTCCATACCTGACGAAAATGTTTAGGGCAAGTCTAATACTAAACTATATACCTACAAGCTGGAGACAAACAAGGGTAATATTTATACCAAAATCTGGGAAGCGCGATACATCACTTCCAAAATCTTTTAGGCCAATCAGCCTAACCTCCATACTTCTGAAAATAATGGAGAAAATGATTGACTTACACATTAAAGCAGAGTACTTGAAAGACTCTCCACTGAGCGAATTTCAATTCAAAGTAACAAATCAACAATAGATGCATTACACATGTTGATTGGAAAACTAGAGAATTCTATGGAACACAAGCAATCTCACTTTCGGCTTTTTTAGACATAGAAGGAGCTTTCGACAATGCATCTCATAGTTCAATGCGGAATGTTATGAGAAAACATGAGTTTGACATTTACACAATAAATTGGATCAACTCAATGCTTACAAACCGTGAAATAACTAGCGCGCTTGGAAACACGTCACTGACTATGAAAACAAATAAGGGATGTCCTCAAGGCGGAGTTCTATCACCCTTATTGTGGTCATTAGTTGTGGACGAGCTATTGAAATCATTAACTGAAATGGGATAGGAAGTGATTGGATTTGCAGATGATGTTGTGATCCTTGTGAGGGGAAAATTTGACTATGTTATCTCAAATAGAATGCAATCTGCAGGTTCTGCAGAAGAGCCGCGAATACAACGTGCCCACACATCATTTGTTCATCGATTTCAAATCGGCGTATGACACAATCGATCGAGATCAGCTATGGCAGATAATGCACGAGTGCGGTTTTCCGGATAAGCTAACACGATTAGTCAAGGCGACGATGGATCGGGTGATGTGAGTTGCTCGAGTATCAGGGACACTCTCGAGTCCCTTTGAATCTCGAAGAGGGTTACGGCAAGGTGATGGTCTACCGTGCCTGCTGTTCAACGTTGCGTTAGAAGGTGTAATAAGGAGAGCGGGGATAGACACGAGCGGCACGATTTTCAGGAAGTCCGTCCAGCTTCTTGGCTTCGCCGACGACATTGACATAACGGCACGGAACTTTGAGGCGATGTCGAGTACGTACATCAGACCGAAAGCTGAAGCCAGCGGGATTGGACTTGCCATCAACGTTTCGAAGACAAAATACATGAGAGGAAGAGGTTCTAGAGACGACAATGTGGACCTTCCATCCCGAGTTCCGATTGACGGTGACGAAATCGAGATGGTCGATGAATCCATGTATTCGGGCTCACTGATAACCGCCGACAATGATATCAGCAGAGAAATTCAGAGACGGCTCTTGGCGGAAAATTGTGCCTACCTTGGACTCCGGAGGACGCTCCAGTCGAACAAAATTCGCCGCCGCACTTAGTTGATTATCGGTGGTCCTCTACGGCCACGAGACCTGGACTATGCTCGTGGAGAACCAATGCGCCATTGGAGTTTCCGAACGAAAGGTGTTGCGTACCATCTATTGTGGCGTGCATACCAATAAACCATGAGTTGCATCAGCTGCTGGAAGAACCATCCATCGCGCATACCGCAAAAATAGGACGTTTGCGGTGGGCTGGACACGTAAGAATGTCGGACGACGACCCGGTGCAGATGGTTCTTGAGGGCAACCCGATCTCGAGAACTACCACATTAGATTTTTGTTATTTTTTGATAGGGGAACACAACTAACTTTTAAAAAGGACAATCACACGAATTAACTGTTTATGTTGGAACAAAATTCCAAATATCTCGAAAACTATAGCATTTTGGGAGATTTTTGTAAAACGCATTTTGATTTAAAACGATACTTAAAATTATACTCTGTAATAAAAAAACAGTTTTAAGCATCAATCAGTACGGAATTTAAAAACACGTATAAAGTTAGTTAGAAAAACTTTTCAACTGATAAGTTTTCCATCATACAATCACATTCAAAATGTTTCTTTTTTAGGTTGTTGTAGAAAAAATATAAAAAATAGGTTCTTTCACAATTTAAATTTTTAAACACCATTTTTTTTTTTTGAGAAATGACCCAGAATTTTTTTCAGTGTATATTTTTTGTACAGAAATATTCATTCCCTGTAACTCGTTCTCAGAAAGTTTTGCTGTATAACATACAGTAATCGAACAAAAATTTTGAAATAAATGCACGTAGAAATGTCTACACCCTTTTAAAGAAAGGCTCTTGTAGCAAAACATTGCAATTGTCAGAGAAAATCAAGAAGATTCATAAACCGAACTCAACTTCAAAGTTTCGTTCGAATCGTCGATGGTCATATTTTGTGGTCGGCCGGTTTCACGAAACATTCAAATCCAACTTCTCTGAGAGGAAAAGGAAAATCATCAGCATATTCAGTGGAACGGTCATGTAGAGCGACGGTCGAAGACCGTTTACATGCGACATGCCATCCTTTTTAGAGTTCTCACTCGATAAAAGCACGGTACAGGCTTTTAAATTGACGAGTAGTTTTCGGTGTTTCGCGAAACGAAAACGGTTGCACGAGACACGGTGGACTGGATAACGATCGTGTGCTAAGGGACGGTCGAGGACGGCAGTTGCACCTTGTACGGCTGGCAAGTACCGCGTAGGCCTGCACGTGAAAAAATTCAAGCAGGGATTTCAAATATTTACGCGGGCTACAGAATAGTCGCTTTGGGTAGTCGAGGAAAGGAGCTGCCAAGGTACCGGTGAGCTATTTAAATTTCTCAATCTCAATTTCATATTGGTCCGGAAGACAAGGCAATATTGGCGTGGGTCGAGGTTATGAATGGGTATCAGGAATCAGGAATCAGAATATATTGGCTCAAATGGCACGTTCCCCGGACGTAGTCGGGGATTTGTGCCTTGCCGTGTGTTTTCATCATTTCCTGAGCGGAAGGAAAGGACAAGGAGGTGTGGGGAAGTAGAATTGGAAGGGTGGGAAAAATAACAGCACGAAACAAAAATAAACAACAGGTAAGTTAAACTCACAAGTAGTTCTTACTTGCCTGCGAATAAACCTAAAGCTCTTTACCACATTGGATAAGAAACTTTAGTATGTCTCTGAGTTTCAGTCGGCATGGTTGTTCTAGAAACGCCTTTGTTTGGCGACACGTTTGTAGATTTCTCCAATAATTGCGGTGCTCGGACGAAGCCCAGGACCGAATTTTTTCCCTTATCCAACTTGTCGAAATTGGCAGCGCGGGCTCAGGACCAACGAAGTCAATCGCTGAACCTGCCCTGGCCAATTCGTCAGCCCATTCATTTCCAGTAATACCGCAATGTCCGGGCACCCAGACAAGGTAGATAGTGTTGACAATGCTTAGTTCTTCGATTTGGGTTCGGCACGCGATCACTAGCTTGGACCGGGATTTGTCTGAGCTAAGGGCCTTGATTGCAGCCTGACTATCGGAGCAGAAGTTTATAACTCTGCCGGATAAACTCAGTTGAAGGGCCGATTGCACCCCGCACATAATCGCAAAGATTTCTGCTTGGAATACAGTACAGTATCTACCTAGTGAGTGAGATTGTTCCAATCTCATTTCACGACAGTAGACACCAGCACCAGCACGTCCCTCCATCAGAGAACCGTCAGTGTAACAAACCACTTGCGTTTGTTGTTGTCTTTCCATAAAGCCAGACAACCACTCCTCTCGAGAGGGAATCTTCACATGGAATGTCCTGTAAGGAAAACTACAAGTGAGTGTAATGTCGCTGGGAGCAAGAATATCTTCACCCCATGTAACCATTTGTGACCACAATCGTGTATGACTGGTAGCAAGATCAACATGATTATTGTTCCAAAGCCCAGTAACCTGCAGTCTGTATGCACATGATAGTGCTTCTTGTTTTAAGTGTATGTGTAATGTTTTTTTAGGGTTTATTTGTCACCGCAAAATTGTTATGTTTTCTGTTTGTTGATTTTTCTCGGTGAAATTAAAAACGATACTAGTTTTCTTCGTCGTTACGTAACGTTTCGGCCTACTATGCTTCAGCCATCAGGCTGAACTAGTATCGTTTTTAATTTCACCGAGAAAAATCAACAAACAGAATACATGTATGTGTAATGGTTTGATAGTTAGAAGTGCCTCAAGAGCAGCAGTCGGAGTCGTGGTGAAAGCACCAGTCAACGCCATGAGCACCATTCTTTGCAGATGGTTTAGCTTTGACTGGCCTGTCATCAACTCTCCCCTCTGTCACCACACAAGGCATCCGTATGACACTATTGGACGTACAATTGTCGTGTAAATCCAATAGATGTATTTAGGTTAAAGACCCTAGGTCTTTCCAAAAGTTCGTCTGCACTGCTCGAAGGCCATGCACGCTATCTTGCCTCTGAACTTAATGTGAGTTTGGAATCCAATATAACTCCAACGTATTTGACTTGATCTGCACACAGTAGCTCAGAATCAAAGAACTGCAAGGGACGAACCCCGGTAGTTATTTGCTTCTTCGTGAAAAGTTCCAGTGAATTGTTGTTTGGGTTAACTGATAATTTATCTAGTCACCACTGTTTGACAGATTTTAATGCTTGTTGCATTAAAGATTGTTCCGACGCAAAGTCGAGTAATAAGTATTTGATAATCGTTAGAAAGCCCATAGGTTGGAAATCGACGAGCTCCGGGGAGGCTTCCCGCGACCCTTCGAACCAATCCGCATCTAGCCATGACAACAAATAAAGCTGAGATATGACAATTATAATGTAAACACGAAATGTAACATACGAATTTTTAAGGGCGAATGACTCATCGAAGTTAAAGCCCCAATAAGCAATACAAATACAAGATCCCCCTCGGCATGATACTGTGCCTTGATGTGGTCCGGGGGCTTTTCCACCAAAACAGTATTACAGTGATTATATCACAGAAACTTGGGATACGATTATTTTCTTTTTAGTTAGGCTACGGTTGTATACCATTCCCCCGAAAGCCATTTCCCAGAAAGCCACTCCCCAGAAAGACATTTCCCAGAATGTACCAATCCCTAGAAAACCATTATCCAGAATGTCCCATTCCCCAGGATGCCCCATTCCCCAGAAAAGTTATCGGCTCTATAGCCGCGTATAGAACAAGGGTAACTGGCCTTATAGGCATCGTATTGTACATGAGTGCTGTTCAAAAGCCATTTTTTTGCGAAATATTCGGCTGATATACATACTTTTCTACCGCGCCTATGGAGGAATATCAAAACAATTTGTGTACTGGTTGAGAAAAAAAACAAAATGAAAATGGAGCAAAAGTTGTTTTTCTTTCTTTCTATCTATCTGCCACATGTGTTTAACTTTTTTCAATACATCGTTTGATCCAGACTCGAACTTATGCTTCTACAAGCTATGGGGATAAAGTTGTTCCAGTGCGCTTGCTGTTTGATCCATTTGGACATTTGGTTATATGAATTATATTGTCGTTCTTAAATTGAACGATTTTTGTTTTGATTAGAAGTTGATTTCACTCGCTGACGAATAAAAGCATGGTTTTGGGAATATTTTTTTTTCAAATTACCTCCTTTCCTACACAAAACTAAAATTTATTCATCGCGGTTTACATTTTCTGGCTCAAAAATTTGATTCCCTTTAATTTGTTTGTGACTCCTAAGCCGACAAACTTTTTTTTGTGCTTACAAAGTGCGCCATATCATATTTGTTTTGATTTGGACTTCATTGTTTCTGATTAATAGAAATGTCAACCATTAACGGCGTTATAACGGCATCGCTGACTACCGCTTACGGCTTACAACTACAGGGTTTTTAGGCTCTGAAGTATAGCTTCATATACCCATATACGGTCTATTTTAATGCTTAATGTTCGTAATGCTTATAAACATTCGAAAAGCTTGTATACAACTTATAAACATTCGCAAAGCTTGTATACAACTTATAAACATTTGCAAAGCTGATATACAGCTTATAAACATTTGTGAAGGTCATATAAAGCTTATAAGCATTGGACAGCTCTTATATAGTCAATATACTGCTTACTTTAGTTCTTAGTGGTTTGCTGGGTCATTATTTGTGGTTGAGCCAAAGGTTTACGCATAAAGGAACTTATGCGGTGTTAAGCTGCTGAGGATATGCCGTCGAAAGCGGCGGCCTCTCGCAAGCAAACCTGTTATCCTCTCGTATAACCCGTTTACTCGAACATAGGACTTGGTTCCTTCTTTCAAACATGAGCAGTTCTTTGAATTTGTACGCCAAGTAATTCTTGCACGCAAACTTGTGATCTTTTCGTCTGCCCGGTTTATTCAAACATATATGTTGATTCCTTCTTTGAAGCTTTGGTTGAATCCATATTAAAATTGAAATGAATGCATATTTTGACAAATGGGTTCGTGGGTTTTTAGAGTTTCTTTTGTATTGGGAATGTTTCGTACACAAATGTACGATCCACCCGATTACTCGGTTTACTCAAACAGGTTGCACTAAATACATTCGAAAGTATTTTCATACCTTACGCCAAATGGTACTTATACCACAGAGTTACAGACATAATACTTGACAACAATTATTCGTCAATGTTAGCGATCATTTTGAATTGAATATATTACTAGTTGGGACTGTTAAAGCATTTCCGATTATGGCGCCACTGACATATGCACAAGTATACGGGGGATATACCAATTGCTCCTGGGCCTGAGGGTTGACTAATTTGTAAATGAATGGTTGGAATCGTGTATAAAAGGTGTAGCTAGTGTTTTGGCCGAATTGGTGCAATGATATTTTTGCGAGGAGCCGCCGCTTTCGACGGCTTATCCGTACAAGCTTAACATCGTGCATCATGCATCAGTTCCTTGACTTAGGTAATGTACAAAGTTTTGGTTTCGCCAAATAACCTTACATACATAACACTGTTTCATTCTTTGGATCCTAGGAAGGGGGCTACCGCTTTCTATGGTTGTTGTTAAATGGCACTGAAAAACACACCATTACTGAATTTTGCGATTCGTCCTATATGTATGCTTATATTATTAAAAGAAAAGTAAAAATATTGCTATTGTCTAATGCTGCTACCAGTGCACTTTTCGAGGGCGTAATATGGCCAACATACTGAAAAAATGTTTCGATTTTCATCAAAAGAATTTCCCACTTCAAAAAAATGTCTGGGAAATGGTTATAACTGCGGAATGAACTTATGAGCATTGGTTCATTCTGGTTAAGGTTTTCTAGAAAATAGTTCTTTCTGGGGAAAACACTTCGGTATTTTAGTTTCTGTGGAATGGTTTTTCGGGAAAGTCTGCTATTCTTTATTTAAATTCGATGAAAGTGGGAACGAGTACAGTCGTGATTCGCTGGTTGGGCCACAGCCTTGTCCAACTAACTAATTTGATTCGCTAGTTGGACCCAGTAAACGAAATGGCGGCTAGGCGTGTTAAAATACATGCTGGCGAGCGGTAGGCTATTGAAACATTGTTCTAGGAAACCCGCCGTAACTCCCCAGCAACCCACCCTGATAGTGTGGGGACGAATGTCAAAAACTCTCCAAAGGAGATGTTGGCAGTGTAAATGCATCTGTTCATATCTCTAAACATTGTCAGATTGATTGTCAAAGTAAATTTTACACGAGATTTTGACGTTCAGATGCTTTGTAGTTGGACAATGGTCCAACTAGCGGAGGTCCAACTAAAAAGCGGTCCAGTTAAAAAGTGTCCAACCAGCGAATCACGACAGTAGTACGTTTGAAAAGATCAAATCAACAAAAAAGTTAAACTTTTCTGGGGAATGGCTTTCTGGGAGATGGTGCATTCTGGGGTATGGAATTCTAGGGGAGTGGAATTCTGGGGAATGACTTTCTGGGGAATGATTTTCGGGGGAATAGTATACAATCTTAAGCTACATTGTGATCAATTTGAGTACTTAACTTGGCGACCTTTATTATCCACTTCCATGGTACCCTTGTTGCTATATTTTCAATTAGATCCATGATAACACTCACTAACACCAATTGCTTATTCTCTCATATACACTAACAATCTCTCATTCCAAATGTACAAACGTGGCCTACGCGATAACACAAACCTGGCCACAAATACGAACGCCCGCGATCTCGCCAATATTTAAACACCCCGATTGATTAGGTGAACGTTGGAACCTAAGAATCTAAGCTCGCGCAATCATGAATCGGTCACGTCCGAAAGTCTCCGCTCTTGATCCTAGCAGCCCAAATTCATGCCTTTAGTTGGACCAATAGAAATAAAAACTAGACAAGACGTCCACGCGCGATCATTGAAGAATACGCGAACATGCGAATGGCCACACGCTTATAAAAATAATGTGTCCACGCGAAGTTACATACATACTAGCACACGCGACAAAAAAGTCCACATACAAACGCTCGAGTCCATCGCGTTCATCCACGCACGACCACACCCACGATCTCGTTAAAAGCATAACACCCCGGTGACTAAGTGGATGGTTAAGCACTTATAAATTAACAATCCCGACCAAACACCCCCCTACTTAAGTGAACTTTTCAGCACCTATAACTTTACAACCGCGGTCTCAAGAATTAACCCACCACTCGCGTGATCATAGACCGGCTACGTTTGGAATTCTCTACTCTCGATCAGCCTGGACTCATGCCTTCAGTTGGACCAATCAAGAATAATGCTCATATTCACCAGACAACACGTCCCTCTACCATACACTAAAAATAATTTATCAGATTCACGGTCCGCGCGCGATCGTTCAAGAATACACGTGAATATGCGAATGGCCAAACGAATCTAAAATAGAATTTATGCACGCAAAGTTAGAGACACGCTAGCATTCAAATGCTCGAGCCTTTAGCGATCACACTATTACACAATTAGTAAACGCCCACGCTAACCCAGACAAATAAGCACTGTACTGACTTATGGACGGACATACTAAATGACTTAACATTACGCTCAACAAACCTTTCATACCCTTCTTCCCAGTCCATCATCCCTTCTTCTCCTATAGAGTGCATGTCGTCCGCATGGAGCAGCTCAGTCATTACCCAAACTATCCACCTGACCCGTACCAGGACTGACTTAACTATAACTGTTCCACCTGGTTTCGAAGAAAAAAAAGAAAAAAAAGCAATACAAATACAAGATCCGTGGGCTTGGCGGTGAACTCCAGACTGTAAATTTGTATGCTTAGGGATTTGTAGCTTGGAGACCTTGGATTCTGTTGGTCCCTAGAATCTAATAGCAACACGGCGCGTGCTTCAGGTGGTGGATAGAAGCGAAGATATACCCTGACGACTGGCAGATTAATTTATTTTTGCTATCAACTCAACTAGATCCAGACCGATGCAGTATCCTGTGGTTAGTGGTTCATTACATATAATCTAAATTAAATATCATTCAATTTGCACAATGCATTAAAACTTAAAGCAATTAGCCAACGATCATACCATTTTAAACCCAAATCTACACGCACAGAAATATTTTTTAACTTCAACAATATACTGTATTGAAATCAACAAAAAAAAAATTGTTGTTTCCCGGCTAACAATAAATATTGTTGACACCAACAATTTTTTTTGTTGGATTCAATGAAATATTTTTTTGTTTTTAAAATACAGATATCCCATGGGTCAACAATTTTTTTTTTTGAAATCACAAAAATTTGTTTGAACAACAATGTTTAGTTGCTGAATCAACAATTTTTGTTAGTTGAATCAAAAATATTGTTTTTTGAAATAATAAAATTAATATTCGAAGCAACAAGTTTTAATTTATAAAACAACTATTTCTGCTAGTGGAAACAAAAAATCAGTTTTTGAAATAATATAAAGAAATCTTTAAAGCAACGAATTTAAGTTTCTAAATTAACCATTTTTATTGGTTGAATCAAAAATATTTTTTATTGAAATAATACTCAAATCTTTGAAGCAGCCATGTTCATTTGTTGAATCGAAATGAAGCCTTTGTTGAATCAATTATTTTTAAATATCGATTCTACGATATGTAAGTCAATAGTATTCGTTTTTTATTGTAGTTTGAAAGAACAATAATATTTTTAATATTTTATTTATTTTAAATATTTAAAATATTTACAAAATTACAATGCCTAAAATAGAGTCTACCGTCTACTCTATGTAAATTTATAGTTAGTGTTTGCAGCTTTTCTATATCAACAACTATCCTAGGTTCATTTATTATAATTACTTCAAAACATTGTAAATGTTCCACAAATTTTTGCGCGTGAATGCTATAGCAAACTAAAAATAGTTTTTTATCATCGTCAGTTAGAATGTCTTGTACTTCATACATGCTAATCAAATCTTTGTTGCTGATATAAAAAATGGTTCCTTTAGTAAACAACGAACCTTGTTTCCAAAATTTATCAATATGACATGCTGAATCTTTGTTAATCTCGCAGTAACATTTGAAATTCATGAGCAAGCGGTAAAAATGAAATTTTAGATTCGCTGTAGTCAATTACAGGAGCAATAAATATATTGTTGAATACGTTGTAGGCGAACTTATAAGCTCCTTTTATGCCTAATGATTTACATAAGTTGATCTTATTATTATTTATCCTGCTATACTGTTTCGCGTCGCGGTGTTTTGCTTCGCCCCTCATGGCCCACTGATGACGGGGTGTGCCGGAATGCATAATAAATGAAGCGTAGTGGACAATGTTATGGTGCTTAGGTTTGAGAGTATCTTTAAACAATATTTGGTATTGTTCATGATGAACAATTACTAACTGTCTTAAAGTTTCTATTAGACTTTTAGGAATTTCACGCAGCATCACAATATGACAAATTTGTATTAATATGCAAAAATGTTGCCATACTTCGTCATGTTCAGAAATTAATTTTCCCACAATGAGCGGTAGAAACGTAACTAATGTCTTGATTTCGCTTGCTGTCATTTTAATTTTTGTTTTCAATATGTTAATATCTTTAATGTCGTTGGGAATATTTGAAGAATTCAAGCTCCCAAATACGAAAACATTTTTTCTATTATTTAACTCATCAAGAGTAAACAGTTTTTTAATATTAATAGAATAATTCAATAGATGTCTGAGACCATATACACATATTCCTTCCCATACATCATGCATAGAATCAAAATATACGTTATATGTTATATGAAAAGAAGGGATGCGGTTAAAAATACTGTCGGTCTTAATACCGGTCAGTGAAACGTCATTCATTTTTAAATCTTGTTCGTAATTATCTACTGTCCTAAAAGTTTCCTCGTATTCACGGACATCAGTCTCTCTCTCTGTTCTATTTCTTTTACATAGTCTACAATAAAAATGAGCACGAACTGATTCTACCATATCTAGGATTCCTGACAATCCTTAATTATCGCCCGTAATAAAACCTATCATAAAATGAACATGTATTAGTTTGTTTTCATATCTTACTTCTAATCCTTCCGTTTCAAGTTCAATTAATACATCTATCAGATTGCTGAACAGATCTTCATTGCTGAATTCTTTCCTATCCATGGACAGTACATATCCGGCTACAAGAATATTCACTAATTTGGCTAATATGTAACCCGGCAAACTTGGTATGTAGTAGTAAATACCGCATACCGAGGTTTGAGTAGCATGTGGAGAAACGGTGTCCCCTGAAGTAAAATCATCAAAAAAAAGATTTAATGGTATGATGATTTTCGACGCCGCATCTTGTGTCCGTTTCTTCCATACAGAACCATCAATTAAACTGCGAATGTATCCATCGTCAGATGGGGTAAGATTGTCTAAAACAGTTTTCATCACGTTATTCGATTCCAAATATTTTCGAAGATTGAATTTGATAGGCATTAATATTCCTGAAATATAAAATTGTGTCATTAAGCTAAGATAAATTTAAAAATCGCCTTTATACTAACCTGTTATTGGATCACTATCCATTAACTGTCCACTTCTTACAACTCCTGGGCGCAGTTCATTACTAATAACAAATTCCTTTGGTGCAATGTAGAGGTCAGTGGATTTCAATTTTTCAATGCATTTATATTCTGTGTCAACGCTACTAAATTTTTCACACATTTTATCGAACATGTGTTTCCCTTCTTTTGTAATTAAGCCTCTAACTTCCATTAGTTCTGATACCGTCACGAACGGCTTTAAAATTTTCGTCTGTATATCCTTGTGTACTTCAAACACAGTTTTTCTTGGCATCGAATTCATATTTAGCCATTTCAAATTGAAATCAATTGACATTTTTTCTATTTTTTCTAACACAGTACTCATATCAATTGTATCGGAAGATAATGAATTTTGTTGTTCTAATGATTCCAACGAAAACTCTTCATTAATTTGTACACTTCTACTCTCCTCTACATATTCGTGTCGTACATTTTCGGAAGTTTTTGTTACAAATTCATTTATGCTATATTCGTTGCTAACAGATACGCTTTGAGCTTGTTCATCTTCTTCCAGGTGCTTTTTAAAATGGCGGAAAAACGAATATCGTACGCTAAATCTTCGGGTACAGGTTAAGTGATTACAAGCATATATAGGCAGTTGATCGTGGAATTTATTTAAATGATCATAAAAACGATGTAAAAACTTCGATTGCCATGGACATTGCGGTACAATACAAGAAATCATGACGATGCTTTTGCACGAATAGCTGTAACCATAGCCGTGATGTTGGTTTGTTCACTCGGGAGAGTAAAATCGTACAAATAACATGCCAGTAAATGTCAAACAGAAGCGGTCTGTCGTGGAAAATCAAGAGAATATGATTTATAGAGCTTCAAGCATATGTCCAGTGCTTTTTGAAAACTAGGAAGCTTATACGACACCACGTTATTCCACACTGTGAATCCTGTGGGATGTTTTAAATCTTCTCCATGAACAACTATGAAGGGGGTTGATGCTATGTCGTAATCACGCCAGGAGCTAAATAGTTTAGCAATTGTTGCTTGTAGCTCTGACAGGTCTTTAACAAGTACTACGATGCTGTCTCGGGATTCAAGAATCGAAGGTTTCCATCGTCGTTTTCCCGAACAGATCAATAGGGGGCTAGGCAGTACGTGAGCCAACAACCAAACAGTAATCAAGGATTGACCATCTATGAATGAAAATGAACATATAATTGAGTCATGCAATTATTACTAAATCTAGTTATTTACTTACCAACGGATATATCATCGGCTTTAAGAAGCTCAAGCAATGCTTTTCCTTCTGTATCTGAAACTTCAACCTGCAAGATATGACGAATTCCTTTTAGAAAACTCGACCAGCGATCGAAAAGGAGTTTTTCTTTATCAGGAAATTGCAGCTGAAAGTCTATTTGTATCAATTGATATCCTTGATGGTTTCTAAAGACTGGATACTCAGATAATAGCAACGAAGCAGTGCGGTTTTTGAGTTTTAATAATTCGTAAATCCTCTGTGCACTTGTATTTTTCCATTTATGTTTAACTTCATCCCATTCATCCTGATTGTGAGTTATCCAGTTTATAGTTTGTTTAAAGTCGGCAACTATAACAGGAGGCATATTATTGGTAATATAGAGAAGCACTTCAGTTTTTGATTTGGCTTACCTTGCTGATCCGTAAAACAATGTCCTCCTTCAGCTTGTTGATGCTGTTGCGATGATGATGGCTGTATCGGTTTGTCTTTCGTCGCTTCCTTATAATTAACGTTACGATCATATAATCTTCCCTTTGCCTGTTTACGTATTTTGATTTTTTTACCAGCACTGTCCTTGGTCCATGTGGGCTGATACCAAATTTCCTGTAAAAAATATCACAAAATTGCAATATTTACTTTTATTTTCTACGAACAATACACGGTTACGCCTACTGAGTAACGTACAAAAAAGTATATATGATACAAGATATGATATCAATAATCTATGAGGCACAAGACATGCGCAGGTGTATGGAAAGGAGGGTTAATTACAAAACAGTGAACATTAATAGGAATTACATACACACAGCACCATTCTGATGATTTGCAGGGATGTCTTACCTGTGGCTCGCTTGGAAAAAGTCTATGCAGTTCGATCGCTCTATCCAGCAACTCAGTAGGAGTCAGTTTGGAAAACCGATCCTTGAACTCATCTACAACAATATGCGTGATGCTTTTTTTGTCGCTTCGTGACAGGAACTTCTCGTCCCTATATTGCTGGATAATTTGTTGTCCTTTGGGTGAAGAGCCAAGCAAATATGCAGCTGTGCAGTTTTCTCGGGTTACAGTGTTCTCCGTGGAAGGCAAAATTGACTGCAATGGTATACGATCTACCAGCGTGGGGAGGCCCTATAGGAAAGAGAAAAGAAAACTATATAGTGGCAGTTATACACAAAAAATAATTTCTTATGGGTAACAATTAACGTGAACAAAAAATACCTGAGCTTTTCTCCAGGTATTTAACCCGTTGATACATTTAGTTCGCTCGGCCAGAAACGGAACCGGAATCAGCTCTTCCACCTCGCGTCGCTCGATGATGCGCAATGTTTCAGCGGTGTATTCGTTAGCTGAAAACAATAATACTTTAAAACAATTGGCACAAATAAATAATAACTTACTCACCGATAAAGCTCTCAATTATCGACACCGATAACCCAAATCCATTTAACAAATCGACGGTTTCAATAATTTCAGCGGACACTTCTTCCACTGCAACCTCCTGCTGTACATGTTCTTCCGGCGAACTCATTTTAACTTTTGAATGTTTGCAAAATGGCGGTTTCTTTGCTGACTATACTAGACCTACACACTGAAAAAAAAAATCAACAATTTGTTTTGTTGATTCAACAATTTATTTTTCAAATCAAAAAAAATATTTTTTTGAATTTACCAGCGAGTATTGTTGATCCAATTATAATTATTTTTCGAAATAACAATAATGAATTGTTGAGTTCAAAAATGGAATTTTTTGATTCAACTACTCGAAATTTCTCTGCGTGTAAAGTAAACATCATTCAATTGCACAATGTATTGAATTTAAAATTTAAGTGAACTATCCAAAGTATTGGGACCATATCAAGTCAAATGTTCAAAATGTGCCTAGTAATTTTGAAGAACCATCATCCACGCGAACCAAACCGTCAATAAAGTGGCTATGTTCCCAAATATAAGCAACTTAGAATACGTCCCTCCCGTTCTTTTCTTCTACTTCATTTGTCTGTTTTTGTTTTACTTCTAGTTTGCTTTTCCACTACTCATGTAAACTAAAAAATCAGTCAATTTATACGCTTCTACCTAATGTCTTCATTTTTTTCTTTTGATTCGGCATGTTCTTTTTCGTTTTATCACTATATCTTAATTTAGATTCATTATAACACTCACTAACACAATCAATTGCATATGCTCCCATATACACTCATAATATCTCATTCAAAACGTACAAACGCCGCTAGCCTTCGCGATAACACAAACCGGGTCAAAAACGCGAACATGCAATTGTAATCATCCACACTGTTAGTACTGTTCAATGCACCTTTTCATCACATTCTGCAGCGCAATTATTCGTCAAGTATACATCAATCCATTAACCCTACTTCAACCCACACCCTGTTCCTCTCCCATGGCGTTTTGGTGGTCCGCATAGACTATTCTGCCATTACCCCTCCGATCATCGGCCTTGGACTGACTTGCGCTCTCATTGCCCCACCAAACGCTGCGAAATGAAAATGAAAATGAAAGAAAACGTTAATGATCTATGCTAAGTACTCTGTTGTTGAAAGTATCGAGTTATTAAGGGGTTACATTTCTTAGAATTTTCAAAAAATCGAAAAATATTTCAATGGCTGAAAATGTGCTAATGCGTAAATATTAAAAAAATACTGTGAATAGCGAACTTATAACAAGTATTTAAGTACACATGATCTAAATGTAACGAATTGTTTATTGAGACAATAGAAGAAAAAAATTCTTCGGCAAAATAATTTTCTGTGTTTTGGTACTTTCTGCGGAACAGTTTTCTGTATTCTGGTTCTTTCTTGGTGAAAGTTTTCTGGGCTTTGGTACTTTCTGGGAATCAGTTTTCTGGGAAATAATACTTTCTGAAATATGTGTTTCTGGGGAAAAAGCTTCGGCATTTTTTCTTCTGGAGAATGGTTTTCGGGGGAATGTTATACATACTATGAGGATAAACTAACTTTCTTCTATAATTATAACAAATAAATGTTATACCGAAAGGAAAAAAGTCCATTTTTTGGAAATGTTTATTCTGCGAAACGAAATATTTGTCACTTGTTCTTATGCTAAATTACCTGCTTAATCTATTTTGCTACTACACGTAACTTTTGCTCTATAAAACATACTAAATTTGCTTCAAATATTTTACCTTGAAATATTCTTTCCATCTTCCAGAATGAACGCCGATTACGTCGAGCGGCAGGCGCTGTATCGCACCAGCTCTCAGCAGCACGTCTCGAGCCGTCTTGGCAATAATTCAAGAGCCCGCAGCCGCTCCCGCAATGCCCGCCAACCGTTGCATCGTACGAATTCTTCCGCCAATATGGGAGGACGATCCAGATCCCGGGGCGGCCGGGATCGTTCAAATTCGGGATCACGTTCGCGTCCCCGTATGTCCCGTTCGCGTTCACGCGTACAGTCCGTTCGCGACAGATCGCGCAGCACCGGTATGAATGGTTACAATGGCGGAAACTATGGAAATCGTGGCGGCAGTGGCTACGGTCGCGCACGTGGACGCTCCAATGGTCGACGGGGCCGTGGTAATGGTTATCTAATGCGTACTGGTTCACGTTCGAACCTGCGGTATGGAAGTGTGAATGGGCGACTCGGCACGAATCGCACCAATGGGTACCGCGGTGGACGCGGATGGATTGGCAATCGTGGTCTACGACGTGGAGGAGCTACCCCCTATCAGAACGATTGGAACGGAGGAAGACCCGGACGAAACCCGCAGAGGTAATGATCCGTTGGTATAAACGCAACTGAGAACAATTCTTTGATGAATCATCCTGGAAAAGGATTGATTGTGGAAACAGTCCCTTTTTGAATCTTGGGTTGGTGAAAGCCCTGCAGATCGCCGTGCAGCGATGATAGAAACGAGTATTTCTAACCCAAATCTAATTTCTTGTAAACAATCCTATTCTTAGAGGATATAACAGAAGGGAGATGCCGAAAGAGAACTTGAAATCGTTCAGTAACCTTGTTGAGTGGCCGGCAGAAGCAGAATCGAGCGTGTTTGGATTAGTTTCATCTCACAAAAAAGCTATACAGCCAAAAACATTAATTTCAAAGTGACACATGCTAACTGGATGCATTTACTCGATACATAATCGTAGATCAGAACGTAATGGATTGCTCTAATTGAAGACGTGGATATATTTTTCAAACAACAGTGAAACAGTTGGGGATTGTAACAGCAGTGCTCAGTGACAATTGACTTTTGGTATCCTTACTTTCGGAAGCACATTGATAAACAAGACTACCACCATTAACAGTCAGCTCTTAACCGCTCTCCTGGCAAACCGTATCTTACATCCTAGGTTACTGATCGTTTGAATCATATACAAATGGTTATACTTCCCCAAATTTATTGCACTTCGCCGGTGCCTTTCCCGAACAAAGTACGCTCGATCGAGCACTTTTCTTGTAGTTGTTGCAGTAGTAGCCCTGTGGTAAGACGTGAACCAGACAGCACTGCAAGTGCTCGGACATTTCTTCACGACGCTCTGTTGGGATACAACTCAACTGCCCTACAACTGATGGATTAGCAAAACAACGGTTGATCAACATGGAGCGGCCAGTATGTGGTCCATCCTTTAGTCCATCAGCTGGGAAGAGTCTCTCTGCGACGTTCGTCTTGGCTAGAGATCACTGGTTTGGTATAAAACGCTATCATTTGTTTGGTATCATTGTGCAATCATCACTGGACTGTGTGCGAGTACTTCTCGTAATACTTTTTTTCTTTTTGTAGCTCAATCGACCAAAACCGAAGAAGGAAGCTTGGGGATCGGCTCGGAGGGAGTTGGTTCTGGGTGTATTTGCGGTAGTTTTATGTGGTTGGGGAAGAGGCAACGTAGGAATTAACCATTTGATTTTTATATGAAATGAAAATACTCCAATTATTTTCAATTTTCATGCTCGCAACTGTCAGGTTGAACTTATCCCTTTTTGAGAAATTAATTTTATTTCAGCCAGCTTTGTAAAATACTACGACTTCTGTTCGTTATTATGAATAAGCTTAATATATCTGTAACTACTAGTGCATTATAAATAAAAACAGACTAGCAATACACGTTGATGCTTAACGGCAGATATTCTGAAATGTCTGTAGTTTGGCTCATAAAGGAAAAATAGAGCAGCCAGGGAATAGGACAAACTTTCAATTGTGAGCAAATTGGAAAGGAAAAATGATTTCTCCAACCTTTCAGTAAGGAACTTGCCCTAAAGACGAGCATTATGGAAGTATACCGATATTCAAATTGAGCGGCTGGCAAAAAGTTGGAAGACCAGATCATATTCTGTAGAACTTCTTTAATGGTATTACGGATGCTTCAATGTGAGAATAATTCCTACACTGTAAAACCGGACTTATTGTTGTTCCATATTTTGATTAGTTTTTTAACCATTTCATCAGTATTTGGCACCGACTTAGTATCAGATCTCTTCAATTTTTAAAGTAAAAAGAGTGCTACGCAATGCACTTGACTTTTGAGATCATCTTATTCAATTTAAAAAATATTTATCTAATGCAATTCAGGTACAAACCAGAAACAGTCTTATTCTGCATTACCACGGATCGAATTTTCGAACTGATTTGACTGATTTCCGTTTGTTTTTTTTGCTGCCGTTATTGAGAATGCAAATCATAAAATTTCATTTCAGAAATTCATTTCAGTTCTACATTGGACAACATATGAAAATCTGTTTAGTATGAATGTGGGTTCAATGAAAAGTTTATAAGGGATGATCCATAAATGACGTAGCATTTTTGAGTGATTTTTTACACCCCCTTCCCCCATCGTAGCATTTCGTCACAAACCTCTAAATACCCCCCCCCCCCCTGGTAATTACGTAGCTTGACAGTAACTCTGCCCCCCCCCCCCCCCTTTTCACCGTATTTTTTTTTTAAATTCTATTCTATTCCCCTTTAAAAAAGCTACGTAGCATGACATGACCCCCTACCCCCCTGTCGTCACACATCATCACAAAATACAAAACTTCCCCCTCCTCCATATAATGCTACGTCATTTATGGATGATCCCTAACTTTATTTCTGGCAACTACAAACACCTATTAGTGATCCAGGAATTAGTCAGATAAGGGACATTTAATATCTCGACTTTGATACAAAAATACCAAATGGGTGGGAAGTCTAGAGAAACACTCGATTTTCTTAGCCTGATTTCCATCATTTGAGACACACATGCTCTGAAAAAAAACCAAACTCATTCCACGAAACAAAACTCCGCACAAAACTCAGCATTCTCGTCGGGCCCGATCCTAAGCTGCCCTTCGTCTTCGCTTCTAATTGCAGAGGAGGAGGAGCTGGCGGTTTCAGCGGAGGTGTAGGTGGAATCCCATACCGTGGACGTTCGCGCTCTCGGGGACGACCGGCGTCACTGAATCGGTCACGTAGTGGACAACGCGGTCGCAACAGTTAGTTGCTTCATAGGATTAAGTTTCGAATCTGAGCTAATACCTGTTATTTTTTGCTTTTTCTCCGGTTTTAGCATCACAAGGACGCAGGCTATCGGCATTTTCCAAAAGTAAGGAAGATCTTGACAAGGAACTGGATCAGTATATGGCCAGCACGAAGTCATCACTGGACAAGGAGATGGACGAGTACATGAACGGGATGCACCGTAGTATATAGGAGTTGGTAACGCCTGGCAGTAGACACAGACTGGGCGGTTTGAGTAGGATGGAGGTTCGCTGTCCAATCTAATTAAACTAATGATACAAAACACATGTGTGTGTATCCTTATAATTAAAGTAAACTGCTAAACTAACTATAGACGATAAGGAACCGTTTTTCTGTTTAGAAAAATGAACTTGATAAATCGCCGAAAACTGAACTTGAGGAATACATTTTAGTAATTTATCAACAAGGTCGTGAGCATTGAATGTATATAGAATATACAGCACCTGCAAACTAAGATGAGAAATAAATTGTTTTCTTATGACTGAATACATTAACAGATTGGTTTTGATTCTACTACGTCGGAATGCCTGACTGGTTTGAAGAAACCATTCGTCGTAATGAAGTACACTCAGGGTTTTTTGACGCGGATTTTTTGGGCCGTGTTTTTAAGCGGATTTTTGAATTTACGCGGTATCCATTAATGAGGTTTTCATTAACGCGGATTCTTAAATTTTCACGGTCTTCATTTACGCGGATTTTGGAATCTACGCGGTTTTCATTTACACGGCCTGTATCCCCCGCGTAAAACAAACCTGAGTGTATACTTTTTCCACATTGCGTCGCGCCGGGTCAATAACAATGGAAGTTTCCTAATCTTGTTGGCTGTTTCTGTTGCGATCTTTAACTGTTAGGTATGTGAGCATTACTGCTAAAATGGAACCTACCCTGTCACTGTGGTGTGTAATCTTTGCAATGTTGCTGTTCTGTCTCCTGTTAACTGTATATATGTTTTTCGAGAGCAGAAAAATATGTTCAAAACAACTTGACAAGGAAAAAATGTACCAAAGCTACAACTCAGGGAACGGATTTAAGTAGCCACCCGACCCGCTAGTAAAACTACTCTTGCACGCAACCTGATTCCTCCCCGAGAAGAGGTTTTTTATGTGCACAGCGCACACTCATATTCAATTACTTTGTAGTTAGTTCTTTCCGTAGGGTTACAGTATCCATCCTTGACACACTACCAGTTTTCGACCATCCACACAACGTGGTAATTTCTGTATGATATTAGGAAAACTAGGTGTGGGTCGAGCTACGAGGACAATCTAGACGGCAAACTTCAGACTCTAATTTACTGAGCCCTTCGGTTCCCTTGTGCCATTTAGTATCACTTCTTCGTTGAGCTTCCGACTTATCCGCGAAGTACTCGATCTAGTCCCTGACGATGGCCTACTCCGATGAAGAGCTCCACGGAGAGGGAAGTTCGAAAGCGAGCCAACCAGCCAGGTGCCGAGATCAATTCGGCGATTCCGGTGGAGTAGGGCGTCCGGTTTGTTGGAGGCCCGACAAGACCGGTGGTGTCTCGTCGCGGTCTACTCAGTCCAGCTCCCAGCGGTGAATCTAGCTTACGCTGACGGAGAGTTCACTTGCGAAAGAAATTCTCCCAATACCGATTTTTCTTTGGTTTCAGTACCAAACCTTCTTGAGCCCTTTGGCTCCGTGTACAGAGCCATTTAGCACCGCAACATCTTTCCCTTTAGTTCCCTTCTTGTGCCATCTTGCACTACTTCCTTAATGAGCCATTCAGCTCCCTGACTTGTTCGTGAACTACTCAGTCTATTTCCCGACGATGGACCTAACCTACTCCGACAGAGAGTTCCCCGACGAGAGAAGTTCTCCCAAAGCCAATCAGCTAGGTGCTAAGGTCAGTTCGGCGATTCCGGTGAAGCATGGCGTCCGGTTCATTGGTGCCCCGATGACCCGCGACTGGTGGTGTCTCGTCGTGGTCTACTCAGTCCAGTTCCCAGCGGTGAATCTAGCTTACGCTGACGGAGAGTTCACTTGCGAAAGAAATTCTCCCAATACCGATATTTCTTTGGTTTTCGCTATACATATTTCTATCGGAATAACCAGTGTGGTTTCCGTGGTCAGTCTGGCGATTTCGGATGGCGGTGATTGCTCTCCTGAAACCGTTGCTCGATGTTCATCAAGCCGTTTCCGCTGTAAGACGGTCATGGTCAACATCATAACTCTGTTGACTGCGTTCCACGTCTTTACGTCGCTTGTTATTCTGTAGGCTACATTATCCGGGCTGATGTCCGGTCCTCCCGTTTTGAGGAACTCCCTGCACGTTGCTTCAAACCTCGGACATTCGAAGACCACATGCTCCGGTGTCTCCTCGACGTTCTCACACTCCGGGCACAATGGTGATGTTGCGTACCCGAACCGATGAAGATACTTCCTGAAGCTACCGTGGGTCGACAGGAGCTGTTTCAGGTGGAAGGTAATCTCTCTGTGCTTTCTATTGACCCACGTCGACAGGTTTGGGATGAGCCGGTAGGTCCACTTTCCTTTCTCCGTATTGTCCCTTTCCTGCTGCCACGTCACCATCGAATCGATTCTCATCTTCCTCACCTTTCTGGCGTTTGATTGATTATAGCACTTGATATCCTCCGCCAGGATGATGCAGATGGGGATCATCTCGCCGATGACGCATACTGCCTCCGAAGATATTGTTCTGTAGGTAATTCGTACAATCACCAGCCTGAACGTCCTGTTCAGCTTTTCGCGGTTCCGTAAGGTTTTCAGCACCGCATCGCTGGCAGGAATCTCATATCGCACTATAGATAACAGACCACAATCGTCTGAACTCTCGATCGAAGCAGATCGTTTTCTTGTGCTGTGCATAGAGTGGATCAATATAAATATATACATTGTGAAGGCCAGTCATTGTTTGCGGCAGGCTTTGTTCGCCGGTGCCTAGGTTGGTGAAGTGAATAGTTCAATAACCGGACAAGCCGCTATATAAGCTAAGTATCTTTTTTTTCTCATTTCCCTTTCCCCCGATCTGTCGCTATTTCTTAGATCCCTTTCCCCTGAATATAAGTTTCATCTCTCGTTTACACCACGGGCTATCCTCGTGCCTAAATGGCCGAGGGCGAAGTAACATTGGATGGGAATGATATTCCCATGGATATACCGGATAAACCCGAAATTACTCCCTCCCCTGATTCCCCCAGTCCTCCTCGTATTAAAACATACCCACCCAGTTCAACTGGGCCCTGGGTGGTCTATTTCCGGCCCATTACGAAATCGCTTAATATTTTAGAGATCTCACGGGAGCTGACTGCTAACTACCCGGCCGTAGCTCAGATAACACGTGTTAGAGCTAATAAGATACGCATATTAGTGAATGACCTCGACCAGGCAAACCAGATTGCTCGCAACGAGCGCTTTACAAAGCAATTTAAGGTGTATATACCTTGTTTGGCAGTGGAGATCGACGGGGTCGTTGCCGAGCCGGGTTTGAAGTGCGAAGACGTGTTGAAGTATGGAGTTGGTTGCTTTAAGGACCCCTCACTTGAACATGTGAAGATTCTGGAATGCAAGCAATTGTATTCAGCAAAAACTGAGAATAATAAGACAACTTATTCATTGTCAGACTCGATTCGGGTGACTTTCTCCGGGTCTTCCCTCCCCAACTATGTCCTCCTGGATAAGGTTCGTCTACCGGTTCGCCTGTTTGTACCGCGGGTAATGAACTGCAGCAATTGCAAGCAGCTGGGCCACACAGCCACCTATTGTGGCAATAAGAAAAGGTGCGGCAAATGCGAGGGAGAACATGAGGATGACGCTTGCAGTGGAGAAACTGAGAAGTGTATTTACTGCGGGGGCCTTCCGCATGATCTTAAATCATGCCCCGCGTACAAACAGCGCGGGGATAAAATTAAGCGCTCCCTTAAGGAACGCTCGAAGCGCTCTTATGCAGAAATTCTTAAGAATGCTTCGCCATCTGTCCCTTCCGAAAATTCCTTTGCTCTTTTGGCTGGCGTTGAGCAAGAATCTGACGACCCACAAGAGGGAACATCTTTGGTTAACCCAGGGGAGTCCAGGAAGAGGAAAAATCAAGCTTCCCCTAGATTGCCTCGTAAGGGTGCCAAGGTGTCATCCACTCAGAGTGCGCCAACTACAATCAATAAATCCAACGGAAGTGATGCACTAAAGCCGAAGCAATTTGCTCCAGGACTTGGAAATTTTAATTCTAACAAGGAGTATCCACCACTTCCAGGGACACCAAAAACCCCAAGTGTTCCCTTTTTTCAAACAAATACTCAGTCCAGTAGCGGACTAATGAAATTTTCTGACATAGTGGACTTAATTTTCACAGCTTTCAATGTTACTGATCCTCTTAAAAGCATTCTGATACATTTTCTCCCTATAGTGCAAACATTTTTGAAACAGTTGACTGCTAAATGGCCCCTCCTTGCAGCGATCGTATCCTTCGATGGCTAAGTCATCAAACGAGGTCACTGATTCGATCACTGTCCTACAGTGGAATTGCAGAAGTATCCTCCCGAAAATCGATTCCTTCAAATTCTTACTAAACAGTTTAAAATGTGATGTTTTCGCATTATGTGAAACTTGGTTAACTTCCGATATAAATCTCAACTTCCACGACTTTAATATAATCCGTCTGGATCGAGAAAACCCTTATGGAGGAGTACTTTTGGGGATCAAAAAGTGCTATTCTTTCAACCAAATTAACCTCCCTTCGACACCAGGCATTGAAATTGTCGCTTGTCAAGTTCTAATCAAAGGTAAAGACCTTTGCATTGCTTCCATCTACATTCCTCCTAGAGCCTCGGTAGGGCACCGAACGCTTTGTAATATCACGGAATCCTTACCGGCACCGCGGCTAGTTCTGGGAGATTTTAACTCGCACGGTACGGTATGGGGCTGTCTTCATGATGATAATAGATCAACATTAATCCAAGATCTTTGCGACAATTTCAACATGACCATCTTAAACACGGGAGAAATGACGCGGATCCCTACACCACCAGCACGCGCAAGCGCGTTGGATTTATCGCTATGCTCGACATCGCTACAGTTAGATTGCAGGTGGAAGGTGATCCCTGATCCCCACGGTAGCGATCATTTGCCTATCGTGATTTCAATTGCTAACGGTTCAAGACCATCGGAAACAATCAATGTCTCGTATGACCTCACACGGAACATTGATTGGAAGAGTTACGCGACCGCGATATCCGTTAAAATCGAATCCACTCAAGAACTTCCTCCGGAGGAAGAGTACAGGTTTTTGGCTGGCTTGATTCTCGACAGTGCGAATCAAGCTCAGACTAAACCAGTACCCAGCGCGAATACCCATGGACGGTCTCCCACCCTGTGGTGGGATAAAGAGTGCTCAGAGCTGTACGCGGAAAAGTCCACTGCATATAAGGCCTTCCGGGAAGACGGGTTACCCGCTAGCTATCTACAGTACGCGTCGTTAGAAAGGCGAATGAAGAGTCTAATGAAAGCCAAAAAACGCAGTTATTGGCGCCGGTTCGTCGACGGGTTAACGAGAGAAACAGCGATGAGCACTCTTTGGGGTACGGCTCGACGTATGCGTAACCGTAATAGTACCAACGAGAGCGTGGAATATTCAAACCGTTGGATATTCGCTTTCGCCAAGAAGATCTGTCCGGACTCTGTCCCGGTACAGAAAACGTGCCGCGCCGCGTCTCCTCACGATACCGCGAACGAAACACCGTTTTCGATGGTGGAGTTCTCACTTGCTCTCTTATCATGCAACAATAACGCCCCAGGGTTAGACAGAATCAAATTCAACTTGCTGAAGAATCTGCCTGACACTGCAAAAAGGCGCTTGTTGAATTTATTTAACAAGTTTCTTGAGGGTAACATTGTCCCTCATGACTGGAGGCAAGTGAAGGTCATCGCCATCCATAAACCAGGAAAACCAGCCTCCGACCACAACTCGTATCGGCCGATTGCAATGCTGTCCTGTATTCGGAAGTTGTTCGAGAAAATGATCTTGTATCGCCTCGACAATTGGGTTGAAGCAAATGGCTTACTGTCAGATACACAATTTGGCTTCCGCAAAGGCAAAGGGACGAACGATTGCCTTGCGTTGCTTTCTACAGAAATCCAAATGGCCTATGCTAACAAAGAGCAGATGGCATCAGTCTTCTTGGATATTAAGGGGGCTTTTGACTCAGTTTCTATCAACATTCTGTCAGAGAAGCTGCACCAGCATGGTCTTTCACCAATTTTAAATAACTTTTTGCTAAACCTGTTGTCTGAAAAGCACATGCACTTTTCGCATGGCGATTTAACAACATCGCGATTTAGCTACATGGGTCTTCCCCAGGGCTCATGTCTAAGTCCCCTGCTCTACAATTTCTACGTGAATGACATTGACGATTGTCTTGCCAATTCATGCACGCTAAGGCAACTTGCAGACGACGGCGTGGTCTCTGTCACAGGGCCCAAAGCTGCCGACTTGCAAGGACCATTACAAAATACCTTGGACAATTTGTCTGCTTGGGCTCTTCAGCTGGGTATTGAGTTCTCCACGGAGAAAACTGAGTTGGTTGTTTTTTCTAGGAAGCGTGAGCCGGCGCAACTCCAGCTTCTATTAATGGGTGTAACGATCAATCAGGTTTTCACATTTAAATATCTCGGGGTATGGTTCGACTCTAAAGGTACCTGGGGATGTCACATTAGGTATCTGAAACAGAAATGCCAACAAAGGATCAATTTTCTCCGAACAATAACTGGAACATGGTGGGGTGCTCACCCAGGAGACCTGATCAGGTTGTACCAAACAACGATATTGTCGGTGATGGAGTACGGGTGTTTCTGTTTCCGCTCCGCTGCGAACATACACTTCATCAAACTGGAGAGAATCCAGTATCGTTGCTTGCGCATTGCCTTGGGTTGCATGCACTCGACCCATACGATGAGTCTCGAAGTGCTGGCGGGCGTTCTTCCGCTAAAAAATCGATTTTGGGAACTCTCATATCGATTGCTCATCCGATGCGACATTCTGAACCCGTTGGTGATTGAAAACTTCGAGAGGCTCGTCGAGCTTAATTCTCAAACCCGATTTATGGCCTTGTACTTCGACTACATGGCACAGAGCATTAACCCTTCTTCATATACTCCCAACCGTGTTCGTTTCCTAGATACTTCTGATTCTACTGTATTCTTCGACACATCCATGAAGGAAGAGATTCGTGGAATCCCGGACCATATACGCCCGCAGGTGATCCCCAATATATTTTATAATAAATTCCGAGAAGTCGACTGCGACAAAATGTTTTACACTGACGGATCAAATCTCGATGGGTCCACTGGCTTCGGTATCTTCAACAATACTATCACCGCTTCATTCAAGCTCAATGATCCCGCTTCAGTTTACGTCGCAGAGTTAGCTGCAATTCAGTACACCCTTGGGATCATCGACACTCTGCCCACAGATCACTACTTCATCGTTTCGGACAGCCTCAGCTCTATCGAGGCTCTTCGTGCGGTGAAGCCTAAAAAGCAACTCCCGTATTTTCTGGGGATGATACAGGAGTCCTTGTGTACGTTATCTGAAAAATCTTATCAAATTACCTTTGTTTGGGTCCCCTCTCATTGCTCTATTCCGGGCAATGAAAAGGCCGACTCATTAGCAAAGGTGGGCGCATTAAATGACATATATGAAAGACCAATCTGCTTCAACGAATTTTTTAGTATTTGTCGTCAGAGGACACTCAGCAGTTGGCAAACCTCGTGGAGCAATGGTGAACTTGGACGATGGCTACATTCCATTATCCCAAAGGTATCAACGAAGCCTTGGTTCAGGGGGATGGATGTGGGTCGGGATTTTATTCGTGTAATGTCCCGACTTATGTCCAACCACTACACCTTGGATGCGCATTTGCGGCGTATTGGGCTTGCGGAGAGTAGTCTGTGCGCTTGTGACGAGGGCTATCACGACATCGAGCACGTTGTCTGGGTATGCGCCGGGTATTTGGACGCCAGGTCTCAGTTAAAGGATTCCCTTCGGGCCCGAGGTAGACCACCCAATGTCCCAGTCCGAGATATGCTGGCAAATCGTGATTTCCCCTATATGTCCCTTATTTATACTTTCATAAAAACGATAAATATCCCAATTTAGCCCCTCTCTTTTTATTTCTCGTTTTAGAAGTTTTCTCCTGCCTTTTGGGACCGATCAGCTCCAGACTGCAACTATGTAACCGCCGTCGCACTTACCACTACGGAAACTGAAGCGAGAGCGACTCGAGGTCCGATGACTTTTGAAGGATTCCCCGCGGGTCCGAAGAATACCATCCGCCAATCCGACCTACTAGACTGAGGCGCTAATTTGTCTCGCTGATCTCCCGTTTGCCCGAAAGTTGCAAGTTTTGCTCTTCTCTCCCGGTCACCATCTACGCTTTCTCTCCCCTGTCCTTGATACAACTGCTTCTACAGCCCCCTCTGAATATCTTGACCAAGCATAAGTCTCCGCTAAAAAAGTTCAAATTTGTATTCTGTATTCCTAGTTTTAAGATAGTTGTAATTTTACCTCTTTGTTAAAACTATTGTCCCCCATCTTGTAAATAGAATTGTATCCCTAGTTTTAAAACACCGGTGAATTTTCTCATAAACATTTGTTCCCCCTTTTGTGTACCAAACTATATTGTTAGTTTTAAGATAACTGTAAATATTTCCTAAAAACTATTACTATTGAATTCCTTGTTTTAAAATTTTTCATAAAAAAAAATCTTTTGTTCCCTCTCTTGTATATAGAATCTTATTTCTAGTCTTAAGATAGCTGTAAAATTTTTCTTTTAAAAAAAAAAAAAATATTTCACCATTGTAACCTCCTAGTTTTAAAATATCCAAAATGTAAAAACAAAAGAATTTGGCACCGCCAAGCTAACGCATTTGTGCCTATCAAATAAACGAAATGAATAAAAAAAATAGATAACAGACCGACTTTTCGCAGGTGTAATCAACGTGGTTGTTAAAGCTCAACCGGTCGTCGATTATCACTACCAATTGCTTCAGTACACGCTTCGATGCAATCACGTCCTTCGACGGTGATCTTTATCCGCTGAACAGCTTTGCAGTTGCTGACCAACAACACATCCATCTTGTGGTAAGCTATTTGCAGCTTGACCCCGTTCATCCAGCTCTCGATTGCGTCTATTGTTTCCGTCACAGACATCTCCATTTTTCCAACTGTCTCACTCATCACCGTTAGTGACTAGTTATCCGCGAAACGCACGATTTTCACTTTCCCGGGCAGTCGCAGTGTTGACATCCCATCGTAAATCCCGTTTCAAAGAGTTGGACCGCAAATGGATCCCTGAGGAACGCCCGCTACGACTCGCATTGACCTTTGTTCGTCTCGTAAAGGGCGAACACGAAATTATTGCAACACCGAAAATGTCATGCCAATTTTCTTATAATGTTTAAAATCAAACCAAAAAGTTAGGGTAGTTTTATACATACATTTACTTCAAAAATCAAAAGAAAAGTTAATCGATGGAGCCTTGAGTGTAAAATTGAACGCATTTTCGCTTGATGCCCTCCATTAAAGTCTTTACAGTGTCATCCGGTACCAGTTTCTCAGTTTTTTTTCCATTTTCTTAACATGTCCTCGTCTTTGACTGTCTTCTTGCTCTTCCGAAGTTCCCGCTTCATCATTGCCCAGTACTGCTCCACCGGGCGCAGCTCCGGACAGTTTGGCGGATTCGTGTCCTTTGGAACAAAATGGACAGAATTGGCCTCATATCACTCCAGGACACTTTTAGAATAGTGGCATGATGCCAAATCTGGCCAAAATAGCGGAGCTTCGTCGTGCTGCTGCAAGAACCGCAAAAGGCGCTTCTCGAGGCACTCAGATTTGTAGATCTCGCCATTTAATGTGCCCTTTGTCACGAAAGGCTCACTCCTCAGTCCGCAAGAGCAGATGGCCTGCCAAATGAGATATTTGGAGGCGAACTTCGACATTTGCTTCTTCTTAAATTTGTCGTCCACATAGAACTTGCTCTTACCGGTGAAAAACTCCAACCCCAGAATTCGCTTAAAATCGGCTTTTATATACGTTTCGTCGTCCATCACACAGCAGCCATATTTTGTCAGCATCTTCTCGTAGAGCTTCCGTGCCCGAGTTTTAGCCGTCGGTTGGTGCCGCTCATCGCGGTTTGGGAAGTTCTGTACTTTGTATGTATGTAGTCCAGCTCTCTTCTTTGCATTCTGGACGTAGCTCTGAGACATGCCGATCTTTTTAGCCAAATCACGGCTTGAGACGTTGGGATTTGCTTTAATCATCCGCTTCACCTTTCCGTCCGTCTTTTTATTCTCCGGTCCCGGTTTTCTTCCAGCTCCTTTGCCGTGGTTCAACGTCAACCGCTTCAACACTCTGGAGACGGTTGAATGGTGAATGTTCAACATTTTTCCCAACTGCCGGTGCGACAGGTCAGGAAATTTCAGGTGTTTGGAAAGAATTTGTTCTCTCGACTCGCGTTGGTTCACCTCCATTTTCGTTGAATCGAAAAACACGACTTCGAGTTTGACAGCATGTAAACAATACACATCAATGAGAAAGTGTGCAAAATTTGGTTGATTTTTACCCAATGGTAAAAAAGTTATACCCTGTTGAATGTGTTGCAATAATTTCGTGTTCGCCTTTACAGTACAGTAATGACCCGTTTTTATCAACCAGCTAAAAAAATTTGGTTGATAAAACGGGGAAGTTGATAAAATCGGGAATTTTTTTTATCTTCATTTTATCATCCTACATAATTAGAAGCAACCAGAGAACTATCTCAAGTTGTTAGTTGGCAGAAAAATTAAACCTAATGCCCTATCAGTGCAAAAAAATTTATATAACCGAACCGTCCGACAGTTGTCTAATCCAACTTCCAAGCATAGGATCGATCTGAAATTTTGCAGATAGACTCATTATGAAAGACAATTTAATCTGCCAATGAAATTTAATTGTTAATCTCCTTAAAAGTGCAATGCAGAATTTATTCTTTAAATAATTAGACACAGAGCGTTGGTAGTTCACAACTATTCCACGCCCATGTTTCAAAAATGACAATTAAGCAAAACGCGATTGAAGTTGAAAATTAAATTAGCGATCTGGAGAGAAACGCCACATCAATTAAAGCTTTGCATTCTAAAATTACGTTCATATCCAACGTTTCTAATGTAATTAGTCCAGTTCTTCATTAGGAAAAATTTAATTTACAAAATATTTGACGAAAAATTTTCAGTGGTAAAATCTGATACAAATCAGAAAATTCTTAGCCTGTTGGTCTAGCCACGATCCACGATGCTGTCTATTCATTTTGTTTACGAACGTGTACGCTGATAGATTTCTTGTTGAGTGGGCGACTTTTAGTTTTACTAAAATCGGAAATGGGTGTATTTGCCATGTTTTAAGTTTTTGTAAGCAACGACAGTGATGAATAGTTTTACAGGATCGATCTCACTATTCTAGTTATTAATATCGTATCCATGTCTAAGTCAATGAAACTTTCTCTTTCCACAAACTTACTTTTTACTTTTTTTGGTTATTTTATTAGTGGGAAAGTTATGCGAAGAATTTCAACAATGGGATAAACAGGTTCGCTATTTTTTAGGGTTTTTTGTCATCAAACAATATTCCGTATCAGATTTTAAAGCGTTTGAAACAGGTACACGTATTTTTATAGAGATAGGCGGTTTGAGCCTGGTTCTGTGGCTTTCGATAGGCTTCGCCTGTTCTCATTGGTTCGGACAGGTTGGTGTTCCTACTTACAAGTGAATAGATTAATACGCTTCGAGAACATAGAAGATAACAAACGAGAACAGGAATCGTAGAGACTAATATGCGCTAAATTGTATTTTTTTACATTAAATATTTTATTGTTTCTTTTGTATTTTACATTTCTGTTATAATTTACATTTTAAGTGGCGCAATTTTTATAAAAATTTTCATCTTTGTTTTGTGTAGCAATAATATTCAGTTTTTCGCATAGCCAAGTTGTTCCTTTGCAACAGTAGTTGTTTACTGATAACCTTAACCTAATCCTTAACCTAAATTAACCTATAAGATTTTGTATCAGAAGGTGCTCTGAGTTGATGCAGCTATTTCTGAACTTTGCACAAGAGTCGACTATTTTTTCTTCGATGGTTTTTTCATCAGCAGATCTATGCACTTCAGTTGTCCTTGTGTCCCATGGCAAATCAAGGATCATCTTCAAGCATTTGTTTTGGACAACCTGTAATTTCAGCTTGTGGGTTTTAGCGCAGGTGGCCCAGATGGGCATGCCATAGTGCATGACCGGTGCAATTATTTGCTTATATATAGCAAGTTTGTTTTTCCGATTCATTTTGGATCGTCTGTTCATAAGAGGGTATAATTTTTTTATTAGGAGATTGCATTTGTTTCTCACTTTTTCAATGTGTTTACTGAATAACAGCTTTGGATCAATGGTCAGTCCCAAGTAGACAGCCTCTTCTAACCACTCCACGGTAGAGCCAATGATTACTATTTTGCAATCGACTGGTGGTTTTAGCCTTGGAGACAAGCTATATGGGAGAAGCATAGCTTGCGTTTTGGAGTAGTTTAGCTTTATCTTCCACGTGGTCATGTAGGTGCAGATGCTATTGATACAGTCTTGCAGCTTTTTGGTAACATGGCGGGTTACTCTCCCTTTGCAGAGGATGGCCGTGTCGTCCGCAAAGAGTGATAGGAAGCAACCGTCAGGCAGTTCGGGAATGTCGGCGGTATATATACTGTAAAGCACGGGACCAAGCAAGCTGCCCTGCGGAACACCTGCTGGGATTTGGAAGTTATCCGAGAGGGCACCATTCAATGCAACCCGGAATGAGCGATTTGATAGGTAGTTCTGAATGATTTTGATTAAATATACCGGAAAGTTGTATCTGTACAGTTTGTAAATCAGGCCATCATGCCAGACATTGTCGAAGGCCTTCTCAATGTCTAGCAGGGCCATTGCGGTTGATTTTGCCACGGCCTTTTTCCTGCGCACTATCTGCATGACTCTGTACAGCTGATGCGTCGTCGAATGACCAACTCGGAAGCCGAACTGAACAGGAGGGATTATTCTATTGTTGTTCACGTGCTCAAGGACTCTGTCTAGTATCATTTTTTCAAAAAGCTTGCTAATCGACGACAATAAGCTGATTGGACGGTAACTAGTAGGACTTGTAGGATCTTTACCCGATTTCGGCAGTGGGATGACCTTTGCCAATTTCCAGCTTGACGGAAAGTACAGTAGATCAAGACATCTGTTGAAAAGTCTTGCGATATGTGCGTATGCTTCTGGGCTTAATTTTTTCAACACAATGTTAAAAATTGAATCAAAACCTGGGGCTTTCATATTCCTACAACGTTTGCAAGAGGCTGACACTTGTTCAGGGGTTATTCTTTTGTTGAGCGGTACGTAACAAGCGGTGTTATTTAAGGTTACTAACGTGTCTTGAACCACATTTTCCATTGGGCTAACGATGGTGCTGCCCAAGTTGTGCGAGTTGGTTATATGGGTACCTATTGCATTGGCTTTTTCTGCTGGTGTTACTAGTAGAACGTTATTATCTTTCAGTGGTGGAACTTGCTGGGGTTTGGATTTTAAGATCTTGGCTGTTTTCCAGAAGGGTTTAGAATATGGATCGAAGCTGCGGATTAGATTGTTGAATTTGATATTTTTGAGCTCTTGGATATGGTGGGAAATTAATTTTGTTAGGTATTGTGCCGCTCTTTTTTTTGATAGGTTGCCAGTTCTTTGAAATTGACGTCTGAAGGTGTTCCGCGCTCTAATTATGCTTTGGGTAGTTGGATCTAAGTGCACTAGCTTACCTACTACTGGAACTTTGGGCACGCATTCATCCTCAGCTGACTGGATAGAACACTGTAGCTCTTGCACTGCGCAATCGATGTCTTCAGTTGTTTCCAGTCGAGCGTCAAAGGCAATTCGTCGATCTACTCGCCGTCGGAACTCGATCCAGTTCACTCTATGATAGTCCTTCCTGTACTGTCGCTGACCGTGGACTGCTTCTTCGCGGATTTGTTGTACGACCGGGTAATGGTCAGAACTTAACTCCTCAATGGTGTAAGGATTCGGCATCTCAAGATTCGTCAGGAACAAGTCGATGGTAGAAGGCACGCCAGCTGGAGACAGATAGGTTGGGCGATCTGGTGCATTGACGACAAAGTAGCCGAGTTGCGCTTCGTCGAACAGCAAGTTTCCGTTTTTGTTGCGGATATGATTGCCCCACAATTCATGCCTAGCGTTGAGATCACATGCGACAATGAATTTCCTGCGATGTCTCGTAATCTTGACCAAATCGTTCTTGAACTTCCTGGCCATTCCGTTGCTTTCAAAGCACTGACGAGGGCAATATGCTGCAATGATCAGTAGAGTTCCGCTGCTGGTTGATATTTCTACCCCTATACTTTCGATTATTGAAGTTTGATAGTGTGGCTGGATTGTGAATTTTATCGGCTTTTTGATCGCGATGGCAACTCCTCCCCCTTTGGAGTGCGTGCGGTCGAACCGTACAAGGCTGTATCCTGGTAGGCTAAAATTTATTTCTGGCTTTAAAAAGGTCTCCGTTAGCACTAAGATGTCGACATCTTCCCTTGTTGACAAGTCGAGCAGTTCCATGTGTTTCTGCTTAACAGCATGGGCGTTCCAGAGCATCATTTTCAGAGAGTTAGCAACCATACTGGATCACGAACTCACCTAAAACACGGATTTGTTCGGCACGTGTATTACACTGCTGAAGCTGGGTCCACATGGCGGTGAAAATGGGCAGAAGTTCTGCTGCAGAATATTTGGGGGCTTGACTTGAACCGTCTGGAGGACTGGTGTTTGATTGGTTGGGAATTCCAGACCAGGCTGGGGCGCTGTTGATACCACATCTTTGGAAACCCGGTGGTTTCCCACTGCGCGGCGGGAGGTTATCTTGGTGGTCACTTGCCAATTTTGGTGTGAGGGCAGGAAAGTTTGCTGCTGTGAACTGTGGAACCTTGTTCTGGCGACGTCCGGGTTGGTTTTTTGTCGAAGCTTCTTTTCGAATCTGCTTGTATTTCTCGCGTGCCTTACACGTTCGATCTGATCCACGATGTCGCTCTTTGCAGTTGGCGCATTTGTACTCCGCTGCTCCTTCGATTGGACAGCTGGTAGTTTCGTGATTTCCGGCACATATATTACACCTTGGCGACAGGTGGCAGTTCCGTGTGCCATGCCCGAAGTGGAGACAACGCATACATTGCGTCACATCCTTAATGCCACGATACGCCTCCCACGAGACGACGACGTTGAAAATTGCCTTCATTGCCTTTAACGCACCTAGCGTTGCTGTGCCTTTACGAAAATGGACAAGATACAGGCAATCTCTGTACTCTCGGTTTTCTGTTTTTTCCTGGAAATTATGTATACAACTAGGGGCTGTAGCTTGTAGCGCTCCTCCAACTCGGCTTTAATATATTCAGGTCGCATAAAAGGTAAACCTCTTACGACGGCTTTGAACGGCTTCTCAGCCGGCATATCGTGGGTAAAAAACTGAGCGCTTAATTGTATCTTCCGGACCGGTATTTATAGACAGATCACAAAAATAAATTTTGTTTGCAGTTTGGCATGCTCACAACATAAAAAAACAATATTATAAAGTATTTACTCGTATTGCATACAACGTCACTTTCAATTGTTATGTTTTCCATGGATAATATGTGACAACTTGTTAGTTTATTATAAAAATTTTGATTTTTTGAAAATTTGAGAAAAATGCGATTCTAGTTCATCAATTACCTTAAATAGCATCAAAATTGGGTAAACTACCGTACATTTTGACTACTACCTAACAGTGCAGGACCAACTACCTTGATTGAATATAATTGTAAGACTGTGGGCCTGAATTGCTGGCATAAAAGAATGAATTAACGGCAGGTTGATAAAATCGGGTACAAAAAGTTCATAAAATCGGGGGTGCATAAAAACGGGGGTGCATAAAACCGGGAGTTTATAAAAACGGGTCGAAACTGTAGTACTCTACTCTGGCAGTAGCTCTTCAGGATCTGGCTCATTCTTCTGTGCAGCGCTGCGGCATTGGCCTATACGAGGCTGGATGACCCGGTGACTTCCCTGACTTTAACAGCAACACCAGTTTCAGTACCCTCCACATTTCGGAGAAATTGCCATCATCTAAACACTTCTGCAGTGTCGACGGGCCCTCACCGTCACCATGACGACTAAGTACGCGTCTTCCAGGGATTGACATCTACTTCTCAGCATAGCTACTTATAACAAACTGGATTGATCTTCCCTTTTAAAGCGTCCCTACCATCTTGAAACGTCACTTGCGCTCCTCTTTCACTCTCGGATCTTGCTCTCAGCAGCTTGTAGCAGGGTTACCATATTCACAGATATTTCTTGAGCGTTTTCTCAAAAATACATATCTGCAATGAGTTACTCTTTTTGTTTACTTTCTCTTCTGTTAATAATTCGGTCACTTCAACATTTATCCCTCAACTCTTCGCATAATATGCTAGTTAAAACTAGAAAAACTCTAGAAAGAGAACTGCGGAGACTCCATTTTGGGTCGATTGGATTCGCGTTTAGCTGTCAAAAAACGAATCCAATCGAACATTGCCTATCCTTATAACATTGGACGTGTTGCCATACAATGCCGGGGCATACGTTGCCAAAAATGCTGTTTTATTCTCCGCAGTTCTAGTTAAAACCACCGTCTTTCGATCTGTACTGTAAAATAAGTGAAAAGTGTCATAGTGACGCCGTAAAAATCGAAAGAGAAAGTAAACAAAGAGAGTAACTCATTGCAGATATGTCTTATTGAAAAAAACGCTCAAGATTTCTGTAATGTCACAGATTGATTTCATAGATTTTTGACAATATTGTGATTTTTCACTGATTTTTTTGGAATTTTATCACAGATTTTTTTTCCTGTTTTAGTCATCACAGATAGTGAAAAGAATTTTTTGGCCGAAACAGATTTCAATGTGGCATCCCAGGCTTGTAGCGTACTCATTTGACCAGTAAGTTGCACACCATGGCTCCAGTTTTCGTGGCATTGTAAAGTCACAAGCCGTCACAATCCGTCTTGTTAGACCAGTTGCATCAGCGTACTTGATTCTGCTGTTAGCCGAAGTGACTCAACAAAGAGGTTTTCGTTAAAGACTTTCGTCTTCCACTTTAGCTTGCTGGTCGCCCTTTTCCGTGCTGCAGCAGGGTTCCATTGGCTGATGCGTTAGCGAATTGCCTGGTGGTCGCTATGGGGATATTTCTCGCACACTCTCCAGTTCGCCGTCAGTCAAGGACTACAGAATGTGGCGGAATTTCTCTCGCACTGGATTCATCGCCATGGCCGGAAGGAATTATGTTTCGCCAATTTGAAAAATATGCTGTTTAAAAAAATCGGAAACCTCTAGTTGTGAACTTGACCCCAACGTCTGTAACACCCTTAGGAGTAGCAATAGCCGCGTGAATGCACTCTTATGTGGATGGACTTCAGGCGCAGAGACCCAGCAAACGAGATGTAATTGATGCCGACGTCACTTTTTCGCCTTCCAGTAAGCTCGAAGAACAAGGAGGATTCGTTTCTGTGTCAACAGGTAAATACGTAGAATGGTCTGTCTCCGTTCAAAATGAACGCATTACAGCCAGTATTACGGAAGCCCTCTATATCCCCGCCAAAGTCAAGCCGGTGCAATCAGCATTCGCCGCTCGTCCGCATCCTGTGTGCGGGAGCGGTGAAGGCGTCTTTCAAATTGATGCCAACGGCAAGTACGAACTCAATTGTATTAATACAAACATTGACCAGTTCCTTGCTTTCGGTCAACCGCGGTATTCAAAACTTAAAATAGATTATCAGAACATCGGTGGTATGAGCACGAGAATCAATAATTATCTGATAGGAAGTTCGGATGAAAGTTTCGATAGTTATAATCGCCTAGACGTGGCTTAGCAAAAGCACTCTCTCAGTGCAAGCATTTAATGCAAACTATGATGTCTTCCGTACTGATCGTAGCTCACGGAACAGTCTCATGACTACCGGCAGCGGGGTACTTGTTGCTGTCCATCGTCGCTTAAAAGCACAACTGATTGAGAATATTTTGGAGGTCTATGTCGAATAGGTGTGGATACGAAGCAAATTGCCGGATTTTCTGCGTGTGATGGTTTAATCTTTTCCGGATTAAAATGACGCTCCGCTTCTGACGAATTAATGCTAGCAGATCCGGAACTGTTACTTTGCTTGACCGTTGGAATTTAAATCGAATGGCGTGGTGAACGAGAAGACTGTAATATCAGTTTTCTATTCTAGTTGTCAAGATAGGTGAGTCTGTATTCGAGGAATTCTTCGTATGATCTGGTATTACGCAAGGCATCCGTCTCGGTCCAAAGAAAATATTCTCCGGTGGGTGATTTTAGTTCCAATTGGCCCTGGTTAATAGCACGGAGCTGCACAAACTAATCCATGGAGACGAAACACCTTCTCTCCCGTTGTTGACATACCCCAAGCAACCAAAAATTCGGATAATACTTAAAAGCACATTTCAAAGTTCACATCAAGTTCTTGGCGAACTTGAAAGCTGCTTAAGACGCTATTAGAACATAAAACGTACTGAAATATTACTTAAAACGAGAAGCTTAGTCTTCGGACATCTGACAAGAACCGACTGAAATCACAATTCTTTCTGTTCAAGATTTGCGGCTCGGTGTATGAAATTAGCGGGAACCAATCACGAATGAGCTTCGATCCGGATGGTTTAAAATCGGTTTCCCGTGTGTGTATGCTGCCTTCCACCCATCGAAAATGAAAACGATGGCCTCTGCTAGTAACCCATAACGATACAAACTGATTCATTCCCCACAGCTCACAAATAATTCCTTCTCGGTATTGTACAGCCCTCCGTTCGCCCCAAGCAGCCAAAAACGAATGTTAATAGAAATAAATCTGCAATGGACCTATATTTAAAACTTCGTGATTTAAGTATTCGGTTGGTGTATCATATTGATGGGTTTGAACGAGGTGAAACGAAAATTTTCACCATTTCCGAGTAGTTTTTGTAAGATTTTTCAAGTTTTTCGTTATTAATGCTTGTCATATGTACTCCAAATTTTAATACTACAATGCTGAAAATATTTTCGACAAAAAGGCGATAAAATTGATTAATTCCATAGAGTACAACAAAAGATATAAACGTTTCAAATCTTACACGACTTTTCTTCATAAATTTTGAGAAGCCGTCAGTGGTTAGTCGCGACAACACAACGTAATCTATCATAAACGTAGGCGAGCACCAACATATACAGCGAAACAACTCGTGAAACACCAATTTGCTACCGTACACTTTACCGTAAACACTTTGCGAATGCAAAAAAAAATCATTTTGGGCCATGAATCGTACTTTACATTCTTGCATCATGATTTAAGTGGAAACGATGGCTATTACACAGCATTGAAGTAACACCAGACGATGTTATATATGCCGGTCAATAGAAATTCGTGTTAAACAAGCGCAGTCGATGGAGATGTTTAGATCAAAAACAAAACAAGCGCAGTCGATGCAGATGTTTAGGTCAGCAAATGCTTACCGAAATTGAAGAAATTCATCGAAAAATATCGCGCGCATCAACAAATCATACTTTGGTCGGATTTTTCAAGTTGTCATGCGGAAACTACCGGTGGGTTGAACAGACAAAAACTTTAATTTGTTGCCGAAAAAGGACAATCCTTCAAACATGGCGCATCAAATCGAATTTTGGGACTGTTATCAAACGTATACATCAAGGGCTGTGAAGCTCCAAACGAGCAGCAATTGATTTCTCGAATCAAACAAATGAAATTAAAAAGAAATCGTCCAAAATCTAATTCAAGGTGTTCGTTGCATGCGTAAAATCGAAATGTAAATTCATTTTTGGACAGTTTATAAATAAAACGAAATACCATTAAGTGAAGCTAATTCGATGTTATGTTTTTAAATGGCGTACACTGGAATTTAGTCTAAATATTTTCCTAATCATGTTAGTTGATTATAGCCTACGATCTAATTTTGCATCTCGTTTCGGTTCGTAAAATGTAAATTCTGCACTTATTTTATTACCTTTCATGTCAAACCAAATCTGGAATAAATATAGTTGTTTTGCAGGGCATGGCGACCAAATAGAACAGAAACACAAATTATACCTTCCATCCGCAATCAAATTCACCAATCAATTACAAACAGTCAGTAATTATCTTTTACCATTTAGTCTAATTTGAGATTAAAGTTAATAAACGTTTCATGCTTAGACAAGCGTCCCAAGCTAAGACGTCCATGGCCAGGTTGAGGTTAATAGTGTCAACACAACAAATCCAGATTATTGTATTTTTACAAAGTCTCTGTTCGCCCAAATATATGCGAAATCGAAAAATAAACTACTTGTTTAGGATTACCGTACAGAATGAGTAAAGTGACCCAGAAAATCCGATGAGAGTGTAGGGTTTACTCTGTAACCCCACTCGCGCACGCTAGCCGTGTATCACTTTCGTCTTCTATTCGTTTTCGTCACCCACACTAGGATAGTGATCAGCTTCTGCGATACGTCAGACCGCAAGGAGCTGACAAGTTGAATTGAACCGTTGGAGAGTGCACATCGCTGCAAATAAAATTGAAGTTCCACCACACCATATCTTTTTCCTGTCGCCGTTGCCTGCTGAAATTATCACCCGCTTCCAAGTTCCGTCGCGAGTGGAAGGTTTGATACCGCGAATTTCTACCGGTCACAACACTACTTTTTTGGTTGAAATTATGATGAATCAGTTTTCCGTGTAATGGCGTAATATACACACTAAAAATAATGAAATTTAAACGACATGTAAATCAATACGAATGTAAACATATAAGAATTGAATTAGAAATTTGATTGAAAATTACGTTAAAATCAATGCTCTCAATTGGAGCATCAAAAAGCATACAATTTTACACTTTCCTTCGTGTAAAATTACATGTCATTCATTTTACAGCAATATTCGAATAAAAATACATTGAAGAGCATTGGTTTTCCATTTAAAGAAACTGTAATTTTCAATCTATGTGTAATATTATAATAAAATTCGTTGAAGAAAGCACGACAAGTCGTGTGTATTTGTGGTGAAACCTAATTTTACATTTATATTCATGCTCCAAATATGTGCATGCAAATAAACTTAAAATTACAAAATATTTTTACATTTCTAAGCACTAATGCGTATTTTGCAAAATGTAAAAAATGACCCTGAGCATTTAAGGGTTAAATACGCTGATGGCGCCAGTTTCAGTCAATCACTAAACCAATCGTTGGCGAAACTGACAGCTCTATCGTATAGCATCTGATGCAACCGGTATCCAAGCAACGATAAACGTGATATGCGCAAAGGAGAGCGATGAAGTAAACAACACACTGCTATGAATGCTATCGAACAGGGGTAACATTAACGAGTGTTAGCATCGCTGCGCCATCGAACGACAATGCATTGAATTATTCGGTGTTATTCTGTATTACTACGAATTAATGTGATTTGCTTTCTCAAAATCGACAGCACCATTGCAACGGAAGATTCGATTGAACCACATCGTTTCTTTGCCAAATATTTGACACTAGTGTGGGTACTTAGTACTCGGTACTCGGTCTGTGAACACAAAAACGTGACGAATGAAAATTTTTAAAGTCACGTAAATAAAAAAACGAAACGAAACGAACGAACACAAAAAATTAACACATCTATTTGTATACCGAAAGTTGGATGTGATATATCCGATGTCGTGATGTTAGTGGTATATACGATATTTTTTCTTTTTTTTATCGCAAATTTTTAAAGTTGGATATCTTGTACTGTGTGCTCTTTGATACTATGGAAATGTTCGTTTACGGTTGACATTACTCATGTTTTGTTCTGCAATCGGCAAGACTAGTAAGCTTAGTTTAGAATAAGTAAATTGTGTCGATAATTCAGTGGTTTCAGTATCTAGAACAGCAGTAGTTATTTTCTATAGTGGAAAAAAAAGAATTTCGGTGTATTTTGTGTGCGAAATTGCTACTGCCTGGGCCATGAGTTCTTCAAACGTATCTGTGGTAAGTTGTACTTGATTATACGTGATTATGCGGTGCGGTTAGCATTCTTTCAGTGGCATGATTCAGAATTGTCACGCGCCTAAATGTAGATGAAAGTACAATTTTAGCAAACCGGTTACTCATATTCAAAACTTTGCCTTTGGGGTGTGAATTATTTAAACTATAACCTCGTTCCACACACTCATGTATATCGACAAAATATTGCTATAAACTAGGGTGTTATACCTATTTTTGCCATGTTTTGTTATTGTGGTTGGTAAGAATTCATTTGGAATGCATCGATTATTGGCCGAGAAATCATTGAAGTCTGGGGGGGCGAGGTCTCCATGTCTAATATGTTTAAAATAGGTGTATCACCCTACAACTTGTTGAATGTTCTGGGATTTACCTTTCTTTATGTACACTGAAATATTGTACTAGATGTTTACTACTAAAACTATTACGAATCATTCTAGTTACTAGGTGACATGACTGTGAGAATAGGGCCCACTTTATCATTGCAGTGAAGCTCTATTTTTTAATTTCGCCGTTGGGATCCGATAATTTGTGTCGATAATTTAGTGGTTGACATATCGGGGCTCTTTTGCCGACCGAAATCAACTCTTCTTAACGTGGTTGACTCTGCTGAAAATAATAGAAGACTGTTGGTACGATTTCAGCAATTTTTGTAAATGTTTCGTAGCATAACATATATTGCAAAAAATACGTCTTTATTCAAATTACGAAACAATTTTTTTTTTCAAAATTGTTACAGAATGAAAACGAAATTTCCCCAATTTAAAAAAAGCTGTAAGCAACCGTTGTATGTGAACCAAATCACGATATCTGACAATCCTGACACATTTACGCAACCCTGTAGTACTAGAGCACAAAAATATCTGTTTTATTCATCAAATATCGGAGCCCAAAGCTCCCTTATATTTATGATGTCGACTATGTCGACTGCTACTGGACATGCGCTTTTCAATCTAAAATACTGCGAGGTGTGAGTATCTACTTTGGGCTCCGTTCCTGTGCCTTTATCCCGGCTTTTCGCGCTCATTTCGAAATTTTACGAAATGACCGATACACAGCCGACACTACTGATTCATAAATAAGCTGGGTGAGACCTTTCCGATAGCACCCACCTTAACAAGTTTTCTATTCATTTAACCCTGCAACGGTTTCGTGGAGTACATTTGTATCCCAATATAAAAATGGCTAACGTTTATTGAATTTATTAACAATTTAATAGATTTATCTTATTTTCTTCTGCGGAGTACATAAGTCTTATATTATGTCATATTTTATAGAAGCCTTTTAAATACGTCAAAATTTCCCTTTTTCGTAATAAGCACAACAGACTCAGGAATTCTGGTTGGTAAAGCTGTATCGTTGTGCAACATGAGGCCATCCTAATTCGCCATTTACCTCTGATTCAGAACTCCTATCGCTCTAAGACAAGACGTGACAATCGGCTTCTTATTTTTCATTCGACATTCTTCTTTTCGCAGATTTCCACCCTGCTGAAATCTTCCGAACAGTGGTGCTATTTTTAAAATGAAAATGGATTCTTGTTAATTTATTTTATGCCTGCAATATTTTGTATCTTGAATCCATTGTATTAATAAAGGGTGCCGTTTTTCCATGTCATGGGTGTTTAGTAAGGTTTGATGAAACCATTTTCTGACAAATTTTAGATTCATTTATTCATTTTTACTTTTCTAACGATAATAATATTATTTGTCAAAAGTAATTACATTATTTTTCTATCAATATAGCAACACTGCCAAACATAATTTATCCCTGCAGTAACATTGCGTACGGTGCAAAAAGTCAGAATCAACCAATCAGGAGCTGGAACATTCTGACGTAAAATTGGAACAAAAACGACCCCCTCTATTGTCATGTCTTGTCTTAGCTATCGCTTACCTCTCCGCCAGGCACGTAGCCAGAGGGGGACCAGAAGACTGAAGACCCTCCAAAACTTTCCAGAAATAAATTAGACAAAAACATGAATTTCGGTAACTCTTGAAGTTTGTAAATACGCGAGAAAAGGTTTGAATAAATGGATCAGAAAATGTTGCGCACAACTTGTATTTCTGTCGTAGGTCATCAGTGCCTTCGACTAATCATTGCATTTAAGCGTTTTCAGCACAAGTAATATTGAAGTTTGCTGCAAATGGTATAGACACATTCCAGCGTTATGGGACAACGTTTGCACGCATCATGCAACTGTTAACAGCTCGTCGTATGAAAAATCATACGATGTACGATATAAAAACTTAATTGAATACTTTAAACATTCGAAAACAACGTTAATGTTATGAGTTCGTTGTTTTTCAGGTTGTCCTTTCATCATGAGAGGTGAAAATGTCGCGTTAGGGGACAACAGAGCAAAATATTGATTTTCTAACCTACACTTGTATTTATCAAAAAACCTGCTCTATCTCTAACTTTAGAGCATCCATCTGTTCTAGGAATTTGATCATAGTCATAGAACAAAACTGTATACTTAGATTTTCGGGCTTTCAGGAATTTTTTTTTCACGACCGATGCGAACGCTGCGTTAGGGGACAACACCAAAATGAATACAAACGGTCGCATATGAAATGTTGTCCCCTAACGCGACTGAAGTGTTTGTTGAAGCTCAAACAAAGCAACGTATATTACCTCTAAACCTGTAAATAACTTAAAATAAAGATTTGAAATGCCAAACCAGATGTATTTCTAGTTTCACCTTCATATATATTTGACAAATGATATTTAGAAATCAAATTTATACCACAGTGTGGCCCGGTATGGAAGAGATTGTAGTCCACTATCGCAACTTTATAATGGTTCGGAAAAGGAGATTTCAAATATCATACTCTGTTGCGTTTCGGCTTCGCCTCATCAGAAACCGACACTAACTTATTGTCGGAATAGATTAGCGCCGGTTTGACGCAAATCCCTTAAAACTAAAACACACTTTATGTTTCAATCGAACGACTGATCAAACGTGATGTCCCGTTCGAGCAGAAGTTCTGTTTATGCCGATGAGACACGGTGAAGCCGAAACTTGTCTTGGCTTAGCAGGCCTATGCGAAATAGCATAGTGGTTTCAAATAGTTTTGGTAAGTTGACTACATTATTGAAATCGGAAAATATATGAAATAAAATTAACTGTTTATTAGGGTGACTCAACAAATTTTTATCGTTGTTGACCAAATAAGTTCTCTTCAAGTAATTTTGGTGCGCTGACTTTGTTTTTTGACACTATAAAAGCATGAAAATAAAATTGACTGTTGATTAGGGCAGATCAAAAAACGCCATTATGGTGGTTCAATATTTATTTTCTTGTTGCGTTCAAAATAAACAAATATGACTCTGAAGTAACTCAAAGGTAAGCCTGTCAAACGATTTTACTTAGTCAAGTAGTTATTATATTTACATACTGTATATAATGTTGTCGCGAAATTCAAAAGAGAATATCGCACTTCCAGTTCAACCTCTGGCGTTTTTACAACCTCATAGATGAGCAAGATAACACTTAATAGTGATGATTGCGGAAATTGATCAAAATGTAGTCGATTTACGCGATTTTTGGAAAAGAAGGGAAAGTCCCAACTTTTTGAAAATTTTGATATATTACAGTACAAACATAAATTTCGTTAAAAAAATTCACACAATTGCGGTCTTATGAGTCAGCTGGCCTGGCTTGCCATTGAATTTCCTAAATGATAGAAAACTGGAGAATTTCGTGAAATTGTAGCTTTTATTTGCGAATTCTCAGAAATGCGTATCCTTAGGATAAAATTTTGACTGTAACGTGCTATAAAAACATTAAAAAGCTGCGTTAAACTACGATGTTTGGTTCATGTAGAAGAAAATCAATTCCGAAAAGACAAACAGTGGTTTGTTCCAAGTGGTCAATAATTATCCCGTCAATTCGAAAAAATATTAAAGGAGGACGAGTGAGTAAATTAGTTTGAAAAATAAGTTCTACATGACTAATTCTAGGCCAATTTTTTATCACATAATGTGTTAATCTACGTTGTAAAAATTTTCGAACATACTTACCTCCAAAGTTGACAGCTTCAAAATTATGTAACCTTGACCTTAAATATTCTTATCATTGATATTGAAGGCTGTAAATTAGCATTTCAAAAACCATTTAAATACTTTTTGCCGATAATCAGTATTCTGACTGCACAACAGCCTTAAATTAGCATGCTCAATGCTTTCGAATCATTTTGAATGGTGCACTCAAAATGCTTGGTAAAAGCAATTTAAATGCTAGAAGTTTGCTTTGAATTATTTTGATTATAATCATATTACGTTTTCGTCTGAGCTCTACACACTTAATTTTTCCTGCCGAATCTCAGCTTTTTTCGCATCTATTGCCAAAATCTTAACAGCTGAGATATTAGTAAACAATTTTTGGGCTGAGATCGCAATAAAAGTGACGTTTCATAGCTGATACTCGGAAAATATCTCACCGAAAATCATTCCCATTCCCACAAATTTCCAAAAGTCTCCGTGATGATTTGAACAATTGGTCAGACAATTATTATAGTAAAATTTAATTAAATTAGTATCGCTGACTTTTCTTCAATCCAAATAATTTTGGTTTGGAGGGGGTTTTAACCCCCAAAACCCCCCATTGGCTACGCCACATTTAAAAACATAGTGGAATTAAATGGAAGAAAACCTTTGAAATATTACGTACATTCCACTAAGACCTCCGTTCGCGTATATATTATGATTGTTGTGTTAGGGGACAACGCAAAAATGGTCAATTTTCGCCCCCCTTTTACCCGGCGATCCATTTACTCAAACAATCTGTGTACAAAGATGAAATCTTTGTACAATATGTGAACAATAAAATGGCATTTAAGATTACTTCAAAGTAATTTTATTATAAACCTACCGGTGTGGTACGGAAAAATCAATTCAATTATTAAAAACCGATTTTATCCACCTAGCAGTGAGATGAGACATTTCTTACACATATCACTGTTGGATCATTCATTAGTTTGCAGAACTCATGCGTAGTAGGCACCCAATAAGAGGTGGAATGAAAACAGTTTCTAGTCCTGCACGAATAAAATCTCAAATAAACTGAATACATAATAGAAAATCAATAAAACGAACGAAATAAAAAATAAAGCAAAAAATTCCCGAACCAAATAAGATTAGCTCACTAAATGAAAATTTAGACTATGTTTAAAAATAGTTATAAGATTAATAGAATAAATTGACTCTAACTAACAAATTGAATGAAATAAATAAAAGGAATGACTGAACATGAAATGAATAAAATTAAATATTTGAACAAAATGAATTAAATGAAACAGATGATTCACATGAATCAAACGATTAAACTGAATCAAATGAAACAAATGAACTCGAATGAATCATATGAATCAAACGAATCAAATGAATCAAATGCATAAAATAAATCAAATAAATTAAATGAATCAAATTATTTAATGAATCCAGTGAATACAATGAACCAAATGAATAAAAGGGATCAAAAGAATGGAATGAACAAAATGAATAAAATAAAAAATAAATGAAATGAATAAAGAAAACAAACGAATCAAATGAAAGAAAAAACGAACTGAATTGACAAAATGAATAAAAAGAAGAAAATCAGCAGAATAAAATGCATTGAATAAAATGAAAAATTAAAATTTGACGCGAATCATATTGTCACCCATTCATTGCGTATCAGATCACTTTTCTAACTCATCTTTAGTTTAGGAATATTCATAAATTTATCGTATTTAACCTCAATCAAAATAAAGCACAACAATATTCCATTTCTCCTACTTTTTGTGATGGTTCACAACTCCCAGCCCGAGGACAACTTGACAGCTCCCATATATTGAACTCATAGGCAAATTTTGTGGTGATTTGGTGATGTCATGGCGGCTCGAATGGAACAAAATTTAAAAAAGGCGCATCCCATCTATTATTTTCTATAGCTATAAGAAATGAACAATTTAAGCATTTCTATCACCAAATTTATTTCGCTGTTCAAATTAAAAACTGACCATACCTTAACAGAAACAAAGCTTCCATTTTGGATCTAAAAAATCCAAGAGAAATAAATCGAATTTCAGAAATACAAGAAGATGGCTTTCAAAATCGAGCCACTTCCACTTATATTGAAATTTCCGAAAATCTTCGAGATCGAACCAACATGAAATCCTCCGGTAGACGCCGTTCAATTAGTTTTCTGTCGGGCTGGAGCTGAGTAGTAATATGCGAAATGAATTATGAAGGAATCCGTACCAAAACCATCGCAAAATCTTTTGGACAGAATTATTGCAAAAGTCGAATAAAACTTTGGCAAGAGCCGAACATAATTGTATATGGGGCCGTACACAAATGACGTAGATTTTTTCGGCGATTTTTGACCCGTCCCTCCCCCTCGTAGCATTTGGTTACAAAATTCTAACCTCCCCCTCGTTAATAACGTAGCATTTACCTACCCCCTCCCCCTCGTCCCATGCAAAGCGCCCAATTTTCTATTATTTTAAATACATGTCCTTTCAAAATGTTTGACGACTTTTATCAACATTTTCATTATAACAGCAAATTGCGTGCAAAATAAGCCCATTTCATCACAAATATAGTGTTGATTGTTTTGTTTGGAATTTTATATGTCAAGGGGAGCATTAAGAGAAGATCTCTCAGTTCACAATCCTGCAGCTGCCAATGATTCTAAGAAGCATACGTTCATCTAAATTACTAAATTTTATTTGGTTGAATCCGAAGTGAAAATTTAATTCAGCTTCAAAACTAAGTCTAATAGTTAGCAACATTAACTAACTAATGTAGCAAGTTAAATCCGCATTCAAAATCTTTTCGTATTTTTGTGAACTTGTAATTCCGCGAATCGTAAAATTTACCTCATGAAAAACCGCATCAAAAGTAACTTGTTTGAATTTAAATTTATTTCTCTTGGGAATAATGGAGGATCATTAAATTGTTTTCTCTAAACAATGGGCTTTAAACTTAATGCTACGTCGCACAACTTCTGACCCTACCCTCCCCCTCGTCACACTTCGTCACAAATTTGGTATACCCTCCCTACCCCCCCAAATGCTGTGTTATTTATGCATGGCCCCTACTCCTGGCAGCATTCTAAAACCGGACACTACCGGTTTTCTGCCAGAATTCTGGTAAAAGCGCACAAATTTGATCCAAAACCAATTTTGCTAACTGTGTAGAAAATCCCACATATTTCGTATATTCCCAAACAAAATTCTAGAATTCTTGACGTTCTAAATTAATTTGAAACAAGATGTCATATGTTCTCGAATTGTTAGGCTTGGTGATTTACTTTCATTGGCCAAAATGATTTTCATTCATATTTCTCGGGCAAAAATCACAAACGATTTACCGATTACACGCTTCACACAACAATAAAACAAAAAAAACAACGACTTCCAGTTAAATTTATAATAAGATTTATGTACCTTGCTGACAGTTTCCAGTTAGGGATAAATTTATTCTCTAATAATTGTTTTCTTTATCCACATTTTGGATGAATCAACACGGTTAAAATAAAATACCCAAAAATGGGTATTCAAAGTACCCAGTTTTATGTTCCATTCTAGCTGTCACAAATTGGGTGCTCTTACGAATTAGAAACTGGGTAAAATACTACTCATCTCAAGGTTGCTGCTCAACAAGGAAAATGAGCAAATTTTTACTCATAAATGGTTTAAAAATACTTTGCCATTTTTTTAAAGGTGAAATCATCGGGACATGGTACAGTTATAAAAAGCATCTTAACAAGAGCTAATTTCACTGTTATTATTTTACAATGCAACTTTGGTAAGTACGTTCACTATAATTTTACAATCGGTCTATTAATGGTCAATTGTATTCTAGCATTTCATATTACTTGCTAAACACAGAAATATTACGAGTAGAGGGTTGTATAGCGCACCAGGCCTTGAACGTGGATCGAGTTCTTTGTCGACGCTACATTTTACAAATATTTACGCCCTGCTGCAAAAGTTTTGTCTTGAAGTGGTTTACCTGTGAAGAGTCAACCGGCGAAAGTGAAAAGTTTCGAGCTGCAACCTGTTTGTGTGTGTGTAATGGATTGAATAATAATTAATAAATGATGATTTACAGTTTATGCCTATCTATTTTTGGCGATCGGCACTATTTGTTTCTTTCGAAATTGAAATTTTCTGAAATTACTCAAAAATGGGTACTATTTTACTCAATTTCGATTCTTTTCTATATGCACAACTGAGTAAAAAATTACCCATTTTTTGACATATACAGATTTTACCAATTATTACGTATATGATGTTTATCCAATAAATGAGTTTTCACAGTTTTGTCGGAGATGGCTGTTATAATACGCATTAATGGGTACTTTATTTTAACCGTGTAGTCGGAAAGATGTAGTACCGATGTCGGATGGAGATGAACTACTTCGATCAGACATCCTATTGAACTATTAAACAAATTTTTCTCAATTATGAGTAAAAGCGTTTTAGTTGCAATGAGTAGCTGAAGGCTTATCCTTAAGCAAGCTCTCTGAACTGTCAGAAAAGTGAGGTTAAACATTTTCATGCAATGTTTTATTCGCAACGCAACGGGATCAAACAAGCACAATGAGATGTGAGGTGATACTCCGTGATAAGGTAGACTCAAAACATGAGTTCCAATAAAATTTATATATGCTATAATCGATATTAAATTTTTTCGATAATATCGATATTACCATCAAATTAATTGAAGTTTATTATTGTAATATACATTGATACAGGTCATATACATTAACTGATGAGTGTGACCTACAATACTATGAATAAATACAATAAGCATTGATTACAAATAATTGATAATTACTTTCTTTTGCACTAAAGACAAATGTCATATTAGCAATACCATAATAGAACCGTAAATATTAATGTAAACTGGGTATGCGGTTGAAAATTTGTTACAGTGACACAATCCATGAAATGCATAGAAAAACAGTGTAATGATTGAAACGTCAGCAGAACGCTAGGAAAAGTGAAACGCAAATCTGAGCCGGAAGAGAGGATGAGTAAATTGCGTCGAGAGAGTTCCTTGTTAAAAAAGACCATTCTGTAAACGTATGTTGTGGAAACAAGACGTCAATTTCGACAGCGGTAAATTTGCGACTTTAAAAATAACCAGGTGGTTACAAGGTGGAAAACGACAATGGGGAACGTGCCATTTGAGCCAGACGCTACTGATTCCTGATAGGTGAGCTGCGTACAATACAACCTAAGACAAGACGTGACAATCGGTTTCGTATTGACCATTGTATGAAACGCCTTAACCTTACAAATTTGAAAAGTGCTGGTCCTTTTGTTTACAGTTTGGACTTAACAAATTTGAATTCCATTGAAATAAGCTTAGTGCTAATAATTAATTACCAAGAAATTTAACCGCAAAACTACTTACCAATTCAGAGAACACTAGAAGTAATTGATAAACAAATAATTAGTTCACTTATTAGATCTTTCATATACGTATTCGCACAGTAGGGAATAGCACAATTTAATTTTAAGGCGCTCTAGAGAACATTTATACTCCTAGAAACATGATTCCCCATATATTTCAAATGCTTCATTTTGAGAATACGAATAATCTCTAAGTTCAAAATATAATCAACAGGACCACCACCTGTCACATTTAATGCATGACGTCACTGTGCAGTGACCAATTTTTCCTTCGACATTCTTCTTTTCGCACAGTTTCACCCTGCCGAAATCTTTCAAACAGTGTTGCTATTTTTATTAATGAAAATGGAGTCTTGTTAATTTATTTTATGCTGGAAATATTTTGTATCTTGAATCCACTATATTGATGAAGGGCACCGTTTTTCCATGTAATGGGTGTTTAGTAAGATTTGATGAAGCCATTATCTGAAAAATTTTAGACTATAGTGTGGTTTTGTTAAAGTTAATTAACCACGTATGCGGTAAATGCATGATAAATATTTGTTTCACTTTGCGCAATTTTGTCATTTTTACTTTTTTAAAGCGGACCCTACACGAGACAAGAATATTGTCAATAAAAATATTGTCAAGACAGCTTCAATACGTCAATCCCATTTGAATCCTACAGAATCAATATTTTCAAAATGTCCTTACACGATCAATATATTGATCAATAATTGGTTTATTGTCAATATTTCTGCTCGTGTAGGGTCCGCTTAACGATAATAATTTTATTTGTCAAAAGTAATGCCAATCTTTCCTATAAATATAGCAACACTGCCAAACTTCATTTCGCTATCTCTGCAGTAACATTGCGTACGGGGCAAAAAGTGAGAATCAACCAATCAGGAGCTGGACCATTCTGACGTAAAATTGGAACAAAAACGGCCCCCCTTATTGTCACGTCTTGTATTAGAATACAACATACTAACTACGATATGCTCGTTGCCAGTTTTGTTATAAACAATAGGAATAAGTATAATCACAGCCGATGTAATCATCGCATCATTATTTTTGAATGACATTTGAAATTGTCCACCCTGTTGAAATACGGTTTAAGTGCCATCCTTTGACAGTTTACTGAATAATCATTTGTTGTATAGCAGCGGTACTAATGAGACGAATAAAGAATCATCTACCCTTGATCTAGCCAATTGAAACATCTCTGTCATGAGTCATAAAAACAAAACTATTATCTTACATTCCGATGCAGAACTTGACCTTTCTATTTCAACAGATAACACGGTCAAATCGTAGTACACATGACAATAACGAGGCTACTAGCATTCTGAATGCTTATTCGTCTGGGCTCGAACATATAACGACTAACTGATGTTTCCAGCACCTTATCTTACCACGTGCTTCTGTTGTGTTTTCCTATACGGGACCGAAATTACATTACCGTACAAATTGTACCAACTTATAACCGTGGCTTTCCAACACAATAGCTACAGCATATAATAGAGATGACGTACGCCATCACAAACATCGTCCAATTTTACGTGTATGAATAAATTGAATTTATGCATCGGCATCAGCCGCAGAGTTTTACGTGATTCGCCACACCAGGCCCGAACTATTCTTGCATGGGTGAATTGTGCCAATATATCGAGTATGGTTTGAACATAAAAAGAGCCCCCATGGTACTTGACATATTCCAAAATTTCATTTTGAATGGAATGCTAGTTTTTTTGTATGGGTTTGTATATTCTCTTTCCCGAACAAAAAAGTGACGGCATGTGTTGATGCACCCTTTGCCCAGTTGCGTATACTCTCGAGTTCTTGTCATGTCAGAGCATCCTGTTTTTAGAACATGTAAATGGCAGCACTTTCCATCAGCGCTTGTGAACATCAAAGAGAATAGGGAAAGAGGCGAATAGTGTGAAGCAAAAAATACCTTATTGAGCAGACCAATCGAGCAATGTAAATAAACATTACTCATGCGCTCTTATTTCTCACTTTGCGGAGGGGCAGTATTGTACACGACGCTAACATATTTTGATGAAAAACAATAAAGATTTGAAATTATGTTTTCCGCCGCATAGAAATTAAAATTTTGATAGTATATTGATAAATCATGGTTGTAAAGCGTATTTATTATTATGAACTAGTTTGAGAATATCTTCGTCGAGCGACATTTTTGTATGTTTTCTATGGTTTTTAATGTTCTACGAAACGAACAGGTCAAACGGCTACCCAATAAGTATTTAAATAGTTTTACATTTTATTTAAAGGTCGCCTTTGGTAAAATATGCCACTTAACAGCATATACTATTGCTTGATGGTTACTTGGGAAGGTTTATGGGACATGATTTCTTGGTTTGAATGACTAAAACAGGTATTTATATTTGATGCTCTAAATTAATTGTATTACACAAATCTCATAGGGCCATTGAACGACTATCGTGCTTAATGGATCGCGATTTGTAAGGTTCGTGAATTTTAAGTCTAAAGCCTACAAATCTTTCAATTATTTTAGTTTTAATGTCATGCCAATCTTCAAACGAAGAAAATTTGATTGCTTTCATTAAAGTAATTAACGTCGTGGCAATGTTATTATTAATATTCGCAAGTGTTTCAATGTTATCACGAAAAATCCTCTCTAATGCGACAAAGAACATATACACCGGTTCAGTGATATAAATTAATGAGTTACCAGTATAGTCCTTCAAAATCGAGTACTTCGTGTACTGCTTTAAAAATGGATATTCACTGATGCACGGTATGAAGCAGTCTTCACAAACCTTGTAGTTTTTCGCTACGCTTCCAAGAATATATCCGCCAATATGATATATCTGATTCTTCTCAGAGTTATCAAATGTTTCATCGTCAAAAATTATGTTGGAAAAATCGATATCAAATAGCGTACAATCTTGTTGGTTATTGTTCTCATCAGTAGTTTTTTCCAGATTCTGTAGGTTACTCGTGAAATCTGTTAACCACATCCTATCGTCGTGATCGTATGATGATGAAGGAATTCGCATCATAAACTGGGACACAGATAGCAACTTAAGGTTATCCTTAAACTGAAGAGCGGTTGGTCGTTTTTGTTTAAATCTGATTAAAGAGAATACATTTTCGATGCAATCTTGAGTAAACCGAGAAGTGAAAAGGCATGGATATTGCTGTTCGAATAAAAAAAACCTGTTTTAATCCACCTAGAGGTGCAATTGTGCCTTTCTCATTTCTCCAAACTATGATTTAATAGCTGGTTCGTACAATATAACTTTATGGAAATGTCTTTCATTCTTATTACACTTGGTAAGTATATATAAGAGCACCTTTTTGCATTCATCGCGGTATCGGTTTGAATCGGAGTTTTCTATGTGATCGACCTCCACAACCCGTAACTCCGGTGCTGGAAGTCGGATGGAGATGGAATTTAATATCAGTTTCTGGGGACGCAACACCTTTCATTTGAGACTAAGTTGAGCAAATCTAGCCATTTTCGAGAAACCAATATAACCGTTATTCTGACTTTGGATGCTTCCGGATCCGTCGATGGTGGCCAGTGTGGCCAAAGAGACTTTGAATGACTGTTGGGGACCTAGATCTACAAATTCAACAGTTGTGTTTACATTTTGAAAAAAAATCACCTTTTTACATTCATCGCAGAATTCGTTAGAATCGGGATTTGCTGCGTGATCGTACGTATCACCCTGTAATTCAGGAACCAGAACTCGGATCCACACAAAATTCAACAGCAGCTGATGAACCTTTCATTTAAAATTAAGTTTGTCAAAATCGGTTCAGAAAATTCCGAGAAACTGATTTGGAAAAATCAACAAATTTTGTTTTGTAACCATACTCTTCAACTCGTAATTGGGAACAAGATGTCGGTTGAAAATGAAATTCAATAGCAACCTATGGGAATATTATACCTTTCATTTGAATCTTAGTTTGTAAAAATCGGTTCAGCCATCTCCGAGTAACCGATGTGGACATTTTGTTAACAAATCCGCACATACACACATACATACACACATACACATACACACATACATACATACACACATTCATACACACAGATATTTTGCGATCTCGGCGAACTGAGTCGAATGTTATATGAGACTCGGCCCTCCGGGCCTCGGTTAGAAAGTCGGTTTTTGGAGCAATTGCATAACCTTTCTATATAAGAAAGCCAAAAGAATAATATTTAATTAGCTTAATAAGCATGAGTTCAATGTTATCTTCATGTGATTATAATTTGCAAAGGTTGGTGGAATGCGTTTGAACGTGTAGGGAATGGGGGTTTAGTAGAGTGGGTGTGGAGGATGCGTCAGAAATCCTTCATCTTATTTCGGTATACGGGGTGGATGAAGGAAATCTGGGCGTGAGGGTGATCCAAGAAGAGGGGAGTGATGAAGGAGGGAGGTGTAAGGGCAAGGTGGGCAGCGGTGGGGGGGGGAAGGGGCGGCTACGCAATACTCAACTGCATATTTTGCCTTCCATTTGAGACTTGGTTTGAGAAAATCGGTTCAGTCATCACCGATGAACCGATGTGACTTTAATTGTGGAATATGCCCGGTATTCCGGACTTCCGGAATCGTCGATAGTGGACAATATATTCAAAGAATGTTTGATTGGCAATCAGTGATCTAGATCTGCGATTAGAAGTAATTTGGTGACCATTTCAATAGTTTTTAGCCTCTGAGGTATTACGATTGTACCGATTTATATGGGAAATTCCAGTGTATCCTTACTAACACCCCTGTAACTCCGGAAGCAAGAGTCAGAACCGAATGAAATTCAGCAGCAGTCAATGGCATTACTGTATCTTTCATTTGAAATTAAGTTCGTAAAAATCGGTAGAGAATTAGTTGTGGAATGGGTGTGATATTAGCTTAGGAACTTGGCGGGTTCCCCGAGGGCGTCATGAACCGTCATAGGTGGCCAATGTGGTCAAAGCTGCTTTTATTGATCATTAGTGATCCAGACCTGCAAACTAGAGTAATGTTACATTAATTTTAATATGTTTTACATCATTTGAACATTATGGTGGTACCAGTTTATATGGGAATTTGCTGTGTGACCGCACTCTTCAACCCGTAACTCCGGAACCGGAAGTCGGATCAACTAAAAATTCAATAGCAGCTTATGGGAGCGTTATACCTTTCAGATGAAACTAAGTTTGCGAAAATCGGTTCAGCCATCTCTGAGAAAATTGTGTGAGTTTAAATGACACACACACACACATACACACACACACACACACACACACATACATACACACACAGACATTTGCCGATCTCGACGAACTGAATCGAATGGTGTATGATACTCGGCCCTCCGGGCCTCGGTTAAGAAGTCGATTTTTACAGTGATTGCATAGCCTTTCTTTATATGAGAAAGGCAAAAATGTTTGTAAACGGAGGATCGAATTTGTGCACAAGATTGCTGCCGACTGCCAGGGTTTCCAGATCATGCGAACACCAACCTTACATTCAAATATTAGGTTCCTGAATGATGTTAGGAACGAGATGGAAAGCCGATATTCTTCCATATTATGGAAGGATAGCGCCAGTCCAGATCTGCGTGAGGAAATCAGCTTGAACCATCGCCAAACGGTTTCTACAAAAATGCTGTGGTTAGAAACTCCTTTCTTCCAGTTTCGGCGCTCAAGAATCGTAAGGCTGCAGCGACGTCGTGATTGACCAATTTGTATGAATTGGAAACTTTCATCGCGTCAAGTCGACTTCCATTTAAAAAATCTACTTCTTTCCAAGTTAATCGCGATGCCATCTTCAATCGCTTTCCTTCTTCAAATTTAACCAACTCTTGTAAGTGATATATATCAATACAATCAGTACTTAAATTGTTTTCGTTGACCATTTGTTCAGGCAGATATATAAATCGATTTTTCACCCATCCTTGGACACAGCTTTTGAAAACATGAACAGCATCTGGTATCAACTCAAAAGATCGTTCATCGCTGGCAGGGTGCTTTAGAGGGGGGCTGCTCAATACCTGGCCCTTTGTATGATTCAGTCCAAAATCATTTCACATTCGCACGTTATTTGGACCACAATCAGAGGTAGCAAAATGTACCTTCAATCCTATACGTTCAGCTCTCTTGATAATATCAATCGATGTAGCCTTCATGAAACCTTCTGCTGGCATAGAATTTCCGGAAAAATGGTACGCTACTATTTGCTTCCACCGACTGGAAACGCCTGCCAACATGAATACTAGTGCATGGGTTGCTTTACCCTGCTGTCCAGGAATCGTTATATCATCAAAATATTTTTTGTTGTTAGAGCAATAGCTCCTGCTTGGGTCAATGGACATTTCATCCATAATCAAGCCGCAATCTTTTTCAATAAGAGACATACAGTTTACTTTTGCTCCCATCAAAGTAAACACTTCTTCCAGTACTCCTGTATCGAAATGAAGGGTTTGCAGGTAATACTGCTGTGAACGAATTGATGGAATTGGAAAGTTCTTTTCATCGCGAAGAAAATTGTACCCCTTTGACCCACAAGCAAAACGGTATTCGAAACTGTCCGAAATTGTCTTATCGCTCCACTTTTTTGCTCTCTTCAGTCCTCTTGTCAAAATATTGACTTGATCTGGGTTAAATAACTTTGAAGCTGCATCCTCTTTATTACCGGAATACTTTTCATGCGGGTTATTTTCTGTCGGAGTAGCTTTATGCTTCTACTCTGCCGGATATTCCGTTGTTTGAGATCGTTCAATTTTCGGACAAGTCTGAGAAATGCGAAGAAAAGACAAAATTAGGATTAAAAATGCCTTTTCGTAAAAAAATATTTGATTCAATTACTTTTCGATCGTCTTCGATGATCCAGAGCGACCATTGGAAAATGCTGTCAAAGTTGTTCCTAACGATTCGTTTGAAATGGTCATTGAACCCACAGACTGATTCAAACTTACTGAATCCTGTTAAAATTAAAATACACAATTTTTAGTTTACTATGTAAATGATTGAGTATCAAACCGAAGCGCAGTCGTTGGTACCCTCAGTAGAAGATAAATCCGGTACGTTTTCGTAAATCGGAACTGAATTTGAGAGCCTCAAAAGTCTGCCGTTTTCCGATATACGATAAAGATCATCGTAGTTGAAATGGAGCTGAAAATATTGTCAGCTATGCATAAAATGGTTCCAAAATAACTAAAATGTCTTACGTTGCAAATCCTGCAATTATCAGAAACGATGTATTCATCTGGGAGCTTACAGAAAGCAATCCACTTCAGCCTTAAATCCTTTTTCGCTGGAAATCGAAAAAAACTTATATTTCGAAACCCCATGAATTGGTTTCTACAAAACTCGCGGCGCACTTCCTTTTAATTTTCACCGAAATCAAAATTTTTATCGATCACGACACGATGCGAATTCAAAACAAAATTGAAGTCATTTAAAATTATAGCTGGGGAAGCGGTTGCCAAACATTATGCGTTGAAATCATAATAAATAGAGTGTTGCCGTTTTGACTGGTTTTCACTCTTCGTCTCTTTCACTATTCTCTTTGGTGAACATAATAGACGATAGCTAGGTATAGGTAGGTGGCAACGAACGGAGAAGTGCATCCTATCGGTGAACTTTTGCTGTACCATTTGCTACTACATATCGATGTAATCGATATCAATGCAGCACAGTGTGTTGATGAATGGAAAAGGAAGGGGATTTCAAGCTCTAGTGGCATTCCAAGAGGGCACAAATTGTTTCATGGTTATTTGGCATTTTATGCTAAAAATAGAATTCCGGTTAACACACAAGCTCTGCTATGAGTGATCATAACAATCTACTCGTGTTGATCGGCTTACATAACTATACGAGTACAACTTACAGTGTTTCTGGCTTTTTGGCAAGTCTACTATGTAGCAAGTGAAACAAGGATGTCGTCATTGTGCTCTCCGGCAGATTGATGCAAATTACTTGGCTACAAATTATGTCACCGACAAGGATCTTTCCTAATGGAATAGATGCTTTTGCTCTTCAATTTATTCATAAATTGTTCAATTCTTCACTCATTCTGACATCGAAGCCCAGAGCTATGTGATCGTAATTTAGCAAGTTTACCAAATATCAGGGCCGGCGAAACACTTTTTTTCCGAGTGAGTAGTAAGATTTGGAGTGATTTCTACTCGTGCTGACGAAAGCTCAGTACACCATGTCTGAGCTGTAAATGTAAGTGAAAGTGAAAAATTCCCGATAATACCTGGTGGCTATTTGGATATACCCTTTGTTAACGGGCTGTGTGACCGACGGCTCAGCGAAAATAAGTTTATTGATTATTGATACTACAAATGTTCAACAGCTAAGTATCAATTACACTATTTTTTTTTTAAATTTCGTTGTATTAATGCTCTGTTTCCTCCGATAAAAACTTCTTTGCGTGGGTGATGAAACCCGTGTTGACTAATGGGAAGGTATCTCCGACTACAGACAGCTTCTCTGGCTCAATGGAGGTCAAATTGATTATTTATCCGATGGTATCAATGCCGATAAATCTCCTTCCGATATAAATTATATTCATCTAATACAACAGGCCCCTGGAAAGTCTACTTCCGCACCGAATATAACCCATTTACATCATCGATATATCGCGTAAACTAACTGAAAAAACACTTGGCCGAGCACGAAGAAGTATCTTGTCTACGTACCCGCCTGGGAAGTAGAGATTAATGGTGTAGTCTCCAACAATGGGCCTTAATTGAGAAATATGGGGTTGGCTCCTTTCAAAAGCCTTTGCTTCAGTAAGTGATAATTCTGGTTTGCAAGCAATGCGTTCAGCGTAAATCGAGGAGTATAAGAACTTATTTTCAATCAGTCTAATGACGAGCCTATCGCCGGATCTATTCTTCCAAACTTTGTTCTTTTGAACGGGGATCGTCTACCTGTTCGCCGTATTGTGCCTCAGGGTATTCTATTATTGCGAACAATTGAGCCATACAGCTACCCAATGTAGAAATGTAGAAATAACGACTAATTTATACACTCCCTTGTCTACTAAAGAGCGAGAGTCTGACAATCCCATTGAGGGAACATGTTCTGGTGTGCTTATAAATTTCTGAAAAAAAGAAAATCATTTCCTCTCCTAAGCTGCCTCGTAAAGGCCTGAGAGTTGTCGGTTGTCAAGTCCGAATCAAAGGCAGACATTGTTCCTCTGTACTTCGCACCTCAGCTGGTTCAAGACGACTTCAACTCCCACGGTACGCCATAGGGTTGTCTTCACGTTGATAATCGATCTATCTTACTGCATGATATTCGCGACAATTTCAATATGATCATGACTACTTCACCACCGCGGCCAAGCGTATTTGATTTATCATTGTAGTCGACCTCAATTAGTGTGTCAATTTTTTATTGATTGGAATAGCTACGCGGTTTCTATATCCGAAGCAATCGAATCAAAACAAGAAATTCCCCCGGCGGAAGCATATAAGGTTTTAACTGGCTTGATTATCGACGCAGCTATTAAAGTTCAAATTAAACGAGATCCGACACAAACAGCAGTGGATGGTCTCCCACTTCGTGGTGGGTAGAGAGCACTCAGAATGAATGTCAGATGGAATGTCGGATCGCCCGATTTTATTCCGAATATATGCAACGTTTGAAACGCAAATGAAAAACTTACTGAATGCTGAAAACGCGGTTTTTGGCACCGGTTTGTCGACGGATTAACGAGAAAAATGATGTTTCATCAGGTGGCTAGGTTCTACGTTGTGTATTCTACTAAACCGTTGATCGGAATACACGGAAACAAAAATCCTTTATTCGGCGACCACAGCATTCCATATAGATCTACACTCAAATATTCTCCCCACAAAACTGATGGTTTTATATTTACCCTTCGACGACCATGTCCACATCGTTACAGTTCCAAGAATTCGATGGAGCATTGAAAGCACTCATTGCATTTTCTGAGGAAAACGTGGGAGTTCCTTAGTTCTTTATCTAAAAAATTATATCAAATTACCTTAGTTTGAATTCTTTTGCATTACTCCATTCCGGGTAATGTGAAGACGGACACTTAGCTTAGAATGATAACAAGAAAAGGCAAACAGTTAGGCATTAGAAGGTTATGTTCATTAATGATCGCGTAGCTTCAACGAGTTTTTCAGTATTTCTTATCAGAGGACGCTCGAAAATTGACAAATTTCGTGGAACAATGGAAGTTTAGGAATCCCAAAGGCAAATAAGCCATGGTTCAAGGGGATGGATAAGGCTCGTGACTTCATTCGGATTATATCTCGGGTCATGTCCAGTCCTTATACGAAGCACCTCCGGTGTAGTGCGGTCGTGGAGAGTGGCCTCTGCGCTTATGGTGGCGATTATCGCAACATTAAACATGTTGTCTGGTCGTGCGCCTAGTGCCCTAGCGCCAGATCTCCGTCTCAATTATACAGATTTAGTTCTCTTGTCATTTGGTTGATATGCTAACAGCTACCTGTAAATCTGGTCACAAAAGAGTTCCCAGTGGATCCAAGGAGGGCAGTCGGCGATCGGGTTCATGATGTCCTGTAGTATTCCGTTTCTTCCGTTTGCCAAAAAGCTACAAGTTTAATTTCTTCTTTTCCCTAACTTTGTTGTTCGCCCTCTCTTCACTTTCCCTGATAGGTCTCTGCTACTCTCGTGTATATCTTTTACCTTTCTTATAATAGCCTAATAGTGTTTCTCCTTGTTTCGATTGTTAATCAAATAATAGTTCGTGTTAAAAAAATTACATTGTATATCTAGTCTTTGAAAATATTTCTTACTGCATCCTTTAGTTTGAATAAAAATGCACTACTATTTTTTCTGCTTATCGATCTGAATTCCTTGCTTTGAAATGTAGATGTGTCAAAATATATTGCTAAAAAAATAAGTTTAAATTTTAAACAAATCCCAATTAATATACCACATTTTCAAGAAATTTAAATTGTAAGCCAAAAGAAATTTGAAATTTTCTGAGGTTTAAAGTCTATAGTCTTCCTTCAGAAGGAAAGTAAACCCGTTGATATCGGTACATTTGTTGATGGGTCGATATTTAGGGTCCAGATGGTGGAGTCTCTTCCAGTAAATAATTATGAAAAACAAAATTAAATAAAAAATGTTCTGTGTTTAACATAATTTTAACATATATAGCACCGTCATTATTCTAAATCTCATTAGCCGTGCATATATCAGTATCAAATCCAATCAAGAGCCAAGCCCCCGTGCCACAACAATCTATATTAAAACACCAACATAATATATTTAAATGTTCTCGTTTACCAGTGTGATTGGAAAAGCTGCTTCGTGCTATGCGTCGTTAGGCGTGCAGCGTGTTTCTTTTGACATGATGAATGAGCGATCGCGACCTGCGGTGTGTCAAAAATGCGATGATTTTCGAAAACCCAAACCGATGCACGAGAAGGTTGTGCGTCGAATTACGGGTCGATTAGTTTCGAATCAATTGAACAGAACAAAGTTTTTGACTTTATTTTTGTTTTATTTGCTTTGAAATGTGTCAGTAACTCGGCAAAACACCGCGGTCAAGGAAATGTCAAAAATCTAGAAAGACGCATTGATATATGTAGAATAATATACAGTTTATAAGGGAAATTGGATAGCAGATTAAATAAGCAGATAAGTAGTAGTGAATTGTTTTTTTAACGAAAACCGAAAGCGGCAATACCGCACCGATGGCAGCTAAACGGGTAATTGCTTTGTATGTAAATATTCACCGCATATGGCTATAGGTAGGTAGCATCAACCATCGAGGCACATCGCCGGCAGATTAGATTTTCGCGTCAACGAGTACCCATTCGATTCGTAATCAGTAAGCAGCCTGTGCGAGTTGTTTAGTGTGAATTTAGTTTTGTTTTGGAGATTGATCTTGTGTTATCTTCTTAATTCAGATCAGTTAAATATATTCAATATTCGCGTTGTTTTCATCTTGAATATGAGTTCCGAGGAAGTCTTTGACGAGTTTGGCCTTGAGGTAAGTGTGTGTTTTTTTTTCATTGGTTCCATTTTCTAGGTTAGGGATCGGCGTTTCAGTCATTAGTAATCAAGATATTCGAGTCGAAATGTTACAGGTTTTATCCTTACCAACCACGCTACGCCCGACCCCTACAATTGAATTATGTTTACCTACTAAATGTATTGGAAAAACTCTTTAAAAATAAATAAATTGCGTTACAAAAACTTCTGGTTAATCACAGCTGTCGATTGGCCCATCATGTATTTTCTTGGTTGTGGCGTGTGAAATCGTGTGCGTAGCCACAAGCCGCTGAACGGTGGTTGATTGAATAGGGGGTCCGAATAGCCCCGTACGCTCATTTCACACAAAACTGGTGAGCGTCTTTAAAATATCTGTGTTTTCACCCAAACTAGAATCATTTCATGTAATAGGAGCCTCAAGCTTTCCAAAATACTTACCTGTTATTTTTTTCACTTTCATTTGTTGATTTATTCACGTTTTTACCATTATTAACATTTTTTTGGAAATGGCAAAAAATGAAAATAGTTATACCTTCTTTCTAACTAAACCAAAGAATTAGATTCAGCTGTCAAAATTAAGATTTTAGAATAGCAGTTCTAGGAATAAGTACGACAGTCAGAAAGTCGATTTTCTGAGAAATCGAGGGGGTTCGAATTAAAACCAAGGTTTTGAATAGCCCTGGGTCCGCCTACTAATTAAAATTGTGGTAAACCTGCTGGTGGAATTTCCATCATTTTTTCATGCTTATCACTATCCACTGATTAGTTAAATTTCACTATGCACGCTTCTCAAACACCCGATTGGCCCGGTTTCGTATGTGGATCTTGTATGTAATCAAAGATCCCTTTTCCCAATATCAACGATGAATGTATTCTATGTAATTTAGTATGAGGAGATGAAGCTGCTTGTCATAGTGCTCTTGATTGTTTCATTTCATACCCTTGCGATGGCATTGTGTTTTGAATATAACACTCGGGGAGAATCGAATCGACAAACAAGTCAGCCACTATATGAAAGTAAAAAGCTAGTAATTTCAGCATCTTATGATGTTGTTTACTCCTTTTTGCTACTTAACGGGTTATTTAAGGTGGAAGTTACCTTAAAAATATCGCAAAATTGCGAATAACTTTTAAATACAACAGATAGGGAGTTACTGGTGTGGTTCAACACCGCAAACAACTTTGTGGAAGATTCCAAGAACGTAGGAGAATAACTAAAAAAAAATCTCATGAAAAAAACTAATTTTAAGGGGGTCTTCCATATAATATGTTCCATAACTCGAAAACTGTTAAAGTTAGATATATGCTGTCTTCATCAATTTCTTTTGCAGCAATAGTTTCTATAACTTTGTCGAAGACAACTTCAAGTTTTTATCTCAATTAGTTCAGGAAATAAATTTCGTATATCACTTATAGGTGAATTAGTCACTGACCAAAATATTTCTGTAGATGCGCAATCATAAAGGTAAGAATTCCTCCGAACAAACTATACTCCTAAAGTTAACGGTTAAGACGCTATTAATTTTGAGGACGAAAACCACGTTTAAAAACACTGTGGATTGACAGCACTGCCAAATCGCTCGGTCGTGTTTTTGTTCGTACGCGTTTTTTTAAAGATTTTAGGTACCATAGAGTATAATTCGTTGGAAATAGGAGTCAAATATCTTTTGTTTTGGTGAATTGTGTTTTGGTTGATGAAATTATCGCAAGAATAGTGGAATTTTGCATATGATGCATATGATATATGACAAGTAGCGGAGTGATTCGAGTAGCTAAAAATACGGCCGTTCTTTCCTCTTAGACCGCTTACAGAGTGGCGGCGAGAAGCTGAGCAGCGGCTGATACTGAGAGTAGGATGTGAGATGCGAGAATCCTGCATGTAGTATATCAAATGGAGCCTGTCAGAGTGATAATAGGGGGGACTGTTTTTGTTCCAATTTTACGTCAGAATGGTCCAGCTCCTGATTGGTTGATTCTGACCTTTTGCACCGTACGCAATGTTACTGCAGGGATATCGAAATAATGTTTGGCAATGTTACTATATTTATAGGTAAAGATTGTCATTACTTTTGACAAATAAAATTATTATCGTTAAAAAAGTAAAAATGACTAAATTGAACTGAAATTGTGCGGCAAAGCGAAACAAATGATTATCATGCATTTACCGTATACGTGGTTAATTAACTTTAACAAAAATACGACAGAAACCACACTAGAATCTGAAATTATTCAGAAAATGGCTTCATCAAACCTTACTAAACACCTATGCCATGGAAAATCGGTTCTCTTCATCAATATAGTGGATTCAAGATATAAAATATTGTCGGCATAAAATAAATTAACAAGACTCCATTTTCATTAATAAAAATAGCAACACTGTTCAGAAGATTTCGGCAGGGTGAAAATGTGCGAAAAGAAGAATGTCGAAGGAAAAATAAGAAGCCGATTGTCACGTCTTGTCTTAGGTCAGAGTAAAAGAAGGCATTGGGCGCAGATCCGCTCGGTATTCACTCTGACAGCATCCCTTTAATTTGCAGCAAGCGGGTCTCTCGCATCTTGTATCTTAATGTCAGTTGCAGCCCTAGCTCAGCTTCTCGCCGCCGCCACTCTGTAAGCGGCCTTAGTGTCTGCAGCGCCATCTGAATATGGCTGGCTGGTTCATCGCTTTGCTTGATCGATGATAGGGAAGCCGCATGGCCGAAATGTCGACAAACTTATTGATTACGAGAAAGATGCCGGTGAGATCGTTTTATGTTATGTTTCGATGTCTACATATCATTTACCCAAATATTTTGCTTTAACTAAATACATGCCAGATTCAAAAATACATTTTTATCATTCTGGAAGTGTGAATGTAATACACTTATCTAATTGTTACGTGAATGTATTCGTGCGCGGCTTAATATATGAAGGCGGCTTCAGAATGTACGTGAATGAACAGGTATAATTGAAATGGGTCGTTGAATGTATATCAGAGCTATCACCTTCACCCTCCAGGGCCAAACATGTTTTCATCTTTTGATGAAATGAATAGTACCAAAAAAGGTGCAGACAAGTTTCTTCCATAAATGAACTGCTGGTAAGTCTGTTCCCAGCCACCAACGACACTAATCACGTTAAAAGCAGCTGCCCGTTGCGTTCGGTTCGTGCACACTAAGCTATTGAAATGCTATAAAAAAGCAGCGTTATTGTTATGCGTGTTTGCATTTCCTCGGTCGAGATGTCTCAGCCTGAGTGAGTGCGATGAGGTCACATTGAGGTGTTGTTTCACAGTAGTCATTGACTTGCCAGTGCGGAAAGTGGACCGTTTGTTACAGATTAAAATGAGTATTGCCAGATATGATGTTATACTTGTTCAATTCCATCATGTTCGCAATGTGGTACTGGTGCAGTTCAGTTCAGTTTTTTCTACAGCAACAATTTTTTATTTTGACTATGTTAGTCACATGTTCTTTTTTACATTTTAACGACAATCAATTAGCTAGAGATTACTGGGTAGGGAAACTTATGAAAATTAGAGCCCTAGTACTCAAGTGAGAGCAAGGATGTGAAGTATACAGATCGGAAAACTATAGAAGTGGCAGGGTCATTAGAAGAGGCTTAATATCTTACGGGCTTAACTTTTGTCTTCTGCTGATGAGGGTCGAGCTTAGGCAGAAAAACTACGAATCACTCGAGTTCACCAGCATGTCCCTTGGCATAGACAGACTTGTCCATCTTTACCATGGGAATCTAAAATCGTGAATAAAGTGCCATGAATCTGAAATAATCGCGTTTTTACGTTACGAAAACAGGACCATGAACAAAAATCATGTTTTATAATTATGTTCAATTTCTCTTAAGTTACGCCCGCATAACGCTTTTATTAGCGGAAACATATGTTTTTGTTTTGTGAACTTCAGTCATGGTTTCCGCCATGTCACTACCAAATCGATTTTCTGGACGTGAACTAGTTTCCAACTTTATGAATATTATTCATAAAACCAAAGGTTAACTCGTGATGTTGTTCATAGATTTAGGAACATTAGTTCACAAAACCATAACATTCTGGATATTTTCTCGTGAAATAGTTCACGAAACTCGGAATTTTATTAATGAATTCCTTCAATCCTCGTGAACTTATTCATGATTCGTAATATATCAGTCACGATCCAATATCCGTGCTCGTGAAATAGTTCACAAAATCATGCAATAATTTTCATGTATTCGTGAACTGGTTCATGATTCCTAGTATGATAGTCTCAACGGACCATGTGTGCCCGTGAAATAAATCACAAAATCATAAAATATTTTTCATGTATACGTGAACTGGTTCATGAATCCTAGTATAATAGTCTCGACTTACCATTCATGCTGGTGAACTAGTTCACAAAATCATCAAATATTGCTCATGTATTCGTGAACTGTTTCATGATACCTAACATAATAGTCACGACTTACCATTCAGTTCACGAAATCATAAAATATTATTCATGTATTCGTGAATTGGTTCATGTTTTCTAGTATACGTTTGACAATTCGTGCTCGTCAAATAGTTCACAAAATTATGAATTATTATTCATGGATTCGTGAACTAGTTCATGATTCATAGAACATGATTTACGATATATTTTGTGGGCTTGTAATATTTAAAATATATTCCTTATCATTTTCAATTTCATGCAACATGTTAATGAAATTGATGGTAGTGAAATTTGGGGTCATATTCGTGAAATCATTTTATTCCATGTACCTTTTCATGAAATATTCAGCTGCTAGCGGCCAGTAATAGGTACGAGCAGTAGATATAAGAAAACTGTTAGGACCTCGAACATCGTTATTCATTTGAAAAGGTTCAGTGTGATGTCTTGACAGAAAACAAAAACTGCGTTGAGCACCAAAAATCGAGTTGGTGATATAGTTCACAGAATAAAATTGCCTATATCTCGAACATGAGTCACATTACGCCACCTGTCAAATTGAAAAGTAAGCTTTTTAATAAAATATCAGGATAACGTGAACAGAAATTACAAAAAACGTGACTAAGATCTTGAAATCATGAACATAAACCACATCGTGACAAAAATGTCAAAAATCGTAACTAAGATCCTGAAATCAAGATAAATAAACATAAATCTCTACTCGTGACTAAAATAGCACCTTAACGTAAATAGAAATCACGAAAATCATGACAAAGTTCCTGAAATCATGAACATAAATCACATTACTCGTGATAAAAATATCAAAAATCGTGACTAAGATCCTGAGATCATGAACATGAATCACTCTACTCATGACTAAAATATGACGGCAGCGTGAATAGAAATTATGAAATGCACGATTATGATCGTATGCATGATCGTAAATCCCGCCAGTCTGACAGAAAAATCCGATAGTAATGTCATGAATAAAATAGCACGGTAACGTGATGAGAATTCACAAAAATCGTGAATAAACTCCTGAAATCATGAACATCGTTTGACTTTCGGCTATGTATTCCCAAATTATGAACAAGAATCATAACAAAAACTAAACATGCCTAGGGAACAACAACAGTAACCCAACCAAACATTCGAATGTAACGAATGTATATATTTGGGGCGAACTAGTTTTTTAGAAACACAAATAATTTAATGAATACGAGGTTTATTATTCACAATTTCAGGAATTTGATCAAGATTTTCGTAAATCGTCCAGCTCACGAAATCATGATCTTTTGTTCACGAATTTATGAACGGATTTTTTGCGTGCAGTAATATCTAGTTAATTAAATGTCGTTAAAATGTAAAAAAGAATTGAGCAACAACATGTGTCACTTCATTGATCATGATAACGTTCAGGTCAAGGTCCCCGTCTATATGGAGAAGAATGCAGTCAAGGTTAACTACAAGATTTATCTCCTGGTACACATGACAGTGCAATTCGTAGATTCATGTCACAATATGGCGTTTCCATTATCAATGACGTTTAGAGGAATTTTTCCCCGGCATTCCCAACGGTGTTTGGGTGGTAAGAATGCGAATAAAACGCCTTATAGATTCCTTTGTGACCCTGGAACATGGCACCCTCTATCCACAGTCCACCCTGTGCGCATATGACCATCAAACTGCCACGTGTCAGTTTTGTGAACAATCTGAACATTCTGAAAAACCGTGTGTGTAAACCAACAAGCAAAAAACGTCACCTGTAACTAACAAAACCATCCAGACTTCAACGCCCACAGCTAAAACATAAACATTTGTCCAACCAGTAGTGACGGATAAACAACAAACGAATATTGAACCCATACTGACTACATATAGTACTCCAGCAGGGGGACGGGTATAGCGTAGTTGGTAAATTGATTGCCTTGAACGCAGCTAACTTGGGTTCGATTCCCAACCCCGCATATAGGGTTAGAGATTTTTCCAAAAGAGTTTTCTTTGAGCCGAAAAGAGGCGAATAACCCTAAGGTTAAACACTCTAGAATTAAAACGTAGATAGCGGAAGCAAAGGAAAGGAATGTTAGTCCGATACTTGCTTTTTGCTAGAGTCCGTCTATACTACTGCACACTCCACGAGTATCACGGGAGGAGGATATCTGTTAGTAAGTATAGAAGTTGGATTCTACTTCTGCATTACCGACGCCAGAGAGGTGACTCCACTATCTGGACTAGATTATCGATCCATCAATTCATGGACCGGGGAACAACGGTTTTACTTCCCTTCCGAAGGAAGACGTGACCACAGATTTTTTCACCTCAGAAAAATCTCTCGGCTGGGATTGAACCCACTCAACCACCGGCGCCGTCACTAGAAAAGGTTGGACATGAAAGGGTTACAGTATTGAAAAAAATTATCTACAAAACAAAAAAGTGTGTGCGTCGGTTTATCATAAAAAATTAAACGATTTCACCACCGTTTGTCGTTTCCACACATTTCCATCCTTTCTGAAATGTTGCCTCATCTCGACTGAAGTACATCTTCACCCCATCATAACAACATGTTCTCAGGGTCACTTTGGTCAAATGTTGGATTCAATGAATGAACGGCCGGATGGCGTAGCCCCAGTTTGAAACGCAATTGTTTACATGTTTCTTTAGACACTTTTGATGACAATTATTTTGGACCGCTTTTGAACTGGCATTGTCACTAGAACCGCAATGCTGGCGGAACACGTGGGTAGTATGGGTAGTACTACCCACTCGAAAATTGCCGAGGGGGGAATTACCCACTTGAAAGTGTGGAACAAACAAAAATCTGAGATTAACCACGTATGTGTCTCGCGCACAAAATGCATGCCTCTGAAATTCTCGATGCACAACAATTTCACCTTTTTATTCAGATGCAAATTTCTTTGCTTTAAAATTTAAATTTCTTGAAAATATGGGATACTAATTATGATTCGTGTGAAACTTGAAATTATTTTTTATATTTATGCTAAGTGGAATACATTTTGACACATCTACAAGGAGTTCCGATCGATATACAACAAAAAAAATATTAATGCAATTTAGACTAAAGGATGCAGTTAGAAATACTTTTAAAGACAAGATATAAAATTGGTAAATTTGTAACATATATAATTATTTGATTAAAAATTAAAACAAAGAGACTAGTATGATTTTGGCAAACGGAAGATCACTGTCAGAATATCATGAACCGGATCGTCAACTGGCCTCCTTAGATCCGCTGGCAACTCTTGGGATCAGATTTTCTGGTTGATGTTAGCAAGTCAGCCAAAAGAGGAGAGATGACTAAATTTGGATATCTATTGTGTCCAAAAATATGTATGTGAGAGACATATAGGGGAGATCGAGGATAGTTAGCATATCTCGGACTGGAACGAGGCCGAAGGGATTTGTTTAACCAGACAACATGTTTAATGTTGTGGTAACCGTCACTATAAGCAAAGATACCGCTCTCCACGACCTCAATACACCAGAGATGCACATTCAACGTACAATAATTGGACATGACCCGAGATATCACCCGAAGGAAGTTCCGATCGTCATCCATCTCTTTTAAACCAAGGTTGGTTGATACCTTTGGGATTCCTAAGCTTCCATTGTACTACGAAATATGCCAATTCTTGAGCGTGTCTGCCTTTTCATTACCATTCTAATCTATTTGTTGCCTTTCTCATTACCCAGAATGGAGCAAAGAGAAATAACTTAAACTAATTTTTGCATCTGGTAATCTGGTACAATTTTTCAAATAAATCACTCAGGAACTCCCATTTTCCCCAGAAAAAGCAAGGAGCGCTTTCCATGCTCCATCGAATGGAGAGCCTCCTTGGAACTGTAACGATGTGGGCATGGTCATTGATACTTGATAGGGTAAATATAAAATCATAAGATTTGTGGGGTGAATGTTTGCAGCACAGCTTCTTTTTTGGCCGCCCTCACCGCTACTGCCATAATAGGGTAACCAACCACCCCTAGAGGAAGTGACATTACGTTTACGTTAATAATATTTGCTTGCCTATGTTTTTTAACGCAATACATGCATGAGCCTGCTCCAAAATTACTGTTCTTGAAAGAAGACGGCCAGTTCGATTGAAATAATAGCACGTTTTGATCCCCCAAACGCTCCTACATTCGGCCCTGGCGAATTATGTTAAAATTGCGGAAGATCAGGTCGGAAGTTAAGCAAGTTTTTCATAATGCAAATGTGTTGTGTAAAACCTAGGAAAATGATAACACTGGCGCACCCATCAAAGGACACTTTCAGACCTTTACGAGGAAGCTTAGCAGAGGAAATGATTCTCCTCTTTACAAAATGTATAGGCACATTAGAATATGTTTCCTCAATGGGATTGTCAGAATCTCGCTCTTTAGTGAGCAAGGGAGCGCTGAAATTAGCCTTGTTTAGCATTTGTTCCCTTAGCGTTCCTCAGAAGAATGCTTCAGATTTTCCCCGTTTAATTGATTTGCGGGATATGTCGACAGTTCATGTGGATTCTCTCCAAAGAAGGAAAACTTGTCATGATTCTCTCCGCATTTTCCACACCGTGTCGTGTTTCTACAATGGGTAACTCTTTGGCCCCATTGTTTGCAAAGACAGCAGCTCATTCCAGCGACACAGAAAGGCGAAAAGGTAGACGAACTTCAAAAAACATAGTTTGGAAGAACAGATCCAGCGAAAGGCTCAAAATGAGGCTGATGGAAAATAAATTGTTTCTCATACTCCTCGATTTTTTCTGAACCCTATTGCTTGTATAGCATAATTTTCACTGACTGAAACGAAAGTTTCTGCAAGGAGCCAACCCCATATTTCGCAATTAAGGCCCCTCTCTGAGCCTACACCATCAATGTCTACTTCCCGGGCGGGTACGTAGACAAAATATTTCTTCGTACATGCCCGAGTGCTGTCTAGTTAGATCACGCGATATATCGATGAAGATGAACGGCTTATCTTTGGTTCAGAAGTAAACAATCCAGGGGTTGGCTGTATTAAATGGATGATTCGTATTGAAAAGAAGACTTATCGGCATTATTTTTACCCTCGTTATTCAAATCTATCTTGACTAAACCTGAAAGGATGTCGCTTATCGGAGATACCTTCCCATTAGTAAACACTATCATGCGGGCTTTAGTACCCATCAAAGAAGGTTCTATCGCAGGGAATGAAAATTTAATGCAACGAAATTTAAGAGAATGGAATAATTGGTACTTAGATGTAAGAATGCTCCATAAAGTATCAGTAATCAACAAACACATTTTCGCTGAGCCGGGGGCCATACAGGCCGTTAACAAAAGGTGTTTTCAAATGACCACTCACACACGCCATGTCTGAGTTTTCGTCAGTACGGGTTGAAATCAATCCGAATCTTACTATCCACTCAGGAAAAAAGTGTTCCGTCGGCCCTGATAGAACCACAACTAATTTCATTCTCTGGAATCATTTTTAGAATCGAAAAGCACCACCGCTAATAAATTCGGGCGAAATTTCACACGCCACAGCGAAATTTTCTCTTCAGGCGCCATTGCACAATTAGGTGAACTCTAAAGTTCTAAAGTTTTCAATTATCTACAAAACAAAAATGTATGCATAAAAACGGAATCGTAGAAAAAATAATTAAAATGCAGAAGATAGGATGAGTAACTTTTCGGCCATCGTGATCACGGAAAATTCATTTTTTGAAAAACAACACTTCGAGATAGTCGAGTTTAAAGTTTCAAAGTACCACTGGTCTAAGTGAACGAGGTGCGCTTCGAAGCGCTGTAACTCTTGATCTATTGCTCGGATCTTTATGAAAATTTGGGAAAATATTCTCTGTATTTTGAGATAACAGAATTTTCTTTTCAATTTTTTGAAGAATGACAAAGTATGTAGCCCCTTAACCGGTCACCAATATAAGAAGATGACTCAAAACATACCTTCTTCAAAGTTACGGAAGGTTGGGGTTTTGGGATGTTCTGGCCCTAAATCCCCTATGTATAATAATATTTCTGGTATTTGCCTCAACTTATTGCAAGTGACACCAATTGATCTGACATTACTTTGAACTGAGCAAACTAATTTGTTTGCTTGTTTAGTGTTTATTCGTCTAACTGTGGATTTATCTTACAGGGCATTCAATGTGCGTGGGGAATACGCGTAGTCTTGGCTGAGTGGAATTATGGCTGCATGACGATTGAGAGGTGACAATTTGCGGGAAGGATTGAAAGTCAGTTACAAATCTGTGATAGTCATGACAGCACGAAGAACACATGTTTTTGGTCATATCTATTGTGTTGCTTTTAGTCCATTAAATCATGTTCATTATATTAATTGTTCTCATTCTATTGATTATGTTTTGGTAGGGCCAGATCCGGGGCTGATTACTCGAGCTTCAATGAGACTACTTGTACTTAAGCTAGATTTTCTAAGAGATATGGATAAGTGTTGTTGACGGAGGTGTGAACAACCATATAATAGAATACTTCTCTTCTGGTAGCGGATTGCACCGTTTACGGTTTTTGCAACCATAATATAAAAATCTGATAGGCAGCAAGGAAGATTTGGGGCTGATGGATACCAAAAACGAAAATTGCGTAAAACTTTCCTACTCTGCACTGACGGATCACGAAGTGACGTTACCATTTTATCAATAATGCTTAATACATAAATCTGCAGCTAATTTTAAGCCGCCGAAATACGTTTGATAAATTTGAACAATAAATCACTTCTGCTGGCTGGCTGGCTGGCTTGCTTCTTCAACAACCCTCGTAACTGTAAACTTCTTAATCTGAAATGACTGGAAAAAGGAAACTAACCGTACCGTATACCCTCCCTCTCTCTTCATTGAATTCTGAGGAAAATTATTCACCATAAAGCTTCCAACGTAATTGAAGAGGTTGGCAGCACGACCATCCCTCACCCCCGCTTCCACAGTCACGAAGCTCGGAAAACCTCGCCCCAACCCAGCCCAGCCCAGCGCCGCAAGTTGGTGCGAGTAAGCTCAATTAATTTTTATATTTTCGGTCTTTGCTGAAGTTCGGCGAAGCGTGAGGGGAGGGCTTGAGAAAAGTGGTTTTCATCAGCAGCGTTTCATGTCAAAAGTGTTGGGCACGTGAATAAATTTCAATGTCAAAAGTTTGCATTTGCTTCGAAGCAGTTTTGTTGTGAAGGGTTCTTAGGTTGGACATTCGTGAGTTCCTTTTTTTCTCAGTCGTCGAAGGCTGCTTGAAATTGGGGCACATAGGTGAGGCTTGCGTGGTGGTTATGGTCGAAGTAAGAAATGCAAGCGCAGACACCGTTAGCTTGATGAGATAAAATGAAACTGAAGCAGACACATTTCCATGCGAAGTACAAAGCATTCTGCACACGAAAAACAGCAGCGAATAAAAACTCATTTACCGTTGAAGTGAAGTGATGCATGAGATCTACTAATTAATACACAGACGACCGATTTATTCATGATGTACCAAGATAGAAAATCGCAAAAATTACTTTTATTTGGAAAATTTGGATTTTAATGGTTTCACTCGTCAGTAACTGACACCAACTTGCTGCCAGTTAGACTATATATTCAAAATCAAATTAGCACCAGTTAGACTAAATCCAAACTGTTCTCACAAAATGTGTGAACGCCTAAAGTAACTGGCTGGTACCGAGTGACGTCTCGGTTTGTCAAGCACAGAAGCTCTGGGTCGCGCTTCACCCGTTTAACGGTTTCTATTGGGAAAAAATAAATGTTACATACTCATAGGCTCTCATGCCATAAGACAGTTCGTTTCCCTAAACCCGTCAGCGAGTCAGAGCTTCTGTGATCGGTTAACTGAGACATCGCTCGGTGCCGGTCAGTTGATTTAGGCGTTCATTTTTGGAGCATGGTTTTCTACTAAACATATGTTGAAATGTCACAACAAATAATTTTGCAGAAGCAAGTTTTTAGCTTGGATGCATCTGAACGTAATGATAAATGTAAAAATGGTCCAACTTCATTTCTAAGAGTATTTTTTCTCAATACAGTGCCATTTACATATATACATTGTGGGCTATGACCTATTCTATTCTATTCTATTCTATTCTATTCTATTCTATTCTATTCTATTCTATTCTATTCTATTCTAACCCTTACACAGCCAGTATTGAAAAGCATCCTGGAAAACACTGCAGTTATTCATTAGAGTTTTTCTTGCCAACATTAATATTTGAAGCATATTATGTGTAATATACCGCAAATATCAAAACGGACAGGCCTATTGTGCAGAGTTTGTGTTTAAAGATGTTTCAAAATTATACGGCAATTAAATTATTCATTTAATGAATAATCAAACTAACGAATCCTTTTGAATATTGAAGAAGGAGGAAACGAGGACAACCGTACCGACCGTTTCAGTTTTAAGGGGATATAATAAATCGTTGGGAGTGACTTTGCTAAGAAGGTTAATGTCACTCCTTTCGTCCTTTGGGATGGGACAAAGGTATTTACATTGTGGGCAATGACCTATGGGCCAAATATCACAACAATTCTAGAGAAAATTTTCAATAGGACGTAAGTAACATTGAGAGCCTCTCTTTGTTTACTTTCTCTTTCGTTTATTACGACGTCATTACAACACTTTGTACTAATTTTCCAGTACATATCGAAAGCCGACGGTTTTTACTACAATATTATGCAAAGAGTAGAGTAGTAAATGTTGAAATGGCCGAGTAATGAACAGAAGAGAAAGACCTCAAAGAGAATCTCTCATTGTTACTCACGTCCTATTGAAAATTTTCTCTAGAATTTACATTGCAGAAGAAAGTTTTTAACTTGAACGCTTCTATCAAAATATATAGCTGATCGGGACCAGAGAGAATGCTTATATAGACTTCAGAAAAAGAATTTGTCATTCATTCATTCAATTTACAAGCCACTCGATGTTTACACAAAAACCCTGGTTGCCAAAATTAGCAGACAAAAAATTTAGTAAACCGTGTAGCCAAATCTACTGATTTCTCTGCGAGTGTCTTTATATTTAAAACATCGTTTTTGATCTAGACCAGTAGCAATTTATCTAGATCATAAATAAAGTTGAGATACTTTCCGAAGCTACCAAATTGCCTGGTTACATATCCCGAGCACTAGTTCTGTCCGTTTAAAGTCGCTGCCTGCCCCCCCCCCCCCCACCTCTGCGCTACGACAGAGGGTGGTAAGTAAATCCTTGATAGAGCACTCGAGGCCGGCAGTGTTCTTGTGAAATGGTGCACACAAACACAACGGCAGGCTGGCAGAGTTCATAAGCATTTTCCGCCGCTAAATATTTGACCTCGAGATTAGCTCGGCTTAGCACGCAATCAAGAAGAAATTTGCACTGATTCGGTTCGAGGGTGTAATCATTTAGGCGAGGTTAGGTAAGAAATTATTAGCTATACGTACATAACATATCTGCCTTCGGTTGTTTGTTTCCTTTCATATCGACACCCTCGCTACCGTTGCCGCTGATTTGGAAGACATGCGAACATTTCCTGCTGCTGCTGCTGCTGCTGGGCTCTTATTTTTGGCCCTACTTGGTCGTGAATTGCACAATCATGCGAAAGGTCTGCTTTTGATTGCAGTATATCAGATGTCGGCGAACAGGAAGGCTTTATTTATTGCTTTTAGTTTCAATGATACGATACATATTAGTTTTATGAGTTGATTATTACGCAATCAGTAGTCTATATTTGACGTAGGAGAATATTAATTGTAATAGCAAATTGAGTTTTGTGCTAGCGACTCATACCAACTCAACCGTTCTTTGCACGTCACTTCATTGGGAAAAGGAAAGAAGTAGGTACGATGTTACATTTCCAAGAACGAATTATGCCATAAAACGTCAGACACGTTTCCGGAAAAAGCTCCATCGCACAGAGGAGTAACCGGGGTCGAATCCTGGCCAAAATTATTTACCGCTGCTATTGCTGTTATTATGCCTTATGAGACAGTAACTATTTTTTGGAATTTGTTCTAGTTACTCCTCTGTACATCAGTTGTTATTATTCAAACTCATAAAGCTCGAAAGGTACAAAAAACGACCCGGCAAAAATATGTAAACACCATTCTGAAAGAAAAGGACTAGCTCAGACATCGGTGGCTTTTTTCCAGCCTAGAAATCTTCTACTCATTGCAAAATTCAAGAAAATAAAGTTCCTCTTAGAACCGTCTTGGAACTCAAACTTTTTCTTAAGGAATTAATTTATCAAAATAAAAAAAGTAAAGTAGACCTTCTGGAAATACAGAGTCAACCCAAACCGGTAAAAATCACTTATTATAAAGCAAGAATCTCTTGAAAAAACTACAATTTAGGGTTTTTAAAAAATTTCTTTTTAAAATCTCAAAGCAAGCTCAAATGCCAAATTTCACATAATTTGGACATTTTTTGACCCTCGCCCACATCAATTAAATATATTACTTATAAAACTACAAGGGAATATATTTGATTTATTATTAATGTAAATATACCTACTAAGAAAATAAATATTTTACATTAAGTAGTATAGTCCTACGTCTACAGTTCGTGCAACCCCATAGGGCTACGCACGAACTGTAGACGTAGGACTATACTACTTAATGTAAAATATTTATTTTCTTAGTAGGTATACAGGGTGTTTGGTTCATGGTTAAGAATCTCTCGGGGGGTGATAGACTGCCATATTTGGAGAAAAAAATTGTTCCACACATACCATCAAATCTCAACCGTTACAGAGTTATTGAACTTTTAGTGTAAAAAACTTATTTGTCTTAAAATACCTCTAACTTTAAAAGTATACTTTGTATTTTAAATGTTTTAAATCCATTCGAATGGTGAGAAAATTTCGCATTGAGTGATGCCCTCATATGTTTCAGTTGATGAGTTTAAGTAGCCTTTTCAAAGTAATTTATTGAAAAATAAAAAATTTCAAACGATTTTGCGTTCATTTCTTGAAAATCCTAATAGTTAACCTCATCATTTTAATAATTCAGATTGTTAGTCTTTATGAGCTGCTTAATTTGTTCTTTGACATGATACACTTACCTTTTCTTATTTTCATGATTTTGGGTTATTCAATTTGGATATTTTTATCTCATTTTCACTAATACCAGCTCTAATTGAAAAATTACAGCACTTATTGTACTTTTTTTCTTTTTATGCGAAAGCCAGGAAAACTTTACAGTGAAAAATGCATTAATACCTTTAAGTTAAGTGAACTTAGTATTCTTTTAAAAGTAAATTAGTTTAAAGTTAGTGCTATTATTAGCATTTTCGTTAATTTTCTTAAAATAGTAAATAATAAACATCACCATTATTATCATGGAAATAATGCATCTCAGCAAGTTCTACAGTTCTTTCTTTGACTCCATTCAATTATCTCTTTTGGTTTCGACGCAAAATCGTTTTTATCACATCGTTTAATATGCAAAAATAACGATTTCGAACCCACTACATTTGTGGCGAGCTCATGCTGTGTTAACTATTAAATAGCAGCAAAATGAAAAGAGATATAGACAAAGTGTCTAATAAAAAGTTATAGAGAACATTAAGGGGCATCAAATGAACAATAGTAACGATAAATTTTGTTGATTAATAATTAGAATAATTAGAAAACTCTCCAAAAAATACAAATTTTGAGTTATTTCGTTAGTAAAAAATCATTTAGAACACTTAACTAAAAGATATTTGTACATACACTGATAGGACATTTTCTCAGCTTTCCAATGAAATCTTGTAAATAACGATATAAAGCATATTTTTTAGATTAGAGTCTTTTAAGCACTTGCAAGTCGGTTACAGGAAGAGTATAGTAATGAAATTACAAAGAAATGAGAAGAGATAGAAATATGACGTCCAAGAACAAATTATGAATCGTCCTGAAACCCAACTTTTGGATAATGGATATTGCTATAATCATACTTCATTATTTCGAGAAAATTAGCAAAAACCTCCTCAAAAACACTAACTTTTAACTACTTTACAGTTAAAAGGTAATTAAAACTACTTACTTAAAAGATATGAGAACACCATTCAATAGGAAATTTTCTCACCTTTCGAATGGAACTGAAACATTTAAAATACAAAGTATACTTTTAAAGTTAGAGGTATTTTGAGACAAATAAGTTTTTTACACTAAAAGTTCAATAACTCTGTAACGGTCGAGATTTGATGGTATGTGTAGAACAATTTTTTTCTCCAAATATGGCAGTCTATCACCCCCCGAGAGATTCTTAACCATGAACCAAACACCCTGTATATACATTAATAATAAATCAAATATATTTCTTACGTATAGTTTAAGCACAACAAATCAACAGCGAATGTTACATATTGAACCAAACCTTTTTGATTTTTAGGTCATTTCATTTGTAGTAGGTGATAGAATCCGATTAAACTTATTTGAGAAGATCTGAAGAAAGCAGACAGAAAACCGTGCCCGACCTAATATCTGGAACTAAATCTAAAACATTTCGATTATGTGCGATAAAAACCCCGCACCGGTGAAGAAAAATCAAATATTAGACAATATAATCACATTTCATGTATAGACCAAGCATTCTAGTTATATATGAATGCACTGGTCTTAATTATTCTTTCATAACTAGTCTTTGTAGTATGTACCTATTAGCAGAATCAAAATAGGATAGGCTGAGTAGAAATGAATCACGTGAAGTGGCAATGAATCAATAAATTGATTGAACGTAAATAATACATTTTCGTTGTGCTTTGCATTGATCCGCGTAAATTTGTTGCTAAGAAAGTTGTCTTTGCGCAACGAAAGCACAGATTGCTATCATACAGGTTACGAATGCAACTGCTAATAATTTGTAACAAATCACAATATTTCTAATAATCTGTGAAATTTTCATCAAAATGCCAAAAATCTGCGATAAAAAATTGTGAAAAAAAATCTGTAATATTTCAGAAAAATCTGTGAATATGGTAACCCTGCTAACAAATTGGATATACCTACCTATACATTCGCCTCAAACGTTGAACCCAAGCGCACAAAGCAAAATGAGTCAACGCTGATAATGATGGGTAGAGCGAAAGAGACAACTAGTACCACGACACTATGTTAACCGTGTTTGCGGATGGAGCTCGAATGTACATGCGATTTTGTGTACGAATAATTGTGTTCGATATTGCACTTAAAAGTGTGCTGGAAACGAGCACACAACACAAAAGAATAGTAATGTTTGAACGCACAAGCTCAGTCGCGTGCTGGACGGAACTGGGTAGCGTAGCGTAGCCAGTGTAACGGACTGCTAACTCAGCTACACTGGCTGTGAAAACACGCAGCGCGGTGCTCCGCCTGCCGTTCAACAGGCAACTGAGCTTGTCCGGCCAAATCCGTACTTTAAATAGTCGATGATGACGTCATTCATAGAAGCGCAGCGCGCTAGTTACATTAATCTGTCGTGCCGGACTTGGGAAGTGCTATCTTCTGTGTGTAAATGTTGACTAGATTGTACATTATTTAAATTTTTAATGCCATGATATCAAAAATCTTTGGGTTTATCTATTGGAATCAATTCTTAGAAATATTTCGGGGCGATATGTGCAACAAATTTGGAATTTTTTCATGAGATGGCTGAATTATATGCGTTAAAAATTGGACCACTTTTCGTTACATACCATTTATGTAGAATTTGCAAAGTGCACCCCCATATCGAATACAAAGACGTAGTCCTACGTCAAAACTGCTATAACTTTGAGCTTGGAAAATTATAGTTTATGCCTTTTTTAAGAAATCATATTAGTATTAAAATTTGAATATTTTGGTTTTTATGAAAAATACTGAAAAGTAGTGTTGTGTGATATTTTGTCCCCAAAATCTCCTATTTTTTGCACAGCTCAATGCGTTAGCACAACCGAGCCATGGATCTTTCGTCTTTTTACAAGAAGTAAAAATAAAAAAAATAACGAAGGTACTGCGTGTCCGTCGGGTTTGGTTGACGCAGCTTGTTGCTGCGTGTTAAGATCTTTTTTTCTTGGTGGTGATGCATTAGTTGCGTTATCCTCTGCAGCTTGGGGTTCAGCTTGTCTGCGTTGTATAGTGTTGTCGTTCACGTCCATGTCGTCATCAGTACTGCATCAGTCGTGTTGTTCATTGTAGGAGGTTCTAGTTTGTTTCTTGTTCTTAAGAGTCGCTGTTGTAAAGCCGTCTTCGTAGGCATTTGTTTCTTTATTGGTGGTGTTGGTTGTTGGTTTGGAGGCATTTGATACAATCGTTGTTTCTTCGCTTTTGGTTTACTGGTACTGGGCACGATCATTATTGATTTAGTTTTTGTTACTGCCCGATCCACAGTCGTTAGTTTAGCAATCGGTTGTGGTTTAGCATACGCGACTGTGTATCGGTCTTGCCTCTAATAGACGGAATTTCCTTGACAGCCTCTGCGCAAAGTTTTCCGTTGTGTAGCGGCGGATCACAGAATTGGCACGTTGGAATGTGTCCTGGATATGTGACTAATGTTCGCTGCCTTTATGTCACACCTTGGAACGATTTGCAGTCGATGGTCAGGTAGGAGGGGATAGGTTTTGTCGGACGCGTTCTCACCACACGCACGCCGTTGCGAAGACCCGGGAAGAAGCTCGTCCTATTATCTTCCTTAACGGTATCCACTTCTGTGTATTTTGACATGAGTTGTTGATAGCGGCGGAATTAGTACGCGGTACCAGGTCATGTAGCTTAACTTCAATGTGTCATTATATATGTAGGGTAATTTCGGGAGAGATGCCGCGTCAGGAGAGATGCCGCACTCTCTGTATCTCGTAGAAAGGGTCACTTTTATACGGTAATATGACATTGTGAGATTGTATTTCGAAGAATTACAACACTGGAGATGTAAAATAATCCTTATTATTAACTAACGAAAATTTTATTAATGTGTGTGATGTGATTTTGTGCATCCAGTCACAGAGCGTCGAAAATTTTTCAGCACAACATTAAAATTTCGTTTTTTAAATTGTTCGATTTTTTATTGGTAAATTATGTATCGGTTGAATAGCTGGGACATTTTAGAAGGCATTCTGATAATGAGTACAGTTATCCATAATTTCAGAGGAAAATATCGTCGTGCGGCATCTCTTTCCTACATTTGGGATAGATGCCGCATCAAAATTGCGGGTGAGCACTCAATGGAGGAGGATGCGTAGCTAAAATGTATTTTTTTCACCTCGGAATGTCATTAAATGATCATTTGCGTCAGGTATAGGTTCTTAATAAGGTATATCCACAAACTAACTGACCTAACACAGGGACATATAGGAATATGAGTCTTTTTATCTATATATTTAAACAGGCGATATTTATCTAAGTATTAGTTACTTCGGTTTATTCTTTAAAGTTTCAGGCACTGGTTTTTTTGAACGCATTGATTTGTAGTGATGTCAATATTGGGCTAAAAATGATAATTTCAACAAATTCATACTTTTTAAAATGAATCTTTCAAGAACAAACCTGAGTTATATAAATTTATTGTTGGGAGAAACAGCCAAACACTGCTTTTAAGGAACCGCTACCAACACACACACACACATATATATATATATATATATATATATATATATATATATATATATATATATATATATATATATATATATATATATATATATATATATATATATATATATATATATATATATATATATATATATATATATAGATATATATATATATATATATATATATATATATATATATATATATATATATATATATATATATATATATATATATATATATATATATATATATATATATATATATATATATATATATATATACATATATATATATATATATATATATATATTTATCGCTCGTACACACATATAGATATATAGTACTCTTAATTTAGTTACTCCAACTTAACCGTTACACAAGGTTGGGAAAGAAAAATATTTTTAAAATGTTTAATAAAAAAATGTTTCTAGAAATGGTAGTACCCCCTTAGGAAAAGTGAAGGTGCTAACCGATTTATAGGTGTAATCAAACCTCATGAAACCCAGCTGAAGACACTTAATCACAAAAAATCAACGAGAGCTAAAAATACTTTTGTTCGCCATTTTTCAGTTTGTGCGGCATCTCTCCCGCAATGACCTTTTTTTTCTAAAATGTTCGTGAAAATTTGATGATTTTTTTGTTTATGACGAAAACCATTTCACAGTATTTTAGAGACTTGTCGCAATTGATAAAAATGATTTCATCAATTATTGAATGGTTTGCTTTGATGCAGGATCGATTTTTAGAAATGTGCGGCATCTCTCCCCAAATTACCCTATATTGAGCTGCATGTTCGAGTGACAGGAAAAAATGACCCCTATCGGCCCACCCCTGAGTCGATACCTAGTCCCACCAGGAGTACTTGCACCAAATTTGAAACAAATCGGACAAGTCTAGCTACCGGACCAACGTGCCTGAAGTTTGTATGGGATTTTTCAACAATTTACATGGAGAAAAACCACTAGCTCGCATTTTCGCCGCTGGGTGGCACTGTATGCATCGTATTATCACTGTAAGTGAAAATAAGAAAGATAATTTAATTGTCTACAACTTTGCCGTAGACTGCTAGTGAATCCGGCTTTGTTAAAAGAAGTTATTAAACTTTTAACGAAGTGATGTCTGAGCCAGTTTTGCATGGGGCCTAACAGTGCACGGTTGTGTATCAGTACCCGATTCTCATGAATTAAACATTTTTGTGAAATTATCGTTAGGTTTAGCTCAATGGTATGTTCAGAAGAATTATAGTACATAATACGAGTCATGTTTTGATTAGAAAAAATTAGTTCCACATGTTACCGCATAGAGGGCGCCAACACTAACTTTTCAACGGAGAGAGATAGAATATTGGTGTCTTCTACAAAGTTATAGAACAGGCATTTTTCAGTATTTCTTCCAAACATCTTGATACTCTATCTTTACGAATTATTATTTACTATAATTCTTGTAAGCATACTATTCAGCTAAATTTAACCATTATTTCACAAAAATGTATAGTTCGCGGGACTCGAGTACTGATACATAACCATGCACTACTAGGCCCCATGAAAAACTGACTCACACATCACTTTGGTAAATGTTTAATAACTTCTTTTAACAAAGCCGGATTGACTAGCAGTCTTCGGCAAAGTTGTAGACTATTAAATTATCTTTCCTATTTTCACTTACAGTTATAATACGATGCATTCAGTGCCACCTAGGGGCGAATATACGAACTAGTGGGTTTTCTCCATGTAAATTGTTTAAAAATCCCATCCAAACTTCAGACACGTTGGTCCGGCAGTTAGACTTGTCCGATTTGCTTCAAATTTGATACAAATACTCCTGGTGGGACTAGGAATCGACTCATGGGTGGGCCGATTGAGTTTTCAAAAATTCATCATTTTCACCTTCAATAATTGTTCCACTTCACGAATCGCGGTCTGGTCGGACATTTCGAAAAGTCAACGGCAACACAGTTCAACCGAATGGGAGATTAAACTAACTTTAAATTGTCACTCATTGTGAGGGGCCAGCACTAGCAGGTTTAATTAACGGTACTTAAAGTAACAAATTAAGTAAGACTTTTAGCACTGCGTCGTATTCAAGATTTAGTGCTTGGCCCTCGACTCATTGTTTGTTCACGGTACGGCACGGTATACAGCGGCAGGGCTGGCGGAAAGCGTGGGTAGTATGGGTAGTACTATCCACTCGAAAATAAGCGAGTGGGTAATTACCCACTCGAAATTTTGAACCATTTCAAAAAAAATAGATGTGCAACGCATGTATTTCGCACTACACACATTTGAAAACATCGATGTACCACAATTCCATTTGCATAAACGAACGTGATTTAATGTGAATGTAATGTAAGCGTGTGCATTGCGAAAAGGGAAAAAATCCTTACTAATGGACCCTTCACCCTATGCTTTCTACCCACTCGGGCGTAAAGTGTTTCGCCGCCCCTGTACAGCGGAGCGATTTTTAGCTTCTGAATTGGGTAAGAGGAGAAACCAAACTGGCCCAAAATCTCCTATATTCAATGAAAGTTCTGCTCTACGCTGCGAATCATATATTTTTTTGCAGTTTTTCTAATGTAAAAAAATTGAATCTTAATGCAGTAACGCTTAATACATGGCATGATTTTAACACGAATTTTAAACTTAAAAAAACACCCTGCATTTTCAGTTTTATATAATAGAACTGTCAACATTTTAAATCTAGTACTGAACAACTACCGAACGTGTCCTTAGGTCGTTATTTGACTCGAAATTATTTTCCCCAATCTGTCGAACCAGAGTATATGTGCTGAATATTGTTTATATATTCAAAACACTTCCAAGCGTATTTCAAATAAAGCAACAAAAAGAACAGCAGCGTATATCAATTATACAGTTCGAAACAAAACTATTCGAAATAATAATCCTATATGCTGCTGGGAATGTGATTGTTTCCGTTCCAATTCTACTTTTAAATTCCCATATAAAATACTACGCTACTGAACATGCCCTAAGGAATTCGATCTATATAAAATAGTAATGCATAACTGTGATAAAAACCAGTCAGTGCTTTAGATGGCATTACTTTTGGGTTGACTCCCAAGAAGTCATTGCTGGGGGACCGCGAAGAAAAATATATTTTCCGAGTGCGGATTAGAATTTCAAGTCTTGTTTCCTAACAAACCGAAAATAACGTATTGATAGCATACAAAATCGATGTTTATCCGTGGGGGTCCGCAGTAACCCAGGGCAATTTCTAAGGGGTCCGTGGTACGAAAAAGGTTGAGAACCGCTGCTATAGATTATCTCGCAACCGTTTGAAAACAAATCAAAAGTAAAACTGCTCTAACATAACTGTTTCCTCGCCCAGCAAAATCGCCAAGTAACATCCGCTTTCCGGTAGTCACAAACCCAGCTGAGTCCGCCCGTGCTTTAGAAATAACTACAGAAGCTGTTGTGAGATGTACGAATGATTAAAATCCATCAAGTAATAGTTATAAGCGTGCAAACCTTACATAGTTTTGCTGTATAGAGAACATGGAACCAAATGGAAGCAATCAGGAGTCAGTAGCATCTGGCTCAAATGGCACGTTCCCCATGTTGATCGGAGATTTGGGAGACTGGGAACATGTTCGCGTATTTCCAGTAAGATGGAAAAACTCCTCTAGCAATACTTGGTCGAAAGATGTGAAGAAGCGGAGTAATCAAAGCTTCAATATGCCTTTTCAGGACAACAGAGGGGAACCCGTCGGGTCCCGGATTGAAAGATGACTTAAGCCGAGAGGAAGCTCTGGTAATTATCGTTACGTCGACATCGATAGCACCCAAAGCTTGGCCTACAAGTGGAGCTTTGCTAGCAGCGAGTTCGATTTGCTTAATGGTTAGTGCCTCATCTGTGAATACATTAGCGATTTTTTCTGAAAAAAGTGCACATATGTCTCGAGATGTGGTAGCTGTGTTACCATTGAAAGCCATAGACGATGGTAGTCCAGATAACAATAGCAGTAATAAAACTTCCAACCCCCGGAGGGATTTGGAATTTTTATTTAAGCATGGAGCGGATATATCAACACCCCCGAGGGGATATTGAGATAACAGAACGACAACACCCCCGAAGAGATATTGTCATTCAAATACGGCTAAAACTATAGCTCTTTACCACACTGGAACAGGAACAATAGCATATCCTTCAGTTTCAGCTCTCTGTACATAGGTTCATCTATGTATGGAGACCCAAAAATCCGAATACGTAATTGCATCACTACAGGACAGCTGCGCATCAAATGATATGGTGTTCCATAATCGGATTCACAAAGATCCCATGAATAATACTCAGTGCGCTGAATAGTAGCCATGTGATAATTGAGTTTGCAATGTCCAGTCAGTGTCCTTACTAGAATACTGTAGTTGTGTTTGGAAAAATGCAACAAATTCTTTGACATTTTCCGACTCACATCCGGTAGAAAAGTCTCTGAACGCAAGCTTGCAAGCTACGCCAATGGTTGGCATGTTCGGATGCCGCCCAAGAGCGAATCTTGTGTATTATCCAACTTATCAACAGTGGTAGAACTGGTTCTGGACCAACGAAGTCAGTCGCAGCGCCTGCTTTAGCCAATTCATCCGCCCATTAATTTCCAGTAATACCGGAATGACCGGGTACCCATAGAAGGTAGATAGGAAATCCTAAGTTCTTCGATTTGAGTTCGATATGCGATTACTAATTTGGATCTCCAATCTGCCGAACTAAGTGCTTTCAGGGCAGCCTGACTGTCAGAGCAAAAGATATGTTCTTCTACCGCAAATTCCCTGTTGAAGTGATGATTGTACGCCACACAGAATCGCAAAGATTTCTGCTTGGAATACGGTACAGTATCTACCAAGCGAATGAGACAATAGACACCAGCACCGGCTCAGCCCTCCAACAAAGAACCGTCAGTATAACAAACTACGTATTCTTCAAGTTGTCGCTCCATCCAGCAAGTGTATACTCATCCAAAGTAATCATTTGGGGCCACAGTCTTGTGTGGTTAGAGGCACGATCTATTGGGTTACTGTTCCAGAGCCAAGTAACCTTAAGACGGTATGCACAAGAAAGTGCTTCTTGTTTCAGAAACACATGTAGTGTTCAAGAGTGCCTCTACTTAATGATGAACACAGATGTCGGTTGCTAAGCATTACGTGTATCCAGTTCGTGATATGTGAATGTACTCGCTTCCAAAATAGTTTCGAAAGACACGTTGTCAAAAGCACCTTCAATATCGAGAAAAACTCCTAAACTTAATTGCTTTTGTGAAAAAGCTTTTTCAATGTTTTAGATAACATTGTGTAACAGGGTGGTAGTAGACTTCCCTCCGCTGATATGCATGTTGCATCGCATGCAACGAGTGCTCGCCCAAGTTAACATCCGGAATGTAGTGGTCGATTAAACATACCACTGATTTGAGAAGGAAGGAGGTCAGACTGATCGGTCTAAAGCTCTTAGCCTCCTCATAAGTGACACGGCCACCTTTGGGAATGAATTTTACAGTGATTTCTCGCCACGCTAATGGAATGTATCGTGTTGCAAAACTACAAGTAAAAACCTTTTTCAAAATATGCTTGAAGTGTTCATATCCTTTTTGTAGTAAAACTGCAAAGATTCCATCATTTCCCGGAGACTTATACGGGGCAAAACTTTCAATCGCCCTTTTGATCGATTCGGTTGTCACAATTCTATGAGCAAATGCCCAAGAATCAGAACTACCTGAACAGAACTCAGGGACATTCGTCAGTGATGGCTCCGTATAGCCTGGAAAGTGTGTGTCAAAAAGACAGTTGAGAACTACATCTTCGTCAGACGAGTATCCACCATTAGCAGTTCTAATTGAACTGACAAGAAAGTCTGTCGATTTCGAAAGCATCCACCAGTCTCGTTCAGACTTGAGACATTTGTGCAGAGACTTTTCCAACATCTGCGCTCAGATGATCGAAGGGCATTTCTGTATGCTTTGCGAGCCAATTTAAATGCATCCGACCCTTCCCTGCGTCTGCAATATCAAGCTCATCGACATAACTTTTTGGGTCGAGCAAGTTCGGAATTCCACCAAGGTGTTCCTCTAGAAGCACACGTAACTCGAAGCAGACAAGCCTCTTGGTATGCTACTACTATGAATGAGCTTGTTTTATCCACGACCTCATCCAAGTCACTTGGAGATTCAATCGTCGGAAGATATCCATGAAACCTAGTCGCCAAGCCCTCTTCGTAGAGATTCCAGTTCGTAGATTTGGGATTACGATATGTGACGATATCTAGTGATACGTTTAAATGATCGAAGACGATGTACTTATGATCAGATAACGACGGTTCGAGCTCATTTGGTACGAGCCACCTCATGCGTTATACCATCAGAGCAGAGAGTTTTATCTAACACATCTTCTCTACCAGCTCGTGCAAATGTTGGGTGGTTTGCTGCATTAAGAATGTGCAGATTTGTACTACTTAAGTATTGTATTCTCAAATTGATATCTGAGGTGCCCCAAATTATGTGGTAGGCATTTGCTTCACTGCGAATTATGAGAGGAAACCCATTTCTGCCACAGTATGATACAACCCTTTTGAAATCATGAGAAGGTGATGGTTCATTATGCGGCAAATATGCCGAACAATAGACGCATTTCTTGTTTATGTTGTCAACAGTTATATTTGCCGTGACTGCACAAATATCGCGAATTGTGAGGTCGGATATAAGACAAGAATAAATAGCACTATTCGCAAGTATACATGCACGAGGCATTTCACGTGGATTTGTCATGCCATTTTTGTTGACAGCTGCGAAGACGGGGTTAAGTAGCTTTCCTACATAGAAGTTTGCTTTGGTTCTTGAACCAAAGCTATGGAAGCTTTTCCTTCCTGCACAAGGCGGGATAGATTCATAGTTGCTGTACGTTTATGCTGAAGATTAATTTGTGCTACTCTAGACATAACCATAAGACATGGGAACAGGAACCCAGTGCATCAATTCTTGGTTGACATACTTTAACCCGCCGGATGCCACATTACTGGTCACCAGGGCCGCAGAGAGAAAATACGGGCCCGGGGGGTCCAACGTACGGGCCCCCACCACTGTGTATTGCCTGAGTACAAAAAAAATCAATGTTTGAAATCCATTGGATTTGCTCTTGTTGTTTGTAGTGCCAATGAAGGAAAAAACGTGGAGTTTTTTATACTTTGGGAGTTTTAAATACCTCTTCGACAGTTTTGGAGACTTTGAAAAGCGCCATTTTTGTAATAGTATTTATAAAAGAAAGGAAATGACAAGATTAAAGATGTTGTAACTACAAAAACTAAAAATATCCAAACGGCGATCAACGGCAAAAGATAAAAAAACAATAGGAAAACTAAATATTAAAAGAATGTACAAAAAAGCTAAAAACAACAAAATCAACCACATAAACAAATGTCAATTGTCAAAAAATGTTTAATAGAGAAAAACCATACAAAACCTATAAAAAATTGATAAAGGAAAACATGAAACTAGAAAAACATATTGCGAAGATTAAAAAAGTCGAACATTATTGAACAAATGATGAAAATAATGAAAAATCGATAGAAAATTAGGAAAAAAAAATTAGAATCGATGAAAATGAAAAAAAACTACTAAAAAGAATACAAATATTAGTATAAAAAATGCATTAAACTAAAAAACTCGATAAATCAAGAATAATAAAATTTATTTAACATTAAAAACAAGAAATAGAAAAAATAAATATAACGTTAAGAATGCATAAAACTAGAGGAGTACCTATATATAAAAGACAAGAATAAAATAACCATAGAGAAATTTAAAAAAATAGACGAACCAGAAAATTTTGAAAAACTGGAAAATTTAAATGATGAAAAGACGAAAAAGTAGAGAAAATTGGAAGTATTGAACAAAAACGGAGCAAACAGACAAAATGGAAAACAAAAAATAGTAGAAAAAAGCCAACATGGTATACTATAGGAACACAAAAATGAAGATATTAACACGAAAAAAATGAACAAAATGGATATTATTTAAAGAACAGAAAAAGCACTAGAAATGAAATTTTAAATAAATTCAAACAACGAACTAAATGCAAAATTAAGAAAAAGTGCGCATAGTGTCAAGAAAAGATAAATCAAATGTTTTTTTGGGAAAATAAAAAAAATCAATGCTAACGTATAGGAAAATGGCCAACAGAAAAGTACTTTCAAAATAGTTTAAATGGAAAACATGAAGAAATAACAATAACGAATTAAATCTTAAGAAAAAGGTATAAAAAATAAATAAAATTGTATTAAATGAACAATGGGAAAAAATAAAACTACAATAAACGGAAAGCTAAAAACTAGAAAATAAGGAAGAAAATATGAGAAAGGTAAAAAATTAAACAATAAGACAAATTGGAATGAATTTGAGTAAGTAAAATTGCTTTTGGAAATGCAAAAAATATGAAAAAAAAGGAAATAGAAAAAGGCTATGACAAGAATAAATGTAGTAAATATACAAATTCTAAAAATTAGATGAAATGACAAAAGATACAAATAAAAAAGCATGGTATTAAAATATGAAACAATAGGAAAAAAATAAAGAAAGCAGGATTGTAAACTGAGAGATCTTCTCTTCATGCTACAAGACGTATAAAATTCAAAACAAAACTAATAACAGTATACTCGTCACGAAAGGGGCTTGTTGTGTACGCAATTTACTGTTATAATGAAAACGTTGATAAAAGTAAAGTAAACCCAAGTGGCACCTTTAAAATAATATTTGTCAACGCCAAGAGGGGTCCTCCTTAACAATTAGGGCCTGCAACCCGAGGATGATGTTTATGAGGACTGGGTGCTGGGCGATTCCTGGTAAAGAAAAGGGCAACGTAAAATTGTAAAATAATCCATTCCGGGCGAATTCGGATTTACCTGAACGAAGACGCGGAATTCGTCTCCAAAAACCGGAGTGGCAACCCTAAGCAGGGTTTTTTTTTCTAATAATTACTTTCGATACTAATCCAGCGCTTTCGAAGATTGGAAATTCAATAAATCAAAAAAATCGATTTCAAATTGGCGAAATTTGAAGACAACCTCATGACTTCTAATTAAACCATTTAATTGTTTAACCCTTACAACACTGATCATATTTTTGTTTGGATTATAGACATTTTAACCTTAAGGTCATTCGCTTCTTCATTCAGGTTAGGAATTTTCCTATAACAAATCTCTATTCCTGTGTGCGGGGTTGGGATTCGAACCCAGGTGAGCTGTGTGCATGACATGCAATGTACAAATTCCGCCATGCCCGCTCGGGCCTGATCTTGTTTCGATGCGAGAATTAGGTTGGTATAAACATAGTTGATATCAAATATGCAGTAGTTTAGAATTTTATTCTAGTTACCTCATACACAAGATATTGAATTTTTAATTGCATTTTCAAATAAATTTCTGTCGAAAAAGTATTTGCCAAAATTTTAGCTTCTGTTAAAAATCCGGGCCCCCTTCAAACCTCCGGGCCCGGGGGGAAACACCCCCCCCCCTCTCGGCGGCCCTGCTGGTCACAAGTCATTTACGAAGAACTACCACGTCTATATGGCGCTCATAAAGTTGAGATCGACGGTGTGGTTAGCAATTCGAGTTTGTCATGCATGGATCTACCGAAGTACGGGGATGGCTGTTTCGAGGCCCCTGCTCCAGTGAGCGAAGATTTTGAAGAATAATCACAAGTAACAGTTGAAGTTTCATAGCACGTAAAAAGTGCAATCTATGTTTTATGAGTGGCTATAAAAATAAATTGTTACAAGGGATGGCAATGGCAATGTCGGCATCGAGGAGTTAAACTCAAACACGTTAATTATTTATTATGTTAGCTACATTTGAGAGCACCACCTGTTGTGAATAAATTTGAATAACTTATCCTCACTTATTTTATAAATCAGATCAAGATTTCAGTGCCCTAATCCGGACAACCGTAGTCCTGGTTACTAGTTAATATTACATAAAATATAACAAATATCTACGGGAGATATTAATTTGATAGTTTTCTTGTTATGACCTTCTGATTGGGTAAGCTCTACAATGTAATAAAGAAACATCTAAACAATTCCGAAATATTTGCAACTTCCTAAATGCGGGTTTGGGCCCATAGCGCAGTAGCTATACATTGAGGACTTTAGTCCAGTGAGTTCTTAGATAAAATATGTGTGAATATAGGTTACCTAGCTCTACCCAGCTGTAGTTTTAAGTTATACAATCACTCATTTCAGTGAATTTTTTTTATGAAAAGAATTTAAATTAGAATATGCAGAGAATTTTTCTTACGAGGTAAATCAAGTATGATTTTAACATTACTAAGACTACCTTTAAACATAGAATTATTATTAATTAAGGAGCTGTCTGTACGATAAAATCGAAGACCAGTATAAATAAATAAATAAAATCCGAAATACGAACTTAGGTTAGGTTCGTTCCAGTGTAGGGGAACATGGGGAGACTTGACCAGGTTTTCAGCTAAAACTGCATAAATCTCTAAAAAAGCCTTCAATCCCTCAAAAATCATTCAGATATAATGCGCAAAGTTATTGCGCGTCTTCATAATTTTTTGCAGAATTTTTAATTTAATTTTTGAAAAGTTACAAAAGTTTTTCTGTGATCGTTTTTTCTGGTCAAGTCTCCCCATTGCGGGGAGACTTGACCAAGGCGTGGGGAGACTTGACCAAGAGAATTTTGAAAAATCATAACAAAAAATAATGACATAAAACATACTGTACTTATTTTTTCCCTATTGTCGAGATCCTTAGGTAGCAGTAAAAAATATAAAAGAGTTGCATTTGATAAATTTTGATTTTTTTAAATGCATTTCTTTTTAAGGATTAACTGTACTGCTTGCATTGCATGTTCACAGGTCACGAAATCAGTCCCACTATTGCTAACTTTGCTTACAAATTTTAAAATATAAAGACTTATGTTTGGGGTGGGATTTTTTTATGGCGTGATTAACATTAACAGTAGGTACCAAAGCATAATAAATATTAGGAATTTTGTATTTTTCTTCAGCTGATCGCCACTTGGTCAAGTCTCCCCATAAAATCTTGGTCAAGTCTCCCCAACATTAGTTATTGCGTTCAATTTCATGCGAATTCTAGTAATAACTATTCCAATGTTCCAGTTTATGTAAAATCATTTCACTGCTTCACAAGGATTAAGAGGGTATATTAGTCCTTTAATAGTAATTAGTAGTCGAGTAGATATGTCCATACAAAGTTTGATAAAAAATTACAAATTTATTAATCACGTAATATTTTCTGCAAGGAAAGGATTTTTTACTCCAAACTTTCAAAATTACCTTAAGGGATCGAAACAAGTATAAAAATATTTTTGAAAAAAAAATAAGAATCGAATAGGAGACGCCATAGCCGAAAATAGAATTTTGCGCTTGGTCAAGTCTCCCCATGTTCCCCTACTTGATTATGTTACATTACATTTCCAACCTTCACGCTCTTTTTTTGTCCAGGTTATCTGTCTCATAGCAATCATAATCATAATGAACTCCAATTAATATTATTTCGGCATGCGCCTAATAAAAAATCTCCCCAAAAAGTCATTGTCCCCTTGCGATTACAAAACATTCCCTAGCCAAAATATTTCCCACCACGTCAGAATGGTGGGGTAAAACTGTCCAAATGCACACCTCCCGGTGCCAGTCGGTCCCATCGGAACCGTGTGCTGACGAGCGCGGCGAGGGGAAACCCAGCACATGACTTGTTTATCCGGTCACCATAGAAATCGGGTGTTATTTCGATAAACCCGTCGTGGTCGTGGTCGTGGTCGATGAACATCTCACGGAGACTTGTTCATGCCATTTTGCTTCCGCGGGGCTACGAGTGCAAGTGCCTGGTCGACCGCGATCGGTCCAGTGCGTGGGTTCCAGCTTTTGACGGGCTTGATTGTCCGCTTCTGAAAGTGCTCCACTGTAAATCCGATTCCGAATCGTGAATTAGTAATGTGAATAGTGTTTCTCTTTCTATTATTTTCTTTATTTCCGGTGACCTGCGGCTGCTGGCTGTATTTGTGTGGTTGGTGTAAACTGTGCTCTATCGCTGTCCGGTTGTATCCGTCCATCTAGCCGTCGGATTTCTCCAGCGGAGACTTTATGACGAATTCTTCACTGGCCATGGATGCCTGCTTCACCGCGTTCGACAAGGATGGGTAAGTGAGATTTACTTTTCTACATGTGTTTACTGCCGTCGAGGACAAACTCGACTAATTTTCCATCAGGCGGAAATACTCGGTGTTGTGTAATTAATTACAACAAAAACCATCGTCAACCGAGCGATTCCATTTTACGGCAGGCGGTTAAAGTGGTACTAAGTTGCTGTCACGTCCTTAAACGCACAAAACAAACATTGCCTTATATTGCTTCCAGTTTGGACTGGTTAGGTTGATGGAACAACGGAAAGGCTGCATAGAATGTAAGCTCTCGCCCTGATGGTAATTAATTCTATCGTAGTCACGTGGCGTGGCGCGGTAGCGATATGATGAAGTGGTGTTAGTAATAGTGCAACTTGAAAATTATTGTATGATATGTGTCAAAGTCGAATTTGATTGACAGATTTCTGGAGGGATGTAACTTAACACAAAGTGCTTTGTAGTGTGAAGAGTACGATTAATTTGTATATGGTTTTCATAACAATCCTAGCCACGCAACCGCTCATTTTCCGAAAGCACAGCAAATTTACGACACATAAAAAGTAAAGCATTCATCATAATATACAGCAGCCGGGTGCCATCTTTGTGTACATACATTAAATACGCATCCCTTCCCACATATCCACCATCGACCCGTAAATTATGTTGAGTATCATGGAGTAAAGCACATTCTTTTTTGATGGAGAGGAGAGTCACACAGTTGGTTTTTGAGAAAAAATCAACTAGTTCACGGCGCCATTGTTTTTGACGTCTTTGCTGAATAGAACCTGAGTTAAGTAAAATACACTGGGGCAAGTTAGAAACGGGAGTGAACATTTACCATGAAAAAAGTGTTCACTGGTTTTTACTTATTTCACGTGATGAGGCCCTCTTAATGTAATGTTCTAAACTGAAATAGGCACCAACTATACCTGCTCCATGTCTTGTTTTGTTCGGGTCATTCGCACAATCAAAACCCATTTTGTAACTAGTTTAAACAATCCAGAAATTTTATAGCACGTACCTAAATTTAAATAAAAAAGAACCTATTCTTTGTGTTGTTTTATTTTTCTCTGTGCGGTACTAGCGATGAAAATAATAAAGAGAAGATTCGTGTTTTCTAAGATTTCTGAAAACAGACATATTGTATCAGGAATTGAATAGATAACCTATTATCTCTAACTAATTTAAAAACGAAAAGGTAAAAATAAAGAATGGAAAACTAGAAAATGCATTAGTGTAATTGTAATTAGTCATTTTCAAATGGGATTTCTACAAACATTCCAGAACTTTCTGAAACGATGGTTCTCAAATTCGTAAATTAGTTTTATTCATTTACTTTATTGAAATTTATTTGATTTTCAATTTCATTTTATACACTCATTTTTTTCAGTTTCTTCATTTCATGGATTTTATTCGCTTTATTTATTGTATTCATTTTAACTATTTGACTTATTTTAAATTTATGACCATTTAATTTTAATCATGAATTTTCATTAATGAAATAACATTCTGATCAGTTTATTCATATCATGCATTTTATTTATTAACTTATTTTCTGCACATAATTTATTTATAGATTAAGTGTATGGCTTTGCAGTCTAATTTTTAAGCAAAAACAAACTATTTTATCTTCATCCGACGTTTTGGTACCCTTTGGGACCTTTTTCAAGGATTCTAAAATTTTATCGATGTGAAAATTACTGTATAACATTGTGGTGTAAATTTTACCGATAATTGTTGTTTTGTTGTCGGATCTGTTGTTGTACAATTGGTTTTTCAGCTGTTCAAATGAAAGGTAATCACCATATAATTCATATTTTCGCCTGTATGAATTCTCTCTGTGTACTTACGATCATCTGTTCCGATCGTGCAAAGTCTTTTCAGGATCGAAACGCTCGTCTTTTCTTTCTTTGAACTCGGTTCAAACAAAATCTTTCAACTAGCTGCTAACTTTTACAAATGCCAATTCTTTTTGAATGCGTTGTGTTTTATTAATTTATTTAGCTTATTTTTTTCACTGTTGGGGGAAACGGACCCATTTTAGTAATTTTTTCCAGTTCATGCATTTTATTCAGTTTCTTCATTGTAATAATTTGACGATTTTTTTCAGTGAACCAAATTATTGACACAAATTAATTTATTCGTTTAATTTTATAGCTTTTTGAATACTGTTTAGTTTTTCATTTTAATTATTTAAATCATTTTATTCTGTTTTATATTTTTCTTCTTTTTACTCATTTTTTCAATTCCATTTATTTTGTTTATTTCATTTATTCTATTCACTTTATTTATTTCATCTTTTTCATTTTAATTGTTCTGTTCATTGCTGTTGTTTTATTAATATATTTCTTTTTATTTGAAACATTATTTTAAATTTGTTCAATTTATTGATTTTGTTAAAGTTAGTATTTTTTCATTTTTTATTCTTATATATGTGATTATTTCTTTCCAATTCATACATTTTGTTCAGTTGCTTCATTTTATTAATTTTATTAATCCTGATCAGTCATTTGTCAATTTGTTAGTTGGGATCAATTTAATGCTAATTTTTTAAGAGTTACAGATTAGGGACACTTCTTCCAATAGAAAGCACAGTTTAATGTAAACTTGCTCACCGAAAAATTGCATTCAATTTAATATTTACCGAAAATGTATTTTTTGATAATGCGTAGAGTTGAGACAAAAATTCAGTACGATTAACGACATTAATATTTGAAAGTAGAAGGAAAATTATGGAAAATGAAGTTCTCCGTTTGTCTAGCAGGTCAGGATCGGTTTTTATGGCCATTTCATTTTTTTGTTATTATCAATTATATAAATAGCCTTTAAGTAGTATTGGAAATAATAAAAACTTCAAAATATTTTATGTTATTGGTTATTAATGGTGAACATTTGAGTGCTGAATTGAAATCCGGCTCCGATTAGTAAAGTTGTGAGATGCTTTTCGTATTGCCTAATGGACCAAATATTCCGAAATCGTAGAAAAATGTTTTTAATAAATTGCTACACCGCATCATGGGCCACCGACCGATGTTTTGGTCGAAAATTCAGAACTAATAAACAGGGCCGTCGAGAGCCGTATCGGGCCTTAGTGCTTGTATTACATCCGGGCCTTTTTAAATCTAAGCCCTCGAGTTCAGCATGAGTTAGTACCTCTTCAGCCATGGTAAACTCGTGAGTTGTCTCCGGTTGACTCATATTGACGAATTTCGCGCTAAATCGTATTCAGAGTTGGCAGCACCCTCTCAGATTTTAATGAAATTTTCTGTATATGAAAACTTTGTCACAAAAAGCCACATTGCAAACTTTGTTTTTCCAAAAATGATCTAGACTATCTTTAGAAAAGGGTCAATCTTTTTTATCATTTTTTTTTTCAAATGGCTATTGCCTTAAAATGACAAATCCTACAAAAAAATGCTGTAGGAGTCATTTTTACAAAATTAGTCAAATTTTTGAATAAAAATATTGGAAAAATTCTTCACTGACTCCTACACTGAAAAAGAAGAATCGATTTTAAAAATTTAAAGTCGATTTACAAAAAACCCCATATCTGATTTGGATGAAATTTCGTTCCAGGATAGGTAAATATGTTCCCTACCTACCGTCAAAAATTCAAGTTGGGCACCTTTAAGAAAAAAAAGTTATTTGAAAAAAACTTTTCCTTCTCCAAACTGATTTTTTTCAGCGTATTTTTGTCGAAAACTTAACCAATGAAAGTCATAATCATCTCAGAATTCAATAAAACTCAGTTTGTGAGAAGATATTGTCTAATTTGGCAACTTGGCAATTTGGCCATTATTATTCCAATAATACTTTTTTATTTTCTTGTTTAGTTGTGAGGAAGGGTCAGGGAAAGACATAACCACCACAACCTTATGTATTGAGTTTTACATAATTATTTATTTAGTTTTATATTTAACATTTGTCTTAAAACAATCTTCATGTATGCTATTTTGTATTATTTCTATACAAGGAAAATTTTTTGGTTCATCTTCTGAATTAGACTATCTTTTCGCCTCTACTTTGCTACCAGGAATATGCATAAAACTGTGGAATTTCTGAGTGCCAGATATTGTTTGGGCGTTATTTTATAGTTCTTCGAGTTTTCTAACATTTTGTTATACTGTTCAGTGAATATGTAGCAGAAATTTGATTTTATGATATTTTTATAAGTTTGTTCAACTGCTTAGTTATATAACTCTCGGGCAGTTGTTATGGTATTTCCATAGTCGCGAATAAGACTGGTTCTTTTTGCCATTCGCTCGATAGTGTCACCAATGGCATCACAGGGTCCTTTTCCATGGGATATTGCAAAAAATGCCATTCTGCGCTTAACCCTTTCATGCCCAACTTTTTTCTAGTGCATGTAGGGTTTCAAAACAATTTTTCCTTGAAAACGGTGAGATCAAGAAACACGAAAAGTCTATTTTCATAAAGATAGGTGCTTCCCTTGCAGTGCTAGAAGCTGCTCAATTTTTACCTTCCAATGCTCAATACAATTCTCCTAGAATATTTACAATAGTCCAATTGCATGGAAAACGTAGCCAAAGACAGTCTCAATTGATAAGTTTTATCAGTTTTCAATAATATTGCACCATAACGAAGATATATGAAAAAATCATTTTTCGATGTCAACGCAAACTGTCCCTGGCAGCACTGCTCCATCGGAATACAATTAAACTAATTGCAATAACTTCGCTTCTAGAGATGATCCATGTAAATGCTATAATTCAAATGAAAGGCAATAGTCACATTAATTAGCCTTATCTGTTTTTGTGAGGAAATCTGGCCTCAATCAAAAGTTATAGCTGTTTAAAAACATTGTTGTCCACAAACAACATGGGCATGAATGGGTTAATTCGTACTTTGACTGGAATTTACACAAGCCTGCGAGGTCTTTCTTATTTTTGTATTGTGCTGCTGTTCCATCAGACATAAAATAAATTTTAGAAACGTCTGTCAATTGTTTCATAAAATTTATCATTTTTGAGATGAACAACTGAACTGCAGTCTTCCTGTCTTCCAGTCTTCTTGTCTTCCAATCTTCCATTCTTCCAGCTTTCCCGTCTTCCAGTCTTTCAGTCTTTCAGTCTTTCAGTCTTTCAGTCTTTCAATCTTTCAGTCTTTCAATCTTTCAGTCTTTCAGTCTTTCAGTCTTTCAGTCTTTCAGTCTTTCAGTCTTTCAGTCTTTCAGTCTTTCAGTCTTTCAGTCTTTCAGTCTTTCAGTCTTTCAGTCTTTCAGTCTTCCAGTCTTCATTCAAGTTTGTTATGAATATATACCAAATGTGTTACTGATACTTTTTGCATGTATCAGGCAACTAGCAGTTGAGAAATTGGTTTCTGAGATGACTATGGCTTTCATTGGTTTAGTTTCCGTCAAAAATACACTGAAAAAAAATCAGTTTGTACAAAAAAAAGTTTTTTTCAAATAACTTTTTTTCCTTAAAAGTGCCCAACTTGAATTTTTGACGGAAGGAAGGGAACATATTTACCTATCTTAGAACAAAATTTCATCCAAATAAAATCAATTTTTTTTGTAAATAGACTTTAAATTTTTAAAATCGATTTTTTCAGTGTAGGAGTCGATGAAGAATTTTTTCAATATTTTTATTCAAAAATTTGACTGTGAAATCACTCCTGCAACATTTTTTTGTTGTAGGATTTGTCATTTTTAGATTATATCCATTTGAAAATAAATTGGTTAAAAAAGTTTGACCCTTTCCAAAAGACAGTCTAGATCATTTTTGGAAAAAAAAAACAAAGTATGCAAAGTGGCTTTTTGTGACAAAATTTTCATGTACAGAAAGTTTTATTAAAATCTGAGAGGGTGCTGCCAACATTTGTTCAAGGTGGCGCGAAATTCGTCTATTGCCAATTGCTAATTCGTGTATTCGTACCCCGTTTGTGTCATCGCCAATATACAGAGGTACTGACTTTCCACATCCAACGATATATTTCGTTTCGCGAAACAACGCTTCTGCTTAATTGATGGTCTGAAACATAATCAGCACGCTAAGTCTAACATGGTGAAATTGTCTACCAGTTGTTTTCGAGCCTTTGAATGGAGAAGACCGATTTACTTCACAGTGGTGTTCGGTATGTTAATTTCAGTGAGTAAAGGTCAGCCTTTGTGTGTTCTTTACAGCCGTTCTGCTGGTGTTCTGCTGATGCCGGTTACTACAGATAAGTTTTATTTGCTTTTTCATTCCCTTCGTGTGCTTTTTTTCTTACCCTTCCTCATCTCTACTGTAATTTAATAAAAAAATACATCTGTATATTCCCGTTTATACAACGCTCAGCCTTCGTGCTTAAATGACAGAGGGCGAAATATCATCTGATGTTATCATGGAAGTCCCTGATCCCCCTAACACTCGTATTGCTCCCTGTATAAAGCAGTACCCACAAGATTTCTCTGGGCCATGGGAGGTATATTTTCGGACCGGAGAGAAACCGGTTAATATATCAACATTTTCCCGGGATCTGACTGCTAACTACCCGGCCGTAACTCAGATAACACGTGTCCGGGCAAACAAGATACGTGTCCTGGTGAATGATCTCGGCCAGGCAAACGAGATTGCTTGCTGTGAGCGCTCTAAGCCGGAATTTAAGGCATACGTACCTGCTATGGCCGTAGAAATCGATGGAGTTGTGTCCGAACCGGGCTGGAAATGCGAAGAACTGTTGGAGTACGGGGTTGGCTGCTTTAAGGAGCCCTCACTTCAACAGAATAAGATCTTGGAATGCAAACAATTGTACACCGCAAACGCCGAGGGAGGTAAGACTACCTACTCTCTATCAGGCTCGCTTCGGGTGACCTTCGCCGGGTCTTGTCTTCCCAACTACATCCTCCTTGACAAAGTTCGCCTGTTTGTACCGCGGGTCATGAGCTGCAGCAATTGCAAGCAGTTGGGCCATACAGCCACCTATTGTGGACATAAGAAACGATGCGGCAAGTGCGAGGGAGAGCATGAAGATGACTCTTGCGGCAAAGAAACTGAAAAGTGTATTTGCTGCGGGGGCCCTTCGCATGCTTTTAAATCATGCCCTGCGTACAAGCAGCACGGGGATAAAATTAAGCGCTCCCTCCAGGAACGTTCGAGGCGCTCTTATGCAGAAATGCTAAAGAATGCTTCGCCATCCGTTTTGTCCGAAAATCCCTTTGCTCGTTTATCTCGTGTTGGGCAAGAATCTGATGATCCTCAAGAGGGAACATCTTTCGGTATCCCGGGGGAGTCCAGAAAGTGGAAAAATCTAGCTTCCCCTAGACTATCTCACAAGGGTCCCAATATGTCCTCCTCTGAGAGTGCGCCAACATCATCTAATAAATCCAACGAAAGTGCTGCCTTAAACCCGATGAAATCTGCTCCCGGATTTGGAAATTTTAATTCAAACAAGGAGTACCCACCACTTCCAGAGATACCAGAAATCCCAAGTGTCCCCTTTATTCAAACAGACACTTAGTCCAGTAACGGACTAATAAAATTTTCTGACATCGTGGACTTAATTTTGGTTTTTCGTTCATTGAAACTGTAATTTTCAATTAACGTCTAAAATTTTAATAAAATTCGTTGAAGAAAGCACGACAAGTCGTGTTTATTTATAGTGGAATTTAATTTTGCATTAATGTTCATACACACCTAGAAAAAATCGTGTAAATTTACGTCTCTTGACATAGACGAGCATCAGGCACGACTTAGTTTTACATTTGATTTTAATTTAACATGACATTGAATATCATAAATCACGTAATTTTACTCCACATATAGTGTTTGTTCTGAATGGTAGTTAGTAGCAGCCTTAGTGGTTTTGGCAGATAACTAGCCCTAGTGTGTCTAGCTCCTAGTCTGGCAACAGATTCCGTTTCTCTAAATACCTAAATGCTAAATCATATACTTCAGTAACATCGTCGTCCATGTATACCGGGATTTTATGTTGTCATATTCGACGCCGTGTCGCTATTGAACCACATTGCGAGTATGGTGAAGTTGCATATGGAACACTTCCGTAAGTTTAAGCTTCATTTTCACCTTTATCAACAATTCCACTCCGCGCACTGTACGTCTAATGCGAGCTTGTTTAAAGTAGAGAGGCAATGCGACTTAGTGTATAAGGAACACAGGAGAGCGAGTTGTATTTGTTCGTTTGTTTTGCTGTTAGTAAGCGGTGTGCGTTTTAGGTTCTGGTCTGTACGAGATGCGAAGGTACACTATAGTGATCCAAAAAATAAGCTTTTCGTGCAATAATGCTTCAATCGGATTTTGAAAATATAACTGCAATCAATATATTTAAGCATTCGCTTTTATGAAAACTTCAACCGGAATCACTCGCACAAGTTACTGGAAACTAGCGATTTTCACAGTTTTGCCAAATTAATGTTTTATTTCGGTAAAATATATCGAGAAAAGTTGTAATTGTTGTTTATTGCATTGAGTAGTGAGGTGTCACTAAAATATTTTCTGACATAAGAACACCATAAAAACATGAATCCCACATCAATATCCAGCAATATACATAATAAATACTCAAAAAATAATGATCAGCAGCAATTTTCCAACTACATGTTCTCATGTTATGTTTACACCACAGTATGCAAGGATTCGAATTCACGGTCTGGTGTTCCGATTTATTCCAATCCACCCCGGTGTTTAGTGTAGAAGAGCGGAGGTACGACAACGCAAACAGAAGCTGTAAAATTACGCGTCGCGCCTCCCCGCACTGTAATGAGTTTTACCCGCCAGCAAATGAACGCGAGAGCTTGGAAGTTTGTTGCTCCTTGATATGCTACGCGGTGCACTTGCTTTATTATGTCACCGGCAATGTGTACCATAGCTAGTAAAATGCGTGCCCTGTACTACATAAAATGCAGTAGGTATAGATTTCAACATATACAAATATCGCTTCTTTTCGTACCGATAGTGCGCGTGCTATGCATTCAGGATTGAAATTGTTTTTGAGATGTGCGTTCATCTAGTGAGCGTCTTCTCCCAATTTTGTTGGTTGTTCCTCACGTGCATCTATTTATCATATAAGGAGTTGCCCTAAACAGTATCTGGCGAAGCGAGCAGCTTGTCAGTTATATTAAGCTCGTATTGTATATAATATTTGTCAATAAATAAAACTAACCAAATTTTTCTCTCTTTACCATTTTAAAATTCCGTACTGTCTGTTAAAAATGTCCCGATGGCACTGACATATAGGTTGCGATCGCTGGAACGGATGGTACGCACAGTTCCGGAATTAATCATCGTTACCGGCAAGCTTCATCCATCCGGATTCATATGGTACCATAAAGCTTTTGTCAATCTGGCACGTAGCACATCGTATAGTTCAATAAATCCACACCGGATATGCACTGCCGTTGGTATATACGTACATGCATGGGAAGGGTGATGGTTACTACCTGCCCAACCATGTACCAGAACCGCTTCAGGCAACTGCATACAATTTATAGCCGATAAAAGCAGGAATTGACTTTTTACTGCCCTTCTGTTCATGTGTGTGTGTATGTGAATATACGGCAAAGTTCAGATTTTTCCGCTACCGCTCCCCAGTCGTTTAAGCTTTGTTCGTGACCTTAATCTGATCGGGTGCAGCTCTAAAACGTCGGGTCGGGAATAAAAGTTAGCGAATGTATGAAAAAAGAAAAATACACTGCTGCCCCACCCGCCCCCTGCGATCTGGTGAACCGGAATTGACTGTGAATTGCTGTACATATTACCCAACAGTAGTGATATTTTTGATTTTTTGCTTCTCTTGATGGGGTACAAGCGAACCGTATAAAGTTCAGTCAGGACGTGTGCTGCCTTGATGATTGGCGGCAGCAAAGGAATACTTGAAATGAAATCCACCGTCACCGTGCCTCAGAAATGGGTTCAGGGTGTTTAGGAGAATAGTTTCAGAATTCATTCTTTTTTGTTTCGGTTATAAAGGCTTTAACCTTAGGGTCATTAGTTTTTTTGGGTTAGAAATCTTTCTTTCAGAAAAATCGTCAACTTTATGTTGGGAATCGAACCCAGATGAGCTGCATACAAGGCAATCAATTTACCAACTACGCCATGCTCGCCCCCATTCGGGATCTAAATTCTTCTAACAACAAGGTTAATGATGACAGTTTCAAAAAATCTTTTAATTTTTTATCAAAAACCATTCCTGCAAGAGAAGTTGTGTATAATTTGTTACATATTTTGAATTAAGCTATGGCAATTTGCAATTCGTATTCGACAGTTTATATGACGTCACCCGCGCTACTTGTTGGTACGGTAAAACTTGCATCGAAGGGTGTCAATCAACATTTTCTGACGCGTTCTTGATGTCACATCATTAGCGTTAGGACGATCGTCTATGACGGGGTATAGAAATATGCTCCAGATAGTAGGGTATGTGCGCCAGCAGAGGTGTTTCGACATCTCCAGTGGAGTTCTCGGAACGACTCCAAACTTCTACAAATCCGCTAATGGTTTGAACAGAACACACGATTCTTTTACGATCAATTCCTTAATTCCGTGGGAATTTACGTATTTTGATGCCCAACCCGGGACAATCTTACAGAAAGTGCTTGTTTCAAATATGTACCACTGATTTAATAGTGGTGTTAGTATACCATTACCATATGAGTGCCGTCATTGTTAATATCATGAAAAAATCGCATAGAGATTTTAGATGCGAAACCACTCATTGTTGAATGCTCTCTCATGAGTGCTCGTTTAAAAATTAAAATAATTCGAGCAGTTTGCGAATGTGGAGAGAAGAAATTTTATACATAAATAAAAAATACAATATTTGATCACCAGAAAATATGACGAATTCTAGCGATTCAAAGGTGGTTATGTGTCATCCATTCGTATCATGAAGTAAAGTCAATTACTACAAAAAAGACTGGGTGTTGTGTATAGACACGTAAACAGCGTCAAGAAGTGGTTGGGTGTGATCTGCTCAAAACCCGAGCCCGACCCGAACCCCAAAAATTCTAAATTTGAAAAACCCAAACCCGACCCGAACACGAAAGCTTAAAAAAACGGGACATCACGCTTGACTTGAACGTTTTTTGGTAGTGTTGGTTGTTTATTTGGAGATACTACGCGTTGTCGTTTCTGGTTGTATTGTGTTGGTGTTTGAATAGCCGTCGTTTGTTGGGCGATTATTTTCATCATCATCATCGTGGTCGAACAATCCAGGAATCATGACCGAATGTATCCTAGATTTCCAAGTTACTCAATTTCAAGCCACCAAGTTCTAGTCTCCTTGAACGCCCGCCGCACGCGCATCTTCCTCGATTGCACACAGCCAGCGATCGCCACAAAGTCGGCAACCTTTTCTGAGTTTTCTACTGAGCAGCACTTTAGCTGGTCTCTCTTTCGCCATTCACAACATATCCACCCCATTGTAGACTACCGTATTCTGATAGTCTTCCAATGTCAGTATATTTGTATACTTGGGACAGTTCGTAGTGCATGCGTCCGCAGCATTCTCCATTATCTATTGTTCCACTAAGCATTGAATGCAGTAATCTTCTCTCAAACCTACCGAGCACTCGATAGTCCGCTTCCTTCAACGCCGATGCCAGGGAGTATCAGCGATTTGTATTGACCAAGTTTTAGCACGTCTTTGGGCTACGTGACTTTAGTTGCTACGTAAACTATAGAAGTTCCCATTCGCAGCCACAACATGACTTTTTACTTCGCGGCTTAGGTTGTTATCAAATTGTCTCTAATATTTTAAGCGATATAAACTTTCTGACAATCTCATACCGTATCCCATTGATTTCCACATTGAACCCCATTCCGTTCGGACTAGCTCGTTCTCTACCACTTACCATGTACTTTGTTTTGCAGGGTTTATATTCAGTTCTATTCTCGCAGCCGCCCTTTCACAAGATGCCTCTTCCACTGCTCTGCGATCGACGCCAACGATGTGAATGTCATTCGCGAAACCAAGAAGCATGTGAAATCTCGTGATGATGGTTCCGTTCCTTTGCACATCAAATTTTTGTATCGTACGTACGTACGTTCGAATGTCGCCTTGAAATCCACAACCGAATGGTGAATTTATTCAGAATTTGTCGTAGGGTAAACTGTTTTATGTGCAACGTGAGATCCCATTATATGATCATTACCTCGGATATTGTAGACCCACAGTTCAGGAAGTGGAATAATTAGTTAAAGTTAAAATGGAGCTTAATCTCGCTGAAGTTACGTACATTCAGCTACACCACGTTGAAAACTGTGTTTTGATTACGTTTAAAAGTTTGGCACAGGTAGAAAACTTCATTGCAAAGAACAATATGCAACACGAAGTCGAATTTAATAACACCAGAATCAAGATCCCTGTGCATATGGAAAACCACATGGTTGACGTGCGTATCCATGATTTGGCCCCGCGCACTAGGGAAGATTACATCAAACGAATCATGTCGCAATATGGAGAAGTATAATCTATTACGAATGACACCTGGAGAAATCTTTTCACCGGCATTCGTACTGTGAGGATGCGAGTGACTAAACCAATACCTTCTTACATAACTATTGAATGCAAATCACCGAAGGAAGGCGTGACTTATAAGCAAACAACGCTAATCACATATCCCGGACAGACCCCAGCATGCCAATTCTATAACCATACAGCCCACTACGGAACAACATGCGCCGAAGCAACTTGTCAAAACTCATCTACTACATCCAACTCTAACAACCAGCTACCAACACCTTCAGATAAATCTAAAACAACGATCCAATTAACCAATAATGCAGGTACGACGACCACGACAACCGCTCCCAAACCAACAACTAGTATCGCCAATAAAGAAGCAAATACCGATGAAGACGGATTTACAACAGAGACCCGTAAGAATAAGAAATAAATAAGAACCTCTGATCGTGAACAGCAAGAAAGCAGTTCCGATGATGACATGGACGGGAACGATAACGCGAGAGAAGGCAGACTGAATGACCCCCAAGCGGCTTCACCGCCAAGGAAAAGGATCTCCACACGCAGCAGCAAACTGCGTCAACAAGATCTGGCAGACCAACATTCTTAGCAATTTTTTTTCTTTTTACTTATTGTTAAAAAATTAAAAGACCCACGGCTCAGTTGTGCTAACGCATTGAGCCGTTTCAAATAAATCTTTAGATTAAAAAAATAACAACCTAATTATTATACCGCTTTCCGTAATTTGTATAAATTCAATAAGTATAATTCATCACTGATTTCGAAGATTATATTTTCCTATACCTGGTGGTCATCAGTTGGTTATATTTGGCTGTGGCTTTCCAACCGTAGACAAACTTTTGTCCAGGTTGGGTCCACGGTCGTGCTAGGCCTGGCCGCAAACTGGGTATAAACAGGCGATCGGTGGCAGATCCTCGTTTGTGTAATCCCAGTAGATCTCGTTGACTATCTGTAGAAGGAAACAGTTCTCTTCGGATGTACGCTCCTAGAATTCCAATGCTCTTCTGGCGATGGTGAGAGCAGCCGCCTAACGAATGGCGAGAATCCTGGGCTCCACGCAGGTCGCTTCAGCAGGCGTGTTAGGAAGCAAGCTAGAAGCAGCACGAATAGTCCCGTGGTATAGGGGGTTTAAAATATTGTTGAAAATTTCCATATTGCAAGAACGTCAGTCTACCCCGTAGAATCCTGCTGTGGATTAGTACCTAGCTAATGTTCAGTGCAGTGTGACGATTGCAGCGCTTGTTCCGGGAATTATCCCCAGAATCTTCGGTTCCTTACGGCAGGAAACGACCGATCCGTCATGCAGGATAGGCCTCCCTGTTGTAATATGGTTTGTGCTGTAGCAGTGTGTAGGCGACTTGAAGCTTACGACGGGTTCGTCCAATGGTCCTTCCAATCGCGACCAGTACGATGCTATCGTCGTAGACAAAAATATAGATCACCGCCAACAGGCTGATGAACAAAGAGTTCATGACCACCAGGAATAGTTTGACGGCGTTGACTGATCCCTGGGGAACCCCGTTGTCCTCCGGAAAGGCGTCGGACTGGACGCCCCCGATTCCAACGCGAAAGGAACAGTTGGACAGTAGAGTGGGACAAAAAATAGATTCCAGCTCCGAGCAACTTTTTAGGTACCATTTGGGTCCTAGAACAACTGTGCAAATTCTTAGTTCGATCGGTGAAACTATATTTTTGCGCCCACTGTTTAAAGTTTACATGGGATTTTGTATGGGAAAGTTAACTTTCACAAAATAATTCCTCCAGGAGTCGCCCATTACTTCCTAAAAATAAATCGTTATGAGGCTTGTATAGGAAATTTAACAAAGTAAAAAAGATTCGAAAACCACGAAACGATCTGATGCTTCAGAAAAAAGTTATTAAGCAGAAACCGATTGATGCTCTGACGATTGATAAAATATTCATTTTTTCTAGCACCACTGCCGTTGGTTGTCCAATTATACGTAATTTTGTTTTAACCCTCTCTTAACGTATCTAAATCGTTTATCTATACTATTTGGCCACTTCGCAAGGTTTTGAGGGATAAATTGAGGCTTCTTTTATACATAATAAGAGAAAGTTAAAAATTTTGTATATAATAAAACCGCCAGAAGCAGTGATGCTATGAAAAGTGAAATTTTCATCAATCTTCAGGACATCAATCGGTTTTTGCTTAATAACTTTTTCCACAAGCATCAGATCGTTTTGCAGTCTTCTAGACTTTGTTTCCTTGACAAATTTCCTATAAAAGTCAGATATCTGTTTATTTTTAGGAGATAACGGGCGACTCTTGGAAGAATTAATTTGCAAAAGACAATTTTCCCATACGAAATCCCATGTAAACTTTAAACCGTGGGCGCAAAAATATAGTTTCACCGATCGAGCTAAAAATTTGCAGAGTTGTTCTGGGAGCTAAATGGGACCCAAAAAGTTACTCGGAGCCAAATTTTATTTTTTCATATAACCATGTCCCACTCTATTGGACAGTTGCTCAGGAAGTGGCCCATCCGGTGATCCCCCAGTTGACAAGCTGTGGCATTATAGGGTGTCGTACCACCTCTCCGAAGCTGGCGAAGTAGTCGCCGGTTCCTGCTCAACGTCGGAACGCGTATTGTCGTTCATCTAAAAGTTTGCGCTCCCTCAGTAGGTCCATCAACCATCTGTTGACCATTCGCTCCATAGTCTTAGTGAAGCAGGGGAGCAGATTGATGGGAAATTGTAGAAATTTTCCTGGCATCGCTTTAAGATAGGGATTATCAGGTCTTCCTCACACGAAGCGGACATCGGCTTGTTACTCCAAACGCGGTAAATACTGTTTAATGTCGCTCACTTGGCTACCGGCGGGCAATGTCGTAGTAGAAAACCTAAATTGTTACTAGGGTAGCGTCATCCAATCCGGTAGATTCTAATGCCGCACAAAGTTCGCTTCCGGTGAAAGGCGTGTTGTATACATGGCCTGAGTCGGATTCAAAAGGCACAGGTCTGTTATCAGCCCTTTGCTTGATTCGCATGAACGAAGAAGGGAAGGCGGCGTCTGCAGACAGGGAAGCGAAGTGCCTGCCTAGCTTATTGCCGATGGTCGTGCGATCGCCACTTCCTGCTTAAGGCGTTAACTCTTTACAGAGCTGTGATGTCAAGGATTCTGAACAGATACCTCCAAAAACTTGGTCCAGCTGGTGTTTTTTGCCTCTTCATTCGCTTTCATCAGCACACTGACTTCTGTGCTGATCGTCCATAGAAGTGTTCTTCAGTGTCCGCAGAGCAGTTCGGAATGCCTTTATGGTTCTCGACCTTTGGGCACCATCAGTGCACCACACGTCGAGGAGGGTTCTCACTTGTCCTGGGGATGCAGATAACGGCGACCCGGTTAACTATACTGGTGACTTTCTCTGGGGTGCATGACTCATCCATATTTATAAGATTGTCGACGGTCTGCTCGTAGCGGGACCAGTTTGCCCAACCGTGGAACCACTGTCTTCTGCGGGTTGTAGCAGGCGGGCGTACGTAACCTGTTGCATGGATCGACGAGAGCAGTCCACCCAGAAAATCCTGTCAGCATACCCTAGCTAATAGTGACGTCTATGGCGAATTCCATCCGTACGCGGAGGAACGTCGAACTGCCGTTGATGAGAACAACGGCGTCGTTGTTTTCCGCTACTTCAGCAAAGTCGTTTTCTCTCCTGTTGCATGTAGGTGAGCATTGACCATGTTGGGACCCCATTCATCAGCACGGGAGATGTGAACGGGAACCACACGATGTGGGCCCGTTCACATCTCCCGTGCTGATGAATGGGGTCCCAACATGGTCAATGAGCCGCTGATGTTTGCAGCCCATATTCCGAGTACCACCGGGAATGTAGAGGAATACGACGTTGCACTGGATTGGATACTCGATCCTCTTAGCGATGGCTATTAGTTCGGTATCCAAAGGTATCGGTCGGGATGCATATCGACCCGGATAGCCAGAGCCACCGTCTGGTAGATGTTATCCTTACTGGCGGCGTCCCACGGATACCGGTGTGTGTCGGGTACGGTTGATCGTGAAAGTTCAACTCCTGCAGGGCCAGGCAGTTGGGTTGAGTGTAGGCAATAATGTTTTGCAGGTCCTCGCAAGCCATTTGCGTTCCACTGCTGAAGGCCAGTGTGGTTGATTTGATGGTTGAGGAGGCATAGTGAAGGCTAGATGAGGGCAGGTTCATATCTGCTGCGCTACCTCCTTCACTGTCCGCTATTCCGCTCAAGGCTTCCATAACCTCTGACGTCGTGGTGTGGGTACCTGCGAGAGATATACGAACAGCAGAGAGTTCCGGGTTGAGTGTACCGCACGACGAACTTACCCGGGGAGAGACAGGGTCTCTCGCACCAGTAGCGGTCGAGGGCGCATCGCAGCGGGGCGGAACATCCCCAGACAGGGCCAGCATGGGGAGGCGGGTACGCGGGTTGTCATAAATACTATTTTTAATCGAGCTGGTGGAGTCTTCGATGAGGGTACAATTACTCCTGTCATGACTGAGATTTGTTAGCAACTGCTGAAGGATGTCTGGTCTGTTTGCTGGGTGCTTCTGAGCCATAAACCTCTCTGGTAGTTGAGCCTGTGGGTGAAAATTTTCCGGCAGATGGATTTCGATCGGGGTAGAGTGTACTGGTTCTTATTCGGGGGTGTCCGGGCCTCCCGTGCCAGTAACCGCCGGGGGAGCTTCGCTACAAGCCGAAACGTCCACGGTCAGGGCCGGTACAGGGGAGTGGGCGTCACGATTGGTGACCATTCAGGAATCCAGTAATGATCTAAAAAGTACCGGGTACCAAAAGCAACCGGGCTAAGGTCTCGTCGCTTAACTGAGCCGTGAAATTTTAAATACTTTAAATATCTAAGATAGACAACTAAAATTAATTCGTATTCGGTTGGATTCTGTGCATGCAGTATGTAATTACGTGAGGAAACCCACTCTCTCTCTGCTGCCAGCTGCGCCTTCTACTCCAGTTAGGGAGTCAACTAGTCTCTCGTGTCATCTTTCATGTTGTCATGGCTACTGCTTGCTTGGTGCTCATTGTCGTTAGCTTCCTTGCTGATGGTGTTAGTTGTTTATTTGGAGGTGCTACGTGTTGTTTTGGTTCTTTCATCACTCAGAGAACTGATAGTCGACATCGAAAAATGTCTCTTTGTACATGTTTTTTCGGTAGCAGAAACAAATGTACAAAAACCAACAACTCAGGGAACGAGTTCCCGATCCGCTGAAACAGTTACTCTTGCGCGGGACCTGATTCCTCTCCAGCACTAGCTTACGGCATTACTTCGGGGAGCAGTTTTTTATATTCACAGCACACTTAGTAGTTAGTTCTTCAGTAGGGTTACAGCACCCCTGCTCGACACACTACCAGTTTTCGACCATCCACACAACGTGGCAATTTCTGTATGGCAGTAGAAAAACTAGCTATAGGTCGAGAATTGGTGCCCTTCCCTTACGAGGACAATCTGAGCGGCAAACTTCAGATTGTCGAATTTACTGAGCTCTTAGAATCCCGTGTTTCATTTAGCACCAATTCCTCGTTGAGCTCTCGACTTGTTCGCGAACTACTCGGTCTAGTCCCTGATGATGGACCTAGCGTGCTCCGACGGAGAATTCACCGGCGAGAGAAGTTCTCCCGACACCGAGCCAACCAACCAGGTGCCGAGGTCAGTTCGGCGATTCCGGTGGAGCAGCGCATCCGGTTCGCTGGTGCCCCGACGACTCACAACTGGTGGTGTCCCGTTGCGGTCTACTCAGTCTAGACCACGGCGGCGAACCTAGCTTACGCCGACGGAGAGTTTCCCGGCGAAAGAAGTTCTCCCGATATCGAGTCTGCTTTGGTTTTCGCTAAATTTCTATCAAGCGAACCATTGGATAGCCGTGATCGGTCCAGCGATTGCGAAAGGAGCGTGACGTCCGGTTTACTGGCGCCCCGATGACCCATATACGGTGCTCTGTCGCAGTCTACTCAACTAGTCTCCGGCGGTGGATCTAGCCTATTCCGGCAAAGAGTTTCGCTGCGGTAATTGCTCTCTCGAAACCGTTTCTCGTTGTTCATCAAGCCATTTCCGGTGTGTGGCAGTCATGATCTGCATCACCACTCTGTTGACTGCATTCCACGTGTTCACGTCTTTTGTCATTCTGTAGGCGACATTATCCGGGTCGATGTCCTGCCCTCCCATTTCAAGCATCTCTCTGCGTGTCTTTTCGAACCTCGGATATTCAAAGACCACATGCTCCGGTGTGTCCCAGACGTTCTCACACTCCGGGCACAGCGGTGATGTATGTCCAAACCGATGAAGATACTTCCGATAGGAGCTGTGTCAGCTTGTCATTGAAACGATTTTCACCATCTTCCTCAGGTTTCTGGTGTTTCTCCGATTGTAACACTCGATATTCTTCACCAAGAGATCACACTGGCGATAATGCATACTGTTTCCGATGATAATGTACTGTACGCGCTTTCGCTACTTATGGCCACCAGCCGTAACGTGTCGTTCAGTTTTTCGCGGTTCCGATTGGTTTTCGACTCCACACTCCAGGCAGGCACCCCGTATCGATTACGAAACACTAGATAGCAGAGGCTATTGCGTTCGTTGCCTTCGCCGATTTTTCGCAGGCATAGTTGACATGGTTGTTGAAGCTTTTCGATTATCGCGATGATGTTCTGCATCCGATGAGCCGGTTTGCCGGTGCTGACCAACAGCACCTCCGTCTTGTGGTGAGCTATCTGCAGCATGACCCCGTCCATCAAGTTCTCGATCGCATCGATTTTTTCCGTAACAGACACCTCCACTTCTTCAAGTGTCTCATCAATCACCGTTAATGACAGGTCGTCCGTGAAACCTCTATTTTCTCTTTCCTGGGTAGCCACAGTGTCAATACCTAATCGTATATTCTGTTCCATTCAGTTGGACCGATAATGGAGCTTCGAGGAATGATCGCTGTGACTCGTATTGGCTTCTGCCCTTCTTTCGTCTCGTACAGCAGCACAACAGCCCTGGAAGTAGGTCTTCTGCACATATATCGTGACCACAGCGCAGTATCGATCTCCTCTTCGCTTCCATTTATATACTTTCTCCGCACTCTCTAGCACTATCCGAATTGCACCCACTGTCAATGCTTCTTTTCGGAATCTGAACCGCATATTGGACAGTCCGCGCTCGCCCTGTCCTGCACCAGCTTCTGTACCTTCCACATTTCAAGCAATTTGCCTTCATCTAAACACTTCTGTAGCACCATCCTGAACATGACCGAGTATGCCAGGATCGCAGCTTTCAGCACCACATTTGGTATTCCCTCTGGACCAGGGTCTTTCTTTGATTTCAGTCGCTTCGATGCTTCTGCGAGCTTATCGTTAGTCACTTGCCAATCGTCCGTGTTTTTCGCCGTACGGTGTCGGTTGCTAGGTTGTTGGATCGTGCTTCGGGAAGAGACTCCTCACTATTATTTTCAGCTTACCTGGGCACATTTCGGGTGGCGTCGACGGGTTCTTTTTTCCATCTCGACTCGGTACGCGCCCCTTCCAGGCATTGGCGTCTACTTCTCGACACAGTTCCTTGTGGCAATCGGACTTGCTAATCTTGATCTCCTGTTTTAAAGCGCTAGCTTCCTGAAACGCTGCTTTGAGTTCCTCTCTATCTGGCTCCGACCCTGGTCTCTGAGATAAGCAGCGCGTAGCGTACTGAGCGTCTCGGTGGACGCCGTCTATTTGTGGCTCAAGTTTTCGCGGTATTGTGGCGTCAGAAGCCGTTACAATCCTTCTTGTTAGAACAGCCGCATCCATGTTCTCGGCCCCGCCGTCCGGTCGAAATGCTCCAACGAAGAGGTGCTGAAAGTTTCCGTCTTCCGCTTTCACTCGTCGGTCCTTCTTCTCCGTGCTGCAGTAGGGTTCCGCTATGCTTATATTTCACACCTACTCTCCAATCCATGTTCGCTGTCAGTTAAGGGATACCGAAGGTTCGATGATACACTCCGTCCCGCTTCTCTGAAGTATAATACGGAACCTCCATTGAACAATTATACGTTTATCTTCGCTAGAGTTTCTTGTAGGATATACTTCCTTGTGTTAGTTTCTCTACTGCCCAGGCGTTGAAGTCAGCATTAATGACTACCTGGTTTTGTCCGCTCCAGTGTTAGGCTAAACTGCTCCCCTGTCTTCCTTGGAGGAGCGTAACAGATGCACGCGAAGGCCAATCGCTAAAATCCCTCATACGAGGGATTTTAGCGATTAAAAACCCTCGTATGAGCGTTCTATCACTTCTTGAATGGGGAATATGCACATTATTTGTATCGCAGCCGTGCCCGATATGTCCGTATCCAGTTATCGTTATCACGGGGGACTTGGTACGACTCTGCAATCAAACCGTCACACATAGTTTCTGTCGTAGACTGCTACAACAGTTGCTGCGCGGTGTCACAGTGATTCAGATTTATCTGGGATATCTCCATTGCCGTTGACCTGCAGTATGCATAGCATTTAAAACCACACCACAGTGCATTTTTTTTAGTTTGATCATAGTAAGCCATGCCTAATTTCAATTGTTATCAGATTGCGGGGAACATTCATACGAACAAATTCTCCAAAGACACCCTGTGAATATATTCGATGGTTTGGCCTCTAGTGAATTAAGTTCACGTTTTTGGCGTTTCCGACCACTGTGCACCCGTCTTGTGGTCGTTTCCGTTCACTGGAGTGTAAAGCGTGCACTTCTGCCTCTGCGTGCAGTCTTTCGCAAGATGGCCCTTGCGTCTCCTCGCATTTTCAGCACATCCTGGATCTATCCGGGCCTTTGCCAGCACATGTCAAATGTGCAAAGCCCAAAGACTTGAAGTATTATCCCGCTTGTTTATTTACTTGAGGGGCGGTTCTCAATGGGTATCTCGACCATCCAACCGTAACTTTGACTACCTTCTGCGCCTTGTCAGTAGTGATTCTTGGTTCGCTGTCTGAGTTTCTCTGTACCCCTTCTTTATCCGAATCGTCAGTGCCTTTGTTCTGTTGTCAGCATCCCAGATATGCTTGTCGTGGCAAATCTTTACGACGATATTGTCAACTGTTAAGACCATATATACCCCTTCGAACTTCTTTGAACCAAGGGCTATTGGTTTTGGTTTTGAAGATTTTGGTCTAATTGGCCACACCGGAAAATTACGGAAACCTGGTCCCTCTAGTAAAGATGACAATTTTCGATTGGATGCAAAACCCGTCTTGCGGCATGTCAAACTTCATGATTCGCAAAACAAGTTTACTGAATGACACTTTGGGAGTTTTTGGTCAAATTGGTCACAATCGGATATGCCGACAAGCTCCAGCGAAGAGAACACTTTTAGACCCGTCATAAAACCCCTCTTGCGGCCTGTCCAACTTCATTTTGCAAATCGAGTGCAACGAAGGCCAATCTAAGGATTTTTGACATTGGCCATTCCATATCCCAGGGTGTGTCCAATTTGACCAAAAGCCCTCGAAATGTTCTTCAGTGCAGTTGCTTTGGAAAAGTATGAATTTTGACATCTCGCAAGGCGGGTTTTATAATCGGTCAAAATGTGTCCTCTTTGCCGGAGGAACCAGGTTCCTGGAATACCCCGGGATGTGGCTAATTCAACCAAAAACCCTCAGAATGTTGTCCAATGCATTTGTTTTACAAAATCATAAAGTTTAATGCGTCGCAAGGCTGGTTTGAAAGATTTTCGCTTTTCTGAAATGGAGGAAACCCCAGTACTCCCAACAATATATCCGGAACTACGGTCAGTTCCGGAAAGATGACCTCGGTTCCAAAAACTGAACAAATTTTGTGATCGTTTCCGAAAAAACCCCATCAAATTTGGTTGGACGTTAATATTGTCAATGAAATGGAGGTTGGGGACGTAAGAGTTAACTTGACCCTTCTATCTTAACCCTAGAACTGTTTTGTGTGGTACATTTGTGCCCCAGAGCTATTTGCAATATCTGTAATTCTGTTACGGTTATTTTATCTGCAAGCAATCTTTATCCATAAATCAATTTGTTTATTAATCATTAAAGCAGGTGCAACCTATTCGTTTCACTTGACCAACTTTACAGTGCCCGCTTAAAGTGTGTCTGGGGTACAGATGTACCCCATAAAACCGTTTACGTTAGTATTTCGTCATGCGCACATAATTCGAAAAATTGATTATATCTTTTTCTGTAAGCAAGATATCGATACATAGTAAGCGAGAAACTTGTATAAAATTGTATAAGCTTCAACATTGCTGCACAATCGAATTTGTTATTTGATGTAAAAAAGCTACTTTAGCAAAGTAACTAGAAAATGCGCTTGGATCATTATCGTAATTTTAGCTTTTGCGAATGAAAAAGACAAAACTCATTCGTGAATATGATTTGTATATAATACGTATCACACTCCATTCAATTCGTCATCTTCTGTATCCCCGGGTTTGAACCGCACTCACTTTATATACACTTACAATGCACTGGCTCTAACTATCCCTTCGACGCCTTCCTGTTTTATCGTCATTACTACATCTTTCTGTGTCTTTACTGTTTGTATTGGCGTTTGAGGTTAAAAAAGCATCGGAATAACATACACTTTTTGACTGGTTTTGGAGTTATTTACTTTTTGTTCAAAAGACAATTTAATAATCTTCACAACGCTGTATAGAAGGTTAAAATCGATTAGAAACTACCGGAGTTATAGAAATATTAAGGAAAAACGGGTATTTTGACGTATTTTAAAGACTTATTCTCTAAAAAACCAATTATGACATAATAAAATAGACTAAACACGAATATTATTGAACAGGCTGCTGTACGAATGATTTTATAACAAAACTATCCAATTTATTTAGAAATTGAATGAAAGTTGGACATATTGGACCGATTTTATTGCTGGGGTACAAATGTACCTCACAAAACCGTTTACGTATACAAAAAGTCACGAAACCGTTGAAGGGTTAAAATCGTAATGAAATGTTTATAAAAAACTACAAGGGGCAGCCCTATGGGGTTGCACGAACTGTAGACGTAGGACTATACTACTTAATGTAAAATATTTATTTTCTTAGTACTTAGTGTGTGGGAAAAAACACCCGGACCGGTGAAGAAAAATCAAATTTTAGACAATATAATCACATCTCATGTATAGAACAAGCTTTCTAGTTGCTCTCAAACAGATCCTAAAAGTTCAAACACCCATGGATAACCCCAAGTTTGTAGATGTGTTTCGATGCCACAGGATTGTAAAATGGTTAATATTACGTCATGAAAACTCACTTCTTCCGTGACAATTTTTTTTGCCTGCAAAATGCCCTGTGTGTATGCAAAGCTTATAATTTGTTGGAATATTAGCATTGATCGGAAAATGCTTTCCAACGCTGCGCATTGCATACATACAGGACATTTCGCAGGCCACCAGAAGCTGTTCATTTTACCACCGCCACATGTTCATTTTACCCACTCGCTATAAACATGTCTCATTTTTGGACATGTTTAGAAATCAAGAATCATGTTTGAAAAAATGTGTTTATGACGAAGTATTTTTACCAGATATGTACAAAACATGTCTAATAAGAAACATAAGGAGATTGTAATATCTCATTCACTTATTAGTTAGAAAATAATGACTTTTACCGCCAGTTCCCTACCTACCAACACATTCGCACCAAACATTGAACACAAGCGCACAATGCAAAATGAGTCAACGCTGATGATGATGGGTAGAGCGAAAGAGACAACTAGTACCACCACGACACTATTAGCGCATTTCACCAAAATTCCACGCGGCCTTTCCCGATTGAAAGGAACGGCCGCGCTTAGCCCATCTGTCATAATATCGTGATTTTGCATAGCGAAGGGCTGAATGATAACACATTTTGTTCCAAAAAAACAGCCCTGCATTATGCAACACTTTGTGCAGGTTGATTATACCAGTTGCAAGTGGGGCCAAATTCACCAAGTTCCGTAAAATTCCTTTTGAATTACAGAATTGATAAAATTGCTTAGATGAGCTAAACTAATTAATCAAATCCTGTTTTAAAAACTGTCCTTGCGTTTAAATTAAAATGGGAGGCTTATTACTACCACTACATTACTTAATTTCAAGCGCAAATAGCAAATACATGTGCTAGTCAAACCAAAAATTTACTGGCAACATTACAGCGGAATTTAGGAAGCAGTTGGAGCGGTCGCCTGTTGGACGACATAGAGTAGCGTCCCTCCACAGCCAGTGTAACGGACTTCTAGCTCAGCTACACTGGCTGTAAAAAACACAGCGCAGTGAACTGCTTCACCAGCCGTTCAACAGGGAACTGAGCGTGTCTGGCCAAGTCCGTTCTTTAAATAGTCGATGATGACGTCATTCTTAGAAGCGTTGCGCGCTAGGTACACCAATCCGTCGTACAGGGCTTGGGAAGCGCTGTCTTCTGTGTGTAAATGCGCGATATTTTGACAAGGTTGTATATTATTTAATTTTTAATGCTATGATATCAAAAATCTTTGGGTTTATCTATTGGAATCTATTCTTAGAAGTATTTCGGGGCAATTTGTGCAAAAAATTTGAAAATTTATCGTGAGATGGCTGAATTATATGCGTTTAAAATTGGACCACTTTTCGTTACTTACCATTTTTGTAGAATTTGCAGAGTGCACCCCCATATCGAAAACAAAGACGTAGTCCTACGTCAAAATCCCGACCAAACTTTTTATAGGATTGATTTCTAAATTTTAGTGCAATAGAGATCTAGGGGGCGGAGATGCAAAAAAGCAAAGCTTCCATACAATCTTAAACCCGCTCGTCCCCATGTTATTTGTAAACAACAACGATTTTGAATTTTAATCACAAAAACAAATGGGTCAATATTTGCTTTCATTTGATAACTATTACTTATAAAAAGGTTTGTTCCAGTACACGGAAGATACTCCGGAGCAAAAGGAAGCACAAAATGCTTGCTCGTTTTTACTCCGGTGTGCTACCAGAAGAAGATAAAAGAGAGTACAGGAACGATTTGCTCCGGAGAACTTTCAGTTTCTCCTGGTACTGGAACAAACTTAATATTAGCTGCAGAGTTACAACCATAGTTATTAGTCCCATTTGATTCCATTGGAGCAGTGTTGCCAGGAACAAATGCAATTAAAATGAAAATTGTATGTACTTTCATAGTCATGAAATATTATTGAATACAGATAAAACCTATCAATTTGGACTGTCTTTGGCTACCTTTACCATACAATTTGACTATTGTAAATATTCTAGAAGAGGTATTGAGCAACGGATGGTATATAGCTTGTAGTACTGCAAGAGAAGCATCTATCTTGATCGAAACAGGTTTGTTGCGTTTTTTGAGAGTAACAATTTTTGTGCGAAATAGTTTCGGAACTCTGTATACGCTAAAAAACGTGAGCCATGAAAGCGTTGAACGCAATGCGCAAACCCAGCCCAGTCAAAAAGGGCAATTTGCTGGCTACACTGATAATATAAATTCGTAAATATAACGAAATCGAGCATGCAATCCACAAATTCATTTGTCGTGTTCTGCAACGAAGTATTTTCGTGCATTGTAAATAGTAGGTTTCGTTTATTTCGTGAACAAGAATAGCCGTTTGCTGAACGAAAGCTATTATTTTTCGTGAAATAAACGAAATGTTTTGTTTAGTTGAATAAACGTTTGTGTATATTACGAACGATTTCATTGCTCACACGAATTTATTTCGTTCATCTTAGAAAACTTTGCGTATTTATTAGCCTGTTGTTGTTTTCAGTTGATCTTTTGGGATCTATGTTTGATTACAACGTTTTTTTTTTTAATTTAAAGAAAGTGGTGTGGCCAAATCTATTTTATCGTGGTAAGAAGAAATGGTCGGTTGATGAACGAAAGTTTTCGTAAATTTTACTTACTTAGTTTACATTACACGAATGTAATCGTTGATAACGACATTATTTTTCGTGAATGAAGCGAAATGTTTCGTTTATTTTAATAAACATTTATGTATATTACGAACGATTTCGTTGGTCGCACGAATTCTTTTCGTTCATCTTAGAAAAGTTTTCGTATTTATTATCGTCTTATTTTTTCATTCGATCTTTTGGGATCGATGTTTGACAACACCGATTTTTTTTAATTAAAGAAATAGATCTGGGAAAATCGATTTTATTGTGGTATGTAGAAATGGCCGCTTGATGAACGAAAGTTTTCGTAAATTTTACTTATTTAGTGTACATTGCACGAATGTCGTCGTTGAAAACGACATTATTTTTCGTGAATGAAACGAAATGTTTTGTATATTTTAACAAATGTTTGTGTATATTGCGAACAATCTCGTTGGTTCATTTCGTTCATCTAAGAGAATTTTTCGTATTTAATACCATTATATTTTGAAATTGCTCCTGCATAGAAAAACTCAAACTTATTTATAGAAAACCAACGAGCGATGGCTCAACTGAATCTGTTCTGCTCCGGATTCTGGATCAAATGGAAGTGAAAGAGGTTCAGGAAATCTTCCTGAATCCGGCGGACACGGATACGGCTACTAAATAGTCAGACCGAGACCGTCGTGATGATCAACAATTATCTGACGTATAGCGACAATGACTCCATATTCTACCTCTATTGAAGCTCTTTTGACGTTGACGGTTTGACGAATGGTGCTCGTAAATATTATAAAGACTTTCGTATATACCAGCGAACAATTCGTTTGCCTAATGAATCCATTTTGTAATAAGCCAACGAAAGTCGTTTCGTGGTTTTCACGAAAAACTCGTAACATAAAATAAAAATGTTTCAGTAGAACTACGAACGATTCATTATATGGTCGGTGTTAAGTCAGACCGGACTAAGTGACAAAATATTGATTTCGAGAAAAACGGGTTTAAAATTTGAATCGCAGCATCCTCTGCGTTATAATTGGAAATTATTTTTTGCTATAATTCTTATTTATGGTTACATATTTCAAATCTGGCAAAAGTTGAATGTAGCTGAAGACATTCTTTATCCAGTGTTGTCATTATCTCATTTTTTGATGTTTTGCGACTTAGTCCGGTCTGACTTAACACCGACCATATGTACGAAAAATTCGTATATTTTATGAAAATTTTCTGCACGAAACTAATTCCTAGCGATTTACGAATATATTATATCAGTGTATCGTGGGGCTAATTGCCAACTCGGATGCGCTACTTGCCCTTCAATGTGCTGGCAAATTGAGGGCAAATAGGAGACGACCTCAATTGCTACATTTGGGAGATTTGCCGGCATTTTTTGCCGCTCTACCCGTGCTTAAATCGCCACCAAATCGCCCATGGAATGCCCCATTTAATCTCTCTTAATTGTCTAATATTAACATTTTAAATAATACTTATTTTGGGATTCATTATCTACTCACACCAACTTATCAGAATACTAGGTAATCATCACCAAACTATAGGAAGAATCAATGGTGAAATTGACATTCGATGTTCGTTAAGAGTTTAGGTTAGGTTAAGAGTTGGATCTTGTTCTACTATACTTACACACAATTCCACAATTTCCCATATTCGTTGGCTAAATCAAGTGCACTAGACAAACAATATACAACGAGAACACGTGTATCGTAAAAAAACAATTTTAAGCTTAAGCCAAACATGAACCGCCATGTTAGAAAAACGCGAAAAGTTAAGGCGAATTAAGTCAAACGTCAAAGTGTTTAAATCGTTCGCCCATGGCCGTCCGCCTTTTTTTGACTGAAAGGGAGCAACCAATCGGCTTCAAAATTTACACTAACATTCGGGGCAAGAGAAGAGATGCTGTCTTGGAAAATGGCATTTGACGAGCCACTCTAATTCGTCTATTCATTCCTTCTCCTCATTGAGTGCAGATAAAGATAGATTTGTTCATTAGAGCAATAAGGATTTGCATCAAAATGGTCGGGCTACTCTGTTCACCTCAAGTTTTTTGATTTACTGAGTTTACATTTCCTCGCAAGCGCTTGCCTGCTGAGATGAATAATGCAACAAATGGTCCAGTTCTCACTGCTACATGAAATACATTACGATTTCTATGAAGAGGAATGTTTTCCTTGCCTCTGGCGATATGCGGCCAACGGAGCGCCACGCTGTTAGTTTGGTTTACGATTTGCATTAACGATGTTCGATGCGTGAATTTTGGGAGTTCAAAGTTACTCAAAGCTCCTTGAATTATTCAAAATGCATAACTATCACACCTCTGGCGGCTGCCAAAATAAATACTATTTATTCATTACTAAATTAAAGTATCAACGTGGTGGCGGCGTTCGGCGGCTCTAATTCACAATTATGTTAAATCAGGCTATTCTGAGAATGGTATTAGCTCCAACAAAGTCTGTCTAATGCGATTATAATCCCTAGAGACCTATATCGATTGCAGCCTGCCATGTTTTCGGATGATTTCGGTTTTTCGTCGAATGACAGCGCGAAATTCGGTCCGTCCGCTATGAAATATGGACGTTTCCGCCAACTCGTTTCCGGTGGTTCGTTAGTCTCTTACCTATTGGTTGTCGATGATGACGTCAGCACAGAGTGGAGTATAGCTTTCGGTTCACTTTTTTGTTGTCATGCGTTTGCTTCCGGTGCCGCCGGTGAAGTACGTACCTACACAGAATTTGGGTTTGTTGTTGAGAATTTGCTTACGCTCGGGATTATGCTGCATGAGCGATGATTGGATCATGAAGTGCAAATTCATGCATGAAATTATATGCGACCACTTTGGGGAACGATTTTCGGGGGTTATGAATGGAGAAACGTTGTTATTTTTGGAATTAGGTGTAAATAAGTTTTTGTGGCGCGGTTGAAAAATCGCAGACCGCCTGGAAACCTTTTAAACTTTATTTTGAGCCACTTGTATGGATACTTTTTTAAAATGATACGACGGTTGTTTCAAAGAACCTTTTAGATTTTTGTCAGAAGAAATATCGAAAATGTATCCATTTATTATAAAAAAGACAAATTAAATTATTTCAAAGTTCTTAGCAAGATTCAAATATGTAATGCGTTAATTCTACCCATAATAGTCCGGGGTAGGAAAAAATTGCCATCAAGTAGCCTGTACCATGCCTGTCACGGTTTATGACACAATTTCTTTAACGTTATTCAACGTCAATCCTTCTCAGTCGTTCCCAAACCATTCTACTTGCGTTTCTCTAGCACATAACAGTGCAAAGAAAACGCGGGGGAGAAATCGCTAGGTTCTTGATAGTCATCATTCTGCACACTAACTAAAAGTCGTGAAAGGCGGTGCGCGAATTTGGAACGCAAACAATGAGCTTTCTTGGCAGAACTTTTGTCATCTAGCGCAAAACACCTGCGGTTCTTTCGCTGCTGGGGGGGAAAAGTTGTCGAGCATTTGAGCGGACGCGTTCCGGAATAAAAAAACGGTAAGTTTTCACTTTGCAAAGTGTCATTCAAGGGCTTCATTTAGAAAAATAAAACTTTGGCTGTTATGCGAAAGAGTGGAGCCCAGCACAATGTTTAGATAAGAAAGTAATTCAATTTTGTTAACGATAAGTTTTTTGTGTTTCAACAACGATAATGGAACAATTTAATCTTATAAGATCTTGTATTTAGCGTTTTTTTCAGATACAATTTCTTTTTCCGTTAAAATTGTGATTGCGGATGCTTGCTGATCATTGAAAGTTATATTACGGGCTTTTTACCGTACGCGTACTAATGTATCAAAATTTAATAACTAAATTGAATCAAATCGATTGAAAAACTTGACACGAATGCATTCAAACCATACACTTTACCACCTTGGCACCTTTTCGCATTTGATTTTCTTATTTTTATCATTTCGCTGAATTAAGTTAGCGCGTTAGTTTCATTTTTTATTCTTCTTCTCTATTAATAATAAACATTCTAATACATCGATTATTTTAGATACTACCTTCCCGAGCACATTCTCATGGACTCTGACACCATACTGCCTCTTAAAAGAACTTTAAATATGGTCCGCGCCTGGTTTCACAACCATCAAAACACCATAAAAAAATCTCAATATGCAAAGACTAAGAGAAACGAAAGCAATGAACTTGAAAGACGGATAGGTATTGTGGAACCAATCAGTTATAAACTTAGAACAGAAAGCTAGGACTAGGTAGGCTCATATGGACATGATCGAAAGGAAATGCGAAGAATCATGAAATTTAACAGAATAAAATTTGTTTCAAACTAACGAATTGGTTGAAATAAACAAAAAGAATAGCGGAACAGAATTTATAAAATTAATAAAATGAATAAACAGAAAAAAATCTATGAAATGGGAAAAATCATAAAATCAATAAATTGAAAAAAAAAATGAATAAAATAAATTTAATGAAAAAAAAAAACAACTTAATCCACCCAGCAGTGAGATGAGACATTTCTTACACATATCACGGTTGGATCATTCATTAGTTTGCAGAACTCGATCGTTAGTTTGCAGTTTCTAGTCCTGCACGCAAACAAAAAAATGTTGATGGAAATAAAAGTTTTTTTCCTCTTAGCAAAAAACAACCAATACATACATACACTTTAAAACTAAAACTTTTATTTTGATTATTATTATTGATTAATTTAAAAGTTTTACATTCTACTCAAAAGTAGGCGTTGGTTGTTTTTTGCTAAGAGCGCAACACCCTTACTTGTACCAATATTTTTTTTCTATGTGCAAACAAAACATCGAATAAACTGAATAAATTATAGAAAATCAATAAAACGAACAAAATAAAAAAGAATAAAGCAAAAAATGAAAAACAAAAATTTTCAAATTCATAAAATGAGTAGAATGATTAATATAAATCCAATTAATAAAATAGATCAAAATGGATTAGCTCAATAAGTGAAAAATTAGGCAATATTGACTCAAACTAACAAAATGTATGAAATAAATAAGTGGAATGAATCAAATGAATCAAATGGATCAAATGAATCAAATGGATCAAATGAATCAAATGAATCAAATGAATCAAATGAATCAAATGAATCAAATGAATCAAATGAATCAAATGAATCAAATGAATCAAATGAATCAAATGAATCAAATGAATCAAATGAATCAAATGAATCAAATGAATCAAATGAATCAAATGAATCAAATGAATCAAATGAATCAAATGAATCAAATGAATCAAATGAATCAAATGAATCAAATGAATCAAATGAATCAAATGAATCAAATGAATCAAATGAATCAAATGAATCAAATGAATCAAATGAATCAAATAATTCAAATGAATCAAATGAATCAAATGAATCAAATGAGTCAAATGAATCAAATGAATCAAATGGACCGAATGAAGTTAATGAATCCAGTGAATACAATGAATGGAATGGATAAAATGAATAAAAGGATTGCGATGAATAAAAAGAATAAAATTGAATAAATGAAAAATAAATGAATTGAATAAAATGCATAAATAAATCAAATGAATCAAATAAAAAATCGAATAGAATTGATAAAATGAATAAAAAGAAGATGAACAGAACAAAACGAATTGATTAAAATGAAAAATAAGCGATGTTAAAAAGTTATAAATTAACAGAAAAAAATTGCGTCAAATAAATAATTTGGATGAAATGAATAGAACTGAAAACATAGTCGGAAAATTAAAATGAAGAAACTGAATAACATGTATGCACTGGAAAAAAGAATAGAATGCATAGAATGAAATCAGTGAATAAAATAAGTTAAATGAGTGATATGAATAAATAACACGAAAAAAAAAACTGATCAGAGTGAAAACAAAGAATGCAACGAATAAAATATAGGTATAAAATGCACTCAAGTGAACAAAATTAATAAAAATAATGCGGAATGAAATAAATAATGAAAATGTAATGATCATATACTTAAAATTAGTCAAATATTCAAAATGAATAAAATAAACAAGACGAATTAAATCCATGAAATGAAGAAACTGAACAAATTGACTATTTAGAATGAAATTAAAAACCATTTTTGAATAAAGTACATGAATCAACCTGATTTTACGAATTTGAGAACTATTGGATTTGAAAGTTAAGAATTGTTTTTGAAAATCCCATTTTCTGAAAAATGGTTAATTAATATGCAATGAACTTTCTAGGGTTTCCATTTTTTTGTTTTCACCTTTTCGTTTTCGTTCTTTTTTCTTGACGGTGGCGGATTATCTGGTGTTTCTACTTTATTGATGAACCTTAATTAGTAATCAGAAACCTGGAATGTTCAATTTGTTTTGGAAATCAAAGTTATTTTTTGGTCACATATTCGCGAAAAAAAAAGATTTTTGTACAGAATACGTAAATGCGCGCAATTCGAAATAATAAAATGAGACAAGGTCACATGTGCTTTCAAGCCCCTTAAACAGAGAGTGATAGAGGGAGAATCATTCGGATTGAAGTAAATAGTGTGAAACTATGCTATGTCGATAGTACATAATCCGTGCATTCAATTGATAGCAATGCAGTCTCTTTCCAGTCATCCTTATAGATTGCGAATTGTTTCGTTCGGAATTCTCGTTCAGGAAATATGGATAAATGAGTCCTATACAAACCAATACTAAGAAAAAGAAATGGACCAAAATTTTCAGGATAAGTATTTAATTTGTTGGAAACGCAAGTGGCCATTGAAAGTGTCACTGGAAATAAAAACTGCTTTTGATGGATGGACATGCTTGAAATTACAAGTCTTAATTCTCTGCAAATAAATATGTTTCTAGTCATGTTGGTTATTTGTTGCTACCCAGAAATGTGCATGGTAAAAATGTAGTCAGTTCTGAGTAGAACTGAACGAAATTGAAGTTGACGTAGTTTTCGATTTTTGGTCACCTGTCTACCCAGTGCAACGTTTCGAAGGGATATACTTTTATTATAAGGGTGTAAACATTTGAAAATAGTTATAGTTTTCTCATAATATAAAAGTTTTGCAAATTTTTTCAGGACTAGAAATAATTAGTAAATAAAATAACCAATTAGGATGTAATATTAAACTTGTTTTCACGAGTAGCTCTCTATTACATTAAAATGCAAAAAGGGTAACGGCAGACAAAAAATAGTTTTCTCTTCTTAAACCTCCACAATTACATCGCACATTGTACATTAATAAATATTTTAGATTAGCAGAAGATCTTGTCGCACAACTTAGAAATGGATAGCGAAACAGCAAGAAGATGTGAGTCGTGACAGTTGCAACGAACACGAAGGAAGAAAAAGACAGAGTGAGAGAGAGAGTGAGTTGGATTAAGGGGGGGGGGGAGGCGTGTGAGAAATGGCAAATGATTGTTATTACCGCAAAAGAAGACAATTTTCGCTAGAATTTTGCGATTAAACTACAGTTGCTACGAGTATAATTATATGAGAAATCTTTTATCTGACTACTAGGTGGATTACTTGATGATCCACATATATAATATAGCTTCCAACATCTACCTCCACGGTTTAACGCAACGCCTAATCTAAGGGATGAATACATGAACGTAGATATATTTTCATACTCCGATATTCAAAATTGGTTTAGTCTAGCGAAGAATAAAAATACAAAATGTTCAATATCTCCGCAGCTCGTGAACAGATTTTGACAATATATATCCTATTAGAAAGGTATTTTTATAAGCTTTTGTTGTACGAGGTTCTGGATGTGGCAGGATTAACGAAGGTTAACTTCGACCGACTGGTCGGTTCACTGAATCGAGCGGATTAAACGGCACTGTTTATCAAATCCTGAAAACCTTAGCGAAACACACGAAATATTTTTAATCGATTTACGGAATACCAAACACTTTCAAATTGTTTGAATTTTAATGAATTTAATTTTATTGGAAACCAGGAAATTCTCAGTTTAACTTATTGCGCTTAGTACTTTATTAACGTTTGGACTCGGTAATGGTGGGACAAGGAATGAAAAATGAAATGTTTCACGCGAAAAATGAGCATACCTTGAGAGAACTCTCTCTGCAGCATTCGATGCGCGAGAGTATCGCAATTTGGCAGTGTGCGTGAAGTCAAACGATCATAACCAGATTAAGAGTATGGAGTGTTGCGAAAAAGGTACTGTGTGGCACATTCCTAGTGCCTTTGCATGCAAGCCCGAACAGCTTTCTGTTTCTTCGTGCGACGCGATCGCTTTGTTCGAAAGTTATTTGCTTAAAACTGGAAACTTGAACTGGAAAAATGAATATAATGCTTAAAATAAAAATAGTGTGCAAAACATTTTAAATTAACGATATGAATAAAATACATAAAATGAACAAACTGATCAGAATGAATCAAAAGATTGAAACGAATAAAATAGATAAAAGAAATCAAACAAACAAAAAGAATGCGGAAATGAAATAAATGATTAAAATGAAATGGTCATATATTCAAAATTAGTCAAATATTCAAAATGAAAGAAATGAACAAAGCGAATAAAATCCATGGAATGAATAAACTGGAAATCTGAGTATGCAGAATGAAATAAGAGAATGATTTAAATGAAGTAAATAAATAAAACGAATTTTTCAAATTTGAGAACCATTGCTTCAGAGAGTTGTAAAATATTTGTAAAATTTTTTTATTTGAATACAGCTTATAAAGATATATTCTTTTCGTTTTCGTTCTTCTTAACTACTGTCTTGATGGATCAGTAAACTGGAACGTTTAATTTGTTTTGGAATTCTTGAAAGTCACAGATATCCGAAAAAAGACAGTGACAAAACGGAGAGAATGCGTTTCGTGAATGCGCCAGGTAGGCATTTCATACCACACATTTGCATTGAAGGAAGTTGTGAAGTGTCTCGGCTATGTTGTTGATTACTTTATTGACAATAGCACAAAAGCCTTGTTTTCTGTCGACTAAAACATTAATTTTGACAGCTGCATCTAATTCTTTGGTTTGTTTAGAAAGGAGGTACAACGGGTTTCTTTTTTGCAATCTTCAAAACAGAAATCAATATAATGGTCAAACCGTGATTAAATCAACAATTAAAGGTTATAAAGTAAGTGTTTTGGAAAGCTTGAAGCTCATATTTTATGGAATGATTTTTGTTTGTGTGAAAACACAGATATTTAAAAAACGCTCCCCAAGTTTTGTGTGAAATGAGCGTACGGGGTTATTCCGACCCCCTATTCCATCAACCACCATTCAGCGGCTTGCGGCTACGCACACGATTGCACACGCCAAAACAATAACTGACTTCTCGGTTATATTGTTATTAGCAAAGCGAAATTTTTTTGCCTAGCACGCTTGAGTGAGATGTCTGGTGTACATAAATTCAAATTGTGTATGGTTTTAAAACTTGTAACTTTATTCTGACCAATATCTAGCATTATATCCGAATTCTGTTAAACGTGGCAATCACTAGTGATAAAGTGCTGATTTTTAGAGATTTTTAGTGCTCAGCTATAAAACTTCTAATTTTCTTTATATAATACGCTTATTTAGTTTGGTTCAGTGCGTTAGCTAAACGGAGCCGTGGGACGTCTATATATTTTAATGATGTAAACAATAAAAAATGATAAAACGAGTTTAAATGGTTGTCCGGCAAATTTCGCGCAAGCGACTAGCGATTGCGCGTGGAGACATGTTTTCTAGGCGGAGAAATATTTTTTCCCCACCACCAGGTTCATGGCGGTCGTTCAATTCTAATTCGTACACCTCCGTGTCATCATCGTGGTTGCTGCCTTCGTCTTCGTGAATATTTGATTTCTTCCTTGTTTCTTGCCTTTACGGGTCACAAGTGGGAGCTGTAATGGTATTGGGGACTGTAAAGGCTGTCCCACATCAAATTGCATTACGGAAAAAACGCTGTATAAAATACCCATTAGGTATTTTCATTTGAAGATTTGAGTAGAAATAGTTTAGAGTGTGTTGTTTACACTGTAAGTTTAGCGCTGTCAGTTTTTCAAACATTCGGTCATCCAAAAAATAAACAACGCGAATTTTTATTTATTATGGAGGTTTTAACCTTAGGGTTATTCGCTTCTTTACGGGTTAGGGAAATCTCTTTTTAGAAAAGTCTCTAGCCCTTTGTGCGAGGTTGGGAATCAAACCCAGATGAGCTGCGTACAAGTGAGCTGCTCACGTGACTACCGAGACTGTAAACGGGGAGATCTACCTCAAGGAGTGTCTACAGAAGCGTCTGCTTCCTCTGTTGAAACTACACGAGGGCCTTACGATCTTCTGGTCGGATCTAGCTTCGTGCTACTATTCATATGTTGTCCTGGAGGGGTAGGAAGCCAACGGAGTCACCCAATGACATGAACCCTCACAACGGCCCATAAAAAAACTTGGAAAATATGAAGCAGGCACTACGGAAGCATCCCAAGGCGGTCAAATCTGAAAGGGACATAAAGAAAAAGGTTTCCTGACAAAATATGCTGCAACCAGATGTTGAATAGAACCTAAAGAGTGGAGTTAAACGTAAGGTGCGAGCGTACCGTTACGGTATTGACGTTGAATAAAATAAATATGCCAAATGCTTACTTATAGGTTATATCTTATTTTCTGAAAGCTTGAAAAGGATCGATCTACTGGGTAATTTTCTAGAGTTTTTTCCGTGATACAATTTGATGTGGGACACCCTTGATGCAAACAGCTAAAAGCTAACATGCGCTAACGCTAACGCTCAATAAAAATGAAAATGATTTCAAAACCTTTCTGTAATTAAAGTAAAGAACGTAATTTTTTTTCTCTCCAAGAGAATTGCTCTGTGGGCTCCCTGAAACTTGGTGGCATGTTTTTTTTTGCTCGGTTGCTGTCAGTTCAATCGAAGGTGGCGTCGAAACTGCAAGCACTCCGTGAGCGTGTTGTACGGTTTCACGAAACGCATGGTCATCGTGGAAAAAAAGTTTACAGTAGACCACTTTTGAAACGAAAACGTACTCGTGAGTACAGTACAGTACAGTACCGGATCCTGGCATCTCTGAGCGTGCAGCGGAAGGCCGGTAGCAGCCGTCCGGCGAGGATAATGACGAAGAAGAACTAAGAAGTGTTGAAAAAGGTGTTCGACAACGAGGACGGAACGAGTTTGCGTGACGCCGGCCGAAAATAACACTGTTCCTATACCTTGGTTCAACGAACCCTCAAGATCATCGGTCCCCCGAGTACATGGACGAGCAGATAGCGATCATGAAATCGCAGTGCCGATGGATGACGAAGAACTACCGCTGGACGTCGTACATGCTGGACGACGAAAGTTACTTTCCGTCCTCGAAGACCCACATTCCAGGAAATGACAGCTACTATTTCAGCGACAAGTCGGCCACACTCCCCGAGGTAAAATATAAGTTTAAACATAAATTTGAAAAAAAAGTTATGCTGTACATAGCCATATCGAACAGAAAGATTTCAAAGCCGTGGTTCAAGCTAAGCGGTCTGACCATCAATCAACAAGTGTGCTAGGAGGAGTGCCTTGAGACAATTCTTCAACCGTTTTTAAAGGAGCATCATGCGGATGGAAAGTACGTCTTCTGGCCGGACAAGACGTCTTCCCATTACGCCAAGAAGACGCTGGAGTATCTTGAGCAGAAAAAGATACCGTACGTGACGAAAGAAAGGAACCCGACCAACTTGCCCCAGTGCCGTCCCATTGAGTGCACAGAAACAATTGGCGGATATGAATCAGTTGACCACCAGGATCCGGATATATATCCAGAAGATGGAAGTCAGTGCCGTCCAGCGCTCTTGTGAGAGCATCGCGACTAAGTTGCGTCGTACGGCTGACCGGGGCCCCTTTTCCAATATTAATTGAGGTTTTGTTTGAAGCATAAACATTATGTTTTTAATAAAAAAAAACTGAATTCGTTGAATTTTTGTTTGCCATGTAGTTGACTTAAAAAATTCTCATTTTTTATTGAACACCCGTTACATGGAAACGCCCACGTTAACAACAAAACGCTTGTGCCCTTCACGGTCATACAAATCTAGCAATGAAGACGAATATGCAATCGCGATCATTCGTGCACACCTACGCCCACGATCTCGTATACTCCGGTGTTCCATTTTTATAGTTGCTAATATGTCAAAAAATTACGTAGAAAATTAAAAAAAATTACAAATCATTGCATAAATTCTACAAAACACTCCGGTGATTGAGAGCACTTATAATTTTTTTAATGCGGTCTCAAGAGTTAAAATATAATCGCTCGTTTCCATGCGATCATGAAATCTCTGTGTCTCCACATCTGAACCGTCACTCTCAATATCATTTTCAGAATCAAAGGGTTGGCTCTAATTATCGTGAGTGATTCTAACAGAGAACCCTTACGAGTATCCAGCTCTACAACTTCAGCTGGACTACTCAACAAAAAAGATTTCATTCGTTTTCGAGCTCTCCATCGAGTCAGAGGTTGTTTTTTCTAGTCCGTAGTGCTGTGTGAGGCGATAAAGAATAGTTTTAATCCGCATTCAAGGTTATTTTGCCAGTTCGGTTCGGTCCTCAGTCTTTTGTTCGCGTGTGAGGATTAAACAATAGCCAGCTGTATAAGCTGGATCGGTTCGTCGTTGGACACCAGTTTAAAGCTAAGTGGTTTTTGTCTTTTGTAACACATTTATTGCTTTCTTCCGTCTGCGCGGGCGCTGACCCCGTGCGTTGACGTTTTCTATGGTTCCCTCTCCGGATGGTCAAATGGAAGTTGAATCGGGTTCAACTTCTAAGGCTCCCCCCCGGCCCAAATGCTATCCAGAACTCTCAACTGGTCCATTTGTGGTCTTCTTTCGGCCCAAGACTAAATCACTGAATCTTCTTCAGATTTCTAGAGACCTGACGGAACGGTTCTCGGCTGTGACCGAAATTTCAAAGGTCCGCTCGGACAAGATAAGGGTGTTGCTAGCCAACTCAAAGCAGGCAAACGATATTGCTTGCTGTGAGCACTTTACGCGGGATTATAACGTGTATATTCCGGCTGTAAGAGTACAATCCGAAGGCGTCGTAACCGATGAGAGTTTGACGTGCGAGGATCTGCTGAAGTACGGGGTTGGCCGATTCAGAGACCGCTTACTTCAGCCAGTGAAAATACTCGAGTGCAAGCGTTTGCACTCAGTAGTAGTTGCGGGGGATGGTTCAAAAACGTACCCCCAATCAAACTCTTATCGGTTGACCTTCGCTGGTACCGCTTTGCCAAATTACGTCCTCTTGCACAGGGTTCGTCTGCCTGTGCGTCTGTTTGTGCCGCGGGTCATGAATTGCACAAAGTGTAAACAATTGGGTCACACAGCTACCCATTGTAGCAATAAGGCCCGCTGTGGAAAATGCGGGGAGAATCATCTAGATGATTCGTGCAGTAAGAATGCTGAGAAGTGTCCTTACTGTGCAGAGAATCTGCATGATATCTCGGCATGTCCCGCGTACAAACTACGCGGGGATAAACTGAAACGTTCCCTTGCGGGACGATCCAAACATTCTTTCGCAGAAATGTTAAAGAATGCTACGCCACCATCCTCAGCAAACATCTATACTCACTTGCCTCCTGACGAGGGCGAGGCTGGTAACCCACAAGAGGGAACATCTACTAGGGTGCCTAGAATTTATAGGAAGAGGAGGAACACTTCCTCTCGTAAAGTTCCTTGTAAAGGCCAGAAGGTGTCCCTTGAGGGGGCTCCGAAAGTCACATCTATTGGAAGTGTTGCAACCAAACCGAAGCAATTAGCTCCTGGTCTCGGAGGATTAAGCTCAGAGAAGGAGTTCCCAGCACTTCCAGGAACATCAAAAATCCCAAGTGTTCCTTTGTTTCAGTTCGAGAGTAATCACAGCACTGGAATTATAAAACTCTCGGACATAGTGGACTGGATAATAAAAACTTTCAATATTACTGATCCTATTAAAAGTCTTATGTTAGCTTTTCTCCCTACAGTGAGAACATTTTTGAAGCAGTTGACTGCTAAATGGCCCCTCCTCTCAGCGATTGTATCCTTCGATGGCTAACTCATCGAACGAGGTCACGGATTTGATCACTGTTCTACAGTGGAATTGCAGAAGTATCATCCCGAAAATCGATTCCTTCAACATTTTAATAAATAATTTGAGTTGTGATGCATTTGCATTATGTGAAACTTGGTTAACTTCCGACATAGATCTCAACTTCCACGACTTTAATATTATTCGCCTGGATCGAGACACCCCCTATGGAGGAGTGCTTTTGGGGATCAAAAAGTGCTTCCTTCTACAGAATTAACCTTCCCTCGATAACAGGTATTGAAGTTGTCGCTTGTCAAGTAACAACCAAAGGCAAAAGCCTTTGCATAGCTTCCATATATATTCCCCCCAACACCGCGGTTGGGCACCGACGGCTACAAGACATCTTAGAATCTCTGCCAGCACCGCGACTAGTTTTAGGAGACTTTAACTCTCACGGTGCAGCATGGGGTTGCCTCTATGATGATAACCGGTCTTCCTTAATTCAGGATCTTTGCGATAACTTCAATTTGACAATTTTAAACACGGGTGAAATGACACGGATTCCTGCTCCTCCAGCGCGCCCGAGCGCCTTAGACTTGTCCCTTTGCTCAACATCGCTGCGGTTAAATTGCACGTGGAAGGTAATTCCTGATCCCCACGGCAGCGACCATCTGCCGATTGTAGTCTCAATCAATAACGGTTCAAGGCCATTGAAATCAATCAATATTTCGTATGACCTTACACGAAATATCGATTGGAAGAGCTATGCTGCCGCGATATCCGACAACATCGAATCTACCCAAGAACTTCCTCCGGAGGAAGAGTACAGCTTTTTGGCTGGCTTGATTCTCGACAGCGCGAATCAAGCTCAGACTAGGCCAGTACCCGGCGCGAACATACAAAAACGTTCTCCCAATCCCTGGTGGGATAAAGAGTGCTCAGACGTGTACGCAGAGAAGGCCGCCGCGTTTAAGACCTTCCGGAACGACGGGTTACCCGCTAGTTTTCGACAGTACGCGACGTTAGACAAGCGAATGAAGAGTTTGATGAAAGCCAAAAAACGCGGTTATTGGCGCCAGTTCGTCGACGGATTAACGAGAGAAACATCGATGAGCACTCTTTGGGGAACAGCCCGACGTATGCGAAATCGAAACAGTACTAATGAGAGCGTGGAATATTCAAACCGTTGGATATTCAATTTCGCCAAGAAGGTTTGTCCGGATTCCGCCCCGGCACAGAAGATTTACCGCGCCGCGTCTCCTCACGATAGCGCGAACGAAACACCTTTTTCGATGGTGGAGTTCTCACTTGCTCTCTTGTCGTGTAACAATAAAGCTCCGGGGCCAGACAGAATCAAATTCAACTTGTTGAAGAATCTGCCTGACTCTGCCAAGAGACGCTTGTTGAACTTATTTAATAAGTTTCTCGAGGCTAACATTGTCCCACTCGATTGGAGACAAGTGAAGGTCATCGCCATCCAAAAACCAGGAAAACCAGCCTCCGACCACAATTCGTACCGTCCGATCGCAATGCTATCCTGTATCCGGAAGTTGTTCGAGAAAATGATCCTATCCCGCCTCGACAATTGGGTCGAAGCAAATGGCTTACTGTCAGATACACAATTTGGCTTTCGCAAAGGCAAAGGGACGAACGATTGTCTTGCGTTGCTCTCAACTGAAATTCAAATGGCCTATGCTAGCAAAGAGCAGATGGCATCAGTGTTCCTAGATATTAAGGGGGCTTTTGATTCAGTTTCGATCAACATTCTTTCAGAGAAGCTGCACCAGCATGGTCTTTCAGCGACTTTAAACAACTTTTTACTAAACTTGTTGTCGGAAAAGCACATGCATTTTTCGCATGGTGACTTATCGACATCACGATTTAGCTACATGGGCCTTCCCCAGGGCTCATGTCTAAGCCCCCTTTTATACAATTTCTATGTCAACGACATTGATGAATGTCTTGACAATTCCTGCACGTTAAGGCAACTTGCAGACGATGGCGTGGTGTCTGTTACGGGACCCAAAGCTGTCGATCTACAAGGACCATTACAGAATACCCTGGACAATTTGTCTGCTTGGGCTATTAAGCTGGGTATCGAATTCTCCACGGAGAAAACTGAGCTAGTTGTATTTTCAAGGAAGCGTGAACCAGCACAACTACAGCTTCTATTAATGGGTCAAACTATCGCTCAGGTCTTCACAGTAAAATATCTAGGGGTCTGGTTCGACTCGAAAGGTACTTGGGGATGCCATATTCGGTATCTGAAACAGAAATGCCAGCAAAGGATCAACTTTCTTCGTACAATAACCGGAACATGGTGGGGTGCCCACCCAGGAGACCTAATTAGGTTGTATCAAACAACGATACTTTCGGTAATGGAATACGGATGCTTCTGCTTTCGCTCCGCCGCGAACATACATTTCATCAAACTCGAAAGAATTCAGTATCGTTGTTTGCGTATCGCCTTAGGGTGCATGCAGTCGACCCATACGATGAGTCTCGAAGTGCTGTCGGGCGTTCTCCCGTTGAAAAATCGATTTTGGGAACTCTCATATCGATTGCTCATTCGATGCGATATCTTGAACCCGGTCGTGATTGAAAATTTCGAAAGGCTTGTTGAGCTCAATTCTCAGACCCGTTTCATGTCCCTGTACTTTGACTACATGGCGCAGAATATTAACCCTTCTTCTTACAATCCCAACCGTGTGCATTTCATAAATACTTCTGAATCTACTGTTTTCTTCGACACATCCATGAAAGACGAGATTAGTGGAATTCCGGACCACATACGCCCACAAGTGGTTCCAAACATTTTTTATAATAAATTCCGAGAAGTCGACTGTTCTAAGATGTTCTATACTGACGGATCAAACCTCGAAGGATCCACTGGCTTCGGTATTTTCAATCAAAAGTTCACCGCCTCCTACAAACTCAGTGACCCTGCTTCAGTTTACGCCGCAGAACTAGCTGCCATTCAGTATACCCTTGGAGTCATTGAAACATTACCCGCAGACCATTACTTCATCGTTTCGGATAGCCTCAGTTCCATTGACGCTATTCGCTCGATGAAACAAGGCAAGCACTCCTCGTATTTTTTGGGGAAAATACGGGAGCTACTGAGTGCTTTATCTGACAACTCTTTCCAGATTACCTTGGTATGGGTCCCTTCTCATTGCTCCATTCCGGGCAATGAGAAGGCAGACTCCTTAGCTAAGGTGGGTGCCTTAGAAGGAGACGTTTACGAAAGACCAATTTGCTTCAGCGAATTTTTCAGTATTACTCATCAGAGAACCCTCGAAAGTTGGCAAACTTCGTGGAGCAGTGGAGAGCTGGGAAGGTGGCTACATTCGATAATCCCTAAGGTATCGAAGAAACCTTGGTTCAAGGGGATGGATGTGGGTCGTGACTTCATTCGTGTGATGTCCCGACTCATGGCAAACCATTACACGCTGGATGCACATCTCCGGCGTATTGGGCTCGTGGATAGTGGTATCTGCGCTTGTGGCGACGGCTATCACGACATCGAGCACATTGTCTGGGCGTGCACCGAGTACAGTTCCGCTAGGTCTTGGCTAATGGATACCCTGCGGGCCCGAGGAAGACCAACCAACGTCCCGGTTCGAGATGTGCTGGCAAGCCGCGATGTTCTCTATATGTCCCTTATATACACCTTTGTGAAAACCATCAATATACAAGTCTAACTGCCCCTTGTTATCTCCTTATCATTCTCAGAACGCTCTTCCACCTGTATCAAACCATCTGTATCGAATGAGCCAACAAACACGGGACCTACGGCACGAACATAACACGCTTAACTCGAAATGTAGCCGATCCACATCTGAGCCGTACTACGAAATCGTCTGGAAAAACCCCTGCCATCTTGAGGAGGACCACCCGGCGTCCCAGTACATGATTCCCCTGATGAAGGCCACCCGAGTTTGTAATCCATCCGTTGATCTCACGATGCCTGAAACTGAAATAATTTTCTTTCCCTGCCATCTTTGTCTACCCTCCCTCCCCTGACTCTCATACCCAGAAGTAACACCCCTACCCCCCCCCCCCCAATATCATCACGAAGCATTTAGCTCTTCTTGTCTCTTCTAGTTTTAACTATTATATTATATAATCTCATTGAAATTGCCCAACTCTACTACCCACAAAAATAACTATAATTACGAATCTTTACAAAATTCAATCATGCCCTCTAGTTATTCCTAGTTTTAAGTTAGTCGTAAAAAATTGTCCCCCTTAATTATACATTATTTGCTCCAATAATCTCACTGATAAAAATGTCAAACCATATTGCCACAAAAACTAAATGACCCCCCTAATCTTACGAAAACAATATTATCCCCTTGTGTAGATATATAAGATAGCTATAAAATCGCATTAGTTTCATTTTTAAAAAATCAATATGTAATCCCCTAGTTTTAAGCAATTTAAAATGTAAAACAAAACAAAATTGGCACCTTTAAGCTAACGCAACGTGCCTTATCAAATAAACGATTTGAATAAAAAAAAAAAAAAGATTTCAACTTTTTGTTTCTGATCGATCTTGGCACTAAATGGTAAGCATGACCGCCACTCATTACAATTGGCCTGGGTTCAATCCCAGCCGAGGTCGTTGAGATTTTTCTGAGGTGAAAAATCTGTGGTCACATATTTCTTTAAAAGGAAGTAAAGTCGTTGGTCCCCGGTCCATGAGTTGATGGATCGATATCCAGTTCAGATAGTGGAGTCACCTCTCTGGCGTCGGTAAAGTAGAAGTAGAATCCAACTTCTATACTTACTAACAAATATCTTGCGCAGTAGTATATACCACCGCTAGCAAAAGCAAGTATCGGACTAACATTCTTTCCATTTCCTTCCGCGATCTACGATGAGCCTGGCCGGTGCCGGTATTGATCAATAAAACACTTTAGGATTACCAGGAAATAAGTTTCGCTATTCCCGCTATTCTACTAATTCCCTGTGCAGCTCCAGCCAGTCCAGATCGATAACGGAGTAGCAACCAGGGGTAGTCTCACAAGCTCAAGATCAAGCTGATAGATCTAGGCACTAATCGACCACCACGACAAGAATTGAAGTAACAGTTTTCGAATGGACACCATTTGATGGATTCTACACAACGCTTTTTTAAGGGGAAGCCGCTCTTAAATTAAGGAAAGATTTATATTGGAGTATATTTATATTTCGAATGAAGATCCAAATAGAAATTTTGGTAGTATTTGACATTGCAAAAACAAAAACAGATGCGTCGAGGCTCAAAAAAAGTTAACCGTAATATTGACAATTGAATTAATTTCAAATGAAATATTACAGGCGACCTAATCGACCGTTTTTAACGACCGAACAAGCAATAAAACTGTCGCAGAAGAAATGGCCCGCTATTTGTAACTAAGCTATTCCACGTCAAACGTAGCCGCGCACGGATTTCGAGTTACGGGATAAGGGCCTAAACAGCTCGCGTTGCCGCGATCTCACATGGACCAATATGGCTGTTGCAGATTTTGTCGCATTATGAAACGATAATGAGTAGAAGCGTGGCAAGAAAGCGTGGTAAACATTTATTCAGCATATAACATATAGCTCTTAATTTAAAGCGATGGCATGTACATATTTATACTTCAATCGATTGCAAATAATGTAGGCTACAATTTATGGAAGAAAGATTTTTCAATTTCATTCTAAATATATCAGTGCATTAAATTAAAAGATAGCTGAATACGCAAAAAAATCAGCATTTCAGCATTTTAAATTTCAACAAGAAGCAAGAAAAGAAATTAACGAATAAATAATTACTTGGAGTCAAGAAATGCAGCAGAATAAAAATTGAAGCTGTGTTCTGACTGACTCACATGACGCTGCATATGTTTGTGCTCTTCTTCTTCAACATATTTATCATTTGAGTTACTATGACTCTCTTACTGTATACAAATCGCTGATACTCCCTGTTGCTCTGCACTGCACTGCACGATTCGTGGATGTTAAAGAAAATGTATTATCGAAAAAGTATAGTGTATGTGAGAAGAGGACCAGCAAAAGTGATGTTCAACAAAGAACATGGAAGAGGTTGACGACTTTGGTGAAGAAAAAACATATGTTTCGTTCCTTCGTGAAATTGCCTATATCTATACCATATTGACACCGGCGAAATATGTTTTTAAACAATAATCGACACAGATTATTATCGATGAATTCGAAACAGTTGTTAAACATGCTATTACAAACAATCTCCCTGAACACACCCTTGTTTTCAATTTTTATTCTTTTTTCGAACAGCGGAAGCTTTGTCATATGTGTGTCTACTCACGAAACGCTGGTAATGCTTTTTAGGACACAATTTTTTTATATGTTGGTTGTATATTTTCTAATTTTGCACCATTCGCCAGCGCAAGCAGCGACAGCAATGTTCACTTCATTGTGAACGACTCCGTAATTTTTTCCGTTCCCATCCGCTTCCGCATATGTATGTTTCCACATCTGGATAGGACGGCGGTGGCTGCTACCATACGACGCTACTCGGAATATTCGCCGGGACTGGGAGTTTACCGGTACAAACGGTATTGGCTGGTGTGAAGTTATAGGCAGCAATTTCCGATGCATGTATTCTTGCCGGCTAGCAAGCATAGCCAACGCTGATCCCGCGCGGTTGCGACGAACGGAGGTGATATTGGGTGATGGTTGTGGCATTTTTAGAGAACTAACAACAACATAGTAGTGCTGAAAAACCAGCACCCGGAATTCGAACAATGTGTATGTCATGACACAATAAACATAAACCGGCGGAATATTGGAGTACAATGGCTGATGCCGATGGCAGCACTCAGTGTCGTCATTGGACTCCATAGGCGCTTCTATCGTGCTGTTTTCAGCTGTAGGTACATAGACCAATCTCAAAAGCTTGAATATTCATTCCTATAGGGGTTCAGTTTATGAGCGGTGACAAGACAGCCGGTTCTAGTTTTATTTTAATGATTCTGCGGTGTAGCCGGGTATTTTAGGTTCGGTGAACGGAGAAACAATAGATGACACTGGGGAATAGTGTGCCGCTTTTAGCTGTGATAAAGCATGTGACTATTGCGAAAAATGTCCGTTTTAGCTATTTCATATCACAGGCTTATCACGGTTTGGCGTCATCAAGTCTGGTGAAATAATTAGTGTACAATAATCGTAATCATAAAATCATTTTATGCCATTATTGTTTCATATAAATTTAAGTGGTTAATTATTTAACGTTCAGGAAATTTGGGCTTCTTGTTATGGTGATACAGCAAAAGGTGCATTTGTCATTTTTATAGCGTCATATAACCATGTAGAATTTGATATTTCTCAATCGTCCAGTAGCACATATGAGGGATCCCATGAGAAACCGGCCGACCGAAAAATATGACCATCGTCGATTCGAACGAAACTTTTCAGTTGTGTTCGGTTTATGAATCTCCATGAGTTTCTCTGGCAATTGCAATACTTCGATGCAAGAGTAATTTTTCAAAAGGGCGTAGGCGTTTCTACGTGCATTAATCACATTTTTTTTGTTCAATTACTGTATTTTAAATAGCAAAACTATCTGAGAGCGAGTTACAGGGAATAAATACATCTGTACGGAAAAGATTAAGACTGAAAAAATTCACAATCTATACGCGAACGGAGGTTTTAGCGGAATTAACGTACTTTATGTATGTTTTTCTACCATTTAATTTAATTGTTGTGTCATTTTTCACAAAAACAAAAATTTATGTTAGTTTAAAATGCAAAAACATTTTTTTTTTAATTTTGTCAACAAAAACCTAAAAAGAAAAGAAACATTTTAAATTGCATGATGGAGAAATTATCGGTTAAAAAGTTTTTCTAACAATAACTTTATACGTGTTCATAAATTTCTTACTAATTGACGTACAAAGCAGTAATTTTATTACAGAAGTATCATTTTGAATCAAAATGCAATCTTCCAAAATGCGATAGTTTTCGAGATATTTGGAATTTAAAATATCTCGAGAACTACTACATTTTAGAAAATTTTCGATATGAGCATTATGATTTGATTTGGCGTTTAGAATCATATTCGAAAATAAAATTTTATTTTTGACTGCAAACAGTATGAAAATATGCCAAAAGTTATTGTTATATGCCAAAAGTTATTGTTAAAATACTTAAAAGTTTCTCCATGATCCAAATACACTGAAAAAGGTTCTTTTGCGTTTTTGAAACGATAAACATTAGATTATTGACATTTTATGATGAGGTAATGCGAATAACTTCTAAAAAGGGCGTTATTACACATAATTATACTTTTTGTTGGAACAAAATTACAAGATATTTGGAATCTCGAAAACTATCGCATTTTGGAAGATTTTAAATAAAATGCATTTTGATTTAAAATGATACTTAGAATTGTATTCTGTGATAAAATTATAGTTTTGTATGTCAATTAGCATGAAATTTAATAACATGTATAAACTTATTGTTAGAAAAGTTTTTTTTACCGATTAGTTCTCCATCATGAAATCACATTCAAATAGTTTTTTTTTCTCGTAAGGTTTTTGTTGACAAAATTGTTTGGGTGAAAAATGACACAACATTTTTTCAGTGTATATTTTTTCTTATAGAAGTATTCATTCCCGTCTACACCCTTTTTAAAAATTGCTGTTGTATCAAAATATTGCAATTGACAGAAAAAATCATGGAGATTCATAAACCGAACACAACTGCAAAGTTTCGTTCAAATAGACGATGGTCATATTTTGCGGTCGGCCGTTTTCTCATAAATTTTAGTAGTTCATTATTGAACGCTCAGGAAATTTGGGCTCCTTGTTATGGTGATACAGCGAAAAGTGCATTTGTTATTTTTATAGCGTCATATAACCATGTAGAATTTGATATTTCTCCACCTTACAGTGGCACATATCTAACGTTAAATTTTTCTGCTAATTATGTTTTTGTTGGTGATAGTATTCAATTAAGTGTTTGCAGATTTGCTCTATAATATCTTTCATCTGAAGTTTTACTTTTGGTAACACTACCCGATCAGAAACACATATCAAAACGATTTCAAAACTATATCTCGTGTTGTTACTTGTTATTATTTTCTGTTTTTTAAGGTTGAACAGAGTGGGCAATAATCGAAAACGAAAAAAGCAGTTTTTTTTCCACTCCGTGTGTTAGATCTTCATAAAAATCAATCAGCAGTACTGTAACAACATTCTATATAAGCTGATTGATTTTTATGAAGATCTAACACACGGTGTTGAAAAAACTGCTTTTTTCGTTTGCGATTTTTGCGCATTCTCTGTCCAACCTTAACTACTAACGATACCTGATTTATAACACATTTTTTACGAAAATTGCATTCTGTTATAATCTTGTTATTTCATTCTGATCGGGCAGAAACTGTCCCAGAAAGTATGAACACACCCAGTTTGTAGCAAAAACATTGCACTAGTGGTATTTTTTTATTAGATATGCTATTAATATTAGAGTAGTACAACAAGTCATTGTTTTCAATATTTGATATCTAGCGATTGTATGCTAGCTGAAGCAGCTTCTTACGACCGTTTTTCATTAGATTTAGCATAGAATAGTTTTCGATAAATTTAGATACTTTCTCCTAAACTTTTCCAAACTCATATATTTCAGTCATATTTCCTAACGCCTTTGCCTTAAATAGATAGAATTGGCTGAACTTTTTTTTTTTTTTTTTTTTCATACGTTTATTTGACACGGCATTTGCAATAGCTTTTTACGCCAGTTTCTTTTTTTACATAGCACGTTACAAAAATCCTTAAGACTAATTTTAACTATACTAGTACTTTGTCTAAAACTAACACTGAAATCACTTTATTGTTTGCTTTTTTCCTTACATTGTTGTATTTCATACTGATCTAGTATTTTCGGGTGTATTTATTTACTTTTTTTCTGTTATTGTCTAAATTTAAAAACTAAATATTCTAGGACACTTTAATTGGTGAATGATTAGCTTTGGATGAGAGTATGAGGAGATGAATTTAATTAAATTTTGACAGACGCTGTTTTTAGAAAATGATAGATAAGTTCCATGTATAGAAGATCGCGATACGCCAGGATGTCTCTAACAGGAACATGGATTGGTCTTCCTCGGACTTGTAAAGAATCTACTAATTGTGATCTGGCTTCACGATATTCAGTGCAGGACCAAACAACATGCTCAATGTCATGGTAACCTTCTCCACAAGCACAATGATTACCCTCAGCGAGCCCAATACGACGGAGATGCGCATCTAAAGTATAATGATTGGACATGAGCCTAGACATCACACGGATGAAGTCCCGACTTACATTCAATCCTTTGAACCATGCCTTCGTTGATACTTTAGGGGTAATTGAGTGTAGCCATCGTCCCATATCTCCATTGTCCCAAGATGTTTGCCAACTAGCAAGTGTCCTCTGTCGAGAAGCGCTATAAAATTCATTGTAAGCGATGGGTCTTTCATATATTTCACCATCTAGTGCACCAATCTTGGCTAAATTATCAGCTTTCTCATTGCCCGCAATAGAGCAATGGGCGGGGAGCCACACTAGGGTAAATTTATAACATTTTCTTGTCAGGTTACTCAGAGATTCTCGTATCTTCCCCAAAAAGAATGGATCGTGATTATCAATCCTCTTTGAGCGTAGAGCTGCAATTGTGCTGAGACTATCAGTGAGGATAAAGTAATGGTTCGGGGGTAAAGTATTAATTATTTGCAAACTATAGTGAACTGCTGCTAGTTCCGCTATATAAACAGAGGCGGGTTCTGCAAGTTTGAGAGAAATTGAAAAATTATTGTTGAAAATACCGAAACCAGTGGCCTCACTGATTCGTGACCCATCAGTGTAAAACATTTTAAGGCAGTCTATGTGTTGATATTTACTTGTGAATATTTTAGGGATCTCCCGCGAGCGTAGATGATCCGGAATTCCACGAATCTCTGCTTGCATGGACGTGTCGAAGAATAAAGTGGATTCAGGAATATCTAGTATATTGACGTATGTGGGAACATACTTAGCAGGCGTTATTTCTTGTGACATGTGATTGAAATACACTGTCATGAATCTGGTTTGGGGTTGAAGCTCGACAAGTCTTTCAAAATTTTCAATTACCAGTGGGTTCATAACCTCACATCGAATAAGTAAACGAGAAGAGAGATCCCAGAATCGGTCTTTTAAAGGAAGAACTCCCGCTAGTACTTCAAGACTCATCGTATGGGTCGACTGCATGCAACCTAAGGCAATTCGTAAACAGCGATACTGTATCCGTTCCAGTTTAATAATGTGAGTGTTCGCAGCTGAACGGAAACAGATGCACCCATATTCCATTACTGAAAGTATTGTTGTTTGATACAATCTTATCATGTCACTTGGATGAGAACCCCACCATGATCCAGTTATTGTTCGCAGAAAATTTATCCTTTGTTGGCATTTCGTTATTAGATACCTAATGTGGCCTCCCCATGTGCCTTTAGAATCGAACCAAATTCCAAGGTATTTAAAAGTCAGGACTTGGGCTATCGTTCTACCAACCAACTGAAGCTGAAGCTGAGCTGGATCACGCTTCCTTGAAAAAACAACCAACTCTGTTTTCTCCGTAGAGAAATCGATGCCTAACTTCAAAGCCCAACTTGATAAATTATCCAAACTATCTTGCAGTGGTTGTTGTAAATTTAAGGCTTTTGGTCCTGTAACAGAAACCACGCCATCATCTGCAAGTTGCCTTAGAGTGCATGGGCTGACAATACAATTATCAATATCATTCACGTAAAAATTGTAGAGAAGGGGGCTTAAACAAGAACCTTGTGGGAGGCCCATGTAACTTATTCTGAATGTTGCCAAATCGCCATATGAAAAATGCATGTGCTTTTCTGACAATAAGTTGTATAAATAATTATTTAATATTGGTGAAAGACCACATTGATGTAGTTTCTCTGAGAGAACATCAATGGAAACAGAGTCGAATGCTCCTTTTATGTCTAAGAACACAGACGCCATTTGTTCTTTTTTTGCGTAAGCTAGTTGGATTTCTGACGAAAGTAGCGCCAGACAATCATTCGTTCCCTTTCCCCTCCGAAAACCAAACTGGGTATCTGATAGCAAGCCGTTCGCCTCAACCCAATTGTCGAGACGTCGTAGGATAATTTTTTCCAACAATTTCCTGATGCAGGATAACATTGCAATCGGTCGATACGAGTTATGATCGGAGGCTGGTTTTCCCGGTTTTGGAATAGCGATAACTCTCACTTGTCTCCAGTCGTGCGGGACAATATTCTGCTCAAGAAGCTTATTGAATAAATTCAACAAGCGTCTTTTTGCTAGGTCAGGCAGATTCTTCACCAAGTTGAATTTAATTCTGTCTAGTCCCGGAGCATTATTGTTGCATGAGAGGAGTGCAATTGAGAATTCCATCATTGTCAAAGGCGAATCTATGAAATCGTTACTTGTGGGAGCATCGCGAGTGATTTTCTGCGCAGGAGCAGAATCGGGACAAATTTTCTTGGCAAAATTAAATATCCAACGATTCGAAAAATCTTCGCTTTCATTAGTCACGTTTCGATTCCTCATTCTTCTGGCTGTGTTCCAAAGAGTACTCATTGATGTTTCTCTTGACAAGCCATTAACGAAGTGTCTCCAATAACTAGATTTTTTGGCACGACGTATACTGTCAAATTTGTTTTGCAAAATGAAATAATTTTCAAAGTTCTCACGTATACCCCCTTTCTGTTTCATAATTTCTTTGTAGGCAACTTGTTTAGCTTCATATGCATCAGAGCACTCTTTGTCCCACCAAGGATTAGGGGGCCGTCTATTTATTGTCATTCCAGGATTGCATTTCGTTTGGGCTTGTTCTGCTGCTTCAATAATTAAACCCGCCAGGAATTCATATTCTTCGGTAGGGGGTAGCTCTTCTGTCGAAGCAAGAGAAGTGGAAATTAATGTTTCGTATGTTTTCCAATCAATATTTCGTGTTAAGTCATAAGGAACATTGATTGAATTCGTAAGGCCTAATTCACTGTTAATTGAAACAACGATTGGCAAATGATCGCTACCGTGAGGATCAGGTACAACCTTCCACGTGCAATCTAACCGAAGTGATGTCGAGCACAGAGATAGATCTAATGCACTTGGACGTGCAGGAGGTCTGGGGATGCGTGTTGTTTCGCCAGTATTTAAAACTGTCATATTAAATTCGTCACAAACATTGTAAATCAAAGAGGATCGATTATCATTGTAGAGGGAACCCCACAATACTCCGTGCGAGTTGAAGTCTCCCAGTATCAGACGCGGAGCAGCCATGGATTCCACTACCTCAAAAATTTGACGTTGTCCAATTTGAACTTTGGGAGGTATATATATAGAAGCGATAGACATGTCTTTGCCTTTAATGTTCGTTTGGACAGCAACAGCCTCAATGCCCGCAAACAAGGGGATGTTAATTCTATAGAAAGAATAGCACTTTTTAATTCCTAGAAGCACTCCTCCATACGGGGTGTCTCGGTCTAGGCGAATAATGTTGAAATCATTTAAGTTGAAATTAATGTTTGAGGTAAGCCATGTTTCACATAGAGCAAAAGCATCGCATTTTAAATTATGCAGTAAAATTTTTAAGGAATCAATTTTAGGTATGATACTTCTGCAATTCCACTGTAAAACAGTGATGGAATCTTTCATTGGAGGAGGTGAATTACCCATTGAAAGATACAATCGCTGCAAGGATGGGCCATTGAGCAATCAGCTGCTCTAAAAATGTTCTAATTGTTGGGAGGAAAGCTGAAAGTATACTCTTTAGTGGTTCAGAAATATTGAATGCTTTAAAAATCCAATCAACAATTTCAGAAAATTTCAATAATCCTACCCCCGGCTGAGGCTCAGAGGTAGTCGAAATTTTATTATTTCCAGTAATGGTGTTCTGTTTGGATTGTACGTTCCCAAAACCGGGCGGAATTGATTTCGGTTTTGAATCGGAATTTTTCGGTTTTGGGCGCAGTTTATCTATTGGTGGAGAAATTTTAAGGCCCTTTCTTGGCAGCTTGGGAAAAGAAGACTGTTTTCTTTTTCTGGAATTTCCGGGTAAAACAAATGATGTACCTTCGCACGCTCCGTCAGAGTCAGACTGTTCCGAAAATAGAGATGCGTAAGTGTTTTCTAAGAAGATGGGTTTAGGGGTAGCATTTTTCAACATTTCTGCATAGTAGCGCTTAGACCTCTCCTTCAAGGATCGTTTAATTTTATCCTCACGCAATTTATAAATGGGGCATGCAGAGAGCTCATGTGAGTTTTCTCCGCACATTAAACATTTTTCTGAATTTTCATTGCATGTATCCTCTTGATGAGAACCCCCACATTTGCCACACCGTGCCTTATTGGAACAGTAAGTGGCTGTGTGGCCAAGCTGTTTGCAATTAAGGCAATTCATTACACGAGGGATAAAAAGGCGAACAGGGAGACGAATCTTATCGATAATGACATAGTTGGGCAGCGCAGACCCAGCGAAAGTCACTCGAAATGAGTCAGACAGTCGATAAACTTTTTTATCTCCTTCGTGTGATACTGAATGCAATTGCTTGCATTCAAGTATTTTTACGTCTTTAAGTATGGTGTCTTTGAAACGACCAACCCCATGCTTAACTAAGTCATCAAGAGTCAAACTCGATTCTGTGATGACCCCATCAATTTCAATTTCCTTTGAAGGAATATACGCTCTATACTCACGCGTAAAAAGCTCGCAAGAAGCAATTGCATTGGCTTGTTTGAGACTACCAACGACAATGCGTATTTTATCTTTATTGACTTTGACGATCTCTTTTACATCCGAGAATCGCGAAGTCAAATCTTTAGAAATTTGAATAATATTTAGCGCCTTTACTTTACGCCTAATAAATACAATCCATGGTCCCGTTGACGACTCTGGGTAAATTTTAATTCTAGTCGGATTTACATTTTCAGCATAAGGCTTAGGGGGAGGGTCTGGTACTCGTTCTCCCATCTCTTCATCCATTTTACCTAGCAAGAAAAACTATCACAAAAAGGAATGAAAAATATACCTGTTATACCTGTAGAACACACCTCATGTGTTACGTTGTAAACTCGGTGCCCGTTGTTTGACAATGTGACACTTGCTGTCCTTCTTCGTCGCGTTGCTTCTTCAGTAGAGAAATAGTCCTACCTGCAACACTTCAAAACTCTCTCCGATTAAGCTGCTCGTCGGTATCACCACCACAAGCGCGCTCTCTCCGTTTCCACCACCTCGGTAGACAAATGTGGCTACCTGTGGCTTGCTGCGAAAATCCCACTGTCGATGCGGCACTTTTCGGTGCCACTTGTTTTCCTTATTCGTCGTACCACTTCTGCGGTAGACAAATAGAGCAAATGGGTCTACCTGTGACGCTTCCCTCTCGTCGATTAGAATTGCCCGACGACACCAATACACTATATTTTTTTCTGTGTGTACAGGCACGATCACTGTCGATTTCTGCCACCGCGGTAGGCAAATTCGTCTACCCGCGGTTTGCTGTCAAACACCACTTGTCGAGGATGCCGTTGACCACGCCTCCGACGTATCAACTGTCGACTCACACTTAACAAACTGGTCTCTCTCTCTCCCACAACAACGCATACAGCGTCCCGCACTCCGTCACTCTCTCGAGAACAAAACCTTCCACCTGGAGGCACAACCGTCTCGGTCGGTTGCAAAAACTGTTATGAGGATTGGCTGAACTTGTCGAGTTCATGTCTTGTGGAACGAAGGTTCCATCTTGATATTATACCATTTTCCCTTTGATTTCGCGTAACGGCAAGACACAATATCTGAACAGAAGACAATAGGATCCTTATGGCTTCGAATCAGGGGTAATGGTAGTTTTTGTAAACATCCGTTGATGTATATTTCGCTGTAGATCGAAGCAGTTGTTATGAAGGGTTCTGAAATCATACTGTAGCCACAAATAGCTTGCCAGACTATAGCTTTCTTACAGAAACTTTCGAATCGGACGGATGCCGCTGACTGGTTCAATAGTTGCACCTCTTGTACCACATATCAAATTGTGGCTCCGGAAGGGCTTATTAGTCGAATTGCACGTAGGTTTCGTCATCCATAATTACAGAGTTTGGAATCCCAGCAAGCATCGCATCGTACAGCTTACGCACTTTGAACTTAAATGATGCATATTTTTTGGAACTGAGTCTCAGGTGCTTCTTAAAGGTTCAAAGTTTCTAACGTTCTTTAACATGATGAAAATTTGACTTAGAAATGCTAACTTTTTCGGCCACAACCCGCACTGAAAAATCGGCTTTTATGAGAGCGTTTGCAGGACCTTTTCAAGAGCTGGTTTGTTAAACATCCTAGATTTGTTATCACTAATGAATTGGGTGGTTTACTCTGGCTACCCAATGAACATTATTTTTACTTTTTTACACCGTACAGACACCTTTGAAAACTATACACTCTGGATTTTTACGTAGTTTTTTTTGGCGCGGACTTTTACTTCGCGGTTCTTCTTGAAAAAGTTTTTTTTCAAAGCAAAAGACTTAGGAGATTTTTGGGAAAATGTAAAAGATGGATCTTGAAGACTCCTGAGTCGAGTGGTACACAAGACTCAACCATCCAGGTCTCGAAGAAAATCTTCAATCCTCAGTCTTTTATAGGAAGCTTTAAAAAATCGAAACCATCGCCTCTCTCTTTGAGATTTTACTGTGCACGGGCCTGCAGTCCGGAATACGAAATCATTTTCTTCAATGTATTAGGAAGGGAACACTCCTCTACGCTGCGTGGTTTGAGTATAAAAAGTGCTATGTGCCAGCCTCGTGAAATGACTGCATTTTTAAGACTACACCAAAAATAAATCTTCGGGAGCGTAAATGCGCCTGTTTTTTTTCTCTAACTGTGAGCGTAAAGCTGCCAAATGATTCGTTAGTGTTCTACCAAACTCTTACTTTCACAATACAATATCGAATCACATGGCTACACGGGTTTTGCTACGGTGTTCAGAGATAACGTGAATAACACATACCACCGTCTTCTTCTACTCGGTAAGCTTGTGATTACTGAGCAAAAAGAGCCATTTATAACGATTAGATGTTTGTCTATTCTAATCCTATGCCCACTCACTAATCATTTCTAGTGAATATTATTAACTCTAAACACATACATACAAAAGAGTTATTTATAATAGTGCGAAATCGGTACAAAATAATATGCGTCAATGATGATGCTGAAACGCTGGCGGCGGTGAGGCAAACTAAATCTTTATACCCATAATGAGTGTGCAGTTTTTGTATACCACTTTAAGCTTCAGCGAACGCTTGTGTCTATGGCACGGGGTGTTAAGAGATGTTTTATCAAATGAATATTGGATGATTTTTCAAAAGGTCGTTAGTGACAAAAGTAAACAAACTGAGTTATCTGCATCATACCATTCTTCCCTAACATTACTATCGTAGGACAGGATTCTCAATATAAAACTTTTAACCTAATTTTTGGCTCTAACCTAGGAATCTTGATAGGTAAGATAGTTTTCTGGGAGTTTCAGGTCATCAGATATTTCTAGCAACGAAGAAAAGAATGGAACAAAACAAAATGCAGCAATGATAGTGTGTTCATACCAAGCGAGCGAAAACCCAGGACAATTGAAGTGGGAGCCACCCACCTTCGCGAGAATTCGCTCACCGAGCACTTCTTGGGTTTTAGATATACGTAGTTCTTGCTACACCACAATCAGCTGTTGTTAGAAAAACTTGCCATTCTCAATTGAGCGAGCGGATGAGATGGAATATTTTAAGGACCACCGAGGAGTCTTTAGCACTAAATACATGTCGTTGAAGTGAAGTAGAACAATCAACTGTCCCCTTCCTGGGCTATTCCTTACGTAAAAGTAAATGTTGGGCAATTTTCAATGAAAACCGTTACCTCTCGATCTGTGAGCTAGTTCGAAACAAACGCAAAAATTATCTTAATTTCTTAATTTTTGAATTTTAGTAATGGTTATGGTCGTGGTTCGCTCCATCAAAAGTGGTAAATAAATGGGTGGGAGTAATATCAGCGACATTCCATATTACCTGTTATTTGGGATGCTTGACATGGGAGGTTAGTCGCTGAAGTGGTTTCATACTCACCAGCTCTAGACAGCGCTCAATGAAGTTATTCCATGATAGTTATTGTTGTCTAGCTTAGACGAGTTTTACAACCTGTCACGTATTTTTCAGTTGTAAAATTCAGCCCTAATAGTTTCGAAAAGTTTTCGTTTTTTTGGACCGAGTTATGGTTGACAGAAGCCGGCAGTTGTGACAGTAGGTGCAGCAACCACTTTGAGGACAGTTTGTTCAGGGATCTCAGTTTCCTGGATCAGTCGAACTAGTTGCTGAAAGTTTTTGGTGTCAGATGCGTTCTCTCCCAAGAATCAAGATCACTGCATACCGCTGAAAATGATTGTCACCAATGAACGAATGGTGAAAGGTACTGTGTCTAGTGATTTAATGTAAATCCCTGCACACCAACTCCGTTGTCTGGAACGAAAGACGAACCATAGTACCATTCAGCATCATTGATGACGAGGGACGACGTTCATTTACAATATTTTTTAATTATTATTTTATTTTGCCGCCTCATCGAGCCTATTAGGTTGGTCAGAAATACCAAAACAACAGATTTTACTTGATTGTAACCACATCAAAATTCATTTGTTGGACCGTGACCTGTAAGTGGTTCTAGATTTATGCTCTCTTTTTTTAATTTCTTCGATGCGTCTTTCGTCGCTACAACATTTTAGTGTTATGTAATGCTATGTCAACATTGGGGCCGTCCATATACCACGTGGGGCAGTTTACGGCAAGGTAGGGGGTACGAAAAGGTCCACACTTGTCCAAGGAGAGCGAGGTGGGTGTATGAGAATTATTCACGAAGACTATTGTTTATTTTTTTCCTTTTTAGAAATTAGAACAAATTTTGCTCCATTATTGGCATAAGCGCTTACTTTTTATTTCTTTACCTTTTCACACACTTAAATCGTCCATGTCCGGTAATCGAAATCACACAATTTGGCTCTCTGAAGCATTTATCCAATGTTCTGTAATTTCGACAATTCCCATTACTTTTTTAGATTTGATAACTTGTTACAGGACCAAATTTAAGTATTCATATGTTACTTTCATTTTGCGTTATTATGAGGAATGCAAGAATAGGTCTTTTAGACACAAAAATTTAAAAATATGATATGTCTACAAATAAAAAAAAACTAAAATTCTGTGAACAAAGTATGAAAGACATATATGCTTTTAGGATAACATTTAGCATCAAAGTACTGCAATACATTGGAAGAACCTATAATTTCCAGGAATTTAAACCTCTTTTATGAAATTACCGGACAAAAATATGGGGAATGTCCATGTGGTGTATGCACGGTTGCTTCGTTGTTTCACTTGAAAAGGCCTTCCGCTGACCTCTGATACACTGTCAGGGCACCTACGAATAATAACAAATAAAACCTGACATCCCCGCTTACGATCTACGAAAATACTATTATGCAGAAATTCGTAAAATAAACAAAAATTATACATCGTAACGGTTTCGGGATATGTACCATTATTTGTGATGTATCCATTATATACCTAATAGTTAATTCTCATACCTCAGCTCGCTCTGGAAAGTTGAAAATGACGATCATTTTAAATTTGACACGAGAACATTTTCTTGATAGCATTTTTTTTTATTTCGATTATAGAGGTTTTAACCTAAAGGTCATTTGCATCTTCGGGTTAGAAAAATCTCTTATGAAAAATTTCTAACCCTATGTGCGGGGTCGGGATTCGAACCCAGGTGCGCTGCGTACAGGACAAACGATTTACCAACTACGCTACGCCCACCCTTGATAGTACTTGTTGGACCAGCGATCTGCCTGTAAATCTCTATTTCGATGGCAACACAATTCTCTTCCAATATTTTTTTGTGTTTACAGTAAAATTCCTTTCTTGATCCTCTGTTTCGAAGGTTAATAAATTTATCTTGATCCGAGTTGTCCATTGCAAGAATGAAATGAAATAATATCGAAGTACTAATACTAATAATGAATTTTTCTTCTATCTTATTTCTTTTTTTAGAGAGCGAGTAAAGGCGCTATAACCTAGGTCCATTAGCCAGGGCAAGGTGTTAATACCTCTGTCCCATCCCCAAGGACCAAAGGAGTGACATTAACCTTCTTAGCCAAGTCACTCCCAACGATAAATCTTAACCCCTATAAACTGAAACGGTCGGTACCGTTGTCCTCGTTTCTTTCTCATTCAAGATTCAAAACAATTCGTTAGTTAAATTATGCATTAAATGAATAAATTAATTGCCGTATAATTTTGAAACATTTTCAAAACCCAACTCTGCACAGTAGGCCTGGCCGTTTTAATATTTGCGACATATTATAATATGCTTCAAATATTAATGTTGACAAGAAAAACACTAAAAAATAACTGCAGTGTTTTCCAGGATGCCTTTCAATACTGGCTGTGTAAGAGTTAGAATAGAATAGAATAGAATAGAATAGATAGTTATTGTTGCCTAGCTTATTTTCTTTTTTGAACTGGAATCCATCCCAACTCCCACTAGCTGACAGTGATTTACAGAAAAAAAGGTTTCCATGTATATATTCATGCAAATAACGTAGGTCCAGGATGTGGGTAGGTGTTAGCTCGATTGAATTTCGTTTACAGGGCAAACCGGACTCCGAAGGCATCAAATGGATTTAAACATTATGAAAAGAATTGCGATTCTCCAAAGAAGGAAAAAATCGACTCTGAAATCGACGTGTATTTATTATTTTACATATATAGACATTTTATATTGGGTGGATCCTACCATATTGTTTATCACTTTTATTATTCCTTTTACCTTATCTTCTTTCTTACGACTGCTCTCTATGATTATTTAATTATTTTGTTTCGTTTAACATTTGATTTAGAGCTAGAACAATGGTTTTTATGTTAAGAATGAACAATTCAATTCATTGCACATGAGTATTCAATTCTAATAAACAATAGAGGTTAGCTACCAGTTCGGTCTTACCAAGCTGTAACGCGGATGGCGTCGTGAAAACTGTCGAATAGGAGTTGAAAACAGCTTGAGGCAACACCTGATGCTCTAAATCTATAAGGTTCAAGAAAGAATGTCTTGGATCCGGGATCGAGCCTAGTTCGCTGTTCTCTATTCACCCAGATGTTCGCAGATTTCCAGCAAGATAGAAAAATTCCATAGGCAAGAGATGTTCGAAGGATTTCGTACTTCCTTTCATATTTTAAATTTAATCCAATTATCTCTTTGTTTTTTTCTTTACCAGACATCCATCTTTGTAATTTAACTTTAAAAGCGTATACAGGACGGATTTTAAACAATTAGAAAGACTATGACTGGCAGCGCCATTTTGAAAATTTTGACAGCTGCCGAAATCTTGACGGATTTCTGGCAGCTGCTAGAGATCATGCTCTGTACAATTGGGAAATTTGAGTACTTTAGGTTTTGTTTCTCGAACTCTGCGTTAGAGATAGTTTACCTCGGAGCTTACGTTTCAGTTATGGTTGCGGTCGGCCGTAACTTCAACTTGGACTAGATTGAATCAGAAGACTTTATGAGAAAAATAGGATTGGAGAATAAAAACCAGGAGAGTTTTACTCGTTATCCTAGGGCACCAGCACAGTTAGTTCAAAACCAGGACGTATGGTCACCCCAAAGCAATGATATGATTGAATGAGATGGGCGGGTTGGGACGCAGATTGTAGAGGAAAGGGAGCTTCTTTAGCAGCAAGTGTATACAATAACTAATTCTAACAAAGTCTATTTTAATTGTGAGTATGTGCCGTAGATTTTTTTTCAAGAGCATCGTGTTCACCTCAAACTGTGCGCGAATAACTACTCCCTGTTCAAAAAGGCTTACTTTTTGGCATGATACTGTGAGCGCAAAATAAATGTAAAGTAGTTCAATCACAATAGGATCGGCACGGCACCGGTAGCTTGTTGTCGATTGAATGCATACGTCACGGCTTGATGCTAGCAGAAGGAGAAAAGAACGATCGGTCGTTCTAGGCGAGGATTTGTGAAATTTCTTTTGCCGGCTATGTTCTATCAAAAACCATGTGGTAGACTTGGGTGCAACGCCCAACTCCTACTTAGCAGAAGGCAAAGGACTCACATTTCCTTTCGATCATGCCGATATGAGTCTGCCTAGTCCTAGTTTTTCGTTCTATGTTTATAACTGATTCGCTCTAGAATACCTATCCGTCTTTCAATTTCATTTATTTCGTTTCTCTCAGTCTCAAATTTGCCGAAAATAGCCAGCAAAATCGATACAGTAAAATAAATGTAAGCGTGCTGCTTTGGATGTACTAATTCTGATGTCAACTTTCGGGCAATAAATTTCCGAGTCTCATTGGTAACTGACTGCGCAATTCAATCTACGGTAGCAAGTGCAGTGAAAGCGTAAACATTAGAATGAAAAGAAATGACCCCCATCGGGCCACCCCTGAATCGATTCCTAGTCCCACTAGGAGCTTCTGCTCTAAATTTGAGCCAAATCGGACAAGTCTAGCCAGCAGACCAACGTGTTTGAAGTATGAGATTTTTCAACAATTTAACAAAGCCAACTAACTTGAATTTTCATCGCTAGGTGGCACTGCAGGCATCAGTTTATCACTGCAAGTAGAAATAAGAATTTTATTGTCTTTGTCGAAGACTGCAAATCGATTGAACTTGGAAGAAGGTATTAACGGGTGGCAACTAAAATTTTGAACTTTATTCTGTCTGTCGCAATTCAAACCCCATTTCAAGCACTATCAAAATACCATGGGGTGGGGAAGAATTTGTACCATGGGCATTGGGGAATTATGAGTTTTTAGTTCACTCGGGTTAGCACTTACATCAAAAACCACAAAATTGAATTATTTGTTTGATTCGAACGGCTGGTTCGCTCCCGTCATACCTTTATTTACTGGGCAAGGGACCAGAAAACGACAGTCTTCATTAGCTCTGTCACCCACCGAAGTGCGATGGGTAATGAGCTAAATTCAGACACTAGACGATAATAAAAACCCGGACCTTGGTATCTAGCGGGGAAGTTACCTCAAATGTGTTGGGTGGCAGGGTGACCTCACTTTAGAGGCAGGGTACGGTCACTGTCGCCAGTGCGATAATCATGTGTTCTTACTGGGACGCCATCCTATCCCATAGGAATAGCATAAGGATTTGTGCATTGGGCCAGAGTCCCAAGGGTTGCAGGTTCGAATCTTGCCTCTGGGTATTTTTTCACAATTGCTTTCGCTTAACTCACCATTTCGATCTGTTTTCCAATTTGACCCCTGAGTCCTAAATAACGTATTGGCACCTACGTAAAAAACGAAAAAAAGGAATTTTTTGTTTGCTATTTAAATAACATTTTCCTTATTTTTTATTGCGGAATGAGAAGATACAGTGAATCTCAGGAGGCACGTCGAAAAAATGCGATGTACATCATTTATAAAAATCTACTACTGTGTCTACTTCGACTGTTGTACGTGACTTGTAGTGAAATTAATTGTACCACTCATATTAATAGGTTCGAATAATTTCGATGTTTTGTAATGAAAGCATTTTTAAACTAACTTTTCGTATCCATTAAGGTATTGAACATTTATGCTTTCGAATGAATGCTACTAATTGTTATTATTCAAATTTATTTTGTGTCAGTCTCATTCTGCACTCAGGGCCTATCACCGATACCGAAGAGGCGACTTTCCCATATTAACCTAAGGGTTGACACTTGACCGCTGACGTCATCTTCAGATTTAAATAGGTAGACAGTTATTGTTACTTAAATTGTACATGTTCGCTTTGTACGCCTCCCCGGACTAGTCACAATAAACGATAAATGCACAAAACTTCTGTCAGAATATATAACAAAAATGCAGCAACACCTTACCAGCAATTCGTGCAAAAAGAGACAATATTTCAAAGAATCGTTAGTTCTATTACTGCAGCAAAGGATACTAACATAAAAAATAAACGAATCTCAAAACGACTCGCGCGCATAGATTCAACATAGTATTGATTAATTTCAAAGGCGGCAGTATTCGGCCATCTGTAAATGAAGTGGAATATTGATTGGAAGAAAACATGTGGCTTGTCCCAAAGTTAGAAATCGATTTTGTCCAATTTCATCATATCATACCAAGAAGGTGAGAACAACACTGAATGAAACAAATTAATTATTGTAAGTCCCGTAGTCTAAGTTGTGAAATTCATTCGTTTCATGTTTGAATCGTAAACAAAACATATATGAACAAGTTGAATTTTATTTACTGCTGCTTATTTTTCGTGGATTTCCATAGTGTTATGTCAGAGCGGTTTTAGTGGGGTGATTAAATAAGTCAGCGATATTGTTATGGTTTGTCTCGAGCATATTTCCAGAAAAAGGAAATTTATAAACTTTAGAACAAAGTGAAGAGGACTCAAAAATCTATCAAAAATACAACCGAAAAAAACGTCCAAATTTTTGCTTCCATATTTTGGCAGTTACGTGTCGATTAAAATGTATGGTATTTTAGTGATGGTCTTCTACTGATAGGTGATTGGAGTTCATATTTTCTGCACGCAATTAACTGGTAAAACATGAAACCGAATTGCATTCGGCAATCAATGCGTTTATGCAAAGTATTTTAAACCATTTCCCACATAAATCGACATAATTTTCAATTCCCTTTTTCCATAGTTTGTGAATTAGTTTTAGGTTTATTATACTTTTCTTTTGTCACTTTTATGGTAGGTTTTATGGTTTGTTTGTCAGAACTATTTACCACATCAAAGTACACCATGAACTGAGCCAGTAACTTCTCCGTGGTATAGAATAAATTCTATTATTATCTGAGCATTATGGTCCACAGGAATAATCGATACAGGTTAATAGCCAACACGTGCGCTCCGACCGAACCGAGGAGCTGGATGAGTTTGCAACGTTAAGCCACAACCTTCGTTGAACTTTGGCCTTACCGTTTTAGTGCCAACTAAAATCCGCTCCAATCAACCAACCATACATAGCTCATCCATCCTCGACCGCCCGCCCTATATTATAGCTAGCTGATACCATCATCACAGTCCAATTAAAAGCGATCAATTTATTCGAACTTCATGCTGGATTCGATACTGCTACTGCTTTGAAGATTAGACAGGAAAGAGAAATCGGACAATTTACGTAATAAACAACTATGCAAATTCCATAAACATTGTGAGGTCAGGTGGCGAATCGCTTTTCGGGAGGCTCCTGCCAAAAGTCAACGGTGGTGATGGGTAGAAGTTATTTTAAATTTCATCTAAACATGCAATTTCGTGACGATAGGATAACTGGTACGAGAGTTTCCCCCTTGGTAATTGAGCTACAATCAGATGATGAAACCTGATTCCGGTGCAGTTTTTGTAGGTCGTCGTCGGGGACAAACATACGGGTTCCTGTCGGGTGGATTTGTTCGTTTGATGTTTTTTTCGTTAGAAATATTTGACCGAGTTTCGCAATATGAAGTTATAATAGAATTTGCTGGTTGGTGGCTGTGACGTTTATTCCATTAGTGTCTATGCTACTCATGGAATGAGTAAATTTATTGCCATGTTTCAAATTATTGCACTTCAGCGATAATTGATTTAGGGTACAGCCGGTAATACATTGTTGATTGAATTAGTGTCGGTTGCAAACCACGAAAAAAAAGTATGTGCATTACAACTTGTTCGAGTTTGTTGTGTGGCATGGAGTGACGTTCGTCACGAGCGTTTAAAGTGTGCTAAAATAGCGGTGGTGATTACACCTAATTGCAATATCATCAGGGGTGCTACTAAGTTTGATTCAATTGACAGGTAATTACACAAATTAAGTAGAAGTAGTTTAGAGTGTATTGTTTACACTGTATATTTATGCCAGTCAGTTTTTTGAAAATTGTAAAAAATGGCGTCACTCGAAAAGCAACGTCGTGAATTGATCAAGCTTGTTGATTGCTGAGTGAACGTCGATTTTTTCCCGTTTCGCTTTGTGCTGTGATGATGCACACGTCGAATCTCATAATGGTTTGTTCATCCTCAGCTATCTGTTCATGCGATGAATACAATGCCTGACGAGTGGCGTTGTTGAGTAAAGGCTGGCACAACCTAGCTTAGAATTGCTTACGCAGCATTTCGTTCGATGGATGAAGTAAATTCTCCCGAATGCCACGCTCACTGAATCTGGAGGCAGCATTTTCATGCGAATGCGATTTTCGCCACTCGTGAGAATCTTTTTTTGTAAGAATGTAGGCGTGTTTTGGAATTCAACATTGCTCAACAATTGGTCATCGATGATCGAATTGTTGAGTTAAACATGGCCGCCGCGATTTTTTTCGGCGAGCAAAAGAGACAGTTTTGCTCTGTTGTGATACAAAACTTCGGATGCAACATTGCACGTTGGAGAGCTGCGACACCCATTTCCCTCTCGCTGCTGAGTTGCAAAGAGAAACTAAAAAAAAGCTGGTACCAGTGATGCCACATTTTATAATATTTACCGGGAATAAAAAAATCGCACTACTTTTTCAGAAAATTTGTACCGAAATTTACAGCAATAAGAAAGTTAATGCAAACATTTTGCTAGTTGAATAATATTTGGTTAATTTGGGTGTTTTTTCATCAACCTTTCCAATCTCGCTTTATTTTTCCGTCAATAATAAATAAAGAACACTTAGTTCTTAGTGCAAAAATCATTTGTTCTATTGTTAAGGTTTCAATCAATCAATCAATTTCAATGAATTAGAACCAGCCGGCTCATTTCCGACTGAACTTTACTGGCTATATTTAAAAACTTTTTTTACAGAACGACTTTGCAAAAAAATACTACCGCAGAAGAAGTTTTCGCGAGAAACAAAATTTAGATTACCCAATTGTCGGTTTGGCTACTTTGTGCTCCATACGAGACGCTTGTCTTAAATAGAAATTGTTGATGGGAAGTATATATACTTTGTATTTCCGAAATATGCCTCTTTTTCGCGCTCCACAGTGGTGTAACTCCTTAATGTACAAGTCATTGATCTCCATGCGATGTTTTTTTTCACCAAAATAATTTATGATTTATGTTATTGGTAAGCCTTGAACACTCCGCTCCATTTCACGACAGAAGTGCGCGCTTTCATTTAGTATATCGGGTAATTTTGAACGCAGTATTTCAATTCTCGGAGACAGCAGCCGCCCACCAAAATCAGTTCCTTCCTACTCAGGGAACGGAGGCAGAACACATTATAGGCACCAGCCACTAGCAGTACTCCGAATCAATTGGGATCTACAACCAACACGCACAAGAATTGCAGCAGCATCGGCATCGAAATAGCGCTCAAGAACGGCATTCATGCGAATGCGATTCACTCAATTATTGCGAATTTCTCATGATTCTAGACTCCGAAAATTCGTGCGAGTGTGGACTCACAGTCTAAACGAAAATGAATTTTGGAGATTGGCATATGAATGAACCTATGCTGTGAGTTTGTTTATACTCTCTCTCTCTTCCGAAGCTCTCACTCCCTCGAGCTTGATTTCGGCTCCCATTTTCTATCTTTCAAGTATTGCCTTCCGATAAATCTAGCACCTGAAGTCATTCGGCGGATGAGTTCATTTCGCATTCAGGCGAATGAAAATTATACAACCTTGATAAAAAGCCTACCAGTTAAGTAATGAAAAACAATTAGAGTCAGTCAACAAACTCCTTAGATATGGCCTTTATAAGTAAACATTCCGATACCGGCTTGAACCTTCGTTCAAAACAGTAACAGTCTTTCTCAAGGCTACCTATATTTTCGCTCGATCAGTCTTTCTCAAGACTACCTATATTTTTCCGACAATTGGTCTTTTCCAAGACTACCTACTTTTTCTACTCAATCAGTCTTTTTCAAGAATAAAACATTTTCAAGAACAATTCAGCCTAAAGAAATATTTAATTCTTCCAACATGCCTGGGTCCTCCCAGAAAGGCCATGTGCCAAAAATTAAAGCTAAACGAAAAAGGGTATCTTCTCCACCCGAAAATTCAATTGACTGCAACAACTCATTCGATGTTTTATCCGAATGTGAAGCTGATGAAGTTTTTAAATTTCCTCGCATTGTGCATAATGCCAATGAGAAGAAAACGCAATCACCTCCGCCTATAACAGTGATGATCTCCGACTTCAAAGCCTTTCGAACTGAGCTTTCGACGTTCCTTCCGGACGTGAAAGTCTCTTTTCAGATTGGACGAAAAGGAGAATGTCGAGTTACAGCGGAGGAATTGATTGGCCACAAACGACTACTCCAGTATCTTACGGAGAAGTTATATAAATTTTATTCATATGATTTCAAGACAGCTAGACCATTCAAGGTTGTCTTGAAAGGGCTACCACAAGGTCAAAGTTTGGATGAAATATCCAACGAATTAAAAAAAAATTACTTGGCTTTTCTCCTTCACAAGTTATTCTTATGAAGAGAAAGGCTAGCGGCGATAACACGCCAGTACGCTCTGGAATTATCCAGGAGCTTTATTTAATTCATTTTAACCGTAATGAGTAAACCTCATTAAATTTGAAAGTATTTGAAAAAGCACGTTTTATGTTCCACGTGCGAGTAAAGTGAGAATATTATAGACGACATGGGGGCAGAATTCAAAATCTGACCCAGTGTCGTAGATACCAAGGCACGGCACAAAAAATTGTCATTTGGATTCCAAATGTATGATCTGTGGTGATAAATCGCGCACTAAAGATACTTGTCCGGTTAAAAAAACCACAAAAAGTTTCAAATGCGCTAATTGTTGCGAAAATCATAAATTGAATTTCTGGGGTTGTCCTGTTCGAGAAAAAAATATAAATTCTCGTTATAGACAACAAAAGCAACAAATAAAAATGTGCCTACTTCTTCGGGTACACTTCAAGAAAACACGTCCAAACGTGTTAATCCGATTCAAAATAGATTAACAACTTCTTCTACCTCCGTCACACCATCCTACAATCTTATGCTTCAGTGGCAGGTAACAAGGCCAAAATAACGGCTACCGTTACCACGCCCACAAACTCGTTTGCACCCAACGCTTCCTTCAGTCCAATGGATCTAGGTAGCGTAACGGAAAAAAAATAAAAATACCTGCAAGACTCTATGTTACCTATGATGATTGTCATGTTGAATTCTACCTCCATGTTTGAAGCTTTTCAAGCGGGATGGGAATTTGCTAACAAAATTGTAATGAGATTAAAGTTTAACAATGACTTTAAATAATCATTTAAATTTATTAAATTGGAATGCTCGTTCATTAAAAATGTGCGAAGACGAATTTTTCAACTTCTTGAGGATACATAATGTGCATATAACCATTGTGACCGAAACTTTTTTAAAACCAAATATTAAATTGAAGAGTAACTCTAATTTTGGTATTCATCGATTTGATCGAATTGGTGGATTAGGCGGAGGAATCGCAATAGCGGTTAATCGCAGGATCAAACATTCCGATACGCCGTCTCTTGACACCAAGGTGATCGAGAGTTTGGGTATCGAAGTTTAAACTGATCTTGGTATCATTTTTATTGTTGCAGCCTATTTGCTTGTTCAGTGCACTGGCGAGCAAATTAATCTCTTGAAAGGAGACTTACAAAAACTTACAATAAATCGGTCGAAATTCTTCATAATCGGTAATTTTAACGCCAAACACCGAGCCTGGAATAATGCTCAAAGCAATTCCAACGGTAAACTACTTTTTAATGATTGCTCTGCTGGTTATTATTCCATTTTGTTCCCGAATGGTCATACGTGCTATTCAGGAATCCATCAACAATTGATTTGGTTTTGACAGATCAAAGTCACATTTGTAGCGAATTGATTACACATGCTGACTTTGATTCTGATCATCTTCCAGTAACATTTTCACTTTCTTAAGAAGCTGTTTCCAATCCCATTAGCTCAGTGTTCAATTATCACAAAGCGAATTGGGAAAGGTACAAAACATACATTGAGAATAATTTTAATCATGACCTTGATTTACAAAATAAAGCTGACATTGATACGGCATTACAAAATTTAAGTATATTTAAGTATGTTGATGCTAGAAATTTATCAGTACCAACAACACAGAAAAAATTTAATACTCCTACTATTGACGACGATCTTCAACTTCTGATTAGCTTGAAGAATGTTCGAAGACGTCAATAGCAACGTTCTCGTGATCCTGCTATGAAATGTATCTATCAGGATCTACAAAAAGAAACTAAGCATAGATTCACACCTTGAAGAAATGAAAATTTGCGAAAGAGGTTGAACAAATCAAGCCAAATTCTAAACCTTTCTGGGAACTTTCCAAGGTTCTTAAGAAACCTCAGAAACCAATTCCAGCTTTAAAGGAAGGTGACCACATACCTCTTACAAACGAAGAAAAAGCTCAAAAACTTGCTCAGCAGTTTGAAAGCGTCCATAATTTTAATCTTAACGTTGTGAGTCCTATTGAAACCGAAGTCTTACAAAAATATGAAAACGTTTCAAATCAAGTATTGTCTCTAGACGATATTGTTGAAACAAACTATGATGAGATCAAATCCATCATGAAAAAGTTAAAAAATATGAAAGCTCCAGGTTATGATGGAATTTTTAACATTCTTCTTAAAAACCTTCCCAAAGTTACCATGAGATACTTGGTCAAAATATTCAACAAATGCTTTGAATTAGCATACTTCCCTGAAAGATGGAAAAATGCCAAGGTTATTCCTATTTTGAAGCCAGATAAAAACCCAACAGAAGCATCTAGCTATCGACCAATTAGTTTACTCTCTTCTATTAGTAAATTATTTGAAAAAATCATCCAAACTAGAATGATGTCACATATCAATGAGAATTCTATTTTTCTTCCTGAGCAGTTTGGATTTCGTATTGGCCATTCAACTACTCATCAACTTGTGAGAGTAACTAACATTATAAAGGTAGATATCTCAGAGGGCTATTCCACTGGAGTTGCTCTTCTAGACATCGAAAAAGCTTTCGACAGTGTTTGGCACAAAGGTTTAATTGCCAAAATGTGGGATTTCAATTTTCCAATTTACATAATAAAGATAATTTAAAATTATCTTACTAACCGTACCCTACAGGTTTCTTATCAGAATTGTAAATCTAATAAGCTACCCGTTAAAGCAGGCGTCCCTTAAGGATCAAGCGTCGCACCAATCCTATACAATATTTTTACCTCTGATCTTCCAAATCTACCTACAGGCTGTAAAAAGTCACTTTTCTGTGATGATATTAGCATCTCAGCCACTGGGACGAGTCTTCGTATTATCTGCAGTCGACTGCAACGAAGCTTGAATATTTTCAATGATTACCTGAAAAAATGGAAAATTTCCACTAATGCGGCAAAAACACAATTGATTGTGTTTCCGCTTAAGCCAAGAGCTTCTTCTCTTAAACCAAATAATAACCATATTATTAAATTTAATGATTTGAATTTAACGTGGACAGATCAAGTTAAATACTTGGGTTTGATTTACGATAAAAAACTCACTTTTAAGGATCACATTGAAGGAATCCAAACAAAATGCAACAAATATATAAAATGTTTATACCCTCTTATAAATAGGAATTCTAGGCTCTGCTTAAAGAACAAACTATTAATTTATAAACAAATATTTAGACCTGATATGCTATATGCAGTGCCAATCTGGGCAAGTTGTTGTGCTACTAGGAAGAAAAGGCTTCAAAGGATTCAGAATAAAATTCTAAAAATGATTTTGAAGCGTCCTCCCTGGTTTAGCACAAATGATTTGCACAGACTCGCAAACATAGAAACATTAGAAATTATGACGAACAGTATTATAAGCAACTTCCGACAAAAAATCGTTGCAATCTTCAATTCTCTCTTTATAATTTATAAGTTAGTTTATAAAATTTGTGGAGCTAAACAAATTCAAATTATTCAGAAGACAAGTAGGTTTAAAACATCCTACTGAAAAAAAAATTACTTAACTGCGAAAGTATATTATAACTTAATAATAATTAACTGAATCATGTAAACAATAGGGATGAAAAGTCACCACTTATGCCTGAACACCCAATAAAATAAATTAGATAATGTAATGCAAACAAAACAATATAATCAAATAGAAAATAATATATAAAAAAATGAAAAAAGTAAACATTCCAACATTTATTCAAATTTTTTAATTTACACGTTATAGTTATCGTTAGGTAGACAACCCTATTTTCATATTTTTTCAGCGCACCAGATAAATAACACCTTTTGTTCATTATATTTGTGTAATGAAGCCGAATTGAAAAACAAATGTAAAGTCAACTTCAAACTGAGACTTTGCCAAGGATGGCCAGAAGACCACACTACAGCCCTGCATAGGTGGTGTTCCATTTTTGGATTTATTATCTATCTATCTGGTGGCAAAACCGAACCGGTGAAATACTAATGACAGATAATCAATGTCTTGAAAAAATCGTTAACAACCATCTTCCTCTGGCCGTTATATTACTTGCAACATGAACTGCTCGATCGAAAACAGTCATGCAACCAGGTCATTATTTTTAAAATGCGTGGAGAGGAAAATTATGCAAAGTAGCTGAATAAATCACCCAACGCTTTCGAAACTGTTGCTTTCGTTGGACGCAGCAATACGAAAACCTGTAATGAAAAAAAAAATGGCAAGCACGTTCTCAAGAGTTCCGTTATTCGTCTGACGATAGCCAAAGCAATAATAGAGTCATAAAATGATGATGTTTATGCACACTCCCACGGTTGTTATATTTTTTGACAAGAGCTCCCCCTTAGAATTTGTGTAGAGGAAACAGACTATGCGTGCTTCTGACCAATTGTCGTTTTTCTTGGAAAATATTTGAATAAGTTTAACGTTGTCATATTTATGGGAGGGGGTGGGTTTGTCTATGTAGATTGAGCGATTAACAGTGATTATTGTTTGTTTCAGCGACGATCGCCTCTCGCTGGCCGAGTTCACGCTGATCTGCCGAGCTCTGTTCCGGAATGATAAGGGACACATCTATGTCGTTCCTTCCGACCGGCTGGAGGAAATGTTTGCGGTGTTCGATAAGAACGAGGATGGCTACATCGATCGGGATGAGTTTCAGTTTTGCTGGAATCAGTGGATAAAGACGGTAAGAATATTGGAATCTTTTGCAAATTTAAATGCTAAGAGGGCTATCGCGAAAACTACTATTAATACTAAACAATTGTTCTAAATTTAGGTTTTTCACATAAACTGCTTAATGCTGAAGTTTTACGATAGCTTCATACTGAGCATGTAGATTTTTTTTTGTATATTTGATTATCTGTTTTTGATTGATTTTTTTAACAACTACTTTTAATGTGAGGGCTTGTGAAGCATAAACAGATTGAACGCTGATAAAAATAACAAACTCTATTTTAAGTATAAGTATCAAACTACAAAGAAAATGAAAAGACCGTAGACCTGGAAACCAACACAAAAAGTGTCTCGGTCTGTTTTGTAAGCTCCCGAGAGAATGCCTCTTCAAGCACAACGATGCCGACAATAAGAAGGATTTCCACATTTTCATCACGTCGTAGTCTACCGAGAAAGAGCATTCCCCAAAGATAAAGGCTTTTGTTTTCCGTATGAACCTACACTTCCACTGGCATGGCGAGACACAATGTTATCGGATGGCTATCCTGTTTCCATTCTTCTACCTACTTCTTATGATAAGCTAAAGGGTCCCGGCCCGGTGTTGACTAGAACGCATCTTTCTTACCCGTTTCCCCGAGAGGTCAGCGACTCTGCCTTGTACGAAGTCGGAATCGAGAAATTAACAGAATACTGTCGAGACTAGTTGGAAATGTCTTCGAAGAGGACAACAAACATACTTTGTTTTCTCGGTTACTTTCCCCGGAACTTGGCGAGAAAAACAGTCATCAATTAATCATTCGTGAAAGCGTAAGAACAAACTTTTCCCAGAAACTTTCTGCCATAGGAAATCGATAGGTACAGTTTGGTTATTTAGTCTTATCTTTCTGCTCACATTTTTTGGCTTAACTTCGAAACTTTCTTATGTTTCAGATATGCGAAATGTAACTAACGGTACGAATTTAATTTTTGATGACATATTGAAATTTCAAGTCTTGTTTCCTAACAAACTACTGAGAACCGCTGATCTACCAGATCTATTTCGGTTTTAGATTGATCTATGACAGGGTAGACGAGTCAAGATGTCACACTGTTTCGATTGTAACTCGGCTTACAGAGATTGAATTGCGCTTAAATAGCTATCAGCATTCTTGCTTCGTTTCTAAGAAGCAGTCACATAAAAAATTTGGTTGGGAAAATATAAAATACTCTCGTTTAAGCGAAACAAAAAGTCGAGTACAACGCACCCTTATTCATCCTATCACTTGATCTAATGCGTCGAATAGAAATAACAGACACTGCTCTAATTAATACATATCTTCATTACCTTGAAATTAAAAGGTTAAAGTCGGTGTTTCCAAATCTTATCAGGAGCACCGACAATTTACATGGGGAAAATTTGCTTGCTTTAATGCTCGCTGCTAGGTGGCTATGGGTCATTCCAAATAGGATTTACATCCAAAATTGCGCCCCCTTTAAAAAAAATTGCTAGATAACTTATCTATCCTGAAATTATTTTAACAAATTTAAAATTTTGACCATTTTTTTTTTCTTTTTTGTATATTATATTTTTATATATTATGAATCATGTTAGAAAGATTGTGTAAAAATTTTGGAGTGGATCTCAACCACTTTACGAGATATTACAATTATCATTTTCACCTAACCTAAAGGTCTGTAGATAAAAAACCCACTTTGCCCCACTTTTTTCTCTTCATAGTTACAAAGTTAAAGGTCTCTTCTAGTCACACACAAAATACCAGCTGCCGCTTGGATGGTTATTACAAATTTGGTGGGACATTTTTTTAAATATTTATGATGAAAACGTCCTTTATCAGTTTTTGTAACTTTTTTATCGTTGTAAATTTTTGAAGATTTAGGAATAAAAAAAATTTCTTTCTTCATTTCTTCATCAAAAACCTACTTAATCCACCTAGCAGTGAGATGAGACATTTCTTACACATATCATTGTTGAATCATTTTGGCAACATAACTGTTTATAGCCCTGCGCGAATAAAACCTCGAATAAACTGAATAAATTATAGAAAACCTGTTTTAATCCACCTAGCGGTGCTATTGTGCCTTTCTCATTAATCCAAACTACACGAAAAAAATTGTTCCCAAAATCGTGAATAAAGTGCCATGAATCCTGAAACAATCACGTTTTTACGTTATGAAAATAGGACCATGAACAAAAATAATGTGTTTTATTATTATGTTCAATTTCTCTTCAGTAACGCCCGCATAACGTTTATTTTAGTGGAACTATTTGTTTTGTTTTGTGAACTTCAGTCACGGTTTCCGCCAAGTCGTTTCTAATGCGATTTTCAGTACGTGTACGAGTTAACAACTTTATGAACATTATTCATAAAACCAAAGATTGACTCATGATGATTTTCATAGATATAGGAGCCTTAGTTCACAAACTAAACATATTCTGAAAATGTTCTCGTGAACTATTTCGCGAAATTCAAAATTGTATTTATGAATCCATTTAATTCTCGTGAACTAATTCATGATCTTTAATATATTAGGTACGATCCAATATCCGTGCTCGTGAATTAGTTCACAAAATCATCAAATATTTTTCATGTATTCGTGAACTGGTTCATGATTCCTAATATATGTCACGATCCTATATCCGTGCTCGTGAAATAGTTCACGAAATCATGAAATATAATTCATATATTCGTTAAATGATTCATGATATCTAGTATAAGTCACAACTCACCTTCATTTTTGTGAAATAGTTCACGAAATCATTAAATATAATTCATATATTCGTGAACTGGTTCATGATGCCTAGTACATGATTTACAATCTATTTTGCGTGCAACATGATAATGAAATTTTCCCGTGAACTCTTTCACAAAATTTGGAGAATTATTCGTGGAATCATTTTTATTCCAGGCACAGGTTTTATGAAATGTCCAGCTGCTACCGACCGTAGTAATAGTCACGAGCATTATATAAAAAGCTATTGGGAACTCGAACATCGTTATTCGTTTGATAAGGTTAATGATGATGTCTAGATAGAAAACGAAAACTGCGCTGAAAATCTCAAATTGTGTGCGTGATATGATTCACAGAACAAGATATCGCGAATCAGTCATATTTTTATAATCCAGTTCATATTGTCTCGTTATTCCGAATAAAAAAACCGATACTAACCAAAAAGTAATAGATCACAATTAGGCGAAGAGAATTTACGAATACCATGGTAAAACTGCTGATATCATGAACAGTAGTCATATTACACTTCGTGTCAAATTTGGAAGTATGTTTTAAAATAAAACATTATGATAACTTGAACAGAAATTACGAAAATCATGACTAAGATCCTGAAATTATGAACATGAATTACTCTATTTATGACTAAAATATTACGATAACATGAAAAGCAGTTACAAAAATCATGACTTAGATCCTGAAACTTAGAAACTCTATTCATAACTAAAATATCACGATAATGTGATAGAAATTACAAAAATCGCAACTAAGATCCTGAAATCATGAATTTTAGTCCCTCTAGTCTGGCAGAAAAATGCGATAGTACACTCATGAATAAGATAGCACAATAACGTGATGAGAAATCACAAGAATCGCGGCTGTATATTCGCAAATCATGAACTAGAATCACAACAAAAATTAAACATGTCCAGGGAACAATAACAGTACCTTAACCAAACATTCTAATGTAACGCCATGTATATATTCGGGGCGAACTAGGTTTTTTTTTAATTACAAATAATTTCATGAATTCGAGGGTTATTATTCATAATTTCAGGAACTTGGTCATGGTCTTCGTAAAATGTTCAGTTCACGAAACCGTGACCTTTTGTTCATGAATTTGACTGTTTTTTTTTCGTGTACGATTCCGTGGCTGGTTATGTTCAATATAATGTTGGAAATATCCAATCCATATTCAGTACGTTTTGCACATACATGCAATGGATCGAGAGCCACGAACTTGAGAAGCTATGTGTCGTAGCTGAAATACTTGAACCCAGCAGCGGATCCAGGAGGAGGTTTCGGGGGGACCGGACCCCGCCAAAAAGTTTCAACTTGTTAACAAATTTTAAATTCGTTTCAAATTTAAAGTAGTTTTCAAACATAAAATCCATTTAAACCAAATTTTTCTCTAGTTTTACAGACCTACTAGGTAAGTTTATTTAGGAGGAACTAAGAAATTTTCTTCGGAAGGGGGTGTGGGGGCGGGGGTCTTAAATTGGTGAGTGAAGGTGGGTTTAGGGAAGGATGGTGTGTGAGGTGGGGATAGACCGGGATTAGGTTGACGATATTCAGATTGATTGCATAACCTATCTATACGAGAAAGGCAAAAAAGTAAGGTGAACCTATAAATGTGGGACATCACTTTTTTCACCTTAACTACCATAATAAACGAACAAAACGCACCAGGACTTTTAAATTTCGAGAAACATTGTTGATTAAGCTTCAAAACAAACGCTATAAATGTGGGACACACTGTATTTTCCCATGAAACCAATGTCAGAAACATCAAGCAAAGTGGGCGGAGGTCTAAAATTGACCAAATAATGTGAAATTTGGCATCTGAGCTTACTTTGCTATTTGTCACAATAGGAGGCCTTTGAGATTTCAAAAATGAGTGTTTTTTCCAAATGCCTAATGCGGGTGCGAGGGTGGCCAAGGGGGGAGGGGAGTTGATGAAAGGTGGAGGTGTTAGGGTTACTACACCAAACTGCATATTATACCTTCCATTTGAGACTTGTTTTGAGAATATCGGTTCGGTCATCTCCGAGTAACCGATGCGCAATCGTTGGTCACACACAGACATACACACATACTAATACACACGTTTTTCGAACTCGACGAAGTGAGTCGAATGGTATAAGAGTGTCGGCCAACAATTTCAAGCTATTTGTAACTCATTTTAATTATTTTTGCATCACTTAAACATATATTGATTACCGGTCTATATGGAAATTTCGCATGTGGCTGCATACTTCAACCCGTAACACAGGAATCAGAGCTCCGATTCAAAGGAAATTTAATAGCATTCAATAGGAATATTCTAGCTTTCATTTGAGACTGATTTTGTGAAAATTGAGTCACACATTTCTGAGAAGCAGATGTGAATTCAGCTCAGGAACATAACTACTTTTCCGAAGCTTCCGGTTCCGCCGAAGTTGTCCAATGTGGTCAACGTGGGTTTGATTGGGCATCAGTGAGCTGAAACTATAAATTCAAACATTTTCGAACACATTTTATGAAGTTTTGCATCTTTTAGATACCATGCTGAATCCGATTTATAAGGGAATTTCATGGGTGACCCCACTCTTCAACCTGTAACTCCGGAACCGGAAGTCGGAATTAAATGAAATTCGATAGCAGCCTATAAGAACGTAGTACCTTTCATTTGAGACTAAATTTGAAAAAATCGGTTCAGCCATTTTATTTGTTGTGTGTCCGTACTCTTAAACCCGTAACTCCGGAACCGGAACTCGGAATTTAATGAAATTCAATAGCAGCCTATGGGAACGTTGTACCTTTCATTTGAGACTAAGTTTGATGAAATCGGTTCAGCCATCTCCGAGTAACCGATGTGCATATTTTTGGTCACATACATGCATACATACATACATAAATATATACACACATTCATACGCACACACACACAGATATTTGCCGAATTCGACGAACTGAGCCGAATGGTATATGACAGACGGCCCTCCGGGCCGGGATTAGGAAAGAAAAAGAAAATGAGCAGCACAAAATAATTGATCAAAATGAAAAATTAAGCGATGTTAAAAGTTATAAATTAATTTTAAAAAATTGTGTCAAATAAATAATTTGGATGAAATGAATAAAACTTAAAAAAATAGAGAGATTATTGAAATTAGGAAACTGAATAACATGTATGAACTGGAGAAAAAAACGAATAGAATGCATAGAATGAAAACAGTGATTCAAATAAGTTAAATGAATGATATGAATAAAATGCATGGAAAAAGAATAAACAGAACAGTGTGAATACAAAGAATGAAACAAATAAAATAGATAAAATGATCCCAAATGAATAAAAAGAATTCGGAATGAAATAAATAATGAAAATGCAATGATCATATATTTAAAATTAGTTAAATATTCCAAATAAATAAAATAAACAAGACGAATGAAATCAATGAAACGAAAAAACTGAAAAAGTGGCTATTTAGAATGAAATTAAAAACCATTTTTGAATAAAGTAAATGAATAAACCGGATTGTACGAATTTGAGAACTATTGTATCAGAATGTTGGGAATAGTTTTTGAAAATCCCATTATCTGAAAAATATCTAATTAATATACAATGAACTTTCTAGGGTTTTCATTCTTTTTTTGTTTTCACCTGTACGTTTTTGTTCTTCTTAACGGCGTCGTTTAAGATTATCTGGTGTTTATACTTTATTGATGGACCTTAATTAGTAATCAGGAACCTGGAACGTTCAATTTGTTTTGGAATTCAAAGTTGTCTTTTTGGTCACATACTCCCGAAAAAAAGATTTTTGTACAGAATACGTAAATAGGCGCAATTTGAAATAGTGCATTCAAGCCCCTTAAACATAGAGCGACAGATAGAGAATGCGATTCGTGAATGGGACAGGTAGATATTTCAAAGTTTTCATTTGCATTGAATTAAATAGTAGCTTCACACATTCTATCTCGACAGCACAAAAACCGTTCAGTTGATTATAATGCATTCTCTTTCGAGTCATCTTTATAGCTTGGATATTGTTCCGTTCGGAATTTTCGTTCAGGAAATATGGATAATTGAGTCCTACACAAACCAATACTATGAAAAAGAAATGGTTCAAAATTTAATCTGCTGGAAACGCAAGTGGCCATTGAAAATATTACTGGACATAAAAACTGCCTGTGATGGATGGACATGCTTGAAATTACAAGTTTTCATTTTCTGCGAATAAATCTAGAGAAAATTTTCAATAGGACGTAAGTAACATTGAGAGCCTCTCTTTGTTTACTTTCTCTTTCGTTTATTACGACGTCACTACAATACTTTGCACTAATTTTCCAGTACATATCGAAAGCCGACGGTTTTTAATAGAATATTATGCAAAGAGTAGAGTAGTAAATGTCGAAATGGCCGAGTAATGAACAGAAGAGAAAGACCCCAAAGAGAATCCCTCATTGTTACATACGTCCTATTGTAAATTTTCTCTACAAATATGTTTCTAGTTACATTGGCCATGAAAAGGGTACCTGCTGGTTAATTTATATGGCAAAAGTGTAGTCAGGTCAGAAGTGTACTGAATTATCCAATGCCTCTCTACTAATTGTAATTGCTATTGAAACATTAATTGAAATCTACTCAGTACAGAGCAAAAATGGACGACGATAAGTTAGAAGACACATTGTACTTGTATCCCCCATCAAGAGTGGGGTTTTTAAGAGACTTTTTTTGGATCTAATTCGTTGATATTTTTGGTCTTTGATCCGTTATTCTTCATAATAGTTCATACCAATACAATAAATATTTATATTTTCAATAAAATAATCACAAAAAAGGTGTTCTTACTTTTCACATGACGTATTTGAGCATGTTTCATGCAAAAATCAATAGAGGTACGAAGAGCTTAAACAACGCACGTGACAACCTAGTCGGTTGTCACGGTAAAGATGGACACGTCTATCGATACCAGGACACATGTCAGTGTATTTGGGTGATTCGTAGTTATACTTCCTAAGCTCGACCCTCATTAACAGAAGACAAAGATTAAGCCCGTAGGATATTAAGTCTGTTCTAATGACCCTGCCACTTCTAGTTTTCCGATCTGTTTACTTTACATCCTTGCTCTCACTATGGCTCTAATTTTCATTACTTTCCCTACCCAGTAATTTCTAGCTAATTGAATGTCGTTAAAATGTAGAAACGGAAAATGTGACTAAAATAGTCGAAATAAAAAAGAAAAAAAATCAAAATTTGGAATACAATATTTGTATAATATACGAATTTTTCATACATATGATGAATCATTCGTAGTTCTACGGAAACATTTTTATTTGCGTTACGAGTTCTTCGTACAAAACATGAAACGACTTTCGCGGGATTATTACGAATCTGTTTCATAAATCATACGAATTATTTAATAAAATACACGAAAGTCTTTGTAATATTTTCGTGCATTTTTCGTAACATGTACGATTACGAATTTATTCGTAAATCTGCTAAAAATGGATTAGATGCTTTCATTTCGTGCACTACAAAAAATGGCGACTTCGCGAACGATTTTTTTTGTGATTTATAAATATTTAGTGTACAACGTAATCCCGGCCCAGAGGGCTGTGTGTCATATACCATTCGACTCAGTTTGTCGAAATCGAAAAATGTCTGTGTGTATGTAATACACATACTATGCATGTATGTGTTTGTGCATGCGCGCATGTGGAAAAAAAATTTCACCTCTGTTTCTTAGAGATGGCTGGACCTATTTCCACATTAGTCCGATTAGTCTCAAATGAAAGGAACAATCTTCCCATCGGCTGCTATTGATTTTTGTTGTTGATTGGACTTCTGGTTCCGGAGCTACGGGTTGAAGAGTACGGCCAAACCGCAAATTCCCATATGAACTGGTGCCACCATGATATCAAAATGATGCAAAACTTATTTAAATGGGTGCAAAATTACTTCGATTTGCCAGTCTAGATCAATAATGACTAGTAGCTTTGACGACCTTGGCCACCTATGACGGTTCTTGATTCCATATAAGCAGGAACTGAAAAAACCTCAAAGGAAGGAGTAAAGGAAAATTTCCAAATAGGGATTTGCATTATTGATGCCTAATGTCTTTAAAATGCATGAAACGTCAAGAAAACAAAAATTTTTGATAGAAAAATGACCTGGACTTTGGCCATTTTTGTCTTTCTCATATAGAACAGTTACGCAATCACTCGGAACATCGTCAGCCTAATCGCGGCCAATTTTTTTTCGAATTATATAGGTTTTCTGTATTTTAACAGGGGCGTAGCTAGGGGTATGCGGTGAGAGGTTAACCCCTCTCTCACATTATACTTGCCCTTCCCTAATCCCCTTCCCCATAAGGTCCCCTACCATCAAGCCACCTCCCCCCCCCCCCTTAACCAATTCCTTCCATCTCTCATCTCAGTCATTTTCATCTAGTGGGTATACCAAGATAGGCTGGAGGAGTGGGTTAACTTTGTGCGAATGCTGATTAAGCTAATCAAATATTATATATTTTTGTTTCAAACAGGGGCGAATCCGTAATAATAATTTCCTAGTGGGTCTAAAATTTCGATTTTGGAATGAACACATTACGTAATACGCAATAACTGCATTCAATAAAAACCAGTGAAAATTCGGTTTGAAATGATTTTGAGTGAGTAAATTAGAGCAAATTCAAAACTTCACTTCTTAACAAGTTGAAAATTTTTGGCGGGGTCCGGACCCTTCAGACCCCAGAGTTGTGAGGGGTGTGAGAGGAAGAAGGAGGAGGGGTGGATGGAGGGTACAACAGCCAACTTCAAATTATACCTTCCATTTGAGACTAGGTTAGTGAAAATTGGTTGCCATTAGCTTTAGTTGTGGCTTTAGTTTTGGAATATGTCTGGAACCCGCGACTTCCGGAATTATCGATGTGGATTATTTATTCCATGAAACATTAATGCACCATCAATGATCTAGGTTTGCGAATTGAAGTAATTTGATCTTCATTTCAATGGATTTTTAATCATAGAGGTAATACGATTGTATTTGAATATACTTTACTCGGACATCATGGTGTTGCTGGTTTATATGGGAATTTTCTATGTGATCGCACTCTTCAACCCGTAATTTCGGAACCGGAAGTCGAATCAACTAAAAATTCAATAGCAGCTTTTGGGAGCGTTATATCGTTCATTTGAAACTAAGTTCGTTCAAATCGGTTCAGCTATCTCTGAGAATATTGTGTGATATTATTTGACTCAAACATACGCACACATACATAAACACATATATACACATAGACATTTTGCGATCTCGACGAACTGAATCGAATGGTCCTGCAGGCCTTGGTTAAAAGGTTGAAATTCCGACCGATAGCGTAACCTTTCCATATGAGAAGGGCAAAATCAGATAAAAAGACTTCTCAAAAAAAATCTGGATAACATATAATCTCGACGTTTCATGTAATTTAAGGACATTTGGCAACAAAAATACAAATTGGATTGCTGAAATTTCATGGGGTCTCCCTTTGAAATGAAAATTTCTATGGGAATTTCTTATGTGACCAGACAATCGTCCAGACAATTTAATTAATTGCGGAACCACATAACCGATCCGTACGAAATTTCATAGGAGTCTATACTATACCTTTCGTTTGAGACTAAGTTTGTAAAAATCGGCCCAGCCATCTCCGAGACACTGATGTGAGTTTTTTAATTTTGAAAGATGATCATTGTTTTCACTTCCAGAACCGTCTATGGTGGTCAATGTGGCCAATAGGGTTTCCATTGGGTTGATTCCCAGGCAGTGCTGATATCCTGCTTCACTGCTCTTTCTTTTAGCGGTGTTGGAGAGCAATGCTCGTTCGGCCTATCCTCCACAGCGAGAGTCGATGGTGCTTTTGTATTCTTTACGATTAGCCGAGGAAGTGAAATTCTATACCAAACTAAACCTACAAATCTGTTTCAACTGTTACTGCGCATTATACTTTGCAAATGTGAGTTTATTTTAGTAATAATCCAATCAACAAGCTCTGAATTGATATCCCGACTAATTTCAGAAGGAATGAATGAGGGCATACTTATCACTTTTATCTCATTGGATGATAAAACGATAAATGTCGAGCAATCACTTTGATTCACATTTCTGTTTGATTCTATTGAATACTCATATGTTCCTTGAAGTCTACTACCAGGTCATTAAAAATCTCCGGGTCAAAGCCTTGCCAGAGGTGGTAACCCTATTGGCCAACAAGATGTCGATCGGCCATCAGGAGTCTAGAACTGCGAATGCAAGATGTTTGGCTCCTATTTTAGCAAAAAAAATCCCTTTTGCATTTATGACGGTATCGGTTTGGATAGGAGTTTTCTCTGTAACCACACTCCACAACCCGTAACTCCGCAACCGAAAGTCGGATCGAGATAAAATTGAGTAGCAGTTTTTGGGGACGCAACACCATTCATTTGAGATTAAGCTTAGTCAAATCGGTCTAGTCATCACTGGAAAATCGATGTAACTGTCATTCTGATTTTGGATACATCCGCCGGGACTTCCGGAACCGTCGGATGGTGGCTAATGTGGTCACAGAGACTTTGAATGACTGTTAGTGACCTAGAACTACAAATCAAAGCAGTTGTGGTAGCATTTTAGAAAATTTTTCACCTTTTGGAAAACAAATTTCACCTTTATTCATTCATAGTTGTATACGTTGAAATCGGAATTTGTTACGTATTCGTATTCATCACCCTGTAATTCCGGAACCGGAAGTCGGACCAATTAGAAATTCAATAGCAGCCAATGGGAACGCTGTACCTTTCATTTGAGATCTAGTTTGTAGAAATCGGAAAATAATTCGATGAAAAATGGATATGACGTTCACTTGGGACTTGGTAAGTTCCCCGGGGGAAACCGGGAAACCGTCATAGATGGCCAATGTGGTCATATAAATTTCGATGGGTCATTAATGATCTAGACTTGCAAATCTAAGTAATGTTTAGTAGTAATTTTAACATGTATAGAATTATTTGAACATCATGGTGGTACCAGTTTATATGGGAATTTGTTGTGTAATCGTACCCTTCAACCTGTAACTCCGGAACTAAAAGTGGGATCAACAAAAAAAATCATCGATCTATGGGAAGGTTGTACCTTTCATTTGAGACTAAGTTTGTGCGTATCGGTCCAGCCATCTCTGAGAAAAATCGGTGAGATTGTTTGACACATACATACATACGTACATACATAGATACACGCACGCACACACATACAGACATTTTCCGATCTCGACGAACTGAGTCGAATGGTATAAGAGATTCGACCTTGCGGGCCTCGCACAGTGTTTCCAAATAGGCAAAAACGTGATCGAAATTGTTTTGACCACAAAAAAAACGATTTTAGAGCTATAGTGTCTTCAGCAAAGTTTGTCTATAAAATATTCCCCATCTTATTAAAGTATTAGTTTGGTGATTAATCCCCCTAAAACTGAGAAGCAAATTTTTGTTTGGGCATTTACGAAAATAATATAAAACTGTATTCGGCAAAGTTGTAAGGAATATAATAAGAAACAACTTTGCTGAAGATACTATGTATCTATCTTTTGATTTTAATACATATTGGTGGAGTTTTCTTTGATATACCCCTGAAAATCACTTTTTACAACATAACTTTTCTGAGTGATTTTTTAAATTTCAAAAAGTTCTAAGATTTTGTTTGGCATAAGAAAATACACAATTTTTGTTATATAAGTTTATTTCTATCTCTTATATCTGGTGAGTCAACGAAATTTTTAGTGCCAAAAAAGCAACATTTTGGTATGAAATAACACTTCAATCCGCAAATTTCCGCAATCAAAGTCATATTCATTCGAATCTATAAAGCAAACGCTATCGAATCCAGGGAATATGGTCAAGGCTCCGAAAATGGCAACCACAGGCGAAATTTTTTTTTGTCAAATTTTGCGTCAAACTGTTTGTTTTCCGTATGTATATAACCTCTAATATTAAAAAATATGAATGGTGAGCCCAGAAAAAATTCCATTCTGTCATTTATAAAACTTAGTTGATGCTACTTGCATGACCTAAAAATGACTAAAAGACCGTAAGGAGATAAAAATGTACACAAAATCCATATTTTCAACTTTTTGCCTGGAACCACATTTTTCCATCGTAGTCTAATTTAAATTTGATGATATTGCTTGAAAAATTGAGATGAATATGGATAAATGCTTATTTTCAATTGTGAAGTAATGGAAACCATATAACTTGTAACGTGACAGATCAAAAATTCGAAAAAGTTTTGTGGACAACACCAAAAGCATCATACAATGTCTAACCTATATTTTTTCTTACTATTTTGAGTCTACTTTTTGAAATTGTATTGTTAAAAGTTTAAAGCTTTATTCATTTTTGTGAAAACACAGTTGATCTTTTGTAACGTGACAGATGTAAATTTGATTCAATTACGTCAAAAATGGTGACCATCTTCGATTCTGATGAAACCTTTTACGTTTCATCTTTATGGAAGACTAAGTATTTTGCATTATTAAACAAAGAATTTTTATTCAAGGGTGATATTTAAAAAGGGCGTAGGAGATCTTGAATGCACTGCTTTCAAAATATATTGTTCGAAAATCGCCATTGGTGTAGCAAAGCTCTTTGATAGCGAGTTTTAGGGAATCAATTCATCTGTGTGAATATTTTCTGGTGAAACTTTTCAATAAGAAAACAAAAAAATGTTATTAAATACAAATACAAAAAAAACAATGATTTTTTTGTTAAGGAAAATCTAAAAATTGAAGAAACTGTAATTACCTTATTAGGAAGTTATTAGTAAGGAAGCATTTTTAACTTCAAGTATACTTCAAAATTTCTTAGTATTTGCCAGTCATAAATATAATTTTCTCTTACAATACTAATACTAAATATATTTTCGAAGCAAAATGCTCTTAAGAAAAATTTTCCGAAATATTTTGATTTTTTTCTTCAACAAAAATATCTAGTAGTGAAAATGCGCCCTTTTAATAAATAACTCACAGATACCAAACGCAAAAACATAACACGTTTAAAATTTAATTGCAAATAAAAAATGTTTAAAACATAATTGCATTGTGGAGAAAATAACAATAAAAAGTTTTAACATATTTCAAAAATTCCTTTAATTTTTTAATTTTATTTTTTTATTTTAATTTAATCTTTTTACTTTAAATAATTTATTTATAGAATGTATTTCAAAATGGTTTTTTAATTCAGAATTCTCATGAAAAATTCTGCTTTAAAATGCAGATGTTTTTAAGTTATTTTAGATTTTTTTCGACATAATATATTACTTCGTGAAATTACGACCTTTTCATAAGTTATTCACGTTTGTTCATCAAAACCAATATGTTTTTCAAAAAAACATGAAATTTCTCGTTAATACTCAATTCCCAGACCAAGGGTGATTTGTGCCCGACTATCTCGATATGCTTGCTTCAATAAAAATATGGAACTGTAACGTGACAGATTCTGGTTGTAACGTGACAGATCATTGAGAATACTCCATAAAATCGAAAACAAAGTTTTTCTTCAGGAAAACTATATTTCAAACTCTTCTTTGTTTTCCAAGCTTCAACCTAAAACTGTGTTCACGCGAATTTGGGGGCCAACGGAACAGACTTTTTCAATTTAGTTGGGCAACCTCCAAACTCAATGCGAAAATTGTGTAACGTGACAGACGTATTAAAATGACAATAACACGAAAACCGCTCATGATAGAAGATAACTTTCTGTAGAAAAAATGTGCGGATAAGTGACCTTAATAATGTGCTGTTGGGATAGAATCTGGTTTTATCGTTTTTGCTGACTTATCTAATGAAATATGCGTAAAAATGTAACGTGACAGACAGAAGCCTTGACCATATATGTTTTTGCAGACTTTCTCTTGCATGCAAAAACATATATTCAAAAAACGACTATAAAACCCTTTTCTAAGGCCTTTAAAAATTACATGACACAGTTAAGGGTAAAAGGAGGATGTATGAAGCATGTTGTTACAAGGTGGAGAGGTAGGATGTGGGGAGGGGTTAACATAGCTTACCAACTACAAAATGGAATTAAATATTGGAAATACCAATACTATGTTTTCAATTCTAAAATCTTTTAATTTGGATTGAAATTATAATAAAATATCTTTCTCTCCACTTGTGTCGCTTTCAGTGATTGTGTTGTCACCTGGCCCGACCAAAAGTTTTTTCGCATCCTCCGATGACGGAATATTGTTCTTCGGCAGAAATTCTCTGATCTATGAAATTAGGGAATTAGATTCTCCAACGATCAGCGTACTAGATCTGTGTTGGTTTCTACCCTGGAGGACTTTTGAGTATGATCCTCTCTGTAATTTCATGAGGCTTCGTTCATGGATTGCGGGGTTTCTTCTGACAATTGATCAAAAGGAATTGGGAAAGACGAAATCACTTTGGTCCCATGAGTAACGATTTTATGTACCGACGATGGGAATCATACCATGAAAAAGCTCGTCGTTGCCACCAACGCTTAGCGTTCTATGTGTTGTTTCATACTTGTTTCCAACAGCAAAAAACTTCGTAAGCTATATTAACCCCTCCCCACCTCCTACCTCTCCACCATTTGACAACATGCTTCATACTTCTTCTTTTTACCCTTAAATGTGTCAAGTAATTTTTGACCGGCCTTATAAAAGGGTTTTATAGTCGATTTTTGAATATGTGGTTTTGCATGCAAGAGACACCATGCGACAAATGGTTATCCCTGGATTCGATAGCGTTTGCTTTATAGATTCGAATGAATATGGCTTTGTCTGCGGAAATTTGCGGATTGAAGTGTTATTTCATACCAAAATGTTCCTTTTTTGGCACTAAAAATTCGATAACTTACCAGATATAAGAGATAAAAATAAACATATAACAAAAAATGTGTATTTTCTTATGCCAAACAAAATCTTAGAACATTTTTAAATTCTAAAAAATCACCCAGAAAAGTTGTGTTGAAAAAAGAGATTTTCAGGGGTATGTCATAGAAAACTCCATAAATGTGTATTAAAATCCAAAGATAGATACATAGTACCTTCAGCAAAGTTGTTTCTTATTACATTCGCTACAACTTTGCTGAATACAGTTTTTTATTATTTTCATAAATGACCAAATAAAAGTTTGCTTCTCAGCTTGAGGGAGATTAATCACTAAACTAATACTTTAATAAGATGGGGAATATTTTATAGATAAACTTTTCTGGAGACACTATAGCTCTAAAATCGTTTTTTCGTGATCAAAACAATTTCGATCACGTTTTTGCCTATTTGGAAACACTGTGCCTTAGACCTCTCCACATTTTGAAAAAGTTTTGAAATATACATGGGTCAGCTCAAATTTTTGTTCTAGGTTTGAATTTAAGAACTTTCGCCAAAAATGGCTTCATTTGGACATGATTTAGAGGTGTCTCCAATCAAAAATCGTGTTTTTGCTATGTTTTCATAGGAAGATCACTTACACTCTGATTTAATAGGCCCTACATGCCCACAAATCATCAAAGGTGGTTCCTTAGACATATCTTAACATGTTTTAACAGATGAACATAGCTCTAATCGCAATAGAAAATTTGTTAACTGGATTTTCATATAGAAAAGTATATCAAAATCAAGGAAAATTAGTAGAATTTTTTCTTGGTTTTTGTATTCTTTTCTATATAAAAATCCAGTTAACAAATTTTCTATTGCGATTAGAGCTATGTTCACCTGTTAAAACATGTTAAGATATGTCTAAGGAACAACCTTTGATAATATGTGGGCATATAGGGCCTATTAAATCAGAGTGTGAGCGATCTTCCCATGGAAACATAGCAAAAACACGATTTTTGATTGGAGACACCTATAAATCATGTCCAAATGAAGCCATTTTTGGCAAAAGTTCTTAAATTCACACCTAGAACCAAAATTTGAGCTGACCCATGTATATTTTAAAACTTTTTCAAAATGTGGAGAGGTCTACTGTGCCTCGGTTAAAAAGTCGAAATTCCGACCGATTGCATAACCTTTCTATATGAGAAAGGCAAAACAAGTATAAAGTTAATGCTCGAAAAAAAATTTATGATAGGTTCTCTATCATTCAATCACATTTAGAATGTTTCTTTTATCTTTATATTTTATTTGACCATTAATTTTAAGAAAATGTTATTTTTTTTTTGTAATTTAAATGTTTAACACAATTTTTTGTTTTTGGAAACGCAACATGTTTTTCAGTGCATATTTTTTTCGTGCAGATGTATTCATTCCATGTAACTACAGTAATCGAACAACTTTTTCGGAAAACGCTACATGGAAAAACTTCGTACTTTTAAAAAATTGATCTTGCATCAAAATGTTGCAGAAACGGAAATGGGAAATGTTTAGTTTTCCTTGTCGGATAAACGTGTAAAGTTTCATTGCAATCGAGGATGGTCGGTCACGATTTTTAAGCTTTTCGCACAGATCTTCATGGAATTCCTCTGCTGTCGGAAAGAACATAACGAGACTTTGTTGTGGATTTTTACAGTTCAACGCCATTTATCAACTGTATATTTTACCCCGTTTACTTTGTCTACTTTTTATGATCGTTGTTCTCGGTGGATGGAAGCTTACTGAGACCAAGATTAATTTTTGACCCGATCTAGCAAAGACAGGTTCAGACGATATTGGCAAGCTAATAAAAACTTCGAATTCGAGTTATTGTGAACCCGCGAAAATTCAATTTTTTCCAGGGTTAGAGATGTGCCCAGATTTACTTTTACAAGGCTTTAAAATATGATATGTTTGGCATATGCTTTGTGCAATCGAAGATGATGGGCGTACCAATCGAAAGGATGCCGGAGTACTACCATAGATATTGAATACAAATTCAAATCTGTTTCTTTCCGCATATCATACTCATATACGTACTGAAATGGAAATAATCACGCAATTCGTCATTGCAGCGCGGTAAATCGGAAACGGATATCACACCGCCCTTACAGCACTGAATCAGAACGAAATCAAATAAAAACGATCTCTCGTATCGCAATCAAACACCGGTGAATGGAAAAAAAGAAAAGTCTCACATTGCTGTGATAGTAAAAATAAACAAAATTAGAAAAGTGCTTGCTTTTTATCGTTTCGTTGGGTTGGTTTCGTTACCGAACACCCACTAGAGCCCACCAGAGCCACCCACTTCGACTGCCACTGCCCCGTCAGCGGCACTTGCCATGGTACTAAGTAACAAAAACGCCAAGTTCTGGTGATAAAAATAAATTAAATGAATTTCAGTCGGTTCTGAAGACGGGACTTGTCGCTTCTCCACCGGCGAATCAGGAAATCGAATACGTCGTTATCGGAAAATAAAATGGCTAGAAGAAACAGTACATGATGGAGTATGTGTGCTTCCGGTGAGCTGAAGAACATATACCCGGTTGGTTTATGTATGGTGGAAGTTGTAACTTTTTTTGTTGGTACTTTTGTTCGTTTTACTCGCAATATTTCAAATTAACTGTCAACAGCGGTTGATGGTTGAACCGATAAACTGGAATCAGTTGCTTGGTTAAAGTCGCGGTTGGTTTTGGTACCACACGATTTGGTTATAATAATTGCACGGAAAAGGAAAAAAATTGAGAGTGCCAATTAGCCAGTGCATACCGACGACGTTGAACATAAATTCACTTTTATTGTAAGCGGTGTTTATAAAACTTGCCATTAAACTATGAATTATAAACACGAAATTTTATGTTGGCTAATTAAAAACTAGCGGTTCTAAAAATTTTTAAAGAATGAAGGAAACTCAGCCAAACGCTAGATTGTCTTAAAATGTACCAACTTCAGCCGTCTCTGAAATATCCAACTGCCTTACATTCCTAATTTATCCCCAGCTTAGGTTGGTATCGATTTGTGTTCATCTTCGCGAAAGTGTACGATAAGTTTATAACCTAGTTTACAGTATCCCTTTCCCCAATTGTTCACTGTATTCTATTCAAACTCTCATCCTCTACCGGTACTGGTATCCTACTAGTATTTTCGCTTCAGTTCATGTGCGCCTTGTTTTTTTTCCAGATCGTGCGGCCAATCAGTGCTTTCCTCATCGTGGATGTGCAGAACGATTTTATCAGCGGTTCCCTGAACATCAGCAACTGCAGCGCCCAGCAAAACGGATTGGAGGTAGGTCTGTCTGTGCTGTGTTGGGAGGGTGTGTTGTGTACATTTCATTCGGATGACTTTTAACAGTGCAAGGACAACTCAAAACAGCAAAGTTTATATTTTCGTAATTGAATTTTGAACTTTTTCTTTGGATGGGAAATGATTGTATAGAGTACATTCTGGCATCTCCTTAGTTGACCTATTTGCTGACGTTGAAACCGCGTCGATTTCCATAATCCTTTTCATTTTAGAAATTTACGAAGCGATGAATATTCATGAATCTGTGGCGCCTTGGGTGCTTCTGTAAAAAGCATTTATTTTTCGAAACAGTTATGAAATATTTATATCGTCTCGTTTCGTGTTTTAAACCAACAACCGTTTGGCGTAGTGAGTTCCTATAATGAATTAATCTGTTTGCAAAATCCATCCTTTTCCTTTTTCATTTATCTTGATCGACACGCCAAACTATCTATCTTTCAAGCTTCCAAAAAAGGAATCGCAGCAGGTTACCCACAAATTTTTATCCACATGTAAATATATAGTAAGAAATCCACTCACAATCCTTTTTCGTGAGACGAGCTCCTTTGTATCGTGTTTAACCCGGGGCGTGTGCTTCCATGATGGCTTACTTTGTTCGAATGTGAACACTGGAAGTGCTATGTGAGCAATTTCCTTCCGACAACGTCCGGTTCCGGTCAAGCGGGTGCTCTTTTACATACCTATACATATAGATACAACTCTTGCTGCTGATGTTGGACGAAAAAGTTTTGAAAACGAGTGCCACTAGCGGAGCACAGGTTGCTTGCGATTGAAACGATTAGTGAGAGTGTTGAATGTAGCACAATTAGGAAGCATTAGGATACGGAATGATAATTTTTCGGTTTTTTCAACCCAGCAAGGTGAAAAATTTAAGCTGCATGTTAGTGCATAAATTAGATTGAAGAAAACATCAGTTGGATGGAGTGAATTGAGAAAAAAATCGAGCTGAAATTAAAATAGGTCTTTGGAAACTTTACTTAGCTTAGTCTAGCATAGGTAGACCGAATGAGTGAAAATGAACAATGAATAAAAAAATTATTCAATTAAGTTTGATTTTTGTGTTTCGAATTCATCTCGTCAGTAACTAGCACCAACTGGGTGTTAGGGTTCGTAGTACCGACCCGTTTGGGTGAGAACCGGTACTGCGGTACTGAAGCCCCTAGCACTGGTAAAGTACCGGTCCTCGAATATTTTTTAAAAAGATTCGAGAAACGCTGCAAAGTGAAATTAAATGCCCAAACTGATGTCTCATTGCAGCAGAAGGTATTTTTTCGAATGCGGCAGGCACCTTTTATTACGAGATCTAGGCCACTTTCAATTCAATAACTGTGACTTTCGTCGACTTCAACAGATGGTAAATGTAAGAAGCTCTTTTACCAACAGTAAACCGAAGCGAGAATATAAATTCGTGTACGTTAGTCGCATTTTCTCTTCTTTTTCGGCATTATCACTTTGCTGTAAATTGGTTTCGACTTTTATTCATACCAATTTCCTGTAAATTATAAAGTTTTGCTAACATTTCTGATAATCATCAATAACAAATCGCTCCATTCGAAGCAGTTCACCAACTCCAAAATTGTTAGCTACTAAATCGCTGTTCGTTCTTTTATAGGTAAAGATCTAAACGCAAAAAATACAGTTGTGGCTTAGGCTACAGTCTTACTACGCGCTAATAAAAAAAATCAAATCAAATTATTATATTTCTTATGTAAATACTTTGAAATTTAGTAGAAGATAGTTGAAATTTTATTTCGACCAAATAGTGCAGGAATTTAAACATATCTTTCAGTACAACTGGAGTTAGTAATGTTTATCTTCTAGAAATATTATGACGATGGTTCTCCCTCATTTCCCCACAAAGTCGTAAGCTGAACGATTTATCCAGAAGATAATTAAATATAATTAAAAGCCATCTTGCAGATCGATATTTGCAAATGGGTTCCACTGTAGAGTCAATATATTTTCAAAACAAAAATTGTATGGTACCGAAAATACCGGTACTGGCTTTAATTCAGTACCGGTATTACGGTACCAACAATGGGTTGGTATTCCTGGGAAGAAATTTGAAAAAAATTTCTAAAAATTCCTAAAGTATCAGAAACATTGGGAAAAACAGAAAAAATGAAGAAAAACCGTAAAATTTCAAAAAAAAATCAGGAAATTTCGGAAAATTTCAGAGCGTCATCGAGTTGCGGTGCTTAGTGCTCTGAAAATTGATTGAAACGGCTGCGTCTCGAATTTTCTGTCATATAATTTTAATAGTTATAGATCTTTTAAAAATTTCTAAACATTCTAAAAGAATAAAAAAAAACAATAAATTTTTGGTTAAATCTATAAGATTCCAAAATCACAAAGTTCCAAACAAAATTCTGAAAACTTCAGCGAACTTGTAGAAAAATTTCCAAAAAATCCTGAAAATTTTAAAACAATTCAAAAAATTAAACTCAAATTTCAAAAAAACTCAAAGAAATTAACCAATTTTAGTTTTAGAGTACTGTGGAACTTCCATATACAAATCGAACCGAGGGTCCGTTAATTGAATTAATTCGTAGAAAAGAGTTCGTTATTTTGGGATTTTGTTCGTAAAAAATGTTTGCTCCACATTCTTATTAAAATTCGTAGGTTGAGTAATAACCCTAACAATATTAACTTCGAAACGGGTTTGACAAATAAATTATGAAATCGGTGAATTGGAACCTTTTTGAAATCCAAGATGGCGACTTCCGGTTGAGCAATATTCTCAAATAATTTACCTAAACCGGATTACAAAATTGGTTCGTTTGCTAGAGCTTATCGAACATTGCGAGGTTGACAAAATCGAGTTAAAAGGCTGACTAAATCGGGGGCAGACTAAATCTGGAACTGATAATGTTGGAAATGGATGCCTGGCGCCATTTTGAAATCCAGGAAGACAACTTTTGGTTGAGCAATAGTATCGGTAACCTTAACATTGCAAATTTTGAGTCAAGCTTAACGAGTAAATAGAGAAATATTACGTTCGGAACCCCAACTATATAGCTTTTTTTTGGAACGGGCTTGACAAGGAAATGACGAAAATCGATGAGTGACGTCATTTTAAAGGTCAAGATCAGCTTCCGGTTGACTAAAATTTTCTATAACCATATCTTCATTAATCACTATATCTACAGGGTGTTTGGTTCATGGTTAAGAATCTTTCGGGGGGTGATAGACTGCCATATTTGGAGAAAAAAATTGTTCTACACATACCATCAAATCTCAACCGTTACAGAGTTATTGAACTTTTTGTGTAAAAACTTATTTGTCTTAAAATACCTCTAACTTTAAAAGTATACCTTGTATTTTAAATATTTTAGTTCCATTCGAAAGGTGAGAAAATTTCGCATTGAGTGATGCCCTTACATGTTTCAGCTAATGAGTTTAAGTAGCCTTTTCAAAGTAATTTATTGAAAATTAAACAATTTTGAACGATTTTTCGCTCATTTCTTGAAAATCCTTATAGTTAACCTCATCATTTTAATAATTCAGATTGTTAGTCTTGATGAGCTGCTTAATTCGTTCTTTGACATGATACACTTACCTTTTCTTATTTTCATGATTTTGGGTTATTCAACTTTGATATTTTTATCTCATTTTCACTAGTACCAGCTCTAATTGAAAAATTATGGCACTTATTGTACTGTTTTTCTTTTTATTCAAAAGCCAGGAAAATTTTACAGTGAAAAATGTAGTAATACCTTTCAGTTAAGTGAATTTAGTATTCTTTTAAAAGTAAATTAGTTTAAAGTTAGTTCTATTATTAGCATTTTCGTTAATTTTCTTAAAATAGTAAATAATAAACATCACCGTTATTATCATGGAAATAATGCATCTCAGCAAGTTCTACAGTTCTTTCTTTGACTCCATTCAATTATCTCTTTTGGTTTCGACACAAAATCGTTTTTATCACATCGTTTCATATGGAAAAATAACGATTTCGAACCCACTACATTTGTGGCGAGCTCATGCTGTGTTAACTATTAAATAGCAGCAAAATGAAAAGAGATATAGACAAAGTGTCTATTAAAAAGTTATAGAGAACATTAAGGGGCATCTAATGAGCAATAGTAACGATAAATTTTGTTGATTAATAATTAGAAGTATTAAAAAACTCCAAAAAACACAAATTTTGAGTTATTTCGTTAGTAAAAAATCATTTAGTACACTTAACTAAAATATATTTGTACATACACTGATAGGACATTTTCTCAGCTTTCCAATGAAATCTTGTAAATAACGATATAAAGCATATTTTGTAGATTAGAGTCTTTTAAGCACTTGCAAGTCGGTTACAGGAAAAGTATAGTAATGAAATTATAAAGAAATGAGAAGAGTTAGAAATATGACGTCCAAGAACAAATTATGAATCGTCCTAAAACCCAACTTTTGGATAATGGATATTGCTATAATCATACTTCATTATTTCGAGAAAATTAGCAAAAACCTCCTCAAAACACTAGCTTTTAACTACTTTACAGCTAAAAGGTAATTAAAACTAATTACTTAAAAGATATGAGAACACCATTCAATTGGAAATTTTCTCACCTTTCGAATGGAACTGAAATATTTAAAATACAAAGTATACTTTTAAAGTTAGAGGTATTTTAAGACAAATAAGTTTTTTACACAAAAAGTTCAATAACTCTGTAACGGTTGAGATTTGATGGTATGTGTAGAACAATTTTTTTCTCCCCGAGAGATTCTTAGCCATGAACCAAACACCCTGTATATCTATTCTATAATTAGCCAATTACGAAAATGCCCTTGATGTTTAGGATACAGAGAATTTAAAAAGAAAGTCGTCATTTTGGATTTCAAAATGGCTTCAGACATCGATTTGCGTCATATACTCGTCAACCCCATTTCGGAAATACCCCCATTTTTATTCTATACCCATATTGTTGAGGGTATAGAGAATTTATCTAGACCGGATTTCGCCATCTTGGATTAGAAAATGGCTAAAGACATCGCTTTCCGTCATGTACTCGTCAACCTCTTTCCGAAAGTACTCAACTTTTATTTGTAATAGTTAGCTAAGGATATGTTAAATTGTATACAACTTCATACTGTACTGTACGTATTCAAACTTTTTCTTCGAACTTGGTTCGTAAAAATGAGTTTAGTTCGTAAAAAGTAAACCGAATATTACGTAAAAAAAAGTTCGTAAATGGAGGCTACAGTGTATTACGAGAAATTTCAAATTTTTTTCAGAAAATTTCTGAAAAATGTTAAATAGATGTAAAAAATTCAATTAAATCAAAGCAAACTGTAAAAATTTATTAAAAAAATAAAAAAAATCCGAGATCTTCTAAAAATATCAAAATGAAATAGAAAATTACAACGTTCAAAATTTTTTAGGAAATTTCAGAATACTCACGAAACATCAGAAAACTTGAAAAGCAATCAGGTAAAATAAAAAAATAATCTATGCAGAAAATTTAAAAAGCTAAAAAATATTCATATAATTGAAAAACAACAGAATTTTTTTGGGACCATCCGATAATTACTGCAATATTCAGAAAATATCAGAAATTTCAGAAAAATTTAAAAAAATTCAGAATGCTGCAGAAAGTTTCAGATAAAATAAGTTTCAGATAACGCAATTTTTTTTTAAATAATCAATGTTACTGATATGTTCAGAAAAATCCAATAAACTTAAAAATTTCAGAATGTATCAAAAAATTTCGGAATATGTCGAAAAATTTCTGAAAATTTCAGAATGAATCGAAAAAGTTTGAAAAGTTTCAAAATACTTGGGTAAATTTCAACTAATTTCAAACCATATTCAAAAATTCAGAAAATTTGCAGGAAACTTCAAATATTTTCAGAAACATTCAAACCAATCTAGAAAACTACAGAACATTTGAACAAGTTTCCGAATTTTACAGAAATTTTCATTAATTATAAAAATACTGAAAAGTTTTTAAAAAATCAGAGAATTTAAAAAAATACAGATCGTTAAAAAATTTCCGAAATTTTTAAAGTCTCAGAACATTTACGAAAATGTCAAAAAATTCCCAATGTATCCGAAACTATGAAAAAAAATTAAACAAATTAAAAAAACTCAGAAAATTTGAGAAAAGTTTATAAATATTCAGATAACAGCAAAATCAGAAGTTTTATGAGAACATCAGGTTTAAACATTTAATTTCAGAAATGTTCAGAAAATTTCAGAACATATTAGAAAATTTTAATAATACCAAAACAAGATTCGAAAAATAAAAAAAAATCAGAAAACTTTAAAAAAAGCACTCATTTTAGAAAAGTGAGACAATGCAGAAAAATGTAGAAAATTTCAGAATGCTTCAAAAACTTTCAGATGACACAAGAAGAAATACATCAAATATTTAAAAAGGAAATTGTTGTGAACAGCCCCACTGGGTTCTGACAATTTTAAATAAATTAGAAAAATCCCGGTAACTTTAGCAAATTGAGAATATATCAGAAGAGAATATATTAGAAGAAAATTTCGAAAAATTTCATAAAATTTCAGAATGTTTCGAAAATGTTTAGAGAATATTAAAATATTTCAGTAAATTTGCACTAATTTAAAAAAATCAGAAACTTTCTAAAATTACAACAATTTTGCAGTAATTTTCAGATATTCAGATTGTCTGAATTTTTAATTTTAATTAACTTTAAAAAAAATCAAAAATACTGAAAAGTTTAACGAAATTTTCAAAAATTTTAGTCAATTTCTGTATAAAATAAGAAAAAATCGAAAAGAAGTTCATGAAATTTCAGAAAATTGTAAAAAACAATGTCAGGATATTTCCGAAATTTCTAAAATTTAAAAAAAACCCGGAATTTAAAAAATTAGCAAAGATCAGAAATATTGCGGAAAATTAAAATAACCGTCCTGAAAATTTTGAAAATTTTCAGAAACGTTCAACAAATTTTAGAATGTTCCAGGAAAATTCATATGATTTCAAAGAATTTTCGTAAATTTCAGTAAAATTTTAAAGAAATTTTTCTGAAAATGTCGGTAAACTTACGAAAGTTAAAAAATATTTTAATTTTAATTTCCATTGTTTTAGAAAATTTCCTAAAATATGTGAAAATATCAGAAAATTTCAGAGAAAGTAGGAGGGATTTCAGATAGCTTCAGAAAGTTTACGCTATTTAACAAAAAAGTTTAGAAATGTTCAGAAATTTTTACGAATTAAAAAAAATAAGTAAAATTGCTCTAGACGATTCCAGAAATATTCAGTAAAGGCCATAAAACATAACGAGATTCCCGAAAATAGAATTCAGAAAAATGCAAAAGAATTTCGGAAAATATCGAGTACTAAATTTCAACTAATTTCAAAACAAAGTCAGAAATTTTCGAAATTTGCTCGAGACGTCAGATATTTTCAGAAATATGCTGAACAATCTAGTAAAGTACAGTACATTTCAGCAAATGTCTAAATTTTTCAGAAATTGTAATTAAAAAAAATTAAATACTCTGAAAAAATTTCCGAAATTCTTATAAGTATGTAGGGTCAATTTCAAAATTAAGAAAAATTCAAAAAAGCTTGAAAAAAATTCGCAAAATTTTAGGATATTCCAGAAAATTGCAGAATGCTTTAGAACATTTCAGATAATTTCAGAGAATTCTCGTAAATTTCAGTGAAATTTTCAAGAAATAATTTAGAAAATTTCAGTAAATTTGCGAAAGTTTAAGAATGTTTTAATTTATTTGCCTTTATATCAGAATATTTTAGAAATCTTTTTGGAACTGCGAAAAAAGTTTGCGAAGTTTCAGAAAAAATCAGAAAATTTCAGAATACTTCAGAAAGTTTTACAAAATTAGACAAAATGTCTAGTCTAGCCTAGTCTAGTCTACACATACACAGCCAATACATGTAGGGATCCTGGAAAATTTCAGATGTTCGTCCACAATTTTTCTTATCATTATTAATGTTTGTGGCACATATTAAATATGACACAAGCATTAAAGCGGCCAGGCCAACTGTGCAGCGTACAAAATAAAGATGATTCAAAATTATGCGGCAATCAAATTATTCATTCAATGAATAATTTAATGAACGGATTATTTTGAACATTGAATAAGGAAGAAACGTGGACAACCGTACACAACCGTTTCAATTTGATGGGGGTTTGATAAATCGTTGGGAGTGGCATTGCTAAGAGGGTTGATGTCACTCCTTTGGTCCTAGGTTCCCGGGATGGGACAGAAGTATTTAGCTCTGCCCTGGCTAATAAGCCAGGGTTATAGCGCCTTTACTCGCTCTAATTTTACATAATTAGACAAAATGTTTGGAAATATTCAGAAATTTTAAAGAATTTAAAAAAATAAAATCAAAAAGATCAGAAAATAGTCTTAAAAAATTTGGAAATGAATGAAAATAATCGACTGGTGTTATTTATGTTTCAATTTTGACTTTCTCAGTCAGCCCAGCCCCCCTAGGTTGATGGGTTTGACGGTATTGTAAACATCATCAAGCATATTTCGTGCATCCGTTTTAAAGAACCTCTGACAGACAATTGCTTTAAGATGGATATTTCATTACGCTTCGATAATGTTGTACCGAGGAGACCGAGAGGGTTTAAGGGCCTTTTTTATGTTTTATGTTATTTCATACTCTGCACCTGTCCAAACTTTCGATCAACTATCAGCCTGTGTACTAGACTGCCCAGGAAAATAATGAATTTTTGATAACGTAATCGGTCCACCCCGGAGTCGACTCCTAGTCCTACCAGAAGTACTTGCACCAAATTTGAAGCAAATCGGACAAGTGTAGCTGCCGGACCAACGTATCTGAAGTTTTGTACCGGATTTTTCGACAATTTATATGGAGACTAGCTCGCATTTTCACCGCTAGGTGGCTCTGTATGCATTGTATTATCATTGTAAGTGAGAATAAGAAAGATAAATGGCGATGTTAAAAGCAGTTATTGAACTTTTAACGAAGTGATGTCTGAGGCAGTTTTGCGTGGGGCCTAGCAGTGCATGGTTGTGTATCAGTACTCGATTCCTAAGAATTATACATTTTTTCTGAAATAACGGTTAGGTTTAGCTCAATAGTATGTCCCGAAGAATTATAGTAAATAATATGAGTCATGTTTTGATTAGGAAATTTTAGTTCCACCTGTGATCGTATAGAGGGCGCCAACACAAACTTTTGTAGTTAACTTTTTAACACAGATTATCGGGTTTTGAAAAATGACACGATTTTTTTTCAGTGCATATTTTTTGCAAGTACGGATTCATCCCCTGATTATCAATCTCTGAGAGTTTATGAATCCCAAATTCGGGTCTCGAACAATATTTTTGAAAACGGGGCATGTGAAAACTCATATGCCCTTTTAAAAAACTGCCAAAAATATTCTACTTATTTATCACACCGATAAAATGTAAAATGTTTGCGATTTTAAAAGTTTTTTGATGAAGATAGTTGGACTCGATATTTATTCTCTTTACTTTTTTATGATTTGTTGTCTTCACTTTTTATACTTTTCCACTCTTTTTAGTTCCTTTGCTCTTTTGACTCTCATCTATCCCTTCACATACTCTAATCTTATTGATTAGCTTTTGTACTGTCTTTGTGATTTTGTACTTTCTTTATGCTCTTTACTCTCTTTGTACGATTGTTACTGTAGTCACTCACTACACTCTGTACTCTTAGTTCTCTTCAACTTGTTTGCTCTCTTTTTTCACTTTACTTTATTCTATGTTTTCGCTTTACTTCAAAACTTTTTATATTTTGTTCCCCTTTTTGCAATATTTACACATATAGCTCTTCACTGTTTTCTTTTACTCACCTTTCAAACATTTAATTTTCTATTATCTCTTCACTCACTCTGTTCTTTTTGTCCCATTTATTGTCTTTACTTTCTTCATTTTTAATTATTCTTACTTACTTTCTTATTGTTGCTATTATACATAGGTCCTTAGTTATTCTTTTTACTCTCCTTACTCTGGTTGCTTACTTTATTTTCTATTCTTAATTCATTTTATAAACTGTTTACCCTCATTATTCTTTTCAATCTATCCTGTTTCTTTGTTTTTCGTTATACTTTGCTTTCTTTACTCTATGCTTTCGATGTAATCACTAAACAATTCTTTATGCTCTTTGCTTTATACTAATTGCGTACATTTGGCGATCCAGGGCGTCAGCTTTCATGTGTGAAATTCAAGTGTGCATCATTTTGTTGTATATGGCCATAATAGTTATTTTTGATAGCACAGATCGCAATAGAGCAGATTTGAGTAGTTTGTTTGATGCGCACACATATGCAATGCAAATTTCATTACAAAACTGCATTCAACTACACTGCCCGGTAGTGGCAAGTTACAACTTAATTCGCATAGTTGACATAGGATGATGGACATAAAAGGAGTCTCGCATAAGCGTCAAATACGATGAGATCGGGAAAGTTAAATGCGTCTTTTAAATTACCCAGCGTAATTTTTTTCTATGAAAACCAACGAAACGTGTAGTTTTCCAGTACTGACATAGCTCTTTAAGTTTTGTGCCCAATGTTGTTGTGACGTGTTAGAATCATCCCACAGAAAATGTGCTTTTCGCACTATAAACGAGATTCCCATTGAATATGAGCAAACAAAGTCTATTTGTTTCAACAGAACAACTTGCATAGTCGGCATAGAATTTTTGTGCGGGATATAGGTCGGTAGAAAATGTGTGATAAATTCGTTCCTCGCGGTTTTTTTTATAAAGAAACTGGAAATACCGAAAGCCGGAGGCTTTTTTTTTGTTTCTCTACTCCAACGGGGCACAGGTTCGATTTTGCCGGGGATCCTTTTAACTGACATCGCTAGTACATTTGCTTTGGTTTGGTTGCAACACACACACAAAAGAACTGCCACTCTGAACAAAACAACTGTGGAAATGAGTGTCAATAAAAAGTAGGTTGAGTGACAGCTCAAGATGTACTAATGGGGGGATGGAAGTAGGAGCTTGTAACAGGCCGTTGGAAAAGCCGTGTCTGTACTCGCGTACAAACATGTTAAACAAACATCGTTAGATGGCTACATCTGCGTTTCTACTATCTGGAAAAAGCACGGAATATTTTTCTGAGGCAGCGGCTTTGGAGCGTAATTCAGAAAGTGTCGGCTGAATTTCCGCACGGTTGCAAATACTCCAACTGAGAAAGATGCGGTTGATTGTGGCCGAAGGATGTAACCCAAGATAAAAAAATATCAACTTCACTGTTGTAGCTTGCAGTAGGTATTGTTCATACGTTACTTTTAGGAGCGAAATAAAGGAATAACATCCTATTTTTTTCACGTTTCACTCGGTTCGAAACGGTGTTTTTGAAATGTGAAATGCAATTCGTGGGGAGCAGTTTTCAGTACATGATTCCAGCGATCCTTCGAAAAGTTCTTATGTAAATTGGCTGGTGTAATAACTTTGATGGAGCTCGCGTGCCACGTTGAAGACATTGAAAGAATAATTGTTCAAGTTCAGTCACTCAGTCATCCGAAAGAAAACTTCTCCATAGTGCCACACTTGTGTACACGGTGCAGGCGTGCTAGCCTCAGGAAATGAGTGGCAGGGAAATTAATGGTGTGAATTTCTCGCTTTAACCATGCTTTTTCAATGCTTTTTCGTTTTTTTGTTTCCGTTTTCCGCCTCCAGGTAATCGACCCGATAAACAAACTACTGGATACGGTGGACTTCGATGCGGTATTTTACTCGCTCGATTGGCATCCGAGCGACCATGTTTCGTTCATTGATAACATCAAGCAGCGGCCGATCCACCCAACCAGTCCGGTAAGTGTTGTAATGATTTGTTTTAGCTTAATTTATGGGGGTGGAATTAGAGCTGAAGCTCTGTATACTAGAATTTGGGAAGATGACTGTTTTTATAACAAAGTTGTTTGGTTCCGTTTGAGGTCCCAATTAACTGCAAAATTTGACGTCGATTGACTATGACCCGGGATTTCGCATTGCATTTGAAATTATAGAAATTAGTAAGAAAAGCCTACTTAAGCAATACAAATCTGCATATAGGGGAACCCGGGGCTATTAAGACAGTGGGGGTAATTCTGACCCCCTCGATTTCTCAGAAAATAGCAAGACTTTCTGACTATCGTACATATTCGTGGAAGCGCTATTCTGAAACATTAATTTTGAGAGCTGAAGTTGATTCTTTGTTCTTTGTAGAAAGGAGATACAACGCGTTTCGTTGTTTTGCGATTCTCAAAACAAAAATCATTATAATGGAAAAACCGTGATTAAAGCAACAAATAAAAGTGAAAAAAAAAATTTGGAAAGCTGGAGGCTCCTATTTTATGGAATGATTTTTGTTTGGGTAAAAACAGAGATATTTTCGAGACGCTCGTCACTTTTGTGCGATATGAGCGTACGGGGCTATTCGGACCCCCTATTCCGTCAAACACAGTTCAGCGGCTTGCGGCTGCGCACACCACAGCAAAGAAAATACATGGGCCGCCAATCGACAGCTGTGACATACCAGATTAAGTTTTTGTAAGGCAATTTTTTTTTTGCTTCTTAAGGAGTGTCTCTTGTAACTAATTCATACGTAAACATAATTCCATTGTAAAAAAATTAAAGAAAAATGACGGTCTGAATTGCCGCGTAGGGAGGTCCGAATTACCCTTACCTTTAGTGGTGTAAATAAACCTTTTATGGCACCAAAATGTAGCTGAGGTTTCAAACTAACAATAACTTTTGACCGGTAACTTTTTTCACATCTGTCCACCTAAAAGTGCGATTTGCTTAAGTAGGTCCGAATAGCCCCGGGTTCCCCTACTCAATGTTGGACGTCAAACGGTGAGATAACATAGTCTTCACTAAAGAGATTAGAATGGCAAGGAGACGCCATGTTCTGTTTGGAGTTTCAATTCAGCTGTAGAAGCTCATAGCTGAGTTTGGATTCAGGACGGAGCATGTCGTTTCTTTGTTTTTTTTTAAATCTATTTAGTTCTCACAAGTCTCTGGGCGACGACTGGGTGCTATCAGCCTTCTGCTGATAGTAGCAGAATGAGAGAGTGCGAACAGATATAATCAAGGAAACACTACCGTAAAAATGAATATTTGATCGGAAATCAACCTCAACAAGACTTAAATCTGACTAGTATCGATGATCGCGGGTCAACACGTACTGAAAATTCGCCGCGTCTGTTTTTATGAATCTAATTTCAAGTTCCGTTATTGCTAACCAGCCCGTGTATCAGGTTAACAATTCTTTGTATTTCTCTTTAATGGTCGTTATTATAGCTCGAATATGTGTATTTTACAAATCATCCGGTACGTAAAATAGGAAATACAATGCTTAATTTATAACATCTCGCGCTATCATAATTCTTTGTCTGTATAACGTGTTATCACTCGGTAGTTTTCAACCAAATAAATATATCGTAGAAAATAAGTGGCGAATTCTTTCTGAATACTGTTACAATAGATAGTGATCAAGCCCATTACGTAGATAAGAATAGCTTTTCTAGACAATACTTCCACGGTCGGCTGTGTGCAGTTCAAATTGCTCGGTAGCCGGATACCCAGAGTCTCAAAAGAACCAAAAACTAAACAAGATCTTTTCTTTTTCGAGTGATCGTGTACTCGAAGACTAACTAAACAACAACATAATAAAATATTCTTTACAGGTCGCATCGCTTGCTTGGAGCGAATCCTAGACCTTATACCCTTCCAAACCACCAACTCAGCAACACCTATGGACGAGTCTGATGAATCGTCGTCCTTCCGTTAAGTAGGTGGAGCATCAACACTTCCCGTCTACCTTATCCTTTATCCTTTCCCGTGAACGATGGAGATAGGGGCGGCCGGCAATGATTGCTATCATGTGTTGAAGTTTTAATATGGGTCGGATTGGTATGAATTCCTACTTACCACTTCCTAAGCAACTCGTATCAGATAATCAGCAGTCAAACATGATGAAGTCAGTGTGCAATCCGCCAAAATCATCTTCATATACTCAATGTCCCAACCGCTCAACATTTGTGCGATCTGGCAGTGAAGTGGTGTCATATGAAACTTTTTGCTCTGACGGTATTACGTATGACTTGGTAAACTGGGTCGTATTCAACGAGTTCGAACCGTAGTTCCCTGATCATAAGTACATAGTTTTTGATCATTTAAGCGTCTCACTAGATAACGTCACGTATCGTACTCCCAAATCTACGAACTGGGACAAAAGTACCATGAAACCTAGTCGCAAACTGCCTTCGTAAGAACGAAGAGGGCTGGATGACTATTTTTAATGGGTATTGCCAACGATTTAATCTCCGAGTGACGTGGATTCCATCCTTCGTGGAAAAACAAACTCACTCATAGTAGCATCATACCAAGAGTCTTATCCGTGTCGAGTTATGCGTGCTTCTAGAAGAACCTGTTCTCTGATTAGTGAAAATACTTAATTGAGCACTACATTCGGGATGTTAGCCAGGGTGAGCATCCGCTTCATGCAATGCAACATGTATATCAGTGGGAAGAATCTACTACCACCCTGTTACAAAATTTTGTATAACATTGAAAAAGCTTTATTACAATAATAATGAAGTGTCTTTCGATTCCATTTGGGAAGCAGTACGAGGTTATGGAGTACCTATATATATATATATATATATATATATATATATATATATATATATATATATATATATATATATATATATATATATATATATATATATATATATATATATATATATATATATATATATATATATATATATATATATATATATATATATATATATATATATATATAACGTACTGGATACGCGCAATGCTTAACAACCGGAAAAAGAAGTAGAGATTAGGAAACTGATTGTCTCAGGATGTCTTCAAGGCGGTGTACTTTCACCACTTTTATGGAACCTTGTCGTCGATGGCTTGCTAAGGAAGCTGAATGAGCTTGAATTTCTGAAATATGGTTTCGTTAATGACTACCATATTATTATGACAGGTATTTGTATTAGCAGACCTTTTGATTTGATGCAGCAAGCGCTATGTGTTGTCGAGCAAGGGTGTGCTCATGTTGGAATGCTAAGCAATGGTATGGGCGGTCATCGATTGTTTTCGGTGAAAATTAAAACAAAATGTATTTTAACGGACGTTTCGACCTACTAATTTGTTCAGTCATCCTCAGCGGTTTTCTAAAATATATTAACTATGTTAAAATCTAATCTATTTTAGAAAGCCGCTGAGGATGAACGTACACTTTAGTAGGTCGAAGCGTGCAGTAAAATGCATTTGGTTTTAATTTTCAGCAAAAAAAAAATCGATCATTCAATTTACTAGCGGTGATGAAAACAAAGCAACAATGCTAATCAAGTCAAGTATTTTTTTTGGGATCACTGCTGTACTAAATCGCGCTCATCAACAGTTGAATGTTTTTTAAAATTATTTTTCGGTTGTTTTGTGCGCCGCGATAACTTTGATCGTTGTTTGTATTTTCTCGTTGAAGTTTCCGGGATTTGTGAGTGTATTGTCGAAAAAATCGTGTTCCGAAATTCTGGAAATCTGTGTTTATCTTTTATCACCTGCCATCACCACTGCCAACACGCGCGATTTTTCTGTCCAAAGTGACATCTGCTAGTGAATAGCAACACAGTTCTGCTCGAGAGAGTGCTCAACCGGCATTGCGTACAAGTTCGCAAATGCTCGAATCTGCTCAACATACATTGCGTGCAAGTACAACACACGAATTTAGCATACCCGCTAGGCGTTATTTCATTTCTCGCAAGCATGATTTGCACTAGCTGCTTGAAACTCGTTAATGACTCTGACCGCATCAACTACGGAAACTCGATCCTTATGATATGTGTTAAAGTGGATTATGATATTGGAGATGTCCACAAAACTTATTTTGGATGTGTACCGGATGCGACTTCCGCCCTTTACTCATGTTGGTCTAGAATTCATCTGGTGGTGCTCTGTAGCTCAACGCTATACCGGAAAAACTCGTCTTTCGAACTTTATTTTCCTTGACAATCAACATACCTGACGAATCGGAGACTCCTTCTGTGTCAGGTAAAGCCAGGGAGGGTATGTGTCCTTCCGAAGCAATTCTAGATTTTGCACACCCTCAAAACAAATCTCAATTGCAGTATGTCGACAAACACAATTCGTTTGATTCTACCATCATTGTAAACCTGGCTGGCAAACAACTTCAATGTCTAAGTATAAAGTTGGATCGCATCGCTTCTGCTCGCTCAGTAGGCCTCCAACTACAGACTGCTGCTGAACACAACAGTTTAGACGCAGCCACCGAAAATCATCTGCATAGTAGTCGACTGGAATTTCACCCTCCTAACCCGGCCATGCTCTCTAACGGGACAGTCTTGAACCAACTAAACTTTGTTTATCGCTGCCATCACCGGGACGCCCATTATACAGTACTACGGAAGCTCCCGAGCGCTCCGACGCAGTCGCGCTACCAGCCAGTCGTGAGGGGGTCTTCCGAACTCCCTTCTCAAGCGAGTATTTTTCTTTTAATGATAATCCACTCCCTGAAAACCTCTTGGTTCATAGCATGCCGTTGCGTGCAACACCTGATTTCCTGTCCGTCTACTACCAGAACGTTCGAGGAATGGAACAAAAACGCAGGCCTTCTTGCTGGAGCTTACTTCTTGTGACTACGACATTATCGTTCTCACCGAAACCTGGCTACGTGATGATATATTAAACACCGAGCTAACGTCGAATTACACAATCTACCGATGCGATCGAAACTCTTCTACCAGTCATCTACGTCGCGGAGGTGGTGTTCTCATAGCGATAAAGAAACATCTAACTGGGATTACACAAAAAAAAATTGTAATTTTAAGTTTATTTTCATGCACATAATTGGAGCATCAATAAAAATGTAAAATTTTGTTCTACCAAAAATTCACACGATTCTTCAACGAATTTTATTATAATTCTACACGTGGATTGAAAATTGCAGTTTCTTCAAACGGAAAACCAATGCACTTCAATGTATTTTATACACGTGTATTGCTGTAAAATGAATGACATGTAATATTACACGAATGAAAGTGTAAAATTGTATGCTTTTTGATGCTCCAATTGAGTGCATTGATTTTAACGTAATTTTCAATCAGAGTTTTGATTCAATCTTTGTATGTTTACATTCGTATTGATTTACATGTCGTTTAAATTTCATTATTTTTTTGTGTGTATACTAAAAATGCCTGGATGTGAAGGTTTGGAGCAAGTTGTCGTACGCGTTTCACTGCCAGGTCGATCGTTATATATTTGCTGCATCTATCTAAGGCCGAACAGTGATACTGACTTGTACAACGTTCACTCCTATGCAGTCCAAAGGACAAATCTAATCGGCGCGACAATGTACTCGTTGTAGGTGATTATAATCTTCCTAATCTTCGGTGGATTTTTGATGACGATTATAAGTGCTACCTTCCTGAAAATGCAACCACGGAACAATAGACGGCCATCACAGAAACGTTGGTCGCTGGTGGCTTGTATTAAATCTGCTCTCTTAGAAACGTAAATGGACGGACCTTTGATTTGGCTTTCGTTAATGACACGGACATGTTCGAACTGATTTAGCCTCCTACATTTATACTGAAGGTTGACCCTCACCATAAATCCTTCGTCTTAAGATTTGATATGCGTTCTGATGACGGTGAAGCTTCTGATACAATTAACGACGACTTCAACTTTGACTTTACTCGATGCAACTTCGATGAAGTCTCAATGGACATTGGTGCACTCAATTGGCGTGAGATGCTGGTTGGAAATGACTTAGATCAGGCAGTTGTGGTGCTCTATGATGCCATATATGAGATTTTTCGCTGCAGTGCTCCTAAAAAACGTGTCAGCAGAAAAGTAGATTATAAATTTTCGTGGAGGAATGCTGAGTTTGGTCGCCTACGCAACGTACTCCGGAAACAACGAAGGCGATATTAACATCATAGGACCGGCGACAACAAAACTATTCTTCGTTAAACTGAACTGCAATATGAAAAAGTCCGGAACAGTGCATTCGGTGCATATTTGAATCAAGTTCAGCGCAGCCTTCGAAATAATCCTTCGTCATTCTGGACGTTTATAAATTCAGCAGAAAATGTCTATCTTACAGAAAATTCACAGTCCGCTGCCAAGTCGGTGAACCTTTTTGCAGATCACTTCCGAGATGTAGTTACCAGCCCGAAAGCATTCGACAAAGTGCCCCACAACATTTCTGTTTTGAAACTGGAGCGACTAGGTTTTCCCGACTGGGTAACCAGATGGCTGCATTTTTACCTCTCACGACGATCCGCCTTCGTTAGAATTGGCACCGCACGCAAGCGCATTCGTAACGCCAACCGGTGTGCCTCAAGAAAGTCACCTAGGGCTACTGATCTTTCACTTATTCATCAACGATCTCTGCGCCAGCATCAACTCTGAAAAACTACTCTACAACGTACAATAATAGATGCATGTTGCTAGATTTGCCAACGCTGGAGTCTCACCGCACTTTCTTGCAAAGAATGTTCATTTTCGATATGTTGTCGAACAATATTCACTGTCCCGACATTCTCTGAAGGATTAATTTGTTTATTCCCCTCTCGTGATATAAGAAATCGTTCGCTTCTGTGGATTCCTAAGCACCGTACAGCATATGGCCAGAACAATCAGGTAGACAGATGTAGCAGATTCAACGAAACTGCTTTAGTTTATGACTTCCATACCACTAAATCTAATTATAAGTTATCAATTAGAAATTTTTAACATTGACACTAGCAATAGCATTAAGTGTAATCTGTACGATATATTTCGAACATGTAGTAATAAAAAATAAAACAACTTATTACGCATAATTGGCTAGACGATATTGTATATGAATTATTTATGTCGTACTGCTACCATTCTGCAAATTTGTACTCTTCCATCTTGGATATCCTCAAACAACGAACTGTAGCTATGAAGGGCAGATTTCCGTATGCTAATTCTGTCAGCAATCTACTCATAGCCTCTAAAGCTGTTTACACATCTCCACTTATGGATGTCTCTTAGTACCTAGGACCCCTAGTGCTATTAGGATTGCCTGATATTGGCCTGTTTTACATTTTGGTGAATCTTTTTCAGAATGGCGAAAAGAAAAACTTTTTTTAGCCGCATCGAATAACATTATAGAACATTGTTGAATAAATAATTGGTCATCACTTTGTGGAAAATAAACAAATTAGAGGTGCAATGTTATAGAACGATTAAACATAAGCTGTACGTATGTGGCTCGAGAATGACTTTTTTGTCAACGAACGTTAATTTATATTGAACCCTAGTATGTATGACAATTTAATTTCCAACTTTTCCTATCCCCAGCTGAACGCCGACAACGCCCAGGTATACGACACGGTTATATTCGCTGGACCACCCCCGATGAAGCAGCGCCTGTGGCCGCGGCACTGTGTCCAGGATTCGTGGGGATCAGAACTACACAAGGATTTAAAGGTACGCTTACCATACAATTGAATTAAACCATTAAATAGGTTTCTGGAAGTTTAAGTTTTTATTACTTTCCCCTCCTCCTCCCCAGATCGTTGAGCATGGTATCAAAGTGTACAAGGGAACCAATCCGGAGGTGGATTCATACTCGGTTTTCTGGGACAACAAAAAACTATCCGACACCACCCTGTGCGGTCAGCTCCGGATGAAGGGAGCTTCCGATATCTACGTGTGCGGGCTTGCGTACGATGTTTGCGTTGGTAAGTGTGGTGGTCCGAATTTTACATATTTCGTATCAGTAGCGCTGTGCGATGGCTACACATCTGTAAAATCAATAACTGCTGGCGCGAAATAGTTGGAAATGAAACTGTTGCTTGTTCGACCAGATGGCGGAAGGGAAAACCCAGCTGTGCATGAAAGTTGGTCAGTTTAATATTTTAACAAGCTGACTAACTGGGATACTGGTGCAGTCATGTATCGCCGTCTACTTGGAATTTTTGCTATTTATATTAATACATTTTTGGCAATTAATAACAAAAGGGTCTTTTTGAAATAGTTTTTATGTAAAATGGTGATATGTTTTCCATCGACAGGTGCAACTGCGATTGATGCTCTCTCTGCTGGCTATAGAACGATTTTGATAGACGATTGCTGCCGCGGTGTTGATGTAAACGATATTGAAAGCACGAAGGAAACGGTCATATCGAACAATGGCGTCATCATAAATACACGAGAGGTAAGGCTTAGTGCAATTTCTGAATGCAGTTAAAGTAAATTTTGAGGGTTGAAAACTGTGCCAATTTGGTTGCGATGAAGTCACTTTATTTCCGCTTAATTTAACGTTTTAGGGTGGCCCTTGCTACTCGGAACATTATATACCGCTCCTCTCTGTCTGCTAGGGTTAAGAATAGGCGATGTCGATGCAAATTTTTTTTTAAATCGATTTTTACACCTCGAAAAATCGATTTTTTGGTCATGTCGATACAATGTCTGACAAACTCGATTTAGTGAAGCTAGTCGATCCGGCTTTGTTGAATAAATAGTTATTAAACTTTTAACGAAGTGATGTCTAGGTCAGTTTTGCATAGGGCCTAGCAATGCATGGTTGTGTATCAGTACTTGATTCCAACGAACTGACCATTTTTGTGAAATAATGGTTAGGTTTAGCTCAAGAGCATGTTCAGAAGAATTATAGTAGATAATCCGAGTCAAGTTTTTGTTAGAAAATTTTAGTTCCATGACCGCATAGAGGGCGCCAACACTAACTTTTCAACGTAGAGAGATAAAAATTAGGTGTCTTCTACAAAGTTGTAGAACTCGCATTTTGCAGTATTTCTTCCGAACATCTCGATATTCTATTACTCTTCTATAAAAAGTTAGTGTTGGCGCCCTCTATGCGGTCATAGGTGGAATTAAAATTTTCTAACCAAAACATAACTCACATTATATACTAAAATTCTTCTTAACATACTATTCGGCCTAATTTAACCATTATTTCACAAAAATGTATAGTTTGCGGGACTCGAGTACTACTACACAACCATGCACTGCTAGGCCCCATGCAAAACTGACTCAGACATCACTTCGTTAAAAGTTCAATAACTTCTTTTATCACAGCAGGATTGACCAGCAGTCTTCGACAAAATTGTAGAAAATTAAATTATCTCTCTATTTTCACTTATAGTGATATTACACTGCACATACTGTCACCTGGTGGTCAAAATGCGAGATAGTGAATTTTCTCCATGTAAATTGTCGAAAAATCCCATACAAACTTCAGGCACGTTGGTCCGTTAGCTGGACTTCTCCGATTTGCTTCAAATTTGGAGCAAGTGCTCCTGGTGGGACTAGGAATCGAGCCAGCTGATTGAGTTTTCAAAAATTCATTATTTTTATGGGCAGTCTCACAATCTTCAACCCTTAACTCCGGAACCGGAAATCGGAATAAAATGAAGTTCAATAGCAACCTGTGGGAATGTTGTGCTTTTCATTTGAGACTATGTTTGATAAAATCGTATCGGCAATTTCCGAATAACCGATGTGTAAGGTGCAATGGTTGGTTACATACATACATACACTACCTGGGGGCAGCAGGGACTGGGGGACAGAAGTTCAGGGTCCTAACGAATCCCCCCCGGACCTACTGCGAGTTGGGGAGTCTTCCTAGGATATGGTGGGGCAAGGCAATGTTCGGCTCTGCTAAACCATATTAATATGAAAGCAGCTCCGTCGAAGCGAATCGGTGCCGCTTCCGCTAAGGTTTTACCCAAGACTTTAGCATAAACCCAACTGGAGTACCAACCGGCACATTAGGATCGATACCAGTAAGATCCTAATTACGGCATACTGGCGGCAGAACACGGATGTGAATAAGGATTTCATCGAAATTTATCCACGGACCGACAGCCACGCCCACTACCCTAGTAAGGATGGGTGATACTTCCCTGAAACGGCGAGTGGGCTAATGGTACTGGCTGCCCTCCGTCCCAATAAAACTTTGGTAGGTCTCCAAGTACGTTTGAAACCCGGCATCTTAGCCGATGGAAGTAGGCTCAGTTGAAGGCTCCTGACTAGCGCCGATCCGGTTCTGAACGCGGTACCCCATGAAGGACCGCGTCATCTCTTGCATGCTCGCAAAGGTAACCATGGGATCATGTGAGGCGACTACTTATTACGGGCGTAGATAGCGGCTTGGAGTTGAGACTCAAAAAGCAAGCAAGAAGAAAAAAACAACAAAAATAAGAAAAAATCTAACGGAGCAACGAAGCGCCGACCCAGCATAACGAACAAGTGCAACCGCAACAACAGCAGAAGCGAGAACAGCCAAGAGAGGCCATACCGAGCACGAGCGGCGACAAACCAACTGGACGCCAAGGAAAGCTAGGATTTCAGGTGCGCACGCCGAAACCAAGCATTACCCAAGAAGATCAGCTGTCTGGGTTACCTAAAGTGACGAAATTGAGGCAAAAAATCGAAGAACTCTACGAATTCGTGAAAAGCAAGGGTAACGTGCACGGACAGATCAAGGATCTAGTGCCTAGTATCATATCAACCGTAGCAGCAGCCGAATTCGAACAGATAACATTACTAGAGCGAGCTGGTATTCTCGTTCTATGAAAAGAATAAGGGAAACGCCAGGAGAGGAGGAGGAACCGAAGAAGCCCAAGAAGGTCGGGGAAGTCCAGCGAACCAGCCAATAATCGCAGAGTGAATGGCAAACTGTAGAAACCGCAAAAGAGAGGAGAAAAAAACAGAAAGAAAATGAGGAAAGAAGAAAGAAAACCTTCGGTCACGCCAGCAGAAGCACAGGGGAGACACCCTAGTCGTCAAAGCAAACGACGGCGCTGCGGGTGAGAGAGGATCCCAAGTTGAGGGAGAACGTTATAAGAACCAGGCGTACTCAGAAACAGCGAAATGCTGTTTGATCAAAAGCTCGGCTATCGGGAACTCGTGGCAGAAGCGGTGAGAGTTTTAGTTCAGGAAGCAGTGGGCGAGTGCAGGAATCTAGACGAGATCACAACGGAAGACGAAGTGAGAAGCACGCTAGTAGAGTAGTACAATCTGGATAAAGAGCATTCAGATTGAGGAAGGCGTACAGTGGCACACAGACAGCAGTGATACGCTTATCGACAACCGCAGCCAACAAGCTTATGTCGACCGGTAAAATCAAAATCGGATGTTAGGTGTGCTCGTTACGATTGATCCCTATAGCCACTAAACAAATGGAGAGGTGTTTAGGTGCCTGGGTTTCGGTCATCAGGCAAGAAACTGTAGAGGCCCGGACAGATCTGTGCAGAAAATGTGGGGAGAAGGGACACATTGCTGGAGACTGCACGAAGCAACCGAAGTGCTTACTCTGCACAAATGAGGGTGGTAAAGACCACGTGACAGAAGGCTTCTTATGCCCAGAGTACAAAAAGGCGAAGGCAGGTCAATGATGATGGAGATAAGCCAGCTTAATCTCAATCATTGTGACATTGCTCAGCAACTGTTGTGGCAACGGTAACTGGGTGGTGGATAGTGCAGGAATGGCGGCAATACAAGTGATGGGCGGTTTCCCTGTTCAAGAGGTAGTGGATACCACACACGAAGGTTTTGTGATCGCCAGGATCAGCGGCGTATTCGTGTGTAGCTGTTATGCTCCTCCACGGTGGACACCAGAGCAGTACAACAGGATGTTGGACGCACTAACCCACTCGTTAGACGGACGAACGCCGGTTGTCATTGGAGGAGATTTTAACGCTTTGGCCGCGGAGTGGGGTAGCAAGCTGACCAACGCAATAGGTTACAGCCTATTAGAAGCACTGGCAAAGCTGGACGTAAAGCTGTGCAACGAAGGATCCGCTAGCACATTCCGTAAAGGGGGTCGGGAATTTACCATCGACGTAACATTCTGCAGCGCATCGCTGATGGATAACATGAATTGGCGAGTTAGTGAGCAGTACACATAGTGACCACCAAGCGATCTACTACATCATTGGTCGGCGAAATTGTACGGTAATGCGGAGAGCGAGGACTGGCGAGCGGAAGTGGAAAATAAGGGACTTCGACAAGGACCTTTTTGTGCAAGCACTTCGTGCTGACAGCGTCACTCCAATTCCGAGTGCCGATGAGCTGCCGGAAACAGTAGCTAGGGCATGCGATGTAACAATGCCGAGGAACGGCGTCCGGCGTACTGGTGGAATGAAAGACTAAGCAGCTTCCGGGCAGAAGACGCGTCCTGTGCGCAAGATCTGAGGCAGTTAGAGAAGAGTGTAAGGGAACATTCCGGGCGGTCAGGGCCGCTTTTAAACGCGAGATAGTGCTAAGCAAGTCCACCTGCTACAAGAAGCTGTGGAGAGAAGTAGACGTTTACCCCTGGGGCAATGCTTACCGTATCGCTACGGCCCAATGAAGGCAGTCAAAATGCGCGCCGACAAGCTGAAAATTATCGTGGAGGGCCGAAGCACGACCCAACCGCATGGCCGCCTACACCGTACGTTAATGCAGACGTTGGAAATGCTGGTGACAATCCAGTTTCCAACAACGAGCTTCTTATAATGGCAAAAAGGCTTAAAGCGAAGAAAGCTCCTGGACCGAATGGTATCCCCAACGTGGCACTGAAACCTGGCGTTTCCGGACATGTTCAGGATAGTCCTACAGAAATGCCTGGACGATGGCTACTTCCCAGAAGTTGATGTTGCTGCCAAAAACCAGGGAAACCACCAGGAGGTCCAGCATCGTATCGTCCTATATGCCTGCTGGATACTCTCGGTAAGCTCCTGGAAAGGGTCATCCTCAACAGGCTGACTACCTACACTGAAAGAGAGAACGGACTATCGCAGAGGCAGTTCGGGTTTCGGAAAGGGATATCGGCCATCCGCACATTCATCGCGAACGCGAAGAAAGCGTTGAAGCAAAAGAGAAGGGGTAATCGCAACAGCGCCATGGTAACGGTAGACGTGAAGAATGCGTTCAACAGTGCTAGCTAGGGGGGCTATCTTCGTAACGCTGCACAGAATGCGGGTTCCGGACTATCTGTGTAAGGTTCTGAAAAGTTAGTTCCAGAACAGAGTACTGGTCTACGAAACGGCGGGAGTACCTCGGCCCAACACTCTGGAATTTTATATACAACGGAGTGTTAACACTGAAACTGCCCAGGGGAGTAGAGATCATCGGCTTTGCAGAAGATGTTGCAGAAGATGTTGCAGAAGATGTTGCCCTGACGATAATCCTTAAGGAGATGGAAATATTGACGGCAGTGACAATAGGCATCGTGGAAACCTGGATGGCTGACGTCAAGTTGCAGATTGCTCACCACAAGACCGAGGTAGAGCTGGTCAGCAACTGCAAAAAAACAGCGTGTCGAGATCAGCGTCGGGGGACAATCCATCCGATCGATGCCTGTGCTGAAACACCTGGGTGTAATGGCCGACGATCGGTTAAATTACATCAGCCATATCGGCTATGTATGTAAGAAGGCTGCGAGGACAACTACCGCATTGGCAAGGATCATGCCGAATCACGGAGGAACAAGGGGCAGCATGAGACGTCTCCTGGCGGGTGTCTCATCCTCATTACTGAGATATGGCGTACCGGCCTGGGCTGCTGCACTGAACTCAAAGCGGAACCGGACGAAGTTGACAAGCCCGTTTCGTTTAATGGCTGTTCGTGTCGCGAGTGCGAACAGAACGATATCGTCGGAGACGGTATGCGTAATTGCCGGGATGATTCCCATCTGCATTACTCTGGCTGAAGATGTGGAATGCTACCAACGGAAAAGGCACGTAACGCAAGAAGACTGGTCGGAGCGTCCCACTCCGAGCGGAGTGGGACAACGCTGAATAAGGAAGGTGGTCCCACCGACTCATCCCAAATGTATCTGTTTGGATACATAGGAAACATGGAGAGGTGAACTCCATGACGCAGTTTTTGCCCGGGCACGTATGCTTCCGGAAGTTGGAGGTTTGGACTTGCTTCGTCACCCCTTTGCCCGGAGTGTACGGACGTGCAAGAGACACCGGAACACGTGATATTTGCATGCCCTAGGTTCGAAGAAGTTCGTAGGAGTATGCCTGGTGTGACTGTGGACAATATCGTCGAAGAGATGTGCCACGACGAGCATATCTGGGACGCTGTCAACAGAGTGGTTACAACTATACTCTCCGAGCTACAGACGAAGTGGCGAAGGGACCAACAAAGTAGCGCCATGGCTAGAATGCCGTCGGGAAACCACAAATCGGGCTTCGGGAGAAATTCCGCCGCCGGGGAACTCTTCGATGGTGTAGACTAGGCCCATCGCCGGGGACCAGTTGAGTAGTACGCAACATAGCATCGGGCTTGGGTCCGGCTGGGCGTCAGTGAACCGGATGTCAGGCTTCATCGGAATCGTCGGATCGAGCTAGACACCCTACCGGGTAGCTCGTGAGTAGGCCAGATTCACCGACGGAGATTAGACCGAGTAGACCGGGTCGAATAGCTAGCAGGAGGTCGTTGGGGCGCCAGTGAACCGGAAGCTACGCTCCACCCGGAATCGCTGGATGGACCTCAGCACCTACTGGCTGATCTGTTGAGTAGGCTAGGTCCACCGCCGGGGACTGGACCGAGTAGACGGAGCGGGGAGCCAAATGGCTCATAAAAAGGTACATCAATGGCGCCTGGGAATTCACGGAGGGGTAGATTCGCCGCCGTGGACTACCCGACAGAATTGTGACGAAAAGGGGAGCTAATTGGCTCACGAAACAAACACCGCAGTAGGATAATATCCGAGTTGATCTCGATAAAGCTGAGAGCTAAATGGCTCAAGGAAGTGGGTATCAGGGTCGGGAGAAATTCCTCCGCCGGGGAGCTATTGGTCGGAGTAGGGTGAGTCCACCGTTGGGGATTATCCATGTAGATCGTGATAAGGCCGGGAGTTGGATGACTCACGGAAATTTGAGCTAAGTGGCTCAAGTAATCAGCCCCTAAACAGCTCACGGAGACGAGAGCTAAACGGTGACGTAATAGATGAAGACAAAAAGCTAGAGAAGAGTCAAGAGTTAAATGAAAGCTCATAGGTCGAGCCACTTCGTGAACCAAGTGAGGCTTCGAGATAGAGGGGAAGAAAGAGGTGCGACGATCCCTCCCACGAAGTAATACCTTGTCGTAGTTCCGTGAGGAAGAAGAGCGTAAAAAGTAAGGATTGTTTGTAGTGGTTAGGCACGAACGTGAGTCGTGAGTCTCACACAGTGCCAATACACTACAGGCCAGGCTTTTGAAGCTTTTTAAATCTTACTATAATAACCTGTTTTAATCCACCTAGTGGTGCAATTGTGCCTTTCTCATTTGTCCAAACTACGATTCCATGGCTGGTTATGTTCAATACAATGATGGGAATGTATATTACATATTCAGTACGATTTGCACATACACACAATGAATCGGCTCTGAAACATCGCTTGAAACCAGCGGCGGATCAAGGAGAAAGATGCGGGGGGTCCGACCCGGTCGAAAATTTTCAACTTGTTAAGAAATTTTAAACTAGTTTTTATTTTAAAGTAGGAACCCCTCATTGCATACCCCTACCTAAGCCTTTATAGGTTTATAGGCCGGGATTAGGTTGACAATTTTTAGAGTGATTGCATAAACTTTCTATATGAGAAAGGCAAAAAAAGAAAAAAAAAACACAGGCAGGCACATTTGTTGCACTCGACGAACTGAGTTCGGGCCTCGGTTGAAAAGTCGACTTTCAGAGTGATTGAATAGCCTTTCTATAGGAAAAAGGCAAAAAGGTCTTTAAACTTGTGACACGGTTCGGTAACCACACCGTCGATCTCCACTAACTTGGCGGATATGTAGACACAATAGTTTCGCTTTAAACGAACCCAGCATGCCATCTTGTTGTCTTGGTCGTTGTTATTCACTATAATAGAATGAGAATTCGATGACACCGCTGACAACAGAGCGAATGTTGACTAGCCAACTTTCGCATCGCTGAGTGAAACATACGGTAGCAAACTGTGTTCATATTGCCTCAAATGTAAATCAACATTCGACAGGGTAATTTGCGTGCATCATGTTGGGGTGATTCCTTCCGGGAAGCAATATAAAGTATCACAAGCACGTGTTAGCTTGGTAGCAGTCTTTTCGGTCCAGAAGTACACTACCCAGCTGATTTAAACCCATTCATTGCGAGAGACAAACGAAAAACACGTTGATTTTGACGTAGGACTACGTCTTTGTTTTCGATATAGGGGTGCACTCTGCAAATTCTACAAAAAATGGTATGTAACGAAAAGTGGTCCAATTTTAAACGCATATAATTCAGCAATCTCACGCTAAAATTTCCATTTTTTGCACAAATCGCCCCGAAATACTTCTAAGAATAAATTCCAATAGATAAACCCAAAGATTTTTGATATCAAAGCATTAAAAAATTAAATAATATACAACCTTGTCAAAATATCGCGCATTAACACACAGAAGATAGCGCTTCCCAAGCCCTGTACGACGGATTGGTGTACCTTGCGTGCAACGCTTCTATGAATGACGTCATCATCGACTATTTAAAGAACGGACTTGGCCAGACACGCTCAGTTCCCTGTTGAATGGCTGGCGAAGCAGATCACTGCGCTGTGTTTTTACAGCCAGTGCAGCTGATCTAGAAGTCCGTTACACTGGCTGTGGAGGGACGCTACCCTGTGTCGTCCAACAGGCGACCGCTCCAACTGCTTCCTAAATGCCGCTGTAATGTTGCCAGTAAATTTTTGGTTTAACTAGCACATGTATTTGCTATTTGCGCTTGAAATTAAGTAATGTAGTGGTAGTGATAAGCTTCACATTTTGGTTTAAACGCAAGGACAGTTTTTAAAACAGGATTTGATTAATTAGTTTAGCTCTTCTAAGCAATTTTATCAATTCTGTAATTTAAAAGGAATTTTACGGAACTTGGTGAATTTGGCCCCACTTGCAACTGGTATAATCAACCTGCACAAAGTGTTGCATAACGCAGGGCTGTTTTTTGGAACAAAATCATTCAGCCCTTCGCTATGCAAAATCACGATATTATGACAGATGGGCTAAGCGCGGCCGTTCCTTTCAATCGGGAAAGGCCGCGTGGAATTTTGGTGAAACGCGCTAATAGTGTCGTGGTGGTGTACTAGTTGTCTCTTTCGCTCTACCCATCATCATCAGCGTTGACTCATTTTGCATTGTACGCTTGGGTTCAATGTTTTGGGGCGAATGTGTTGGTAGGCAGGGGAACTGGCGGTAAAATGAACACGTTAAGCAAAGTCATTATTTTCTAACTAATAAGTGAATGAGATATTACAATCACCTTATGTTTCTTGTTAGACATGTTTTGTACATATCTGGAAAAATACTTCGTCATAAACACATTTTTTCAAACATGATTCTTGATTTCTAAACATGTCCAAAAATGAGACATGTCTATAGCGAGTGGGTAAAATGAACATGTGGCGGTGGTAAAATGAACAGCTTCTGGTGACCAGCAAAATGTCCTGTATGTATGCAATGCGCAGCGTTGGAAAGCATTTTCCGATCAATGCTAATATCCCAACAAATCATGAGCTTTGCATACACACAGGGCATTTTGCAGGCAAAAAAGGTAATATTAACCATTTTACAATCCAGTGGCATCGAAACACATCTACAAACTTGGAGTTATCCATGGGTATTTGAACTTTTAGGATCTGTTTGAGAGCAACTAGAAAACTTGTTCTATACATGAGATGTGATTATATTGTCTAAAATTTGATTTTTCTTCACCGGTCCGGGTGTTTTTTTTCCCACACACTAAGTACTAAGAAAATAAATATTTTACATTAAGTAGTATAGTCCTACGTCTACAGTTCGTGCAACCCCATAGGGCTGCCCCTTGCAGTTTTTTAGCCATATTGATAAATTTTTGAAAATTCACAAAAAAAGGTGTGGAAGGTTCAGCCAACTGTTGATTGTAACGGTACTTTTTTGATTTGGTATATATATATATATATATATATATATATATATATATATATATATATATATATATATATATATATATATATATATATATATATATATATATATATATATATATATATATATATATATATATATATATATATATATATATATATATATATATATATATATATATATATATATATACAGGGTGTTTGGTTCATGGTTAAGAATCTCTCGGGGGGTGATAGACTGCCATATTTGGAGAAAAAAATTGTTCTACACATACCATCAAATCTCAATCGTTACATAGTTATTGAACTTTTAGTGTAAAAAACTTATTTGTCTTAAAATACCTCTAACTTGAAAAGTATACTTTGTATTTCAAATGCTTTAGTTCCATTCGAAAGGTGATAAAATTTTACATTGAGTGATGCGCTCACATGTTTCAGCCAATGAGTTTAAGTAGCCTTTTCAAAGTAATTTATTGAAAATTAAACAATTTTAAAAGATTTTTCGCTCATTTCTTGAAAATCCTAATAGTTAATCTCATCATTTTAATAATTCAGATTGTTAGTCTTGATGAGCTGCTTAATTCGTTCTTTGACATGATACACTTACCTTTTCTTATTTTCATGATTTTGGGTTATTCAACTTGGATATTTTTATCTCATTTTCACTAGTACCAGCTCTAATTGAAAAATTATGGCACTTATTGTACTTTTTGTCTTTTTATTCGAAAGCCAGGAAAATTTTACAGTGAAAAATGTATTAACACCTTTCAGTTAAGTGAATTTAGTATACTTTTAAAAGTAAATTAGTTTAAAGTTAGTGCTATTATTAGCATTTTCGTTAATTTTCTTAAAATAGTAAATAATAAACATCACCATTATTATCATGGAAATAATGCATCTCAGCAAGTTCTACAGTTCTTTCTTTGACTCCATTCAATTATCTCTTTTGGTTTCGACGCAAAATAGTTTTTATCACATCGTTTCATATGCAAAAATAACGATTTCGAACCCACTACATATGTGGCGAGCTCATGCTGTGTTAACTATCAAATAGCAGCAAAATGAAAAGAGATATAGACAAAGTGTCTAATAAAAAGTTATAGAGAACATTAAGGGGCATCAAATGAATAATAGTAACGATAAATTTTGTTGATTAATAATTAGAATAATTGAAAAACTCTCCAAAAAACACAAATTTTGAGTTATTTCGTTAGTAAAAATAATTTACAATACTTAACTAAAAGATATTTGTACATACACTGATAGGACATTTTCTCAGCTTTCCAATGAAATCTTGTAAATAACGATATAAAGCATATTTTTTAGATTAGAGTCTTTTAAGCACTTGCAAGTCGCTTACAGGAAAAGTATTGTAATCAAATTACAAACAAATGAGAAGAGATAAAAATATGACGTCCAAGAACAAATTATGAATCGTCCTAAAACCCAACTTTTAGATAATGGATATTGCTATAATCATACTTCATTATTTCGAGAAAATTAGCAAAAACCTCCTCAAAAACACTAACTTTTAGCTACTTTACAGCTAAAAGGTAATTAAAACTAATTACTGAAAAGATATGAGAACACCATTCAATAGGAAATTTTCTCACCTTTCGAATGGAACTGAAACATTTAAAATACAAAGTATACTTTTAAAATTAGAGGTATTTTAAGACAAATAAGTTTTTTACACAAAAAGTTCAATAACTCTGTAACGGTTGAGATTTGATGGTATGCGTAGAACAATTTTTTTCTCCAAATATGGCAGTCTATCACTCCCCGAGAGATTCTTAACCATGAACCAAACACCCTGTATATATATATATATATATATATATATATATATATATATATATATATATATATATATATATATATATATATATATATATATATATATATATATATATATATATATATATATATATATATATATATATATATATATATATATATATATATATATATATATATATATATATATATATATATATATATATATATATATATATATATATATATATATATATATATATATATATATATATATATATATATATATATATATATATATATATATATATATATATATATATATATATATATATATATATATATATATATATATATATATATATATATATATATATATATATATATATATATATATATATATATATATATATATATATATATATATATATATATATATATATATATATATATATATATATATATAGTGGCTTATGCCATGTTCACACTACAGAGTTTAAACACGTTATAATAATTAGCAACAAGAAAAATGTCATCAAGATAGCTTTAAAACATGTTCTAACTCCTAGTGTGAACGTAGTATTAGAGACGCATGTTTTTGGGCAGTATGAAGTAATTTCTCTATGAATGCTTTGATTTTTTCTGTTCACATTTTAACATTAATACTACGTTCACACTACGAGTTAAAACGTGTTTTAACGCTATCTTGGTGATGTTTTTCTTGTTGCCAATTATTATAACACATTTTAACTCTGTAGTGTGAACAAAGTATAAATTCCTGCTTTTAATTATTACTAAAATTCCAAATACGTCACGTCATGATCTTTTCAGCTTAAAATCTATTTTTCAAAACTATTCATAGAATATGCAACGCTCGGTTCAAGCGACTCTGAGCAATTCCATGAAACAAAAATTTAATTTCAACTAAAACCTGCATATGAAGAAACCATATATGTAAATGTCAATTGCCACAGTTCAAACAACTTCGCTCGTTCCAGTCCACAATTTGCAGAAACGTTCCCACATCAAGTACTCTTAACTAAATTGCAAATTTTAATAAATATCCGGTCCGGCTACCCACTGGTTCACTTTCTACGGTGCGATGCGATGGGTGGAATGAATACGCCCGATCCTCTCGCGCGTAACACACTCAAATTGAATTTTCGAATCCAGCCAGATTCGTGCACAGCCAACCAGCTGAATGTCCTTTTATGCTACTATTTTAACTCACGCTCTTTTTCTCGTTTTTCTTTTTTCTTCCTTTCCTTCCAACGCTGCTCCTCCCCAAACACCCACCAAACATTTTTTTCCAGGTCAAAGCGATGGCAGAGGGCCGGGATCGTCGACCGGAGCTTGGCTACAAGCTGGCCATGGAGCTGAAGAACGCTGACTCGGATCTGTCGAAAAATAATGCCTGCCGACGACAGGCACAGCCACAGCCGGACAGGCCACAGTGAAATTATGCCCTAGCCAGCCAGCCGGTCAGCCCCCACCCGCCTACAGCATAATCCCGCTCGTCACGCTTCCGTAGGAGATCCACTGCTGGTTTTTTTTCGGTCACAGATCGGTAGATTGATTCATTGCTTGCTGGTCAGCTCTCCTGTGTTTGATTTCCTCCTAGAGTCGAATAATTTTACGGTTTCTTCGGAATAGTGTTTTATGTGGGATTCCAACACGCGGTTGACCACCCATTCTAGATTCCATTGTTTCAGCAGGTCCAGAAATGACTATTAATAGTAGAAACTATAAAATAGTTCCATTTCGGTATCGGTTTTCGGTTGGCTTGCTTTCTTTACACACCGACACTGAGTTGCAAGTGATTGGGAGCCCCCCCGAAGCCTGCGCCATATTGATAGATTTGGCCCCTTCTGTTTTATTTTATGGTCAGTTCTATGCTTTTATCAAGTATTGAGGGAAGAAGATTTGCTTTAGCTGGATTGGTCGAGGTGGTAAAATCGTTATTGATAGGGTCCTAGGTTTGGTTAAATGTGTGCGAATGGTTGAACCAGGTGGTCAAATAACACGAAGAAGGTGCTTAGTGGTAGATGATACTTAGAAATCCAATAGTTTTTAGACAGGGTTAGGGAACAAAATGTTCTTAGTTTTTAGTTTTTTCTGCACATTTTTTCAATTATATTTGATATCTGTTCAGTAGGTGGAAATAAATATGGTAGCGAAAGTGCTTATGCCCATGCTATGGACAGTTACTTAAAATAATTATATTTAAAAGAAGTAATATTAAATTAGACATTAGACAACTTTTACCCAACTCACTTTCCCGCCCATAAACGTCCACATATCGTTCAGTTTTCTCATAGTTAAACCATTTTAATTGCCATTTCATGATTTCTGCTGTAAATGGGAGAAGTTCTCAGAGCATGCTGTGTTACTCGTTGTACCTAGCCACAAAATTCGAAAGAATATTTGCATACAAAAAATATTGTATGTGAGCTTTAGAGTCATACAATATGAATTATGAAAGTTGATGCGGATAATTAATTTATCACACACCAAAGCTACCAGCTGGGGAACTAAGAAGACAAGGCCACGCGGAAGCACACTTGCAATAACCTGTTAGGTTGTACATGGCGACCGTGCCTAAACTGTTATTCTTCCGATTTCGATCGCGATCAAACGCACTGCTGTTTGAGGCTCTTTAAAATTCTATCGGACGATCGAGAGAGCTCCTGTTCTGTTAGTATGTAGTACGTAAACAGATACGCAAAACAGAATGAAATTCGGTATAATTCTAAGGATCTAACAAAACTGAACAGTTCAAAATTGTTCCATTCAGTGGGCTTTTAGAGTGTCAAGCTGTTTAAAATGTACAAGCAATTTCCAAGTTCCTCTTGAGTAGTATCTCATAATTGCTGTAGAACGTTATTGTAATCATTTACGTATTATTAGAGCTAGTAGCTGCAGTGTGATTTGTTTCGGAAACAGCTGGTGAAAGAAAATATGATAACATCTTGGACTTGGATAACACTAAAATAGTCGTAAAACTGCACTTTTTTAAACTGGTTAATATATATTTTTTTTATATTTTCAACGTATGTACATTCCCGATAACCCTGTAATGACCAACACCAATTTCAGATCACATATTAGCTGATAGATGGTAATGGATAGTAGTAGCAGTATTTAAAATGGTGAAGGTGTATAGAACTAGTAAACAGAAAAAAACACACGCCTTAGCTCACACATAGTGAATAGTGATAGTATTGATTAGACTGCAAGTAAGGTACAAAATAACCCTTTTGGTAATCCCTGATGGTACCTAGATGCGGTGTCGTTCCGTTGCTTTTCTCTTTAAAAAGTTACTACGGCGTTGACACTTTTTTCGTTCGCTCTTTATTTCCATGACAAAGCAAGTTCAGACAAAAACAGTGATAGCATTTGACAAAACGTCATTAGGTACTTAGTAGGCTATTGAAGCATACAAGGCTGTAGACATAGAAACAAAACGAACTTAAATGTGAAACACATCACTATAAAATAGCTATAGTGTCTATAAAAGCATATCAGTCCCGTATGAACTATCAGATTAGATTATTCAGGAGAGATCACTAAATTCTTTTAAAACGGAAGGAACAAACAAACTTTCTCATATGGACACGATATGTTGTTATAGGTGATAGTTATCTACTAAACCCTTCGAATAGTAGAAATAAACTGTTGATAGTAATAAAAATTGTGAGTTGTTGTTGTCTACGGTAATAACCTCTTTGTCTCTAGTTGTCACAGGAGACGATGATATAGGAGAGGCTGTCATGGTCACCAGTAGAAAACAAAAAGAAATAAATTCCTAATTGTCACGTTTCCTACTTGATTCCGTTCTTAAATTTCTTGGTTACTGCTTTGATGTTCTGGATCAAATGTTCTTGCTAGCTAGCCCCTCAGGAATGAGGAATCCCAACATATTGGCTCAAATGACACTTTCTCCGTATGTAGTCACAGCACAAAAACAAACAGCAGGTAAGATAAACTCGCAAGTAGTTCAAATCGCCTGCGAGTAAGACTAAAGCTCTTTACCACATTGGATAAGAAACATTAGTATGTATCTGAGTTTCAGCTGTTCAAACATGGTGTCCTCTATGTAAGGAAACTCGCAATCGTTGCGTATCAGATGATATGAGGTGCCGTAGTCGGATTCACAAAGATCACATGAACAAAACTCAGCACGCTGAATATTTGCTATGTGATAATTAAGTGAGCAGTGGCCGGCTAAAACCCTGGTCAGCATGCCGCAGTGGAGCTTCGAAATATTTGGGAGATTTTTCGAAATCATTCGGCATGGTTGTTCTAGGAACGCCTTTGTTTGGCGACACGTTTGTAGCTTTCTCCAATAATTGCAAAGCTCGGACGCCCAGGACCTGTTTTTTCCCTTATCCAACTTGTCAAAATTGGCAGGGCGGTCTCAGGACCAACGAAGTCAATCGCTGAGCCTGCCCTGGCCAATTCATCATCCCATTCATTGCCAGTAATACTGGAATGTGCGGACATCCAGACAAGGTAGATAGTGTAGATAATGCTTAGTTCTTCGATTTGAGTTCACTAGCACTAGCGATCACTAGCTCGGATCGTGGTTTGTCTGAGCTAAGAGCCTTGATTGCAGCCTATCCAGATTGACTGTCGGAGCAGAAGTTTATAACTTTGCGGAGCAAGCTCTGATAAAGGGCCGATTGTACTCCGCATATAATCGCGAGGATGTCTGCTTGGAACACAGTACAGCATCTATCTAGCGAGTGAGACTGTTCCAATCTCATTTCACGACAGTAGACACCAGCACCAGCACGTCCCTCCATCAGAGAGCCGGAATCCAATATAACACCAACGTATTTGACTTGATCTGCACACAGTAGCTCAAAATCAAAGAACTGCAAGAGACGAACCCCGGTTGTTATTCGCTTCTTCGTGAAAAGAACCATTGAAGTTTTGCTTGGGTTAACTGATAATTTAACTTGTCGACACCACTGTTCGACAGTCAAAGAATGTTCCGATGCAAAGTTTTGTAATTAGTACTTGGTAATCGACAGCAAACATATAGGTAGGAAATCCAAGCTCATTGAGTTTCTTCAACAAGCCGTCGGCAACCAAGTTCCATAACAAAGGTGACATAACGTCACCCTGAGGACAATGGCAAATGCTCAACTTCAGTATCTCAGCCTGTCGCAGTGACGAGCAAAGAATGCAATTACTAAGCATTGCGTTTATCCAACCCGAGATACATACAGATATCCCATGACCGCGCGTCGCTTCCAGAATAGACTGAAAGGACACATTGTCAAAAGCACTCTCAATATCAAGGAATACACCCAAGCTAGATTGCTTGAGCGAGAAGGTTGTAAACAACATCGTGAAGCAGAGTGATCACGAATTTCCCACACTGATATGCATGTTGCATTTTGTGCAGTGGATATTCAACTAAACTAACGTTCCTGATGTGATGATCTATTATCCGTTCCAAAGCTTTCAGAAGAAAAGAACTTAAGCTGATAGGCCTAAAACTCTTGGCTCCTTCATAGCTTGAGCGCCCCCCCCCCTCCTTTGGGAATAAATCTAACAGTTATTTCTCGCCATGCTTTCGGGATATACTTTGTAGCAAGACTGGAAAGCAAAATCTTTTTCAAGACATGTTTAAAAATATCAAATTCCTTTTGCAGTAGCACGGGAAGTATTCCATCTTTTCCGGGTGATGTGTATGGAGCAAAGCTGTCAACTGCCCACTTGACCGATTCAGTGGAAACCAATGTGTGTGCTAACGCCCACGAGTCCGAATCATCAGAATGAGATCTGTGAACATTGTTCAGCTCCGGATCGATACAACTTAGAAAGTGTGCGTCGAAGAGACAATTAAGAATATCTTTTTCGTCCGTCACATGAACACTATCTTTGGTTTTTAAGGAGTCCATCTGAAAATCTTTCGATTTCGAGCGAATTTTATTTAACCTGCTTGTCTCGCTCAGACTAGAGACGTTAGTACATAGATTTTGCCAGTCAGCCCGCTCTGCATATCTAAGACATTTCTTATATGCACTACGCGCTGACCTGAAAGCCCTGGAATCATCACGCTGACGCCGATTCCAAGCTCTTCAAATATCCCTCTTCATTCTTTCAAGCTCAGCCCTCCACCAAGGGGTTCCCCTAGTCGATTTAACAGTACGAAGTGGATAAGCTTCTTCGTAGGATGCTACTATGAATGAGTTTGTCGTATCCAAGCCGTAATCTAAGTCGCCTAGTTGACTAGTTGTTGGAAAATATCCATGAAATTTAGTCGCCAAGTTTCCCAAAAAGAGGTCCTAGTTTGTAGACTTAGTAGAAGATGACATCAAAATGATTGAAAAATATATATTTATGATCGGATAGAGACGGTTCAGTTTCATGTGGAACCTGCCAATTTCCCAGCTCATGCAAAATTCTATCAGAGCAAAGCGTTATGTCTAACACCGCCTCCCTCCCAGACCTTGTGAAAGTTGGTCGGTTTCCCACATTCAGAATATGGAGATTTGTACTACTAATGTACTCCATCAGTTCAGAGCCTGTAAGATTGATGTCTGAGCTGATGTCCCATTTCTGTTACAATATGATACAACGCTTTCGAAATCATCAGAAGTAGATGACACATTATGCGGTAGATATGCTGAACAATATATGTATTTTTGTCTACGTTACTGACAGTCAGAGTAACTGTGAGAACACAGATATTGCGAGTTTTGAGCTCCGATATGAGACAAGCGTCAATAGCCTTTTATGCAAGAATGTAAGCACAAGGCATTTCACGTGGGCTATTCACGCCTATTTTGTTGTGAGCAATGAGGGCAGTGTTAAGTAACTTTCCAAAATAGAAGAAGCTATGGAAGCTTTACCTTCCTGCATAAGTCGAGATAGATTCATAGTTGCTGTACGTTTATGCAGGAGATTGATTTGGGCTATTCTAACCCCACACCAAAAAATGTGAAGTTTTTCGTTGACGTAATTGCAAACATGACATAATTTAACAATCCGTAATTCACGAAATGATGAAACATTACCATGTTCCGTTTAATTTTACATGAAATATATGCTTTACATGCGCAATGACATAAAATCAAATTTACTGCCTTTCAAAACAAAGGCTACATGTGAAGTAAAATTACGTGAATTACGAAATTCAACGTCATGTAAAATTAAAATCAAAAGTAAAACTAAGTCATTTTTGATGCTCGTATATGTTAAGGGGTGGGGAGGCGAAATTTAACCGATTTTTTGTAAGGGGTGTGTAGTTGATTAGAAAACTGTACATTTCATTTCCAACATATATTGCACAACAACTAGACGACATCAAGCAAGTTGCAATGTAAATGAATTTAACGAGCCGTATTAGATTTGATTCCCACGATTTGCGAATAAAATAACGGTCCACTGTGTCAGAGATTCGCATAATACAGTAAGGGCATAACCCAAAATTATCCGGGAGCGACTGGCATATTTTAGAACCACCAGCCATCAAGTCTTTGGCACGGAATCACACCTTGACTTAGGGACTCCTACTTTCAGTCGCCTTCTACGACATGGGAGCAGGAACCCAGTGGAAAAAATCTTGGCCGGAGCTGTTATCAGTTTATATGAGGGTTTACCGTATGATCACACTTCTCAACAAGTAAATTTAATAGCAACCTATGCCTTTCATTTGAGATTGAGAAAATCGGTTGAGTCATTTCCGAGTAACCAATGTGCCATTGTTGGTCATGCACATACATACATACATACATGTAGGGGACTGTGGGGAGTTGTGAACATAGTTTTGCTTTCGGGGCATAACTACCATAAACATTGGTCGATTTTCGAAATTTGACCTGCTATTTGTAAAGGACACCTTAATACACCCACAGGCTGAAGCAATTTAAAATAATCGTTATCTTCTTTGATATATGGCAGAATGCGTTAAATGCTTGGTATCGGCATTTTTTAGTTTGGTGGGGAGTTGTGAAACATCGCAAAAAGGAGAAGGGGGGGGGGGGTCTATAGGGCTATAGAAGATAAATTTTAAGATATTTCTGAACTGAAGATGAGCTGGAAAGGTGATCTGATTCGCGCCAAACCATCTGAATTCGCGGTTGCGGCACGAGAAGATTAAAATTGTGGGAAAATCCTGTTCTTCGCATAAAATTTAACCTTTTTATATCAAAATATGTATGAGTCATCCATGATTTTCGAATTATGATACTGTTCGAATTATCAAACTATGATCCACTGAAAATTATTGGCATCACTGTTTGCTATATTCCGGTCGTCAGTAGAGCTGATAGTTTTTTTTTGACATTTTTAGTGTTTTACACTCGCGATTCTTTTTATTCTTGTTTTATCCGTTTATCGTGTTATTCGGTAGTACGTGTGCATTGAAATTTTGTGACTTCAAGCACGATTATATCTGCTAGTGTTGATTCGTGAAAGTGATAGTTTTTGTTTGTGATTGTTGTTTTCACTTGACATTATCACTGCACAGTACGTTACGCTCAATTTTTTCGCCAAAAGCGACATCTGCTGGTGGGTAGCTGAGTTGTCGCACGTTGCGTGCAAGTTCGCTTCCATTGACGCACGTTACCCGCTAGCGTTTTCCTGCGTATATTGCATACCCGCTAGGCGTTATTTCTACATCAAAAGCATGGCTTGTAACAACTGCTCGAAAGTGGTTAATGATTCTGATCGAATCACATGTCGTGGATACTTCCACATGATATGCGTCAAGATGGATTATGATGTTCGTGACGTCCTGGGAACCCACCCACGGAATCTATTCTGGATGTGCAACGGCTGTACTGACTTATTCTCAAATGATAATTTCCGTAGAATGTCTTCGCGTTGTTGCGACATAGTGCCTGACGACAATTCTCTGAAATCTATAAAGAATGACATAGCTGATTTGAAAGATGTCGTCAAAGCTCTCTCGGTTAAAGTTGACTCAAAACCGCTATTCCCGACTATAACGCATTGGAAACGAATTGCTGAATATAATCCAGTTTCAAACACACCTAAGCGCAAACGCGAAGATGATTCGCTCAAAACAAAAATTCCTAATATTCGTGGATCCAAAGCTGCGTTTGAAACAATTTCACCACCTGAGGAGCTGTTATGGGTTTACTTGTCAGCATTCGATCCCAGCACGACGGATGATGAAATTTCTACCCTTGTGAAAGATTGTCTTGGGGAGAATCTGCAACCGAGAATAGTTCGTCTAGTTCCTAAGGACAAGGATCTCTCATCTCTGAGCTTCATTACTTTCAAAGTTGGCGTTAGCAAATCATACAGGCATAAGGCTCTGTCCAAAGACTCTTGGCTGGAGAACATCAACTTCCGTGAATTTGTGACCAATTCAAAAGTCCAACGACCTATCATCAGGATTGCGGCGGAGAAGAATCCATCTGGTGGTGGACAGTAGCGCCAAGCTATTCTGGATAAACTCGTCTGTCCAACTTCTTGTACCACGGCGAGCGATCTCGGTCTACCTGACGAATCGGCGACTTCTGTGTCAGTCTGCTGATGAACACAACGCTACCACCGCTGTGAATCTTCAATGTCAAAAACAAAATTTTGATCCCATCGTAACGAGCACGTCTCTTCATAGCACATTCGGCTCTACAACGATTACAGAAGGACTAAGCACTCTATGCTATGCTGGTATGATTCATCGCACCCTGGAACGCACTGCAGCTAGCACTATGGAAGCCCTTGATCCCCCTGCCACAGTCGAGCCATTGCAGCCAGCGTTCACCAGTTGTAACGGTCCTGTGTGCAGGGGTGGTGAAGGGGTGAAGGGGTCTTCTAAATCGATACCAACGGCAAGTACGAACCTGATTTTGTTATTGCAAGCATTGATCAGCTCCTCGCTTCCAGTCAATCGCGGCATTCAAACCTACAAACCTACAAATATATTATCAGAATGCCGGTGCTATGAATTCAGTAATCGAAGATTATTTGGTAGCAAGTTCGGATGAATGCTTCGACATAATCGCCCTCACAGAGACGTGGCTTAGCGATAGCACTCTGTCAGTGCAAGCATTTGGTGCCAACTACGATGTTTTCCGAACTGATCGCAGCTCACGCAACAGTCTCAAGGCTACCGGCGGCGGGGTACTTGTGGCTATTCATCGTCGATTGAAAGCGCAACTGATTGACGATACTTTGGGGGTCTGTGTCGAGCAGGTGTGGGTGCGAATCAAACTGGCTGGCTACGCACTTTTTCTTTGCGTGGTTTATCTTCCACCGAACCGCACTCGCGATTCGACATTGATTGATTCACATACTGAGTCACTGGAACGGATTTCCGCTCAAGCAAGCCCGGTTGATGAGATCCTGATTGTTGGCGATTTCAATTTCTCCGGATTAAAATAGCGCTCTGCTTCTGACGGATTTATGTTCGCTGATCCCGAACTGTCATCTTTTCATGATCGTATCACTAGTCTGCTTGACTGCTACAGTCTAAGTCTGCTGCGCCAAACGAATAATGTGGTGAACGAGAACAACAGAATCCTTGATCTCTGTTTTTCGAGCAAATCTGACTACGCGCCAAATGTTACCGCAGCACCGTTCCCCCTGGTAAAGACTGTTAGACACTACCCTCCCCTGCATATAGTGCTTGAAGCAATTCGAGTGAAGCATGACTGCAATGCTTCTGACACCGTCATCTATAATTTTAGAAAAGTCGAATATAATAGGATTATTGACTTCCTGTCGAATATACACTGGACTGAAATTCTCGCTAATGATGATGTCAACGTTGCAGTGCAGACCTTCTCCAATGTTATGAGCTATGCTATCGATCGCTATGTACCCAAAAGAAGTGGCCTTCAATGTAAGCACCCAGCGTGGCACACTGCCGAGCTGAGACGGTTAAAAGCGACTAAAAGAGCCACTCTGAAGAAGTACTCAAAGTTTGGGGGCTTCGTGCTGCGACAATACTACGTTCATTTTTTTTTATTCATTTCGTTTATTTGATAGGCACAAATGCGTTAGCTTGGCGGTGCCAAATGCTTATGTTTTTACATTTTGGATATCTTAAAACTAGGAGGTTACAATGTTGAAATATTTTTTTTACAAAGGAAAAAAAAAGTTTACAGCTATCTTAAGACTAGAAATAAGATTCAATATACAAGAGAGGGCCAAAAGATTTTTTTTATTAAAAAAATTAAAACAAGGGATTCACTTTGATATACAAGAGGGGGAGTAATAGTATTTTACGAAATATTTTACGGTTATCTTAAAACTAACAATATAGTTTAGTACACAAAAGGGGGAACAAATATTTATGAGAAACTTCACAGAAATCTTAAAACTAGGGATTCAATTCTATTTACAAGATGGAGGACAAGAGTTTCAATAAAGAGTAAAAATTATAGCAATCTTAAAACTAGGAATACAGAATACTAATTTGAATTTTTTAACTAAAACTTATGCTTGGTCAAGATATTCAGAGGGTGGCTTATTTCCGCATCAGTGTAGCAGCAGTTGTATCAAGGACAGGGGAGAGACAGGGAAAGAAGAGCAAAACTTGCAACTTTCGCTCGAGGGGGGGGGGGGGTAAGGGGGATCAGCGAAACAAATTTGCGCCTCAGTCTAGTAAGTCGTCGAGTACCGGATTGGCGGATGGTATTCTTCGGACCCGCGGGGAATCCTTCAAAAGTCATCGGACCTCGAGTCGCTCTCGCTTCAGTTTCCTTCTATGCAGGCGTAGTGGTAAGGGCGACGGCGGTTACATAGTGGCACTCTGGAGCTGATCGGTTCCACAAGGCAAGAGGAAACTCTAAAAACGAGAAATAAAAGAGAGGGGCTAAATTGGGATATTTATCGTTTTTATGAAGGTATAAATAAGGGACATATAGGGGAAATCACGAGTTGCCAGCATATCTCGGACTGGTACATTGGGTGGTCTACCTCGGGCCCGAAGGGATTCCTTTAACTGAGACCTGGCGTCACAATACCCGGCGCATACCCAGACAACGTGTTCGATGTCGTGATAGCCCTCGTCACAAGCGCACAGACTACTCTCTGCAAGCCCAATACGCCGCAAATGCGCATCCATGGTGTAGTGATTGGACATAAGTCGGGACATTACGCGAATAAAATCCCGACCCACATCCATCCCCCCGAACCAAGGCTTCGTTGATACCTTTGGGATAATCGAATGTAGCCATCGTCCAAGTTCCCCGTTGCTCCACGAGGTTTGCCAACTGTTGAGCGTCCTCTGACGACAAATACTAAAAAATTCGTTGAAGCAGATTGGTCTTTCGTATATGTCACCATTTAATGCGCCCACCTTTGCTAATGAGTCGGCCTTTTCATTGCCCGGGATAGAGCAATGAGAGGGGACCCAAACAAAGGTAATTTGATAAGATTTTTCAGATAACGTACACAAGGACTCCCGTATCTTCCCCAGGAAATATGGGAATTGCTTTTGGGGCTTCATCGCACGAAGAGCCTCGATGGAGCTGAGGCTGTCCGAAATGATGAAGTAGTGATCTGTGGGCAGAGTGTCGATGATTCCAAGGGTGTACTGAATTGCAGCTAACTCTGCGACGTAAACTGAAGCGGGATCATTGAGCTTGAATGAAGCGGTTATAGTATTGTTGAAGATACCGAAGCCAGTGGACCCATCGAGATTTGATCCGTCAGTGTAAAACATTTTGTCGCAGTCGACTTCTCGGAATTTATTTTAAAATATATTGGGGATCACCTGCGGGCGTATATGGTCCGGGATTCCACGAATCTCTTCCTTCATGGATGTGTCGAAGAATACAGTAGAATCAGAAGTATCTGGGAGACGGACCCGGTTGGGATTATACGATGAAGGATTGATGCTCTGTGCCATGTAGTCGAAGTACAAGGACATAAAACGGGTTTGAGAATTAAGCTCGACGAGCCTCTCGAAATTTTGAATTACCAACGGGTTCAGAATGTCGCATCGGATGAGCAATCGATATGAGAGTTCCCAAAATCGATTTTTTAGCGGAAGAACGCCCGCCAGCACTTCGAGACTCATCGTATGGGTCGAGTGCATGCAACCCAAGGCAATGCGCAAGCAACGATACTGGATTCTCTCCAGTTTGATGAAGTGTATGTTCGCAGCGGAGCGGAAACAGAAACACCCGTACTCCATCACCGACAATATCGTTGTTTGGTACAACCTGATCAGGTCTCCTGGGTGAGCACCCCACCATGTTCCAGTTATTGTTCGGAGAAAATTGATCCTTTGTTGGCATTTCTGTTTCAGATACCTAATGTGACATCCCCAGGTACCTTTAGAGTCGAACCAGACCCCGAGATATTTAAATGTGAAAACCTGGTTGATCGTTGCACCCATTAATAAAAGCTGGAGTTGCGCCGGCTCACGCTTCCTAGAAAAAACAACCAACTCAGTTTTCTCCGTGGAGAACTCAATACCCAGCTGAAGAGCCCAAGCAGACAAATTGTCCAAGGTATTTTGTAATGGTCCTTGCAAGTCGGCAGCTTTGGGCCCTGTAACAGAGACCATCCCGTCGTCTGCAAGTTGCCTTAGCGTGCATGAATTGGCAAGACAATCGTCAATGTCATTCACGTAAAAATTGTAGAGCAGGGGACTTAGACATGAGCCCTGGGGAAGACCCATGTAGCTAAATCGCGATGTTGTTAAATCGCCATGCGAAAAGTGCATGTGCTTTTCAGACAACAGGTTTAGCAAAAAGTTATTTAAAATTGGTGAAAGACCATGCTGGTGCAGCTTCTCTGACAGAATGTTGATAGAAACTGAGTCAAAAGCCCCCTTAATATCCAAGAAGACTGATGCCATCTGCTCTTTGTTAGCATAGGCCATTTGGATTTCTGTAGAAAGCAACGCAAGGCAATCGTTCGTCCCTTTGCCTTTGCGGAAGCCAAATTGTGTATCTGACAGTAAGCCATTTGCTTCAACCCAATTGTCGAGGCGAAACATGATCATTTTCTCGAACAACTTCCGAATACAGGACAGCATTGCAATCGGCCGATACGAGTTGTGGTCGGAGGCTGGTTTTCCTGGTTTTTGGATGGCGATGACCTTCACTTGCCTCCATTCATAAGGGACAATGTTACCCTCAAGAAACTTGTTAAATAAATTCAACAAGCGCCTTTTTGCAGTGTCAGGCAGATTCTTCAGCAAGTTGAATTTGATTCTGTCTAACCCTGGGGCGTTATTGTTGCACGATAAGAGAGCAAGTGAGAACTCCACCATCGAAAACGGTGTTTCGTTCGCGGTATCGGGAGGAGACGCGGCGCGGCACGTTTTCTGTACCGGGACAGAGTCCGGACAGATCTTCTTGGCGAAAGCGAATATCCAACGGATTCAAACCGTTCTCGTTGGTACTATTACGGTTACGCATACGTCGAGCCGTACCCCAAAGAGTGCGCATCGCTGTTTCTCTCGTTAACCCGTCGACGAACCGGCGCCAATAACTGCGTTTTTTGGCTTTCATTAGACTCTTCATTCGCCTTTCTAACGACGCGTACTGGTGATAGCTAGCGGGTAACCCGTCTTCCCGGAAGGCCTTATATGCAGTGGACTTTTCCGCGTACAGCTCTGAGCACTCTTTATCCCACCACAGGGTGGGAGACCGTCCATGGGTATTCGCGCTGGGTACTAGTTTAGTCTGAGCTTGATTCGCACTGTCGAGAATCAAGCCAGCCAAAAACCTGTACTCTTCCTCCGGAGGAAGTTCTTGAGTGGATTCGATTTTAACGGATATCGCGGTCGCGTAACTCTTCCAATCAATGTTCCGTGTGAGGTCATACGAGACATTGATTGATTCCGATGGTCTTGAACCGTTAGCAATTGAAATCACGATAGGCAAATGATCGCTACCGTGGGGATCAGGGATCACCTTCCACATGCAATCTAACTGTAGCGATGTCGAGCAAAGCGACAAATCCAACGCGCTTGCGCGTGCTGGTGGTGTAGGAATCCGCGTCATTTCTCCCGTGTTTAAGATGGTCATGTTGAAATTATCGCAAAGATCTTGGATTAATGTTGATCTATTATCATCATGAAGACAGCCCCATACCGTACCGTGCGAGTTAAAGTCTCCCAGAACTAGCCGCGGTGCCGGTAAGGATTCCGTGATATTAAAAAGCGTTCGGTGCCCTACCGAGGCTCTAGGAGGAATGTAGATGGAAGCAATGCAAAGGTTTTTACCTTTGATTAAAACTTGACAAGCGACAATTTCAATGCCTGGTGTCGAAGGGAGGTTAATTCGGTTGAAAGAATAGCACTTTTTGATCCCCAAAAGTACTCCTCCATAGGGGTTTTCTCGATCCAGACGAATTATATTAAAGTCGTGGAAGTTGAGATTTATATCGGAAGTTAACCAAGTTTCACATAATGCGAAAGCATCACATTTTAAACTATTTAGTAAAAATTTAAAGGAATCGATTTTCGGGAGGATACTTCTGCTGTTCCACTGTAGAACAGTGATCGAATCGGTGAACTCGTTCGATGACTTAGCCATCGAAGGATACGATCGCTGCAAGGAGGGGCCATTTAGTAGTCAACTGCTTCAAAAATGTTTGCACTATAGGGAGAAAACGTATCAGAAGGCTTTTAAGAGGATCAGTAACATTGAAAGCTGTGAAAATTAAGTCCACTATGTCAGAAAATTTCATTAGTCCGCTACTGGACTGAGTATCTGTTTGAAAAAAGGGGACACTTGGGGTTTTGGATGTCCCTGGAAGTGGTGGGTACTCCTTGTTAGAATTAATATTTCCAAGTCCTGGAGCAAATTGCTTCGGCTTTTGTGCATCACTTCCGTTGGATTTATTGGTTGTAGATGGCGCACTCTGAGTGGACGACACCTTGGCACCCTTACGAGGCAATGTAGGGGAGGCTGGATTTCTCCTCTTCCTGGATTACCCTGGGTTAACCAGAGATGTTCCCTCTCGTGGGTCGTCAGATTCTTGCTCAACGTTAGCCAAACCAGCATAGGGATTTTCGGACAGGACAGATGGCGAAGCATTCTTTAGCATTTCTGCATAAGAACGCCTTGAGCGTTCCTTAAGGGAGCGCTTAATTTTATCCCCGCGCTGCTTGTACGCAGGACATGATTTAAGAGCATGTGAAGGGCCCCCGCAGCAAATACACTTTTCAGTTTCTTTGTCGCAAGAGTCATCCTCATGCTCTCCTTCGCATTTGCCGCATCGTTTCTTATTTCCACAATATGTGGCTGTGTGGCCCAACTGCTTGCAATTGCTGCAGTTCATGACCCGCGGTACGAACAGGCGAACTGGTAGGCGAACCTTGTCATGGAGGATGTAGTTGGGAAGAGAGGACCCGGCGAATGTCACCCGAATCGAGCTTGATAGAGAGTAGGTAGTCTTACCTCCCTCTATCTTACGGTGTTTGCGGTATACAATTGTTTGCATTCCAAGATCTTAATCTGTTCAAGTGAGGGATCCTTAAAGCAGCCAACCCCGTGCTCCAACAGTTCTTCGCATTTCAGGCCCGGTTCGGACACTACCCCATCGATTTCACAGGCCACACAAGGCACGTACGCTTTAAATTCCCGCGTAAAGCGCTCACAGCAAGCAATCGCGTTTGCCTGGCCGAGATCACTCACTAGAACACGTATCTTGTTTGCCCGAACACGTGTTATCTGAGTTACGGCCGGGTAGTTAGCAGTCAGATCTCGTGAAAGTTTTAATATATTAACCGGTTTCTCTCCGGTCCGAAAATATACCACCCATGGCCCAGAGGAACCTTCTGGGTACTGCTTTATACGGGGAGCAATGCGAGTATTAGGGGGATCAGGGACTTCCATGATTACATCAGATGGTATTTCGCCCTCGGCCATTTAAGCACGAGGGCAGAGCGTTATATAAACGGGAATGTGTCTTATTATTTGATTACAAGGTAGAGTAAAAGTAGGGAAAAGGAAAGAAAGCAAACGAGGAAAAAAAATAAAGCAAAACTTATCTGCAAACAACGTCGATTGTTCCGCACCAGCGAAAACAATGTACTGGATTTACTGCCGGCACCAGCAGAATGGCAGCTAACGAACGAACAAAGGATGACCTTGAATCGCTGAAATTTACACACCGAACACCACTGTGAAATATAACGATCCGTTCCGTTCAAAGGTTGAGAGACGTATGATTACTACGTTCATGTTAACCAAGTCTATAAAAAGACATCGAAGCGTTGCCATGCCGATCACTTGCGAAACGTGCAACGTAAGTTGAAGTCCAAACCTAAAACATTCTGGAAACATGTAAAAACCAGCAAAGAAAGGAATCCGGGTTGCCTTCAACGATGAGCTATGGAGGACGCATGAGCTCTACACACCTAGAAAAAATAGTGTAAATTTACGTCTCCTGACCCCGACATATACGAGCATCAGAAATGACTTAGTTTTACGTTTGATTTTAATTTTACCTGACCTTTAATTTCCTGAATCATGTAATTTTACTCTACATAGAGCGTTTGTTCTGAATGGTATGAAGTGTAATTTTATGTCATTGCGCATGTAAAGTATACGTATCATGTAAAATTAAACGGAACACGGTAATGTTCCGTCAATTCGTGAATTACGAGTTGTTGAATTGTGTCATGTTTGCAATTACGTCAACGATAAAATTCAGATTTTTTTGGTGTGTAGTTTACAGGAGATTTGCCAACTATTCTCTGAAAAGTTCGCGAGTGTTTTCTCCAACGAGAAACTGACACCGACCCAGGTTTCACGTGCGGCGCTCAATGTACCTCAATCATATCAGTCTTTGAACTCTATCAATATCGACAATAATATGGTACAACTGGCGATTGGCAAAACTGGAGGCTTCAATCCCGGCAGGCCCAGATGGTATATCAACTATTATTCTAAAAAATGCTCTGCCGGTCTAATTGAACCTCTTTGTCATCTGTTTCAATTGTCGCTAACAACCGGAGTATTTCTCGAACTCTGGAAATCCTCATGTTTCCATTTCACAAAAAAGGTGATAAAAAGGTAGTTGACAAATACCGTGGTATTACAACGCTAAGCGCAGTTCCTAAGCTGTTTGAAATGGCTGTGGTGGAAACCCATCTCCAGCCACTGCAAACAGGACATCTCCGACACTCAGCATCGATTTATGCCGAAACGTTCAACATCTACGAATCTTCTGTCGTTCACAACATATATGACAGATTCCATGTCGGATGGCCTTCAAACTGACGTTATCTATACGGACCTCTCAGCTGCTTTTGACAAGATTAATCACCAACGACCTCAATTTTTGTTTAGAAGGACCACGGTTGTCTTTCGCCGACGACCTCAAGTTATGCCATAGAATCCGGAATACTGATGATGCAGCTTTCCTTCAACGCCAACTGGTAACCTTTGCGAAATGGTGCGAGATCAACTGAATGACCCTAAACCACAAGAAATGTACGGTCATTACGTTCTCGAGGAAAAAACGCCAATTCAATTCGATTACTGTCTAGCTGAATCCACGATTGACAGAGCGAATTGTGTCAAAGATCTCGGAGTTTTTCTCGATGAATAACTGACATTTAAACAGCATATCAGCTATATTGTCGCAAAGGCATCACGCTGTTTGGGCTCCATAATGAGAATATCTAAGCACTTTTCAGATATTTACTGCTTGAAATCTCTCTACTGCTCACTCGTTCGATCAACTCTGGAATATTGTTCAGTTGTGTGGAACTCTCATTATCTTAACGGTGTCCATCGAATTGAGACAGTACAGCGCAGAGTTGTTCGGTTTGCTCTTCGTCGATTGCTTCGGAGCAACCCTCACCAGCTGCCAAGTTACGAAAGCCGGGGTTTGCTTATTGGACTCGATACATTGCAAGTGCGGCGGGATCTATTTCGGCGGATATTTTGCAAGCCCTTCGCAATAATTCATTCCTCCGATTACCTCTTTGGCGGACTAACTATGGAGTTTTTTTTTCGGTCGAACAGTCAACGAGTGCGGACGCCTCTTCAAGAGCTCCGCAACTAATTTATTAATTAGTATTTTTTTTACCTACGTAAACAAACATCGCGCGCGTGCCTCGTAAGTTACAGTGCTATTGAACTTCAAGTAATAGTAAAATAATGCAGTGCGGTGTAAAAACTTGCAACATAAACGACGACCGCTTCCTCTGGAAGTGTGAATTTTGCAGCAGATCGTACCATGCTGCCTGTGTAGGTGTGCAGCGTAATCAGGAAAATTTTATCCGGGCATTTATGGTGCCTGTGTGTGCGGACTGCCAGCACATTATTAGGACAGAGGTCGACACACGCAAAAAGATCTATCTACAAGATCAGCTGCTAAAAATGATGAAGTCGCATACGGACACACAACATCGAACCACAGCTGACCTAAAGAGCCACAGTCTTGAATTGCATATGCAGTAAACTAGGTCAGCATTTTCATTCTTGTGACAATTTGTTGCAAAATTCTATCGACACCATCAGCAAATCGACCAAAACAATATCGGACAATATGAATCATAAAATTGACGAACGGCTATCACACCTCGAGAACGAACTGCTTTCCGCTAAATGTTCTGAGCCGTACCCTCTCGTCAATTCCGACCAATTGGAGGAATTTAAGGAAGAAGTGAAAGCTATTTCCATTGCAATCTCCAACATGACAATACCAGAAAATGGCATGAATCAATCAAAATCCCTGGCTGAAGAATTGGCGGAAAAATCACACGCTACAGTAATCCAACAGAAAATAGATCATACGTCTCCAGGCTGGCGATTTTTGGGCGATAAATGGCAATGGAAGCAGGATTATACAAAACATGACGCCAAACAACGCATTCAACGACTTCAGGAGAAAGCTGCTGATAAGGCAAGGCGCAACCGAAAACGTCGTAAGCAGTCAAGTCAACGTGACAACGATCGCGCTAACAATCATCATCATAACGACAGTGGTAAGACGTCAGACAAATTACTACTTGCCACGGCGAAAAAACAATTTTCCGTTCCTCCCACAACCACCGAACATCCGATTGCAGGTCTTGCAATACCAGCAGTAAAAACAAATTTCATAAACTTTAAAAAAGGTGACACCATCAACCCGTACCGTTCAGCTAACGAAAACATTCAACCCAAACAAATGAAAGTGACACCTACCAGCGGCGAAAATAGTTTAAACACATTGGCAACCACATCTCAACATTCGAACACAGACAGCCAATTTGAACTGGACCCCTTGCACCCTCCAATCGTACGCCTCACGTCACAATCAACGAATGGCGACGGTCGCTTTTTAAAGGCCAGACTTCGCGAACCAAAAATAATGAACATTGTACGCCTATACGTGGCATATATGAAGGACCAACACCCATCTATTTGCGTGGAAGGAATGACGCCGACCAGCATCAAAATGACGCTCGCATCCGAGGGACTACCGACCACTCCTGACCATCTCCTGCGCATCTTCATCGAAGTCTATCAGGAATATGGGCTAAACCCAGACGAAGCAGCAGCAGACCTTGACTCTTATGGAAAAATTTTATCAAGCGAAAGAACCAGGCGCCTTCAACAACTCCGCGAAGCTACGCATAAATTTGGAACGTCGAATTTTCGGAAGTAACGACGCCCTCTATAGAGGAAGAATATATAACTGTAAGTAGTTTAAATATTCCAAAAACTTCTTCGCATCCACAACAGAATTCGACTGAAATTTTGGTCTATTGCCAAAATTTTAATCGAATGAAAAGCCCAGCCAAAATGAAAGAAATCCAACAAAAACTAATTTCATCTTCTTTTAATATAATTCTTGGAACAGAAAGTAGCTAGGATGAAAGCGTAAGAAGCGAAGAAATTTTTGGAAATCAATTTAATGTATTTCGGCATGACCGTAACTTGTCTCTTTGAAATAAAAAGTCTGGAGGAGGAGTCATTATAGCCATAAACGCAGACTTTCCTTCAGAAGAAATAGAAACCATTAAACATATAGAATTTGAACATATATGGGCAAAAGCAGTAATATCAGGAGAAGTGCACATATTCTCCTCTGTGTACTTTCCACCTGAAAATGCTCACAAAAAATCATTTGAACTATTTTTTCAAACTGTAGAATCTATCATGTCAAACATGGAACCTGAAGTAAAACTGCATATTTATGGTGACTTTAATCAACGTAACACCAACTTCATCGTAGACATTGAAAACGAATCTATCTTACTCCCTGTCGTAGGCGAAAATGAAACACTTCAATACTTCTTTGACAAAATATCTGAATTTGGCCTGCACCAAATCAACCATGTAAAAAATAAACAAAATTCATATTTAGACCTCTTATTCACGAACTGCACTGAAGACTTCTGTGTTAATGCATCTTTAACTCCATTATGGAAAAATGAAGTATTTCACACAGCAATCGAATATTCAATTTTTATTCATCAAAACTCTTCCCCGAACGACTTGGAGTATGAGGAAGTGCCGGAATACCATAAAACTGACTTCGAAGAAGTCAAACGTAGACTATGTAGAATAAATTGGCAAACTGTATTGAGTATAGAAGGAAATGTCAACGAAGCAGTGACTAAATTCTATTTAATTGTAACGAATTTAATCTCTGGAACAGTACCAGTAAAAAGAAGAAGAAGAACTCATGGCGGCCAGCAGCCTGTATGGTTCAACCAACATCTGAAAAAATTAAAAAATAGAAAGCAAAAGGCACATAAAATTTACAAGAAAGAACATAGCATTACAAATCGGCAAAACTATCTGGATATTTGCTCCCAACTCGACATAGCCATTAACACTGCACATGAAGAATATAATCGTAAAATCGAGACTGAAACCAAGACCTATCCAAAGAATTTCTTCAATTACGTGAAAACGAAATTGAAAAGTAGCAACTTTCCATCCCAAATGCATTTTGACGGACATGTAGGAAATAACAATACTGAAATTTGCAATTTATTTGGAAAATTCTTTCAAGAAGTCTATACTTCATATTCCGAAACAGACCGCGACCGCGACTACTTTTCATTTATACCTGAATTTTCAAATGACATTGCCGTCCACGAACTATCTGAACACGAAATTACCACTGCACTAAAAAACTTAGACGCATCAAAAGGACCTGGACCGGACGGAATAGCACCAATATTTTTAAAAAATCTAGCAGAAGAATTCACTCTACCACTATTACATATTTTCAACATGTCACTGAAAAATGGAACATTCCCAGAAATATGGAAATCATCCTTTTCAGTGCCAATTTTTAAATCAGGCGCTAAATCGGACATCCGAAACCATCGTGGGATTGCCATTATATCATGCATTCCAAAATTATTCGAAAAACTAGTAAATGACAAAATATTTCAGCAAATCAAAAATCAAATAACAAGTAAGCAGCATGGCTTTTATAAAGGCCGCTCAACAACATCAAACCTTTTAGAATTTGTAACATTTACTGTAAATGCAATGGACAATGGCAACCATGTGGAAACACTCTACACAGACTTTAGTGAAGCATTCGACCGTATTGACATACCTTTATTACTCTTCAAACTGCAAAAATATGGCATAGAAAATAAACTATTGAAATGGCTCGAATCATATTTAACGAAACGTCAACAAACAGTTCGCTTTCAGAATATACTCTCGGAACCAATTTCTGTCACCTCTGGCGTACCCCAGGGTTCCCACTTAGGCCCTCTTCTTTTTATTTTGTACGTTAATGACATTACCTTTATACTCAAACATCTTAAAGTGATTATATATGCAGATGACATGAAACTTTTCATGGAAATAAGAAATGTCAAAGACACTGAAATATTCCAAAACGAAATAAATATATTCCACACGTGGTGTAGCAAAAGTCTACTCCAACTTAATGTAAAGAAATGCAACTCAATAACCTTCAGCAGAAAAATTTCAAATGTTCCCATAGACATACACTTAGGCAATCAACTTGTAGAAAAATGCAAAATTATACGAGATTTAGGCGTAATCTTAGACTCCAAGCTCACATTTGTTGAACATTATAATACAATAATAAATAAAGCAATTAGTATGCTGGGCTTTATTAAACGTTTCACCTACAATTTTGAAGACCCTTACACAATAAAATCATTAAACAATACATATGTCAGGCCAATTTTGGAATATTGCAGCATAGTATGGAACCCATACACTGTCCTGTACGAAGAACGCATTGAATCAGTCCAAAAACAATTCATTTTGTACGCGCTTCGTAAACTAAACTGGACGACATTTCCCCTTCCATCGTATAAAGCACGTTGCATGCTCATTAATATACAAACACTCAAAGAACGCCGCGAATTTGCCATGCTTTACTTTATCAACGACATTATTTCTCAACGTGTACAATCCGCATCATTACATCATTAGAACTCGTAATTTATTCCAAGAACAATCTTTTAGGACAAACTATGCTAAAAATAGCCCCATCAATAGAATGATGCGTCATTATAATGAAAATTGTGTAATAATTGACCTTTCGATGTCTAGAAAACAAATCAAATCTGAACTAAACCGTAGAAATAATGTATAGTATATAAGTAAATATTGTAAAACCATTCTATGTAGTCTACACACCTAGAAAAAATAGTGTAATTTTACGTCTCCTGACCCTGACATATACGAGCATCAAAAATGATTTAGTTTTACGTTTGATTTTAATTTTACATGGCGTTTAATTTCGTAAATCATGTAATTTTACTCCACATACAGCGTTTGTTCTGAATGGTAGGAAGTGTAGTTTTATGTCATTGCGCATGTAAAGTATATGTTTCATGTAAAATTAAACGGAATACGGTAATGTTCCGTCATTTCTTAAATTACGGTTTGTTGAATTGTGTCATGTTTGCAATTACGTCAACGATAAAATTCAAATTTTTTTGGTGTGTACATATGCTTGACGAAAATAAATAAATAAATAAACGGTGCCATCATTGTTTTGCAGCGGACCTTCAACAGTTCGATCTTCACATTCCACGTAGCAGATTACAATTTGACTTTTTAAATAGATTAAGAAATTATCATTAGGACCACACTGTGTCTGTTGACATCAATTACAAATAAATAAAATAAAAATAAATAAATAAATCCTTGAGTTTAACCTATCTGTACATAGTTAATTTATATATGGAGAATCAAAAATCCAGATACGAAATTGCATTATTACAGGGCAGTTGCATATCAAATGAAATGATGTTCCGTAATCGGGTTCACAAAGATCACCTGAATAATACTCATCGCGCTGAATAGTAGCCTTGTGATAATTCGGTTTGCAATGTCCTGTCCGTGCCCTGACTAGAATACTGAAATTGTACTTGGAAAAATGCAACTAATTCTTTGGCATTTTCGGACTCACATCGGGTAGAACAGTCTTTGTTTGAACGCAAGTTTGCAAGCTACGCCAATGGTTGGCATATTCGGATGCAGCCCAAGAGCGAATCTTATGCTTTATCCAACTTATCGACAGTGGTAGAACTGGTTCTGGGCCAACGAACTCAGTTGCAGCGCCAACTCTAGCCAATTCGTTCGCTCATTCATTTCCACTAATACCGGAATGACCGGGTACCCATAGAAGGTAGAGAACATTTGAAGTGCTAAGCTCTTCGATTTGAGTTCAACATGCGATTACTAATTTCGATCACGAATCTGCCGAACTAAGTGCTTTCAGAGTATCATGATTGTCAGAGAAAATTCCCTGTTGAAGTGCCGATTGTACGCCACACAGAGCTGCGAAGATTTCTGCTTGAAATACGAAGATTTCTGCTTGAAATACGGTACAGTATCTACCAAGCGAATGAGACTGATTTAATCTCATTTTACGACAGTAGACTCCAGCACCGGCTCGGACCTTCAATTAAGAACTGTCAGTATAACAAACTACTTAAACTTTAAGTTGTCATTCCATCCAGCCAGACAGCCATTTCTTGCATGGAGGAATTCTCACATTAAAAGTTCCCCTTCTTTCTGCCTTATCGGAGTGATGATTAATCCCCCTAATAGTGAGTTACGATTTTTTTCTTCAATGATTCAGATAGTCAAATACTTATTTCAGCTAAGTTGTAGAGAAACTCGTTACAAACATTTTAATTAAAGAGTTCAACTCTCTATCTTTTAAGTTTTTATAGATATGGGGCATTATTGGTTAAAGGCCCCTTAAAATTTGATATTTAAGAACACTTCACTGTCTATCACAGTCTGAGATAAGGAAGAAGGGTTTAGAGATAAGAAATGCAATGTCCCAGTTACTGTGTCCTGAGCTCCATTGTTGTGAAAAAATATCTCCACGCAACAATTGCGTGTACAAGATTCGACGGACATACTCAGATATTGGTTTTTATTTTATTTTAATGCGTAAAAGAGTAAACTACAAAAAAGATTCTTTATAAGAGACAGAGGGGAATAACTGCGGTGGCTCGTATGATTTCGTTTACAGCTTTGCCAACCACCACGTTAAACAATTACTACATCACTCACTGCTTGCTATAGGTTTTTCGAAATTTCAAATGCATCTAAATTCTCATTTGAATGTAGGTGTAAATGAGATAGAAAAAAAACGAAAGGTATAGAAAGATATCAATTGTTGTCATTATACTAGTACCTACAATGATTGTCATCTATAAATAGTTGTTTTAAAATTCATACGCTCTAACTATTATGGGATTCTATAACAAGACAAGAAAGATTATGTCGCTCTAGCGAAAGGCAAGAAAGATGCTCGTTCATACGACCTCCAATCTAGTTCAATCTCATGATGTCGTAAACATGAACAGCATTGGCCCCTCTCAAAGTCGCCACTCTCGGCAGCCAGCGAAAAGGTATCCATATTCAATGACTATCGTCGAAGTTTGTTTGTTATTGTGTTATGAAGTTGGCAACATTTGCTCTCATCTTCAACATAAACTCGTGCAGCTAAATAGCAGATTATTCTGTCGGAGTTTACACGCGGGGATGTTGTCTTACACCGAGAAAGGCTGGCCCCAAGCTCGGATCCTCCCATCAGCGAGCTAAATGTGGATGTCGGAAGCGCTGCCGAAGCCAATGTTCGCGAACGAACGAAGGCTAAACAGTAGGAAGGAAGATACACTTCCGGTCTCATCCCAATCAAACCGTCGGTCGTCCTCACAACGGTCGATGCGACATGGCAGGGTGTCTGGAAGTTGATAGCCTCAGCAACAAAGTAACAACTCGCTGACACGAGCAGGGGGATGGAGCCATCACCATCTCAGCTAGTACGTCCGATGTAGAGTCTGTGTAAAGACGCACGCTGTATGCAGAGTAATGGCCGCGCCATTCTCACCAGAACCAGACGCCTTCCCATCAGCCGTGACATGACTGAGATAAAGGCGACTGACAACAGTGGGAAATGATGACGACAGCTTCTTCTGTACCGAACTATATCGGGAGGAGAAGGATGTGCAACATAAAAAAACTTGAGGAAGAACGTCATAAAAAATAATTGAGATTGATTAATGCAGTTCTGAGTAATATTTTTCCCACGTTAGTTTTGATCTTCTGAGTTGTTGAGAATTTCGTTATTTAGGAACAAGTGTGCTGTTTTTTGCATTTTTTTTACTAATTGTATTTTTTCCAATTACGATAATTTGGACGCCTTTATAGTAATGGATTTGATGGAGACGCCTTGTCTTTCTGCACAGCATTGGATCGGCTTAGAATAAAAGGTAAACTCATACGTCTCCCAACCTTTGAACGGAACGGATCGTTATATTTCACAGTGGTGTTCGGTGTGTAAATTTCAGCGATTCAAGGTCATCCTTTGTTCGTTCGTTAGCTGCCATTCTGCTGGTGCCGGCAGTAAATCCAGTACATTGTTTTCGCTGGTGCGGAACAATCGACGTTGTTTGCAGATAAGTTTTGCTTTATTTTTTTTCCTCGTTTGCTTTCTTTCCTTTTCCCTACTTTTACTCTACCTTGTAATCAAATAATAAGACACATTCCCGTTTATATAACGCTCTGCCCTCGTGCTTAAATGGCCGAGGGCGAAATACCATCTGATGTAATCATGGAAGTCCCTGATATCCCTAATACTCGCATTGCTCCCCGTATAAAGCAGTACCCAGAAGGTTCCTCTGGGCCATGGGTGGTATATTTTCGGACCGGAGAGAAACCGGTTAATATATTAAAACTTTCTCGAGATCTGACTGCTAACTACCCGGCCGTAACTCAGATAACACGTGTTCGGGCAAACAAGATACGTGTTCTAGTGAGTGATCTCGGCCAGGCAAACGCGATTGCTTGCTGTGAGCGCTTTACGCGGGAATTTAAAGCGTACGTGCCTTGTGTGGCCTGTGAAATCGATGGGGTAGTGTCCGAACCGGGCCTGAAATGCGAAGAACTGTTGGAGCACGGGGTTGGCTGCTTTAAGGATCCCTCACTTGAACAGATTAAGATCTTGGAATGCAAACAATTGTATACCGCAAACACCGTAAGATAGAGGGAGGTAAGACTACCTACTCTCTATCAGGCTCGATTCGGGTGACATTCGCCGGGTCCTCTCTTCCCAACTACATCCTCCATGACAAGGTTCGCCTACCAGTTCGCCTGTTCGTACCGCGGGTCATGAACTGCAGCAATTGCAAGCAGTTGGGCCACACAGCCACATATTGTGGAAATAAGAAACGATGCGGCAAATGCGAAGGAGAGCATGAGGATGACTCTTGCGACAAAGAAACTGAAAAGTGTATTTGCTGCGGGGGCCCTTCACATGCTCTTAAATCATGTCCTGCGTACAAGCTCCAATTCCTCCAGGACTTGGAAATATTAATTCTAACAAGGAGTACCCACCACTTCCAGGGACATCCAAAACCCCAAGTGTCCCCTTTTTTCAAACAGATACTCAGTCCAGTCCAGCGGACTAATGAAACTTTCTGACATAGTGGACTTAATTTTCACAGCTTTCAATGTTACTGATCCTCTTAAAAGCCTTCTGATACGTTTTCTCCCTATAGTGCAAATATTTTTGAAGCAGTTGACTACTAAATGGCCTCTCCTTGCAGCGATCGTATCCTTCGATGGCTAAGTCATCGAACGAGGTCACCGATTCGATCACTGTTCTACAGTGGAACAGCAGAAGTATCTTCCCGAAAATAGATTCCTTTAAATTTTTACTAAATAGTTTAAAATGTGATGCTTTCGCATTATGTGAAACTTGGTTAACTTCCGATATAAATCTCAACTTCCACGACTTTAATATAATTCGTCTGGATCGAGAAAACCCCTATGGAGGAGTACTTTTGGGGATCAAAAAGTGCTATTCTTTCAACCGAATTAACCTCCCTTCGACACCAGGCATTGAAATTGTCGCTTGTCAAGTTTTAATCAAAGGTAAAAACCTTTGCATTGCTTCCATCTACATTCCTCCTAGAGCCTCGGTAGGGCACCGAACGCTTTTTAATATCACGGAATCCTTACCGGCACCGCGGCTAGTTCTGGGAGACTTTAACTCGCACGGTACGGTATGGGGCTGTCTTCATGATGATAATAGATCAACATTAATCCAAGATCTTTGCGATAATTTCAACATGACCATCTTAAACACGGGAGAAATGACGCGGATTCCTACACCACCAGCACGCGCAAGCGCGTTGGATTTGTCGCTTTGCTCGACATCGCTACAGTTAGATTGCATGTGGAAGGTGATCCCTGATCCCCACGGTAGCGATCATTTGCCTATCGTGATTTCAATTGCTAACGGTTCAAGACCATCGGAATCAATCAATGTCTCGTATGACCTCACACGGAACATTGATTGGAAGAGTTACGCGACCGCGATATCCGTTAAAATCGAATCCACTCAAGAACTTCCTCCGGAGGAAGAGTACAGGTTTTTGGCTGGCTTGATTCTCGACAGTGCGAATCAAGCTCAGACTAAACCAGTACCCAGCGCGAATACCCATGGACGGTCTCCCACTCTGTGGTGGGATAAAGAGTGCTCAGAGCTGTACGCGGAAAAATCCACTGCATATAAGGCCTTCCGGGAAGACGGGTTACCCGCTAGCTATCACCAGTACGCGTCGTTAGAAAGGCGAATGAAGAGTCTAATGAAAGCCAAAAAACGCAGTTATTGGCGCCGGTTCGTCGACGGGTTAACGAGAGAAACAGCGATGAGCACTCTTTGGGGTACGGCTCGACGTATGCGTAACCGTAATAGTACCAACGAGAACGGTTTGAATCCGTTGGATATTCGCTTTCGCCAAGAAGATCTGTCCGGACTCTGTCCCGGTACAGAAAACGTGCCGCGCCGCGTCTCCTCACGATACCGCGAACGAAACACCGTTTTCGATGGTGGAGTTCTCACTTGCTCTCTTATCGTGCAACAATAACGCCCCAGGGTTAGACAGAATCAAATTCAACTTGCTGAAGAATCTGCCTGACACTGCAAAAAGGCGCTTGTTGAATTTATTTAACAAGTTTCTTGAGGGTAACATTGTCCCTTATGAATGGAGGCAAGTGAAGGTCATCGCCATCCAAAAACCAGGAAAACCAGCCTCCGACCACAACTCGTATCGGCCGATTGCAATGCTGTCCTGTATTCGGAAGTTGTTCGAGAAAATGATCATGTTTCGCCTCGACAATTGGGTTGAAGCAAATGGCTTACTGTCAGATACACAATTTGGCTTCCGCAAAGGCAAAGGGACGAACGATTGCCTTGCGTTGCTTTCTACAGAAATCCAAATGGCCTATGCTAACAAAGAGCAGATGGCATCAGTCTTCTTGGATATTAAGGGGGCTTTTGACTCAGTTTCTATCAACATTCTGTCAGAGAAGCTGCACCAGCATGGTCTTTCACCAATTTTAAATAACTTTTTGCTAAACCTGTTGTCTGAAAAGCACATGCACTTTTCGCATGGTGATTTAACAACATCGCGATTTAGCTACATGGGTCTTCCCCAGGGCTCATGTCTAAGTCCCCTGCTCTACAATTTTTACGTGAATGACATTGACGATTGTCTTGCCAATTCATGCACGCTAAGGCAACTTGCAGACGACGGGATGGTCTCTGTTACAGGGCCCAAAGCTGCCGACTTGCAAGGACCATTACAAAATACCTTGGACAATTTGTCTGCTTGGGCTCTTCAGCTGGGTATTGAGTTCTCCACGGAGAAAACTGAGTTGGTTGTTTTTTCTAGGAAGCGTGAGCCGGCGCAACTCCAGCTTTTATTAATGGGTGCAACGATCAACCAGGTTTTCACATTTAAATATCTCGGGGTCTGGTTCGACTCTAAAGGTACCTGGGGATGTCACATTAGGTATCTGAAACAGAAATGCCAACAAAGGATCAATTTTCTCCGAACAATAACTGGAACATGGTGGGGTGCTCACTAGAGTGGGACATGGTTATATGAAAAAAATAAAATTTCGCTCCGAGTTACTTTTTGGGTCCCATTTAGCTCCCAGAACAACTCTGCAAATTTTTAGTTCGGTCGGTGAAACTATATTTTTGCGCCCATAGTTTAAAGTTTACATGGGATTTCGTATGGGGAAATCTACTTTTGCAAAATAATTCTTTCAAGAGTCGCCCGTTATCTCCTAAATATAAATAGATGACTGATTTTTATAGGAAATTTGTCAAGGAAACAAAGTCTAGAAGACCACGAAACGATCTGATGCTTGTGGAAAAAGTTATTAAGCAAAAACCGATTGATGCCCTGAAGATTGATGAAAATTTCACTTTTCATAGCATCACTGCTGCTGACGGTCGAATAATATACAAAATTTTTAACTTTCTCTTATTATGTACAAAAGAAACCTCAATTTATCCCCCAAAACCCTTGCGAAGTGGCCAAACAGCATAGATAAAAGATTTAAACATATTAAGAGAAGATCAAAACAAAATTGCATATAATTGGGCAACCAACAGCAGTGGTGCTAGAAAAAATGAATATTTTATCAATCGTCAGAGCATCAATCGGTTTCTGCTTAATAACTTATTTCTCAAGCGTCAGATCATTTCGTGGTTTTCGAGACTTTGTTTCTTTGTTAAATTTCCCATAAAAGCCACATAACGATTTATTTTTAGGAAGCAATGGGCGACTTCTGGAGGAATTATTTTGTGAAAGTTAGTTTTTCCATACAAAATTCCATGTAAACTTTAAAAAGTGGGCGCAAAAATATAGTTTCAACGATCGAGCTAAGAATTTGCACAGTTGTTGTAGGACCCAAATGGTGCCTGAAAAGTTGCTCGGAGCTGGATTCCATTTTTTGTCCCACCCTAGTGCTCACCCAGGAGACCTGATCAGGTTGTACCAAACAACGATATTGTCGGTGATGGAGTACGGGTGTTTCTGTTTCCGCTCCGCAGCGAACATACACTTCATCAAACTGGAGAGAATCCAGTATCGTTGCTTGCGCATTGCCTTGGGTTGCATGCACTCGACCCATACGATGAGTTTCGAAGTGCTGGCGGGCGTTCTTCCGCTAAAAAATCGATTTTGGGAACTCTCATATCGATTGTTCATCCGATGCGACATTCTGAACCCGTTGGTAATTCAAAATTTCGAGAGGCTCGTCGAGCTTAATTCTCAAACCCGTTTTATGTCCTTGTACTTCGACTACATGGCACAGAGCATCAATCCTTCTTCGTATAATCCCAACCGTGTCCGTTTCCTAGATACTTCTGATTCTACTGTATTCTTCGACACATCCATGAAGAAAGAGATTCGTGGAATCCCGGACCATATACGCCCGCAGGTGATCCCCAATATATTTTATAATAAATTCCGAGAAGTCGACTGCGACAAAATGTTTTACACTGACGGATCAAATCTCGATGGGTCCACTGGCTTCGGTATCTTCAACAATACTATCACCGCTTCATTCAAGCTCAATGATCCCGCTTCAGTTTACGTCGCAGAGTTAGCTGCAATTCAGTACACCCTTGGGATCATCGACACTCTGCCCACAGATCACTACTTCATCGTTTCGGACAGCCTCAGCTCTATCGAGGCTCTTCGTGCGGTGAAGCCTAAAAAGCAACTCCCGTATTTTCTGGGGATGATACAGGAGTCCTTGTGTACGTTATCTGAAAAATCTTATCAGATTACCTTTGTTTGGGTCCCCTCTCATTGTTCTATCCCGGGCAATGAAAAGGCCGACTCATTAGCAAAGGCGGGCGCATTAAATGGTGACATATACGAAAGACCAATCTGCTTCAACGAATTTTTTAGTATTTGTCGTCAGAGGACGCTCAACAGTTGGCAAACCTCGTGGAGCAACGGGGAACTTGGACGATGGCTACATTCCATTATCCCAAAGGTATCAACGAAGCCTTGGTTCAGGGGGATGGATGTGAGTCGGGATTTTATTCGTGTAATGTCCCGACTTATGTCCAACCACTACACCTTGGATGCGCATTTGCGGCGTATTGGGCTTGCGGAGAGTAGTCTGTGCGCTTGTGACGAGGGCTATCACGACATCGAGCACGTTGTCTGGGTATGCGCCGGGTATTGTGACGCCAGGTCTCAGTTAAAGGAATCCCTTCGGGCCCGAGGTAGACCACCCAATGTACCAGTCCGAGATATGCTGGCAACTCCTGATTTCCCCTATATGTCCCTTATCTATACCTTCATAAAAACGATAAATATCCCAATTTAGCCCCTCTCTTTTATTTCTCGTTTTTAGAGTTTCCTCCTGCCTTGTGGAACCGATCAGCTCCAGAGTGTCACTATGTAACCTCCGTCGCCCTTACCACTACGCCTGCATAGAAGGAAACTGAAGCGAGAGCGACTCGAGGTCCGATGACTTTTGAAGGATTCCCCGCGGGTCCAAAGAATACCATCCGCCAATCCGGTACTCGACGACTTACTAGACTGAGGGGCAAATTTGTTTCGCTGATCCACCTCCCCCCCCCCGTTCGAGCGAAAGTTGCAAGTTTTGCTCTTCTTTCCCTGTCTCTCCCCTGTCCTTGATACAACTGCTGCTACACTGATGCGGAAATAAGCCACCCTCTGAATATCTTGACCAAGCATAAGTTTTAGTTAAAATATTCAAATTAGTATTCTGTATTCCTAGTTTTAAGATAGCTATAATTTTTACTCTTTATTGAAACTCTAGTCCTCCATTTTGTAAATAGAATTGAATCCCTAGTTTTAAAATTTCTGTGAAACTTCTCATAAATATTTGTCCCCCCTTTTGTGTACTAAACTATATTGTTAGTTTTAAGATAACCGTAAAATATTTCGTAAAATACTATTACTCTCTCTCTCTTGTATATCAAAGTGAATCCCTTGTTTTAAATTTTTTCATAAAAAAATCTTTTGGCCCTCTCTTGTATATTGAATCTTATTTCTAGTCTTAAGATAGCTGTAAACTTTTTTTTCCTTTGTAAAAAAATATTTCAACATTGTAACCTCCTAGTTTTAAGATATCCAAAATGTAAAAGCATAAGCATTTGGCACCGCCAAGCTAACGCATTTGTGCCTATCAAATAAACGAAATGAATAAAAAAAAGGTAAACTAAAGCCAAATTTCGTCGCATCAATTAAAATAAGATGGTTTTATGTATTATGTAAGAAATATGGGAATTAAAGATTTGCCATTGTTTTGGGTGGGGCAAAAATTTTTTATATGTCGGAACGATTCATAGAATTTTTGTGTTGGATCGTTTTCGATATTAAAACTTTTTAGAAAAACCTGTTTTAATCCACCTAGTGATGCGACTGTACCTTTCTCATTTATCCAAAGTCTGATTGATTAGCTGGTTTTGTTCAATGAAATTGTGGAAATGTCTATAACATTCTTATTATACTTAGCACGTATCCCGCAATTGTCATGAAAGTAGACGACAAAAAAGTATAATATTTGATTAGCTCAATCAATAATCGCAATGCTCCACTGCGTATATTGCCTTCCATTTGAGACTTGGTTTGAGAAAACCGGTTCAGTCATCACAGAAGAACCGATGTCACTTCAATTGTGGAATATGCCCGGAATCCGGGACTTCCGGATAATATATTCAAAGAATGTTTGATTGGCAATCAGTGATTTAGGTGTGCGAATCGAAGTAATTTGGCGATCATTTCAATAGTTTTTAGCCGCTGAAGTATTACGATTGTATCGATTTACCGGGGAAATTCCCGTGTAACCATTATTCCCATCAGTTCCTTTTGTTCCAATCAGTTCTTTTTGTTCCTTTTGTCTTTTGTCGGCTCCCACGGTAAAGATGGACAAGTCTGTCTATGCCAAGAGACATGCTGTGAGCTCGAGTGATTCGTAGTTATGCTGCCTAAGCTCGACCCTCATCAGCAGAAGACAAAAGTTAAGCCCGTAAGATATTAAGCCTGTTCTAATGACCTTGCCACTTCTAGTTTTCCGATCTGTATACTTCACATTCTTGCTTTAACTTGAGTAGGGGAGAGAGGGTAACAATGAAACACATTTTTTCTACAATTTAATTTTGATGATAATACATGTTATTTGTGTAATCAAAAGTGATACATAGTGCCACTATGTTGTTAACTAATACATATATTTTTTCCAGCTGGTAAAATTCACGGGAAATAACATTTTTTGGATAATAAACAGTTGGTGGTAAAATGTATCAGTGTGCCCCATGGGTAGGAACTATGAAACACGATGTCATCTATAGTGAAATATTCTACTTATAAATTTTATTCTTTTGTTTTGACGAAGAATGATCCTAACGCTTTGAATTAAAGTTATATTGAGGCGAAAATCGTTTGTTTACGAAAGAATCCACTATATCATCGCGTAACATCGAACCACCATATATGCATATTAGCTGCAATCCTGAAATAAGAGACAATTTCTACAAAATTTGGCCAAATTTACTAATTTTGCACTATATGAGTAGTATTTAGTGTGGAAAATCGGAACCCATTGACATTTTGAGATAGACCACAAAAACAAACAAAAATCACTGTTCCCCATACGCCATCGTTTCACAGTTACCCAATGGGTCTATTCATGAAAATTGTGAAATCACACAGAACCATGAGTAGTTACCAAAAAACTTTGTTCGCGGCAAATGTTGAGCATAAAATTTGCTATAAATAGCAATAGACTAAACATTTATTCAATGAATGGTAATTCATAAAGATGGAATAATGTTTATCATCGCAAATTTACTCTGGCTATCACAAAACAAACAAATATCCATTAAAAGAGATAGAGTTAGCAGATCTCTTCCAAAATATAGCAACACGTGTAAAGAATTAGAAATTGTGAAATATGAGGGAATTAGACGATTGCGATCATGCATTGTGATTTTATTGCGAATGTTTCATAGTTCCTGCTGATCCACTGTTACTCTCTCTCCCCTACTATGGCTCTAATTTTAATAACTTTCCCTACCCAGTAATCTCCAGCTAATTGAATGTCGTTAAAATGTAAAAAATAAGATTCTGATAATCTAAGATCTTCGCAATAAAAGCACTCTAGTCCAGCCCAACCGGAGTGCCAACCAGCACATCAGGATCGACGCCAGTAACATCCTGATTATGGCATACTGGCCATGGCGAACGTCAACGGACAGGACACGTATCACGAATAGGATGGCAACTTTGGGCTGACAGGCGTGCTGTTCTACTCCCTGAGTAAGGAAGGATGACACCGACTTAAAATGGCGAGTGGGTTAACAGCATGGCTGCCTCCGTCTCAACAAAACCCTGGCAGGTCTCCGGGTACGTTCGAAACTCGCCATCATTTGGTTAGTGGTACTAGGTTCGGTTGAAGCATTCCCGATTTACGCCGATCCGGCTCTGAACACTACTTCCCATGAAGGATAGTGTCAACCCTTGCATAACCTCACTGCTACTTTTTGGCAGCATAGATAATCATGGGATCGCGAGAGGCGACTATGTGCAGCGAGTGGAGAAAGCGGCCCGGAGTTGAGACCCAATAAAATGGAGAAACAACAATATAAATGGTTTGCCAGAGGTGGGTTGGTGAGGTCACCACCACCAATAGTAGCTGAAGTCACCCAGCAAGAGCAGGAGGAGGGGAAGCCGAAGCAGCAGCAAAAACAGCCAGAGCAGAGCGGAATGAGCTACACCCCAGAAACGCCAAAAGTAGTGGTAGCGAAGCACTTGGTGGAGGAGCTTCACAAGTTCGTGGACACGAGAATCAATGTCCATGAAGACATTAAGGAGATGGTCATCCGAATCCGGAATGCGCTACTGTCTGCCGTGAAAGAGTACGATACGGCAACGCAGAGGGCACATTCAGCTGAGCGAGCATCGGCGTCGGCTAAGGCCACTCTCCTCCTAACCCCTCCGAAACAGGGTAAGGAGAGGCAGATTGGAGTGAAGAACACGCCAGTTCCCATAACTCCAAAGAGGACAAGATTCTCGCCAGGAGACGAAAGACCAGGCGGGTCAAAGAGGCAGACGCTCGAGGACGTTGTTGCTGCCGAAGGAAAGGACGCCACCTTACAGGGTGAAAGCTGAAGTACCGTTGTAGGTCGGAAGGAGAAACGTGGGAAACAGCAAAAAAAAGAAGAAGGAACGAAAAGGGGAGCAGAAGAGGAAATCAGAACCCTCGGCTCATCAAGAAGGCGCCTAAGGGAGAAGTCGTGCTCGTCAAAGCAAATGACGAGACTATGTACGCAGCACTGCTCAAAAAGGTCAGAGAGAACCCGGAGCTGAAAGATTTGGGGGGAAACGTGTTAAGAGTCAGGTGCACCCAAAAAAATGAGATGCTCCTCGAGCTGAAGAAGAATACTACGATTAGTAGCTCTGCCTTGCAGGAGACTATATCTAAATCAATGGGTGGAAAGGCAGAAGTTAAAGCCTTAAGCCCGGAGATGGTAATTGTGTGCAAAGACCTTGATGAAATAACGACGGAAGACGAGCTGAGAGGTGCAATGAAGCAGCAGTGCAAACTGGGCGAGGTGCACATGACGATCCGGTTAAGGAAGAGATACGGAGGAACGCAGACAGCGATGATTCGTTTGCCGGTAACCGCTGCAGACAAGGCACTGGAGGTATGTAAAGTTACAGTTGGATGGTCGAGATGCCTACTGAGAGCCGCCCCATGAGTAAATAAACAAGCGGAGAAATGCTTCAAATGTTTAGGCTTTGGACATTTAGCAGGGGCTTGCAAAGGCCCGGACAGATCCGGGAGGTGCTGGAAATGTGGAGAGACGAGCCATCTTGCGAGAGACTGCACGCAGAGGCCGAAGTGCTTGCTTTGCACCCCAGCGGAAGGAAACGACCATCAGACGGGTGGCCTTAAATGCCCAGCCTACAAGAAGGCGACTGCAGGCCAACGGTGATGGAGATGACCCAGATAACCCTGAATCACTGCGATACCGCACAGCAACTGTTGTGGCAGTCTACGACAGAAACTATGTGCGATGTCGCTTTGATCGCAGAGCCTTATCAAGTCCCCCCTAATAACGGTAACTGGGTGGCGGATAGATCAGGAATCCCTGTGATACAAATAATGGGTAGATTCCCTATCCAAGAAGTGGTAGAACGTTCATATGAGGGTTTCGTGATAGCCAAAATCAACGGCATCTTCGTATGTAGCTGCTACGCTCCTCCAAGGTGGACAGTAGAGCAGTTCAGCCTAATGCTGGAGCAGTTAACCGAGCAGTTGATCGATCGGAAGCCGGTAGTCATTGGTGGTGACTTCAACGCCTGGGCTGTGGAATGGGACAGTAGAGTAACCTACACAAGAGGGTGTATCCTGCAGGAAGCTCTAGCAAAATTGGACGTACGATTGTGCAATGAAGGTTCTGTTAGCACATTTCGGAGAGACGGGAGGGAGTCCATCATCGACGTCAAATTCTGTAGTCCCTCATTGACGGCGAACATGGATTGGAGAGTATGCGAAACGTATACGCATAGTGACCACCAGGCGATTCGCTACCGTATCGGTCAACGGAACCCCGCGGCAGTACAGAGAAGGGTGACCGGCGAACGAAAGTGGAAGACGAAAGCCTTCAACAAAGAGCTCTTTGTTGAGGCACTTCGGCCGAACGGCGGGACCGAGAACGTGGATGCGGCTGACCTAACAAGAGGGATTGTGGCGGCTTGTGACGCCACAATGCCGCGAAAACTGGAACCACGCAACAAGTGGCGTCCAGCTCACTAGTGGAATGAGGCGCTTAGTATGTCTCAGAGCCAGAAGGCGGGCTCAAAGAGCAAGGTCGGAACCAGATAGAGAAGAGCGTAAGGCAGCGTTTCGGGAAACTAGGGCCGTTTTAATACGGAGATCAGACTTAGCAAGTCAGAGTGCCAGAAGGAGCTATGCCGAGAAGTAGATGCCAATCCCTGGGGTGACGCATACCGAGTCGTGATGGCGAAAATGAAGGGTCCGACGACGCCAGCCGAAATGTGTCCGAGCAAGCTGAAGATAATCGTCGAGGGTCTTTTCCCGAAGCACGATCCAACTATATGGCCACCGACACCGTACGGCGAAGAAGAAGGAACAAACACTGATGACTAACGACGAGCTAACAGAAGCATCGAAACGCCTAAAATCAAAGAAAGCCCCTGGTCCGGATGGAATACCAAACGTGGTACTGAAAGCTGCGATCCTGGCATATCCGGACATGTTCAGGATAGTGCTGCAGTAGTGCCTAAATGAAGGCAACTTCCCCGAAATGTGGAAGGTCCAGAAGCTGGTGTTGCTGCCAAAGTCAGGGAAGCCACCTGGCGATCCGGCCTCGTACAGGCCCATATGCCTGCTGGATACACTCGGAAAACTTCTGGAAAGGATAATTCTTAACAGGTTGACGAAATTCACGGAAGGTGAGCGCGGACTGTCCAAGATGCAGTTCGGTTTCCGCAAAGGAGCATCGACAGTGGATGCAATTCGGACAGTGCTGAGAAGTCATCTAAACAGAAGCGAAGAGGAGATCGATACTGCGCTGTGGTCACGATAGTCACAACGCGTTCAACAGTGCCAGCTGGGAAGCCATCGCTGCAGCGGTACATAGAATGAGGGTTCCCGACTATCTATGCCAGATCCTGAAGAGCTACTTTCAGAGCAGAGTGCTGCTGTACAAGACGAGCGACGGGCAGAAGTCATTGCGTGTCACAGCGGGCGTTCCTCAGGGCTCCATTCACGGTCCAACTCTTTGGAACGGGATGTACGATGGGGTCTTAACGCTGCAGCTGCCTAGGAAAGTGAAAATCGTGGGTTTCGCGAACGACGTGTCACTAACGGTGATAGGTGAGGCACTTGAAGAAGTGGATGTGTCGGTGACGGAGACAATAGACGCGATCGAGAGCTGGATGAACGGGGTCAAGCTGCAAATAGCTCACCACAAGACGGTGTTGTTGGTCAGTAACTGCAAAACGGTTCAACGGATGCAGATCGACGTCGGAGGGAACGTGATTGCATCGAAGCGTGCATTGAAGCAATTGGGAGTTATAATCGACGACCGGTTGAGCTTCAACGTTGATTACGCCTGTGAAAAGTTGGCGAAGGCAACGAACGCAATAGCGAGCATCATGCTAAACGTCGGCGGTCCGAGAAGCAGCACGAGACGTTTGCTATCTACTGTTTCGTCATCGTTACTGCGATATGGAGTTCCTGCCTGGAGTGCTGCGCTGAAAACCAAGCGGAACCGTGAAAAGCTAAACAGGACATTCCGGCTGATGGCCGTACGAGTCGCGAGTGCCTACAGAACAATATCGTCGGAGGCAGTATGCGTTTTCGCCGGGATGATCCCCATCTGCATTACTCTGGCGGAGGACGTGGAATGCTATCAGCGGAGAAATGCACGCAACGCTAGGAAACTGGTCCGAGCGGACTCGTTGGCTAAATGGCAACAGGAGTGGGACAACGCGGAGAAAGGAAGGTGGACCCACCGACTCATCCCAAATGTGTCGGCCTGGGTACATAGGAAGCTTGGAGAGGTGAACTTCCATTTGACGCAGTTTTTGTCCGGGCACGGATGCTTCCGGAAGTACTTGCATCGGTTTGGACATGCTTCGTCACCCCTTTGCCCGGAGTGTGCGACTTTGCAGGAGACACCGGAACACGTGGTCTTCGAATGCCCTAAGTTCGAAGAAGTTCGTAGGGGTATACCTGGTATGACAGTGGACAATATCGTCGAAGAGATGTGCCGTGACGAACATACCTGGGACGCTGTCAACAGAGTGGTCTCAAGCATACTCTCCGAGCTGCAGAGGAAGGGGCGAAGAGACCAACAAGAAGCCACAAATCGGGTTTCGAGAGAAATTCCGCCGCCGGGGAACTCTTTAACTGTGTAGACTAGGTCCACCGCCGGAGACCAGTTGAGTAGTACGTGACGTAGCACCGAGTTGGGTTGTCAGGGCGCCTGTGAACCGGACGTCAAGCTTCACCGGAATCGCCGAACCAATCTCGACACCCTACCGGGTAGATCATGAGTAGGCTAGATCCACCGCCGGGGATTAGAGCGAGTAGACCGCGTCGCAGAGCTAGCTATGGGTCGTTGGGGCGCTGGTTAACCGGAAGTTACACTCCACCCGGAATCGCCGGATATACCTCAGCACCTACTGTATGGCCCGTTGAGTAGGCTAGATCCACCGCCGGGGACTAGATCGAGTAGATCGGGACGACGCGGAGAACTAAATGGCTCACAAAAACGAACATCGGTATCAGGAGAAATCTACCGCTCGGTTGCAGGAGAACAGGCTAGATCCATTGTTGGGGACTAGACCGAGTAGTTCGCGAACAAGTAAGGGCGGGAGCTGAATGGCTAATCGGGAAAGTAGAGCGAAACGGAACGAGAGGAAGCCAAAGGGCGCAAGAAATTGTGGTGCTAAAACAAAAGAAGAACCGGTATCGGGAGAGCTTCCTTCGCCGGGGAACTCTCCGTCGGCGTAAGCTAGATTCACCGCCGGGGACTAGACTGAGTAGACCGCGACGAGATACCACCAGTCGCAGGTCGTCGGGGCATCAGCGAACCGGACGCCCTGCTCCACCGGAATCGCCGAACTGACCTCGACACCTGGTTGGTTGGCTCGGTTTCGGGAGAGCTTCTCTCGCCGGGGAATTCTCCGTCCGAGTAGGCTAGGTCCATCGTCGGGGACTAGACCGAGTAGTTCGCGAACAAGTCTGGTGCTCAACGAGTAAACGGCGCTGAATGGTGCGAGAAGGGAGTTGCGGTGCTAACTGGGCTGGATGAATTAGACAGTCTGAAGTTTGCCGCCCAGATTGTCTTCGTAGGGGAGGGGCACTAAGTCTCGACTCACGGCCAGCTTTCCGACTGCCATGCAGAAATTGCCAGTCTGTGTGGATGGTGGAGAATTGGTGGTGTGTCGAGGAGTGGGGCTGTAACCCTGCGGAAGAAACGAACTAGTAAGTAGTTGAATTCGAGTGTGTGCTATGCACATAAAAACCCCTCCCCGAAGTAATGCCGTAAGGTAGTGCCGGGGAGGAATCAGGTTCTGGGCAAGAGCAGTGGTTTTTTAGCGGGTCGGGTGATGGCAGCCCAAACCCGTTCCCTGAGACATTGGGGTTTTTGTACATTTTTCCTCAGGTCTCAGGGTTTTCCTGGAATTTTTTTACTGCTCTCTAAAAAAACACACACACATATACAGACATTGTCCCAAATCGTCGAGCTGAGTCGTTTGGTGTATAAGACTCGGCCCTCCGGGCCTCGGAATAAATCTTGAAAGTTTGAGCGAATTCTATACATTTCTTTTCTAAGAAATGTAAAAAACATACGTACACACCGGGGGCAGCAGGGACAGGAAGGACAGGAGTCTAGGGGCTTAACGAAGCCCCTTCCCCCCGGCCCTACAGCGAGTTGGGAAGTTGGGATATGGTGAAGTTTGGATTGGGCTCTCTCCTTGTTAGTCGGACGAACGCCGGAACTGTTATAAAAGGAAACTGTGACGCTTGGGCTGCTGAGTGGGGGTAGCAGGCTGACCAACGTAAGAGGTTACAGCTTGTTGGAAGCCTTGGCAAAGCTGGATGTGAGACTATGTAACGCAGGTTCCGCTACCACATTTCGTAAAGACGGTCGACAATCTACCATCGACAAAACTTTCTGCAGCTCCTCGCTGATGAATAACATGAATTCGCGAGTTAGTGAGCATTGGTCGGCGAAATTGTGCGATGATTGGCGAGCGGAAGTGCAAGAAAAGGACTCCGACATAGACCTTTTTTGTGGAAGCACTTCGTACTGGCAGCTTCATACCAATTCCCAGTGCCGATGAGCTGTCGGAAACAGTAGCGAGGGCATGTGATGTAACATTGCCGAGAAAGATGGAGCCAAGGCCTACCGGCGTCCGGCGTATCCGTGGAACGTAAGACTCAACACCCTTCGTTCTACCTGTCTAAAACCCATTAAACGCGTTCAGAGAGCAAAATCTAAGGCAGTCAGAGAAGAGCGTAAGTTGACATTCCGAGCTGCCAGGGCCATTTTGAAACGTGAGATAGCGCTGAGAAAGTACACCTGTTGTAAGGAGTTGTGCAGAGGTTCAGATGCCAATCTCTGGCGCAAAGTTTATCATGTCGTGTTGGCCACGATCAAGTGTCCAACGACGCCAGCTGAAATGTGCGCTGAAAACCTGAAGACTATTGTGGAGCGTCTCTTCCCGTAGCACGACACAACCGCATGGTCACCTACAGCGTACGTCTATGCAGATGGTGAAAATGGTCTACAACGACGAGCTACTTACAGTGGCCAGAATTAAAAACGAAGAAAGCTTCCGGTCCTGCAATCTTGGTGTTTCCAGACATTTTCAGGACAGTGCTACAAATACGCCAAGAGTCTAATATGAATATGAACTATAGGAAAAAGGTATGCTAGGTGGTTTAAATAGTGTGTGAATATAACATCAAACGTAACTTTTTTTTGTGTTCGAGAAAGAACAATACGATGTAACCATGGACTCGTGTTTTTTTCTCTACAAGTAGAGGATCGTAATCAAAATCAATTTTCTTGCAACACACTTCCACAGTAAAAGGTGTACTCCACCGTGGCGGCTTTTTTTCGGGAGATGGGTTACGCTCTCGTCTCAATTCTCAAACATATTTCCAAAACAATGGGAAAATTCTCTCGCCCAACCACCCCCTCCCGTGGTTCAGCATGTCGTACTACAAGAGCAAAACCCAAAATCAACTCACTCGGCAAGAGCGAACCCCCCAGAGAGCGTTGGTACGTTGTTTGTTGGGTGGCCCGATTTAAACAACAAACCAACAATTATTTTCCTTTTCTGTTTTCCACGAGCATAAGACGTGAGCGAGAGTGCCAACCTTCCGGAGAGTGATTCTGAGTGTAGCAACGTCCGCTCTGGCAGCATCCCAGCCAAAGCCAAAGACTGATCTGCCAATCGATTTTGCCAGCAGCTCGTCTCAGCTCAGCTCAGTCAGGTGTAGACGGTGGTTCGAAGTGGTTCCCTTTTTCGCTAGCTCCTGCCCATTTCTAGATCCTTAGCAGTAATCCTGGGTCACTGTGGATTGGAGTGTGACTGCAGGAGAGAAAAAAGTGCTGCTGCTGCTGCTGCTGTAGAGTAGTGAAAAGTAGGATTTTCCATCTTGTGGTGTGCCAGTGTTATAACCGAAAATCGTTAATTGTCCAACTGGGTCCCGAATTTGCACAGTTGGGTAGTATGCAAATGAGATTTCTAATTATTTTCTCCTTTCTCTGATGCAGTGAGTGAAGAAAATTGATGTGAAAAACGAATTTGAATCTCGTCTGGCTGACACCCATTTCGAGAAACGTCGGAAAGATGCAGCGGAAAAGGGAATGTGCTCCTGGAAAATTCCCATTCCAATTAGTGTGAAGAAAATTGATCGTTATCGGAAAAAATCGGATCTGATGCGGTGGAAAATGAAAAAAGGCCGTTGTTAGGTGAAAGTAGAAGGTGAAAAAAAAGATCTCAGAAGAAGCTGCAAAATGATGGATAGAAAGTGAAATTTTTTATCGAATAGAGCTTGAACCACTCGAAGCTAAGGCGGAAAACGAAGAAGATAGCAGAAAGCTTCTCCACACCTTTGGAGGAAAAAGTAGCAAACGGAAAACGGAGAGCCCGTAAAACCGAACGGAACAAGAGAGGAAAATCAGGAAAAATTACCTCCAGGTAAGATTTATCTCACACACAGAGTAAGCACACACAATCAAGAGCAGCCAGTGCCCATCATCTCACCTTAATGTGAGGGTAAAATGGGGGTTTCCCTTTTTTTATCGAACCGATCCATCTCTGGGGAGTATGGTTTCGGGGAAAGGTAAACGACATCGATTTCTTTCAATATGGACGAATCGAGCTGGACTGCGTTAGGCTCATTGTATTCATGAATTGTATTGATGCGAAAAGGGATATTTTTGATGATATGAGTGTTCTGGCGTGGCGGAAGGTGTGAAAACGTAAAATGACCGTTTGCTGCTACGTGATGCTGCGAGAGAAGACAGGATTTCATGGTCATGAGAGTGCCTGTTATTGCTTTATATTTGCAAACTACTTGTTCGGGGGGAAGGTGTTTTGACTTATTTTCGTCACCTGGAAACAAGCGAAAATGTCAACGTGATTTTTTTTGGCTTCACTGCTAATACTTCAGTTTTTCACACTTGATTTAAGCAAAGACAGAAAACGGAAAACGGTTCTAATCGATGGAAACTATCCGCAGATAGATAGGTTTTTAGCTAAACTCCTATCTCTGTCAAATTTCAATTGTGACATAGAAATACATTTCATTGTTGTGTTCCATTTTGATTTGGAGGCTATCAAATCTCATATATTTATAGAATATCTTTTATACATATATTTAACACAGTTTGTGTGAATTAAATCATTCAGTGGAAGTAGTTTGGTATGTTGGAAATATTCGTTTCACGTCATTTGTAAGCGCTAGTATAGTGGAATCTGACATTTTTTATCCATTTCCGTAGCATGTAGCATTTGTCTTTCTTCTTCATAAATTCGACTGGGTAAAATGCAACGAAATAACTTCATTCTATTCCAGCATCCTTCTCGAATAGTAACATGAATCAAAATCCTGCCGAAATAGTGGTTTTCATTGTACTGCTTAAAATAACAAAAGACATTTTTGGAGACATTCAGTTTTCTGAATTTTACCATTGGTGGTGTCTGTTGTGACGAAAACATAACATCGCTTGCAATAGGTGCAGATTGCCTGCCAAATATCTTATTTTTAAAACGATCATTTCCGGAGTCAAACTTCTTTTTGTTGCTTCGGTGTCAAAATCTACGTGTTGAGTTTTCTAGTGCTTTGGCCTATATTTGCTGAGGTTTATTTCGGTTTCAGATGTTTTCAACGTTTTGTGTGATGATTTGACCTTTTAGACTTTGAGAAACATTGACATTCTTGGCGATATCACGTATTAAAATGTTGAAATTACAGATGAACTTCCATCGTTTCCTTCATTTTCTTAAATACTTCTTCCGGTTCATTTCGTGTTCCGCGCGGGCGTTCTAATGTCGCCCGATCCTTGAATCTTTTTAGTACTCTGTAGAATTACAGATTGTTGAAATTTTTGTAAAACACGATGAATAAGCTTCGGATGTTCCATGTAGGCTTATAAATTTTTCCACGCGTCTCCAATCGAGTTAATTTAACCTTTGCCGAAACAAAATACAAAACTTCAAAATACACAGACTGCTGTAAATATTACGAATGAAAGTGGAAGTATGCTCAATTTGAACAATTTCTGTCCACTTGTAAAAAAAGTGACAACCAGTTAAAAGTGATATAATGTTATATAGATCAATTATATGATGGATTGTTTCGTAAAATTGTGGGCAACTTTCGCTACTCTTCGTCCATAATAGCTGTTACAGTCGTATCCAATACATTATTTTCAATTGTATCCTCATCATACATACGATATTTGCAACCCTATTAGACAGAATGAGTCAATAGGAATGGGCCTTAGGGTTATTATAGGTTGAATTATTAGGAATTATTACTATTAGGTTGAAAACCATTTTTGCCTCCATATTTTAACTTAGAGGTGTGCGCCGATGCATTTTTAATCGGCGGCGGCGTAAGCGACATATTTGGCCGGCGGCGGCGGCCTTGGCGGCGTTACGCCGTTGGACCCTATGGACGGCGGCGCGCCGGTGTTCGTCGGCGTGACGAATATTAACGCCTATGTAACTAAAAAAATTTCTTTACAGTACAATTCCTTTCCCAAATTTTCGGTTTCTATTGTATCAGGCACATACAAGCAGACGTTACAGCTTGAAGAAAACTCTAAAAAAAACATCGCCCACAATGTACTAGCGACATCTGTTTAACACATTGCACAAAATGTAATTCTCGCAACCACATCATTTTTTTAACTGAAGCTCTAATAGCAGAAAGCTTGCGAAATGCAAGATAATAAATGAAAGGTGGAACAATTTTTACAGTTGTTAAATTTGAAGAACGAAATAGAAATATTGTCGATGTCGCATACTACGACTTCGCATGAAGTAATGATTGCAATGGAAAAAAATTAAAAATGAATAATTATTTATTGTTCTATATTTGGGAAATTAAGCAACGGTAAAACAGTTTTTGTTTTGTTTGAGGAAATTATTTCTTGTTGTAGTTTTATTTTTTTTTTGTTTCTATTTAGTCTTCTTTACCGTCGCTCTTTTAGAATCCCGGATTTATTAGATACCCTAACACGTTGCGTTATTAATAGCATTACTGCGCAGAAATGTCACTTTTAATGATAGTGTAAGGACACCTTTCAAGACATCCCATTTAAGCTCAGCCGGAAATGAACCGGGATTCTGGCTGGTTCCAGTTCGTATTCCTGCTCCAGTGACACAACCGATTGTAGTTAGAATCGGTTGTGCCACTGGATCCCGTGTACGAAGTGGAACCAGCCAGATTTCCAGTTCAGTTCCGGCTGAGCTTTACTGGGATTACTTCATTTTCCAGGCTGGCGTTTACTTTTACTTCTTGTAAGTACAAAATCGCCGCGATGATAAAGCATATACGGTTCCATGGCACTACATTAAAAAAAACCCAACGTAAAATTTGCTTCTATCTTGAATGCAAAGTATGCTCGATGTGCTGGAATCATACAGATCTACACCGTGACGAAACCTAAATATACAGTTCCTATCATTCATAATTCCACAACTTGATGTTTGAGCTCCTTTTGGGTTGAAACTGATCACTAAACAAGCCTGATTGAAAATGGTCTGAGCGTATCTCTAGTTTTCGTAGCACCGGCACCCCGCCAATTTTTCCAGCAGTTCCGTAGACCAACAAGTTCTAATCCATTGCATACATTTAGTTAGATTCGATACACCGAATCAATTAAAGTACTAACATCCTATTATGTGCTTACTCACAGATCGGCATCGTGTTGTAACTTAAGAAGTGGTTGTGAACAACTCCCGCCTTGGGCACTTCGACAAGAATGAGTTTCACATTTCCAGCCCATTTTATTTGTTTTGGTGTGCATGAGATTAAAAAGACGATAACGTTTTCGGGTGGGTGCAGAAACTAAGTAACGCATTTACTGCCCATAAAAGTATAAGAGTCCCATATGGATTTTTGACGAAAATGAGTTATCTGTTGGATTGTATTCTGTATCACCACTGAATCATAATGAACAAATAAGATTACATGGTTTGTTATGAAAATACCGAAAAAAAATACCAAAACATGGTTGTCCCATCCATAAGGCTCAATGAGAATGTAAATCTTCAATAGTGTTTTTCTCGGCTTGCTTTTTTCAATATAGGACTCTTATGCTTTTATGGGCAGTTTAGCTCTGTGTCGAAATCTTTTCACTGACGTCACGCTCGCTGATATGGCGCCTTTTCGTAATTTAAATCGACCGTTTTTCCTACGAGTGATGAAAATTCATCTCGTGTTACGTCCTATTTGTCTGTGATACCGGGCTGATGCAACTGACACTTTCCTGAGTGGGGCTAGATCAAACGATGAATAATTTATGAGACCAGAAATCTTACCCTTTACATCGCCACATCAGTGCACCAACGTCGCGAAAAGTCAAGATCACTCTGCCAAACTATTCTTAAAGAAAATAAATTCAAAATAAGTCACGATTCAATCAATGATAAATAAACCTAGTATTGAAATTTTTTTTGTGTTTTTACAAAATTAGTTATTGCAAAAAAAATAATCCATTATACTCAAATGTTTAGTAGGTGGTTGTACCTGAATATAATTAATATTTTTATGATTCTAGTTGATTATATTAACTTGATTGACTAAAAAAGTCCAGAATTGAACGATGTGCACTAGGATGTGCAACGATTTTCGTAAATTTTCGTCGTGTTATCGTGATATTTTAGTCTTGAGCTTACCGCCGGATTTTTTACACAGGGTCACGTGTCTTATAGTTTTCTTAATTATTTCACGGACATGAATTGTAGCTAGGTAATGTATTTTTGGTGCTCAGCACAGTTTTATTTATTTTCGAAAATTACTCTGAATGTTAATCTTAAAAGAATAACAGGGTTACAGGTCCTAGAGTTTCCTTGTATCTAATCCTCGCGCACAATAGCTCACATAGAAATTTCAAAACCAAAGAGTAGAGTGAATAGTCCATAAATAATAGCCCGAGTTCCTTGAAATTGTTTACGTAAGTATATTAAGATTTATTACTTTATGAACTATATCATGAACAGTTTCACGAGCTCCACTGGTGAATCGTGTCTAACATATTAGGAATCAACTATATCTTGAAAGTGGAAGTATTTTTTTTGAATTTGTGGACCATTCCACGAATGGTGAATTGTAACTTATATGCTCGCAATCATAACCAGTTGACGAAGCAAGAATGGCTCCATGAATTATATTCCGAGTATCGTGTAATGATTTTCGAGAAAATATCAAGATTTGTTAATTTTGTGATCTAATTCACAACCACCAATGCCAAATAAAGATCAATGTGATAAATCATGAATCAGTTAACGTCGTATATTCGGACCATAGACAGTGTTCATAGATTTGTGGATAAAATTATGAGTCAATGATTTTCGAGTTCGCGAATTGTCGGCGCGAGAAAAAGCGTCGGCGGCGCGCCGCCGGTCTACCTTTCGGCGTCGGCGTTTGTTGAAATTTACCCGCGGCGGCGGCGTGGCGCGGCGGCGCGCAGGTCTAATTTTAACTATCGTAGATCTGATTAAGCGACCCCCGTAGTTAGCGGCATCAATGCGACATCAGATGAATCTTTTTGTGGCACGATATATTGTATTACTTATAACGTAATTCATTTTCTCCCGAATATCTAAAAAAATAAAGTTCTTTTCCCTTCTTTTAAACATGAGCAGTTCTTGTTTGAACAAACCTTTGATTGCTAATTCGGTTTATTTGCAGCTGGAGTCTACCTTTTAGTTAAATTCAAAAGAACGGTTGCGACGTCGTCAGACAGTTTTCGTCTGACCGGTAGATTCAGCTGATATTTTCATTATGGTCTGCGCATTTTGGGCTTCAGAGATTCAGTTTTCCATTTTGTCTGGATTCAACATTTGGAAATGTATTTGTTGGTTTCAAAATTTTTAAATGTAGAGCACAGCACAATTATTTAAATTTTGTTATTTATATCGACTATTTGACTCGACTTAATGCGTTAGCTTAACGGAGGCGTGGGCCTTTCTTATATTTTAATAAAAATATAAATATTAAGACGAATATTGGCGAGTGTCTGGCATTGCTTTCATGAACCTTGCTTTTGCGCGAGGAGACCTTCTTCCGCGACTCAGTTACATTAGCAAACTGCTGTACTTTATTTTGGGGGTCTTTAATTTCACTCTCGTTGTCGTCATTGTCATCTTTAATGCTGTCTTGGTGCTTGTGATCAGATGCTTTTCCTTTGTTCATGAAATCACGAGTCAAAAGTGTGGAAACACCGTCTTTGACATTTGTGTCCTCACAGATAGTGTTGGCTGTTGATTTGAAGGTACTAGATGTAGAGCAAAACTAAAACGTTACCTAACTTGTGTTCACGAAGAAAATATCTGGCACCGAGTGAGTAAACTTTCTCATTTGCTGATTTTTCCGTATGATTTTATTGTTTAACATCGCTTTTTGCAGTAGCTTAACGGAGCCGTGGGTATTTTATATATTTACAATGTTATACTATAATTTAGATTTAGCATCCAACCGGTACCAAGACGGTGCTAACTACTGATGAGGAAAATCCGAAACGCTAAATACTAACTTTAAGCTTAAGGTGAATTCAACTTCACTTCGGTTATGCTTCTGATATTACCTACCCATCCTATTTTAATTGGAGCTACAATGCACGTGTTTACCGAGGAGAGAAAATTCACTAGTTAGCAGTAAATTTGCTGTTTATTAAGACAACAGAAAACCGGCCAATTATTAATGCATTTGTGCATTTAGCAGAGCCTAAAACCGCGTTTTTATTATTGATTATTAAGCAGTAGCTTATTATTAAACAGTGATTTTTCTCGTCAATCGTGAATATTTATCAATATTTGAATGGATGTGCTGCTGTTCAAGCTAGTAAATTCATGGGAAATAGCATTAGCGGCAAATAAGTACCAATAATTATAGAATTATAATTCTTTACGAGTATATTTTGATGGTCCTCAAAGGACTGTTTTGGTAACATTGGGGACGCGTGAATTTATGGCGGTGGTCAGCTATTTTCGTCCGCGTCCCTTATCACCAACTTTTATAAAGTGTTAGATGAATGTGGGAAATACGCATGGTTTTGTCTGAGTGAATGACTTGAATTATGTATGAGAGTGGAAAATTGACAATTCGCCAGATCAATTCAAATCCAATTACTAATTTGCGGCAATCATTTCAACACAAAAAACAAATGTTTTATGGTCATATTTAATGGTTTACTTTTAGTCCATTAACTCATCAGTCAATTATACTAGCTAAGAATAAGTACGTACTATTTGGAAACGAAGGGTGTTTGATTCGTGCATGATGTTAATATCGTTTAGGAACGCAGCATTTATATTTTTCTGTTTCGCGTCTTCATTGTAATATCGCAACGCTTGTGATTATACCAATAAGGACCATTTATAAATTCTGCCACGCTATTAGAAGGAAGAGATATGACTAATTGTGACATAAATGGGAGGGGAGCACGTCAGGTGCTTTGACGCAAAAGGCCATTTTACGCACGATTGCGCCATGTCTATAGGAAATTCCATAGAACATGAACACTTTTGCGAGTAGCGGCATTAATGTGCTACTACAAAATGAAGGATAAACTAAAATAATTTGATTCGTATTAGACCAAGGGGAAAATAACGTGGTAATATAACAGAGGGTTAGTTAGCGTTGGATAATCTTTGCGTGACATAATTTGTTCCACAATACCACTTTTAAGCTCATTGTTTACGGTCCATTTTACATTGTCGACAACACTCCCAACACAACCGGCTGTCTGGAGTTCAAGTTGTTTTCGATGAAACAATCTCGATAAACGATTACCCAGAGTTTAAACGCCTAGAACATTTACGTATCCTACAGTCAATAAACTATTCAAACATCTTATGCACGAAAGTATATTCTCAGTCGCATCGCTTGCTTGAAGCGAATCCTGACTAACAACCCACCCACTACCCAATCCGTGGTACTTATAGGAGTGTCACTGAGTCGGTGCCTTCCGTTAAGTAAGTACCACATCAACACTTCCTTTCTCATCCCAAGTTACGGTAAAGATGGTCGTGGCCCGCAAGGATGGCTCTCAGGCGAAATTCTTGCTTGGACTGGATCAATTGTTATTCCCAAACAATGTTCCTCAAGTAGTCTGGCTGGAAATGAAAGTCATCAGTCTGCAATCTACGAAGTATACCGTGCTTACGCAACGCATTGGGGACGCGTAAATTTACTTCTTGCTGGTAGCGATTTTCTTCGGGGCAGCTGTCTTGGCAAGTGCAGCGGGCCTTTTTTGACTTAGGAGTCATCGGCTTATTCGCTGTAGCCTTCGATAGTTTGGTGCCCTTCCCCTTTCTCAGCGAACGATGGATTCGGCCGACAGGACGTGCTTATGTAACACACGAATGGTTGTGTACTTGGTTCAGTTTACGTTCGAAGACAAAGGGTTCCGGCCGAAAATTTTGAAGCGGGGCGTTGAAATGTTAGTTGATAATGTCAGCCACCCGTCAACGTCATCGAAAACTCCGTTAACGATAATGAATTGTCGAATTCATTGTCATGGTCGATAATTCATTGGTGAGTATCGCAATACATTTTGCGTTACTTTCCCGTTTATTGGAGTTGAAGTTGAAGCGGTTAACTTTGAATTGTTTAGAAATAAATACCTTTTGAAGGACACGTTGTTGGCTGTTGAAAGTCAATAGTTTTGGTAACTTTCAATGAACAGGGGGGTCCAACGATGCGTCAAAATGGATTTTTTTCAACTTATCGGGAAAGTGTTTTATATTGCAGAGAAAGTTATTGGTAATTGAACATCAATAATATTGGACATTTTCAATGTACCGTCGGTGAATTAAAAAATCGAAATTGTTTTAACTCTTCCGGGAATGTGTTTTATATTGAAGGGCAGGTTGCTGGCAGTTAAAAATCATTAGTTTTGGATATTTTCAATTCACAGGGGATCCACCAGTGCAGTATTTACAAAGTGGCTAAAACGTGATAGAAATTGTGTCTTCAGCAAAGTTTATTTATAAATTGTTTCGTATTTAAAAAAATATTAGTTGGGTGATGTATCCCCCTAAAGCTGAGAAGCAAATATTTGTTTGGTTATTTATGAAAATAAAAAAAACTTTATGTAGCAATTGTAGCAGTTGTAGAAAATATCTTAAGCATTAACTTCTGGAACTGGAAACCGCAAATTTCTGCAGACGAAGCTATACCAATACGAATCTGTAAAGCAAACACTATCAAATCCAGGGATAACCATTTTTCGCATGCTGTCTTTTGCATGTTAAAACATATGTAGTGAAGACCCAATTTCAGCAGCCCCCGATTTTGTCAGCTTTTTGACCCAATTTTGTCAGCCTCATATGAAAATCCGTTTGGTGGGCTCTAGAATACGAATCAAGTCAAATTCAAGTAAATACCTTCTTTGGCATATTAAACAATAAAATTTACGTAGCATTCCAGGTATGAATTTCTGAAGCATTCAAAAAAAAATTATATTGAAGAGAACTGGCTTTAATTTTTTTTTCTAAATATTGTTTTATATCTTGATATGCTGTATTCATGTAGCCTTCAACAAAATCGTTTAAAATGATATTATCAACAACTTTGCTGAAGATACCATTTTGAAGAGTTAATTTACCACAATTACTTCTAGGAGAATTAATCACTAGAATTTGTATATCAGAAGATGCGCCGTTTTATGCTGGAAAACTTCTTCGAAGTTGTTAAACCTTCAAAGTTGATGATCTTGACTGTTTAGAATGTTTTCGAAAATTTGTCCAATTTTAGAATTTCACATTCTTTGACTTCTTTGACATATTGTATAAGAAAATAATCTATAGAGGTTTGAACACTGTTCCATATTAGTTCTTCTGGTCTGTAGACTGGAATGGCATATGTTAGACTACTATTGTTTCTGAATTTTCAATAGTTAATGAAATTCTTCTTAAATTTTAGCATTTTCGAAAAAATTAACAATTTTCATCAACCACCAACCCTCCCCCCCAAATTTCAGTAGTGTAGCCACTCATCGAAGATGACGATGAATGCGACGATACATTATCGTTAACGGAGTTTCCGATGACGATACATTATCGTTGACGAGTAACGCCGATAAATTATCGTGAAAAATGTATCCTATTAACAACCCTGATAAGAATGCTACCTCGATACTAACCTTTTCAAGAAGACGAAATTGTCAACAAATGTCCGATCGCGACAACAGTTCATTGCCGTTTCGTGGTGACAAATCGTGATCGTGAAATAATTCACAACATCATGCAATACCGTTGATTAATTACACTTGCACGATCCAGTTCATATAGTAACGTTAATCCGTGTAAAAATCTAATAATAAGTTCAAATATCACGATAATGCACAAAACATTGAAATCATGAACATGATTACCATTACTCTGCCAGTAGAATCCGATAAAATAAAATGAATACAATACCAAGATAACATGCATATAGAAATTACAAAAATCGTGACTAGCCTCTCGATACCAAAAATACCCTTTAGTTAGCGACGGGTGTATCCCATTAGGCATAAATACGTTAGGCATACGGACGTTTGGCATACGTACGTTAGGCATAATGGACGTTAGGCATAAAGACGGTTGGCATAATGGACGATTGGCATAATGGACGATTGGCATAATGGACGTTGGGCATAACTTATTATGTTGAAGTATCCTTTACGAAAATAACTTCTTGGTGGTGACAGCATCGGGTGGTAACAGCGCAAATGTTCGAAATTTTTTGATGTTGTAGAATTACGCTGGAAGCGGATAGAACTCGATCATCATTTTATTCTATTGTAAATACCTGAAAAAAGCTTAACTCAAATAAAAGATGTAGAACGAAAGCACATCGAATGAACGAATAAACAAATTGCACATCTCCAAAATAAGCTAATACTTTTGTTTTGAATCGGTCTATTTTGTATTTAGCTATGAATAACGCCCATGATTTTTGTAAACAACATTTTGAAACTGCTAAAACTTTTGATTTAGGCAGAATTTACTCAAAAAAACAAGGAAGACCAGTGACTGGTACTATTAGAACTTAGAACTGAAGTTATTTTTATTAGTCTGATATAACTCTGCTGGAGCAGTACTACCAGAGATATTTACAGTTAGTGTTGATAAATAAAATTTTGATATATATTCATTATTTTCCATTATTGTTGAAAGCTGATAAAACGCATCAATTTGGACCGTCTTCGACTATTTTTTTCTAGCACATAGAATATTGAAAATTTTCTAGGAGAATTGTATTGAGCACCGGAAGGTGAATATTGAGCAGCTTCCAGCACTTCGAAAGAAGCATCTTTCAATACGGTTTCTTGAACTCTATGAACACTACAAAAAGTTGGGTATGTAAGGGTTAACTTAGATTAGTTTTTCATGCATGCAAGATGAAATTGCCCAAGAAGAAAATATATAACCTTGAAGAACAGCTCATGGAAGAAAGAATGATGCATTTTATTATTCATTCAACGAATACTCTTAAGTACAATGATTGTATTCTCGAGGCCATCACAAATAGAACTACGAAATCTCTTTGATATGAGAGAAAGTTTAATCCTATAGGGGAGAGTGGGCACGCTTGATCCCACTTTTGTTTTTACTCATAACTTTTCAAAGAAATAAAAATTTCAATTTCAATAGTCGCCATCTTGTAGTCAATTCGAATTGTAAGAGCTATGAATAATGTGCAAATACGAATACTATGTCCTGTCAGTAATATGAACAGTTTTGAATGCCAAAACGAGGGTTTTGTAAAAAAAAGTGTGGTAACTAAATCCCCCGCCTACTGGGGCTAAAGAAACAAAGCACACTATGACCTATAGGTACGTAAGTTCAGCTAATCACCTACCCTAACAAATTAATTACTAAGATTACCTTTTTAGCTGCACGACAATCTTTAACCACAGTAGAAAGTCGAGACACGTATTTGTGGTGAATCACTGCTGTTTAACCACAAACCTTCAATAACCGATACCATCATTTCTTCAAGGAAAAAAAAAACCATTTTAGATCAATTAATAGTGCCAGGTACGTTATGAAAATGATGTTTTTCTATTTCTATACATTTCGAAAGTGTTTGAGCGAACTAATGATAGGGATCAAGAATACCCAATGTTACAGGGATCAAAGATACCTGTTGTATGAGGTGAACAAAATTTATTTTTGTTGTATGTGTAGTGAAACTTTTTATTCGAAAAACGTGTATTTCTAGGCAAAAGCCCTTAGAAAGTAATCTTACTTGAAAATATTCATAAATAATTAGTTCGACGATCTCATATAACCGTTCAAAAAATTTGTGAAAAGATCTTCGAGATGGATTTGAACACATACTTTCTAAAATATTATACAACTTTTCCAAACCTAATATAATACATCAGATTTGTTTTGCGTTTCTCAATAGAAAGGTATGGCAATTGCTCTGAAAACCGACTTTTTAACGGAGGGCCGAGTGACAAATGTCTGTGTGTATGTATGTGTGTATGAACGTCTGTGTGTGTATGCGAACACAATCTCATTCACTTTTCTCAGAGATGGCTGAACCGATGTTCACAAACTTAGTCCTAAATGAAAGGTGCAACGTTCCCATAGACTGCTATTGAATTTCTAATGGATCCGACTTCCGGTTCCGGAATTACAGGGTGATGAGTACGATCACGTAGAAAATGTCGAAAAAAAAATCTGCAATGAATGTATAATGGTGAAGGTTTTTCCAAAATGTGACCACAACTGCTTCGATTTGTAGTACTAGGTCACTAACAGCCATTCAAAATCTTTTTGGTCACATTGGCCACCATCATCGGTTGCGGAAGCCCCGGCGGAAGTATCTAAATTCAGAATAACAGTCACATCGGTTTTTCAGAGATGGCTAGACCGAATCAACCAAACTTAGTCTCAAATGAAATATATTGCGTCCCCGTAAATGGCTATTAAATTTTATCCCGAACCGACTTCCGGTTCCGGAGTTACGGGTTGTGGCGTGCGATCACATAGCAAGTTGTGATTCAAACCGATACTCCGATGAAAGCAAAAAAGGTAAAGATTTCGCTAAAATGTCTCTCAAACAACTTAAATTTGCAGTTCTAAGTCACCGACGGCCAAACAAACTTTCATTGACTACATTGACCACCATAGATGGTTCCGGAAGTGCCCGGGAAAACCGGCCATCTTTCAAAACTAGCAAACTCATATCAGTTTCTCGGAAATGGTTGGGCCGATTTTCACAAACTTAGTCCCAAATGATAGCTATAGTATCCCCACAGATGTCTATAAAATTTCGTACGGATCGCTTATATGGTTCCGGAAATGTACACTGAACCGTCTGGTCACATATGAAATTCCCATATAAGTCGACAACCATGTTTTAGTATTTTAGTATTTTCGATATTTTCTGAACAAACCTGGTAGTCTTATTTGTGCATTGTGATTCAGTGGTGATATAGAATACAATCCAACAGATAATTCATTTTCGACAAAAATCCATATGGGACTCTTATGCTTTTATGGGCAGTACAACCTTTACTATGTCACTTTAAAAGTACATTCAATTATTTTTATTTTGTAGCACTGTGTTATTATTGTTAGGTCTTGATATATTAGTATTTTCTTTTGTTTTATGTCATGAGTTGCTTCAGGATGGTAACTACAACCAGGTTGAGAATCAGAAGGAACCTTTAAATTTTTGTTGTCTTCAAGTATATTGTATGAATTTTCTGTTGTAATTACTGATGGAGAAGATATCAATTATTCAGCATATGAATATTTACTCCTATTTATGGTTTTTTAAAAGAGTTTAGTTTGACAATCTTTATAAGAAGGGCATTCATTTAATCTAGCAAGTTTGCCATGGCAATAAATACACGATTCTGTGCTAATGGTCAGCATTACAAGTCCCACATTTTATTTTATTCGAGCAAAATTTTTCTGTTTGCACAAAAAGTTGACATCGTTCGCAATGCATCACTTTAGGAGTGAAAATTTTTTCAAGGAGGAGACCCCATGAAATTTCAGAAATTGAATTCGTATTTTTGATGCTAAACATCCTTAAAATGCATGAAACGTCGAGATTTTATGTTACCACGAAAAAATTTTTTTTATAACGATCGACTTTTTGGGACTTTGCCGATTTCGCACCTTTTTCAGTTCAATATTACCGTGGCTGTTTTTTCTTTTACAAAATTTTAGAACTCGAATAATGATTTCTTTTCTTGTATATTTGTCATGTCATGTATAATAATAAAATGTAATATATGCATTTGAAAGCTTTTAATGAATATAAACAACGGAAACATTCTCGTGTTCATGATTGAGAAAGGCACAATTGCACCGCTAGGTGGATTAAAACAGGTTTTTTTTAAATATCATAAACGACCAAACACTTCATTTTATTTTTATATTGTGATAACTTTATGCGTATAGATTAGGAGATATGACCAGGGAATCAAATATCCCCACGGATCAAATGTCCTCACTCTCCTCTACTGTGACGAGTTACCGAAACGAAAAAGGTATCATCACAAACGTAGAATCCGTAGCCTAATGTTGATCCTGTACATGACACTTCCAGTTTCCATAGGATCCAAAACTTAATGTCTGTTCATTATTTTGTTTTTGCCTTTCTCATATAGAAAGGTTATGCAATCACTCTGAAAAACGTCAACCTAATCCCATTCGACTCAGTTCGTCGAGATCGGAAAAAGTCTGTATGTGTGTGTATGTGTGTGTGTGTGTATGTGTGTGTATGTGTGTGTGTGCATGTGTGTGTGTATGTATGTGTGTATGTGTCAAATAATGTCACTCATTTTTCTCAGAGATGGACCGATTTGCCCAAACTTAATCTCAAATGAAAGGTGAAACCTTCCCATCGGCTGCTATTGAATTTTGGATCGATCGGAATTCTGGTTCCGGAATTACGGGTTTCAGAGATGCTGATGCTGATGCTTGATGCTAAATGTGTTCAAGGTGCATGAAACGTCGAGATTTGATGCAAACTCGAAAAAAAATTTGACGACGATTTTTTGGATTTTGGCACATTTTTGCCTTTCTCATATAGAAAGGTTATGCAATCACTCTGAAAAACGTCAACCTAATCCCGGAGGGCCAAATTTTATTTTCGACTCGCATAAGGTTTCAGGATTTTAACAGGGGCGTAGTTGATGGTTTACGGAGAGGGGTTAAACCCCCCCCCCTCTCTACTGTTTGCTCCCCTCCTTTAAAAATCTCCTTAAATCACCCCTCAGACCACCACCCCATCCAGCCCTCATACCCCTCCCTTTCAACCCCATCATCTTTAAACCACCACTATATCACAAAGCATACCAATTTAAGCTGGGGAGTCGTTCGTTCATGGGACTTTTGCCCTCCTCACATACCCACCCCCGCATGACAAAATGAGTTAGCAAGCAGATAACATTGATCTAATGCTGATTAGGCTAATGGAGTATGATATTTTTTGTTTCAAGTGTTTCACCGTCGACACGTAGCTCATCAAGTTCGTGGCTGGCATGCCATTGTGCATGAGTGCAAAGTGTACTAAGAATGTAATGGCCATTTCCACAATTATGTTGAACATAAAAAGTCTCCGTGCCATAGTTTAGAGAAATGAGAAAGGCACAATTGCACCGCTAGGTGGATTAAAACAGGTTTTTTTTTTAATATTTGGATGCAACTTTATTAGTAATAAATCTAAGAGGCTTGAAATGTGCTTGTACCAAAACTGTTCACTTAAATGAAGGGATCTTTTCTTCATCTCGTCTACAGAAAAAATAGAAAAAAACTACACATGCAAGGGTTGAATATCTCGCATGGTATTTTTCATTTTGGAGTCTCTCGCTAAAATTATGCGAAGGTATGGAGCAAAGCGTCCTTTTTTTCTACTCTGAAAAAAACAAGCGAAATCTCTATAGAATCGAAAGTCTTGCGATTATTTTTATATTTTTGGGAATTATGCCTATCGCCCATTATGCCTAACGTACATTATGTCAATCGTCCATTATGCCTAACGTTTACTATGCCAATCATCCATTATGCCTAATGTCCATTATGCCTAACGTACTTATGCCTAACGTATTTATGCCAAACGTCGCGCACCCGTTAGCGACTCTTTTAGTCGTTATATTTAAGACGAATCAGTATATAAGTTATGAACTAAGTATAAGTGTATGCCCTTGCATTTTTGGCTTGAGCTAGTTTTGTAGAAATAAATAGTTTCATGAATACGAGCTTTAATATTCACGATTTCAGGAGCTTAGTCATGATATTCCTTGACAGTGCACTTCATGAACTCGTGATTTCATGAAACGGAGCGCACCAGATTTCTCGCGTACTTTTTGAAATGGACCTATGTGCAAAAGAGAGTCTCTCTTTGTTTACTTTCTCTTTCGATTATCACGGCTTTACTGTTAATCTTTCCAATAATGTTCCAGTACATAATGTAAGAGCATGATTTCGACTAGCATATTATGCAAAGAGTTAAGCAGCAAACGCAAATGCGACCGTATTATTAGCGGAAGAGAAAGTAAACAAAGAGAGGCTCTCATTTGCACATAGGACCTTTTCAATAAGTTTGCTTGATTTGATGATTTTTCTTGTTGTTCATTCAGACGTTTTGACTACTCGATGCCACATCCACTGCGGTGAATCAAAGCTTTCTGAATACCTTTTGTTTGTATGTGAACAAAACAAATTACCACCCTGAATCGCTTCAGTGGCATCACAACATATCTTCCACCATATTTCCAGCAGTAGCTTTTTTTATTTTCCACCATTCCTTTTTCGCTTCTCATCCTGAAATTATGGACATCATAAATTAAGGTACATAGCTCTCCGAATGGCCCAATCCATCCCCCTCAGGAAGCTGTAAATTTTTAGTGACCCGCGAGAATTTTTACGGCACGGACACGGTCAGGGTGTTTTTTCCGGCCAACCGGAAACGGCCACAAAGTGAAGTATAATTTTAATGGCCTTTCCTCCGACCAATTCTCTCTGACCAATCTCATTTTATCTCTCTCTCTCTGCCTTTATTTCTCTTGCCACAATTGTTGGTTGTTTCTTTGGGAGAATGGGAGCCAGATGGCGCGAGTAAAAAGAGCACATGTGGGAGCGCAAGAATGGAACGTTTCAGCGTGGACCACAAAAAGTAGAAGGCTGTGACAAAGTTGCATCCGGTTGTGGAGCAGCCCAGCAGCAGCGTTGCGTGGCGGTTAATGGGTGTTTGTGAGAGAAACTCGACCCAAATGGATGGTTAGATTGTTGGTGCGGATGCTGATGCTGCTACTGCTACTGCTCCTACTGCCATTTTCATGCTACGGTGTTGTTGTGTGTTAGATGAGTTTTTGCCTCGTATCGACCGTAGATGACGACGACGACGATGAGCGGACAGCGGGAACTACGCGATATTGGAGTAATTAAAAATCAATTTTTCCGCTTCTTGCGGACGGGGGATGTTTTCGTCGAAACGGTTGGGCGGATCGATGAAAGGTTGGAAGGAGGAACAGGGTGGAATGAGGATAAAAACATGACCTAGCCGGATCATTGATGGTGATGAGGATGCTGATGTTAATGGTAGAGGAGGATTTTTATTACGATTATGGTGCTGCTCTGGATAAAATGAAAAATACCGGATCAAATGAGAGATTTACTGACTGGCGTAAAATCATGTTTGGTTCTAATCAAAAATTTAATCATTTTAATCCCAGAATTAGGCTTCTGGTTTCTTGCGTCGTTGCAAAGAACAGGATTTGTGCAATTTGGGGATTATATATACAGCAATATCGATGATTAGGGGATTGATGTAAATCGGGGAACTTTTGACTGTTATTCGATTAAAGTGTAGTCGTTGTATTTCATTATCGTCCGAGAAATTTAAGTCCAAAGGCTACGTTGTGCTTACGCTCGCACTACATTGGGAATTCAATATTATGGATGCATTATAATAGATGCAGACGTCACTCAAATTTGTTCTGAGATTATTCGATTGAATACTACATACATAATTATACACAATTTAAAAAGATTGCATCGCTTGCTACGGTAAGCAAGCCATGATTTGGTGGACTTTTCACATGGGGCTGTGATGTGAATCAATAGAAGCATATCAAGGCGATACTGGCTAGGAGTTATACATTTTAGTTAGAGCGATTTGTACATTCATTCAATCTACTTCCGTCTCCGTCAAAAAGATCACATTTGATGGAGACGCAAGTCGATTTTTATTCACTGCTTTTTTCATTGCTTCCAAGTATGATCCAATCAACTTGAAACTAGCAGCTTTTGTACAATTTGATCAACGCATCAGCTTCTAGATGAAATCTCTTTCTCCACAACAAACAGTAATCTCAGCCTACTTTCCAGCTCCACGTGACGTCCTGATGACAAATCTGTTCACAAAATGACCGTCATGTCATAGTAGCCTGCTACAAGGCGAAAACATCGAAAAGGATTCTCTCTGCCCCACCCGGGGGCAGAAAAATAACATCAGCTAATCGTAATTTGTTCACAGCGGCGTACCAATTTAGCAGAACTGCGCCCGCCCCATGAACTACACGATGGCTGATGATTATCGAGAACACGACTTCCAGTGATTATATACCGTACAACAGCACCCATCCCGACTACACGGAATCCGCATCGTTAATCTTATAGGCCATCATCTTCAGATCATTACCACCACTTATCGATTAACACACAACCGATGACGTTCCACTTCGAGCAGAGGATGGTGCTCCAACGGGTGATGATTTTGAGAGCAGCCGGAATGTTTCCTGCATTCTGACACATTCAAAAGTCGTCGTCGTTCATCACAAAAATAGATCAAGCAAACTCATAACGACCGACGCTAGCCCGTTGCTTAGGTCACTTCGCTCTGCTCTGATCCGGCCGCCAACTGCCCTTCCCCGCCATCTCTTCGCAAACACTTGGCATGTGGTCGATATCGAACATAATAAATAAACTCGGAACTCCGAAAACTATTCGTCGCCCCGGTGCTGTTTGGTTTGTCGTTTGCTTATGTGTACCTACTCCCTCCGTACATACATCGAAATAGAGACACGACGACAGTCTATATGGAGGTTGTCGTCGTCATTTTGCTTTCTTTTGCTCATCCCTGTTTGCTTCCATCCACCGCTGGAGATTGTGCGGATTTTTCGAATGGCATCGGCGGAAGAAGATTCTCCTTCGCAGGGGATAACACCACTTGTGTTGAGTGGAGCTACATTGTTCTTTTTTTTAGTGTTCCAGTTTAGCTTAGCCATTGGATTTTTAATGTTTTTTTACGAGTTGGTTGATTGAATCATATTAGTGTCTTCTTCGCAGGTTCAGATTGGAGCCGACAGAAGATTAATGCTTCGTTTGTTTGACTATGAGTTGAAGCCTCTGTCCTCAATAGTTGCAAAATCAAACCTCACCTTGGGGATTTAGGCATTTTAGGGAGACGCATGGTCTTACATGGACAACAAATTACCGTGCGTTTCCATTATACGAACATTAGAGCAACATTACAGGTCAGACTCAATCATCTGGTAATTTCATAATTTTTAGAATTTTCATGATTTTTAGAATTTTTTAAGATAAGTGTGATTGTGCCTATTTTAACCATAGTATTTATTGTGCTGCTCAAAATGTATTGTATATTTTCAGTTGGTTATTTATTTATGTATGTATTTTCGTCAAGCATAAGCAGACTATATAAAATGTTGTTACAATATTTACTTATATACTATACATCATTATTGCACTGAGAAAATATATTCGTAAATCTGTTACGCATGGTTTCGTACAGAAAACTTTCGTAAAATATACGATTTTTCGTACATATAATGAATCATTCGTTTTTCGTACAAACCACGAAACTACTTCTGTAAGCTTATTACGAATCTGAATTTGTTTTATTAATAAAACGAATTGTTTAATAAAATACATGAAAATCTTTATAATATTTACGAGTATTATTCATAACATGAACGAGTATTTTTCCGAGCAATCCCCAAAATAATCATGCGTGAAAATTTTTGTCATTTCAAAATATTTAGTGTACATTACACGAAATTCATCGTAGAAAGGAAACAATTTATCGTGATTTAAACCATATTTTTATGATTTTTACATATTTATTGTACATTACACGAAATGTATCGTAGAAATCGAAACTTTTTTTTGTCAATTAACCAGATGTTTGTATATATCACGAATGTTTCATTAGTCGCACGATTTCAGTTTCGTTCACTGAACAAAATTTTCGTAAATTTTTTACGCGATCTTTATGGATCGATGTTTGACAATACAGGTCGGACTCGATTATCCGGGGATTCCATTATCCGGTGATTCGATTATCCGTGATTCGATTATCAAGGGAAAATGATTCGATTATCCGGGTGTTTCGAAAGAAATTCAAAATTTCAACTAGAACGTCTGATTACAGTACAAATTCGATCATTGCAGTCAACAGGACATTTTTTTGGGGGTCTAGGGTTAACCTCCTCTCAAATTTTGGCCTACCTCAAAAATACCTTTTATATGGGTTATTCCGCGTAAATTGACAGAAAAACCAAAACTTGGAATCGACCTTCCCGGATTGGAACCAGTTTACAAGAAATTGTTCATCTAGAGCCAAAATATAATAAGTAAAATTTGAACCACCGCTTGGACCATGGGCACACTCTTAATCTGAACAAATTGTTTAGAAAAATGGTTTTCTTCGGATTATATCTCTGGAACTGTTTGCATTAGAACGCGAGGTTATTGTTGAAGGATTTGTTCAAGGAATCTAGAAAATACTAAAGTATGGTTTTTGTTTTAGTGTTTCGAAATTCTCCTCGTCAGTAACTAGCACCAACTGGGTGTTTAGATAGACGATGTATCTGAACTAGTACCCAAATTAGCACTAGTTAGACACTAAAATCAAAAAAGAATCCAAAAGTTTCGGTTCACATTCCTCGTCGGCAAACAAGACTTCTGTGCTTACTATCGAGACTAGACCTGTGCGCCGCCGCGCCACGCCGCCGCCGGTAATTTTTTACGTACGCCGACGCCGAACGGTAGATCGGCGACGCGCCGCCGATGCATTTTTCCCGCGCCGACAATTCGCGAGCTCTAAAATTATTGGTTCATAACTTTATCCACAAATCTAGGAACATTGTCTATGGACCGAATATACGACGTTAACTGATTCATGATTTATCACGTCTTGATCATTATTTGGTATTAGTGGTCGTCAATTGGATTACAAAATTAAAATAATCTTGATATTTTCTCGAAAACCATTACACGACACTCGCTATATAATTCAAAGATCCATTCTTGCTTCCTTCAATTAAATTACTAACATATGTTAGTAATTTAATTGATTCGGTGTATCGAATGTATGCAATGGATTAGAAATTGTTGGTCCCCGGAACTGCTGGAGAAATTGGCGGCGTGCAGGTGCTACGAAAATTAGAGATACGCTCAGGCCATTTTCAATCAGACTTGTTTAGTGATCAGTTTCAACCTAACAGGAGCTAACACGTTAAGTCGTGGAATGATTATGATTGATAGTAACTGTATATTTAGGTTTCGTCAGGGTGTAGAACTGTATGATTGCAGCACATCGAGCATACTTTGCACTCAAGATAGAAGCAGGTCGTACGTTGTAAGAAAATGTAGTACCAGGGAATCGTATTCCTTATCATTGTGGCGATTTTGTACATACAAGAAGTAAAAGTAAACACCAGCCTGGAAAATGAAGTAATGTGTCTACCTTGAAAGGTGTCCTTACACGATCATTAAAAGTGAAATTTCTGCGCAGTAATACCAATAATAACGCCTCGTGTTAGGGTACCTGATATCTGCGGGATTCTAAAAGAGCGATGGTAAACAACCCAGGGACAACTTGACAGATAGTGCTTGTTTCATATATGCACCACCGATTTGATGGTGGCGCTAGTATGCCTTCTCTGTATGAGTACCACGAACAACGAAACGAAAAAGTTTCAAGAGAAAAGCGTGTTTCGTTACGTGTGTTATGAACGCCGTCAATGCGGCTAGAACAACATTTAGAAAAAGCTTATTCCAAAATGTGAATAAAGAAAACTATTATTAGAGAATAAATTTATCCCTAACTGAAAACCATCAGCAAAGTTACATAAATCTTATTAATATTTAGCTGGAAGTCTGTTTTTAACAACCGGCTCTCTTCCTTCCTAAACATGTTTTGGATTTCTTGTTGTGTGAAGTTTGAAATCGTTAAATCATTGGTGCTTTTTATCTCAAGAATCGTAAATAAAAAACATTTTGGCCAATGAAAGTACATCATCACCAAGCTTAACAATTCATTTTGAATAGAATTTGTGTTTTTATCAGAATTCTAGCAGCAAAAAAAATCACCATATCACCCCCAAAATTTGCTTATGAATTCAATATATTGGAGCTGTCAATTGTCCCCGGGCTTACGGTAAAGATGACTAAATAGAAACAAAAAACAAAGAAACGACAACAACAATTAATTTCCTCAAACAAAACAAATTTTTTTCACCGTTGCTTAATTTCCCAAATATAGAACAATAAATAATTATTATGGGTCATTGAAATACAGTCGTTACTCTGCACTCTTCAAATTTGTCCATTGCAATCATTATTTCATGCGAAGTCGTAGTATGCGACATCGACAATTTTTCTATTTCGTTCTTCAAATTTTACAACTGTAAAAATAGTTCTACCTTTCATTTATTATCTTGCATTTGGCAAGCAGGGTGGGCACTATTGGAGCTTCAGTTGAAAAAAAATTCGATATGGTTGCGAGAATTACATTTTGTGCAATGTGTTCAACAGATGTCGCTAGTACATCGTGGGCGATGATTTTTTTAGATTTTCTATAAGCTGTAACGTTTGTTTGTATGTATGAAGTCTGTTACAATAGAAACCGAAAATTTGGGAAAGGAATTGTACAGTCAAGAATTTTTTTTAGTTACATAGGCGTCAATATTCGTCACGCCGACACACGCCGGCGCGCCGCCGCCGGTAGGGTCCAACGGCGTGACGCCGCCAACGCCGCCGCCGCCGGCCAAAAATGTCGCTTACGCCGCCGCCGATTAAAAATGCATCGGCGCACACCTCTAATCGAGACATAACTCGGTATAAGCCAGTTGTTTAGTGTTCACGCAAGACGTGTGACTTTTTGGATTTTAGTGTCTAACTAGTGCTAATTTGGGTACTAGTTTAGATACATCGTCTAACTAGATACTCAGTTGGTGCTAGTTACTGACGAGGAGAATCCGAAACACTAAAACAAAAACCATACTTTATGTAAGGTATTGTGTCCTTATGCACAAAAAATTTGGTATAGTCCAAAATTTTCCCATTTGGGAATTTGCATAGAAAATACTAGTTTTTAAGGGTAGTGGTGCCAAATATGCAACAGATCGGTTACTGCAGGCCTTACTGACACATAATATGTCATTATACATACTTTGATCGGTCGGTTTCTGGCACTAGCTTGGAATTATGAACACATGATTCTCAGGATCCGGTTTGGATACTTTCAAGGACTCTGATCAAAGTTTTCTTAGCATTCCAATTATCTATTTCAGAAAACCGTATTTCTTTTTCTCTGAATTTTGATGCAGGATTTTAGAGAAAAGCTTCTCAGAGGTCTGGTGGAATCCTTTTAAAGATAGAATTCTGTTGAAGATTACGATTTATTCAAGATGCTGATAGAATTTTGTCCCCATTTTCATTTTTTTTTAATTTTTTTTATATTGTAATGACATATAATTGGCAAGGGACTGGAAGGTGAAGTATTTTTCAAATATTAACAGCCATAGTGCTCAAGGAAGAGCAAGGATTTGAAGTAAGAAAGTTTAGAAAAGCGTGGAGTAGGGTCAATGATCGAGCTTAGAGTTTCCCGGCTACTTAACTCTTTGTCTTCTGCAACGCAGAAGTCAGAATTTTTTGGCATTAAATGCGAATCACCTGAGTCTGCGGCATGTCCGGACAAGCGTAAAGTCAATTTAATGACTTATGCTGTCGGAACCGAACCTATTTTCAATGAAATCCGATGTAAAATTCTGGTGAATATGTTGCTCTGAGTTCCAGTGAATTTTGATACAATATTGCTCTTCTCCTATTATCCCCTTTAACCCATTCATGCCCATGTTGTTTGTGGACAACAACGTATTTAAACAGCTATAACTTTTGGTTGAGGCGAGATTTGCTCACAAAAACAAGTAAGGCTCATTAATGTGATTATTGCCTTTAATTTGAGTATTAACAGTTATAAGGATCAGCTCTAGAACTGAAGTTATTGCAATTAGTCTGATTGGATTCCGATGGAGCAGTGCTGCCAGGGACAGTTTACGTTGAAACGGGAAATGATTTTTTCATATATCTTCGTTATGATGCAATATTATTGAAAACTGATAAAACTTATCAATTTAGACTGTCATTGGCTTCGTTTTCCACGTAATTGGACTATTGTAATTATTCTAGGAGAATTGTATTGAGCATTAGAAGGTAAAAATTAACCAGCTTCTAGCACTGCCATGGAAGCACCTATCTTTATGCAAATAGGCTTTTCGTGTTTCTTGACCCAACCGTTTTCAAGGAAAAATAGTTTTGAAACCCTACACGCACTAGAAAAAAATTGGGCATGAAAGGGTTAACAACTGATCCCTGCTCAGAATTCCAATCTTTAACCCCTTCATGTCCTTGTTTCTAAACGACTATAATTTTTGGTTTACACAACATTTGTTTACAGCGACAGGTAAGGCTTATGGGACTAATATCCTTCATTAAACTTTCAAATTTTGAGCACTAACAGTTATAAATATTATCAGTAGAACAAAAGTTATTACAGTTAATCTGATTCGGTTCCGCTCAAGCAGTGCTGCCAGGGATAGTTTCTGTTAATAGTGAAAACTTTGGAATATTTTCGTAGCCTGGCAATATTATTAAAAAATGATAAAACTTTCTAATTCAGACGGCCTTCGACTACCTTCTTCATGTAATTGGACTAGACCAGAAGGTAAATATTGACCAGCTTCTATCACTGCGAAAGAGGTACCTATCTTTATTAAACCAAGTTTTTCGTGTTTCATGACACCAACACACAGTGGTCGGAAACGGCAAAAACGTGAACTTAATTCACTAGAGGCCAAACCATCGAATATATTTACAGGGTGTCTTTGGAAGAATTGTTTGTATGAATATTCCCCACAATCAGATAACAATTTAAATTAGGCATGGCTTACTATGATCGAACTAAAAAAATTAACTTTTTGTACTGGCGACGTAGAAAGTTAGTGTCTTCGACAAAGTTTTAGAAATGCTCATAGTGAAGAATATTGTTGAAGAACTTGAGCTTGTAGGACTAAAGGTTATCGAGTTATAAGGCGTTTTCTATGGCAACCCCCTTAAATCTAGTTTTTTTAATATAAATTTTTTCATTGTGACTTTTCGTGCAAACTATGCTCAAGACAAATGTGTAGGTATCAAAACTACATAATATTGTCGAAGACTGTATGTGAAAATACTCATTCGTTTCAAAGTTATTGAAGATTTTTACATTTTTTTACGCCAACTTCAACTACGTATAAGAAAGAAAGGTGCAAACCAAAATGCACGAACACGCACTTTTTTCACTGTCTAAACTATGCACAATCAAGCTAAGAAGGTTTGGTGCGTGGCACTCTAGAACCCTATGAACAGGGTAAGCCTACTTTATCATGTTTTTTGACTTTTTCCATACAAAAATCAGCAAAAAAAAATTTTTCTGTTTTTTCCGTAAAATTTAGTCATTAATGGTATGACATCTTTTTGTGAGCATTAAATTCATTATGACATGTCTATTTGAGTATATATTAGTTTGGGATCTCCAATGATATTAAAAACTTCACATTTTTGCTCCCACGTTTAAAAAATCTGAACTATTCAGGTACAAATTGGAATAATACTTGAAATTGAATATCAAACCAAAAATTTAAAAAATCGTGGTAAAAAAATTAAAAAAAAAATTTTTTGCTGATTTTTGTATGGAAAAAGTCAAAAAACATGATAAAGTAGGCTTACCTATTCATAGGGTTCTAGAGTGCCACGCACCAAATCTTCTTAGCTTGATTGTGCATAGTTTAGACAGTGAAAAAAGTGCGTGTTCGTGCATTTTGGTTTGCACCTTTCTTTCTTTTACCGTAAACCGGGGTGACTTTGATCATCGGGGTGACTTTGATCACTCGAAACTTTTTTCGTAGATCGTTTATTAAACCAGAATAGAAAACCGAATGATTTGTTATATTTTTTGAGTATATTGTTCGGTTTTGGGGTACAAAAACTTCAAAAAACCGAAATTTGACTTTACCTTATTTTTACGAAGCTTCGTAAAGTGTCTATTTTTTATAAAACAAATAAATCTCAGATTTGAGCAAAAGTAATAAATTACAAGCGAGGTTTTATTTTCCTTTTGATTGCGATATGCCAAATTTAGTTTTAAGAGATTGTTTTTTTAAATACATTTTTTTGTAAAACTAGTTGGCAATTATTTTAAATTATTTTAATCTAAAATTCACAACATTTTTTTTATTGTTCAATATTCCAACGTGTTAAAATGGATGAGACTTTTTGTACATTGATAAAGCACTGAAATAAAATAATTTTAGCAGTTTTAAAGGTTTTCAGAATCTTTTATTCTAGTTGGACACAAATTATACGAATTTTGGTTACTCGAATTTTAAGTACATTGAAATACTTTGTATAATACCAATTAACATCTATTTAACAATGAGTATCTTTCCAGAATTGGTTTAAGCAAACATTTGAATGAAAAACATTGACATCAATAACTTAATGTGGGTGAACATGCAGGTTATCAAAGTCACACCAGAACACGAAAACGGACTTCAACTTGAAATAATTTTTGAAAAAAATAGCTGTAAGCGGGCATTTTTAGGTAAAACCATCCAATCTTGTTCTCCATACATCAGTACATGGTTTAAAAATATTAAACTTGAAAAAAATGTGTTGCGTCTAAAAATATGTAATGATTACTTCGAAAAGTGATCAATGTCACCCCGGTTTACGGTACGTAGTTGAAGCTGGCGTAAAAAAATGTAAAAATCTTCAATAACTTTGAAACGAATGAGTATTTTTACATACAGTCTTCCACAATATTATGTAGTTTTGATACCTACACATTTGTCTTGAGCATAGTTTGCACGAAAAGTCACAATGAAAAAAAGTTATATTAAAAAAACTAGATTTAAGGGGGTTGCCATAGAAAACGCCTTATAACTCGATAACTTTTAGTCTTACAAGCTCAAGTTCTTCAACAATATTCTTCACTATGAGCATTTCTAAAACTTTGTCGAAGACACTAACTTTCTACGTCGTCAGTACAAAAAGTTAATTTTTTTAGTTCGATCATAGTAAGCCATGCCTAATTTCAATTGTTATCAGATTGTGGGGAATATTCATACAGACAATTCTTCCAAAGACACCCTGTAAATATATTAGATGGTTTGGCCTCTAGTGAATTAACTTCACGTTTTTGGCGTTTCCGACCACTGCGCAACAGTTCTAAGGACCCTACCCAGTAATCTAGCTAAGTGAATGTCGTTAAAACGTAAAAAAGTTCAAAGGAAAAATAGTCTTGTAACTGTATACGCGGTATAAAAAAGTTGGTCAAGAAAACGTTAACAAGAATCTAATAAGAGACCCGGCTGTCACTTGCGATTTCAATTTTTGGGTACTTCAAGTAAAATTGAATGTTAGCCTATGTAAAGAGGGCGCCAGCAGTACTCTCACTGAGGCGGCCAGGAACTCATCTTCTACGTAATCTTTGGTAGTCCTTCGCTGCTGACAAACAAGATTGGGAGAGTTTACGAAGACTACATGCGTCCAATCTGGAACGGTCAACTAAATAATGCTACAAGGACAAGGACAAGAATCTCTTTGTGAAGGCACAACGCGTACTCTTCTAACTAGAATGAGGAATGAAAGAAACGTTAGCTGTGATATGTGACACCACCACTTAAATTAAACTGGTGTCAAGAAACAGACGACCCCCAGCTTACTTACCTACTTCATATCGAATCATTTTTCCTGGAAAATCGAAGCCCCGGGTAATCGAGTTTAATCTGTACTGCAAGACACACACCTTATTAAAAAGCTTACCTTAGAATTCTTGCACAACTAGCTATAAACAACTGATACGTGCCGTTAATTCGTTACCAATATAAATAATAAATGAAATCTAACTGAAAATACAAATCACACATTGAAATTCTGCAAAATCGACTAGGGTCCACTTAAATTTACCGTAACAGGGAAATTTATCCATTTTATTTCCAATTTCTTCTTAAATGATGCTAAAATTCACAAAATAACACAAAATAAGTTTGATTCGATTATCCGGGGCGAGATTTTTTTTTAAATCCCCGGATAATGGAGTCCGACCTGTATTGTTTTTGCCTTTCTCATATTAAGTAAGGCTATGCAATCACTCAAAAAATCAACATTTCAACCGAGGCCCAGAGGGCCGAGTGTCACGTACCATTCGATTCAGTTCGTCGAGATCGCCAAATGTGTGTGTCAAATAATATCACTCAATTTTCTCAGAGATAGCTGAACCGATTTGCACAAATTTAGTTTCAAATGAACGGTATAACATCTCCATAAGACGCTATTGAATTTTTACTTGATCGGACTTTCGGTTCCGGAGTTACGGATTGAAGAGTGCGGTCACACAGCAAATTCCCATATAAACTGATAACCCTATGATGTCCGAATGATGTAATACATATTCAAATACGTTCAACATTACTTGGATTTGTGGGTCTAAATGATTAATGACCAACCAAAGTAGTTTTGACCACATTGGTCACCTATGACGGATCTTAATGCCCCCGGGGAACTCGCCAAGTTCCCGAGCGAATGTCACACATATTTTCCAGCAAAATCTTAACCGATTTTTACAATGAATCAAATGGAAGATATAATACTCTCAATGACTGCTATTGAATTTCATTCAGTTCTGATTTTTGGTTCCGGTGTTACAGATTGGATATTGCGGTCACATAGTAATTTGGTACAATCGTAATACCTCATAGGTTTGGTTTGGAATTGGTATAATCGTAATACCTCATAGGTTTAAAATCTATTGAAATAAACATCACATTACTTCGATTCGCAGGCCTAGGTCACTAATGGCGAATCAAAGATTATCAAATATATTGTCCACTATTGATAATTCCGGAAGTCCCGGGATCCGGACATATTTCAGATCTGAAGCCACTTCGGTGATGACTGAACCAATTTTCACTAACCTAGTCTCAAATGGAAGGCATAATATGGAGTGTTGAACCCTCCATCTACTCCTCCACTTCCCACCTCTCACCCCTCCTTCTCTAACCAACCCACCCTCTCTCTCAGACCAACCTTCCTCCTGCATTTCCTTCATCCAGCCCGTATGCTAAAATAAGTTAGATGATTCCCGACGCATCCTCCCCCTACCACTAACTATATCCCTTCCCTTCTTCACCATGAAGATAACATGAAGACAACATGGAACTCACGCTGATTAAGCTATATAAAAATAATATTTTTGTTTCAAGTATGTCAGTGTCGACATGTTGCTTATCAGGTTCGTGACAGTCGTGCACTTATATATGGCATTAAATCTTAGTTTGGATAAATGAGAAAGGCACAATTACACCGCTAGGTGGATTAAAACAGGTTTTTAACATAGCATTTTCTAGTGGTTAACGGGTGCTAATAACAAACTGTTATGCTATTGTTGTTCAGTATTGTTTGCCATTTCATAGCGGAATGACTTAGACCGGCTCATCGGCTTCAAATTGTTCTGCTGTCGCTGCTCACATTATTGGATGATAAGCGACCAAATCGACCACATTCAACACAAAGTGAAGAAAACATAGCGGCGGTAGCCGAGTGTGTACGCGAAGATCGCGAAGAATCAATAGGACGCTATTGTCAACAGCTAGGTTTGTCGTATGCAACAACTTGGACTGGTTACTGACGCACTTGAAGCCCGTAGTCTTGATAATATTTGGCTCTAACAGGACGGCGCCACGTGCCACATCGATAATGTAACAGCGGAAGTATTGCGTGAGAACTCCGTTGAACGTTTAGTTTCTCGCCGTCGACCTATCAATTGGGAGCCTAGATCGTGCGACATCAAATATCTGGATTTTTTTACTGGACCTTGTGAAGTTAAAAGTCCATGTGAATAAGTCTGCGACGATTCAAGCTCAAACTCGAATCGGTCATCAAAAATTTAACCAATTCAATGGCCCACCTCAAGCGCTTCTATGGTCAACATTTAAAATAAATGGCAAAGACTGTTCCTTTAAGTGATAATAAAGATTTCGCGATTTAATTCATTTTTTAACTTTTTTGCTTATTTAACCTTTCGGAAGTCGCGCTATTGCACTGAGTGCACGCTGCTCTGAAAATCTAGCGAAATAGCCTTAGCGCACCAGCGGCTGCTCGTTCAGTAGGCCATTTGCGCGACTTCCGGAGGGTTAAGAAAAGCTCATGATGAATAGGGACTTCTGATCTTTTTTGAATAATAGATTAATGAATAATCGAATCTTATATTCGTGCTAATTGATTTGTTCGATTAATCAACCACATTTAATCGATTATTCGAATATCTTGTTTATTTGGCAATATATAAGCGATTGATATATAATAGGTATTGGTAACGTGGTACGATATTTTTCTGCACGGGTATTTGAATATAATTAGTAGTGTAGGTTTACCACGTACCCTCATCAATAGAAATAAAACTAAAAACATAGCTCCAATTTGGTCCAGTTTTTAGTTTTGATACTTACTTGACTATCTTGTGATACGACGTTTCTACTTATAGAGATAATAGGATTAGACCGTTATATGCATGTGGCACACCTCACATCGCAAAATGAAACGACAATGCAATTTTTCAAAGCGGTTCTATCTCCAACTAACCACTATAGGATCCAATGAATAAAATGTAAAACTCGATTGTCGTAGTACCACCAACCAACGTAAAACAAGGACTGGGATCCGAAGCGTTGACAAATACCAAGCCGCGCACGGAGCCTGTTGGGCACCAGGGCGCACCCACAGTATTTTTGCCCCTTGTCAAGCGGGGCTCTGACAGGGAAAACACTAAGAACACTGTAAACAGGAGTTTGGCGATGGAGGTGGTGAATCCCTTTGCCAAAGGGGGTTTGGCGAGGTCTTCTCCCAGAGGGGGGGGAGGAGCGACGGTGGCTGCAACCAACAGCACCAGAGTCTCTTCAGTGGTGGTAGGGGATAGCCCTATCAACAAGTTGGGGGGGCCACTACCCGCGATACGGGTGGTAGTCAAGCAACTCGATAATATCACCGAGTTTACAAGTGGAAAGCAGAACATCAGCAAGGAACTGAAACAGAACCTGCTGGTGCTCCGCTAGGCTGTTCGAGTCGCAAGACAAGATCAGGACGCTTATATCAAACGGATGGCTGGAAGAGAAAAGGACGAAAAAGGCGCCCAAACTGAAGCCTTCACCTTCCTTGGAGGAGCTACTATGGCCCAAGAGGAGATCGAGTTTGCCTTGACGGCCAAAGAGAGCAAGACAGCGCTTAACCCGAAGCGGCCCAGGCAGTCACCAGGCAAAGGTGCGTGAAGCAACGCCAAACGACGCGCAGCCACAAAGGCCAAGCATCGTTTGAACTGTGCAAAGGATCCCGAAGGGCGTCGACCCGAGAAGGTGACTTCTCGGCCCAAGACGGCGAAAGACACCAACCGGGCGCAAAGTGCCGGGCCACAAGTGGGTACCAGCCAGCCGGTGCCATCAGCACAAGGGGGCGAAAACCCCTGGCAGCTGGTCAGCAGGGCTAAGCGGAAGTCGAACGCATCTCGACTCGCAAAGAAGGTCAAGGACAGAGGAAAGGCTCTGATGGAAAAAAACCGACAAGGACAAGTATGCCGACGTCCTTAAATCGAATCGGGCGGCCGAAAGCCTCTCGGCTCTGGGGCAAGATCTGCGCAGCGTTAGACGTACCAAGACCGGCGAAATGATCTTGGTGCTGAAACGAGATGCGCAAACTAGTGGGGCGGCGTACAAGAAGTGGGCCAAAGAGGTCTTGGGTGACGGCGCTCAGGTGAGGTCGTTGGCTGTGGAAGTGATCCTCCAGTGCAAGCAACTGGATGAGGTTACGAACGCAGACGACGTAGTCTCTGCCGTCATGGAGCAGTGCGGTGCATAGATTAAGCGGACCTCTGTACGCCTAAGAGAGGGACTCTTTGGCATACATGTAGCATATTTCTGGCTACCGTTTGATCATCGAGAGTGGGAAGCTGAAGATCGGCTGGTCAGTATGCCCAGTAAGCATACCCCAGCCACCTTCAGTGAACAGGTGCTATCGGTGCCTAGAGTCCGGCAATAAGTCCTACGACTGCAGGAGTCCAGACAGAAGTAAGTTGTGTCGTCGCTGTGGTGAGGAGGGACACAAAGCGCAGAAATGCGATAGGGTACCAAAAAGCCTTACCTGCGCCAGTAATAAGCAAGACAGTAACCATGTTATGGGTGGACCTTCGTGTCCCTTCGGTGAGGCCAGTAAGAAGAAGCCGTGCAAGTAACACAGCTTAATCTTAACCACTGTGCATCTGCCCAGCAGCTGCTGTGGCAGTCGATCTCGGAGTCGAGGACAGATGTCGCCATCCTATCCGACCCATACAACATCCCTGCCGATAACGGTAATTGGGTAGCGGCATTTTGTACAACGGGACGGTTCCCGGTACAGGAAATGGTACACTACTCTGCGGAGGGTGTCGCGATTGCCAAGATCAATGGTGTGTTCTATTGAGGCATGGATTGACGTAACGTTTGTCAGCCCGGGTCTGGTTCCAGACATGGACTGGAGGCTAGACGAGGGCTACACCCATAGTGATCACCTAGCAATCTGCTTTAGGATCAACTATGGTGTGCAGCATCCGAGGGCGGGTGATCCCTGTCAGGTACGCGGGTGGAAGACCAATCACTTCGACAGCGAAGTTTTCATCGCGGCCCTGGGACTGGAGGCCAACACCGACAGTCTATGCGGGAATGCGCTGGTAGCTGTCCTAACACGCGCGTGCGGCGCCACCATGTCGAGGAAAACCTGCCAAAAAATGGCAGACGCCCGGTATATTGGTGGAGAGCCGAGATTGCAGCCCTATGATCAGCCTGTCTCAAAGCTAGACGTAGGACGCAACAAATCCGCCTGTCAAGCAATCAGTTTGGTTTTCGTAAGGGTAAGTCCACGGTGGACGCAATCAACTCAGTGGTAAAGGCCGCCGAGATAGCGATCCAACGGAAAAGGCGAGGTATTCGATACTGTGCGTTAGTGACACTTGACGTGAAGAACACATTCAACAGCGCAAGCTAGGATGCCATCGCGCTCTCGTTACGCCGGCTTTGCCTGCCAGTGGGTCTGTACCGGATCTTGGAAAGCTACTTCTAGAACCGTGTACTACTATACGAGACCGATGCCGGTCAGAGAAGCGTTCCTATTACCGCAGGAGTCCCGCAAGGTTCGATTCTGAGCCCGGTATTATGGAACCTTATGTATGACCGGGTTCTGAGACTAAAGTTCCCTCCTGGTGTCAAGATCTTCGGCTTCGCCAATGATGTAACCTTAGAGGTCTACGGGGAGTCAATCTCCGAGGTAGAACTGACTGCAACACGGCGAAATGGATGCAGTTGTTCAAGTGGGAGATGTCGTGATCACTTCAAAGCGGAGTGTGAAGATTCTTGGGGTCATCATAGATGACAAGCTGATCTTCGGCAGCCATGTCGACTATTCGTGCAAGAAGGCTTCGATGGCTGTTGCGGTATTATCGAGGATGATGTCCAACAGCTCTAAGGTGTGCGCCAGTAGACGTAGGCTACTGGCAAGCGTTGCCGTATCTATCCTTGGGTATGGCGGCCCCTCCTGGGCGAGAGCACTGGAGGTAACCAGTTACCTTCGGAAACTGGAGAGCACCTACCGCTTCATGTGTCTCAGAGTGATATCTGCCTACCGCGAGTGGGATAACTCCTCGAAAGGACCCACTGGCTGATACCTAACATATCAAGCTGGGTGGGTAGACGCCATGGAGAAGGTCAATTCCATCTTACACAATTCCTGTCAGGCCATGGCTGCTTCCGACAGTACCTCCACAGGTTTGGGCACGCGGAAACCCCCGTCTGCCCTGACTGCCAAGGTGTTGACGAAACCGCTGAGCACATACTGTTCGTATGTCCTCGTTTCGACGTCAAAAGAAGAGCAATGCTTGACGTCTGCGGCCGGGACACAACCCCTGATACCCTTATCCAGAGGATGTGTCAAGCGGTGGAGAAGTTGTACGCAGTCTTGACTGCAACCACTCAGATTGCCTGCAGGTTGCAGAGAATCTGGCGCGCCGAGCAGCAGACGACAAGCATGACTAACTTGTTATTGGTTAGTTATAGCGGAAAGGGCTGAGCGCGGAGAAGTGAGCGAATGGTCTGCTCATGCTGAGGCAAGTGTGGCGCAGCGGGTGGCAACCGCGGTAGTCACACCGAAGCATGGCAGAAGAGTGAGTGAATAGACGTACGTATGGACTGCCCATGCCGAGATGGGAGGGTCGTAGCGTAGGATGTTGGTACCCATCGGTATTGATGCGTGGCGTGGCAGAGGAGTGTAGGGTGAGCGTCCAAGTTAGTATCACTTTGTCAGCCTCACATGGAGTGTTAGAGCGAGCGTCAGAGTGTGACAGAGCGAGCACCCAAGTAAGCCTCATACTGGATGTGTGCGTGCGTGAGCGAGAGTGAGTGAGTACATTAAGTACTGCCATCCCCCCCAGAAGTAATGCCGTTAGGTAGTGCCTGGGGGAAAGATGGCGGAGCCCAATGGAGTTTAGTCGGTATTACCCGTTAGGTGGTTTAGTCCTGGTCGAGACCGACACTCGAGTACACAGCCGTGTGGTAGCTTGGCAACTACTAAGCACGTGTACTGGGTCAGTGCGTAAATACATTCTCCATTGTAAAAAATTGTAAGGCGCGATTCAAGCGCAGACTGAACGAGTAAACGGCGAGAATACCAAAACCAGTTCTTCCGCCCTTCTCATACAAAGAGTTTTTGGACGTTTGCGCACCAAGAAACTTTCAGAAAAACGTATCGTTGGAGTCGAAAATGAAGAGCTTGATAGAAACAGGGGGTTTATTCGACTTGAATGATCAGAATTCTAATACAGTTTTTTTTTCAAAATTTTCGAGAAAACTATATTCAAACTGCTTTACCTACCTACTATTTAAAAAAAAATCTGCGGAACTCGTATTGCAATATCAGACATGGAAACAGCTGGGCAAAAACATGCCACCGGAAACCACACGCGCTCATTACGCAACGAGGTCATAAATCTTCCAACCGCCCAAACCAAACACCTCCGCCTGTCAGTCAAAAAACAATTTGTCAAAAATATAAACAAAATAAATCACGCACTTCCATCGAACTCACAGGTACCCTACCTATTAACAGTAGTCTGTTCGGAATTCCAACTAAAGATAACCCCGTCTGGAGCTCCAACTCGAGTCTGTGCCACTTTTTTGGCAGGTGTCAAAAAGGGGGAATAATCCACACATCGGTTGTAGGTAGGTACACTCATAGACCACTTTCTCATACAGTAGGCCGTTGGTTATGGTGTGTAGCAGAGCAGGCTCATGACGGATGACGGACGGCGCGGTGCGGTCTGGCGAAATTGCGGTCGGCCTCAAGTCATTCCGCTAATAAGCACCGGGTGTACTTACGGGGTTATGTACACTAACACTGGGGGGAGAGATAGAGAGCGAGAGAAAGGGAGCAAAAAAACTACTCATGCTTGATGACGTTGCCATTCGTTCGCAAGTGTGACCCCGCTTGTGGGTAGGGGAAATGAGAAGGGGAGCGATGCTGGATGCGGGTATGAGTGTATGAGTGGTTAGCACAACTCCGCATGATGGTTGGCATGGTGCCAAAGAGTCTCCGTGAATTTTCTCGCTCGACTGCGGGATTCATTTATTTTATTTCATTCGGGGAAATGGGAGACGGGGACCATTCATAAATTATGTTACGCATACAGGTGGAGAAGGGGGTATGAAAAATCGTTACATTATGAGACAAATAAAAGAAGGGGAAGGGCAGTGAATTTAGAGAAATTGTTCGTGACAGAGTTTATGAATGGTCCAATAAAATCATCGGGAGAGTCGGTAGAGTAAGGGAACGGTGGACCTTTCGCTTTTTTATGACGTTTTCGTTGCATAATGCATTTTGCCTTCGAACAGCGCAAATTATTACGTTCACATTTTAGTCAGGACTGTTGGGAATTAATTTTTTGTTGTATTCCATCAATAGATCGTGTTTTTTCAATCATTTTTCGCGAAAACCCTCCAATTTCGAATAACATTCCCATTGAAGCTGAATTTTTCACATAATTGACCTTTGAATTGGAAATATCTTTCATCAATCGAGGATAATTGGTCTTTTGAATTACCTTAATTATAGTTGGAAGAGAAGCAGATATAGATTAAATCGAACGCATGACCTTTTTAATTATTCAAGAGTTCTTGAATCATCTCGGGTATAAAGTAAATTGTGTTTCCCCTGAAGATTTATATATTGCAAAACTTGATTTTACCTTAACTAGGGTACTTCTATTTAGCTTGAACCACAAAACTAAAGAAAAACGTTGTGGAATTTGAATTATTTCGAAAAAAATCGCAGCTTATTCGTAGAACAGTCACAGGGTTAATGTAGTGCTCCTACGCTGACACTTTGAATGTTTCCCGTTCTTCGGTATCTTCATATCAGAACCTTAAGTTCCTCTATCACTTCTATGGCAACTCAGTTTTATTCGATTGCTATTTCGGAACATTCGAAACCCTTGACAATATCAAAGTAATCTACTTCAAGCAGAGATAATTTGAAACGCAAATATTTTCACTGTACTCTACCCTCCAACCACCCAATTTACTAACACAACATCTCGCTAGCGATAAACCACAAACACTCATCTCGGCGAAGTGAAGAGAGAGAACCCCACCCACTGCACCATTGTACCATAATCCGCCTCCGTTTCAATCCAGAATCTTGATCTGATTATCTATTTGTTCCCGATAGTGCCAGTGAAAGGCTGATGAGTATAGCTCAAGATGGTTCCTGCATTGTTCGCTGATGATTATGATGATGCGCTGTTATCCTTCCAGTTCCACCTACATTGTTATAGTAAAATCGGGCCACCAATTCGACCCAGCTGTAGGGACCTACATTTTTGACATCGAGTGGTGTTTAGCGTGAATGGATTTACTTTTTCCTGCCCTAGATAATGTTGGGGTAGGTTAGAAAAATATTTCAAGTTGTATGATAGAGATAAGTATATTGTCGATTTCGTAATCGATTGCAAACAGGAGTTTAAGCATATTATCACTCTATTTCAATTGTTACGACACTCATTTGAAACCGTTGATTAGAACAGTATCAACTAACGTGTTGGCTTCAAGCAATAGGGCTCGCAGTTAGAATTTTCGTTTCGCTGAAAAACAAGCATTCCACAATTTTCATGCATTTTTTATTATTTTGGGGGGACCTAAACTAACCTATCTCCATACCTGAGCAATGGTTTGACCCATTAACTGATGCTGTAGCTCTGGTTCATAACTTCCTATACCATCTGCATGATTCAGTCCATGTGTTGCTCGTTCAATACTCAAGCAACGAATGGAAAACAGTGGTCGCGCTGGACTTATACATACAGCCTTATTCTACATTACGACGAATTGATTTTTCGAACAACTGTGGTTCGATCGAATCTGACTTCTATTTAATTTTGCAGAGCAGCATTGAGATTGCAAACCCCATTCGTCCGAAAAACCGATTCGTCGTGATGCAGAATAAACTTAGCAATATTTGTTTGGGTCTCTTAGGTACTCTTTATTGACGGCTGTGTGTAGAATTATTTCTTTTTTATTCGGGAACTTTTCCATTTTGACGATTTTTTCAATGGGCTACACGCAGAAAAGATTTGTAGTTTCAATAAAAATATGCATTAAATTGAATAAATAAAATTATTGGTTGCGAGATAAAAAAATTATTTATTGAATTCTATAAAATTTATTTATTGTTGCGAGAAAAAATTTAACGTTCCGTTTTTATTGAAATTAAAAATATATTTATTAAGCAAAAATTTGTTGTTGTTCTAATAAAAAAATTATTTTCAAACCAATAGGTTTGTTGGTTGAAATGATAAACAATAAATGGTAGGATTCAATAACACATATTTTTGGTTTAAATATTCTAAATTTATCTGCGCGTACTTAAATTATTATCAATATTCAAGTCAGGTGTTACTGAATCGATCAGTGTATGAAAATACGACTAACTAAATTGTGTTTTATGAAAAAAAAAATGATACCCAGATTATCAGAACAAGTTAATGATTTTTTCTAGGTATCTTGAAATGGTCGTTGTAGGCAGCGTTGCCAACATTTTTTTTTCAAAAAAACGCGAACCTTTCTAGAAAAAAAAACTGGATGCTCGGAAAAATCCTACTTTACCCTTGTAATGTTCAAGTCAACGATTCAATGAACGTAATTTTAAGTAAACACGTATGTTCCAAACCTTTTATTGAAAATTTGAGTCGGTTTTTTGATATTGTTATCCAAATTTTTAAAAAAAATGTTAAAAGATTTGAATTTAAATGTAATTCTAATAGTTACAGTCGAATTTTACTGTTTTGAAGGTTTTCAATCTACACATCCACAAAATCCTAAATTTAAGACCATTTGCTAAACTTGAGGATGCGCCTAATACTTTCTTACGATACTATAGCAACTAGCTGAGAATTCAACAAATGTTGATCAAAATTTTTGACACAATGTACTGCCACCTTTATGTTTGAGTAAAATTCATTTAAAATCAAATCAAAATGTACATTCCTGTACCGATTAAGATCTTATTCTGCGGCACTCTGCATCATCCCATCACTTGTTTGAAAATTCTGTGAATCAAGTTACAATTTGTGAGAAAGAAAATTAAATAAATGAATATTAAAAAAACTGGATAAAACTGGCTAAAATTTCAAAAAGCTGGAAGATTTTTCCGATTGTCTGTTTGACTTGATGTTGTAAAAAAACTGGAAGAATCCAGTTTAAACTGGAAGGTTGGCATCGCTGGTCGCCAGTTTGGGTCTTTCCGAAATTTGCAGGAAACTTACAAGATTTTGTCAATTTTGTTCATATATGAAGTGTAGAATATGGGCTGGAGTTGGTGTTAATGCTGTAGAATGTTTTGTTTTTCAGTCAATAAATTTGCAAAGTGAAAGACCATACTGGTGCAGCTTCTCCGAAAAAACGTTATTGGAAACTAATTCAAACGCACCCTTGATTTCAAGGAATACTGATGCCGTCTGCTCTTTGCTAGCTTATGCCATTTAAATTCTTGTTGAAAGTAACGCTAGGAAATGTGTAGTTGACAGTAAGCAATTTGCTTCGAACCAATTGTCGAGGATGAAAAGGCTCATTTTCTTGTATAACTTTCGGATACACACAATCGGTCGATACGAGTTGTGCTCGGAAGTCGGTTTTCCTGGTTTTGGGATAGTGACGGTTTCACGTGTCTCCAATCATAAATTCAACAAGCGCACTTCACTGTGTCAGATAAATTTTTCAACAAGTTGAAATTAGTTTTTTTATAAGACTGGGGCATCATTGAGATGAATTTGAACTCCAGCATCGAAAACGGTGACTCGTTTGCCGTTTACATCGTTTTTCGGTCCGACCGAACTAGTTCTCACAGTAGCAGGAACCATAGAGACGAGGTTCTTATTGCAACGCGTTCTCGCTTTAAATCAACTCTTAAATTAACTCATTCCTCCTAATTGCTCATGTTTAGAACAAATATCTAACACTTTCAAAATCTACGTTATTCATTTGCATAATATATATATTCCTTCGGATCGAACCAGCGCAAAAACATGCGAAAAATTATTTACGGGAAAACGGTAAAGCATACAGCAATGATGTCTTCTGGAATGTTTTATAACGATCCAAGACCTTCATTTGGATGCTATAATTATAGTGATTTATCCCCCTTAAAGTGAGTTTTTATATATAACTTTTTTCAAAGTATTAAAAACAAGATGAAGTTTTCAATAATATCGAAGAACTTGTTTTTGCAAACAGGTTTACTGAACACCAAAAATCTCTGTTTTTAATACACTCGAAGTTATTGACCGTTGTTTGTGAATAGCCCCTGAGAAACAGTTTTTTCAACATAACTTCTTAAATATCATAGATAAAGCTTCAGTATGTTCGATAAAGTTGTTTGTATTATTACGATACATGTTTTTGCAAAAGAGATCATCGGTCTATCTCTTGCGACTTAGAAGTTATTGAGTAATTTTTGGTAGAATTAGCAAAAGTTTTGAAGAAGTTAACTTTTGAACGAGCAAAAAAACGGGCAGCCAGCTTTAGTTGCAATTAGAAGTGCTACGTCAACATTATAAAACTCAATAGAGTTTCCTTCTCTATCGTTGTCTCCAGTAGAGTTATAGATGACTTTAAATAACTACTTGTATTTGTATTTATATTTGTATTTCAATTTATCATCTGACACGTAGTCTTAATGAATATGTCAAAATATCAAAACTTAAACTTAGATTAACCTAGAGCTACCAATTTTAGTAGCAAACCGACTAGAATCTTCTCCAAAATCGAACAAATCCTCCACTAAAGCAAATATGCGGATACACGATATAAGCGGTTCGCTGTATCCAAATGATGTTCAGTGGAATCTTGTCTGCAACAGCGTTGTACTACGAGATGATCTGGATGGTGCACGAAAGTCCATTAATGACAATAGATGCGGTGCGTCAATTTCTACATTCAGCAGCTTTCCAATGAACAATGCTTGTTGGGTCTTCCTACGTCGTTGCAGCGTGTCAAGTCCTAATAATCGATATCGATCAGGATACGGAGGCAGATTCAAAGGATCACGCCATGGCAAGTTCTTCAACTCTAAACGAATGAGTCGTTTCAGTATGCGTTCAATCCTCAGACACCAAGACGTCTGATGTGGACACCAAACAACAAAGGCAGTTTCCAATATAGGACGGACTAAAGAACGGTAAAGTGTTTTCAGGCAATACGGATCGGTGAAATCCTTCGCAATCTTAGCGATGAACCCCAACTGACGAGTAGCTTTTGGAATAACGGCTGAGCGATGTGCCTCCATTGGTAACTTTGAATCCATCAGCACACCTAGGTCCTGAACTTGCTCGACTCTGGTCAGTGAAACACCGTCAATGCGGTAGTCAAATATAATCGGTGTTGCAATACGTTTGCCGAATGTAATCACCACATATTTGCGGATACTTACAACTAATTTGTTCTTCTGACACCATAAAATGAACAAATCCAGTAGAGCTTGAATACGTTCGCAGTCCTCGATCCAATGTACAACAAAATATAGTTTTAGATCATCGGCATAAACTAGCTCAGTGGTTTTCAACCTTTTTGGTTCCATGTACCCTTTTCCGAATATTGATCCTTATGATGAACCCCTTTCTGAAAATTATTTACCATCATTACTCTCCCAGAAAATAATGATTTTCAATTGAATACAAACCATAATTTTCCATTTAGAAACCTGTTCCTGTTCCACTCTCAGTAAGCATCTCAATTCTTGACAATAAATATAAAGACAAAATTCCGACGGCAATGGTAGGATAACAAGTTTAAATTCACCATCTACAACAGTCTAATTTACCCCTGGGGATGAATTCACCCCCGGTTGAAAACCACTGAACTAGCTTACAGCCACCCCGCAGGAACAGTGTAACATCATTGAAAAACAAAATAAACACAAGGGACCGAGGTTGCCACCTTGAGGAACTCTAGACGCGTTGGAAAATACAGTCGAAAAACAGGAGCCGACCTTTGCACGTAATACTCTGCCAGTTAGATATGAGTTCAGCCAAGTCACCAATTGTACCGACGCATCGAGACGGCGACAGTTTGCAAAGAAGTATACAATGGTCGATTTTGTCAAAAGCAGCTTTCAAGTCAGTGTGAATTGCGTCAATCTTAGGTTTGTTTTTAATCAGTGTGATGCATGTCGAGGTGAATTCCAACAAATTTGTCGAGACAGATCTTCCAGGCATGAAACCGTGGCGTTCAAATGAAATGTAATTTCGAGTGCTTTTCTGAATCATGGTATGATTTCAAGTAACTTTGAAGCAGTCCGGTTTCTCTTCTTGCTCAGATCAGAAGCTAGAAATCGCTCAGCTGCACAATGGCGTAACTATATCAAATCCATGGTCAAAATTATTTCACATGTTTTTAAGCGTTTTTATATGATAACAAGTGAAGAAAAAGGGTTTTTCGTGGTTTTACACAATTTATGACCAAAATATGAAAATATTAAACCTCCTTGCAGTGCAAAGCCGAAAATAAACGAAGCATTAGTATTTTTCAATGTAAACGTGTTTTTAGAGTAATCTATCAGTTTGAGGAAATTTCGCATTGAGATTTAGTCTGTTTCAACTGTTTTCATAAATTAAAACATTTTCTTGCAAGCTCATATGTTTATTTTGCTTTTCTGGTTTTCTTATAGTAGAAAAAAATGTTCAATTTTTTGTAAATTCGGTAATAGAAATCTATCCAAGTGATTATCGTATTCAATCTGGATTATTCACGTTAACACTTGCAATCCGGAGACAAGAAACTGAAATGAGAAGATTGCATAGTTTGTTTGATGCTTCACTTACGTTTCCAAGCTAACTTGAGTACGTTACGTTTCATATAGCAAGATTAATGGAAGTTATATTTCATACTCTTTTATATGGCTATCGTGGTCATAATAGCTCAATTTGGCTAATGGACGCAATCTAACAAAAATAATATGGGGGACTCAATCAAAGCATTCTTGTCATATAAGCTTGAGCGTGAGCTTGTGCGACCACCCCTGGCCGCTACTTCGATCTGGACTAGCTGAAGTTGCACAGGGAATAAGTAGACAATTATGCTTGGGAGTAGCGAAACATCTTTCAATGTGCAACTCCTGGTAATCCTAAATTGTTTGTTGATCAATACCGGCGCCGGCTAGGCCCTAACGTAGATCGCGGGAGGAAAGTGAAGGAATGGTTAGTCCTATACTTGCTTTTGCTAGAGGCCGCACTACTGCGCAATTCACAAGTATCACGGGAGGAGGGTAGTTGTTAGAAAGTATAGAAATTGGATACTACTTCTTCTTTACCGACGCCAGAGAGGTGACTTCACTTCTGGACTAGATATCGATCCATCAACTCATGGACCGGGGATCAACCGCTTTACTTCCCTTCCGAAGGAAGACGTCACCACAGATTTTTTCACCTCAGGAAAATCTCAATGACCTTGGCTGGAATTGAACCCAGACCAACTGGAATGAGTGGTCACGCTTCCCGATCAGAACGACATAACAGAAAGCTATCAAATTTATATCTCATGTTGATATTTATTACTCACTGTGTTATTTTTGTGATATCCCTATCAGCAAGGCAAGCAAACTTATATCAAGATTATATCTTCTGGTGATATCATTGAACTGCTAATATGATTTTAATGTACGCATATAACGATGATGTTATAATATATTACATATTCTTTCACAATTATCTTTGAACGCTGTAAACTGTAAGCTGTAAACTGTAAAGCGGGCAAATGACCAGTTGGTTAAAGCCCCAATAAACAAATCAATCGATCAACTGTGAATGATTGTTATATTACACCAATGATCGTCTATTTGCTAATACGCTGAAGCCTCTTTTTATGATTATTTATTCAACTTTTTAAATCACATTTTTTTCGAAGTTTTTATTGATTTCCTTATGTTTGCGTTTTCCACATGGACATTCAAAGTTCCACGATTTTGAGAATCGACAAGTTTTAGATGCAAGAGGTCGGAAAACTTGAAAATAAGGTGTTTAACTTACTTGGTTGCATTTCGATTAAGAGATTACCTATTTTCTGAGACACTCGTCTGACACGCAATTTCGAATATGTATATGGCTTATGATTTCAATGTTGAAGCCTTTATTCAAAAAGTTTTGGAATCGCAAAGTTATCAACAAGCTATTCTAAAGAATATAATTTTCATATAAAACTTAGTATCAACCTCTCCAGATGACATAAAGAAACGCGGATTCATATAAAAAAGCATTCTAAACTATTTGTTATGGTTTAGTCAAATGATTCTAAAAATAATTTTCATTTAATTAATTGTGTATATTGCGAAAACGAATTTTCAGAACTTAAAAAACTGTTTGATATACACTGATTTCAACAATACCATTATGAATTTTGAGGATCTTCGAGGATCTTCAGTCCGATTTTTCCAATTTATGCGGGTTTTTCATAAACAACCGAAACTTGTCCAGTTTGTGTTTATCAGATTTTGTGCGTTCTCCGAATTACCAAAGTGTTGTAATTTCTTTTATTTCAACCCCCGCATAAAAATGTTTGAGTTTGAGATTGTTGTATCTTATCCAAGGATGCAAAATGCCTACCTTTTCTGCGGCTGTAATTTTTTTGCCTACATTCTCATTTCTCTCTCGATGCTGCTGTCATTCGCTAGTGCAGGACGCCCAGCACTGTACGGCTGCCTGTGTGCAAAGCAGTAACATGACAAAAAACTACTGTCCCCAGTACAGCCACCAGACGCGAGCGGTACAGCTTCTCTTTCCTTATTTTACATTTTTTAATATTTTCAATCTTTTTAATATTTTTTTCGAAAATGACGACAATGAATGTAGCTCATTTACGCCACGGCCGGCATCAACGCTTTCGTATGCGGGCCTCTCCCTTTGACTATGCAGAGAAAAATGTACAAAGCGAGAGAACAAACTTTACTACGCCACACTCTCACCGAGCAGTCGGAGTACAGCAGCAAAACAAAAATGTATTCAACTGCTGTACGGGAAAATGTACTCGGTTTGGCTACCGTTCTGGTAAGAGCTGTAGTGATACGTCGCTGTAGCGGGCTGTACGGCTTGTGCAAATGTAAATATACCGAAAAAAATGTAGTTTATCGGTACCGTTGGCATCCCTGATCTTATCATTCCACCTAAGACAGTTTGATATTTATAATAAACTGACAATTACTTTGAATGCGCATATGTACTAATGTTTCCGTTGTATTCGATGGTGCTTCGTTCATTTAAAAAAAACATCGAACTAACAAATTTTTGTAATAATCAAGATATTGATTCATTTGTAGAAAGTTAAAAAAGGAATAATGCGACCTGTTCAAATTGTTGAAATATTAATATTTGTGAGTATGCTGCATAAAGCTATCAATATTTCAAAATGGCCTAGAAATCTCTGAATAAATACACATCCCAGCTGGTATTATTGTTTGCTGTTACAATTTAAATATGTGTTTTAGATAGTGCTTGAAATAGCCAAAAACTTTAATGTAAAAATATTGAATAATTTCCTCCTTAAAACTAAATAAAATTTAGAAAAGAAAATGTATTTTAGAAAACATGAAATATTCTAAAATTCGTCACACCGAAGAATCCTCAACAATTTCTCGAATTTTATGATTATCTGTTGTAATATTCGCAGTTGATAGATTGAACTATTGTAAAAAATTGTATTTCTGCGAATTTATTAGATGTGAGATAATTGTACTGGTTTGCTTAATCTTCCCCATTTTAAAAATGCCAATAACAAAACCCCAAAAGCGACTTTATTTGAAATCTCAAAATGCAAGCCTCAAAACTTTAGTATTTGTTTCTTTGAATCTATTAGGAATCATAACATTTGTCGTTTTCTCCGTTAAATAATGTAGGTAAATTATCCGCTAAATGTTACCATATCGCATCGACATTATTACTAAAAACGTGTTTAATCCACCTAACAGTGTGATGAGACATTTCTTATAACTCTTATCACTCTTCGGATATTATATCGTTTGAGAGCATTTAGAACTTGATGCTTCGCAATGTTTTTGATAACACATACTACATGGGATAGTGGCAGGACTCAGAGAATCGCTCAAATCAGCATAGGACAACATCAGTGCTAGAAATCTCAAACCAAATCAATGGGAAAGCGAAAAAATGGCCCATAAAATAGACATACCAACGAATTATTGTTGATGCTCTGTTAATAAAATATCTATATTGTGGTGGGAAAACTGAATTTTCCTAAAGGGGTTATATATTGTACTGAAACAAAAAAAACGATTTTTTTTTAATCGATTTGAAGTTTATATTTTACTCAAATTTCCAACGCGACTGAGAACTAAGAAATCAACGCTTTTTCTTGAAAAGGACGATACTAGCAGTGATACCATTCAAAGAAAATCAACAGTGTATATTTCCAGACTTGGTTTTATTTCCTATTTGAGAACTATTGTATTTTCTGCATCCTAGATTGCATGATTCAGTAATCGAAACCCAAAACTTCATAAAGTATTTGAAATTATTAAATTAAAATTTGTTTTTGCTATTGAAATTGACAAAATGATAGTATCGCCCCTTTGGCGATTGTTTACTTTTTCGGTCCCATCCATCAGCATTGAAGTATCGCCCTTACGATTTTTTACAATAACTACCGTTTTACACCACCGATTTCGTCCGTGTTTTTTCAATAGAGATCATTGTGACTATTTACAGCTGGTATCAGTTTGATAATCCTAAAAAATACGAAAATAACAGTTTCGCCTCTAAACTGCTAGCAAAAAAAGTATCGCCCTGTTTGTTTGCATGGAGCGTGGAGGGCGAAACTTTAAATAAACAAACAAAAATACAGTTTCGCCTGTTATACTTTTTGCTGTAGTTTAAGAAAGCAATATCGTAGAATCCAAACTTTTAGGTTAATTTGTTGCGTTTCAAAGCCCTCATTCGCATGTACGAAAAAAAGCCCTATGTTTACATTTGTAAGTATCGCCCTTTTCACAAAAAAAGCGTTGAAATGAAATCGCAGCTCCTGATATCACGCTATCTCTGAAGTACATGCGTGCATAGTTTCAAATTGTACTTCGACATCGACTTTTTCTAAAGGTGACTTCCCAGTAGTATTCTTGATTTGAATTATTATCGCTAATCCTAATGCCAAAGAACAAATAAAAACCTCACGAAAACGAACCGTTTGGGAAAATCATCATCATTACTGGAATTTTCATTTTCACGAAACTTTTCGATAACCTTCCGTCACTTGCGTTAATGCACTGGGTGCACAGTAGGGTGACAGGAAAAAAATGACCCCTATCGGCCCACCTCTGCGTCGATTCCTAGTCCCACCAGGAGTACTTGTACCAAATTTGAAGCAAATCGGACAAGTCTAACTACCGGACCAACGGGCCTGAAGTTTGTATGGGAATTTTCAATTTACATGGAGAAAACCCACTAGCACGCATTTTCGCCGCTAGGTGGCACTGTATGCATCGTATTATCACTGTAAGTGAAAATAAGAAGGATAATTGAATTGTCTACAACTTAGTCGAAGACTGCAAGTAAATCCGACTTTGTTAAAAGAAGTTATTAAACTTTTAACGAAGTGATGTCTGAGTCAGTTTTGCATGGGGCCTAATAGTGCATGGTTGTGTATCAGTACTCGATTCACACGAACTAAACATTTTTGTGAAATAATCGTTAGGTTTAGCTCAATGATATGTTTACAAGAATTATAGTAAATAATACGAGTCATGCTTTGATTAGAAAATTTTAGTTCCACCTGTTACCGCATAGAGGGCGCCAACACTAACTTTTCAACGGAGAGAGATAGAAATTTGGTGTCTTCTACAAAGTTATAGAACAGGCATTTTTCAGTATTTCTTCTGAACATCTTGATACTCTATCTCTCTTTTATGAAAAGTTAGTAGTGGCGCCCTCTATGCGGTCACAGGTGGAACTAAAATTTTCTAACCAAAACATAACTCGTATTATTTACTATAATTCTTGTAAACATACTATTCGGCTAAATCTAATCATTATTTCACAAAAATATATAGTTCGCGGGACTCGAGTGCTGATACACAACCATGCACTGCTAGGCCCCATGCAAAACTGACTCAGACATCACTTCGTTAAAAGTTTAATAACTTCTTTTAACATAGCCGGATTTACTAGCAGTCTTCGACTAAGTTGTAGATAATTAAAATATCTTTCTTATTTTCACTTTTAGTGATAAATAGATGTATACAGTGCCCCCTAGTGGCGAAAATACGAGCTAGTGAGTTTTCTTCATGTAAATTGTTGAAAAATCCAATATAAACTTCAGGCACGTTGGTCCGGTAGTTAGACTTGTCCGATTTGCTTCAAATTTGGTACAAGTACTCCTGGTGGGACTAGGAATCGACTCAGGGGTGGGCCGATTGAGTTTTTAAAAATTCATCATTTTTCCGGGCAGTCTAGTGCACAGTGCTCTAAAAATCTAGCGAAATCGTCTTAGGGCACCAGCGGGTCTGTAAAGAATACTAAAAATTAATTTCTATTCCATAATTTTCAGTTCAGCAATTCGAGAGTTCGTACTCACCGCAAACCATGAAAAATAGACTACGTTGTGAAGCGATGATCACTATTTATTAAAAAATCACGGTTAAATAAAAAATAAAACTATTAAAAAATTTCAAATAGTTTATAATTTTCACAAACCTATTAGGAAAAATTGTGTAATAAGCTTTCGTAATATTGTGTAGGAAAAAAGCTGAAAATTTGAAAAGAAATCTGAGGATTATGATTGATTACAGAACTCTGGAATTTTCTATTGGAATGTTTTCAGGCATGAATTTGATATTGATGCTATTAGACAACTGTGAAATCAAGACCAATAGATCAGTTATATATCAGGACCCCATTCCGACAATTTATCAAAAGTCCTCATGATGTTAACAACAACAGGTTATCAATCTACGGATCAGATAATGTTATTGTAATACTGAATTAAATCAGTTTGCATCAATAAATTTTCAACTCCAATCCAATATTTTTTTTGTGTGGTGGGGGGGGGGGCTGTATGGTGTTAAAACCTTCTCTTGGCTACGCCGTTGCTTAGAGTTATTTATTTCGCTTTTCATTTTCCGAAAGGTTTCAGATCGATCCGATGGTCATAAGTTAGAAAAATTGCAGTCAGAAGGTTCGCACAAATGAACATTTTTGCACTGATAAGTTATCAAGTTCCTTCCAGACAGCTTGGAAGTGTTCGGTGATTATTTCTAGCGGTTGCAGATAGAAAAATGAAATACAAAATTCGATTTATCGAAATAATGTTTGGCTTATTTCAATGGATTATTACTATATTGAACAATAAATAGGCGACGAAGAGTAATCCACAAACAACAAGCCATAACTTTTAAAGTATTCAAAATAGATATTTGAAGTCTTCAGTAAAGTTATTCGCAAAAGTAAGAGCTACAAATTTGCTGAAGGCATCATTTCGTTATAATCGCTTCCAAGAAAATTTGTGAAAATATCTCACTCATAGGGGGATTAATCAGCAAAAGCACAATACCAAAGGAAAGAGCATATTACCTCCATTAAATTCTCCGAAGATACTATTGACCTAAAATAAGCCGTTTTGGCGTTAATAATAGATTACATGTTTTTGGTGATATTTCTGGCAATGGGAAATGATAGAAATCTTTCGTCCGCATTTAATGTTTAATATCTCTTTTGATAATAGTCCGATTTCAACAATCTATAGCTTGTTCGAAAGGTATTCGTTAAAGCTGTCTAAAAACATATAAATTGTTAATCTATATTGTCAATTTCGGCAGATAATTTAAAAAACTGCAAAAAACGCCATTTTTATGCATTCAAACATTCATATCTTGGAAACTAAACATCAGAATCAAAAACAAATTAATAGCGTTCATACTGTTTTTTAGTTCTTTCATTTAAAATTGGTTTGGATAAGATCGGTTCAGCCATTGCTGAGAAACACGAATGAGAATTTGTCCGTTACATACACACACACACACAGACACACACACACACACAGACATTGTCCCAAATCGTCGAGCTGAGTCGATTGGTATATAAGACTCGGCCCTCCGGGCCTCGGAAAAAATCTTGAAAGTTTGAGCGAATTCTATACATTTCTTTTATAAGAAATGTAAAAATCGTGTAAATCATGTTAACGTACAAGAGAAACACTGAATCCTAATCTGTAAAGATATTGTAAAGCTATTCAGTCTATTGTAATATAGGCAGCTGTAGTAGTGAGCAAAACTGTATGAAAACAAAGCGTATTATACAAGGAAAACAAGCAGTCCTTTGGCTTTGGCAAAGTTCAATGTGTGCGTTCTGGAAACATCTTCTGCATCTATAATCGTTTTGCCCTTGACGAATGCGTAGAATATTATGCTAACATTAAACATCGGTCGCAAGCAACGTCGTTGGTTCACGCAGGAAACATCCCCATAAAACTCAGCGTGTCATATATTCATAACAATCAGCCAGTATGTATGCAATCATTTAACAAAACTATAGAAAGCTTTTGCTACATGAAGCTTTTTGCTTCCAAACGAAAAGCGCCTTAATGTATGCTATATTTTTCTATTTTTAGACCTGCACACTAAATTCGTTGATACTATACAATAGGTAATAAAAGCTATATTGGCCGTGGGAGAACCTAACAACATTTGTTATAATGCTGATAGAAGCCTATCACAGGTTGTTATATTTTTGATATATACTAGAAGAATTTCTGTTATGTTTTCTGTTATTTTACCAACTAACGAGACCAAAGCTGTAATACAACTTGTTATCATAACAAAGTAACTCAGTCTGTAATAATTTTGTTATTTCTTTCTGATCGGGTATGCAGCTCACCTGGGTTTGATTCCCAACCCCGCACATAGAGTTAGAGATTGTTCTAACCCGTAAAAAGACATATGACCCTATGGTTAAAAACCTGTATAAGCAACATAAAAAAATGTTTTAGGAGATTTTAACTCTCACGGCACGGCGTTGAGTTCCTATTATAATGATAACCGGTCTTCCTTAATTCACAATCTTCGCAATAACTTCAATTTAACAATTTTGAACAAGGGTGAAAAACACGGATTACTCTCCAACCAGCGCGCCCAAACGCAGAGATAGAGCACGGGATTGAGTTCTATTTTGATTTGCTTGTAGCGCAGGTGATATATTGGGCCAAATTCAGTAACTCCTAATGAAATTCACTGCTATCAGAAATTATCTTTAGTACTCACTACATGTTTTTGTCAGACTAAGAAATGTAAGTTAATTATATGATGTTTTGGATATAGTACACACGCAGCATACATCTATTTATACAGGTGTTAATGTGGTTGAAGTAATAACCAGAACAGAACTAATGAGTGAACGAATTACGCTTAATTTGCTGTGGCATTTCGAGACGCCGAGAATGTTTGCAGCTTGTGGTGGATTGTTGTAATTAGATGCGTTCGAGATTAAACATTCATTAAAATGGTTTCGATTGTCCGACTTGACGAGCCGGTAGCAACTTATGGTGCAGGGCGCATTTTTAGCAGAATCTTTATTTTTTACTTCATCTTACTGTACCTTGTCATCATTTATATATGTAGGTTTCTAAGGTCAGCAAGGAGAAAATTTGGTAGAACAAAGGGTACAAAACCTATATCTAAATAAGTTATGGAATTTGTGTTCTCATCAGAATCCAACGCTGACTTAGTGCCAGGAGTTATTAGTTCTCATTGGTATAACAAACCATGTTTGTGTTCGTTTTGGAAACTAGCGTCAATCCGGCACTAGTTTAGTCCCGGCACTAAGTTAGTGTCTGATTCTGATGAGACGAAGTCGAAACTCAAATTTCATAACTAATTTATTGAAGTAAAAGTTTGAGATCTTGGAAGAAGTATAGCAACAAAAATTCTTTAATGTAATTAGTTTGGTGGTTAAGCCTGCTTGGAATTATTATTTACAATTTAGCCTCCCAACAAATTTGATTAAAGACTCAGTTCCTTCAGTTAGTTGAAAATGCTATTGCAATCCAATTTGTTAAAGACATAATATATTTAGCTTCTATATATTTAGCGAAACAAATATATTTCAAATTTTTAGGTGTAGAATTTACACACGAAAAATTTTCAAGTGTAGAGTTCCAACGTCTGGCCTGAAAAGATCGAAATAACTCTTCAGATTCAGTGCATCGAATACCGGTAGTAAAAAAATTGTCTTTGCATGCCTCCCACACTGAACCAAAACACTTTACACAACGTCAGTAAACAACCAATAAAATCACTGCCTCATTGACAAAAATCCAATCATCGTCGTTAAATTGTCCGACAAAACAGACCCAATGAGCCACGATTTACAGCTCCGCCGAAGACATCTGCTCCAGAGCAGTACTGAGCAGACGTCGGTGGCGATGGCGACAACGACAGAGTAGCAAGCAGAGTGCCATACTAAATTTCGCTATTTTTACGATCTGAACTCTAGCATTCAATAAACTACCGGAAAACTGAACCTCCTACCGATTCTGCTGCTGTGCTGGTGTGGGACCAGCTGGTGCGGGAGTAAAACCGATTCAATAATAAGATTGAAACATGAGTAAACAAAGCTCGTCCGTCTGCCAGCTGGCGGGGTCTCAGATTTTCCCACCAAATGTTCCGTCCATTCGCCGCTGGATTCGGATCGTTAGATGTCGATTTTTATGATGGTTTCTTTTCCGTGGGATAGGTTCGGGTAGCGCCGAACCGTATAGGGTTCGGTACGGTTCGTGGTGAATAAGCCATTGCCACTGCTGGTGAGTTTGTTGCTTTTCAAACATTTCACGGCAAATCTAAATATGTATGAACGTACCGGCTTGTTTGGTGCTCAGCTGGACAGATTTTTTATTGCTATTATTATTGGTTGGTAAAATCGTATAGTTCAAGAATAAGCGGTATATTTCGTGCTTTCTGAAAAGGTTTTTAAATGAGTGTCGACTTGTATTTATTTTTTCAAACCGTGTTAAATCATAAAACAACATTGTTTCCATTAATAGTCCTGATAGAATCACTAATGTTTGTGTAACATTTTTTTTATATTTTAAGGGCACAGATTGTAGTCCTAAATTTCTAATCTCAAGACATGATGGGAAAATGATTTTTTACCGGTTACTTGATATTTTTTTCAATTTTAGCGTTTATTTGACGTCAATGTTAAGGACGGTATTGAATTTAGAATTTTCATCCACTCATGTTACCCGTTCGTTCGGCAACATATATTTCGATGGAGACGAATAGTACTTTGTGAATGCCAAAGAACCGCATTACATCAGCTCAATGATATGAGAATTCAATTCAAATCGAAACATTGTGCATGTAGGTAATGAAACGGTGACACTCGTAAAATATCTCCCAGCTACTTTCTCGGAGTTTCAGAATTTCCATGTTAGTCCGTATACGTCGGGAAACGCTCTGCTGCTTTCACAAAAAGAAGAAACTGTTGATAGGTTTGGTCGTCAAGATTTTACCGATGTACGAAACGAACACCACCCGGGTGAATGCAGTGATCCACCATCCGGAAGCTATCCTAATGGAACGGAGCAAATTGAATCTAACCGCCTGAAGGTCGTCGTCATCCTCATCGTTGTCGTCGTCGTCGTCGTCATCGTCAAGAGTTCGTTATTGCAAGTCAGGGTTAGAAAGAAGGAGACAGCGCACAATATCGACTGAAATGTGGAACAATTTTTGCAAGCATTGGGAAAAATGTTATTATATCCGAGCCACGGCTCGGTACTTGCCAGCAGTAGCAGGAGGTAATACCGTCTTCTAATAGCGTCCTATATGTGCTGTACATAGTGAAGGAGCAGAGCGGAAGTAGTAATAAACTCAGCGATTCTGCCGAGGAAGGTTACATATAACCGAATGATTCTTGTATATTTAGAATCCTACATGATAAGTTATATTGAATTTAGCAGAAATTGCTGGTTCTTTATTGAAGTATAATCATGTAGGATCGGGATTGGGGATATCCAGTCTTAATACTTTCAAATTGTTAAACAAATTATTGACAGATTCTATCGATATGAACAAAATTTCCAAACACCGAACCGAGCGGAACATTCCTAATCTATGCTACTTTCGCCAATAAATTCTATTACCCTGTACATGTTTCGACATGTACAGGTTTTTACGCAGATCGATCTACAACCTAAAAATATGTTGCCACCCAGAAGGAATGCCCGTTTCTCGACTTGGCAATACCTCATTTATTTCCAATTTCCAGGAAGATACCTGTAACCCGCAGACAGGCAGCCACTCTACATCTACCAGTTTTGCAACCGGCAGCAGCTAAGATTCTCTCATATTTGCATTCTAAATTCCTTCCCTCCTCGCTGTTTGGTGGTACGCATCGACCATCACGTCGCGGATATGAGTTATTTGAAGCGAGCGAGCGGGAAAAAGAGCAATTTAAAATCAATTTCAGAGCCGAGATATTCGCTTTCCCATATTTTTTTCTTATTTCGTTGTAGGTTTATCGTTTCACCTAATATTTTGGGGATACATATATTTAGGAACATGTAAGGAGATGCTTGTTCATTTTTGCGTGATTTTTGGTACACTGGTAACGAAAGATTTATCTTCTTAAATATAACATTAAATTGAAATTGCCCACATATATGATATCTAATATATGGAGCCCACTTGACATGAGATATTGAATGGATAAAAATATTCACCCAAAAATAACTTGGTAGAATGTAGTCTATTTTTGGGATTTTTTAAAGATCATATTTAAAGACCATATTTCGCTGTGGTATTTGGAAATTCGCTTGGTTAAATATAAAATAAACACTAATTAACATGAGTCAGAAACTGTGTGATCAATCACAACAAGCGTAGGATTCCGCGATTTATCTGGTCAAACATAAACCGAACATGTGTAAAATTTTCTATCTCAATCTTTCAACCACTGTTTCTTCCTATCATAAAACACCAAGCTGTTGTTGTTACCATTCAAACTTGCGGCCTCAGTTCACCTCCCACGAGAGAATCACTGTCAAAGAGACCGACCAGTTTTTATTGGAAATAAATGTCGTGGCGCTCTCGAGTCGCAAAGCGCAATCCCAACAACAGTGTGCTCTGTTTACGAACCAGAAACTACAGTAAAACTGATCGTTTATCCTCTAATAATAAATCAACAAACAAATCAGCCGGTCGCGTCGAGTCTCAGTTCTATTCAGATTCACAAAAATAAGCAGTCGATGATCCACTCGCCGACCGGTCCGACTTCTCACGCCAACCCGTCCCGCTTGTAGCTTTAGACGAAAATTTGCGTGAATCTGCGCTTTTAACTGGGAAGTCGGGTGCAGTTTGCTCGAAATAATCTTAATTATCTTTTCGGCCAATAGTGACACATTCCTGGCTGGCGCATTTAACCGACAGAGGAACATTAATCATCTGAATCCGTTTTGTCGCATTTCTTCGTACCTCATTTCAAGTCGTAATTGTTGAAATAATAGTAATCTTTCGCTGGCACATTTTCGTGGATGCTCTCTTCGTTTCTAATGCAAGGAATGCGATGCGGCAGTAAAATGGGAGCAGGGCCGCACAGTGGGACCAATCTAAAAAACGCTTTTAATCCATCTAACAGTGTGATGAGACATTTCTTATAACTCTTATCACTCTCTTCGGATATTATATCGTTTGAGAACATTTAGAACTTGATGCTTCGCGATGTTTTTGATAATACATACTACATGGGATAGTGGCAGGACTCAGAGAATCGCTCAAATTAGGACAACATCAGTGCTAGAAATCTCAAATCAAATCAATGGGAAGCGAAAAAATGGCCCATAAAATAGACATAGCTACGAATTACTGTTAATGCTCTGTTAATAAAATATCTAAATTGTGGTGGGAAAACTGAATTTTCCTAAAGGGGTTATATATTGTACTGAGCCAAAAAAATCGCATTTTTTAATCGATTTGAAGTTTATACTTTACTCAAATCACCAACGCGACTGAGAACTAAGAAATCAACGCTTTTTCTTGAAAAGGGCGATACTAGCAGTGATACCATTCAAAGAAAATCAACAGTGAATATTTCCAGATTTGGTTTTATTTCCTATTTAAGAACTATTGTGTTTTTTACATCCTAGATTGCATGTTTCAGTGATCGAAACCCAAAACTTCATAAAGTATTTGAAATTATTAAATTAAAATTTGTTTTTGCTATTGAAATTGACAAAATGATAGTATCGTCCCTTTGGCGATTGTTTACTTTTTCGGTCCCACCTATCAGCATTGAAGTATCGCCCTTACGTTTTTTCACAATAACTACCGTTGTACACCACCGATTTCGTCCGTGTTTTTTCAATAGCAATCATTGTTACTATTTACAGCTGATATCAGCTTGATAATCCTAAAAAAAATACGAAAATAACAGTTTCGCCTCTAAACTGCTAGCAAAAAAGTATCGCCCTGTTTGTTTGCATGGAGCGTGGAGGGCGAAACTTTAAATAAACAAACAAAAATACAGTTTCGCCCGTTGTATTTTTTGCTGTAGTTTAAGAAAGCAATATCGTAGAATCCAAATTTTTAGGTTAATTTGTTGCGTTTCAAAGCCCTCATTCGCATGCATGAAAAAAGCCTTATGTTTACATTTGTAAGTATCGCCCTTTTCACAAAAAACGTTGAAATGAAATCGCAGCTCCTGATATCACGCTATCTCTGAAGTGCATGGGTGCATAGTTCCAAATTTTACTTCGACATCGACTTTTTCTAAAGGTGACTTCCCAGTAGTATCCTTGATTTGAGTTATTATCGCTAATCATAATGCCAAAGAACAAATAAAAACCTCACGAAAACGAACCGTTTGGGAAAATCATCATCATTACTGGAATTTTCATTTTCACGAAACTTTTCGATAACCTTCCGTCACTTGCGTTAATGCACTGGGTGCACAGTGCTCTGAAAATCTAGCGAAATCGTCTTAGGGCACCAGCGGGTCTAATTCAGAGCTATCTTCACGGCGAGTTAAATCTGCAAAGAATACTAAAAGTTAATTTCTATTCCATAATTTTCAGTTCAGCAATTCGAGAGATCGTGCTCACCGCAAGCCATGAAAAATAGACTACGTTGTGAAGCGATGGTCACTATTTATCAAAAAATCACGGTTAAATAAAAAATAAAACTATTAAAAAATTTCAAATAGTTTATAATTTTCACAAATTTATTAGGAAAAATTGTTTAATAAGCTTTCTTAATATTGTGTAGGAAAAAAGCTGAAAATTTCAGTATTTTCTCTATCTGCAATATATAAACCCTTAAGTATACCAATTAATTGGTATACGAATTGGAATAGGTTCGCCAAATTTTGGAAGAAGTCTATTAAATAACCCCTTGAAAACTACCTAAAAATTGTTGTAGTTCGATGCAATAAAAAAATCTCCAAAAATGAAATGTACCTATTAATGTGAAACACAGTGAATAATACATACAATAAAGACCCATTTTTATCAGTCTCATGGCGTATTTTAGACTGACAAAATGGGGACATTGACTAAAGCGGGCAATTTTTTTCTTTATAAGAAACTGAAGCTGTTAAAATATTCTTCCCGTCCCTTGATGTAGTCTGATAACTATTTCTGATTATGATGAATTTTTCATTTTTGCATATTTCCATCTTAATGATAAGGAAAACATGCTCAAGAAAAGATTTACTCGAATTCAGTTTTGTTCGCCTGCTAGAGCCCATCAAACATATGTTCATATTTGGCTGATAAAATCGGGGTTTCAATGTATTATAATAGATATTCAGCATTCGAAAAAGTTTCTTGTGAACGAGTCTAGAACGACTTTGTTTCTACTTACTTGAAATCAGCGGCGTAGCCAGAAATTCGGTTTGGTGGGATTTTGGTGAAAATCGATCATACTGTCCAAACGGCATAATTCCGAAACCGTAATTTTTGAAGTTTTAAAATTATGCAGAATTATTTTTTCAGAGAATAGTAAAAGAGTTCGTGTCTTTAGCGAATTTGTTGAGACTTTATTGTAGTCATGAATATTAACCTGAGAAAATTCACCATAAATACTTCTTGGACGATATACCGTCAAAATTATTTTATCAAATGATGCGCTGTTTAACGTTTGTAAAACTCATTGAAGATACTAAACCTCCGAAATGGGCGGTTTCAAAATGATGCTATCTTGACCTTAAATTATTGTTTTTAAACATTTGACCTATACATATAATTGGTCATACAACAAAAATCAAATGCTCATCAAAATCGATCAGAACCTTCTAGAATCGAATGTAAATCGTCTTTTTTTCATAAATTTCTCTCTACATTCGGAAAGTGTTATCCTCGTTATTAATCATATTACGTTTTCGTCTCAACCATGACGAGTTCCCAAAATAAAAACCTGTTTTAATCCACCTAGTGGTGCAATTGTGCTTTTCTCATTTGTCCAGACTATGATTCCATGGCTGATTATGTACAATACAATGGTGGAAATGTTCAGTACGATTTGCACATACATACAATGGATCGACAGCCACGATCTTGAGATACTATGTGATACTGAAACATTGCTTGAAGCCAGCGGCGGATCATGGAGAAAGATCCGGGAGGTCCGGGTCCTGCCGAAAATTTTCAACTTGTTAAGAAATTTTAAACTAGTTTTAATTTTAAAGTAGCAACCCCTCACTGCATACTCCCTCCGGGCCGGTATGATTGTCGATTTTTAGAGTGATTGCATAACCTTTCTATATGAGAAAAGTAAAAATGTACCAAAGTCCAAAAAAGTCGATTTTTGTCAACATCTCAATGTTTCATGCATTTTAAAGTCATTTGGCATCAAAAATACAAATTTGATTTTGAAATTTTTTCATTTCAGTTTATATGGGAATTTGCTGTGTGATTGCACTCTTCAACTCGTAACTCCGGAACCGGAAGTCCAATCAATAAAAAATTCAATAGCAGCCGATGGGAAGGTTGTACCTTTCATTTGAGACTAACTTGTGCAAATCGATCCAGCCATCTCTGAGAAACAGAGGTCACATTTTTTCCACATACACACATACATGCACGCAGACATTTTCCGATCTCGACGATCTCAGTCGATTGGCATATGACACTCGGCTCTTCGGGTCGGGATTAGATCAACGAATTTTAGAGTGAATGAGAAAGGCAAAAACATTTTTAGCAAACGTTGAAAGTTATGCATTTTTTTTTGGTGAGCAGTTCTATATTTCATAGACATTAAATCAATTTTAACTTCGCTTCCTATTAAATAAAGACCCTTATTACAGTACATTTCTTCAAAAACGAGCTCAATTTGAAAATAAATCTGAGGATTATGATTGATTACAGAACTCTGGAATTTTCTATTGGAATGTTTTCAAGCAGGAATTTGATATTGATGCTATTAAACAACTGTGAAATCAAGACCAATAGATCAGTTACATATCAGGACCCCATTCCGACAATTTATCAAAAGTCCTCATGACGTTTACAACAACAGGTTATCAATCTACGGATCAGATAATTGTTATTGTAATATTGAATTAAATCAGTCTGCATCAATAAATTTTCAACTTCAATCCAATATTTTTTTTGGGTGTTGTGGGGGGGGGGGGGGGGTTTGTATGGTGTTAAACCCCAAAATCTTCTCTTGGCTACGCTGTTGCTTGGAGTTATTTACTTCGCTTTTCATTTTCCGATATGTTTCAGATCGATCCGATGGTTATAAGTTAGAAAAATTTGCAGTCAGAAGGTTCGCACAAATGAACATTTTTGTACTGATAAGTTATCAAGTTCCTTCCAGACAACTTGGAAGTGTTCGATGATTATTTCTAGCGGTTGTAGATTGTAAAATGAAATACAAAATTCGTTTTATCGAAATAATGTTTAGCTTATTTCAATGGATTATTACTGTATTGAACAAGAAATAGGCGACAAAGAGTAATCAACAAACAACAAGCCATAACTTTTAAAGTATTCAAAATAGATATTTGAAGTCTCTAGTAAAGTTATTCGCAAAAGTAAGAGCTACAAATTTGCTGAAGACATCATTTCGATATAATCACTTCCAAGAAAATTTGTGAAAATATCTCACTCATAGTGGGATTAATCAGCAAAAGCACAATACCAAAAGAAAGGGCATATTACCTCCATTAAATTCTCCGAATATACTATTGACCTAAAATAAGCCGTTTTGGCGTTAATAATAGATTACATGTTTTTGGTCATATTTCTGTCAATGGGAAATGATTAAAATCTTTCGTCCGCATTTAATGTTAAATATCTCTTTTGATAATAGTCCAATTTCAACAATCTATAGCTTGTTCGAAAGGTATTCGTTAAAGCTGTCTAAAAATATATAAATTGTTAATCTATATAGTCAACTTCGGCAGATAATTTAAAAAAACTGCAAAAAACGCCATTTTTACGCATTCAAACATTCATATCTTGGAAACTAAACATCATAATCAAAAACAAATTAATAGCGTTCATACTGTTTTTAGTTCTTTCATTTAAAATTGGTTTGGATAAGATCGGTTCAGCCATTGCTGAGAAACACGAATGAGAATTTGTCCGTTACATACACACACACACAGACATTGTCCCAAATCGTCGAGCTGAGTCGATTGGTATATAAGACTCGGCCCTCCGGGCCTCGGAAAAAATCTTGAAAGTTTGAGCGAATTCTATACATTTCTTTTATAAGAAATGTAAAAGGTGGGACAAAACCTATTTGAGGCCTTAGATGTCATTTTAGAGCCAATATTTCTTCGTAGGATATGTTCACAATATTATTCTGCAACTTTTTAAATAGAATATTTTGTTGTTGGACTAAAGTAAAGTACCCGAGCAAAAATTGTTTTTCAAAAAATTGTTTTAGAGGATCGATGTCTTCGACAAAGTTGTAGAATATTATGTTTTGAATAACTTCTTCTAAGATACCACAGACATCAGACCTCAAATTTGAGGCAAAATTGTTGTTTTTTTGAAAATATGATCAAAAATTCAGTTTTTCTATATTTCCATGCTATAAACCTTAATTGACTAATTTAATATGTTCTACAAACTTGCAGGTAACACTAAAATACAACTTTCAGATTTCTGTTTTTAGGTGCACTTTTGTGCAGCCAAACTTTGGCTATTCCGATACTCTATTATCCGTAGAATAAAATTAATACTACGTAGAAACAGGATATAGTTGGACGCGTTGTTTAGGTGACCATTCATGTACGACGGTTTATAACATAAAATGTGTTTATATTATTTTTAATTGATATACATTATTAGCTATTAACAAAATCTTATATTTTGTACGCACTTACAAGCATGTAGAACATATTGAGTTGATCAATTACGGTTACAATATGGAAAAGTGAAAAAATAGTATAAATTTTTTTAATCTGCCAAAGAACAACGATTTCAGATTAAAAAATAAATCTACCGTATGTATAAGGTATTTTTAACAAAAATGTTCGAAATTGAATATTATACAACTTTGCTGAAGTCCTTAAGCATCTAAAAAAATAGAAATGATTCAATTATGTTGTGAATATTTTTCCACACACTTAGGTTCTATAATATCCAAGGCCTCAAATAGGTATTGTTCTACTTTTATGAATTTGTAGAACTAATCTTATTGGTTAAACTAAAGTAGAAATCCCGAACTAAAAAAATCAAATTTTCTTTAAATGGTTGAGGTCTTCAGCTAAGTTGTCAAATATTGTATTTGGAACAATTTTGTTGAAAATACCATTTATTTATTTTTTGAGCCGAAATCGTTGTTCTTTGGCAGTTTAAATTCAAAATTTATATTATTTTTTCACTTTTCCATATTGTAACCGTAATTGATCAACTCAATATATTCTATATGCTTGTAAGTACGTACAAAATATAAGATTTTGTTAATAGCTAATAATGTATATAAATTAAAAATAATATAAACACATTTTTTGTTATAAACAGTAGTACAAGAATGGGCACCCAAACAACGCGTCCAACTATATAACATGTTTCTATGTAGTATTAATTTTATTCTACGAATAATAGAGTATCGGAATAGCCAAAGTTTGGCTGCACAAAAGTGTTTTAGGTGCACAGAAATCTTTGATGAAAATAGAGTAAATTTATATGAAAAATAGTTTTAGAAGCCAAAATATTGATTTTAGGTTATTAGTTCCTTCAACAAAATGTTGTATTTTGGTGTTACCTGCAAGTTTTTAGAACATATTAAATTAATCAATTAAGGTTTATAGCATGGAAATATCGAAAAACTGATTTTTTGATCATATTTTCAAAAAAACAACAATTTTGCCTCAAATTTGAGGTCTGATGTCTTTGGTATCTTAGAAGAAGTTATTTAAAACATAATATTCTACAACTTTGTCGAAGACATCGATCCTCTAAAACAATTTTTTGAAAAACAATTTTTGCTCGGGTACTTTACTTTAGTCCAACAACAAAATATTCTATTTAAGAAGTTGCAGAATAATATTGTGAACATATCCTACGAAGAAATGTTGGCTCTAAAATGACATCTAAGGCCTCAAATCGGTTTTGTCCCACCTTTTTTGGATTGGTCCCACTGTGGGCCGGTGTTACACTTTTATCCCGAGTGGGTAGTAAGCATAGGGTCAGGGGTATATTACTAGGAAATGTCACATTTTCACAATAAACACGCTAGCATTCACATTAATTCATTTGCGGTGCGTTTGTGCAAATGGAATTGTACTGTATATTCATAGATGTTTTCAAATGTGTCCCTGAGATACATGCGTGGTAGATATTAAATTTTTTAAACGCTCCAAAATTTCGAGTAGGTAAGTACCTACTCGGTTATTTGCGAGTGTGTGGCACTACCCATAGGCTATCGCTATCCGCCGGCCCTGAATGGGAATTAGACTGAACGTATCACCGTTTGGTGGATTTTCGTCCCTGATCCTACACAGGCGGTGAGATTGAACGGACGTGCTCTATGATCTTACAAACAAATTTGGGCTGGCACCGCGTCATAACGTCCAAAACGGAGTCTTTATAGACACAGAACAGATCAAATTAATCACCAAAATAATAAATAATAAGCCTTGTCGAACCTCCCAATTTTCTGTCTTAGAATAACGGTCTCAATGCATAGTCCTGAAACAGCTGCTTCGTTGCCTTCACATAGCTAGCTACACGTAAAAAAAAATTGTTCCCGAAATCGTGAATAAAGTGCCATGAATTCTGGAACAATCACGTTTTTACGCTACGAAAACAGGACCATGACCAAAAATTATTTTCTAACTAATAAGTGAATGAGATATTACAATCACCTTATGTTTCTTGTTAGACATGTTTTGTACATATCTGGTAAAAATACTTCGTCATAAACACATTTTTTCGAACATGATTCTTGATTTCTAAACATGTCCAAAAATGAGACATGTTTATAGCGAGTGGGTAAAATGAACATGTGGCGGTGGTAAAATGAACAGCTTCTGGTGACCTGCAAAATGTCCTGTATGTATGCAATGCGCAGCGTTGGAAAGCATTTTCCGATCAATGCTAATATCCCAACAAATCATGAGCTTTGCATACACACAGGGCATTTTGCAGGTAAAATAATTGTCACGGAAGAATTGAATTTTCATGACGTAATATTAACCATTTTACAATCCAGTGGCATCGAAACACATCTACAAACTTGGGGTTATCCATGGGTGTTTGAACTTTTAGGATCTGTTTGAGAGCAACTATGAAACTTGTTCTATACATGAGATGTGATTATATTGTCTAAAATTTGATTTTTTTTCGCCGGCCCGGGTGTTTTTTCCCACACACTAAGTACTAAGAAAATAAATATTTTACATTAAGTAGTATAGTCCTACGTCTACAGTTCGTGCAAACCATAGGGCTGCCCCTTGTAGTTTTTTCATAGTTATAGGAATAGTAGTTCACAAAATCAAAATATTCTGGCTATTTTTTCACGAAATTCGGAATTTTATTCATGAATCCATTCAATCCACGAGAACTAATTCATGATCCCTAATGTATTAGTCACGATCCAATATCCGTGCTCGTGAAATGGTGCGCAAAATCATCAAATATTATTCATGCATTCGTGAACTGGTTCACGATCCCTAATATATTAGTCACGATCCAATATCCGTGCTCGTAAAATAGTTCACGAAATCATAAAATATTATTCATGTATTCGTGAACTGGTTCATGATTCCTAACATACTAGTCACGATCCAATATCCGTAAGGGAATGTAGTCTAGGTTGGGACGGGTTCGTTTAGAGGCTGATATCTTGTTTCCATGACAATATTTTTTAGCTTGTGGTACACTATTTTGTGGATATATTATGTGGCTTAATATCTGCGAATGGAAAATGTTTACTTGCAATTTTAAATTAGACTCAGGATCAATTTTCTACCTAGCGGCAAAATGATCAAAAAAAGTGTCGTATAGGTTGGGACTCTTCAAACAATTTAAATAATTGAAGGCAATTTAGACTTTAATGCATTATATTTATTTTTTGGTTAATATTTATTTTTTAATTGGTATTTTAGAATAACAATAAGTAGGGTAAGGTGGGGCAAATCCGACCTAGTAAATGGTCTTGGCTGTAAAATGCTTATTTTACATCGGATCAAGTCGTTTTATATACCAAATTAAAGGTTAGACTCCTGGGCAACTTTCTGTATATAGCATTTTATTTGGATCTTCGGAATATCTTGAGATACAAACGTTTTACAAAAATGTTCATTTTTGCTGTTTTCAAAAATGGTGGGGTAAACCCGACCACCTATGTTTTTGGTTGATTTAGTGCAGATATTACTCAAATTTTATGGTTTTTCAATGATAAATCAATGAATGTTGTGTTATTGAATTGTAACATGAAGAAAATGGAGCTCAATATCAATCTTGGAATGCTAAAATCACGAGCAGTAGCACGTAATGATATCCCCATTTGCATCGGAGCAATTGCTCGACGAATACTATAATCATCACGTTTTTGTGTCTTTCGTTTGTAATTATGAACCTTTTTGCATAAAAACAATAAATAATAACAATAAAAATATATTTCGATTTGATAAATAAAAATTTTCTTAGCAAAAAAGCGGTCGTATTTACCCCAATATTTAGAGGTCGGATTTGCCCCACCGCGTCATTTTTCATTACGATGCAATTAAAAAATACATGAAAAAGGTTGAACTAAATTCATCTATGCACTTTGTAGGACTTAAATCAAAGAATTTAAATCCACTTACATTTATTATGCAATCACTTTAACAATCAAAAATGTCCTGTAGTCAATGATGCACAAAAGTCAAATCAAAAGTTGTAAAAACACACTTTTTGTCGTATGAGTATCTCAATGTAGACTAATAAAATGCTGTCATACCACTATTATGATTATTTTCGCTTCTAATTTTTGGTAACAGAGGGGGGTCGGGTTTACCCAACGGTCGGATTTGCCCCACCTTACCCTATCTGAAAGACTTATTTACTTCCATTTGACAAAGTTAATCTGACTCACAGTTTTTACTAGGATCTAGGATGGTCCACAATGGCGAAGTAGCGACTACGACGGCGACAAAGTGTTCCCTATTTGCCAGTTACTTCTCGAGTGTCTTCACTACTACTGATGCGCCAACTGCCATCGAGCTCGACAACGCGTCCCGTGATATTCCTGTTGGTGCGGTGGATATGGATGTATTCACCATTTCAGAACAATCGGTTCTCTCTGCAATACAAAAAAACGAAATCGCCGTATGCTCCAGGACTAAGTGCAACGCCTTCAGCAACATCGAGAACTACCGGGGAATCAATTCGCTGAGAGTCGAGTCAAAAATTTTCGAATCGCTTATCAACGCACAGTGGGGCCGGGCCGGTCAAAACCTCCAAAATTTATTGTCGATTTTCATACCTTTTATATTTTTTCTTAAATGTACATTACCTAAAGCTGTATTCGCCAAATTTTTGAGTCAATCGATTGAAAAATAAAAGTGCTACATTTTTTTGAACCGTACAGGGTCTTGAAAATCTGCAAGAATTTGAGTGACAAAAAGTTTTTGTTCATTCTAATTCATCTCGCTTTAATTGGTACTACAATGATAATTTAACAACACATATTGGCATTTCTAATAGAAAATCATCTCAGGAATTCAATGGTGTATTTCGATTTGAGAAATAATGAGTACTTAAAAAGTTACCAATAAAATCAATATAACTATGTTGTTCAACGCGGACTTATTTACATTCAGAGTGTCATCTCTTTATCGGTAAAAGCGTGTTAAAGGATCTCATCTAGTACAACTGACGTAGAATTTTATCTAGTTTTCAAAAATCATGGTGCCATCTTGCGCCGTTTTGCGCCAAAGGTTGATATTTGGATATTTGTAAAATTAGTTTTTTTCATGGAGACGCATGGTATTTCTTGATTTCATGAAATTTTCCATTATTATTCACCGGTGGATTTCTTTTTCTGAACTCTGCTTGTAAATTCAGGGTTTGGGGTGATTTCCTTGATACAAATATAAGTATGCCTTAACCGTCTTGCAACTATGACTCGTGTTTCTACATTTTCACAGTTATCTGCAGTATAGAAAAATTCAAATATATAGAAGCTAACCAAACAAACTAACTGCAACTATTATTATATCTTCCCATGAATCCTATCTCTTTGGTAGGTATTGGTCGTTAGCTTTACTGGTGGCCGATGAAAGGTAAACACGTGAGTGTAGGAAGTGTTCTTTTTTACCCCATTTTTTGTTATTGGCCAGTAATGCAACATTTTTTTTCAAGTGCAAACTCCCTATTGAATCTATCACAATCAACAATCAAATTCAAAATCTCCCTCAAAAATTCACTTCCAAATTGACGAGAGTTTCAGGCAAAAACGTTCACGCCTCTATTACAAAGCATACACATACAGTGCAAAGCATGCTCAGGATATTTTCGCACGAAAAACCAAGTCAGTACCCACAAGGAGAGATATTCATATCATCATTGGAATTGAAAATCAATGGAAAAGTATTGAGAGGCTTAGCTGCAGTATGCATCGTATGAGCAACTGTGAATAGAGCTTAGTACGGCATGATTTGAGATTTTCATCATAATCAAATAAACCTGTCATCTTTTAATAGCTTTGACGATAACTATAAATAAATAAACCAATAAAACAAAAATTTAAGTCATTCTATCAAACACCTTAAGATATGCTATCTTTTACAACTATTCTAAACGCATACGTTTATAAATTAGTACATAAGGACTATCTCTTAAAGAGCTATGAAGGGATGATTTTTTCTACGATGATATTCAGATTGGGCTGAAGATCTACAAACAAATGTATAAAATTACATCATTTTTTATTCATCAGATTTCGATAAATTGGAACCATCCTAGCTAACTCGTTATCTGTATCTGTATCTGTTTTGAGAAGTTAATAAAATTCACTTTTGCGAAATTTAAAAAAAACTTTTAGAACCACCCTAGGCTGTCTAATTTTCATTTTAGCGTCCTAATTTAATCAAAATCGAGTTCAGCGCATCAAAATTACCCTTTGATAATATTTTCAGACATTTTAAACTACTTTTGAGGTTTTGTCCAGCTTTTGTATGGAGTGGATCCACTGTGCAACGAGGTGCTGTTCTCTGCTAGTAAACATTACATAAGCACTTGTCAGCACGGATTCTTTCCCGGTCGATCGGTGGAGACGAAACTGGTCTCCTTCACATCCTTTTGTGCGGAACAAATGTTCAAACAACTGCAGGTGGACACGATCTACACAGATCTTAAGGCTGCTTTCGACACTGTTAACCATGAGATACTGCTAACGAAGCTTGATAAACTTGGATGCACTGCCCGATTCTGCCGTTGGCTTCGATCATATTTTGTTCACCGTAAAGTCGTTGTTCAAATTGGTGACAATGAATCTGAGTTCTTTTCCAACAATTCTGGAGTTCCTCAAGGTAGTACACTTGGTCCGCTACTGTTTTTACTGTTCGTGAATGATGTGGCTTTCGTCTTAATGCGTGGAGGGAAACTGTTCTCCGCCGACAACTTGAAAAGATTTCTAATTATAAAGAAAGAAGCCGATTGCCGTGAGCTACAGTATCTCGTTGATACCTTTTATAGTTGGTGTAAAAGAAACATGATGGTTCTTAGTGTTGTTAAATGCTTTGTTATCAGCTTTCATCGAACCAGAAACATGTTTACTTTCAACTACAACATCGCTGGAACTCAGCTGCAACGCGTTGATCATGTAAAAGATTTGGGCGTCATCCTTGATGAAAGGCTAACGTACACCCATCATTTCTCAGCGATCATTGACAAAGCTAATCGTCTACTAGGTTTTATGTTCAAAATATCCAACGAATTCCGGGACCCTTTGTGCTTCAAAGCGTTGTATTGTTCGCTGGTGAGCTGACAGTTGGAATTCGCAAATGTCGTCTGGTGCCCTACCATGCAACTTGGAGCCAAAGAATTGAAGCCGTCCAGCGCAGATTCATAAGATATGCGTTACGTCAATTGCCTTGGAATGATCCGCTGAACTTGCCGCCATACGAAGACCGTTGTCGATTACTAGGACTGCACACTTTAGAAGATCGTAGACACGCGTCGCAAGCTACCTTCGTATCTAAGCTTCTTCTCGCCGAATATGATGTTCCCGATCTCCTATCACAAATTAATCTCTACGCACCAACCCGTGTCCTTCGTCCTCGAACATTGCTGCAGACTGAAATGCGTAACACTAACTACGCTGCCAACAGCCCGATACTAACAATGGTCCGTCGCTTCAACGATTTTATCGACACCTTCGACTTCGTCTTTAGTTCTGCACAGTATAGAAATCGTTTGTTATCATTTTAGGTTAATTATTAGTAGTTTAGTTCATTAGGACTCATTGCCAGATGGACGTAAATTGTTAAATATATAAAAATACATAAAATACATGTAAAACTTGTACGCAATCTTGTATGCATGCGTAATTGTATGGTATCCCAACCTATACGACACGCTTGTCGTAACCAATTTTTCGAAGAAAAAAATCCAATGATGCAAACGCAAAACCCTGATCGGTAATATTTTAGTTACTTCTTAACACTTTAAAATTATTTACGTTGAAATTTTGATGAAAAAGATTCAATTTAGGATGGCGCAAACATCAGTACAACAAAAGATTTTTCGCTCGTTTTTTGACACTGCTTAGTGCGGCTGTGACAATAATGAACTATAACTTCAACTTGGTATAAAAAGTGAGCTACGATCGAGTCTAGTATGTGCTAAAACTAACAGATGGCAACACTGCATAGGAACGAAAATATCGAGCTGTCCCAACCTATACAGCGTCCCAACCTATACAACAATCCCTTACTCGTGAAATAGTTCACGAAATCATGAAATATTATTCATATATTCGTGAATTGATTCATGATACCAAGTTTAATAGTCACAACTTATTCGTTTTCGTGAAAAAGTTCACGAAATCATAAAATATTATTAATGTATTCGTGAACTGTTCCATGGTTCCTAGTACATGATTTACGTTCTATCTAGTATCTGTTGGCGTGCTTGAGATATTTAGAAGATATCGCTAATCATTCACAATTTCATGCAACAAGGTGATGAAAATCATTTTTGTTCCATGCACTTTTTTATGAAATACCCAGCTGCTAGCGACCAGTAATAGGTATGAGCAGTAGATATAAAAAAAACTTTAAGAACCTCGAACATCGTTATTTATTTGATAAAGTTAATTGTGATGTCCGGACAGAAAACGAAAACTGCACTGAGAACCCAAAATAGTATGCGTGATATAGTTCACAGAACCAGATAACGCGAATGAGTCTTATTTGAATGATCCAATTCATATTGTCACGTTATTCCGAGTAAAAAAACATTAGTAACCAAAAAGTAATAGATCACGATAAGGCTAAGAGAATTTACGAATACCATGATAAAACTGCTGATATCATGAACATTAGTTACACTACTCTTTGAAAGTAAACTCTAAAATAAAATATCATGATAACATGAACAGAAACTACGAAAATCGTGACTAAGATTATGAAATCATGAACACAAATCACACAACTAGTGACAAAAATATCTAAAATCGTGACCAAGATCCTGAAATCATGAACATGAATTGATCTATTCATCACTAAAATATCACGATAACATGAACAGAAATTACAAACATCGCGACTAACATCCTGAAATCATGAACTTAAATCACACAACTCGTGACAAAAATATTTAAAATCGTGACAAAGATCCTGAAATCGTGAACATGAAGCGCTCTACTCATAACTAAAATATCACGATAACGTGAACGGAAATTACGAACATCGATCTTGAAATCATGAACATTAATCCCGCTAACGTCATGAGTATTCACAAGAATCGCGAATAAGCTCTTGAAATCATGAACAACGTTTGACTGTCGATTGTGTATTCCCAAATCATGAACAAGAATCACAACAAAAACTAAACATGTCCAGGGAACAACAACAGTAACCCAACCAACCATTCTATTGTAACGCCACGTATATATTCGGGGCGAACTGGTTTTTAGAAAACACATATAGTTTCATGAATACAAGGTTTATTATTCATAATTTTAGGAACTTGATCCCGGTTTTCGAAAATCGTCCAGTTCACGAAATCGTGACCTTTTGTTCACGAATTTATGAACGGATTTTTTTTCCGTGTACGAATGGTGGTTCCAGCAAATATTCAGTGGAACTAATTTACAAAATTTTGGCTTTCGTTTGATGTCTGTTGTTGACGGCTGTACCCGATATAGGCTGGGAAATTTAAAATTTTTAGGCGCTGTTTTTGAAAGTTTATGAAAATTTCTTTTCACTGCACATCAATATAACATTGGTGAACATCGAATAGTGCCTACATTTAGTAATACCGTTACACTAAAACCTCCAATTACGAACTCTTTTTCACGTAATATTCCATTTATGCGTCATTTTTTCGAATTAAATTCGAAATAACGAACTCTTTTTTTACGAACCAAGTTCGTAACCCGATTTTGTTAGCCTCATATTCAAAATGAAATCTGTTAGGGGGGATTAATTAAGGTTATTTTTAAGTAGTGGTACTGTTGGGCATTTCTTAACGAAATTAAATATTAATCACCTAAAACCAGAAGGCAGGGGGCACATAAGTTTTGCGATTGTTATTGAAAAGGAAGAAGGGGGGGGGGGGGGTCGAGTCCTACATCTGTGTATCAGAGACATGGTAGAGAGGGTGGACAAGGCTGACGGGGGGGGGGGAGGGGGAGGTGAGATATGAACTTTCAGTTTCATACATCGGCATCGGGAATCAGCGACAAGGATTACAGATCGTTTTCTCTCGTTAGTCCGTCGACGAACCGGCGCCAGTAGCTACATTTTTTGGCTTTCATCAAACTCTTCATGCGCGTTTCCGCCAACGCGTACTAGCTGGCAGCCCGTCCTCCCGGAAGGTCTTATACGTAGCGGCCTTCTCCGCGTACACGTCTGAGCACTCTTTATCCCACCATGAATTGGGAGGACGCCCGCGTGAGTTTGCATCTGGTACGCGTTTAGTCAGAACTTGAATCGCGGTATCGTGAATCAAGCCAGCCAGATATCGGATATCGCGGACGCGTAGCTTTTCCAATCAATATTTCGTGCGAGGTCATACGAAACATTGATTGTATTCGGTGGTCCTGAACCGTTAGCAATATTAATTACGATTGGCAGATGGTCGCTGTCGTGGGGATCAGAGACTACCTTCCACATGTAATCTAACCGCAGCGATGTCGAGCAGAGGGACAGGTAAGACGCTCGGACCCGCTGGAGGGGCAGAAATTCGTGTCATTTCACCCGTATTCAAAATGGTCATATTGAAGTTGTCGCAAAGCTCATGGAGTAGATCGATTATCGTCATGAAGGCAACACCATGCCATTCCGTGGGACTTGAAGTCACCTACAACTAGCCTCGGTGCGGGGAGGAGTTCCGCAATGTCGCTAAGCCGTCGGTGGCTAATTGAGGCTCTAGGGGGGAAGTAGGTGGAAGCAATGCAAAGGTCCTTGCCTTTAATTCTGGTTTGGCAAGCGACAACTTCAATACTTGGTGTCGAGGGGAGGTCGATTCAGTTGAAAGAATTGCACTTTTTGATCCCCAAAAGTACTCCTCCGTAAGAGTCTTCTCGATCCAAGCGAATAATGTTAAAATCATGGTGTGGGTCTATTTCTGAAATAAGCCATGTTTCGCACAATGCAAATGCATCACATTTCAAGTTATTTAGTAAGATTTTAAAGGAATCGATTTTCGGGATAATACTTCTGCAATTTCATTGATTAAATCCTTAACCTCGTTCGATGAATTAGCCATCGAAGGATACAATCGCTGAAAGGAGGGGCCATTTCGCTGTGAACGGTATCAAAAATGTTTTACTGCGGGGAAAAGGCTTATCAAGATGCTTTTAAGGGGGTCAGAAATATTTAAAGCTGTAATAATACGGTTCACAATGCCAGAGAAATTTATTAAGCCAGCGCTGTTTTCTTTCTTTGGCTGATATATGGGAACACTTGGGGTTTTTGATGTTCCTGGAAGTGCTGGGAACTCCTTTTCTGAGCTCAGGTTACTGAGCTCAGAAAAGGACATTTCCGACAACGGGCTTTATTGCTACAATGGGAGACTGTGTGTCTCAATTGTTTGCAATTAGTACAATTCATGACCCGCGGCACAAAGAGGCGAACATGTAGACGAAACTTGTCAAAAAGGAGGTAGTTGGGTAGAGCAGAACCGGCGAAGGTCACCCGATAAGAGTCTGAGTTGACAAATGTCTTCTTCCCGTCAGCTGCGACTGATGCTGAATGCAAACGTTTGCACTCCAGGATCTTCACTGGCTTAAGCATGGGGTCTTTAAAACAGCCAGTCCCATATTCTAACTGGTCCTCGCAATTCAGACTCGAATCGGAAACGACCCCACTGACTTCAACCCTGTTAGGTGGAACATACACCCTGTACTCTTTCGTAAAGGGCCCGTAGCCAGTAATATCATTTGCCTGATTTAAACTGTTAACAACCACCCGAAGCTTATCAGGACGAATTTTCGAAGTTTCAGTCACGGCCGTCAGAGCTCGAGAAATCCTTAATAGATTCAAACACTTTTTATCTTTGGTCCGGAAGAAGATCACGAAGGGCCCGGTGGCCGAGCTAGGTTATACTTTGAACCGGGGAGCCGGATTTGTTTCGACGTCCATCTCACCTTGAGATGAACCGCCGTCAGGGGAATCAAACGCACCATTAGTGAGTAGATTCGAATAACGCACGGTCAAACAACGTCCCACAGTGGCGGGTCTTCAAACAAAAGTCGGACAAAACCTCAAATGTTACCTAATTTGGCTGAAAATCACAATTTAAGCTAATTTTGAGGTGCTGAGCTCATTTTTGATGTCAAAAGTCGTAAAATATTAAATGCATTTTTCCGTACAGTGTCATTGAACCTTTCTTATAACTATGATCCCGTTTTCATGGTAGATTTTCCGTTGCTGTTCACCAATGTCAGCAATATCATAAAAATGAAGAACATTACTTTAAATCCATTGCATAACGTGTTGGTTTACTGTAGATTGTCTAACTATTTTACACAAAACACCATGCGCCTCCATATCAGCAACAAAGCTTCAAAATCTCCTTAAACCTTTTTGCGCACCTAGGCGCAGAACGAGACCATGATATTCGAAAAGTAGAGGTTATTTCCCATAGAATGTATACTATGTGACCGTTCCGAAATGATTCCGAAATTTGAACAGAATACATTAGTGAAAAAAGTATTTTTGATCTGACCACCTCAAACATATTTACACTAAAAAGTCATAGTTCCAAGCAAATTTACCAAATTTTTTTTATTCACTAACCAAGTTCTTTCGTTTCTCTACACAATAAAACTAGTTGTGCTGAAATCGGCCCAAAATCCAAAGAGCAACATGCATTTGAAGTGAACAGAGCAATGGTGGTTTCAGAAATAAAAATTATTAAAAAACCCGGACTTTGCTACGTTTAAACTCATGTTAAAAATCGTGTTCTTATCCAATGATCATAAAATTTTGGATATACATCATTCAATACATAAGAAGTTTAGGAAAAATTTAAAATATCAATATTTCAAAAATAATTTTTTGAGGTTTTGGCCAGCCTCCAGCCACTGTGCGTCCTGCTAATCCCAGCACGTTTCGTGCTCCTAATCAAACTCCTGCTCGGTAGAGATACTGAAACGATCATTCCCAGTCCACATCCAGTTCCAAATGCAACCGAAAAGGAACGAGGAGACACCCTCTTTGAAAAATGCTCGAAACGTGACCGAACTGACTAATCTTCTTCGTCGTTTTATTTGCTCCAGGTTAAATGCATTTTTGCTACGACACGGCGACGGAAACCATGCGGCGGTTGGGTGCCAAAATCGTGCTCAAAATTTCACTATGTACGTTCCTGATCCGCCAGGCCGTCGTGCAGGCAGGACCGAGTGCTTGCCGTATGCACGCGTCTGCAAGTGCAGAGATTAGGACTTTGGCACACTTCTACGGCTATTGTTAAAACTGACAGTAAAATGGAACTAGTGTCGGGTTAACTTGCGTGTGTGTATGTGCACTGGGAGGTAAAGATACATTGTCGACTACGTCTGGCAGAAGATTTATACGAACAACGTGTGCTGTGCCAGCATCTACTTACGCTGAACGTTGGACAAAAAATGACTGGAAAGCACACTCGTTTTCAGTACGATTGAAAATAGTGTCATCGTGCTTCTGAACCATATCTCTTACCAGCAGCTACTAGGGACGGATGAAATTTCGTTTCGTACCCTTTACCCCATAGAAACAGTGCTAAATTACCTAATGAAATTAAAATAATGATAAAAATTAAGCTTAATTAAATGCTGCGCTTGCATACAATCAATCTCGGTGTGCCAGCAGAGCAGCTCTGAGCGTGTACCTCATCATCATCATCATCATCGTCATTAGCATTTTTGCCATCATTAGCGCTCCATCTGTAGAATGACGTCGACGGGGGTGGCATTGGCCATGGTTCAAGTAGATAAGCAGAAATTTGCCATCGGGAAGCTGAAAAACCAAACGAGCGGTATAATTGAATTGAACCTCACTAAGTAACCTTAATTCAAGTCGGGCAAAGGGTGGAAGGGTGTTACATTGTACGTAAAAGGTCACACGACGGCTAGAACGTTTTGATACTATTGAAGGTTGAATTCGAAGAGAATCATTTGTATTACATTTAGTTGCTAGTTAAAAATGAATTTTTTCCGCATCAACACACAACAAAAAGTATGCTGTTCGGCAAGTAATTAGTAGCTGCGAACTGAATAGTGACATTATCATAAATTTTAGCAAACACAAATCTGTATATGGCTTACAAAATTTCTATCGTTAGTCAACTTTACCACGGCAAGAAAATCATTTGCTACAATCTACATGCGTCTTCGTTGAACCCTTTGTTTAGTGAGTCACCAAATACTCATAATTTAGCAGGTTTATCACAACATTATATTATCTTTGTTTCCTATGAGACACAAAGACACTACCTTAACCAACAGGGGTATTATTTAAATGACCCAATTTTCATTAAGCTAACCAATTCTGCCACGCGGCAATAACGCCGAGAGAAAGGAAATGATAAGGCAATTACCGCGTGCTCGTTAAAAGTATTAAAAGTTCGCTTGTATTTGCAGTTAGTATTTGTGTGAGCCAAATTTTGTGCTGATTCTCGCTCCTCGATTGTAGGAGTTTTCCGCGTATTGAGACAGCTCAAATAAGGGGTTGGATTATTTCCGCTTCGCGTACGACAATTGCGAACGGAACGAGATGATTACATGTCTGCCTCGCGCTCCAAGCGATTTTAAGTGTGGTGTGCAACTATTACGTACCATGGGATATAAACATTAGATTTTATTGGAGCTTCCATTGTTTCCTTTTGGACGGGTTACTGTTTAGCGCTGCACGTTCTAGGATTCCACGAAGCAACTCATATCGAATGGGTTTATCTTCAACATAATAACATAATTAGGCTGCAATCGTGCGCAACATAATTTGTATAATTTGCAATACAAGATAATTGCAAATGATAGCATAAGGATCGATCGTTAAAGCGGTATAACGAAAAAACAAAAAAATATATGATTTTCCGGGTTCTACTGAACGCAACTTTATATCTATAGAAGTAGATACCAACTAATGGATTTCTTAAATTTGAAGAAATCTCTCATATTATCATATATTTCTATAGAGAGAGTTTCTTTCCCACGGCCAGCAGCGACTCCATCCGGTTACTTTCCGAACAGCAGCAGTGAGTGATTGTTTACCTTCCTGTTCAATCCTTTTAACGAAACATTCATCCCTCTTTTTATTTTTGAAATCCATTAGCAACAGGTTGTTGTTTACCGCACTGCACACTGATTTGCTCTGCTGGCTGACCGACCCGATTTGATTGGGCGGGAAAACTTGCTGTTTACCTACTGTCAATCATCAACCAACGCCAACAACGCGTTGTAAGTCGGGTGTGGTATTTTGTTTGTCGCTGTCTAAACGGTAAGGTGATGCTATAACTGTTCTGAGGAATTAGATATTAAAATAAATCTGACGGAAATGTTCACGTTAATGACTCGTTTCCCCGAATTTGCTAAGAATTAGGTCAACAAACGTGGCTTGAAATTAGTGTAGCGTGGGTTCGCCATGGTTTGTGTATTCCAGGCAAATCATACCCCACTCATATTCCACGAACGAATTAATTATTGACACGTCAAATCAAATAATCATTTGTTTTGGCCTATTCTTCCAATATGAAGGATGTTATAATTAAAACTGTTTGCTACACCCCGGTCGTCAACAAAGCTAGTAGTTTTCTTTTTAATTTATACTTGTTGAACAATCGTGATCGTTTTTATTTTTGTACTATTTATTTTTCGTGTTAATCGGTTGTGCAAGAACTTTGAAGTTTCATGAACTTAACCAGCATCATATCTGATAGCTGCAAGTGTTGTTTTTAGTGAAAGTGATAGTTTCGTGTTTTTTTTTCTACTTGACGTTATCACTTTGCACAACGTTACGCTCAATTTGTTGACAAAAGCGACATCTTCTGGTGGATAGCTGATAGTTGCATGCAAGTTCGCTTCATTTTTGCTGCGTTTATTGCATACCCGGTAGGCGTTATTTTCTTTGCTCAAAAGCATGGCTTGTACTAACTGCTCGAAAGTCATAAATGATTCTGAGCGAATCACCTGTCGTGGGTATTGCGGAAATTCGTTTCACATGATATGTGTCAAGTTGGATTATGACGTTCGTGATGTTCTGGGAATCCACTCACGGAATATATTCTGGATGTGTAACGGATGTGCTGATTTGTTTTGTAACGATAATTTCCGCAGAATGGCTTCGCGTTGTTGCGACAATGCAATGCCCGACGACAATTCTCTGAAATCATTAAAGGATGACATAGCTGATTTAAAAGATGTCGTTAAAGCTCTCTCGGTTAAAGTCGACACAAAACCGCTATCTCCAACGGTAAATACACCTTGGACAGGGATTGCTGCATATAATCCCGTTCCAAACACTCCCAAGCGCAAGCGTGAAGATGATCCGCTCAAAGCAAAAATCACTAATATTCGTGGAGCAAAAGCTGCGTTTGAAACGATAAAAACAGTATCACCACCTGAGGAGCTGTTATGGGTCTACTTGTCTGCATTTGATCCCAGCACGACGGACGATGAAGTTTCTAGACTTGTGAAAGATTGTCTGGGAAAGGATATGCAACCAAAAATAGTTCGCCTAGTTCCTAAGGATAAGGATCTCTCATCGCTGAGCTTCATCACCTTCAAAGTTGGCGTTAGCAAATCATGCAGGGATAAGGCTCTGTCCAAAGACTCTTGGCCGGAGAACATCTACTTTCGTGAATTTGTGACCAATTCAAAAATTCAACGGCCTATCATCAGGATCGCTGCGAAGAAGAATCCATCTGGTGGTGGACAGTAGCGCCAAGCTATCCCGGATAAACTCGTCTGTCTAATTTCATGTTCCTCGGTGAGCGACATCGAACTACCTGGCGAATCGGCAACTTCTTCTGTGTCAGGTAAAGCCAAGAAGGGTATATGTCCTTCCGAAGCACTTCAAGATGCTGCACACCCTCAATGTAAATTTCACTTACAGTCTGCTGATGAACACTACTCAATCGACTCTACCGCTCCAGCGAACCTTCAATGTCAAAATGATAATTTCGATCGCATCGCATCTGTCCGCTCAGGTAAACATTTAAATAATATATGTCCTTCCGAAGCTACACGTGATACTGCGCACCTTCAAGTATGCCTCCCATTGCAGTCAGCCGCTGGACGCAACAGTTATGACGCAGTCATTCCCTCCGTATCGCAGCTTGTTCCCCTTCCTGACAACAGTACATCCTGCTCTCCCCGCGCTATTTGCGGTGATAGTGATCATCGAGCCCACAGTCCTGAAACTTGGAATGCAGCACGATACCTCTCACATGACACTGATGGTTTGCGGATTTACTATCAGAACGCGAGAGGGCTTAAGACGAAAATTGATGACGTGTATTTAGCTGCTGTGGACGGTGACTACGATGCTTGCGTCTTCACCGAAACATGGCTCGATGCGCGTATAACATCAGTGCAGCTTTTCGGCGATGCTTACACCGTATACCGTGCGGACCGAAATAGTGGCAACAGTATTCGCGGACGTGGAGGAGGAGTTTTGATTGCTGTTTCCACCGCATTTGCCTCATGTGAGATTGATGTAGGTAGTTTAACCAGTGTTGAGGCTGTTTGGGTTAGAATTACAACTCCACCGAGGAACTTTTATATTGGTGCTGTCTATATTCCTCCTGAAAAGCGACTCGACTGCAATATCATGCAACTTCACATGGATGCTGTGAATAACGCTTCTTCACAAGCTGGCGCGGATGGCGTGATGATTGTCCTTGGTGATTTCAATCAGCCAGGACTCATTTGGGTGCCGTCACGACACGGATACGCTTACCCGGACCCGATTGCTTCGACAACCAACATCGCCAGTCGTTTGCTACTGGACGGATTGTTCCACTTGACAACTTTCATCCCGCGCTTGAAATCTCAATTGGCACTATTCGATCAGTTCAGTATGTAGAAACTCTTTCTGTCGACCGTCTCAACTTTCGCAAAACTGATTTTGTAAAGCTGCGCAGTTCTCTGTCGCAAATTGATTGGAGTGTACTGCATGCCCAAGTGAGTGTTAATGCTGCAGTTGCCATCTACAAGCGACTACTACTGAACTGTGTTGAGACCTCAGTGCCTAAATGTCAGCCTCCTAGCAAGCCACCCTGGTCAAACAGCACTCTTCGAAAGCTAAAACGTACTCGAGCAAAAACCCTACGTGCGTACACAAATCGACGGTGTCCTCTTTCTAAGCGCATGTTCACTTTAGCCAGTAATGAGTATCGTTGTTACAACAAGCTTCTGTACAAACGCTATGTAAACCGCATCCAGAATAATCTACGCCGAAACCCGAAGGGCTTTTGGTCATTTGTCAACACGAAGCGTAAAGAAACTGGACTTCCATCAAGGATGCTTTACGACGGCGAAGAAGCTACGACAACTGTGGCGAAATGTACGCTGTTTGCCAGATTCTTCTCGAGTGTTTTTTCAACTGACTCGCCAACCGCAAACGAACTCGAAAATGCCTCTCGCGACGTTCCTGCTTATGCTGTTGATTTGGATGTGTTTACTGTCTCTGAACAAATGGTTATATCTGCAATTCGGATAACCAAGTCATCTTATGCACCCGGCCTCAGTGCTATACCTTCAACTGTATTGAAAAAATGTTCGGACTTACTTGTAACACCACTTGCATATATTTTTAACCTATCGCTTCAGCAGCAAACGTTTCCTGAGGATTGGAAATGCTCAGTTATGTTCCCGGTATTCAAGAAAGGTGACAAACGCAACATAGCGAACTATCGCGGAATCTCTTCGCTAGGAGTCGAATCTAAAGTTTTTGAATTAATTATCAACGAGGCGTTATTTTCTGCTTGTCGACACTACATTAGTACATCTCAGCACGGATTTTTCCCAGGACGTTCAGTCGAGACGAATCTCGTCTGCTTTACGTCATTTTGCACGGAACAAATGTCTAAGAAATTGCAGGTGGATACTATTTACACTGATCTAAAGGCAGCTTTTGATAGAGTTAATCATGAGATACTGATAACAAAGCTTGATAAGCTAGGGTGTTCTACTAGATTCTGCCATTGGCTTCGATCCTACCTTGTGCACCGTGAAATCGTTGTTCAAATTGGCGATATTGTTTCAGAATCCTTTTTCAACACTTCCGGAGTTCCTCAAGGTAGTACGCTAGGTCCACTACTCTTTTCACTGTTCGTGAACGATGCGGTTTTCGTTCTAAGCCGTGGAGGAAAGCTGTTTTTTGCCGACGACTTAAAATTTTTTCTTGTTATACGGAATGAAGCCGATTGCCGTGAGCTACAGCATCTTATTGACACCTTTTATAGCTGGTGTGTAAGAAACATGATGGTCCTTAGCGTTGCAAAATGTTTTGTCATCAGCTATTATCGAACGAGAAATATGGTTACCTTCAACTATAACATCGCAGGAACTCTACTACAACGCGTTGACCACGTGAAGAATCTAGGAGTCATTCTTGATGATAAGCTAACGTATACTCATCACGTCTCAGCGACCATCGACAGAGCCAACCGTTTGCTGGGATTTATTTTCAAAATATCCAACGAATTTCGGGATCCTCTATGCTTCAAGGCTCTTTATTGCTCATTGGTGCGCCCGCAGTTGGAATTTGCAAACGTCGTTTGGTGCCCGTATCAAGCTACGTGGAGCCTTAGGATCGAAGCAGTCCAGCGTAAATTCATACGATATGCGTTACGTGAATTGCCGTGGAACGATCCATTAAACCTGCCACCGTACGAGGACCGTTGTCGTCTTTTAGGACTTAATACTTTAACACGCCGGAGACATGCAGCGCAAGCTACCTTCGTGTCAAAGATTCTGCTGGCTGAATATGATGATCCGGAGCTACTAGCGCAAATCAACCTCTACGCGCCTACCCGTTCTCTTCGCCCTCGAGCCCTGCTGCATTCTGAAATGCGCAGCACTAACTACGCTACCAATAGTCCAATTTTAGCAATGAGTCGTCGCTTCAACGAGTTTGCTGAAATTTTTGACTTCGTCATGAACTCTTCGCAGTTTCGTCGTCGTGTATTGTCACTATTTTAATTATGTTTAGTTTACCTTAGTTTAGTATAGTTCATTAAGACAAATTGTCAGTTGGACTTTTTTTATACAAATACAAATACAAATACAAAAATTGGTCAAGCAAGAAGAATGTAAATTAGTCAAACTTTTTTATTAAAAAAATCAAATCATGTCTCTTTTGCTAGTTCAATTCATATAGAATAAAGAAAATATATTCACTAAAGCTTCCTTATTAACCAATGTGAAATGCTGGGTCTTTTGTTTGACTTCTTCCCACAAGTTTTGCACAGCCTCCTTGGTAACTTTCCTCGCCGCAGAACGCCAGTTTGCCTTAAACTTCATCTCGCTGGCAACTGTCTTTTGTGTCATTTTGAGGTTCCGCTTGACGATTGTCTATTGGGCTGAGCTCTGATGTGTTGGAAGGGTACATACCGTTGGACGTTGCTCGCAGCATACCAATCCAACTCCATGGCTTTTTCCCGTAATGGAAAGATGCCAAATCCTGCCGAAACCGAACGAAACAATTGTGTTGCTTGAAAAAAGGTAACAGACGTTTTTTCCAGGCACTCTTGCACATTTTCTGGTTGATCGTCCCGGTTGTAATGTAAATATCGGTCTTCAAGCTACAAGAACAGATGGCCTGCCACACGAGATATTTCTTTGCGAACATCGACTGCTTAAGCAGGAGGGGAGGGGGGTAAAGGTTTCAACGTGAAAAAACACTTTTTTGCGTTTTTTTAGAACTTTGCGTGAAGCAAATTTTTTAAAACTTATGTACATTATAGTGTATCATTTCAACAACATCCTGTAATTTTTCTATGCAAAAATATCGACAAACGACTCAGTGACGAAGCTTTATGTACAACGTCTCTGGAAGAAACATGATTTGCGGTGTTACCTGCCGTTTAAAAACTTTGCATACACGTTCTATGTTAAAAATACCTAACCTCTACGTTGAGTTTTTGAGAAAATTTTTCATTTAAGTTTAATTCTTTTTATTTAAAAAAATAGATGTGGCCAAATCGATTTTACTGTGGTACGAAGAAATGCCCGCTTGATGAACGAAAATTTTCTTGAATTTTACTTATTTAGTTTACATTGAACGAATGTAATCGTTGATAACGACGTTATTTTTCATGAACGAGAAAAAAAATGTTTCGTGTATTTTAATAAATGTTTATGTATATTACAAACGATTTCGTTTGTCGCATTCGATCTTTTAGGATCAATGTTTGACAGTACCGATTTTTTATTAATTAAAAAGATCGATCTGGCAAATTCGATTCTATTTCAACCTGCTCATCATTATTGAGTACTAGAAAGATTGTTGTGTGAAGAAATGGACGCTTGATGAACAAAAGTTTTAGTAACTTTTACTTATCTAGTGTACATGGCACGAATGTTATCGTTGATAACGACATTATTTTTCGTGAATGAAATGAAATCATTCGTTTATTTCAATAAATGTTTGTGTATATTACGAACGACTTCGTTGGTCGCTCGAATTTATTTCGTTCATCTTAGAAAAGTTTTCGTATTTATTACCTTCTAATTTTTTCATTCGATCTTTTGGGGTCGATGTTTGACAACATCAATTTTTTTAGTTAAAAAAACAGATCTGGTAAAATCGATTTTATTGTGATATGAAGAAATTGTCGCTTGATAAACGAAAGTTTTCGTGAATTTTACTTATTTAGTGTACATTGCACGTTGTCGTTGAAAACGACATCAATTTTCGTGAATGAAACGAATTGTTTTGTTTATTTTAATAAACGTCTATGTATATTACGAACAATCTCGTTGGTCGCACGAATTCATTTCGTGTTTATTAGCACATTCTTTTGACATTGCTCTGGCAGAGAAAAACTCAAAATTATTCATGCAAAACCATCGAGCGATGCCTCAACTGAATCCGTACTGCTCCGGATTCTGGATCAACTGGAAGCGGAAGAGGTTTCGAAAATCTTCCTGAAACCGGCGGACACGGATACGGCTACTAAATAGTCAGACCGAGAACGTCATAATCATCAACAATTATCTGACGTATAGCAACAATGACTTCATATTGAAGCTCTGTTGGCGTTGACGGTTCGACGAATGGTGCTCGTGAATATTATAAAGATATTCGTATATAGCAGCGAACAATTCGTTTGCCGAACGAAGCTGTTTCGTAATACGCCAACGAAAGTCGTTTCGTGGTTTTCACGAAAAACTCGTAATAAAAAATAAATGTGTTTCAATAGAACTACGAACGATTCATCATCTAACCATTATCTCACAAAAATGTATAGTTGGTGGGAATCGAGTACTGATACACAACCATGCACTGCTAGGCCCCATGCAAAACTGACTCAGACATCACTTAGTTAAAAATTTAATAACTTCTTTTAACAAAGCCGGATTCACTAGCAGTCTTCGACAAAGTTGTAGGCAATTAAATTACCTGTCTTATTTTCACTTAGAGTGATAATACGATGTATACAGTGTCATCTAGCGGCGAAAATGCGAGTTAGTGTGTTTTCTCCATGTAAATTGTCGAAAAATCCCATACAAACTGTAGGCACGTTGGTCCGGTAGCTAGACTTGTCCGATTTGCTTCAAATTTGGAGCAATTACTCCTGGTGGGACTAGGAATCGACTCAGGGGCGGGCCGATTGAGTTTTCAAAAATTTATCATTTTTCTGGGCACTCTAGTACACAGCATTACTTGCCAACCACATTCTAACAACACGATTGCCGTTGGGAATACCCCTGTAAAATATTCCTCAAGCATCGTTCGTAACGAATGCACTTCTCCGTGTTTTGACATAGTTTTTAATACATTCTGGACTAATGTGCGGTTCTAGGTCGTGTGGACGTACCTCAACTTTATCGTTATCCATACATTCAAGATCTTGGTTTTAACGTTGTCACAGTTGACGCTTTCATTCATTTTGTTCTTCGCTATGAAGTTTTCTTCCTGGGCTAAACTTTTGAACTTTAGTTATACACAGTTTCTCACGTGGTGTAACTGTATGTATGTCACTTGTTTCATATTAACATTCGTTTTCACTTTTAGTAACAGTTCAAGAGTACATGACAACGGGTCAAATAGAAATCAATCTAAATTATATTTTCCCGCTTTACAGGCGCTTTTTTGTGGCTGGTTCGTTTCACTGCGCAGCCGAAGGCGACGATATAATACACGTACCCCAGGTTGAGAATCACTGCTCTAACCATTACTTTCTCGTTCTCTTTCTTGCAGAATCAAGCGCAACATCTTCAGAATGGCCCCAGGCCATTACTTCTGGGCGGTATTCTACTTTGCCTGTCTGTGCAGTGCGTCTCTGTGAGTATTGCTGTGCTGAATCATACACGTACAATTGTGCGCGGTTTTAGTTCAACTACCCACATATAAACAGAAAACACAAAAATATCATCCAGTACACTCAACCCCTTTCGAACCTATATCGACCCCTTTTCCAGTGCAAACAACGCCAAGGTAAACTTCCGCGAGAAGGAGAAGAAAATCCTCGATCAGATCCTCGGTTCCGGTAAATATGACGCCCGAATCCGTCCATCGGGCATCAATGGCACAGGTAAGAGCATCCCGTTTCACTTCTGCCTGCGACTTTCACAACTTCTTTGTGTTGCATTGTCATCAGATTTCTTTTTATTTTGTTTTGGTCAACAATCAATGCAACATGTACATGTTCTTCTATATGATCATACATGGATGGTTCGTCTCATTTCTCTCATGATTTGAATAAGGTGTAACTTATTATCTCATATTATTTGTAATTTATTTTATGATTTTGGTTAAATCGTATCAATTTTATGTGTATACTTTGTCGCGCAGAAAATTGTAAGCAAAACTACGACACAAAAGGATGAATGAAAATTCAAGTTTCTTCATTTGTCTGCAACCGCTTTTGGTATGAAAACAAAACTGCTTCGGTTAATGTAAATAAGATGAAAACAAAAGTTTTCTCTACTGCAGCTAATCAAGATAATTTTTTAACAGGTATAGCAATTTATAAAAAAAATGGTACCTAGTTTAGGGTTGAAAAATTATTTAAAATGGCGTTCCCGAACCTCCACGAAAGCTACAAAGTTGAAGGAATAAAATAACTGAAGCGGACAGAAGTTGAACCGTAAATTATCTGATTGACAGATTAATTCCCTGATTAACTTGATAAGCCCTAATTTTTTGTCCGTTGCTTATAAACCTTTCGGAATATTAATTATTATTTTATTACGACTTATACATTCCTCAAAAAAAACAACAAGGAACGTAGGTCATGCCCATTCCCTAGCAACCATTGCTATCGGGGACAAATTAAAACAAACAATGGTTTCCTACCATTCGCAGGAATTTTGTTAACTTTCCAATTAGTGAAATTGTAATGAAATCTGTAAATAATGTCACGAAGTGTAATCTTAAACAATAGATAGAACATTGACGTAGTAACAGTAAGACTGCGAAAATGTCCTATACTTTTGTTTATACACTGAAACGTACGGGGCAGATTTTTCGGAGGATTACTTTTCCAATTCTGTGGAAAATTGTACATAATAAAACGTATATCTATTCGACCATATTAAATAGTTGTAAGTTTCAAACACATTTTCAGTCAGTCTACTACACTCACACAATGAACAGACAAATACAGACCTTACTAGAAATATCTGCCATGCTACAGAACCCAACATTCAAACAGCTACCGAACTGCTTTCTCATCGCAAAACAAATCATTTGTTTCGTCACTATACTCGCTAGAAGCTTCCTAGACATAAGCAAATATAGTTCGTAAGTGCACAACAAGTACTGTTGACCTCGGAACTGCGCTTCGTATCAACTGTAAGCACACAACCGTAGAATGCTATTACAAAAACCATAGATCGTAAAGTTCTTCTCGTCCGTACATTATCTAGTGAACAAAATCTATTTCTTTTCTCTCGTTCAAAAATCTAAAAATTATTTTTTTAAAAATCCAAAAATTACAAATACTCAATTTCAATCTACAATTCTGACCGCAACTGCAACTATTGTAAACAATTGAACAAATCCATCCAAACCACCCTCAAACACAGACGGTCCAGCGATTGTTCGAATCAATCTTTTCGTACGAAGCATTATGACAATTAGTGACATTAAGATGGTAAGTCCTTGTTCGATCCCCCGTATCCCTGGCAACCAGTTTTTAGAGTTTCTCGTTTTTCGATTGTTCCCTTGTTTTTTGTTTTATTACTAACTAGATGCATAATAATAAAAATTTAAAAAAAAATACAATCTTTGTACGCTGTTTTCGTTTCTTTTTTTGCCGTTTTTGGTTTTTGCCTAACGCGATTGGTTCGGAAGCTGAGGGGTGCTCGAAATTATTAGTGAATCTCATCGATGTGAAGATCTTATCTAACAAATAATGGCTAAAACGCAGAGCTGCACGGATATTCTTCGATCGGCTCTCCTAATACTTGTTGGTGACAAACAGTGAATAATGGAGTCAATTGATTTTGATGCCGCCAATGATAATATTATTAACTTTTGAATGGATATCGTGATCAAGAATATGGATAAAAATTGTATGAATAAGTAAATCTCCCCATATTTGTTGAGAAATCTGACTTATGAAAATATTATCCGCGTATCTGAAACAAAATAGTTAGAACTTTCGAAAACATTTGTATATTTGGAGACTTCAGGCTAAAAGTGTGCCTGATTCAAAATTTATTCGGTCAGTTGATTGTTTCTGTATTATGATCTTTTTCTGTCACTTTTCCAAAAAAAAAATATCCGAAATTACGAATGTTAATTAATTTCGGTAATTGAGAAGTATCTCGTAAAATGTTAACATTGGTCCTGGCTTAATAAATAAACCTAATAAAAAGGGATGCCCAAATTACCAAACGAAGCTTTTCCGTGTACAAACTGTCAAAATATGCGCCCCTCTGCTTCTCAACTCAAGCTCAAGTTGAAAAGTATAACCATCCCAGCTGTTGCAATCGTTTATCATTAACCTGTATACTGTACAGAGCAGCAGTTGAACGCTTGCCTTCATTCTCTAATTGTTCTGTATTTGACCAATTTAGTAAACTAAAATCGAGTTTCGCACCAGGTTAGACCTTTCTCGCAAGTGTAAAGTGGTGTATTTTCTCTACCGCCGATTCTAATCGAGTTTTCTTAGTTGTATCAATTTAAAACTTTACTAATTTCTAATTCATACCAAAATGCTTTCAACTTTCTAGAATCGTCAGTACCACCGTATTTTAGTATTTTAGGTTACGCGAATATTAACAATTTGGATTACTTATCCTCCTCCTCCACACCCTCGCTGTGCTTTTATTTTCTTACTCAGTTAATTAGAATTCTAAGTTAGGGTACTGTAATCTACAAACCTTGATCTATTACGTGTGTCCTAAGGTGCAGATAACTTTTTGAATGTACAATGAATTTGCCTGAAATTTGGAACAACAAAATTCATTCGTTTTCACACTTTTATTGAGAAAGAATAACAAAAAAACAATTGGAATATAATTTAAGAGAAAAATCCTTAACGACTACTCGTCGAGCACAATATGGATTTTTGTTTTGATTGGAGAAAATGCATTTAAACGTCAGTAATCTGCCCCTTGGTGTAACACATTGTAGACCCTTTTCGATCCCTAGTTTAGAAAGAACAGTTACGCAAAGAGTAAAATCATATTTACAGATCAAACGTGAACGAGGTATCAGAGTTGAAAATAATTTAAGCTCTTCATTGACGGGTGAGAATGAACCTCATGCGACTAGTGATGAATTGAAGAAATATTTATAAAAAAAATCCGTTTTATTCATTCAATTGAATATCGTACAATAATTTTAGTTTCTCTAAATATCTATGTATGTAAATGTTTTCAAATGTTGGTATAGTATATAAAACAATAGGGGAGAGTGAGGACACTTGATCCTTGGGGATATTTGATTCCCTGGCCATATCTCCTAATTTATACGTATAAAGTTATTACATTATAGAAAGAAAATGAAGTATTTGGTCGTTCATGATGTTTAATACTATGTTCACACTACAGAGTTAAAACATGTTATAATAATTAGCAACAAGAAAAATGTCATCAAGATAGCGTTAAAACACGTTTTAACTCGTAGAAATGGAAAACGTTTTAACTCGTAGTGTGAACGTAGTATAAAAAACAAATCTTATGTATTACATTTGGTTTAGGAAAGTGGGATAATATTTTAGAAAATATGTGTTTAAATCAATCTCGAAGATCTTTTCACAAATTTTTTGAACGATTGTATGAGATCGTCCAACTAATTATTTATGAAAATTTTCAAGTACGATTACTTTTTAAGGGCTTTTGCCTAGAAAAACACGTTTCTCGAATAAAATTTTTCACAACACATACAAAAAAATAAATTTGGTTCACCTCATACAACAAATATCTTTGATCCCTGTAACACTGGGTATTCTTGATCCCTATCATTAGTTCTCTCAAACACTTTTAAAATGTATTGAAATAGAAAAACATAATTTCCATAACGTACCTGGCACTATTAATTGATCTAAAATATTTTGTCCGTGAACAAATGATGGTATAAGTTATTGAAAATGGAAAAAGCCAGTTAACACTCCCACCACCATGCCTCAAAAAAAGTCGGTACGGTATTTTCAAATCGCTATATCTCAGCAGTCGCTTGACCAATTTGGACAATTTTGGTATCAATGGATTTTTTGGACTCTTTAGATGACTTTGAAATAGCAAATTTAATGAATTTAAATTTGACCACAACTGATCTTTCTACGACAAAAAAAGTCGGAGCAAGTACTACAAAAAATTGGAAATTTCAAATATTTGTGAAGAACTTCATATCTAGCGCGATGACCTACGCATATTATTATTATTATGTTAAATTCTTTGGATTGATGTAGGCAACCAATTTCTAGCAGATTGTTCATAATTTCTTATGAAAGGAACAACAATATCTTCGCAAAATTGCATACAACACAGAAAATGACAATTTTCGGAAATATTTCAAATTTCATAGCGATGACACGCATATATTATACTGTGAAAATGTTCGTTTATATGCGAGTGACAATTTACAAGGGCATTGTTCATAGTTTTTAATTCAATGAACTATAATATCTTCACAAAATCACGTATTTTACCGAACATTTCTTTATTTTCCATTGTAACTTTAAATTTTCACAATGAATAATGTATTTCATTATATCAAAATGTTCGTATTTATGTGTTAGACGTGTTTTCAGAACATTATTCATAGTTTTAAAATCACTGAACTACAATATCTTCACAAAATCACGTATTCCATAGAACATTTCTTTATTTTTCATTGTAGCTTGAAATTTTTACAATGAATATCGCATTTTGTGATGCTAAAATATTCTCATTTACGAAATAGACAAGTTTCTAGAACGTTGCTTTTAGTTTTAAATTCAATGAACTACAATATCTTCACAAAATCACGTATTTTACAGAACGTTTCCTTATTTTCCATTGTAACTTAAAATTTTCACAATAATTATCTCATTTTATGATGCTAAAATATTCGCATTTACGAAATAGACAAGTTTCAAGAACATTGTTTATAGTTTTTAATTCAATGAACTAAAATATCTTCACAAAATCACATATTTTACAGAACATTTCTTTATTTTCCATTATAACTTGAAATTTTTACGATGAATATCGCATTTTATAATGCTAAAATATTCTCATGTATTCAGTAGACAAGTTTCGAGAACATTGTTTATAGTTTTTAATTCAATGAACTACAATATCTTCACAAAATCACGTATTTTACAGAACATTTCTTTATTTTCCATTGTAACTTTAAATTTTCACAATGAATAGCGCATTTTATAATGCCAAAATAGTTTTATGTATAAAGCAGACAAGTTTCGAGAACATTGTTCATAGGCTTTAATGCAATGAACTAAAATATCTTGACAAAATCACATATTTTACAGAACATTTCTTTATTTTCCATTGTAACTTGAAATTGACGCCATGAATATGACATCAAAATGTTCGAATTTATGTGAAAGACAAGTTCCTAGAATATTGTTCAGTTCTTAATTCAATTAACTACAATATCTTCACAAATTTGCGTATTATACAGAACATTTCTTTATTTTTCATTGTAACTTTAAATTTTCACAGGGAATATTGCAAACTCTAATACAAAATGTTCACATTTATCTAATAGATTAATTTGTGGAACATTGTTCCTAGGGTTTGATTCAATGAACTTATATATTTACAAAATCACGTGTCTTAGAGAAAATTTCTTTATTTTCTGTTGTAACTTAAAATTTTCACGATGAATATCGCATTTTATGATACCGGAATGTTCGCATTTCTGTGTCAGACAAGTTTCCAGAACATTGTTTATAGTTTTTAATTCAATGAACTACAAAATCTTTTACAGAACTTTTTTTTATTTTCCATAGTAACTTGAAATTTATTCAATGAAAATCGCAACATTTTTATATCTAAATGTTCGAATTTATGTGATAGATAAGTTTGTCAACATCGTCCGTATATTTGAATTCAATGAAATACACAATCTGCACAACATCACGTATTTTACAGAACATTTTTTTTCATGGGTGGCTTGAAATTTTCACAATGAATAATGCAACGTCACCAAAATGTTTGTATATATATAGTAGCCAATTTTGTAGAACATTGTTGATTGAATTTAATTTAATTTGAGCTACAATGTCTTCAAAATAATGAAATGTTCTGTAAAATATGTGATTTTGCGAAGATATTGTAGTTCATTGAATTAAAACCTATGAACAATCTTCTATTTCGTAAATGCGAATATATTAGCATCATAAAATGAGATAATTATTGTTAAAATTTCAAGTTACAATGGAAAATAAGGAAATGTTCCGCAAAATACGTGATTTTGTAAAGATATTGTAGTTCATTGAATTTAAAACTAAAAGCAATGTTTTGGAAACTTGTCTGTTTCGTAAATAAGAATATTTTAGCATCATAAAATGCGATATTTATTGTGAAAATTTCAAGCTACAATGGAAAATAAAGAAATGTTCTATGGAATACGTGATTTTGTGAAGATATTGTAGTTCAGTGATTTTAAAACTATGAATAATGTTCTGAAAACACGTCTAACACATAAATGCGAACATTTTAATATAATGAAATGCAATATTCATTGTGAAAATTTCAAGTTACAATGGAAACTATATATACGAATATTTTCACAATATAATAAATGCGTGTCATCCTTATGAAATTTGAAATATTTCCGAAAATTGTCATTTTCTGTATTGTATGCAATTTTGTGAAGATATTGTTCCTTTCATAAGAAATTATGAACAATCTGCTAGAAATTGGTTGGCTACATCAATCCAAAGAATTTAACATAATAATATGCGTAGGTCATCGCGCTAGATTTAAAGTTCTTCACAAATATTGGAAATTTCCAATTTTTTGTAGTACTTGCTCCGACTTTTGTTGTCGTAAAAAGATCAGTTGTGGTCAAATATAAATTCATTAATATTGCTATTTCAAAGTAATCTAAAGGGTCCAAAAAAACCATTGATACCAAAATTGGCCAAATTGGTCAAGCGACTGCTGAGATATAGCGATTTGAAAATACTTTTGCCGACTTTTTTGAGGCATGACTGTTCGTGTAAGTAAAACTGGCATGGTTGGAGGAGTGTTAAATAGCATTGATTTACCGCAAATACTTGTCTTGACTTTCTACTGTGGTTAAAGTTAGTCGTGCATCTAAAAAGGTAGTCTTATTAATTAATTTGTCAGAATAGGTGGTTAGCTGAACTTTCGTGTCATAGTGTGCTTGGTTTGTTTAGCCCTAGTAGGCGGGGGATCAAGTTACCACACGTTTTTACAAAAATCTCGTTTTGGCATGATTTTCAAATAAATTCATTTTACTGACAGGACATAGTATTCGGATTTACACATTATTCATAGCTCTTACAATACAAATGGACTACAAGATGGCGAATTTTGCAATTGAAGTTTTTATTTCACTGAAAAGTTATGAGAAAAAAAACAAAAGTGGGATCAAGCGTACCCACTCTCCCCTAAATATCATCACTTACATTCTACCAAGGCCTACTTTGATGCGTTCGATTCGTTGTTGCACGTTCGAGACGAATGAAAACCTGCAGTGAATGATTGCGCAGTTAGTTCATCTGACGTTCTCGGTAGCGTCACTGAATATTAAAGATGGATGCGACTGAATATGATACTTTTTCATTCAATGAATTTAAATATTTGTAACTCGGCGAGCTATTGAGCTAAATCAAAAGCTAACCAAAACAAAGTGTTTCATAGCGTTGTTTTTTTGAGCTCTAGTACGACAGCTGATTAGCAATAGTACACAAAGAGCAAACCAAGTGTCATTTCGGTCAAACTGTTGACCGGAAAAGTATTGCTATGCTTTGTTCTGTACTCAAGTAACTCATAACAAGCGCCTTTAGAACCTTGCATGAAATTGTATAACCTCACTTTTCTGCTAGTTGAGAGAGCTTGTTTACATCTAGGATAGGATCCGCCAGCTGGCTTCTTCTTATATTTTACTAATCCCTGTTGAAAACAACACACCACTCCCGATCAATGTTGCCAAAATATTTGTTTTGTTTCGGTCGTGTCCAAAACTTAATTTGTTCTGATTAAAATATTCTATATGTATCAATTTCACGTTTTTGGAAAAATCAAGGATTTAGTCTTTATATCCGCATTTAAACGATCAAAACCTTTTTTCCATCATAATTCAGCCCTGCAGCTGAACAAAATAATATATATTTATTGTTGGACATTACGAAAAATATTTCCATGCCTCTTCATTTTTGTAAGTTGCTTTCTCAGTCGAGCAACCTCTGTCACAAGATCAATCTTCTACTTTTTTGCAAGGTTTAATTTTTGTTTGGGAACAAATTATAGATTTGTTCTAGTACTTCTTGGGATTTTTTCGGAGAAAACACGCTTATTTTTCTCGACAAACATATGATTACGGCCTAAAAGCCAACTGTCAAAATTCTGTTTGAAAGGAAATTTCGGACAAACCGTTACTGGCTTAACACAGTTCATAGCAGTTAATGAAAGAGAAAACTTTTCTCATTTGTTTACTATCAACATCTGTGATTGGCGAGTAACGGTTTGTCCGGAAATTACTTTCAAAGAGAATTTTGACAGTTGGCTTTTAAGCCGTAATCATATGTTTGTCGAGATTTACACTGATAATCGATGCAGTTGAAAACTGTAAAATTCAAGTGTATCGATAATATCAAAGGAAGAACAAGAAGCGATTTGCGGGACAACTTTCTCCCGGTTTGCTCCAAAGTACTCTCAATTTACTCGGTACTTGAACAACGACAATTTTTACATGAAGTTCAAAAGTTTTCATACTCACGCTACACAGCCTGTTACTCGGCTTGATTTAGAAAAGAGGCAAACGCGCTAAGAGATCTCTCGGGAACCTGTAGAACTTCACTGCCCATGATCGCAAACCAGTCCCATAAAGATTGGGAATCCCATAGAAATCGGGACAAATATGCGATTATGGGTAGTTCAGTTCTGGATAATGTTTTTTATTTCGTCTGCAAAATAATGCCTTGCACTTCCTAATTAGAGACGGACGATATGGAAAGAAAGCGGTATCTCGAGAAAACAAATAAAAACTACACAGTAAACAATCGTCGTTTTATGTTTTATATCACAATATGACAACACTTTCAAGCAGCCCTTTAGTACTTTTAGTTTCCAAGTCGAACGTTTGCTGATGGCACTTTCGTCCAACTGGTTCAGGATTGGTCGAAAAACTAAGGACAGAGCTGGTGGATCCTATCCTAGGTTTACATGGACTTAAAAATTATTCGATTCTACCCAGTGCATGAAACTTGGTTCGAATTCTAACGCCAAGTAAACAAGCTCGCTGAACTGTCTTTTTCTCGAGCATTTTTACTCAGATGGCGTCAGCTTGCAATATTCCATTGATCAAAGCCCAGTACCTATTACCGAAGATTACATATTAGTTAAGAATACTGATATCTCAAATGAGAAGCGACAGAGGTTACATCAAGTCTATTGAACGAAGGTATGAAGCTTAGTGTAAAAGTGTATATGTGTGTGGGCATCACTATGGGAAGTACCACCTTTACCCGCAAGTTGCGTTGCTGTTACTGTCACCAGATTCTGGACAGAGTTACCAGTCTTCTTGATATGCAGGCTTCGCTATTTTCTAGCGTTTTTCCTGACATTTTCTGCGCTCTTTGTTTACTGTTGCATGATTAGCTGTTCAGAGATTATCTAAAGAGACTCGTATCGTACAGCTTATCACGCAAAAACAAATAAATTGCGCAGTAAATGCCATTCCGGTCGAACTGAGGATCGAAAAAGTACAGTAATATAACACTGTTTAGGTCAATAATCCAGCTCTCTGTTGACGGAAAATGACATATAAAGGTTTTCTCTTTCGTCTACTGCTGGGATATGTACTTCCCATGAACATCGACAAGTTTGCACCCGTGTACAAAATTTCGTGCACGCGTTCAACCTCAAACATGCTTTGCCTTTGTGTACAGGTTTGCATCGAACACCGAACCCAAGCGTGCAAACTTAGGTTTAAACACCGTGTGCGTGCATAAGAAAGGCACAAACAAAACAGAATGAGTCAATGCTAGTGATGATGGGTGAGAGAAGGAGAAAACTAGTATCAAGAACCTGTGTGTACGAACACCGCGTATGAACATGGGGTTCGGTTGTGCAGACGAACATGTGCTCGTGTTTTGGTACACATTAGCGCGTTCGAGTTTGCACATGAAATGATGGTGTAGGATGAGCACAGAACTAGAGCGAACATGGTGTTCGATGTTTATTTGGGAAGACTGTCAGTGACTAATGGTTCAAACAAAGACAAGACATGACAATAGGGGGGGCGGGTCGTTTTTATTCTAATTTTGCGTTTTTAAATATTGCAGGCATAAAATAAACCAACAAGAATATATTTCCATTCATAAAATTAGCAACATTGTTCAAGATTTTGGCAGGGTAAAAATGTGCAATTCTCACGTCTTATCTTTTCAAAGTGTATTTTGATAGCTGGCTTTGACGCCCTAATCATATGTTACTCGAGAATAGCTCTAATATGTGTTATCGTTTAAGGTTCAACTGAGAAAGCTTGGAAAAGCGGCCATCTTGGAAAACGAAAAAAGCATTTTTTTCTTACATCGTTCGAAAAATCTTCCTGAAAATGAATTAGTAATACTACACCAATGCCTTGAATACATTGATTCATTTTCATGAAGATTTTCCCAACGGTGTGAGAAAAAACTACTTTTTTCGTTTTCCAAGATGGCCGCATATTGAGGTATTCTCTGTTGAACCCAAATTATGGTGATGATGAGTTTCATGTAAAGTATCTCAAAGTGTGAGCAATCATACAACATCTCTTTGCGTAACTGATCTGTTAATGTCGATACCTGTTAAATCTATGATATCATTAAATAAGTCCCTCTGTTAGCTTGGTTTTTTTTGTTCACTTTAATGATTATTCCACTCGGGATCTCAATTTAGTGAAGTTCGTGTTTTCAGTTCACGGTGGTCGAGGTACAAGAGTGTCACATTGCAGTGAATTAACCGTTAAGTATCCGATGCGGTACCCGGGTACCTTTTTAGGTTTCAATTAATGAAATTCCTATGTTTTATCCATAGCTGGAAATTGAAACTTTGTGACATCTTAGAACATCACTAAGTCAAGCTTTTGGGTTAATAATATTTTTGATATAGTAAGGGAGGTGTTAGGAGGGGCTCCTGATTTTTTTTACTACGTAACAGGCCGACGTGGGTACCCGGGTACCCACAAAACTGAAATGCCAATAACTAAGGTAATTTCCAACCGATTTGGATGCTTTTAGGTGTTTTGGATTCAGGAACTCATTCACTTTTGGACTTGGTAAAAATGAATTGGGTTACTTCATTCGGTTTCCGGGAATCCGGATTTCCGGAAGCAGGTTCCAGTACTGGGATACTATTTGTGAACTTCAATGGAATGCTAGCAATATGGGTATCAAAATTCTTGAAATTGCATCAGTAGGTTGTATCTCGTGGTTATGGAACCATTTGGTGATTTGACCCCGAAACGGACATTCCGGAGCAGGTCCCCGCGGGACCGTGAGTGGCCGTTCCATTCCAATTTCATTTTTTAAATTGCCATAGGGTCCCGTAACAATAAATAACAGACATCCGAAACAATTAGAAGAGTTTTGATACTCATATTGCTAGACCATTATTAAAATTTACAAATCATACCCTAGTACTGGAACGTTACCCCGGAAAATCCGCATTACCAAGCACCAGATCCATTCATCCGGTCCAATTTTACAAATCAAAAAGTGGACGAGTTCCTGAATCCAAAAAATCTAAAAGTGTCCAAATCGGATAAAGGAAGCCACAGTTATGAGTATTTCAATTTGTGGGTACTCGGGTACCCACTAGAGTGGGACATGGTTATATGAAAAAAATAAAATTTCGCTCCGAGTAACTTTTTGGGTCTCATTTAGCTCCCAGAACAACTCTGCAAATTTTTAGTTCGATCGGTGAAACTATATTTTTGCGCCCACGGTTTAAAGTTTTCATGGGATTTCGTATGGGGAAATCTACTTTTACAAAATAATTCTTCCAAGAGTCGCCCGTTATCTCCTAAAAATAAAAAGATGACGGAATTTTATAGAAAATTTGTCAAGGGAACAAAGTCTAGAAGACCACGAAACGATCTGATACTTGTGGAAAAAGTTATTAAGCAAAAACCGATTGATGTCCTGAAGATTGATGAAAATTTCACTTTTCATAGCATCACTGCTGCTGACGGGCGAATTATATACAAAATCTGTAACTTTCTCTTATTATGTACAAAAGAAGCCTCAATTTATCCCTCAAAACTCTTGCGAAGAGGCCAAACAGTATAAATAAATGATTTAGATAAATTAAAAGAAGATCAAAACAAAATTGCATATAATTGGGCAACCAACAGCAGTGGTGCTAGAAAAAATGAATATTTTATCAATCGTCAGACCATCAATCGGTTTCTGCTTAACAACATTTTTCTCAAGCGTCAGATCGTTTCGTGGTTTTCGAGGCATTGTTTATTTGTTAAATTGCCTATAAAAACCACATAACGATTTATTTTTAGGAAGCAATGGGCGACTCCTGGAGGAATTATTTTGCGAAAGTTAATTTTCCCATACAAAATCCCATGTAAACTTTAAACAGTGGGCGCAAAAATATAGTTTCAGGGATCGAGCTAAGAATTTGCATAGCTGTTCTAGGACCCAAATGGTACCTGAAAAGTTCTTCGGAGCTGGATTCTATTTTTTGTCCCACCCTAGTACCCACGTTGGTCTGTTAAGGGTGTTTTTTGTTGGACACATAACAGTTAACCTTAACAGTTACAGCAGCAATAAACAAAACACGTCACATTGTGTAGCACACATATTATATTCTGCCATCCTTTTTAACAATGATAGCTTTGCCTTGTTTTCGGGCTATTGATTTTAACGGAAACATTCCAACGCTTTAAGCGGTACAAGAATTATTGTGATCCGTCTAAGATACCAACAACACAAATGATCCAAAATCGTCCATCAACGTTCAAAGTTGAAGTCTATGAAACCAAAACAACTTCAACGAGCATGAACAAATAAGCATACGGAAATAGAGTGAATGCATGAGACATTCTGCCGGACTTAACCTCACCCAGTGCGGTTCAGCCGGAAATGAGCCGGAATTCTGGCTGGATATAATTCTACCTAGAATCGACTGTGTCACTGGAGCCGGAATACGAATTAGATCCAGCCAGCATGCCGGCTGATTTTCCGACTGAGCTTAACTGCGTACTTTTTATCAATTCCACCCGATTTAACCTCAATTTCGTACTAACACAACCACACGTGGATTAAACCACTGACGCGATTACCACTTAGGGATACTTTTTTATCTCGAAACAACCAATAAAAATAAATCATGACCGAACCGAAACAAAACTTACGGCAAAAGAAAAGTCCACTACGTCATTTGTTTATGTTCGTCTTCTTTACATCTACAAAACAAAAATGACAACCACACTCATACATCGAAAAAATGTGAACACCTGTACCGTCTTGTGTTGAATGCATCTTGCCATCTTGAATTGAAAACTGAACATGTAGCAATCTAATGAATCATGGTTTATGGCAAAGGTATTTGGGAAAGGCCCACCTAGAACGAAATCGAAGCTACCTACTGAACAAAATAGACAAACATTCCCGTTTAGGTCTACGAAAAGGGTTGTTATCGATAGGAATATATTATTCAACCTAACTAAATACTACTATATTTATTTGATTTTTAATATCATTTTTAAGGGTGATTGAAGAAGTTGCAAAATAATTTCCTGTATATCACGAATAAGTATAGTTGTCTTCTTTTTTTGGTGGTATCCAACGGGGATAACCGATCGAAATAGTGAGTTAAACGAAAGCAATTATGTGAAAAAAATTCCTTCGGAGGCAGGAATCGAACCTGCAACCCTTGGGACTTCGGCCCAATGTTCAAACCCTTCCCTAGTAACAATTGAGGTTTTATGGTAGTTTTATAGCCACTGATAAAACTTGGATTGCACTTATAGCGTGCTATAAAACTTCAATTGTTACTTGGGTTATGCTATCCATGGGCTATGATGGATTCTCAGGAACACCACATGATTATCGCCCACCGCCTCCGAATTTTTTCTACTTGTTGAGAAATTTCAAATCATTTCTAACCAAATTTAACAAAAAACTGATATTCATTAAATAAGGTTAATACGTAGTACGAATTGTACAATATTCATTTTAAAATCGAAATTTCAGACCACTCCAGTATTTTTTTCTGGATCCGCCCTGAACAAGGTTTGTGTAATCCATATCGAATAATTTTGCGCAAGGGCTAAAATTAAATTATCGTAGGCCAAAAAATTAAATGCACAAAACAGTAACTTAACCCATTATAATCCAGCTATGTGAAAACTTTTGGTTATTTATACAATAATTCGTGAAACTTATTATGCCGAATTAAGTATGGGAAAACGAAATAACCACTTTGGAACGGTTTGTTGCAAAAAAAAACTAACGTATGAAAAAATTTCATACGCTGGGCTGATAGGGTATCAAAAAATCATTACAGAGAAAATTCGGCTAAAGGCTTATATTTAGCATAAAATCGAATAATATCTTTAACCTTGGGAGATCATTAATTTAGAAGCTTTTTTTTGAATGATTTTAACACTTCTTTCTTCTCTCGTGCCATTTCGTCTCATGATAGGTTCGTTGCATCAAACCATCTTTCCCTTAAACTTTGTAATTACTTTAAGACAAAGAACATTTTATTAAGTGAATTTACATAAAAATATTCTGGTTAGAACCAGGCATGATTTCCACCGCATTAAGCATTGGTTAGCCTTGAATGCTCTGATTCAACGTTAAAATCAGCGAGAAAGTTGTGAATCCTCTACGGGTCCTAAAGAGGAAATAATTTTACCTTAGGAAAATAAAGATATCGGTTCAGCCTTATGTACGAAATTTCATACCTTGAACTACCAGCAGAAATTTCGCAATTGTTTCACCAATTTCTTCCATTTATTCGCTCAGAGATACATCTTTCACATCTCTCACTGCCATTCGTTCTCAATCCTAAATAAGAATTAGTGATTTGGAAGGGAAAATTAATAATTTTGATTGTTCATATTTTAGTTTGAATTTTGTTAAACTTTGACATTCGAAAACAAAATGGAATTTTATAAAAAAAAAGATTATTGAGCATACACATTATAAATTATAGGGTATTAACTAACGTTCACAAAAGACCAGAAGTTTAAAGACGCCCCTTATTGTACAACAAGTATGGTCCAGAAATGTGATGTTTTTGCCTATGAAATTTCATACGCTGGGTCATAATGGGTTAAATACAAAAAAATAATCCACTACCGGTAATATAATATTATGGGTTTTCAGTTGGGCGTCAATGTTGCACGTTTGCTCTTGGTGTACTTGCGTTTGACGATTCCAAATCTGCAATTTAGGGCCATTAGGCAGCATGGAGATTAGCATTTATTTGGTCCTGGTATTTCCAATGGAAGGCATTTTTCCATGCGACAAATTTCGCGCCAAATCGTATTCGGAGTTGGCAGAACCCTCTCAGATTCTAATGAAACTTTCTGTTCACGAAGACTTTGTCACAAAAAACCACTTTGCATATTTTGTTTTTTCCAAAAATGATCTATACTGTCTTTTGAAAAGGGCCAAACTTTTTCCCCATTTTTTTTCAAATGGCTATGGTCTAAAAATGACAAATCCTACAAAAAAATCTCATAGGAGTGTTTTTCACAAAATTACTCAAATTTTCGAATAAAAATATTGAAAAAATTCTTCAACGTTTCTTACACTGAAAAAAATCGATTTTAAAAATTTAAAGTCGATTTACAAAAAAAAAAAATGATTTGCATGAAATTTTGTTCCAAGATAGATAATTATGTTCCCTACCTACCGTCAAAAATTCAAGTTGGGCACTTTTAAGGAAAAAAAGTTATTTGAAAAAACTTTTCCTTGTCCAAACTGATTTATTTCTTCAGTGTATTTTATCGAAAACTAAACCCCAATGAAAGTCATAATCATCTCAGAATCCAATAAAACTCAGTTTGTGAGAAGATATTGTCTAATTTAGCAACTAAGCATATTTTTTATTAAGGGGTTAACTACTTTTTCATTTTTCATGAAATAGATTTTTTTTACTTTATCTGAAAGTACAACTCCTTGCGAATGGTTTCCCAAATTTTTATAAAGATCCAAGAAATAGATCGAAAGTTGCAGCGCTTCGTCTACCAAGAGCAGTGGTAATTTGAAATTTTAAACTCGATTTTCTCAAAATGTCGTTTTACTAAAAATAGTTTTTCCGTGATCACGATTACCGAAAAACTACTCAATCAATTTTCTTAATTTTTTTCAATTGATCGTAATTAATTCCTTTTTTATTCATAAATTTTTGTTTCATGGATAACAATTTTTTAATACAATTTTTAGAGCTTAAAACTACGATTTTTTACTAAAAACGTTCTCGAATTCAGGAAAAAATTATTATTTATTCAACTAATCGTTAAGGTACGAGGAATATACTCATATACTAATACAAAATTTTGAGTTTTGGGTTTTTAGATGATCTCTTGGTCTCCAATCGTGATCACCGCAAACCTCTTAAATAAAAAAGGGTTTCGGGGAAAAAGCCATAACTCCACCAATTATCAATTTATTTTTATAAACTTATGCTTGTTTATTTTACTGAAAAATGTACTACCAAAATATTATAAGTTTGATGTAATGAAATCATTGCTTTATTCCTTTACGTAAATTCAAACTATCTTGACATTTTTATCACTAAAAGGTATGTATCCCATTGAAAAGATTTTATGTCGTTAAACAAATATTCCATTATTACTTTTTTATTTTCTTGTTTAGTGATGAGGAAGAATCAGAGAAAGAAATAACCACCATAACATTATGTATTGAATTTTACATAATTATTTATTTATTCTTATATTTTACATTTGTCTTAAAACTATCTTCATGCATGCTATTTTGAATTATTTCTATACAAGGAAAATATATTTGGCTCATCTTCTGAATTAGAAATACCTTTTCGTCTCTACTTTGCCCCCAGGAATAGGCACAAAAATGTGAAATTTTTGAGTTCTAGATATTGTTTTGACGTTATTATACAGCTCTTAGAGTTCTTCTGACATTTTGTTGTACTGTTCAGTGAATATTAGACCTCTCCACATTTTGAAAAAGTTTTGAAATATACATGGGTCAGCTCGAATTTTTGTTCTAGGTGTGAATTTAAGAACTTTCGCCAAAAATGGCTTGATTTGGACATGATTTAGAGGTGTCTCCAATCAAAAATCGTGTTTTTGCTATGTTTCCATAGGAAGATCACTTACACTCTGATTTAATAGACCCTAAATGCCCACATATCATCAAAGGTTCTTCCTTAGACATATCTTAACATTATGCTATATTTCACCCTAAGGAGGAAAATTTGGTAAAAACCAAAATTTCTCACTAGGCTGAAAATTTGTTGGTAAAACCAGTCTTTGTACAGGAGGGCACAAATCCTTATTTCATACTTAGTTGCGTTTCGGCTTCGCCTCATCAGAACCCGACACTAACTTATTGTCGGAATAGATTAGCGCCGGCTTGACGCAAATCCCTTAAAACTAAAACACACTTTGTGTTTCAATCGAACGACTGATCAAACGTGATGTCCCGTTCGAGCAGAAGTTCTGTTTATGCCGATGAGACACAGTGAAACCGAAACTTGTCTTGGCTTAGCAGGCCTATGCGAAAGCACTATGCTATATTTCACCCTAAGGTGGAAAATTTGGTGAAAACCAAAATCTCTCACTAGGGTGAAAAGGTTTAAGGGATTTTCGTCAAGCCGCTAATCTATTCCGACAATAAGTTAGTGTCGGTTTCTGATGAGGCGAAGCCGAAACGCAACTAAGTATGATATCTTAACATGTTTTAACAGGTGAACATAGCTCCAATCGCAACAGAAAGTTTGTTAACTGGATTTCAATTTAAAAAAGTTCATCAAAACCAAGGAAAATTAATAGTATTTTTTCTTGGTTTTGATATTCATTTCTATATGAAAATGCAGTTAACAAATTTTCTATTGCGATTAGAGCTATGTTCACCTGTTAAAACATGTTAAGATATGTCTAAGGAACAACTTTTGATGATATGTGGGCATGTAGGACCTGTTAAATCAGAGTGTAAGTGATATTCCTATGGAAACATACCAAAAACACAATTTTTGGTTGGAGACACCTCTAAATCATGTCCAAATGAAGCCATTTTTGGCGAAAGTTCTTAAATTCACACCTAGAACAAAAATTCGGGCTGACCCATGTATATTTCAAAACTTTTTCAAAATGTGGAGAGGTCTAGTGAATATGTAGCAGAAAATTAATTTTGTAATATTTTTATCAGTTTGTTCAACTGTCCAGTTATATAACTCTTGGGGACTTGTTATGATATTTCCATAGTCGCGAGCAATACTGGCTTTTTTGCCATTCGCTTAAGAGTACCAGCAATAGCATCACAGGGTCCTTTTCCATGGGATGCTGCAACAAAATGCCATTCTGCGCTTAAGGTTGGAGAGAGATTCGGCAAAAATCAAAAACGGAAAAAGCAGATTTTTTCCACACCGAGTGTTACATCTTCATAAAAATCAATCAGCAGTACTGTAATAACATTTTACATAAGCTGATTGATTTTTATGAAGATGTAACACTCGGTGTGGAAAAAACAGCTTTTTTCGTTTTCGATTTTGGCCCATTCTCTCTACAACCTTAACTCTTACTTTGACTGGAATCTACACAAGTTTGCAAAGTTTTTCTTATTTTTGTATTGCGCTGCTGCTCCATCAGACATAAAATAAATTTTAGAAAAGTTTGTCAATTGTTTCATAAAATTTATCAGTTTTGAGAGGAATAAATGAACTGCAGTCTTCAACTCTTCTAGTCTTCATTCAAGTTTATTATGAATATATACCAAATTCGTTACTGATACTTTTTGCATGTATCAGGTAACTAGCAGCTGGGAAAATGGATTCTGAGATGATCATGACTTTCATTGGTTTAGTTTTCGATAAAAATACACTGAAGAAAAAAATTCAGTTTGGACAAGGTAAAGGTTTTTTCAAATAACTTTTTTCCTTGAAAGTGCCCAGCTTGAATTTTTGACGGTAGGTAGGAAACATAATTATCTATCTTGGAACAAAATTTCATCCAAATCAAAAATGGATTTTTTTGTAAATCGACTTTAAATTTTTAAAATCGATTTTTTTCAGTGTAGGAGTCAATGAAGAATGTTTTCAATATTTTTTTTTCAAAAATTTGACTAATTTTTTGAAAATCACTCCTACAACATTTTTTGTAGGATTTGTCATTTTTAGACTTTAGCCATTTGAAAAAAATTGGTGAAAAAGTTTGGCTCTTTTCAAAAGACAGTCTAGATCATTTTTGGACAAAACAAAGTATGCAAAGTGGTTTTTTGTGACAAAGTTCTCATGTACAGAAAGTTTCATTAAAATCTGAGAGGGTGCTGCCAACATTTGTTCGAGTTGGCGCGAAATTCTCAAGAAGAATTTCCTCAAGACGCTCCTCCTGGTACACTTGTTGATTAATGGCTAGACCTCTCGGCTTGAGCCACGGCTGGTCGATATGGCAATGAACAGCATATTTTTTTTCAAATCTTTGCTCAAACTTATATTTTATTTCGGGGGCTGTAGCCGCTGTTGTCGCTGAAATAGTAGTTGTCATTTCCTGGAATGTGGGTTTTCGAAAGTGGAGAACAGCACGAACGACGTCCCGCGGTAGTTCTTCGTCATCCACCGGCACTACGATTTCACGATCGCTATCTGCTCGTCCGTGTACATGGGAGACCGACTTTTCTTCCGACAGATGATGTCCTCCATCTTGAGGGCTCGGTGAATCAAGGTATGGGAGCAGTGATATTTTCGACCGACGTCATGCAAACTCGTTTCGTACTTGTTGCCGAACAGCTTTTTCAACAATTCCTTCTTATTCTTCTTCGTCATTATTATCATCGGACGACCTACCGAAATTTTTTTTTCCATGATGACCATGCGTTTCGTAAAACCGTACGACACGCTCGCGGAGTACTTGTTGTTTCGACGCCGTCTTCGATTGAACTGACAGCACCCGAGCGAAAAGAAACATGCCACCCATTTTTAGGGAGAGCATTCTTTTGGAGAGAACAAAATTTACACTTTTTGCTTTAATTACAGAAAGGTATTGAAATCATTCTCATTTTTTATTGAACACCCGTTACTAAAGTTAATTTTCATAAGACATTATTCATATCCTGTGAGGACGAAATTCCAACAAGGATATTCATTACAATGCATTATAAAAGGGAGTCAATTACGGTTCCAAACAGTAATTTTATATTTTTTTGTTCATCATACCGAAAAGAAAACATAAACAATTGTTGCAATGCCATATTGTGGAAAATGACAGCTATTTCAAGCTTTCTAATATCATGACATTTGTGCACTGGTGCAATATAATAGCATTAGAACCGCAAAAATGGGATGTCTATCTTCGTCCAACAGAAGTGTAATTCCACGACAACAGCTGGTCCAACCACTGCCTCTTGTATTTTTTTGCTCGACTTCGAGCCGTCTCTGCAGCATTTTGAGTCAGCTTTCTAGTTATCTTTATCTTTCGCTTGATAATTGCTCAATACTTTTCAATTTGAGGGAATTAAGGCCAGTAGTGGCAGTATGCTCAACTTCATTGGAGCCTTAATGAATGGTAGTATTTCTCCAAGCTGATACAACTTCGAGTCCACCGTTTTGTTTATATTAAAAATGTAAATTTTGTGACCGCTAATGCAAATTCCTTACCTGATCATAAGTTTTTCTCAGGTAAAAATAAAATTGGATTTTCTGGGAGCTGTGGCCATGTAGAGCTTTTGTCCGGAAGCCTACCTGATATCCATCATGCCATAGGTTTGGTGTTCCGTGAGAAGATATGCTGCGGTTTTCAACGTGGGTGTCCAGTTCGGGATCCATTTTTCTTTTCTCGGTTTCCATCTAACACAAAATGTTTAGTACAGCACGTTGGGTGCTTCATTTACTCTACAAAATGGTAATAACGGATTGAGATCGATTCGATGTTTCACTCTGCGAACTAGCAGGCTCATTTGCAAAAAAATCTCAAAAGAAGGGTTTTGATCTTTTTCGTTCTTTGTTAATGAATGCATAGAAACCTTCAAAGGTAGAAGATGTGTTCCGAGTCCCGGAGGGATGAGTCTTGTGTCGACTTGCCTCAACAAATTGGGACAATGTTTGATCGAGAAGGAATCATCACCACCTCCGCCTGCTGGCTTATGGTAGTGTCGAATTCTTACTGGGGTGGTTTGTAGTAAGCCTACCGACTAAACCTAAACCTCTTGTTCCTGCCAATCCTTATCCTCCCAGGTCCATTGTTAGGTATTACCTGAGGAGAGATTGTGCTCTTGCTCCATTTGTTTTGTGTTAATCGTTCGTGTGTTTTTTCAAGCAAGCTGTTTCTTGCTTGCTGTCTAACCATCGTGGTATAACTGACCTGCTCAGGTTCGCTGCAAATATCGTCTCCTGCCGAGATGCGAACCGATTCAAAGATGCCGAACATAACGTACATCTGTTTAAAACCATCTTCGCAAGGTTTCTTATCCTTCTTGGCGATACTCGTTCCTAATTATCGACTAGCTGCTGCTGAGAGCTTCCCATCGGCGGAATTTCTTTTGATACCGATGCTCATATTTGTGATCGAGAGATCACCTACGATGGAATTGCTCTAGACAATCATATCCCAATTTTCTCCGAGTTCGTTTTGTTTTTTAGTTTTTTCCTCCTTAACTGCTGTTGCTAGCTCGCTGACCGCGTTTTTTTGTGTATTTGATCTACTCGAAACCGTTGTTAATATCGAAAGTTGTCGAGACGTGACCGATCCATCGATGCCGACCAACTTGACATACATCCTTTTACAGCCACCTTCGCAGGGTTTCTTCAAAGACTTGTTGCTAGGATGACCGAACTAAAATGGCATTGTGTATCAAAGCGACTTTCGGAATACGTTGTATATTCCTGATCAGGAAGTTAAGAAATTTGCGCACGGGCCAGCGAACTAAGACTATTTCTAACAAAATCGCCAATGCACAATACCCACTATCCTGCCACGGTTAGTAATAAGAGAGTGAATTCTATCATTCGAAATGCGCTATCCAAACTATCCAATCTTAATGGAAACAATATTACAAATGGCAAACCACCTGAATCTAATCAAAACGACCCATATTTCAACCGATCCCTCCCCCATGAATATCAACCCGTCTCCGATCTCGGCACAATAATGCCACAATCGTGTCCACGTCCAGAGCGAATGCATTGTCACCACCGGAGCTGGCGTGCCACATTGGCACAGCAAATGCAAGCTCACGTGCACAGAAACCATTAAACCCGAAAAACCACATTTGATTACATTTATTCATTCATTAGTCCGTTGTCCGTGCCAGCCTCTAACTCCCGGGCTGGATCCACCGGAGGACACAGACCTGACAACCTGCGAGAGTAGACCGGCTTTCAACGTCCGGTCATCTGGTGCCGGTCTGTGCGGTTGGATATGCATAACTGACCAGCTCGGTGGCCTTTGTAGCACAATATTCAACAAAAGGTCACAGTGCAGTGTCCGGACCGAAGGATGCATGCGTGCACATTTCGTACCCTATGTATATAGGTACAGTAGGCTGTGTGAGCATCGTTTGTTTGACCATGCGGCGTGTAAAGCCGATAATAAGCAGTCTGTCTAAAGCCGTGTGAACGCTCACTAATGCCCTGATGCATAAATTATATTTTAGTCCACCTCCGAAACAAACGACAAAAACAGGACACTAATCCCTCCGGAAAAGTTGAGCTCGGCACCAGCGCAGTAACGAATGAAATCACTTCTTTTTGGACTCGTACCTACTACTGCTGCTGAAATTTTGCCCTGATGGGACACTCTGATGACACTAGCCCCAGACACCAGATGGTGCAGTGATAGCAGCACTAAGTGTGCGGTATCCCGCAGAATAATGACACCGGCCGGTGCTGGCGATGGAATGGAGTGCAATATGAATTATTACGGTGGCGTCAGCTGCTGAGAGAGAGCGAGGATCGCCGACGTTGTTATCGTTGTCATCGCCACGGCATGGCATGGTGGAAGAGTCTTGGGTTGTTTTAAATATTTCAATTTTGTAGCATAACAGGACTGATGATTTTCTGATCATTATCTATTTTTAATTATTTGCCGACCATGGTTTGAGGGGAAAATCTGGGATATTTGAATGGTTGTACGGTTTTGGATTGCATGTTTATCGAACGTTCAATATCCGCCACCGCAGATGAAAAATATGAATTTTCACCGACCGCACCAGCCATAAAAAAAACCCGATAGGTCACAGAAGCAATGCTTTACGTTTTTATCCTTCGTATGGTTGGATTTGTTCGTGACCTAAATACATTCCGGTTCTCATACGGATTTGTGTTCCATTTGTATTATTTGCACTGGCGCCTTCGCCTACTGCAACTGGCACCCACCACCAGTGAAGTGTCAAATAAAACCGAACACGAGAAAATCACGCAACCAAACACAATTGTGCTGAGTTTATGTGGGGAAATTTCTGCTTCCAGGGAAAATGTGTGACATAATTGGTTAGAGAAAAACCATTAAAACAAGAACGGTTCGTTGGGTTGTCAGAGTTGAATTGCTGGGTGAACTGCACAGTCACATCCTTTGACAAGTTGAAAGAGGGTAACTAGGTTTTTTCTAGGTTTTCTGAACAAATGGAAACTTTCATTATAAAATACTATTTTTTACGTGCTATAAAAACAAGATTTTTTCAAAGAAAGAAAGTAAAGACAATCTTTTACCGGGGTTTCTTTTGTTCTAAATATAATCAACCATTTCAAATGCTAGAAGCCACAAGACTACTCATTTCATTGTGACACAAACTTTGACAGAAATCTATATAAACTCAACAACTCCTTTTCTTGCGGGATATCAAGCAGAACTAGGAGGTTGCTCAGGAAAACAAATAGTGTTTTCGTTTCTTGGAGCTAGCGTCAATCAGTCGCTAGCTTAATCCTGGCACTAAGTTAGTGTCGGATTCTGATGAGAAAAACTCGAACGCATCTCCATAACTAATTTAAACAGAAAGTTTAGCAAGATTGAGATACTATATCTCACAGTTTAAGGAAGGATTTTTATCGGAGTAATTCGAATTCGAACACGTGCCATAAACCATGATTCTTGAAAATGATTCCAGTGTAAAAGTGAACTTCGTCTTGATTAAAATTTTTTAACATTTTGTTTGCACCTAAGCTTCCCCACCTTTGCGCTTTATCCCTAGCTATTATCATCTCAAACAGCGTATGAAGAGTAAAAAACTTCATTCCTATGGCAAAATCAAGCAATTGGTACCATCAAAATGTCAACAGCAAAAAAGACCATTATTCGATTGTCACAAAGAAATAGAAGTTTTATTCGATTCCGCACAACGCAAACACAGTGCATTTCTAGTAAACTAAACAATAGCAGTTAATAGAAAACAAAACAAACTCACACCCATCCCGCCATGTTGAGTTCGTAAGGTAGAAACTAATTCCAATACCAAAAATAAAACGATGCAATTGCTATCTATGATTGTTGTTTTCACAGTACTGACACAAAAAAACCCTGTTTAGAATTCAAATAGCTTTTCGTTTCCCTGCTGCTTCTCGCGTCACAGCCAAACATCAGCCCGTCCCTTTCTCGCCCAATGCCAATGCAATTCAACCGAAGCTAGGCAAGCCATGGCATGCTAGCACTTTTTGCATTAATCTTAACGTTTCCTTGTTTCTGTTGGTCTTGCATTTTTCCCCCTGTCTTTTACTGATCCGTTGTTTCGTTTCTTTTTTTTCGTTTGCTGTGACTTTGATTGACTAAAAATTATTTAATAACAAATTAACAATAACAAAATACATAACATGTGGAATGAATTAATTTTTTGAAGCTAAGCAGTGCCGTTTTAGAAAATTTCTTTGTTCCCATTTATTCCGATTCGGTTCCCTTGCTAGTGACGAAAAGAAAGGAAACAGTTTCGTTAGTGTTTTACTAGTTCTGTCAAAAAAATTCCCACCATCTCCACCGAATGTCAACAAATACACACTCAGGTAAACGGTATGGACTACTACAATAGAATAGATTGTTAATACAAGCAAGTAGCAATTGTCGGACTATTAAATTCGAACTAGTTGTCGTACTTTGAGCTAGCTTAAGGTCAACCAGTATTGCAAATGGTCCACCGGTCAGCTGTGAAATAAGGTAATCGAGTGATTTCTTGTTTTTATTAAATTTAAAATCCATTTCATTTGGCGAAAACCACTATAAGAAAGGGTCAATAATACTATACAATAATAATAATAATTTCATTTTTGTACTAATTCATACTAATAAATCGCAGTGTCATCTGGTGTATATAGTACAAAAGCGGTTCCTTAAGTTTCATAAAAACCCAACATGGCACTGCAAATCAAGTTGCAAATCGTTTTAATAAGCGTATGACAAACGGGCTAATCAATCACGCTGCACAACTGTTCTCAAGGAATTTCGATTCAAATGACCAAAAAACACGTTTTATTACTATCACCTAACCATACTGTTTAAGCTTTGATAATATGTATCTCTGAAGTTCACAGAACTTCCTTGGCTTTGGTATAATATTCGTGAAATCGTAGAAAATCTGTGCAGTTCATAGAAAGTCTATGAAGTTTTCCGTTTAGTTTTAAATTTGGATTGACTTTCCTGTGATTTTAGACCCACACGTCACAAACATACTCTCGAGTATCTATCCGAAGGTTCAAGACCTTTCCTGAAGTTTTTAGAAACCGCTTTCTTGCAATTGGGCAAAGTTCGTTAGTCATTCCTGAAGCTTTTAGGGTTTTTATTGGAATTTGTTGTACTTCCAAGAAGTTTCTAATACCTACTTGAAACTGGATAAACTTCGAAGGAGTTCGTAAAATCTACTTTAAGTTGCACAGAACTGCTTTGATGTTTCTAGGACTCTCTTTGAAGCACTAGGGCTACACAAAATTAAGGGAGCATACCAATCCATTTTTTTACCTTTGTACAAAACAAATTATTTTAATTAAGCCATGGATTTGAGTGACGACTTCATTTCATCAGTATCTGGTGACTTTATTTCATCAGTATCTTCGAAAGCCAACAATTGATCGAATTAAGAAAGTCATGTAAATGAAAAGAACAAGACAATCGAAAAAAAATCAAATAAATCAAGAAAATCCACTAAATTTCAAAAATTTATAAATTCATAAAATTAAAAAAAAAATTAAAGCGAATTTTAATAATAAGTAAAATTAACAGCTCAATAAATTTTCAAAGTCGAAAAATTATGACAACAATTTTCTTTTAATCAGAAAAGCAAAAGATCTTGAGAAATGCAATAAAATTACCCAAATGGAGAAAATGAGCGAAAATCCTACAATTGAAATTGGGTCATTAAATAAATAATAAAATTCCTATTTTATTACACAAACCAATAGAACGCTTCTTTCTAAATATAAAAATATATAAGTTCAACCCTTTAAATTTCAGAAAAAAAAAATTAATTAATTTTCTACAAAAATGTGGAAACGTCCTCAATTGACACTGTCGGTCTTCTTTGACAGTAAATGGAGCCACATGGGTTAGTATTTTTGACAGTTATCCCAGCAAAATGATAGGGACCAAGATAATTTAAAGACAGTGTGATCATAATAATGCTATAAAATATTCTTTATTTGTTATTTTGCGTACAAAAACCTATTTTAATCCACCTAGTGGTGCAATTGTGCCTTACTCATTTGTCCAAACTACGATTCCATAGCTGGTTATGTGCAGTACAATGGTGAAAATGTATATTACATATTCAGTACGATTTGCACATAGTACATACAATGGATCGACTGCCATGATTTTAAGATACTATGTGTCGACACTGAAACATCGCTTGAAACCAACGGCGGATCAAGGAGGAAGATTCGTTAAGAAATTTAAACTAGTTATAATTTTAAAGTAGCAACCCCTTACTGCATACTCTTACCTACGCCAATACAAGCCAAAAAAAATTAGGTTGACGATTTTTAGAGCGATTGCATAACCTTTCTATATGAGAAAATCAAAAACCAAAAAAAAGTTCGACCTCGTATCTTCAACTTCAGCTGCATTGGAAAAAAAATCAAAAACAGTATATTGCTTAACGACCCAATTCAAATGAAAAGAAAACGCTGAAAATCGCGGCACAAAAAAGAAACCAATAATTCAACCGAATTAAAAAATGATTTAAGAAAATTAAAAAATAGAACACAATCAAAAAATCTCAAAAAAATGAGACAAATATACAATGCGAACAAAACTAATAAAAAAAACAAAAATAAAAGCGGTAAAAATTAAAAGCATTTAAAAAACAATAGAATACGAGGTAAAGCAAATGATACAGTAAACAAATAAAAAAAATAGTTAAATAAGTAAAAATAAAAACAAGGAAATGTACAAAACAAAGGAAAATAAGAAGTGGAGATCGAGACATCAATGAAAATAAGCCAAATCAGCTATTCACAAAACACTAGAGAAGATTAGAAAATTTCAACAAATCAAGATTTTTTGAAAAGCTACTAAATTCCGAAAAAATATATCCTAAGAAAACTAAAAAATAGGAATAACAAAAAATATAAATAATAACATTAAAATATTAGGAAAGCTAGGATCAATTCTGAAAAGAATAAAATTAAAAAACTGAAAATAGTCAAAAAATGCTGCAAAATCACCAAAATAAAAACAAGCAACGAGAACAACTTATTCAAAAAAGTAGGACGCCAAAGAAATAAGAAAAACTACATTAATACTAAATAGAAAAAAATGAAATAAATGAAGCAAAATAGAATAAGAAAATATGACAAATTGAGAATAAATAAAACAATCGATATAAATAAAAAGCTTCAAAAAACTGGAAAATTACAAAAACAATACACATAAGATAGTTAAAAAATTAGGAGAGTTAGGAGATCAAGAAAACTAAAACATACAAGAAAATCAAAAGATTTAGAAATTGAACCAAATGAAACAAATAAGCATTCAGAAAATTGCAAACAATAATAAAACAATAAAATTAAGAAAATAAAAATAATCAGGAATTAAAAAATATATGAACTGAAAGGTAAAAACAACCAGGTCCGAAAAATCAAGACTTTCTTACTGATAATAAAAAAATATTTAGGGTAAGCTGGGGCAAATCCGACCTAGTAAATGGTTTTGGCTGTAAAATGCTCATTTTGCATCGGACCAAGTCGTTTTATATACCAAATTAGACTTCTGGGCAACTATGTATAGCATTTTATCTTGAGAAAATTTGAGATACAAGAGTTTTACGAAAACGTTCATTTTTGCTGCTTTCAAAAATGGTGGAATAAACCCGACCGCCTATGTTTTTGGTTGATTTAGTAAAGATATTACCCAAATTTTATGGCTTATGTTATTGAATTGTAACATGAAGAAAATGGAATTCAATGTCAACCTTGGAATGTCAAAATCACGATCAGTGGCACGTAAAGATATTCTCATTTGCATCGGAGCAATTGCTCGACGAATACTATATTCATCACGTTTTTGAGTCTTTCGTTTGTTATAATGAACCACGGTGTTCCTAAAACCGTTATTAACAAAAAATGACCATAAATTTGTCATACGGCATTCGAAAGATACAGTATCCAAGCATCTTCTCAGTGAATTTCAAAATGATCCATCAAGAGATTCGAGAGAAATTGCGATTTGAAGTTTTATGATACGTTTCATAAGGCTACCAGCAAACACCCAATGTTATTTTTACACAGAACCACCCCCCCCCCCCCCCCTCCCCTTTATATGTCGTGGATTTGAGTTTCGACTTTACTTCATCAGTTGGTGACTGACTAGGTCTTTATACTGCCCATTGTCACGAATTTGTCTCATTTTCTAAGAGAATTCCTATCTTGTTGATTTGCGACCATAGGCCGTATGATAAACACTAAACGCTATTTGCAAGCAAACAACCGATCGGATAAAGAAAATAAAGTACACCAAAGGAACAAGGAAATCGAAAAATCAAATAAATCAAGAAAATCAAGAATACCTAGTAACACATAAAATTTATTCACTATCTTTCAAAAACTGATGCATTTATAAAAATAAAAAATAAAAACAAATTTAATGTAAGGAAAAATGAATAACTCAAAAGATTTATAAAGTGGGAAAATCATGACAATAACTTTAATTTAATCAGAAAAAGAATGAGAAAGCTATTCAAGAAATTCATTAAAATTACCAAAATTGAGAAAATGAGCAAAAATATTACAATTCAAATTAGAATTTAAAAAGAAGTTGAAAATCGCGATAATTGAAAAAAGATAGGCGATATAACACAATCTAGAAGGATATGAAATATGAGCAAAACCAATAATTAAACAAAAAATACGGCAGAATATTCAAAGAATTAGAAAAAAAAATGGACAAATAGGCAAAGTAAATCAAACAGTAAACACATAAAAATGAGATAAATAAAAACAAAACCAAGAAAAATAAAAAGTGTGGATTAAGATATCAATGCAAATAAACAATCAGCTATTCAAAAAACACTAAGTAGATTAGAAAAGTTTAACCAAACGAGAATTTTTTAAAATCTTTTAAATATAACCTAAGAGGTTAAAAAAGGAATATAAAAAATATATGAATTAAAATGACACTAAAATATTAAGCAAGATGGAATCTATCCTGAAATAAATAGAATTAAAAAAGGAACATTATCAAAAAAGTCTGCAAAATCAGCAAAATAAAAACAACTCAGACAAAAAAGTAGGACACCAACAAAATGAGAAAAAATAAATAAGTACAAAATGGAAAAAAAGAATGAAATAAAGTAAAATGGAGTAAGATGTCATATTGAGTAAGAGTAAGATTGTCATATTAAGATAGTTCAAAAAACAAGACAGTTGATAGATCAAGAAACCTAAAACATACAATAAAATCAAAAGATCGAAAAAATCAGCTAAATGAAAGAAATTAACGTTCAGAAAATTGCAAACAATGATACAAGCATAACATTAAGAAAAATCTAAGCAATCAGGAAATAAAAACTAAATAACCAAGATAGTAAAAATAACCAGGACGGAAAAATCAAGACTTTTTTACTGATAATAAAAAATAATAACAAATAAGAAAAGGTAATATATTAGGCATTAAATAAATAAATAAAAGTTCGTTAAGAAACAGGGAAAAAGCAAGAAAAGGAGAAATTTTACAAAGTCATAAGCAGCAAAAAAAACAAAATCAAGACATTGTACAACAAATATAAAATCTCAATAAAATCGAAAAATATTAGGAATATAGAGAATAGCTGCATAATGAACAAAATCAAGATAAGTAAAATACATTTGAAGAAATTTAATATTAGGCAATAAAACAAAAATCAAATGATTAGGAAACAAATGTACAAATACAATAAATAAAAATTAGAAAATCGAGTTCAAGCGTTAAAAAATTATGTACAAACAATAATATTTATCAAGAATATAATATAAAATTTTAACAAAATCATCGGATTAAAATATTAAAAATATAAAGAAATTCCTTCCAATCCAGCAATTCTAACAAATTAACCAAGCCATCAGAAAATTTAAAAAACCCAAGAAAATTCTAAACTTAGGAAAACCAAAAAAATATAAGCTAATTAAAGATATTAAGAAAGTTAAAACTAATTTTAGACACAAATGCAAATTGAAACAAAAATGAACAAAAAATAGTGCCATTTAAAAAATGGAAATTGTCACAAAAATGGAAAAAAATAATTCAAATGGCGTCATGCATCTAATTCCATCATCTATTCGTCCAACTTATTTTCAAAAATACTCATATTGTTTGGCTAATGGAAAATTTTGCTCAACCAGATGTGGCATTTTAAAATGACACCAAATATCGTTTTCCATTATCTACTGGGCAAGCCCGTTGCAGGAATATTTGAACTCTACACTTTTACTTTAATTTGCATTAGCTACAGGCGTTTAAGATCTGTGTTACACGATGTGCTTGCTTGTCCTGTGGCATCCAGTAAAGTGGACTCAATACCTCATTAAACTGTGTTTTAGACCCTTAATAAGTATGTACAGCATTCATAATCGAACGATAGATAACAGATTATGCTGGTAGATTCTTGGAACTCGACAAATTTTCTGGTAGATTCTTGGGATTTCTTGAGATGAGATTTTAGTTTGAAAATGTAGCTGTTTATGGAGAAATGCATCAAATTTCGAGATCGGATGCTGATACACAGTATGGCTACGAAGATTTCTGATTTAGTCAAAAATTGTCGTACCATTTTTGATCGAAGAGCCTTATTTTGAAATGCACCTAAACTGCCGAAACAGTAAAACCATGCTTCTTACTTTCAATATATCCTGTGTATCTTGACAAATTTATAGCACTCATCCAACAAAAAAAATCTTTGAAATTCTACTACCACATCGTGTACGAATGTTTGATTTTTTGTCGACTGGAAAAATCCTAAAAAGATTCGAAAATTTTTGGATGCAAAAGGAACTGTTCAAATATAAGAGATTGTAAATACGAGTCATTATAAAAATTATGAAAAGTGTTTCAAAAGTTTTTGAGATATCACGCAAAGATATTTTCAGAATATGCAATAAAATTGTTTTCGTTTTCTAGAGCCCAACTATAATATCTTAAATCAAGAGATCATCAAAATCAACTGTACCTAGAATGCGAAGAAAATTCTGCCAATTGCAAATATTGAAATAAGAATAAAACGAGAAACCGTGAACTGAAAATTTTAAAATTAAAAAATAAAAGCAAGCCATATCCCGAAATTCAAAAGCCCCGAAAAACTAACACAATAGAAAAGAATGAAATAAACAAAGATAAAATATTAAGAAATTTGATGAAAGATGAAAGCACACCAGCCAAGAAAATAAACAAAAACACGAAAACAGCAAATCAAGAAATTCCAGAAAATAAGTCTAATGTAATAATATAAATTGTCAATAAAATATAAGATAAAAATAGCTAGGATTCAGAACTGTGAGAAAATCAACAATGTTTGGAAAATTATTTTTACAATATCTAGAGAATTTAAAAAACTAAAGACAGATAAAGAAAAGAAAATATTTTAAAAAAATAAAATCGCACCGAAAATTAAAAATTAGAAAATATAAGTCCGAATAATCACAATATAAAATATGAAAATCTAATTCAAAAAAAATCAAGACGGCAAAAAAAATTGAGACGTTATAACACGTTAAAAATTAAAAAAAATATGGCGATTTTGGTGTTTTGAACTCATCTCGTCAGTAACTAGCACTACCTTGAAGCCGAAGTTATGCGATTATGGACATCAAATTGGTACCAGTTAAAAATCAAATCCAAATAGTCACACAACTTGTGTGAACGGCTTGCGCAACTGGTTGGTGTGATGTCTCGAGAAGCAAGCACAAAAGCACTGGTTCAAACCAATCAGGAAAACTAAATAGAGAAAACGAAACTTATCGAAGAAATCAACAAAATGAATAAAATCATTTTCTAACTTAATAAATATGAAAAATATGTGTAAAAGATAAAGAGAAACAGATTGAAGCTGGTCTAAAAATCCACCACTGCTTTTGAAAAAATAATATATAATAAAATAAAATATAAAAATATAAAGATCAAGAAAATTAAGACTAAAAAACTATAAATCAAGTATACCAAGTAATGTAAGTAAATACACTAAAATGAAAGTACAAAAGAAGATTAAATAATGAACAAAATTAATAAAACTATAATAAATTCAGCCAATCAATTAAAACAAAACCAAATGAATAAATTTACATGTAAAAATCCTGTGATCAAAGAATTCAAGAAAATGTTTACACAAGCGAACAAACATGGTAATAGAATATATCTAAATCAAAGAAATCAAGAGATCAATAAATCATAAATCAAGAAGAAGGTTAAGGTTTGGTAGATTTTGAGATAGAACCTTAAAATCTACCAAAACAAGAAAATTAAGCAAAGTTCAGATATTCGCGAAATTGGAATTATGCAAAATGAGGAAAAATAAAATAATGTGGAATGTTACAATAAAAACACAAGAAAAATATCAAATATAAAAATAACATTGATGATTCCGTCATTAAGAAATAGAGAATGTGATATATTAGAAGAAGACAGTTGAAAACAGGAAATATTTCAGAAATCAAAGCAAATACAAAAACAACAAATTAAGAACATTAACAAAATCAAGATAACATTAAGTGTTATTTAATAAAAAAATAATAGCAAGAAATTAAAAAAATCTAAACAATTTAAAAACCTTATATTTTTAAGAAAAAAGCAATAAATTTAAGAAAACAAGAAAATTAAATAAAACGTGTAGAACCTGGAAAATTTTAAAAAAGATAACCAAAAAACCTAAAAGTCAAGAGAATTAAAAAAATAGCAAAAACATCATGAACATGAACAAATAAAATAAAAAAAAAACAATCGAAAATGCTAGAACTTCCAAAGCACACTCATTTCAAGAGTATCATTAGAGACATTTGAAAAACAAATCAGGAAGAAGGTTAAAAACGAAAATTTACAAGAAAATCAACGAAATAAAGAAAACTACTTTCTAACTCTTAAGGTTTCCTGTTTCAAAAGAATCAAGTAGAATTAACAAAATGAAAAAATGGAGCATTAAATTACTAAAAAAGCACTTTCGTAAAACCTAAGAATATAATTTAGAAAACTAAAAAATATGACAATTGTTGAATAAAGGAAAATTGTGGCAATGCGAAGTATCTCTAGCGAAAGAATTACAAAATAAAGAATAATTTCAAGAAAATTAACCATATGAAGTAAATTAAGAACGTTCAGATAATTGGTAAACATAAAAAAGCGAGCACTTAAAACAATCAGAATATAAAAAATCTAGTGTTCACAAAGTTCAGGAAATCAATTTAAAACAATCAAAACAGGAGAGAAAAAAAAGGTTCCGAAATCAAGAAATACGGGAAAGTTGAGTGAGCTAACATAATTCCACAAATCAATCAATAAACAAAACAAATATAAAAACAAACGAATCAAGTAAGAAAAAATAAAGAAAATCCGAAAATATTAACCGTAAACCAAGCTTGATAAATGCACATAAAGAAAGTCCAGAAGATGAAATAATTAATATAATAAATATGAATGAATAATAAAATAAAGAAAATAAACAAAATCTTCAAACCACTATCAGGTAATCCAGGATAAATTTAATAAGTCAAGAAAATTTAAAAAAATAAGGCAAGAAAATTAAAAAAACAGTCAGCAAATTAAAGATCTTTTCATCAAAAAGTAAAGAGATCTATTACTGAAAATCAAAATACAAAAGAAAAACTAATCCAGTAAAAAATGAAGAAATTGAAAAGCGTACTATATTTCAAAATCAAGAAGAAGTAAAAAATACAAAAATCCAGATATCAAAAAAAAAAAATGAAATACAAAACACTAAAACAACAAATGAAGCAAAACAAGAAAATTAAAGAAAAACAAAAGGAATATAAAATGTCAATAAAGTTAAAAAATAACATAAGGAGAATAGAAAAAGAATTAATAATATTGAAAACAATCCATACAAATAGTAGACGTACAGCATAAGAATCCATGGAAATTGTAGACGTACAGGACCAAAAACAAAAGAATCCAGAAAATCGCAGTTAATGAAATTATCAAATAAAACATAAAATAATGTAAAGAAGAGAAAATAAAAAAACAAAATAAAATAAATAAAGAAATCAAACCAGCAAAACAAAGAGAATCGAGAAAAATAGAAAACTCAAAAAATAGATCTAATCCTGGAAATCCTCGAAAGAAAATAAAAAATTATGAAAATAAATATATCGGGAGAGGCAATTCAGACTAAAGATATAAAATCGAAACTAGGCAATAAATTTAACAAATTAACAAAAACATCTAAATCAAAATAACAGTAATAAATCAATAAATTATAAAAAATGAAAAAAAACTAATTAAATCGAAATAATACAAATGAAGCTAAAAATACAAGAAAGCGTTATAAAAACTGATGTGTAAGATAATAAATAAAAAATCAAATTATGAGTTTCAGAAAACTAGAAACAGTCCGACAAATCGAGAGAATCAATGAACAGTATGAGATCAAAGAGTATCATGTATTGAGAAAAAAAAGAAAACCAACTAAATCATAAAACTAAAAACTAGTACTATTCAAAAAAATGAAATATTAACGCAATGAAAAAAATTATATTAATTTTATGCGAGGATCCGAAACGCAAAAATCTAATTTTAAGCCCTATCACACAAAAGTCTGGTTTAACTTTTTCTCTCAAACAATATTTTTTTAAGTAAATTTTATATTTCTTTTTCGTTTGATTCGTTATATTTATATTATTAAATTTAATATTTTATTTGTCAAAAATAAATGATTATGTCAATTTTCTCTATTTCATTCCTTTTATTAATTATTTATTATTTATTATTTATTGATTCCTTGTGTTAATTAAATCCTTTTATCAATTGTAACAATATTTATACGTATTATTTCATTAGTAATTTTATTAACTTTATTAAACGGCGGGTTTTACTTGGAATTTCTGGTTTTTTACATTTTTACGTTGGAAGTCTCCAGTTTGGCATATCTATTTTTTAATTTTCGAGCTCAGGTTTTCTACTTTCAGAATTCCCTGGTTTTTTTTCATAATTTAAATTATGTTCGGATCTTATTCGGGGTTTTCAATGTTAAAAATTTTCCAATTCAGTACTGAACCAAATCTTTCTAATTAATTATTCATTGTTCACGAGCATAAAAAAGGTTAAAAATGAATTTCTCATTTCACTCGGACAAAACAATACCTATAATCGATTAACTAAACTATGATATGCACAATAGCGTTATAAGACGGTTAATGTGGTGATCTTTCTTAAAATTTCTTTTTTTCGGTTGTGGCAGATAAGTAGAAGCATATTTTTCGAAACTTAAAAGCCGGACTAATTGAACTCCGCACAAAAAACAGAGCACCCTTTGCCAAATATATGAATAAATGTTATTAGGTTGAAGTGAAATTTAAAAGAATATTTATCCAACCATGTCAAATGTTCTGTATAAAATTTATAAATATCCAGAATCGATTGTGATTGTTGTAATATAACAATAGCGTGAACGAAAAGGTCTGTTGAACAACAATTTCTTGAGAACAGCGCAACCGTAACTGTATACTATAGAGTCTGAAATTAACATATCAATTATAGTTATGAATTTTAGTGCAAGTACTTATTTTTCTTTATTATTCTGCAACCCACTAGTTTGCATGCAACTCGATCACATTTGTTTCAAATCCAAATCGATCTATTTGATCTCGTCATTCTGAGTAATAATATTCCCAAGAACAGGTTCGTACCGAGAAAAACCATCATTCGTCTTTTGGTACCGTCGATGTCTAAAGCTATCCGAAAGTGGCGATAATGAATGGTTCCAGATGGTTCAGCTAGGAACAACATCACCCCGCACATATCACCGACCGACTAACTGAAAATCCCTCGACGACACAAGAATGACAAATTTGAACATTGAAACTGAAATGCATACAAATTACCAATCATTTTCAGAATGGGTGTGTGTGTGTGGTGGTGGTCGACGAAAAGTGGTTAAGACCTTACGAAACGTGACTACTGCTGACTACCCCCCACACACCATCCAGCATCGTCCAATACAAGGTCTCATCAACAGCCAACAGTACGACACATAGCTGCAGCTGGCGCAAATGCGGATAGTCATTACGTGCCACTAGAACAGTGCCGAGACTCTCTTCTCTTCTCAAAGTAGCAAATGGGCTAAAAATAGCACACCAGCACACAACAGCCATTTTGGCAAATAGACGTACAGGCAGGCAGGCAGATGGCAGCAAGCAAAGTCCTTTTATTTCGCCACATTCACTCGGCAAATATCGTATCCCGTAACTCGGAAGACCGACCGAATCGAAAAAAATGGGAGAAATAAGCAGCACCCAGGCACAAGATCGGAGCCCTTTTGTTTACTTCAATATTTGGCCCCCATGTTAAAGAATAAGTGCAAATATTACTCACTGGCTGTAGTGCTGTGGTGGGTGATTGGGTGGGTGGTTCGTTGGTTATGTAGTATGTTTGTGCCAGTTCAAGTCCTTTCTTCCGGGGTGACGATGGAGTGAAAATGTTTGCCGAGTGGAATGTGTCATGAGCCAGCAGTACAGCCTTCCGCTGTACTGCTGTGGCACGGCACGCATGAGGATGGCAAATATTCCAGCGGATTAGATTTCGATGAAATATCGGCTGTTAAAGTAAACAACACACTGCTGGGGTTTGGTTTGGATTGGGATTATCTACCTTGGTTTAAATGAAGGTTTGAACGAGAAAAAAGCTTACTCGTTCACTCACTAATTTTCGTAGGAACTTGAACGAGTCGTGTTACTTACTGTACGGGTAGCGCGGTTCATATATATCGCTTGAAACGAGTTCTACTGTAAAGTTCATAGAATTGACTATTTTAATGGCAGACCATGCGTTCCCATTTGGATAAAATTCATGGAAACGCATGGTGGTTTATAAGAGACAGAAACAAGTGTGATCGTAGGAAAATGTGAATAGTGGACGTCATATGACACTTATAAATGAGCATCACTTTTATTCACGACACTCATTTCGCGCTCTTTTTTTGGTGTGCCGATTTTGCTCAAATCTGGAACCTATTATTTAATAATTATTCCTTTTTGATTATGTAATTAGAGGATCTCCTTTCACGTTATAGTGGTTAACATAACTTTTTATACAATTTTCGGAAAAACGCAATTCTTTTTTTGAAATTCAAAAACGGATCTATGGAAAAGTTGAACAACAGGGGTGGCATTACGCATCTCGAATCGATCAAAATTCTATCGACTCGACCTTGTTTCGCATTATGTATTTCAAACCGAGCTCAAAAGTAAATTTTCGTTCGAGATCGCTCGAAGAAGTACTAGATTATCGAGAAGTGTTGGCATTATGGGCATTATGGAACCATAACAATCGAACTCGAAAGCGACTCGAGTCGAACGTATTTGCTCGATAGTTTTATTGCTGTCAACTGTCGTTCGAGATTATGATTTGTGTTTTTATTTCAAGTCATTCTCTAAATAGTTAACAATCGGAATACCTAGAGGATATAAAACTACCACAAGGTGTGAAAAGCTCCCACGTACTTTGAACTACTTTATGTTATATCTATTTTCACCATCAGGAAAATACTTTTTTTGGAAAAAGTAACACTAAATATTACTAATAAATTATCCTACACCAAGTAATAATAAAAAAATCGATGGAGCAAAGTGAAGACACCTTGATCTGTCTAATCGCTATTTGATAGATGTATAGAATCACAATAATTCTTGATTTCAAAGTGGCGATGTAAACAATTTTATATTCTAATTGATGCATTTGTTCCCGACTATACCTCAATCGTTTTCAATATCAAAATATAGCCTTGAATTCAATGCCATAATGTACGTTTTATACACCAACAGAATTTGGTGTTATATCGTCATTTGCATTAAATGCATGAAAATGCAGAATATTATCTTATATAGCAAAAATCTTTGAATCAAATTGAATTACTAACAAATTTGAATGCATCAACCGATTAAAAATTATACCGTCTACAATTTCTGGAAACACCTCATTTTGATTGTGTTCTCCCTATCTCTAGTGTGCTATAACAAAATAATTAACTAACAAGTAAACGGAAAACCCCGCAAACACGAAAACGAATTTTTGACTTGGCTATTTTAACGAACTATTTTTTTAAATTTTTGCGTCATCAATTGCTGAAAAAATTGTTGCTTTTGGAAGCTATCAGTTTCCTGAAAAAAAACCCTGAAAACCAAAATTTTAATGCAAAATTAGCCATTTTTTATTGGAAAGGGCAGTTTGCTCGCTATGATTATTTTCCAAAAGATTTGATAAAAACTATTTATGCGGATAATACATTCCATCATGCGACTGAGGTCCGAATGAGAGACATTACGATGTTTCGGTGCTTCTACCTAAAAAGCGAGATATATTAAAATTTTGTGGTAAGAAGTTCAAGTATACAGTTATATCAAACTAAAATAATGCCCAAGCATTGAAAAAAGGTGGTTGAGGGTGAGCGACGTGAAAAAATTATGAACATGTTTGGGTCAATTTATTTACCACTTTCACTATTTTTATTCTGTGAATTTGACGCGCATCGGAGAAAAACAAAACAAACTGCAATTTTGATTACACTGAAAAAAGTTCTTAGGTGGAAATAAAATTATACGATGAACAAAAATCATTACTCGTTTTCTGCAACGAAGAATTTTCGTGCGTTGTAAATGATTTGTTTCGTCTAATTCACGAACTGAAAAAATGGAATCTTGATGAACGAAAAGTTGAGTAGTTTTACATATTTAATGTACGGGTTATTCCACGTCAAATTTACAATCACAATTTTCATTCCTACCAAAAAAAAATTCTTGCTTTCTTAGCACAAAATGATTGACATTTTGTTTTGGCTGAATACGAGAGAGATTTTTCAAATTATGAGTTTTTGAATTGTATGAATTGGATCATTTTTCAACCACTGATAACTCGGAAGCTGTGCGTTTTCGAATGAGCTCACCAATAAAAATCTTATGTAGTTTTTTTGTTATTTATGTTCTGAATTCTGCAAATGTTGGAAACATATTGAAAAAAACAAGCTTGGACTAATAAGTTTTTTATTCTATGAAAACATTTATAATTATATTGAGAACCTTATTACTTTACGAGATATTTCAATTAAAGCTAGCCCATAACATAGCATTTAATGTAAAATTGCCCTTTTTAATGTTGTAATTGTAATATCTCGTAAAACATTTCGAGATCCACTGCATAATTTTCACACAATATTTTTAACATGATTTTTATTATTTGAAGAAAAAATAAGCAAAAAAATCGATCCAACTTTTTAAAAAAATCTCAATTTTTCCGGCAAGCTCATGCAAAAATGCAACTTTTTAAATTGAATATTTTTTCATGCATCAAATACTTTCCGAGCTATCAGCGATTGAATAATGTTCAACTTTTCTAACTTCAAAATTTGAAAGCTCATACTTTGAAGTAAATATTATATTCAGCTATAACAAAAATACCTGTCAAATATTTTTTTAAAGTGCTCACCCCTATTGTGTATTAGAAAAAAAATGTTATATTTGCGAAACTTATCCACATATATTTCGATAACAATCAACTAAAAACTAAATAAATTAAAACAATTCCTATATTTTACCAAAGTTGGTTTTATGAAACTTATTCGTAGCAGAATTAAAAATATTTTTTCTCAGTGTACACACTTATTTGACAGTTTGCGCTCGAACAGGCAGTCGAAATCTAGTACCGCAATCAAACAAGCTCGAACGCTTGGTCGAATGCGATACGTAATGCCGCAATTTAGTCAAAACGACTTCAAAACGTTTCGAATCGAGTCACTCGAATCGAGATGCGGAATGTCACCTCAGGTTTCAATATTGTCAACTACATCGCTGTAGGAATGGTAGAGTGGTGCAAAAAGGAAAGTTTTTCGTTTCATATCCGGATAAAAAAAGTATTTTGGTGTGTATTTCTATACTAAATTGCAAATAGAAACCACTAACACAAGTCACTAGTAAAAAAGTCGATTTTCACATTTTCGAAGATTTGAAAAACATTTTTTAAAAAAATATGGCAAAAACAATGTAACTTTTTTTTGTTGTTTTAAATAGTGCGTATTCGCCAATGGCATAATAGTCAAAAATGTCCAAAAATGATCATTTATGAACTATTTTAGCGTATTAATTATTTTCATAAATTATAAACATTTATTATTTTGCATGGTATCATAAATTTCACATGAGCACATCCACCTATGTGTCATAATTCCCGCATACTTATTGGACGTAAGAACACGGACCTATGAAAGAGTTTAACTATTGAAGATATACCGAAAAAAATTGTTGAAAACTGCAAGACGATCGGATCAACTGTTCAAAAGTCATTAACGTTTATAGTCGGATACTCCTGCATCACATTTGCAAAGTTCGTATTCCGCCTACTGCACAAATGTGAACCACGTACAAGGATGGAAAAGGATGAGGGAAAACTAGTATATCTCCGAGGTGGCGTTTATAAAGTACACCACGCGTTTGCAAGGGGTTGGGATTCAATACAAATGGTGGAGGAGGCTTGAAACTATGTGACATCATTGAGATAATTTTTCAGAACTAAATAGTATATTTTGAACTTTTCTGCTCATTCACCTAACCGCCAAATACTCAAAAAGCCAATAAGAGTGACTGATGCCCACTAGGAGGTTGATTGCAGTATTATTTTTTAGAAGCTAGTAACGTAACTTCCCGAGAGTTGAGCATCATTTAATACCGCTCATACATTTCACTAGCGAATTTAATCGATACATTTTTGTTGTATCCTCAATTCACTTTTACACTTCATCGAGTCCTTCGACACTTTATCAAATTTATCTTCTGTAAATGATGATCTTAGAATCTTGCTAGTCATTTCACACTACTGGATACTTTCAGGCCCGTAGCGCATGGTTGGCCAAATTAACCCCTGCTAATAAAGGGGTTAACCTTAGATGGGGGGGAGCGCTAAAATCTTGAATCCGCTTTATAAAATAACTGAGGGTATGTGTGCCTTTACCATATATACACTAATTATTGCTCGAACGTCGATCTGAAAAAGAAGACCGTGCTACAGCCCTGTCAGTTAAATTTATTCACAATAAACGCTGTTGTTCTTAAATGTCAATTGGATAAAAGATTAAACAACGAACATGTTATTCCCCGCCGATTCTTATTTTCTATTCTATTCTCCATTCTAACCCTTACACAGCCAGTATTGAAAAGCATCCTGGAAAACACTGCAGTTATTCTGTAATGTTTTTGTTGTAAACATTAATATTTGAAGCATATTTTCATATTTCGCAAATATTAAAACGGCCAGGCCTACTGTGCAGAGTTGAGTTTCAAGATGTTTCAAAATTAGACGGCAATTAAATTATTCATTTAATGAATAATTTAATTGACGAATTGTTTTAAATCTTAAAGGAGGAAGAAACGAGGACAACCGTACCGACCGTTTCAATTTAAAGGGGATATAATATATCGTTGGGAGTGACTTGGCTAAGAAGGTTAATGTCACTCCTTTGGTCCTTTGGAATGCGACAGAGGTATTTGTACCTTGCCCTGACTAATAAGCCTAGGTTAAAGCGCCTTTACTCGCTCTCTGAAAAAGGATTAAATTTAAAGAACAACATATAACTTTTGGGTTTAGCTTCGATGATATTTTATTGATCCTTAAGCTATTACTCACAGAAAAGCAGAGGAATCAACGGTTCATATCCTCAGCAGTCCCATAGTTTTATTGTCAATAAATTCAAAAAATCATCAGCTTCGAAAATAATACTGTATAGATAAATAGTTTGAACAACCAGTCCTAAGTTTCATATGTTGATAACCAAAGCATAATTTTACAGGAAGTTTTAACTTAGCGGGGTTATAATGAGTTAATGTTACTTCCGTTGTGGTCGGCTGTGACTGTTGATGACCTGAACGTGTCGCTCCTGAAGGTAACGACAGATGGACGTGTTTACTGCTGCTGCGAATCAGCTGTAACTCTACTAGTCGCGGTGTATTCAGCAGAGGCAGCAGGCATATTAGTGGCCTTGACTCTGCCTATGGACTCCAAACAACTGATCTTATTGGCGAGCGTGAAGTGCATAGATCCGAAATAATAACCTCTTTCATTTGTCACTCCGCTACCATTAACTAGACGAGCTCTTGGAGAAGTGAAAAAAGTCCAAGCCCTCCTCTCAATCATTTTCATTATGTTTTACAAAATTGAACCATTTAAAAAAACCTTTTAAATTGCGAAACAATTACCATAAAACCTCATCTGGATCTGATTATATACAACACTTTATCTACTGTTATATGAAAAATGAAATACCTAAACGCAACTTCATATAACCTGTCAGAATATGTCATTTCGAATGTAGCAAAAATAAAACAAAACGAAGAAATAACATATGAATTAAACCAGCATTACAAAAATCATATTGTCTAACTAGTTTTTTCAAAATTAATTGGAATTCTCTCACCCGATGAGTTCCGTGCTGATTACGATTTCTTCGCGATTTTGTATGAAGAGCCGCTTCCAGATCTTCGAAAACTCAGTTCCCCGCACGCCTCACACTCTGGTCATCCATCTCTGCTCCAGACATCCGAACAAGGTAATAAGGTTCAACCGTTTCGATTGTTTTCCGAGTATTGAAACAGTGCTTGGATTTCTTCAAGGTCAAATGTACTTATGTTGTGTATTACCAGTTATACTGCTATCGGAATCCACCTTCCGGAGATCCACTCGTATTTTCCAATTTCGAGAGTAGAGATTTTCTTTGGATCATTATTCCCCGCCGATTCTTATTTGGTATTTAATTTGACAACCAAACGCAAAACAAGACTTGGCTGAAATAGACTGATAGGTCTGCGTCAAACGAGAAAAAAAAACGAACATGTTATAGTTGCACGACTAAAAAATTTCAGAATTAAAAAATAGTGAAAACGATTGCAAACTTTATTTTATCGCTCGTGTTCTCAGTCATGGTCATGGGCAGTAAAGGATGCCACCTCCATCTGTAGCAAAGCTTACGTGTGGTAAGTTAAAAAATATCAAAAAATTGCTGGTGTTCTGCACTAAGTTGAATGTTGAAATGTCACAAGAGATGTTTGGTGTCAGAGGGACTCGTCGGTCACCATGATTTGTCACGGTGAGTGGAATAGATATCAGTAATGTAGTAATAGATCATGTGGACTCTCCCCACAATATACACACTTTTCAGCATTCTTAATGCAAGAGTCATCCTTATGATTCTTTTCGAAATTAACAGTAGTAACAGTACAACCAATGAAGCAGGCAGATGATCCTTGTCGCGGAAAAGGCAATTAAACACAAAGCTGTCCAACCAAAGGTCACCTGGTATGGGTTTGAAAGGAAGTGCAATTTAGTCCTGGCCAGTGCGAATGCCATTGAAAATCTTTGCCTACTGGAGCCATAGCCCAGTCTGTGCTTAAGTAGATCCACGCATAATAAACTTAAGGGGGGCGTTTGGTGTTGATGGTAAAAATAATCGACTATTATCCGCTTAATTGTTAGTATTGAACCTTTAGAATAGTCTCCCACAATCTCGGTGGCCACGCCAATTTTTTTTTGTTTTAACAGCATGCATTCCATGCTCGTATTTGCTGCAACACACGCAGATTTCAATTTAGCGGCAACAGTTTTCGAAAAACTGACGGCGATAAAAATACAGCTTGAACAATACACTCTAAACTATGTCTACCCAAATTCAAAGAAAATACCCAATGGGTTATTTTCTACAGCGTTTTTACCGTGGTGCAATTTTGTATGGGACACCCTTTACTAGGGTTTTTCTCGAAACCGCGTTTTTCAAATTGGTCAACGCGATAATTCAAAAACTAATCAACGAATTGATTTGATTTTTTATGAGAATGCACAATACATATGTAGCCTGTCGATGAACCACAGAAAACTGAATAATTTTTTTTCTCCCTATTATTTAGAAGAAAAGTGAGCAAATTTTATAAAAAAATAAGAGATTTTTCGGTTTTTATGAAGCCGAAACTCGAACTTTTTTCCTTTTTTTTGGTTCGTCGAGTAACTACAAATCTAAGCTTTACAAATCTTATTGAATTTCATGTGTCAGACAAGCAAGAGCTATCGTGTTCGCCGCGACGCTCATCAACGTGGAAATGGTTGGACGTCTACTCTTGGAACGTTCGTATGTGTGGCCCTGTGTGACTGATTTTTTTTTTCGTTCGCAATGAATGTTTAAATAAATCTTAACAAAAGATCCATTATTGCCTTGCCTTCAAAATCGTAAAACAAAATAACTTACGGTTTAAGAATTTTACACCAAACGCTCCCCTTAAATCGATGATCACACCGTAGATCTCAACTTTGTGAATGGGCATGTAGACGCGATAATCTTTCGAAAAGCCTTGCTTTAGACAGAATATCACACTTTTGAGCTAATGTGATTGAATTTTAGAGATATCTATCACTGCTGAATAGTTCTGCGTCAGTTCTTTCATAATCTTTAGATTACATAAGCAGATTATAATTGATACCTCCGAAAGAAGATAAAATATGGTCCCGAGTTCGATGCAAATGGTAGGCAAACAATTTGTTTGAGATATGTTTTCCATTTTGAGTTTCGTAAATGAAATGCCGCAAGCCAATATGTCTTAGCTAGCTTCTTCTTTTCTTTTAGAAAATAAGCCTTTTTCAACCTGCTTCGGGTTGAAATAAATTAATAACTCCTCATGGTTGCGTTGTAGAACATTCATGTCTTCAGCAAAGTTGATGCTTAGCATCTAGGTCTTCATATGGTTGTATCCAGGTATCTGCTACGCCACCATGTTTTTCAAACCAAGATCTAAAACGTCGTTTTAAGGTCGATCCACGATCGACAGAATCAATTCCATACGACACGACTTTGCGATGTTCGAAATCGTTTAATTATTGATGAATCATGATGTAAATTAGTTATCAATCATCAACATGTCGAAAACAACACTTTTCTTCAATTTATTGTCCAATATTTTAGCTCGATTACATACATCTAATGATCGCGTCACGCCGTATCGTTTCTACCTAGTGCAAATCGAGCCTGCAACAAAATGAGCAGAACAATCCGAACTGTCAGTGGGGCCTATAATTTGTGTGCCCGCTAGGGCATTGCAAAAAAATTTTTTTTTTGAATTCTCGAAGGCTCCCCCCCCCCTCTCATATTGTGACAAATGTCAAAGTAAGCTCAGATGCCAAATTTCACATCATTTGGACAATTTTAGACCCCCGCCCACCTCGCTTGAAATTTTTTGAAATTGGTACTATGGGAAAATATGGAGGAAAAATACATTAAATGCAATAACTTTTGAAGTAGCAATCAGAAAATTAAAATTCATACCTCTTTTGGAAGGAAATAATCTTAGTATTTGAATGGAGATATAATTGTTTCTAGAAAAATACGGGAAAGTGGGGCACTGGGTCATTTTGGCCCCAAAATCCCCTATTTTTAATGATTTTTCTGCTCCGTGGTGCATGTCATACATATTTTGTAGTTTTTTTAATGTGAAAAAATCTCAGAAATCGAACGGATCCCTTTTGACCTTAGTCCGAATACGAGAAGTTGGGGTTAAATGACCTTTTGTCATTCATATTAAACTTCATCATTTTCTCGTGAATATATCTCTATTATTCTTCACTCAATTTTCATAAACTATACCTTTTTGAACGTGGAAAATCCTTAAATTATAACAAAAATAGATTCATTACCGGTAAAATTCAGGAACATCAAATTATCTGACATATAGTGTCGATTTCACATTTTTATCATAAAATCGCACATATTAACTCCATTTAACAACAAAATTCTTATTTAATTTACTACTTTTAGTGTAAAATATGCTTAGGGATCACACGAGAAAAGTTTCACTCCTGGAAAAATAGGGGAAGTTGAGGTATTAGGACAAATAATGAAAAAAATGAGATTTGTAGAGTAAATATCAAAAAGTTTGATGTTTCTGAATTTTACCTTTAACGTTTTTATTTTTGTTTTATTTTATTATTATTTATGAGATTTTTTCACATTAGAAAAACTACAAAATATGTATGATTTGCATCACGGAGCAGAAAAATCATTAAGAATAGGGGATTTTGGGACCAAAATGACCCAGTACCCCACTTTCCCGTATTTTTCTAGAAACAAATATATCTCCATTCAATTACTAAGATTATTTCCTTTCAAAAGAGGTATGAATTTTAATTTTCTGATTGCTACTTCAAAAGTTATTGCATTTAATGTATTTTTCCTCCATATTTTCCCATAGCACCAATTTCAAAAAAATTCAAGCGAGGTGGGCGGGGGTCTAAAATTGTCCAAATGATGTGAAATTTGGCATCTGAGCTTACTTTGACATTTGTCACAATATGAGAGGGGGGCCTTTGAGAATTCAAAAAAAATTTTTTTGCGATGCCCTAGTGCCCGCAGAGATGTTGACTTGCGTCAGTTCAATACAAATAGTATAGGGGTGCCATATACGTCAAGTTCGCTTTTGTCCTAATGTTAGTTGTCGTCAAATATTAAAAAGGGCCTAACTGCAAAATGTAAACAAATCGAATTTTCATGTTTTTCATTAAAAAAAATATCTAATCGAACACGTACATAATGCAACAATTGATTATAAAGAATTTTGAGAATGATTTTATCACAAATTAAAAAAGGGCCCTATTGATTTTTATGCCCTAACTGATTATAAAAAGCGCCTAACTGATTTCATAAAAGCCTAACTGATTTAAAAGAGTTAGGCAATAACTATAAAAAGATTAAAAAGGATTATTATTATATTATAACTGATTGTAAAAGGCTTATAAAAGCAGCGCAACACCTACTCGATGAATTAATCGAAACTACAACTGTTCTAAGTCTAACTTTTCCATAATTTACAAACAGGGCAAATCTGATTTTACAATGCTCAATGGGGCCAATCTGGCCATCAGTTTAGATTTAACTTAATTATTCTAACTTTCGGTGTAATATCACATTTGGAAAGTATTTTGTTGTGTAGGGTATCCAAGCAAACGAAATAAAATAGTATCAATTTTCTAAATAGAATTATAATGACTAAACCTTATTTTGCAATTTTCTCAATGTTTACGTTTTGCAGATAGGTTTTTTTCAAATGTTTGGCTAGAGTTATAAGATTGCAAAATCATAATGTTAGTGCTAGTTTAACAATATATCATTTGGATATTTGTAATCTATCGGTACAAATGAGGAGGTTTTATGCCTGCTGGAGAAAGAGTCCGAATGAAACCTATCTACAAGAGGCTTTTCTCTACACTGCAATTAAATAAATAAAAGATTAATAATAGTCACAACCGGTCGAACATTTCCTCCAAATTGAATTTGACTGAAATTCTAATCCAACCAGGCCTGCTGTGTGTTCTAATCCGATCAATATCGAAAACCTAATTCCAATTGCCACAACACCGAGGCACATTTCAGTTCCCATTTCTGTCTCATCCGTGTCAAACTAAAACCAATTCTTGTCGGCAAATCGACGAGCAACATGCTAATGAAAAGTAGCAAGCTAACAAAATTATTTCAATATAAAATTAATTACATTCATGTATACAAAACAGCTACCGACATTGTCCCCTATTTTCCCGAACAATCTAAGCTCACCGGTTGGTTAGACTTCCAAGAAAGCAGGTGAAAGATGATCCAGACAAGAAGCATCGTTTTTGAATTGCTTGATGCTCCGGTGGGTGACAGCAATGGCCCAAACCCGAATTTATTATCCGGTACACTGCGGTGCGGACAGGAAACAGTCTTTCAACGCCTCTAGTCTAGTTCGTCCTGAAGGCAGTAGATTGTCAATCTATATGGTAATTTTTAAAAGCGCTAAGCTGCTACCTCATGGAAGATGCGGTTTCTGGTTTACGGAATTCATGAAACTGTGAGTGGAAACAAAAGCTCTTCGTGGGGGTGGTTAATCATATAAATGTACGATTGTTAGTACAGGTTTGTGCGGTGGTGGCCTGGTTTGAGTAGTAGGAGGAAAAATGGTAACAAACTGAAGAGTTCACCATTGAAAATCTATATTTTGCATGACGGATATAGTAGTAGATTGCATTACGGCTTTACCTGTCGTTAAAAACAATCAAACAGGTTGATTCGTGCCAATTAGTCATTATCTTCATAAAGCCGCGCACCCGTTTGCTGTTTACTCAATTCAGCATCGGTAATTTTCACATAGCAATTGTTCTACATACAAGTGATAGTGGGATTAGAAAGTGTGACAAAAAAGCCATTACTTGGATAAGGTGGAAATCCCGCTAAATCTCCCATGGAACTAGTAGAACGAGAAGTAATTCCGGCCAGTATAATGGAAGCTACTAGAGACCAAAATCTCACACTGTTTTGTCGCTGAAATTTTGAAATAGTGCCTCTAGAGTCAAAGATTAGTTGTATTTAACCTAAAAATCACTTTTAAACTCGTTAGCACATTCGTTCTTTAAAGTTAAGTTTTAAATAGTTCTTAATCACCAATGAACAGTCATTTGACTTTTTTTACCAGATCTAGCCACAAATTGCCTGTCGCTTTTCGCCATGCTATAGGCCCACGTTTTGACTAGCTACATCGGGAAAAAAATCAAAAAGACATCCACCGACCGAGTGGGCCAAAAAGGAAAACATAATTTATGTAGATTGTTGTACGTTTGCTCCTAAAGCTCCACCCCCAAATGGATTACTGTCAGACTGAAGTTGCTTTTCGGTTGTTCGTTTTGTGAGCCTCTAAGCCTGCTTCGTCCGGTTCTCATTTTTGTCCGATTAGAAATACGCTGGGGTGGGGTGGGTGGTGGGTGGTTCGCTCGTTACAAAAGCGAGCGGCGGTGAAGAGAAAACCAAATATGATGAATCGGCTGTGCGCTTCTGTCACAACAGGGTACAACCGAACCTCCCCCGGAGGAGCACTGAAGAGCAGGCGAGATTAATTGGCTCATTAGATGAAGGGCCGTTTGAGTTGAAATGTATCCCTGCAACGTAGCCCGGTCGGAGTGATTTGGCGAAGATTAGTTGCGATGAAGTAGGAGGCTTTTCGAAATGGTTTTTATACCTTATTTTACGACGATGTCAGAGTTCGTAGAAAAATCCAATTTAAATTCCGCTTTGGCATAATTTGCAGAAGCGAATTTTTAATTTATGGACCCCCGCGGTCCAAGTAGCCCCGAACCGATCAGCGCTGATTGACGTTTGTATTCAGCAGCAAAACAAGAAGCCGCTTCAACAATAACAGCACATTTCGTGCTAGAACGACGTTTCCCTCTTTCCACCACTTCCAGAAGATGGAGAGGCGAAAAACCAAAGCAAATAAAAAAATGGTGCACTTGCTTCCAAAGTGCCACAATCTGATTGATATTATCAGCAAAATATTCTTGCCAATGTTCGCTTTCTCTCTTCGCCAGCGATATTGACGCTGGCCGGGACGATAGCTATCAACTAAATGCGCAAGCACACGCGGCGGTTGTTATCGGGATCAACAACAGTGAATTTTGTCGCTTCGACATAGCGTCGTCGTCCTCGTCGTTGACGTGTTCCTCGTCACAAACATGCCATGGGAAAACTTTTATGCCGCCAGGCTTCTTGGTGACAGAGAGTAGTTGCTTGCTGTAGCATCGACTTGATTTCGATAAAATTATTGCCGAAAATTGGCCGCGGGTGCGGAAAACCGAGACAAGACACGCACCATGGCGGCTGCCGCCACAGTTTAATGAACAACCAAGTTTTGGTTGTTTTCTGTTGCTGCTACTGCTGCTACTATCGATAGCACCGCATTGCCGATTTGTTTTTATGGTGGAAAATTGTGTTCACCTTGGGGATTTTGGCTTCGGCCTGCGGCGGCACGATTTGCTTCAATGAGGCATTTATATTCCGACTAGGAAACGGGGTTATGTTTCCGTAGTTTTTTTTTTGAATTCGTAGTTTTTCGTCGAAGTTACATTCAACAAGCTGTACTGCGAGGAGAAATGAATGAATATTTTGAATCTTGAATAAGGAAGAAACGTGGACAACCATTTTTTGTTCAGGGAAACTTTCCCACTGCGACCACGGTTCAGGTTAGTGGACAAGCATACCGACCGTTTCAATTTGATGAGGGTTTGATAAATCATTGGGAGTGACTTGGCTAAGAGTGTTAATGTCAGGTTAGTCCTAAGTTCCTTGGATGCGACAGAGGTGCTTAGCCCTGTCCTAGCTAATGAGCCTAGTTATAGCACCTTTACTCGCTCTCTGAAACAATGGTAGAGAAATTGGCGATATCGGATAATTAGTACTAAACATAAAGACAAAAACACCTGAGCTCAGCTCTGGGAACTGAGAAAAAACAACGAAAACTCTTCCGTATCAACAAAACTGCAAGGATTTTCCTGTTTAGTGTATGTTTTTTATAGCAAGGTTCAAGGTGAAAACATGTGGAAACCACGGCTTACATATACAAGGCTAGCTCGTTAGAGTGTAAACATTTGACGAGCGGGCGTCATAGAAATCGTCGACGAAAACAATTAGATGAAATTCATATATTCTTTGCTGCTAACGGATGATCGGCACCTGGTAGATCACAAAGAAGCTATCCCGATGTCCAAAACCTTTGCTGGGAACAGAAAATTACGGTTAGATATGTTTTCTATGGCTGCAGCCAAATTCCCACTTTTCTCTAATAACACTAGTTTACAGTGATTTGTATCCTCACAATATTTTTATCATTTCCATAGTAAAATGGCCCGCTGAAAACGAAAATGCGATTGAAAAAATTCTGTATGGAACAGATTTTGAGATATTGCGAAAAAATCCGTTTTTGTATTTTAAAAAATTGGCCCTTCACTTCATCACAAATATCTCCAGTTGTACTCTACCGATTTTAATGATTTTAATATCATTTGATCGACAATTGCAAGACCTATCAATTATTCCTAGAACATTTTATGATCACTATTACAATTAGATCTCTATTCAGTAATTAATTAAAAAATTATGGCTATTTCTTGCAAAATCTTGGAATTTTTTTTTATTTGACGGTAAATTACTCAAAGAAGAACGATTTATTAAATGTTTTTTATTCGTGGGTATTGAAATATGATCAATTACGAAAATAATGAGCGGTTGTTCATTGGAATCTAAATAAAAATATAGAAGTTATGAGTATTTTTGTAAAACATAGAAAAAGTCAGTTTTTTAGAGTTTTGCGTTTCTCATATAGAAAGGTTATGTAATCGGTCGGAATCAGATCCGTAGCAACCTAAGGGGCAAGAGGGGGCTTTGACCCCCCACGCGTTTTGCGCCGAGCGAAATTATAGATCAATCAAATAAAAAGCAAGAGGACTATTTGTATATTGTATACTGTGTTAATTAGTATCGACCCGAAATTTCATCGCCGCAAATGGCTGCGCTTCATGAAACACCGCGCCTAGACGATCTGTCATAATATAGCAAATTGCACAATGAAGGGCCGAATGAGAACACAAATTGTTCAAAAATTAGATGCAGTCTTATCGATGTACGGCTGCTCCAACTGGTGTGGATGGGCACCTTGCACAGCTAGCCACTTCCACTCTGCAGTGTTTTAAAACGTCGTTTTCGTGCTCAAAATTAATAGCGTCTAAACCCTTTAACTTTAGAAGCATAGATTGTTCGGAGTAGTTGTTGCCCTTATGATTGCGCATCTCCAGAAGTATATCGTTTAGTTAATTCACTTAAAAGTAATATAATGGAACGTTATTTCGGAGCTAAAGCTAGATGTCGGTGTGGCGAATCCCGGGGAGCTGCCGGAATCCGATATACTGATATGATTCGCCTCGAATCGTGTCCCGAATCATCTCACCATCGTCGATCTTACAGTCTCCAGTCTCGACCAATCGCCCTGATAGTAGCGGAGCAGATCGGTATTTCTCTAGGTCAATCGCTATGCTGATGTCGCCACTAATTCTTTCGGCTAGTTTGATGACTACACCCAGTCGTTCTGTCCAGTCAGCATAGATCTTGATGTCGTCCACGTAGAAAGTATGGGACATCTCTTCCGGTGAGCTTTCTCTATACCTTATCTGATAGTCATTGAGGTGTCCTACTGTGCGGGATAAAAGAATCGTCTTGGAAGGTCCCCCTCAAGATGCGAAGCATTCTAGACCGCAACACGTCTTTTCCACTTCTGAGCTAAGCAGTTTTGTCGTTCCTCTCTCCATCACCTGTCGTAGGAACCTTAGACTACAGGATCAGCTTTATACATCTTTAATACCTTGATGAGGAGCGAGTGCGATATGGAGTTGTATGTCTTCTTGTAATCGGTATACTAATGTTCCGTTGGTTACACACTACTTCTCCAACAACATCGCAGACCTCTTCTCCATTCTCGATTGGCTAAATTTTCTGGACCCCGAAGATGTTGATACGGCAGTTGAAACATTTTCCAACGTTTTGGATTATGTTATTGACAGGCACGTCCCGAAATTCATCGTCAACAAATTGGCCATCCTTGGCAAACGAGCACGATGCGACGGCTGAAGTCCATTAAGAGAGCTGCTCTGCGGAGGTTGACCAAGTATCGCACAATTCCACTGAGAAACTATTACGTCAGTCTCAACCATGCTTATAAACGAGCTAGCCAGGATTGTTTCTTTCGATATCAGCAAAACATTCAGCGTATTCTCAAGTTGCACCCAAAACGTTTCTGGAAATATGTGAGTGAGCAGCGCAAGGAATCCGGACTCCCGTTGTCTATGACTTTAAACGGCCGCACAGCTATCACATCCCAAGATATGTGCAGATTTTTTTCGGAGAAATATTTCTTCTAACGTAACTCGGGTGGGTGCGATGTCTGACAAAATCGCGAATTTGATCCAACATCAAACGAATCGGGCTAACGAAGTATGGTCGTCGGACGGGTTTTTCTGTTCGCTGGAGCAAACTTGTTGACAAAACCACTCGCTAAATTGTCAATCAAACGTCGTGGTGGATTGCCTAATTGGCATTTTTCCATCCTGCTGGAAGTCCGCGAACATGTTCCCAGTCCATAAAAAGGGTAATAAGCGAGACGTCGATAATTGCCGGGTAATTACTTCATTGAGTGCTGTCTCGAAGTTGTTCGAGAGTTGGTGATTATGGAACCTTATCAGGCTCACTGCAAGCAGTACCTAAGTGACGATCAACATGGCTTCATGTCTGACCGTTCGACAACGACTAACCTGCTTTGCCTAACATCATACATAACAGAGAGTATAGAACGTCACGCTCAAACCGATGTTATCTATACATACCTATCTGCCGCTTTTGACAAAGTGAACTATGAAATAACAATCGCTAGAATGGAGAGATTTGGAATTAACGGTAGTCTGTTGCAGTTGTTTCGATCCTACCTTTCAGGTTGAGAAATAGTGATTGTCATTGGAGATTGTCAGGCACCCACATTTATTTCTACGTCAGGAGTACCCCAGGGAAGTCACTTGGGACCGCTGATGTTTCTGCTTTACTTCAACGACGTTCATCTAGTTCTGAAGATTCCACGCCTGTCTTTCGCAGACGATCTCAAGATGTTTCTTCTCATCCGCTCTACTGAAGATTGTAGATTACTGCAACGACAGTTTGAAACCTTCGCTGACTGGTGTAACACGAACCGTATGTGTGTAAATCGAAAAAAGTGCTAGGTGACATCGTTCTCACGAAACAAAGACCCGGTTTGTTTTAACTACTGCCTACCTGATACTGAAATTGAACGCGTTAGTCAGGTGAAGGATCTAGGAGTGTCTAGGAGACTCGCAACTTGCGTTTAAACAGCACGTCTCCTATACAGTTAGCAAAGCATATCGAATGCTGGGATGCATCTTCAGGATAGCGAAAATTTTTACTGACATGTATTGTCTCAAAGCGCTGTACCGCTCTTTGTCGTGGTCAATCCTGAAGTACTGCTGCGAAGTTTGGAGCCCAAACTATAACAACGGTATTGAGAGAATTGAGTCCGTGCAACGACGCTTTTTACGTTTTGCGCTTCGTAGTTTGCCGTAAAGAGATCCCGTCCGTCTGCCAAGTTACGAAAGCCGGTGCCAGCTGATTAGTTTGGAACCCCTGCTTGTTCGATGGAATACAGCAAGGGCTTTGTTTGATGCTGATACTTTGTGAGGTCATCTGGATTGCTCAGCCACCTTGGAACAAATTAACATAACCCTAGTAACAATTGTGGTTTTATGGTACTCTTGAAGACCTTTTTAAAACTTAGAATCTACTTCTAGTATGCTATAAAACCAGAATCGCTACTTGGGAAATGTTGCACCTCGAACAACGCGTAACAACCTCATGCTCCGATTGCCATTTCGACGCACTAATTATGCACGGGGCCATTACGGGCCTACAAAGGATCGCCAACCGAGTCGCATCAGCTTTCGACTTTAATTTGCCTCGCCCAACGCTAATGATTTTACCTAGCCTTCAACGGACCCGTTAATTTCGGCTGATTCCTTCATTGTTGATTTTTTCACTGTATTGTTATTATTTTTATCAAAGTTTGTAACGATTTGACTGTTAGCAATAAGTTTAGCATTAAGACATCATTGTGGCTTTGAATTGCCTGTTGGTGTATATATGATAAATACAAATACAAATACAAACAATGATTGCATGGAGGATAACTTGATCTTTTCAGTCTTGTGTATTTTTTTACATCCCTTCTGCTCCTCTGGTACTCCTGGGGCTATTCTTCTCATAGTGGGCTGTATGTAGTGATGAAGGTGCTCATGATCTTGTGCAGACTTGTTAGACAGGTAATTGGTATGTCCTTGGGGATGAGAATTGTGGTACCACGGGTGATGAAATCCGGCGATAAACGTGGTTCGCGTAATGCCCAATTTCTAAGATACTGTGTACCCTCGCATACATCATTGGTTTCGACGGAGACAGCTGACATCTCGTCGATTTCTTCGCCTGGTCATTTCTCCACGCGCCTAAGCCACTGTTCGCGATATTATACGGGGACCTCCCAAATACTGATTCAAAGCTATAACATCGCTGATATCCGGTAGACCTTCGCTGAAGTTGGGCTTCTTGTGGCTGATTTGGTCATAGAAGTGTAACGCCTTAGTCGTTTTGATAAAGCACTCCATTACTGAATTAGTGTGTTGTGTTTTTTCGTCAGCTGGCGAGCTCCCAGCATGCGAAGCTCAGTATGTGAAATGATAGCGGAAGAGTTGTTCGCGATCCGACTCTCCAATCTCCGCTACCTTGTAGGTAGTTTTCCCGGTAATATTGAGACGGGTTGCCTCTAGGTGTAAGTCGGTATCGTAAACATCTTACGGTTGCCACTGTAGTAAGTTCTGCACAAATTCCAGGTGAATTGGGAGCACGTTACCATTCATGACCTGAAGTTCACAGGTCAACTTAAAAGAATACTTCAGCTTCGGGATGCTGGGGCGTGACATTGGATCCGTGTCGCGACATTGCGCAATTGCTTCATCCACATTAAACACCAAATCGTCTTGAGTACTGTGGTTTTAAATATTAAAAATATTTTTTCTTCCAGTCCCTTGCTTTAAATATACGTTAAGTTTAATAAAAAAAAATTTGCCCCCTCACGCAAAACAGGATTGCTACGGCTCTGGTCGGAATTTCGACGTTTCAACCGAGGCCCGAAGGGCCGAATATCTTATACCATTCGACTCAGTTCGTCGAGATCGTAAAATGACGTTATGTGTGTGTATGTATGTATGTACATGTGCATGTGTCAAACAATCTCACCGACTTTTCTCAGAGATGGCTGGACCGATTTGAACAAACTTAGTCTCAAATGAAAGGTACTACCTTTCCATCGGTCACTATTGATTTTTTTATTGATCCGATTTCCGGTTCCGGAGTTACAGATTGAAGAGTACGATCACACTGCAAATTCATAGATACACTGGTACCACCATGATGTCCAAATGATGCAATACATATTAAAATGTGTGCAACATTGCTAGGATTTGCGTGTTTAGATCATTGATGACCCACCGAAGTCGTTTTGATCACATTGGCCACCTATTATGGTTCCTAATGCCCCGGGGAACTTACCAAGTCCCTACGTTAATGTCATACTTATTTCTCAGCGAATTATTTACCGATTTTTACAAACTTGGTCTCAAATGAAAGGTACAACGGTACAATTGGCTGATGTTGAATTTCTAAGTGATCCGACTTCCGGTTCCAGAATTGCACGGTGATAAGCACGAACACGCAGCAAATCCCGATTTCAACGTATACGGCGATGAATGTAAAAAGGTGAAATTTTTTTCCAAAATGTGACCACAACTGCTTGGATTTGTAGCTCTAGATCACTAACAATCATTCAAAGTCGCATTAGCCACGTTGGCCACCATCGACGGTTCCGGAAGCCCCGGCGGAAGAATCCAAATTCAGAATAACAGGTACATCCAAATCTCAGTGATGACTGGATCGATATGACCAAACTTAGGTGTTATGTCACTTAAAACTATTATTGAATTTTATTTCTATTCGACTTCCGGTTACGACTCCGGTGGGTTATCAACGATCTGGACTCGCAAATACAAGTAATGTTGCACACATTTTAATATATATTGCATCATTTGGACATCATGGTGGTACCAGTATATATATGAATTTGCAGGGTGATCGTACTCTTCAATCTGTAACTCCGGAACCGGGAATCGGATCAATAAAAAATCAATAGCGACCGATGGAAAGGTAGTACCTTTCATTTGAGACTAAGTTTGTACAAATCGGTCCAGCCATCTCTGAGAAAAGTCGGTGAGATTGTTTGACACATGCACATGTACATACATACATACACACACATACACACACATAAAGTCATTTTACGATCTCGACGAACTGAGTCGAATGGTATAAGATATTCGGCCCTTCGGGCTTCGGTTGAAAAGTCGAAATTCCGACCGATTACATAACCTTTCTATATGAGAAACGCAAAACTCTACAAAACTGACTTTTTCTATGTTTTACAAAAATACTCATAACTTCTATATTTTTATTTAGATTCCAATGAACAACCGCTCATTATTTTCGTAATTGATCATATTTCAATACCCACGAATAAAAAACATTTAATAAATCGTTCTTCTTTGAGTAATTTACCGTCAAATAAAAAAAATTCCAAGATTTTGCAAGAAATAGCCATAATTTTTTAATTAATTACTGAATAGAGATCTAATTGTAATAGTGATCATAAAATGTTCTAGGAATAATTGATAGGTCTTGCAATTGTCGATCAAATGATATTAAAATCATTAAAATCGGTAGAGTACAACTGGAGATATTTGTGATGAAGTGAAGGGCCAATTTTTTAAAATACAAAAACGGATTTTTTCGCAATATCTCAAAATCTGTTCCATACAGACTTTTTTTCAATCGCATTTTCGTTTTCAGCGGGCCATTTTACTACGGAAATGATAAAAAAAAGTTGAGGATATCACAACTTTTTGAAATTTGTAAACTAGTGTAATCACATAGATTCACTGAATATCTACTGTGTCTAGTGTAATTATGGCGCAATTTTCACCAAGAATCCATTACACATTAATTTTTTCCACCGTAAGAGCTTAAATATTGTTAATTATCAACTTTCGAGAAATCCGTTTGTTTATCTCAACGATTTCTCTGACGTCACCAAAAACTGTCAATTCGCGGAATAGCAAGCCTCGTTTCTGTGAGCCGTGTGTGGAAGCCAGGAACTCACGCTTGTTGCTAGGCACCGACTCGCTTGTTTACGTTGAGAAAAAATGGAATTCGAAGTGTGAATTCAAACGCACAAATGAGATTTTTCGAACATTTTCCTTCGGTCATGTGCACAGTGGCAGTAAATTTGAAGTTTTGTTTGTAATAGATTAAAGTTTCGCGGGTGTTCTGTGCAGTGGTGTGTGATTACAGTGAATTTGAAAAAGTGCATTAAATATGGGAAGAAAAAAAATAAGAGTGCTTCGAAAAGAAACCCCCAGTGAAGAGGGGTGATATTTTCGCACAAAATAAGAACTACAAATAGCATTCCGTCAAAAACTCGGGTTTATTGTAAAGGAAAATGTTCTAGCTTCCTCAAGTAACAGTTTCGTGGCACACCGGCAAGGTTAGTGTTTTGAAAAACGTATTTTTATATTTACTCATGTCAGATACATGGTTAGAGAAGGCAGAGAGAAGTGTGCGACGTAGGAGCTATGTTGTGGCTCGCTAGTATAATATCCTTAAAAAGCTTCAAAAGCCTAGCTTGTAGTGTATTGGCACTGTGTGGGACTCACGACTCTCGTTCGTGCCTAACCACTAAAAGACTCCTTACTTTTTTATGCCCTTTTTCCCCACGGAACTACGTCAAGGTATAACTTCCTGGGGTGGGGGCAATCGTTGTGCTTTCGTCGCACCTCTTACTTCTGCTCTCTCACTTGGTTCATCAAATGACTTGTCCTTTGAGCTTTGATTTAACTCTTGACTCTTCTCTTGCTCCATCTATTAGATCGCCGTTCAGCTCTCGTCCCCGTGAGCCATTTTAATGCTGATTCCTTAAGCCATTTAGCTCATGTTTCTTTCCGTGAGTCATTCAACTCCCGGCCTTATCACGATCTACTTGCACAGTCCCCGACGGTGAACTCACCATACTCTGAGCGATAGTTCCCCGACGGAGGAGGCTCCCCGGTAACGGAATCTCCTTCTGTTCCGGGTTTTTTTTTCTCGTGAGCCAATTAACTTCCATTTTCGTCACGATTCTGTCGGGTAGTCCAGGGCGGCGAATCTACCCTACCGTCAATTTCCCGGCGGTTGATTGCTCCGGATAGCGATGTTCGTTTTTGTGAACCATTTAGCTCCCCGCATCGTCCCGATCTAGTCCCCGGCGGTTGACTTAGCCTACACAGCGAACCAGCCAGTAGGTGCTGAGGCCCATCCAGTGATTGCGAATGAAGCGTAGCTTCCGGTTCACTGGTGCCGCAGCGACCCTTTGCTAGCTATTCGACGCAGTCTACTCGGTCTAATCTTCGGCGGTGGATCTAGCCTACTCACGAGTTACCCGTTATGGTGTCGAGGTCGGTTGCGATTCCGGTGAAGCCTGACGTCCGGTTAACTGGCGCCCCGAACCCGGTGCTACGTCCCGTACTACTTAACTTGTCCTCGACGGTGGGCCTGGTCTGCACCATCGGAGAGTTCCCCGGCGGCGGAATTTCTCCCGAAACCCGATTCGTGGTTTCACGGCGGCGTTCTAGCCAATGGCGCTATTTTGTTGGTCCCTTTGCCACTTTCTCTGTAGCTCGCAGAGTATGCTCGTAACCACTCTGTTGTCAGTGTTCCAGATATGCTCGTCGGGGCACAACTCTTCGACGATATTGTCCACTATCACATCAGACATACCCCTTTAGACTTCGTAGAATCTAAGGCATTCGTACACCACGCGTTCCAGTTTCTCTTGCACATTCACACACTCCGGGCAAAGGGGTGACGAAACATGTCCAAACCGATACAAGTACTTCCGGTAGCATCCGTGTCCGGACTAAAACTGCATCAAATGGAAGTTCAACTTTCCATGCTTCCTACGAACCCAAGCAGACATGTTTAGGTGTAGTCAGTGGGTCAACCTTCCTTTCTCCGCATTGTCCCACTCTTGCTGCCACTTAGCCAACGAATCCGGTCGGACCAGTCTCCTTGCATTACGAGCATTTCTCCGCTGGTAGCATTCCACGTCCTCAGCCATAGTGATGCAGATGGGAATCATCCCGGCAATTATGCATACCGCCTCCGACGATATCGTTCTGTACGCACTCGCGACACGAACAGCTATTAGTCGAAACGTGCTTCTCAACTTCGTCCGGTTCCACTTTGAGTTCAGGGCAGGAGCTCAGGCCGGTACGTCATACGTTGGTATTGAAGATAAGGCACCCGACAGGAGACGTCTCGTGCTGCCTCTTGCTCCTCCGTGATTCGGCATGATCATGCATAGTCGACATGGCTATTGTAATTTAACCGATCGTCGACCATCACATCCAGGTGCTTCAGGGCACGCATCGATGGGATGGATTGTCCCCCGACGCTGAGCTCGACACGCTGGATTTTATAACGGTTGCTGACCAGCAATACCTCGGTCTTGTGGTGAGCCTTGACGTCAGCCATCCAGGTTGACGTCAGCCATCCAGGTTTCCACGATGCTTATTTGCTCTGCCGTCAGCATCTCCACCTCCTCGAGGATCTCGCCGGCTATCGTCAGGACAACTTCATCTGCAAAGCCGACGACCTCAAATCCACTTGGAAGTTCCAGTGTAAATACTCCATTGTACATTATATTCCAAAGCATTGGGCTGAGTGTGGAGTCCTGAGGTACTCGCGCCGTGACCCTCTTCGACCTCTGCCTCATGTTCGTTTCAGAGACCAGTACTCGATTCTGAAAGTGGCTTTTCAGAACTTTGTACAGATAATCCGGAATCCTCATTCTGTGCACGTCTATCGTTACCACGGCGCTGTTGCGATTTCCCCTTCTCTTTTGCTTCGATGCTTTCATCGCGCTCACGATGACTGTGCGGATGGCGTCCACCGTCAATATCCCTTTCCGGAACCTCTGCCTCTGCCGTAGTCCGTTCTCACTTTCAGCATAGGTCGTCAGCTTGTTAAGGATGACCCTTTCCAGAAGTTTACCAAGAGTATCCAGTAGGCATATAGGCCGATACGATGCTGGATCACCTGGTGGCTTCCCTGGTTTTCGCAGCAACACCAGCTTCTTGATCTTCCATCTGTCCGGGAAGTAGTCATCGTCCAGGCATATCTGTAGAACTAGCCCAAATCATGTCCGGAAACGCCAGGATCGCGGTCTTCAATGCCACGTTGGGGACACCGTCCAGAACGGAAGCTTTCTTCGCTCTCAACCGTTTTGCCACTATAAGGAGCTCGTCGTTGAAGACCTGATTTTTATCAACATTTCCATCGTCTGCCTTGACGTACGGTGTAGGCGGCCATGCGGTTGGGTCGTACTTCGGGAAAATACCCACCATTATAATTTTCAATGTGTCAGCGCACTTTTAATCTGGCGTCGATGAACCTTTGATCCTAGTCATCACGACACGGTAAGCGTTGCCCTAGGGGTTAGCGTCTACTTCTCTGCACAGCACCTTGTAGCAGATGGACTTACTTCAACCTACTGGGTCATTCGCCTTTCAAATTTCAGTAATTTACGTCGCATTGTAATGTTTTGTTGTGCAGGTATAGTTGTTACTGAAGAAACGGTGTAGTCCAATTCATCACAACTGGTCGATTCATCCCGCGTCCTTCAGAAAGGTTAGTAACACTTCTTCTCGGGCGGAGTTGGTGAGGATCTCTCTAATGGAGAGTGGTAGTTTATGGCGCTGTCGGAGGTCACAGAGCTTTCGACAGTTCCACAGTGGCTCGGGTTCCACATGTAGCAAATGTTGGAGGTGCACACGCGATACGGTGTGAGCATGAGAGACCTTCGTGTGTCCAACTCTGAACCGTGACAGTACTGTTCCCTCCTACCGGTCCGTCCAGCGGTCGGGCGAGCCTTTAACGCAATGTAGGTGCTGCTGCGCCAGGGACGTACGAAGGCTTCGGTAATCCCTGACTTCAGATGGCCCAAAATATCTGCGGCCGGGACGTTGGCAAGCGAATCTCCCACTAGCCGCCATGCGATCAGCTTTTTCAATGCCGTCGATGCTGCAGTGACCGGGAACCGAACAAATTGTGGTGCGTGGGTCATAGTCGACCTCGATAGCCTCGATGAAAGGGTGGCGGAATTTCCCCGACTCAAGGGCGGTTATGGTCGCCAGAGAGTGAGACAGCACAATGACGGGTCTATCTTCCGGTTTCTGAACCAAAGCCGACGCCTCGGTAGAGAACACCGAGCATGGCACCGGTAAGCGGAAAGAAAGTCGTCCGTCGATTCCGCTATTCCGTCTTATTCTGACCTCATTACCGATCTTGGAGCCATCAGTGAATATCCGTAAGTGATTCTTACACTTTACAATCAATCGATTATATTTGGCTCTAACCTCAGCGCAGACCCTTAGCTCTGTAGATAAGCACGATCTCGGCGTAGACGGGCACTTGGTGGCAGGTCCACGTCTGTATATTTGCGATGGATCTCGCTGATCGTCCGTAACAGGAAGCAGTCCTCTCCGGCTGTCCCCTCCAAAAATCCCAGTGCTCTTCTGGCGATGGTGAGTGCAGCCGCCCAACAAAGGGGTAGGATCCTGGCCTTCCCGCAGATCGCTTTAGCAGGCGTGCTGGGAAGCAGCGCGGTTTGGCCCGTGATATAGGGGACTTACAATGTTGATAAAGCCTTCCATATGGAGCAAGCATTGCAGAGCAGCGCTTGTACCGGAAGCTTATTGTTTTAATTTGCCACAACCGGCTCCGGTACTCGTCTTTGATCTATCGAAAGTGATATGGTTTATGCTGCATGTTAAAGTCGATTGGCAGCTCATTGGCTCACCACACTTACGGAAGTTTACGACGGGTTCGTCTGGTGGTCCTTCCCATCGTGACCAGCACGATGTCATCGGTGTAAATGAAGACTTAGATCCCCGCAGGCAGACTGGCGAATAAAGAGTTCGTGGACACCAGGAACAGTGTGACTGCTAGGACTGATCCCTGGGGGACCCCTTTGTCCTCCGAAAAGGCGTCGCGTTGGGCATCCCTGATTCCCACCCGAAAGGCGTGGATAGACAAATAGTCGCTCAAGAAACGGCTCATGTTACCAGTGATACTTCAGTTGGCCAGTTGTTGCAGAACTCCGTGACGCACCACGGTATCATAAGCCATCACCACGTCAAGTATAGCGATATCGGCGTGCACACCGTCAGTTACGGATTGACGTACTACCTTTCCAAAGCTGGCTAGATAGACACCCGTTCCTGCTCCAAGTCGGAACGCATACTGTCGTTGATCCAAGAGTTTACGCTCCCCCAGTAGGTCCATCAGCCGCTGTGTACCATATCGTCTTAGCGAAGCAGGGAAGTAGGCTTATTGGGCGGAAATCATCTGGTGTTCTGTTCCTCTGGCATCGCTTTGGGATACGAATTACTAGAGTTTCCTTCCATGAGGCGGGCATCGGTTCACTACCACCACCAAATGCGGTTAATGCTGTCCAATATCGTCCGCTGGCCTACCGGCAGTGAATGTTGCAGTAGAGGATAGCCAACGTCGTTTGTCCTGCAAACTTACCATGTACCGATTCCAATACCACACAAAGTACACTTCAGGCGGAATAATGGTTGTACACTTGCCTTGAATCGGATTCGAGGCGAACGATGGTACTCTCAGCCCTTTGCTTGATTCGTGGGAACGCAGGTGGGAGGGCGGCGTCTGCACACAAAGAAGCGAAGTGCCTGTCTAGTTCATTACCGATAGTCGTGGAATCGTTCGTCGTGTACCCGTTAACGGTATTGATATAGCCACTGTGTCGCCGCTTTGCGCTTAGGACGTTGACTCTCCGCCGGAGCTCTTATGTCGAAGAGTTTGAGGAAATACCTTCCAAGAATCTGGTTCAGTTTTTGCTTCTTCTATGGCTATCCTGGTCTCGTTTCTGGCCTTTCTGAAGTCATCCGCTCACTGACTTCGCGGGTTCTCAACAGAAGTATTCCTCAGTGCCCGTAGCGCAATTCGACGAGCCCGGATGGCTATCCCGACATCTGTGTATCACCAGTGCACCGCCTGTCGCAGAGGGCTCCCTGGGAATGCAGGAAACGGCAGCCCGATTTAAGATGTCGATGAGTTCGTCCGCGGTGTATGACTAGTCCCGATCTATTAGATCGTCGATGGTCTCCTCGGAGCGGGTTCGGTCTGCCCGATCGTAAAACCACCGTCTTACCAGAGCTAAATACTGGTCGCAGTGGTTCGTCTCCTACCCGTCTTCGGCGGGTTGTTTAAGGTGGTGTCTGATTGTACGCAGCCTGGAAGTGGTCTCTTTTGCATGGGTCAAAGACAGCTCACCCACAACATTCTACCAGCACCCTCGAGGAGATAGGAATGTCGATGGCGGATTCCGTCTGTCCGCCGATAAATGTTGAAGTAGTCGTCATTGAGAACAACGGCGTCGTTGTTTTCGACTACTTCGGCGACATCGTTTCCTCTCCTATTGCATACACGTGATCCCCACATCCCATGGTGATTAATCGGGTCTCAACTTGGTCAATGAGCCACTGAAGTTTGCAACCTACATTCTGGGCACAACCGGAAGTTTACAGGGATATGACGATGCACTGGACTGGATAGCCGATCTTCCGGGTGGTTGCTACTAGTTCTGTATCAAAATATTTCGGTCGTGATGACACATCGACCCGGACCTGGACCCACCGCCCAGTATATCCCCGCTGTCGGCGTCCCACGAATACCGGTGTCCAAACCATGATGCAGGGGTCAGATGATCCAGGATGTCTCCTGTAACGCAAGACAGATGGGCTGAGTCTTGGCAAAGATTCTTTGCAGTTCACCTAGGCATCTACACAGGTCATTTGTGTTCTACTGGATGGTCAGTGTCGTTGAATGGATGTTAGATGCGGGGGAGTGGAGGCCAGACGAGGGCTGGTTCATGAACATGTTGCATCACGATTTCTTCTGACCTCTATTCCACCCAAAACTTGTTGGTGGGTCGGAGGAGTGTTTCCATAACCTGTGACGGCACTGTTGGGAGTAACTGTGAGGGATATACAAACAACAGTTTCGGACTGAGTGTATCGTACGAGCGTACCCAGGGATAGGCTGGGTCTCCCTCACCAGTAGACGGGGCGCATCGTAGTTAAGGGGTACTTTCCCGGACGGGCCAGCACGAGGAAGCGGGCGCTCGTGTTGTCGCTAATGCTATTTTTAATCAAGCTGCTAGTCTTCGGTTACTCCTGTCATGGCTGAGACTAGTTAGCAACCGCTGATGGATAGTGGTCTGTTTGCTGAGTGCTTCTGAGCCGTAAACCTCTCTGATAGTGAGCCTGTTGGTGAAAAATTGCCGGCAGTGGATTGGATATCGATCGGAGTAAAGTTTACTGCTACTTGCCTGGGGAGTGCCCGGGACTCCCGCGCAAGCAGCCACCGGGGAGTATCACTATAAGACGGAACGTCCCCAGTCAGGGCCGGCATGGGAAAAGAGCATTACAGTTGGTGACTACTGGATTCCTGAATGGTACCGGGTGCCAACAACCGGAAACCGGACTAAGGTCTCGTCGTACTCGTTGCTGTTGATAAGAATAAGTTTCCCGGTTGAGAGTTCTTCCCGGTGGCCCACCGGGTGTGGAAGTACCGGGATATCTAAACCGGATTTCTTTATACTAAAGTTGCTTTTCCTATTTCCGGTGTCGCTGTCGAGGTTCAGCGAAGATATCGCCTGCTCTGGGGTCCAACAGGATGCGGGGAGTTGGATACTGTCGTCATTCCCTTCGTTTGGGATATCCGTGTTTGTGGATTTCCTGGATTCCTGTCAGGTTGGCCTGTAGTGGGTGCTTGCGAATGGGTAACAGCGATGGAATATTAAAGGTACATCCCTGTTGAGGCTACAATGACCCTGAGTCGATAACCGCCGGGAGTGCATTGGACGAATCCGGGACCTCCCCGGTTAGGGTCGACACAGGCAGGCTTTGTTTTATATTGCTATTTAATTTGTTTTCTATTGGCATCCCCAATTTCTGTCCTGTAGTTGATGCGGAGCTAGTCGGACATTACGTAGGACACTCGGGACGTGGAACTTTGTGGTGTTTCAGTGTCCGAGGTGTTTAAATGTCCGTTTAATGAAGGGCTGTTAATGCAAGTATTCGTTCAGGTGGTCCGTTGTCGTTGTTGTTTTTGTTGTTTATCAAGGTATTAACCTTTGGGCCCATTCGCCTACAAAAAGGATTGAATAAAGTACATATTATTTTGCATAGATATTTGTGGAAAAATTTAAATGTTGAGATTTATATACATTTTTCTTGTTGGTGCAAGGATTTGTAAAGTTCGTTGAAATAGTAGTATAATTCTGTTCAAAGGGCTGGAAGTCAAGTTGTAGGTTTCCCCCTGATCAGTAAGGAGGGCAAAGGGATTGGTCCGGAAGTCACCATTTTGGATATCAAATTGGCATTAATCATGAATTTCCGATGTGTATTGACCACCCCTTTTTCAAATGCCTCCCATATTAATAATGGTTCTATTTTGTGGTAACCGGAAGTCACAATATTGGCTTTCACTATGGTGTTAATAAACAATTTCCGGTAGCAATTGACCTATATGGATACTATATCTCACGATTTCTAGGGTGTCGGAAAATTTACCAAAATTTCATCACTCACAAGTTCGAATAAGAAATATTCTAAACGTCTGTTCTGAACCAATATATTACTTTCTTAGCGCAAAAATGAGTTAATATTCTATACATTTTTTGACCTGAAAATTTTGTCAAACCATTTTTGCTCCAAAATAATATGATGAATATACCATTTCTGAACTAATATATTTTAACCTACTTTTACTCTGAACAAAATTTTAACCCACTCTTGCTCTCCATTTCTCATCTAAGCGTAGGACATGACTTGGATAAAAATAGTGAAATAAGAGAAGAGAGTCTCAGCGAATTCATACCACAAGTGCTTCATTGTCGAGATCAAATAAAATTAATCTCCAGATTATATTGTTAACACTTCTACGTATTCCACCACCAACTTGACAGTTGACCAATTTGACCATCGCTACGGGTAGTGGCCTGTAAACAATCACTGTACAGAGTATTGAAACCATGGGATTGCTTTGACATAATTTAAAACAATTTCTCACCCTTGAACTTATGACGATGACTTTGAACTTTGCTTCCACACTCACACCGACATAAACCGTCAAGATGCTGCACCATTGACAGAACTGCCCGTTGAACCATTCATTATCGCTTGATTCCATCGCCGGCCGAGAATTGCATCTCCATTACTGAAAGCCAGCCGTGGAAAGCATCTTTTTTTCATCCCCTGCAATGGCTCACAACACTCCAACCGAGGCTAAAATGTCAAAGAGTCACTCGTCGCAGCCAAATCGCTTCCCCGCGAGGAAGGACCTTCGTTTCGTCTTAACACGACATGTACCTACTTACCCGGCTTGAGTTTCTTTGTTCTATCCATTCACTCATCCAGTCACCACCACCACCAGACCGACGGTAATCCGTCGCATCGTCAAACAGCAGGCTATGAATGGGAATGAAGTCAAATCAATATTAATTCGTCAAAAGGGCGAAACTATTTTTTGTAAACAAACTTGTTTCGCTCATTAGTCTGCTGTAGAGTGGAATTTCATGAAAAATATGCGTTAATGTAAATTTTTACCCTTCGTAGAAGTAATTCCAATTGTTTTCTGCTTTGAAATTATAGTAAATTAAGAGAAATCATCAAAATAAAAGTTTGTTTACAAATCTTATTCGCCCTTTTGCAAATTTAATATGGAAATATTAAATGACCATACGGGAAGAATGGTGGTGGGGGGTGGGTTGTATTATGTATGTAACCACAAGTGGTTACAGCGGGGGGATTGGGATGGCAAATTGTATGCCCCTGGCAACGACGACGGAAACAACGGCAATGGAAAGAACAATAAAAACCACAGCTGCTACGGCACCCAAGTACATAAGAAAACAGCAGAAACGCAGTAATTCGTAGATTTTAATTAGTTGAGTACACTTAATTAAGACCAAAGACAAGAACCGGGCCTGCCCGACCTCATGAAAAGCTACGTGCCTGGTGCTTGGAAATAAATCACAAAAGCAACAATGCGGGACATTTTTCCCATTGTCAGGTAGACTGTTGTTCGGTTCTTTGTAATGTAGATTACAATTCCGTGTATTACAGGAAACACGCTGGAATGAAACAAAACAAATGACTTGATGTTAGCTCCTCTACCTTTTCGGTATCCCGCATGGTACATATGACAGTTGAACAAACGCACACATACTTGCACTCGTACTTGAACGGGAAAAATACACTTACGTTAGAATGATGAACACGTTAAATTCAAAACAAATAAAATAGCAACAAATCATAATCTGAAATTTCAATGATCACATAAACACCCTGTCAAAATGGCACCAAAACATCGAAATCCATTCAGGTTGCTATGACATTTTTTACATGGCAACACTCAAAACTACACCAAATAGTGGTTTTTAATTTGAACAATCCGACTGATAGAAGCGCCTTTCATAAAACAACAAAACTGGACAACTTATTCAAATAGGCCTATGTATAGATAAGAGCCCCTTTTGTTTACTTTCTCTTCAGTTAATGATTTGTTGTCACGTTCACTCCTTTTTGACGTAATATTCTACTCGAAATCAAAGTTCGGCGATATGTACTGGAAATGTATTGGGCAGTTTTATGATGGCGACGTAGTAATCGAACGAAAAAATAAGGAAAGAGCGGTTCTCATTTGTACCATTTGAGCCAGTTTGCTAAAATTCGTAGGAAAGGAAAGGATCAATCCCAAAAACCCGCGGTGGGTGATTTGTTATGATAATATTATGAAAATTTTATTTTCTCGTTTTTCTTTATTTTGGGTGTGTTTTTGGTTATTGCCGTCAAATAAAACCGCTGCGCCGTACCAATGGTGACCACTGTGTCACAGAAACGAGCACATAACCTCCAATCTAAGAGGGTCGTAAAGTGGCGCGTCACCCAACCATCGTACTATGTATAGAGCAACGATAATGTCAATCAACCGTGATTAAAGTTACTTTTTAGTGCTCGATTTGTTTTACGACATCTACTTACACCCGGTTATGGTCCGGGTTTCCAAATATTTGCTTTTCAATATCAGTCAAAGAAGTGTAGAGCCTTTTACCATTTCGATAAGCTGTAATATTGCTTTCAGAAACGTTGGGCTCTCTAGAGTGCAGAATATTTCAACCCATATTTTTTCGACTGGGCGGAATTGTGATCAGTTGGTTGGATTGTCGATGAAATCCAAGTTATCGGTACCAGTCTTATTGAAAAGTAGTGTACATTTCTCCAAATAATTTTGCTTATACAGCTTCGAGTCCATCGTTTTTTCTTGGTGATGTAGAACTTGGACGTACGGCCGAGATCGTGCCTGAAATACATTGGCAGAGGTTTCGCAGTGAAGCCGGAGGCACGGTAATACGGTAAGCACCGTATTTTCTGGCCACATTCAAAGTTCCATCACGACGTTTCCTTTGAACCTTCCGGATATACTGTTGCAGTCACGAGACCGCTTGAGAATATCTCTGGTAGAATGATAGAAACGTAAACTTTTTCCCGATACTTCGAATTTAACACATCGGGTTTTTGACGTAGATGGGCGGGATCAATTGTCTTCCATCCAGCGCAACGTATCGACACAATGCTTCCGAATTCTTCGGTGTTTACTTCTATTGATGGCGCTGGTTGTTGATTTGGAGATACTAGCTTCAATCATTGGATACTTTACGCTGACGTCACAAATGAACTGAGTGTTCATTTTTGACAGTTCGCTTGTACTGTTTACATGGACTTAGAAAAATTCTTTACGATTTCCTTCAAGCGAATCTAGTCGTCCACAAAATTTTCTAATTCCATGTATACAGTACAAGTGAACTGTCAAGAAAAATGAGGTTAACTATGTCTATAAAGAACCTAATTGTTATTTCTGTTACTACCTGATCCGGAGTTATTTGGTTAGTAACTGTTCTGTGGTTTATCATAAGACTTGTGTTCTGATTTTGATTGTAGTAGGTGGAATTTCCTTTCCTGCTTCTGCGCAAGGTTCCCTACAGCGCTACCGAAAGCCACTTGTTCCACTTCTCGAATATTTGGTCTTATGGGACATTTTAAAAAGTAAACAGCGACATAGTTCACCCGTATCGTGACATACTGTAGCTTCGGATTATCCCTCTTTGTTGTACAGAAGGTAGAGGTAATGATATTTTTCTTCTGCAAGTAGACAAAGTGATGCACGATTGTTGTCCTTCTATTACAGCGGCGCTGTTTTCAGGTTCTGAATTGATCAAGATGAAACACCAGACTGTATTGGTACATATTAGCCAAAAAGACTAAGTTTATTTCCTGGCTTCACATAATAGTCCTCGCGAGTGGTTGGTGAGCACCTTGACAACGAGTGACAGAATGCCGATGTATGATGTCTCGGATTGTGTGAGCGATGAGCCTTTATAGCCCCTGCCGGCTATATGGAGTTCAAATTGCTTGTGTTTAGGAAACAGGAAACTCTCGGTAGCCGGCTACCCAGAGTTTTAAAATAACCAAAAACTAAATAAGCTCTTTTCTTTTTCGAATGATCATGTACCTAATGAACTGTGCTTTACAGGTCACATCGCTTGCTTGGAGCGAACCTAGACCTTATACCCTCCTAAATCTCCAACTCCGCGACACCTATGGAAGAGTCTGATGAATCGTTGTCCTTCCGTTAATTAGGTAGAGCATCACCACTTTCCGTACTAGAAAAATCGCAGGAGCTTCGACTGAAAAGGCCGATCAAGCGGATGGCATTCGGAGGACAAGGCCCGTCTTTATTTCGCGTCCAACCACTCCACATTTAACTTTGAGCCGTCAATGTAGATCTTGCTTTGGTTAAGATACCTGCGGTTCACCAATTAATTGAAATGGGCTCGCGCTGTGCTTTCTTCAGGTCCAATTGCGGTTCCTGACGCTGCACAATTACGCGATTACTGGGAGAAGAACGTCAGCCAAAGTGATGTGACGGCTGTCTCAATACAGGTGACCTCGACGGGGTGCTGGGTGGAAGATTGGCTGCTTGTCGAATCGCCAGGTAATAAAGCGAGACGAGAGTGGCTGACAAGCCCTTCCTATTCCAACTGGTCAGTTCGGTACCGTGACATAGTTTGGTGTAAAGGAAGGTCTGGTTTACACTCAGGAGTATACTCCCGTTGAACATAGGGTGGCGAACGCTTATAGTTCGGACAAACCAAGGGGTGAGTCGCTTAGCACAAATCGAGTTGAACTTGAACTTCGAATATTTTTGGAAGTTTTTTTTGCTCGGATTTCGCAAAAATGTTCTAAGTCCTTTTGAATACTTGGACTTGGAAGATTTTCAGAAAGATGGAAGAGACGTGTCTAGAAGACTCCTTGTGGCCCGCAATTCAACAATATAGGTATTTTCGGAGTGAACTTGACGAGTAAGTGCCAGAAACTTATGTTTGACGCCATTTTGAAATCCAAGATGGCGACTTCCGGCTTAGCGAAAGTCTCTTTAACCCAATCAATATGAGTATTTTCGGAACGGTCTTTACGAGTAGGAGACAAAGGTCGATGTTTGACACCATGTACAAATCAAAGATGGCGACTTCCAGGTCATTTACGCAGTCTGTATCCCCCGCGTAAAAAAAACCTGAATGTACATGACATCAGGCTGATTTGACGAAAATCACTTGGTTCTCCTTTACCGTGACTCTTCTTGACGATTTGGATGGTCTAAAAGGGCTCTTCTCCTTGCTGGCGAAAGATGTGGAGCATAGGATTGCCTACAACATCTTGGCCGATCTATTCCCTACTTGCAGTATCTAATGTGGCAACGAGTTTGGTTGAGAAGATTGGGCAGTTCCATGGTTTACTGGAGTCCGGTATAAAGTTCGTGGGCGTTATATCTGAGGAGATCTCAATTGGGCGATCTCAATGGCGATTGCAAAGGAGTCCAATTGTTTTGGTATTGTTAAGAGAGAGAGTGTGTAGCCGGTCTGTTTTCGTTTCCCAGTAATAGAGTTCAGTCTCTTTCAGAGTTCCTAGGTTGATTTCTTCAAGAAAGCCACCCTAGCTTGTAGTTGCTCGTGGAACATTTTCTCGAAATGCTGATAGATTATAGTCGAAGCTCTCATTTCGTTTGCAAGTTGATCGCAGAACATTTTGCGGGATTTAGAATCATTCGATTATCGCCAAAGACATCAAATTGCTTCTGCAGGAGGAAATTGGCGTAGGACAAGCGTGGTCCTCTGAGTATATAATTCACATCGTTGAAGTACAGTCGAAAGAAGAGTGGTCCAAGTTGGCTTCCCTGTGGGATGCCAGACGTAGCTGCAAACTTTTCAGAGTGGTCGTTGCTTATATTCACGTTGAGTTTGCGGTCTGCAAGGTTTGACTGAAACCAACAAAAGAGTGATCCAATGAATCCAAGCTTTGTTAATTTGGCGATGGCTATATCGTGATTGATTCTGTCAAAAGCGGCAGACAGATCGGTGTAGATAGCGTCGGTTTGCAAGTCATCCTCGAACAACAATAGATGCGTTAGGCAATCCAAAAATTCCGTGACGATTTTCTGCGTTCTTCTTGTCCTTTTTCTTATGAACTGGAAATACTTTCCACAACGATGGAAATGTTGCAGTGGCAAGCGACAAATTGAATAGCAGATGAAGGCAAGTCCGGAAATGCATTTTTTTTCAAAACACTGATCATCCGCGCCAGAAAAGGATGTTGAGTGTAGCTTTGATACTGCTAAGATAATATGCAAATTACTCACTGGAAGCTCATTTATCGATCGTTCAAGTTGAGGTACACTACTGTTGGCAGTGCCAATCTGGTCCTACGATAAGGTTTCGGCGACAAAAACTGAAGAAAAGTTTGTGGCAAACAATTTTCAAATATCTCGTGAATCATTCCCGACTTCGCCATCTTAAAACATTGTCGATAGCAAACCAATTTCATATCGCTGCTCATTCGCATGTCTCTAGAAAGATTTTGGGTCTAAATTCAGATTTTTTCGTTCGTAGCTGGACAAAAATGTGTATTCTATTTTTTATTTATTCATTCAGTCGGATGTAATAATTTCTGGTGACAGAGTGCGGCCTTTGTTAATTTTTAGCGCTGCTCGTTTAATTGTTTTTAGACGACGAAAATCTGCAGTGTGCCATGGATGTCGACCGAATTGGTGATTAATTATCTTGGGGTATGACGATCTTTTAGGTAACTGAAGATATTGCGGAAAGTCTGTGTGGCTATGTTTATGCCCTCGCACGAAGTCGACGTCCTCTTTCTGGCTCCCTGCTGAATATTGTTTTCGCAATTCTCACCACATGACAAGTCCATTACAGTCTGCCGAGTTTCATTTGTTTAAGAATATCCGCAGTTTTGTATACTAGGTACAACGCATGACACATGCGTCTTTCGCACATCCCGCCAATTATTGTTCACTGCGCTTTACGCTTGAATACTTCGAATGCTCTTCTAAAATAAACCATAAAGAGCGACAGGGAGGATCAGTGTCTTGTATAAAACGAATTTTGATGACGTTTGCAGGTTGCGGGACATAAGCTGGTTACGTAGACCGTTTACAGCTGCAATACGCATTTTTACCTCACGGGAAACTTCGTTATCGCATGTCACAAGTGAACCTAGGTAAACGAATTTTTCGACCACTTCAAACACATCGCGATCAAACGCCACCTCGAAACCGACACCATTAGACCCGCCTCTCTCTTTACCATGTACTTTGTCTTGGCTGAGTTGATGACTAAGCATATCCTCGCTGTCTTCCTCTTAAAAGGCACGAAGGCCTCTTCCACTGCTCTATGACCGATTCCAATTACATCAATATCGTCTGCAAAACCAAGAAGCAAATGCGACCTTATGATGATGGTTCCTTAGCACGCCAGCTCTCCTGATTGCTCCTTCAAGAGCAATATTGAACAGCAAATTTGAAAGTGCATCACCTTGCTTCAGTCCATCTAAGGTCATAAATGAGGTTGAGATGTCATCTGCAATCCGAATACTTGATTTTGAACCATCCAACGTTGTGCGTATCAAACTAATCAGTTTCGACGGAAAACCATGTTCTGACATAATCTGCCACAGTTCCTTTCATTTCACTGAGTCATTGATCGGCCCTCACGAGAACTAGCCTGGCATTCGCCGACGAAGTACTTCTCAAGCGGTCTCAGTCTGTTAAACAGGATACGCGGCAGGATTTTGTACACCGAGTTCAAAGTGTTCTCAGAACATGCGGAAAATGTTTTGGGTTCGAAGCACACTCAAAACCTAGCTTAGGTAAACATGTGATGATGTGAAAAATGTCGCATAGCTAGCAAAACAGCACAAGTCAAACATTGCAGGTGATCCACAACCGAGACCGGCCAACAACTGGGAACACTCCTAGCATTATTCTTCGCGATTAATGCTGAATGTCATTACTTGCAATCCAAATTCTTAACCTATCGTAATGATGCAGCTTATCTCATATTTCAACCGATTCTCGCTGTGTATATCCGACTCGGTGATGACAGCGTCGATCATCACTGACCGGGCGGTCACGTACACAATGTTTGCTCCGGTTCTGTGCTCGTATTAAACCCACATTTTGTGTACGAACTCGAACACGCTATTTCGTACCTAAACACGTGCACATGTTCGCCTACACGCCACCAAAAAACTACCTAAAAGTACCTTTGACTCAATCTCGTGGTACCGTGCAGGAAGGTAACATTAGGTAAATCGTATTGAACGTAGTTTCCATTTAACTGCGGCAAAAATCATAACTCAACCTTGAGTTTAATTTACTTAAATTTAAATTGACTTTACCTAATTTTGAGTATACCCCAAACAACTCAAAAGTACCTTACTGCACGGAAGACCTCGACTGAGTCGAATCTCTCGATTTGTTTTTGACAACACTAATAAGTGCAAAAGCGACGCACAACTCAAAAGTACCTAAATTTGGGTTAAAAGAACTTATTCTGTAGGTTGTTTTATTTTTGCGTGTACACAACCGAATCCCACGTACGTACACGGTGTGCGTATACATAGGTTCGTGGCGTCAGTTTTTTCTTTCACACTCTCACTTTTTGCCATGTGCGAATCGTTCTCTTGTGCGCACCCGTTGTACGTAGACGGTTATTTTGGCAACGATAAGGTATTTGAATTTTTTTGCCCATTTCTTCCGGTGCGGAAGCACATCACCCATGATCTGGTACAGTTTAAGAGATATTTTTGATTCAAAGAGTATTCGAGAATCAAGGAAATTAGTTTTGGAACCCTCCGTGAATCCTATGTTGATGACAGGATCCCTTCTAAGCACAGGGACAGTACATTCTGCCAACAGGAATGTATCGCAAATTCAAGAGGACTGTACTAGAAAGCCGAATAAAAACATTTACCTTCGCTAGAGGCGATATGTCTGCACCAGGAAGAACACAATCCAAGACACGGTGGCAAACCAACCGTTCAAAGGAACAAAGGCTGACGTTCACTTCGAACTGAAGTGAGCAGCAATAGCAAAATGATGTGCTTCGATCAAAAGCCCGCAAACGAATATAGTCACGAATCATTGAAAAAGATGCAGCAATTTTACTCTAAAAAGCCATTCGGAGAAAAGTTTTCAGGATGTTCGGTATTTAAGTAATGGAATTGAAGGCGTCGAGTTTTTTTTCCCTAAAATAACTTTGCCTCGAAAAATCAAAGCAATGCACTACAATACTCCTATTTCCCTTCCGTCCGTCGAATTCGGTTGAGTGGTAGTAAAGATACGGAAATCCAACAAATTACAAACTACACAATGGAAAGAAAACTGTCGAAAAACGTGATTTTTGCGCCGCTCTAACTAGATAAAAGGCCAGAAATAACGGGTGTTCAATAAAAAATGAGAATTTTTTCAGTCATGTAGCTAAAAAAATTTCAGCGAATTCAGTATTTTTTTTATTAAAAACATAATGTTTATTCTACAAAAAACATCAATGAATATTGGAGAAGGGGCACTGCTCAGCCGTTCGACGCAACTTAGTCACGATGCGAGCATCTTATCAGACGGCACTGACGTCCATCTTCCGAATACAGTTCCGGATCCTGGTGATGAACTGCTTCGTATCCTTGGTCTGTCAATGATTTTTGTACACTAGGGCACTGAGGGAGCCGAAAAAATCCTCAAGGGTCGGTCCCGGGGAAAGTTGGTTGGGCTCCTTTCTTTCGGCACGTACGGTATCTTTTTCTGCTCAAAACACTCCAGCGTAGTGGGAAGACGCCTTGTCTGGCCAGAAGACGTACTTCCCATCCGCATGATGCTCTTTTAAGAACGGCAGAAGAATTTTCTCAGGACGCTCCTCCTGGTACACTTGTTGATTGATAGCCAGACCGCTCAGCTTCAGCCACGACTTTGAAATACCTATCGCTAACTTCTCGTCCGTGTACTCGGGGGACCGAGTCTTCGTCCTCCATCTTGAGGGTTCGGTGAATCAAGGTATGGGAGCAGTGATACGGCCGGCGTCACGAAAACCCGTTCCGTCCTTGTTGTCGAACAGCTTTTTCAACGCTTCCTTCTTCTTCTTCTTTGTCATTATCTTCGCGGATTGCCTTCCGCTCCACGCTCAGTATGCCAAGATCCGGTAAACTCACGGGTACTCACGGGTACTTTTTCGTCTCGAAAGTGGTCTACCGAAAACTTTTTTCCACGATGACCATGCGTTTCGTAAAACCGTACAACACGCTCGCGGAGTGCGTACTGTTTCAACGCCATCTTCGATTGAACTGACAGCAGCCGAGCGAAAAGAAACATGGAACCCACTTCTAGGGAGTCCAGAGTGCAATTCTCTTGGAGAGAAAAAAAATTATGCTCTTTACTTCAATTACAGAAAGGTATTGAAGTCATTCTCATTTTTTATTGAACACCCGTTGAAGGAAACACTGGTCGAATTATTTTATAGAGGAAATAAGCATACGTAATATGCGCAAAATAAAAACTTTTTCGTATTTTTATATTAAACATTTTTCAAATCTAATATAACATGCGTACAGATTTATAAAAAGCGCATTTTTATGGCAATTTTATTCGGAATTAATGAAAATTGTTATTTCTAAGAGTTTATTTAAAAAGTAAACAAATAAATTTTCAAACAATATATTGTTGGTAAGTTTCCATTAAATACAATCGAATCTAATCAATATTATTCGCATACATAATTTTAAACTCCAAGAACATAAGAGAACATTTTTGTATGTAAAATCATCTTATTTGTAAGATCATTCCTGTGGGAGTGAATTTTTAGGGTTACTTCTTCGTGTTTATTTGAATTTTGCCCCAACCAAATCTTATCTTTGATAAATTCTAAGACATGTAACTAGTCGGTCAGCCAGGTAGACCCTAAGTGACAGGGCGGCCAAGGTGTCAGAATTTAGGATTTTCCTATAAAAGCATGAAAAGTAAACAGAAGAAATTGTCCATGGTTTAATATCCTACAGCTTCCTTACTGCTGTGTTGGGGAATCGGTTGCCAATTTTTCCGACTGGTGGCCGAGTTTTGCTGGATTTTGTTGACTGCTCCGGCAACGGTCCTTACCTATTCGCTTGAGGGGTGAGTTTGGCTCCTTTAGATACCTTAGTGACGTTGGCGATGAATCACCGGATTTCCTTGCTCTTCGCGAAGAATCCTGGAAAACAATGTAGTGTTTCGTAGTTTCATTAGTAGGACACTAAACTTAGTCAATAACAGAATCATAATCACCTATGCAAAGAGGTTGGCAGATTTGCCTCACATTAGAAGTGTCGGTCTCACCCCAACAACGCACAATTTTACAAAACCATAATAATTAATACTGTATTGGTCCAACTTACCTCTTATCGAATACAGTTAATAATATGAAGTGCAGATAAGGGTATATAACTTAAATAATCCTGTTTCTGTACGTTTAGTGCTCTTAAAACCTTAAAATCAACGAGCGAAAAATAATACATCTACCTGTGCCCGAATCACTGGTTGTGTTTGTTTTGTTTATTGTTCGATATTTGACACATTACTATGTACCAAATGTGTGTCGAAGATCCCAAAATAATAATTAAAAGGTCATTATCATTTTGAGATTGTTTCAAAACTGGTTTCTAGGAAAAGTCATAGGGTGTCGGGCTTATCTCCAGTTCCCCGAATCGAACCACGGACAGGGATCTGTTACTTTCCTCAGGCTCACTTCGCTGCACTAATTATCATGTTCTGAAAAGACATTTATAATTCGAAGCGTTTGAACTCCATCGGGGTCCGCCATTCTTTGTCCATAAGCTGGTCGTCTTCATTCATCAACCAAAATAAAACAATATAAAAATACAATGCTCACACCAGCTGCAACAACATAATCATCATACCTTTTTTTAACAAGAGATGAAGTGTAGCTTATATAATTCTATGTTGCTCCAAACAAATGCACAACAAAAATATCTAACCTATCTAAACTGACAAAACCATTCACAAACTCGAACTCGAAAACGAACAAAAAGTCTTTTTTTGGCTTTTTTCAAGATATCTGCAATGAGTAACTGTCTTCGTTTACTTTCTCTTCTGTTAATAATTCGGTCGCTTTAACATTTATTTCTTAACTATTTGCAAAATATGCTAGTCAAAATCACATTCTTGCGTAAAATAGGTGAAAAGTGCTAGTGACGCCGTAAAAATCGAAAGAGAAAGTAAACAAAGAGAGTCACTCATTGTAGATATGACGTTTTGAATAAAAGCTCTAGAATTGAGAACGATACAGAACAATGGCGAATTGCAAAAACAATACACTCTACGGAGTGCATAGCCAAATTAAAGTATTATCCTTCTCCGTATCAAATCGTTACCCTGACGGGTTATACACAAAAATTATAGAAAATACTGCAAACATTCACGTTCACTGAGATTGTTTAACCAGCGAGAAAGCAGTAGTTAAAGAATAAGAAATTTTTCGCCGGCGAAAAGTCAACATAGATTTTTGCGAATATAAATGCGGGGAATATGGATCACATCAACTAATTTCTGATTCGATTCGGAGCTTAATATCTTCTCCAGAACTTAAATCTCCAATAAACTTTAGAAAATAATAGCTACCTATAGTATGAAAAAAGGGATTTCAGCTCGAAAAAATTAGAAGGAATTCTTAAAAAGTTGGAACATGCAACCTTTCGCTCGCCATTTCTATAGGCTAACTGAGAACAGATTTATGAAAATTTCTTCTCAATTGTAGAAAGGTCTAATGAATCACGTCTCTCTTTACGGGAACGTTTCTTGAAATTTGAAGAACTTTCATAAAACCGAACTCCCACGAAAATATTTGTGAGAAATAGAAAAATCCTGTCCAAATTATAATACCTATTAATTTGGTCGCACACGAGGCGACAGGACACACGCTACAAAAATATTCACTATGGATTTCGCTATACATATTCCAAAGCTGTTGCTGTTGCCGCGTCGGAATAGCTAGAATAAAATCCATAGTGAATATTTTTTGTGGTGTGTGTCCTGTCGCTTCGTGTGCGTACAGCTTTATAGATAATATAAACATGATTGTTATTATTGTTAAAATTGTCCGTTCATCGACACACTCTATAAAATCAACATTTCTAGTATGTATTTCAAACATAATTTTTTTAAATAACGTAACTGAGAATGAAGGCATTCCTCCTTAATTTTCTCTTTCGATTTTTATAGTGCTATACAAAAACACCAATACCTATTCAGTACATATCGAAATATGGTTTTAGCTAGCATGTTAAGAGTTCAGAAAAATACGTAAAAACAACCGAGTAATTGACAGACTAGAAAGTAAACATAGAAGGACTCTCATTTAAATTTTCATCGTTTTCAAAAAAAAAAAGACATTTTTTACATCACCTGCAACATTAGATAAAGAAAACAAATACTTTCGGAGCGAAATGGGAAGCTTCCCGAACATATGGTATTACTAATTTCAGAAATCGACCATCAACTTATTTCTGTAAGCTTTCTAATCACACCATGTTTTTGTAGGAAACCAAAAGCAGAAGCAGCACAGCGTTATTGACCGAAATTCTTTTCTCTTTTTTTTCTTTCTTCGTCTCCTCTCGCCTTTACCACAACAAAAAATGAAAAAAAACAAATCACAAAACAAAAACTGCACGCACTTAAACAAACTCGTACACACTGTGTGACACCCTGTGTACGACACCTTTTCGTTCCTGTACGCATATCTGTTGACGTACGCGTTTTTCGCCAAATAAATCACAAATATTGCACCTTGACAACCGTCGTCAACCGCAACCGACCTGTACTGACGAAAACCGAAACAAAACAAAACGAAACAAAACAAAAAAACTTACTGAAGATGGCCCCGCCGTTGTTCGCGTCAACATTTTTGTAAGAAGTATTTCAAAAATCGATGACGTGACTATGGTAAGTTTAAGTGATTACGCACGCAAACATTTAGAATCAATAACAAAGAGAAAGAGAGAAAGGTAGAGGTAGAGAGTGCGAGAGAATATAAACAAAGCAGTTTCCTCCCTTCCGAATCAACCAAAAGCAAGCACACACAGAGAGTGAATCAATTTAGTGCTCCATACAATTAGGTCAACTGCTGAGACCAGTTTATTTAGGTTTTCCTTTGATTTAGTTGGTCTCATCCCACCTTCAGAACCTATTCTCCCGTCAGAGTCGTAGGAGTCGTTTGAAATATGTATTGCAAAAACTGCCCTGGCAAAAATATATGAAGAGCTAACCGGTAATACCGGCGACTTACCGTCTGCATCTGGTGATGTTGAACCGACGGCGTTGATTGAAGCACGTGCAAAACGTCAAAACGAGGCTGAGGTCGGAACATTCAATCGAGCAAGCCGCTCAAGGATAAATGTCAACGATTAGCTTCTACTGAACGGTCTCACCGACATTCACCCTTTGTTTGAACATTTCTAGTTGATTGCTCCTGTCCTCAGTAGATCTAACACCTACAAACTGTTATCGTTTTTTGTTATTGTACTTCTAGAGACAACGCTACTCTGCTTGTCGGCCAATCATTTCATCATTTCTGGATTATTTTTTTTTCTCTTCTTTTTTCTTTTCTTTCAGGAATGACCAATCATTGCCAATAATCACTTCTCTTGAAAGTAGAAATTATTTTCCACTCTTTTTGGGCACCCAACATTCAGTGAACTAATCGTTGGCTACCTTGAGATAAGAATCGCGTTTCAAGTTGCACAGCTGTATATTCATATATTTTTCTCAGCGCCAATTTGTTTAGTGCTGTTCAGTTCACTAGTATTGCCGCTTATTTTTGGTAGTTTGTTTTTGAATTATCTCAAAAAATTTCATCACTTTTTTCAAGGAAAAAAAATCTTTTTTACTGTGAATGTGTTTGTCGTAATGATATTCTGATGCCAGCGAACGTCTTTCTTTTCTAATCTATAATCTTTTCGCGCTCTTTCTTCCTTCTATCCACGTTTAGTTTTGTTCCTTCAAAATCATTGAATGTAATAGATTTAGTTACTTTCACTTTTCTTGGTAAATGTCATCACCCTAAAACTTTTTCTATACTGATAAATCATTCAAGTGTACTTTTGATTAATTTTTCTATGAACATTTTACTCACATCACGAACGAACACAAACACATCACACATACACGATCGGCTCGATAGTTTAGACGAGTATCAAAAGGAAAACAACACAAAATAACGATAGAACACGGTTTTGTTTTTGTTTTCTATCCAAATCATCCAAGTATGCGCTGCTTTGAATGTAAATGTGAACTGTCGAGATATTTTTCTTACTTCATAATTCAGAATCCTGGCGAAGTGTTGCCATAATCCAGTAGAACTTGTAGCCATCATGGAAACTGACTGCTCTTAGTTGTTTTCTTGAACTATAGCAACATGTTTTCACGTACACACATATACACACTTATACAGCTTTTCGTATGATTTAAACAAAAAAACATCCATAACAAATAAAATAAACTTTTGGTTCACTGAATGTTAACAGTAGAGAAGTGGTTATTGACTCATCATTTTTTTTGTTCAGTTTTCTTCTTCCTTTTCATAGCTCTACATATTTTCGTACGTGTTTGTAAACAAAGTTTTGATATTTGTTTTGGCTGTCTCAACTTTGACCTCTGACCTTATTACTAGATAATAATTAAACAAACAAATGCTCTTCTAATATCCCAGCGTAGATATTACACCTGATAACAACAAAAAATATACTCCGACGACATTGTTTTTTACTCACTGTCAGATTGCATTTTTACAGACTGTGTATATTTCCTATTAGATAATTTGCCCCGAATCGACTGGCAGTGGGGGCACTGAGTTGCTGTCCCCGCCATCGGAAAGAAAGCAAACATTATATCACAAACAGAACGAATGAAAATCCAATCCGAAAGTGCATTCATCACAGACAATGATTTCATCCATCAACTCTCATCTACGGCAAAATGAATCCAAGCAAGCGATGGAACAGAAATCATTGCCATTGTTCCAAAAATTAGCATTTTTCTTTTGTTCTAGAATATACATTTGAGTTAATTTTCAATACATTTTTCCGAAATTCTAGCAAATGCAATTTTATTATTACCAACACATCTAACCCGTTCTCTATTTGTATGCGTTATTTTATGATTACAAACATTATCTCCTTCCTCCATAATTGCTGTTGTGTATGTGATGCCCACACACACTTGCCAATACTGTGCGCAAAAAAATGCTAGATGATAAGGCTACACAAGTGCTCGTCAACATGTTCCTAAGATCGATCTCGAAAATCGACGATTACAAAATGGTGAGTTTGCGTGATAAGCAAAAAAAACGATAAACAACAACAGGCAACAACAACTACTACTACAGCTACTATTGTTCTCAGTTGATTGAAAGAGCTCAGTTCCGATCCGTTCGGTGTGTCTGTCACACATACACTAACGTTCCAAAGTGTATCCACTCAGACAGACATCGAAAGCTGCCTCCGCTCATGTCTACTTCCGCCTAAAGATCTATTCACTTTACTCATACTCCCAACTTCATACAACGTTTCGGTTCTCATTCCCCTTCACCCACGACGACTGTTTCGTTGTTTCATTCTTTCTCAATCCATTTCCATTCCCCCTCACGAACTGATATCTACTATATTTCACTATCCACTATGCGTGTGAGAGAGTGTGCATCACAGAAAACAAAACAAACAAAATAACCAAAGAAACCCAGCCTAACCGGTGCAAAACGAGAATTGGATCTCAGTCGCCTTTGCACGCAGTATGCCACGATCACACGTTCCACGGCCGTGCGTGGTATGCTGTGAGCTCACTGACACCACCAACCGATAGGCGCTTGTTCACTAGAATGTGCGCACACTTATGAATTGGTTGACAATCGACAATGCAAAAAAGTATATATATTTATATCACACTCGGTCACTGCCTTATTCCATTGATCTTTCATCATCCGCTCAACTTCATCCATTCCAGCCAAGATCTGCGACATCCACCGACCTTACCCTCGTGGGGGTAGAGAAATTTATCAACCATAATTTACCTCTTTTGTTTACTCTTGCTCCAAACTAACAACACTAACACGTACGTTCGGAGTTTTGTTTCCTTAATTCTATCTAACAGTTTTCTTCCAATTTTAACAAGTTTTCTTCCTTTTAAAAACCAAACTACAACTACTTCAAACCACCCCCTTTTTTAAAACCAAACTACTAACTTATTAATTCTACCTTTAACCAATACTAACTTCAACTCTAATACCAACCGTTACAGATCATTCGCCCACTTTCTTCATCCGTCATTGTCTTCTGTTTCGTTTGTTTTTACAATCGGCTAGTCCAGTTACATCCGGTTCGATTCTTTTTTCTCAACATTTTCACGTTTCTCTTTAGACGTTTTTACTTTTTCCTTTCATTTCTCTATTTAGTTGCTATTTCCGATGCCTTTTTCCAAATTAATGGCGTACAACAGATCGATGTCAAGTTGTTGTCCAAATTAATCAAAACCATTACGCATACATACCCATATAATTATTAGCATTATTCTATCGCATCCAACACAGCCACCCATTGTTTCCACTTTTTGTTTTTGTTTCTGTTTTTTTACCACCTTCACTCTACTGTCGCCACCATCTCTCCAAGCGTCATTTCTCGTTTTTCTCTTTTCCGTTTTATACTCTTCGTTTGTCTCTGAGTGATAACTTATTTCTGTCGGAGTGAAAAACAAAAAAATCGTTTCTGCGCGCTAGCCCCGTGGACCCCGAAGCGGGACCAATCGGTTGCGCCCTTTTGTAACCATACTGTGAATAATGTACCTGTAACAATACTCGGAACGCGTTCACACATGTTATCAATTAATTCTATATATCGGTGTATACAACGGTGTGAGTGTGACTATTATGGTGATTTACCCAACTTGTCCAGGTACTTACTATGACTCTTTTGTAATATAAAATTTCAACTGTTCGTTTTGGAAGGTTTATGTTTTGTGTTTCAAATTTTTGTTTTGTTGCGGTTCAACTGTAAAAAAGTTTGTAATTGAACGCCTTCATCGGAGACAGGTCAAAATGGTTTGAATGAGCCCCATTCTGCTGCGGTGTCTATGTTAATCAATAGTGAATAAAACTACACAGGTAATACACGTACAGAGAATTATATACATTTCGAACGAAAATTATCCTTTTAATAGCCCGAAGAAGACTAAATTGTTACCGAAACGTTGAAAAATCATTAATTATAAGTTAAGTTTCCGGAAGTCGGGGTACACAACGACAAGCGAAGTCATTTTTGAGCTTCAGGTGGTCGCCTAAATGTAGATAATAGTGCGATTTAAAAAAAAAAAAGTTGCCGCAATGCCTGGAGCGCTGTTTCACTAGCCTGAATTTAATTGAAGTGTTTAACTTCCGAATAAAAGTTTTTAAAACTGGATTTTTATACCATGTAATACCAGTAAAAAGTGCCACACACATTTCCCTGTGGGACTTGTTTTCGTCCAATTTAAAAACGTAAAACTAGGTCGTTGTGGGGTTGTTTTTTTCATCTCCGTTCCTCTCGGAAAGTGAAAACTTTTCTAATTAAATTTCGCTTCTTCCGCACATTTGAACTCTATGTTTCGGGTTCTTCTTAAGCATCCGTTGCGGCCGGTGTAGCATTTTCAAATTCTTTCAATGCTTTGGATAAAGATTCAGACAGTAGACCAATTTATTGGGTTGTTGGATTGATTTTTTCACCAGCGCATTAAGTTTGGACAGAGAAAGGGTAAAATTCGCAAACGAAAAAAGCAGTTTTTTTTTCCACACCGTATGTCAGATCTTCATAAAAATCAATCAGCAGTACTGTAACAACATTCTACATATGCTGATTGATTTTTATGAAGATCTGACATACGGTGTGAAAAAAACTGCTTTTTTCGTTTGCGAATTTTGCGCATTCTCTGCCCAACCTTAAGCTCACTGATCAGGGCTGATTTTGTTCGTAAAAATTCACGGTTACTGCGATCGAATCATTGTAGTCATTCAATCATATGTAGTATCCCGGATAGAAATCTACAGTAACGTTTACTCTAAAAACAATCATGAAACAAATATTATGGTTATTACTCTTTTAGCATAGTTCGACGTAGAGTTCTCGCAGTAGATTTACAATAAAAGTTCCTGTAACAACAAATCTTACTGCCCAGCGAAAAAATGGTACAGTAAATTCACATTGAATGTTACTGTTTCTGAGCAAAAAAAATGCATGGAAAAAAGTAGATTTTTTTTAAATGTTAAGATACATAACCACCTCCCTTTTTCACAGTAAAAGTCGATTTTACATTAAAATTTACTGTAGAAACGTTGAAGTTTATTGTTTTTGTATTGTAGCGATACATTAGACTTTATTATAAATTATTATAAAATTGCAGTACTGTCACAGTAAAAATTATGGTTTTGTTACTGTACATTTCTATTCGAGATGGGTATAAGGACGCTGACTCTTTGGTATGAAGACTCGACATTTCAATCTTTTGTTTACCATTTATCTGTCAGTGGCATTTCAATCGAACACAATAACTGAAAAGTCGGGTCTACAGAAATTCAACGTCTTTGGATATAGGAACATAGTTCGGCTGGATGTTGTTGGCTCGAATCAAAACTTGTCGAAAGTAAACAAAGTTCATTTCATATCGTCAAACTGGCGCCCAGGTGGTGAAATCGTTGGGTGCTGGAGCGTTCCCAGATTAAATTTTAGGAAACTTCCCAGTTAAACTCAGCCGAAATGCCGGCTGGTTATAATTCGTATTCCGGCTCCAGTGACACAATCATTTCTAGTTAGAATCGGTTGTGTTATTGGTGCCGGAAAACGAATTAGAACCAGCTAGAATTCAGGCTCATGTACGGTTGAACTTTCCTGGGTTCCGGTAACAATCGGAGACCCTTCAGGAACCTCTGTTTAAGGGGTACCATTTCGATGCGGCTTAGCCGCATAACCGAGACCAAGGAACCGAAGCGGCGCAAAGCCGCCCGGCCAAACCATGCCGAATTTGTTTCGGAATTTGGTTGTTGCATTTGATTTGGAATCCATAATGACTCCATTCAGAAATCCGAACCGGTTCCGGAATGAGTTTAACTGGGCGCTGAGGATCCTCCGGGCGAGTTGGTCACCGACCCGCCGTCGGAAGCAAGCAAACCTGTGATCCACTCGTTTGCCCGGCTTACTCAAACATAGGGGCTATCCCTAGTTTAAGTCCGACTGAGCGGTAGCGAAAAAGCGATGTGGCGTAGCCACATTGGGTGGTGGAAACAAAATAAAATTGGCAACGCAGGCAATATGTAAACACAAATGAACACTCCGGATGAACCTATCGTCAATTGACATTTCGACGAGTTTTGATTCGAGCCAATAATATGGGCCCCACAGTTCAGACGTCCATCTACGTCAGTTCGATACTTACTGACAGTAGATGCAGAACAATAGGTTAGGATTGTCGCTGACATCAGTGGTAGTAGCATCATTTTTTTGATTCTGATATGTACCTGTCAAATGGGCTAAATAAAAAAGCAAGAAAATAATCCTCTATCGTCGTTTCATAGCGACTAATCATTTTGATTGTAGCCATCAAAACAATGGCGATTCTTGGCTGGCGTATATTTACTTATTAGAATGCACAAATTATCTAAATCTGTACAAAATTTTGATAAATTTTCATTTCTTTATGCGGTATATGTATATACAAACTCTTTCATTTCGTAACAATCAGGCAATCCATGAGACGTTTCTGATCAGCAGCACAGGCGTTGTTTATGTCTAAAGGTTCGCCCTGAGTGAAGCCAAATCTACCTATCGACCAGTCAGCTGGTTTTGGTGTTGATAAAAATAATATTAAAAATAATTTCAAGTCTATTAGATGCATTCTCAATGCAATTGCAACAAAATATTCAAAACTAAATCAAAATAATGAACAAACATTAAGTTTTGGAACCTATGGAAACTTGCTGTTTTGCGGACAGTATCAGCATTAGGTTACGAATATTTCATTTGTGGCGATACCTTTTTTGTTTTGGTGACTTGTCACAGTACACGATAAAGGTCTCCCTCGTATTAGACAGTTTCCGTGGTTCTATCTTTGATGGCCTCAAGAATATTTTCATTGAAGTGAATAATAGAAAAGATAATATAGAAGCAGCAATATTCGTATATTCATTGAATGAATAATAAACTGCAGCATGAGCTGCTCTTCAAGGCGTATGTTTTTTTGGACCATTGCACCATGCATGTATGTAAGAACTAATCTGCGTTAATGTGCGTTATTCATACCTTAATGCAAATAAGATATTTTGAAAACAAAAGTGTTGAGCCTATTTTAGCCATCTGCATTTTATCGGTTGTATTTCCGGAAATTAACGCAAGCTCAGTCTCCGCGTGCTAAGCATTCGGTTTGCTTCTTTTATTTGAGCAAAGATTTCTTCAAATATATACAGCAGAATAAAATGTTGATTAATATGCTAAATTTATTTATTTGGAAAAAATTAACTTATATGGAACTTTTTACATAAAAAAATACAAAATTGATGCTACCCCTGATGTTTTGTACTTCACAAAGTCCACACTAGTGAGACGCTCTGAAATACCAAAAATCATCAATTTCCACCATTGTGGAATTGAACAAAAAGTAAAACTTACGTTGAAAAATTTACCAGATTGGAATTCATTTCACTTCTTCTAATGTCTATGCCTAACGTCCATTATGCCTAATGTACGTATGCCAAACGTCCGTATGCATAACGTATTTATGCCTAATGGGGTATGCTGAAATAGATGCTATGGGTTCACTTGATCCCTTCAAATTCGTGGAGATTTGATCCCCTTCGTCATGCTTCATACACACCACTGAAAATAACCAAATTCACACCAGAACAATTGAAGTCATTTTTGTCATAAAATAACAAAAAAAATGTCAAAAATGAACGCTTCATCGTACAGAAACTTAACTGTAATTGTTTACTACAGTATATTTAGCAACCATGCATCCCACATTTGACGTTCCTCAACCATAATAACGAAATCTTTCAAATAATTTGGGGAATTCGTAAGAAAAATCAAGTGAGAGATGCGTAATATGTAGTAACAAAAATATTGGGTGTTGTGATTATATATTTCTAATCACAACAATTTAATCAATACCTCAATGCATTTATAACATTGAATGGGGTTAGGTACCTATTTTTACCCTTTTAGGGAAGGTACCACATCATTCCATTATTAATTTTATTATTTCAGCTTCTTTGCTTTGTTATTAGAAGCCATTTTTTATTTCTATTATAGAGGTTTTAGCCCTAAGGTCATTCGACTCCTATTAAGAGCCAATATAATAACAACATTGTCTTGAGAATGGTGAAAATCTTCTGCTTGAGCGCAACAAAAACTAATCGAGTACCCCAATTATCGCAACACCATTTGAGCCAATGCGTTGAGCAAAGATGGCAGACGCTGCTCTAACTAAAGGCCAAAGATAGGTAGGATGATAATAGAAACAGGGCAAAAATAGGCTTATTACGCTACATGCTCTTTTAAACACGTTTTCGAAAAATAATCAAGTGTCCCCAAATTAGGGATCGAGTCTCCACTAATCAAAGAATTTTTCATTTTTTTTGTTGTTTTCCAGAAATGCTCATAGCTCATGTCCAGTATAATATTTCTATGTAATTTTTTTACGATTATCAGGCAACCCTAGAAACAATATAAAACTACAAAAAATACATAGTTTTTTTTATCATTCCACGGAGTTGGATTGAAAAATAAAAAAGGGGATCAATTCTCCTCAGTCTCCCCTACCAACATATGGAGTTTGACAGCGATCTACCTATTTGGGGCTTTATAGCTATAAAGCCCCAAACAAAGAATTATGTTCGGCGCTATGTACAATATTCAAGCATTCCACGCGACGTTTTGTATCTTGCGGTATGATTAGATACCATATCATTCCGAAAATCGCCATTTAGTAACCAAATAAAGCTTTTAACAATTGGATCAACAATTATTGTTTTGATTTTTATGACAGTGATACTAGCCGCCAGGAGGCTGGTTTACACATAACTCCTGGTTGCCAAAACTAGCAGACAAAATAACTTAGTAAACCGCGCAGCCAAATTTGCTATTTTTCTCTCCGCGTGTCTTTATATTCAAAACGTCTCGCGTATCTTTTAATAAATGCCAATAAGCATGCTGTCAAAATTAGCTTTGAGCAGGGATACCAGGTATACTTTTCAAATATCTTCACATTTCATAAAAAATGTCTTCATTTTTCTTCAACGGCCATGATTCTGAATCGGTTATTGATCTTAGGCCAGAATTCTGCCAGATATCAGTCAGACATCCGCAAAAAAAATTGTCTTCAAAATGAAAAACACGTCTTCACAACATTTCAAATGTCTTCAAAATGAAGTCAAATCTTCAAACCTGGCATCTCTGGCTTTGAGACAAAATTCCTGACAAACCGTAACTCGCCGAGAATGGATGTTAACATTTTGAAAGAGAAAAGTTTTTTCTTTCGTCTGTTGCTGTGAATTATGACGATTGGGGATTAATGGTTTGTCCAGTATTTCCTCTCAAAGTGAATTTTGACAGTATGCTTATTGGCCCTTCTCAAAATAAAAATGCGAGGCATCGTCTTTGATCAAAATCCACCGCTGAATTGTCAAACTAACGTCTCATGGATTGCCTAATAACGGTTGAAAATTTACCATTACTACAGGCTTTAATAAGCATAAGATTGGAAGGTGAAATATATTTTTCAATAATAAGAGCCATAGTACTCAAGGGAGAGAAATTAGTTGAAGGAAGAAAGTTTAGAAAAGCGTGGAATAGGGTCCAGCTTAGAATTTTGTCTTCTACCACAGAAGTCAGAATATTTTGGCATTTGAAATGTCCTGAGTCTGCAGCATGCCTGAACAAACGTAAAAAAAGTTATACCGATAAAATTCGCTATATTGAATCTATTGATTTCACAAATTATGTTTTGCAATTTGTATCAGCTGTAAAAACTATCTGTCGCACATAAATATAATGTGAAAATATTTTCTCTGCTGTAAATTTTATGCATTGGACATTTTCGATCTTGAGTGTATAAACATAACAGCTGAATAAAACAAACGAAATGTTCAAACTCTTTATTTTACCAATTTGAAGTTCAACTAAAATGTTTGTTGTTACAAACATGCCACATTTTTCTGCGTGTACAAAGAGTGTGGATTAAACACTATTATTAGAAAGACGTTCGATACCTTGACAGATACACTGATGGACATAAATATTCGTCATATCATTTGATTCTGATATGATATGTTGATATCGCGCTAAAGAACTCAAAGATGAGGTTTATTTATTTTCAAAATTGTGTACAAGTAGAAAAAACAAAGCATTATTTTTAGTTCACCTTTAGTGAAAATTCAAAGGTAAGCTTATAAACAGACAAAAAACAAGAGAAAAACAAAACTAACTGTAAATTTAGCTTGACAAAAGTATTCGTCAATGGTTAAACTTTTTTTTTAAAATAACCCTCTACTGCCAAAATTTTTGTTTCACTTCAAAAAACTGAAGTAGTGTGTTTTTATGATGAGAAAGTTACGGATTTTTTAATTAAACCTCAAAACATGTAACCCGCCAAAAGGCAGGGTTGGACAGCTGAGCAAAAAAAATTAAAATATTTTTTCCTCGCTAAAATGTTCGAGATGTTTTTTTTCTAGGATGAACGCCAAGCTCATCTTGTCTGGTGTTTGAAGTGACAGATATGCGCGCCTTGAAATGGAAAGATAATGATCAGTCAGGACTATTAATCAACAATTGTTGATGCAATTCACCGGATTCTAGAATCCCCGCAATCAGTTTTAGTGTATCCACAAAAATGTTAGGAGGCAAAGAGCTTTAGACCGATCTTTCCTTCTTAAATCAGTTCAACGTTTAATCGACCACTACAATCGGAATATTAGCTTAGGCAAGCTTACGTTGCATGCAATGCAACATGCATATCAGCGGGGGAAATTTACTACCATCCTGGTACACAATATTGTCTACAACATTGAAAAAGCATGCTCGCAAAAGCAATCAAGCTTAGTAGTTTTTCTTGATATTGGAGGTGCTTTTGACAACACGTCCTTCGAATCCATTTTGGTAGCAGCACGAGATCATGAAGCACAATGGTGTAAAATATCACGAACTGGATACACGCAATGCTTAGCAACTAACATCTATACACATTTTTAAGACAAGACGAGATAAGTGTCTGCGGATGTCCTCAAGGCAATGGTCTATGGAACCATCCCGCCGATGCCTGGTTGAGGAAACTTAATGAGCTTTGGTATCCACAATATGGTTTCGCCGATTGGCTCTCAAACGTGACACTTTTTCGCTCGATGCGCCAACTGGATTTCATTTTTGGTACTAGTCAAATGATGATGAAAACATTTTCTTGCATTGATGATAAAGGATAGTTGTTCTATTTTAATTGTTTTAAAATAAATATCACATAGTTTCACAAAAAGCTTTATTACAGGTGATAAAAAAACACTCGTTCTTTCGTTTGACACCAAAACATTTAGTTGAACTCAGTATTTTATTACGAATTATTGAGATCCGGAATTATTTTTGTATTGTTGAGGTTAGGTTGGTTGTTTTAGATATGGAAAATGTTTATCTAGAAATTTAACTTATCAGTGGATAACCTCGACTACCAACAACTACACTCTTTAATCCAGTGATTTTTGCCCACCATCGTGTTTTCTATCGAAATTTCAATCTCTGAATTTCATTTTAATATAAATTGAAACCGGAAGAACAAATGTGAGTGAAGTAACAAGAAATTTACCATCTGTATATTTTTCAGAGGTAGAAAACATATTTTCTTCATCAATATTACTTTTCATTAGAAGAAATAACATTTAATTATAATATTGATAAAATTTAAAAAAAATCAGAATTTACTTTCCAATGTGTTTTGACAGACGAAAATAAAAACATCATAATTGCACTTCCATGCTCTCTGGCGGTCGACATCTAGCGTTAGATCACGAATGACTATCATAAAATGATAGCCGGTATTTGCATTAACACACTTTTTGATTTGTTGCAGCAAGCCATATGTGTTGTTGAGCAATGGTGTCTTCATGTTGGACTATCAGTTAATCCAAATAAAATAGTGCTTTTCACGCAACGAAAGATTACAACCGGAGCCTAACCGTTGCAGTTCTTTGACTCTGAAATTATTGCCACCATCAAGTTAAGTACTTCTTGACTCAAAACTACATTGATCAGCTCACACCGATTTAGAATCAAGAAAGCTTGCATGGAATTCGGTCAATGCAGACGATAAATCTTGGGGTCCCAAACCCAAATACATTCGGTTGATCTACACAACAATTGTTGGACCAAAACTGGCATTCGGGTGCCTTGTGTGGTGACAAAATGAAGAGAAGTCACGACAAAATTAAAGCTAAACTATATTTAGAGGATTGTCTTGAGGGCGATGGCCTTCACGATAAACTGCTCTAGAAGCACTCTTAAACTTAAAATAACTAAATGTGTTTCTGAAACAAGAAGCACTTTCTTGTGTACGGTAGTCTTAAGGTTACCGGTCTCTGGAACAGTACCGCAATAGATCGTGCAACTAGCCACACAAGATTGTGGCCCCAAATGGTTACTTGGGATGAGTATATAATTGCTCCTTAGTGACCATACACTTACATAAGTTTTCTTTTTAAAACTTTTAACGTGAAAATTCCTGCTCGCGAGGAATGGCTGTCTGGCAGGATGGAGCGACAACTCGAAGAATACGTAGTTTGGTATACTGATTAAAGGCAGAGCAGGTTCTGGTGTCTTTAACGAAAATTAAGAAAATAGTGCAAAAACGTCAATTTCAGTGAAATTTCATAATAATGGCTATAACTTTGCTTCTTGAAGACACAAAGCTTAACTATCTTCGACGACGTGTCATAACTTTAAACGGTCTAAAACTTTGCCGAAGACACCAAATATCTAGGTAGCGAAATGAAAAAGAGTGAAAATCCAAACTAATTTATACCATCAAAATAAGGTGCAGATAAAAACAAGACAGTTTGCTGAATACCGCAACAACAAAGAATGCACACCCAAAGCACCAGAGGTTTTGTCTTTTTGTTCTGGTCCTACTGTGCATTGTCCTAGCTTGCAAACTTGTGTTCAAACAAATACTTTTCTGCCAGATGTGAGCCCGAAAATGTTTATTTTTTCCAAGCACAATAGCAGCATTCTAGTCACGGCATTGACTGCACATTGCAAACTCAATTATCACATGGCTACTATTCAGCGTGCTGAGAATTATTCGCGTGATCTTTGTGAATCCGATTACGGAAACTCATATCATTTTATGTGCAACTGCCCCGTAGTAATGCAATTACGTATTCCGATTATTGGGTCTCCCCACATAGATGAACCCACTATGGTATAAAGAGCTATATAGTTTATCAGTAGGGTTCACGATTCCTTCGGGAGTGAAGAATCCAGGCTGTTTATTGTTTTGTGCTGTGATTGTATTGTATTATCATTTTCCATTTCCTTGCCATTTTCCTTTCACCTTCAGGAAAGTGATGAAACGACATGACAAGGCACTAATCTCCTAGTTACGTGGGGAACGCGCCAATCGAACCCATTTCTTTTGATTTCTGGTTATTTTGTGAAAGGGTATTAATAATGCAGGGCCGATGAAACATGTGGGTAGTATGAGTAGTACAACCCACTCGAAAATTAGCGAGGGGGGAATTACCCACTCGAAAGTTTGGAACAAACCACAACCTGAAATTAACCACGTAGTGTCTCGCGCACAAAACGCATTCGTCTGAAATTGTCGATGTACAATAATTTCATATTAAACTTGCAATTTTTTGACAATCGGAAAATCACTGTCCGGATATCATGAACCGGATCGCCGACTGGCCTCCTTGGATCCGCTGGGAACTCTTGGGATCAGATTTCCAGGCAGTCGTAAGCATGTCACCAAAAAGAGAAGCGAACTAAATACTATCGGGGGTTTAAAAATATGTGTATACGAGACATACAGGATCGGAAAACTGTAGCCAGAACACTAGGCGCACGACCAGACAACATGTTTAATGTTGCGATAACGTTCTCCCCGATCCCAATACTCCGAAGATGCGCATTCAACGTACCATGATTGGACATAATCCGATATATCACCCAAAGGAATTCACGACCTTCATCCATCCCTTTAACCGAGGTTTGCTGATACCTTTCGGATTCTTAAACTTCCATTGTCTCACGAAATTTGATAAATTTTCAAGCATCCTTTGACAAGATATACTGAAAAATTCGTTGAAACTACGCGATCTTTCATAAATATCTCCTTTTAATGCCTAATTGTCCATCTTCTCGTTACCCGGAATGAATCAATGTGAAAGAACTCAAACTAATATTTGCATCTGGTAACCTGGCATGATTTTTCGTTTCGTCGGAATCAAGCCAGTCAAAACGTTGCACGCTACTTTGTAGCGAGTTCGAGTACAATGATAAATCTAACGCGCTAGGCCGAGCTGGTGGAGTTGGCGTTCGTGTCATTTCCATCATAGTCAAGAAATTGTCGCGAATATCATACATTAAGATAGATCGGTTATCATCGTGAAGACAAACCCATGGCATATCGTGGAAGTTGAATTCACCTAGAATCAGCTGATGTGCGATGAGTACGTAAACAATATCAGTAAGTCTTTGCCTTTGATCCGGATTTGACAAGCGACAACTCCAATACCTGGGAGCGAACAAAGGCTAATCCGATTTAAATAATAGCACATTTTGATCCCTAAAATGCTCCTACATAGTGTTTTTGCGGCTCTGACGAATAATGTTAAAATTGTGGAAAATCTACGTCGAAAAATAACCAGGTTTTCTATAATGCAAATACATTGTGTAAAACTTAGGAAAATAATAGGAGTGACGCACTTACTTCGGTTTTGTAACAGCACCCACCAAGGACACTTTCGGGGGTTTACGAGGAAGCTCAGGTGAGGAAATGATTCTTCACTTTCGAACATTTTTAGGCTCTTTAGTGAGCGTAGAAATTAGTCGTGGCCGGTGGCGTAGCCCTCTTTAGCATTTCTTCTCGAAGTAGACGTCAAAAAAATGCTATGTCTAATTTATATGTGGGATATGTCGACAGTTCATGCGGAGTGTCTCCATAGTAAGAAAACTTTTCACGATTCCTCCGTATTTTCCGCTACGTGTTTTGTTTCTACAATGGGTAACTATATAACGTTATTGTTTGCAACGTCGGTAGTTCATGCACAAAAAGGCGAAAAGCTAGACGAACCCCGTTCAAAAGAACAAAGTTTGGAAGAACATATCCGGCAAAAGGCTCGAAATGAGGTGAATGAAAAGTAAGTTGTTTTCTTATACTCCTCGATTCTTGCTTGACGCATTTGCTCGCATACCAAAGTTTTCATTGACTGAATCGAAGGGTTCTGGAAGGAGCCAATCCCATATTTCGCAATTAAGGCCCCTCCCGGAGACTACACCATCTATCTCTACTCCCCGGGCGGGTACGTATACAAATACTTATTTGTACACGTCCGAGTGCTATTTAGTTAGATCACGCGATATAGGGATGATGTTAAATGGCTTATCTTTGGTCCGAAAGTAGACCGTCCAGGGGCCGGTTGTTTTAGATGGATGTGGTTTGTATTTAAAAGGAGACTTATCAGCATTATTTTTGCCATCGGAGAAATATTCAAATCGTTCTCAGTCGGTCGTCAGAGATACCACCCCATTAGTCAATATTATCATGCGAGCTTCAGTATCCACCAAAGAAGGTTCATCGAAGGGAATGCAACGAAATTGAAAAGAATGAAGTGATTGGTACTTAGCTGTACAAATGTTCTATGTAGTATCAGTAATCAATAAAAACATTTTTGCTAAGCCGTCGGTCATACAGCACTTTGACAGAGGGTGTTTCCAAATGAATGCAGGGAGTTTTCATTTTCACTTACTTCCATCAATACGAGTAGAAATTACTTCGAATCTTACTACCCACTCGGGAAAAAAGTATTTCGCCGGCCCTGTAATAATGTAGCTTCAATTAGAAGTTATTCGAAAAACAGTGCGGACCGTTGCCTAAAACAGTGAAAATAGACTCATGTGTCAAATATTTTTTTCGTCCCTTTTTTAAACTCATTAGAGATTGCTAATGATGAACCAAGCACCCAAAAACTTGAAAAGCCAAACGAACTAAATTAAGCGCCGCTAATAGTTGCGAACATTTCAGCAAGTGCGCAAACCATTTTGTTCTTTCTGCTATTTATTTCTATACGCCATACAACCGCAATGTGAACCAAAATTCAATTCTCTATAGTATTCCGCTATCCTATATTAAGTTTAATTACTATTGAGCACTTTTAAATTTAAAACAGAAAATTTTCACTACGAAAATAGAGAAAGAACTGGAAAATGCTGCTCTTCTCTTGTCTAAATGGCTTTGGATATGAAAAAAAACAGCGGCTATTTCGGGCGGAAATGACCAGCTTCCTCATTTAAATCAGCAGTAAGCCTTTAGCAATTGGCCTACTGCGATTATCCTTGTTGGCTTTTTGCTGTTTAGCTCATATTAGGGTATTTGGTGGTTTAAAACTATTCAACATAGACCGAAAAATAAACGCAGTTCGTAACCAGTACAGTTCTCGAACTGCCTGAAATTCATCACAAATTGCGAGCAGTTTTCCAATACAAACCGCATTTCAATTATGTCATTTTCAAAAGGACTGGGTGGGGTATTGCGCTGGTTTTTCACATTTTAACAGAAAGGGGGCAGTACTTCTGCCCAACAAAAACTACAGTAGACTAACCGCAAACCCGGCCTATTGCGATAAATACGGGGTTCCTGCATTCAAAAAAATATCCCAACTAGGGACCATTAGAAAATTATGTAAGCGTTGTGATATTTATTGACACATGGGAAGGAGGGAATAAAAAATAAACGATTCCTTAAATTTTGGGTAAGTTTTACGTAACATAATTTATGAATGGCTCTTATTTACTATTTAAATCACCTAAAACAAAAATCTCAGTTTGAAAAACAATGTCACCGATTCAGTGTTTCACAGAGGCGTTCAGAAAATATCGTATTCGTTTACAGATTGCAGATAAACTCATCGTAGTGCGCAGTACTAAGCACTTGTAACAATGACATTCATAAACTTGTTAAATCATCTCTCGCATCCTTCGCAGTATTTTAATTAAGCAAACCTTCAATTCGGTGATACTTTTACAACCAAACATCACAGCCGAAATGTTCGAAAAAATGGTTACACTCTAATTTGCTCCACAGTCAACACAACTTACATCAACACCCTAATCGTTGCGTATCATTTATTATTCATCATTAAACAAACTGATCTGGTTTTATTTGAACATGAATTTCTCTATATCAACAAATAACACAATCTATCAATAATAATAATAAAAACAAACAAACAACAACAAAACGATTGTCAACGTAAAACGACTCAATCTATAGTTCTACCACTAGTACACTGCCAACGACGACGGTAGCCCTAGGTAGGATTTTCGCATGACGACTCACATACACATATGAACTGCAACCGGAATGCGGAAGAAGAAAAAAAATTGCATCGTGTAAAAGAATGCTGACTATACATCCTAATATGCTTGTGCACGCGGAATGCTGCTTGCTATTGCATCCTGCTCGTTAGACTACGGCACGATTGATATCCGAAAGAAAGAATGAAAGAAAGAAAGAAAACTGCATGAACCGCATGAGTCCGCATCATGTCGCACGAAACGCATGGGAATGACACCCTTTCCCCCTACTTCCCAGTGAACCTTGAATGCCTTTAACCAATCCTGCATCTGCATGCCTGCATGGTAGTTCTCCAGCTCGCATGAATCGACAGTTCGCTTAGACCCCCCAGCCTGCTCTCCGGTACTGATGGTTTTATGCATGATTCTTTGTATGAAGGAATGAAAAAAAAACATGGCTGCCAGCAAAACTCTTCTCGTGCCTGCGCTTTTTCCATATGTTGCATGTCGTCCGCATGGTTGCATGATAGAATAACATCTCAGCATGCTGCTACTCTACTCCGTTTCTCGCATGTTGATTTTTGTTTATTTTTTTAAGAAATGACGGAGCCTACCACGATTGTATCGTCCCAAAATAATTGAATAAAAGGGTGTTCTGATTCTATCCAAAGCGTTGGTGATAGTTGATCAGGACCTTGTAATTAGTTTGGGACTTTGCATCGTTCAGGGTGGCAGCTGTCAGTATGATTTCTGCTCCTTACTCTCTTACCGTTTTGAAATTTTTCTAAAACAACATTTTCGTTACTCCAATTCGGTTTTAAAGTGCTTCTCCTCCTTTTTTACTTCTCGTTAGTCTGATTCAAAGTTCTTTCAATTATTTTTTTTCAAGCTCCTTCCTTCGACTATTCCCTACTGATTCGAACGTCTTTATCCCTTTGTCCAACAAAAAAAAATCTGCCCTCTGATTCTCATCCTTTTGAAAACCCGAAAAATAGCATCTCGTGAAGTTCCCCTCCATTTGATCGAAGCAAAGATTTTAACCAAACAATCTTTCCTGAGCCAGAGACCATACGGCAGGAAACACTAGATTCCCCCGACCCCCCACCGAAAGCTTGTAAATACGCCTCTCACCCTGCCGCAATCTACCCACAGGTCGATAGCCTCCCCCCTTCCCCCTACATTCGCACCAGTGATAGGGAGCAAAATTCGCAATCAATCGATCAACAACAACAAAATTACTCAAAATTGAAAACCGATAGCTAGGAACTCCATCCTAAACCAATAACCGCCACCAACCACCATCTCACCCTGCCCCAGTAAACCTACCCTAACCAAGTAGCACGTAACACAGAACTGAACCTAACCTATGTCCTAGCAAAGAACACATCCCACCCCCGCACACCCCCAGCCCATCCATCCACTCTCGAGGATAGGAAAAAAGCAAACTCACTAAAAATCCATCAAAATTTTTGCTAATATTTAATTTTCTTTCCCGCTGCCGCGCGCCACCAACATCCGTTAAAATTGCCAACCGTTGTCAATTATGGAACATTCCCGATGAACCACCGATCACCGACCTTCACCCCATAAAAAACGTCAATCTCCGCAGGAATACAGCGTACAGCTAACATTCCGAGAGCAGTGGCTGGACGAACGGCTCAAATTCGACGATATCGGAGGTAAGTGAGTTAGTTGTGAGGCTTTATCGTATCGTCATTTTTATTTTTCTTGGTCCATTGACCACAACTACACTAGATAGACTAGAGATAGAGAGAGAGTCGGTCGGCGATAATCTGTGGTAAATTGAAGCACTCGGATTGCAGAGAAAATTTTTTCTTTGACACAAGATTCGACGACCATCATGGCTGGTTACGCAACGGTATTCTTCCTTGTTCGCTTGACGCACAGTGAATCTGTCCCAACTTAACTCCCCCACCCCTGATTCATCCCGTTTTGGCCATCAGAGTTTGCCCCATCCGACGATTGGAAATGGCACAATAATTGACAGAACTGCTGTCCACAATGATGGCCGATCGGTTCCGACGTAATGCGTTTTACGTCCGTCCGTTGATGGGTGTTGCGGGAAAAAATAGGGAGGAAAAATGGAAGAACCTGTGACACATGTTGCTATCGTCCTCTGTGTGTAATTCCGTTTGTAATGATTGGCAGCTGGTGGTGATTTTGATGGAAGAAAATTGGATTTTACCTTTTCATCGAACGAGATGGGGTTTTATCCGCGAACCGGGATGGGATTATTTCATCGATAGGGAGTGCTATGTGAAATGGGATTGGTTTTTCCCGAAAGGCTTCGTTCAAGATTGAATCACTATGAAAGGATAGTCGAAAAGGGATGTAATCTCTGAAGTGCTAGTTTATTCCAAATATTTAAAATAATACACATTTACCGAGTTTTCTGGAAAGTATTTAGTTAATAAATTTAAGAATCCTTTCGGTTATGATGAAAAGATCGTGAGCTTTTAATTTTAATAATTCAAATCAACAATGGTGCCAAATATTGCAACTACATACCAAAAAAAACCAATTCCCTACGAGTCCACTCACCACGTCGTTATTACATTATTCTCCATTTGTCACGCGATACATTTCAAAGCCATCGTGACAGTCGTTTTGCGCTTCGTCAAGATAATTAACGCTGTCGGAGTGTAATGTGCAGACTGACCGATAGTAATGTGGGATATATTGGCGTAGACTCTCGAACGAATATAATTTAGTGTGGAGGATAAATTATACTTTCGTGGATTAGGCGAATCAGATATTATTTGTTTAATAAGTTAAAAATCTGCGTTTCGTCCCATCAGTAACTGGCACTAAATTGGTAAACCAGTTGGATGGTAGAACAGCAAGCACTTCTTGCATTTTCAAGTGAACAACTGATCCTGGTTTAAGATTCGCAAGAAAAGTAGTTCTGATTTGCAGGTGATTTGATCTCAGTTTAAGTATTTTATTAATTTTACAGCCAGTTTTGATCTTATTTTGCTATCCTTACATACTTTACGTTTGCATATATCTGTTTGACAACGCATCAAATTCAATAGTTGAATTTGCATGTGTTATTGCTGCTATCGCTGGGAAAACGGATAACTTCTGTGCTAAACTAAAGACCGAATTATCCAAAAATAACCAGAAAATTTCACACCTCGCTAGAAAGGTTTCATCAGGTACTCCCATCCGGCCAAATTCCGGTACCTCTCGACTTTGCCCTGGTTGTATCTTTCCCGCTTTCATCCCAGCGTTAGCAAGGAGACTGCCGACAAATGTCCAAATAAGGACTAAATTGCAACGAGGAGATAAAGGTTATTCCGCTTTTGAAAAAGGCATTAGTACTTTGACCTTCATATACTTCAAAGTTCGGAGCTCACCCAAAGTACCGTGATGCAGCTCTTAACTCGGACACGTGGCCGCAAGGCATACTGTTCAGGGAATTTGAGGTTCTGGGTACGGAACATGTGATGCTACACCACCATTGTGAAGGAGTGTCGATGCTGAACGCATACTGGGACGCAACGCAGTTGGTACTATGGAAGCCCTCGATCCCCCCCGCCACAGTCGAGCAATTGTAGCCAGCGATCATCAGTCGTCCCGGTCCTGTGTGTTTTTTTTTACAATGGAGAAGACATTTACGTCCTAGCCCAGTACACGTGCTATTGGTAGGTGTCCAAGCTACCACACGGAGTGTACTGGGGGCGTGTCGGGCTCGAATGGTGACGCTGCCATTAATGAATCTGCTTTGTAGACAGATTTTTTGATTTTTATATTTTGGAGTTATTTGAATAACTATGTAATACCACGAAGATTGTATTTTTTTTTTCACTTCTAATATTTGCATTTAGTCACACTAAGTTATTATATTCGCTATGATGATGATGGATTTTTGTTACTTGTTATAACAGTGGTAATAACGGAGTTAGCTCGTTGAGTATGGGGCTTGATGACTCCTTCTGATAACTAAGGGGTCTGACGTGGATGATATAACTCGACCGGAATCTGCACTGCCACTAGGCTCGTCACTTCTCACCTTAGCAGGTGGTAGTACCCATGTCATGGTCAGGCGGGAGGAGTCTTACAGAGAATTATCGGAAATGGAAGCTATTGGCTTCAATTCTCGATTCTATCAAGTATCTTCCCGGAATGGAAATTTTCTTGATGGACCCTGGTTGTTGGCGGAATATTCGAAATGTATCTGGTTACGTTCTTTTGAAGGAAAGGCTATGTCTGCAAATTGTCCGTTTCTTTTTGTTAACTGGTTTTGTTATGAATCAAAATATTAATTATCTTTTAGATAAATCGTTCAGCTCACACCTTTTGGGTATGAGGTGGGACCATCATCATCATCATCACCACCAATACCGACTAAACTCCATTGGGCCCCGCCATCGTTCCCCCCAGGGACTACCTCTCGGTATTACTTCTGGGGGGATGGCTGTACATAATGTACTCATTCACTCTCACTCACGCGTTCATACGTCCTGTATGAGGCTTACTTGGGTGCTCTCTCTATCGCACCTTGATTCACTCTCAAACACTCCACATGAGGCTGACTTGTGTGCTCACCTTACTCATTCCTTGCTAGGCTTACTTTTGTGCTCGCCCCACCCATACCATGTGAGGCTGACTTGGGTGCTCACCCTATCACCTGATTCACTCTCGATCGTGCCACTCTATTATACCCCTGTCACTCCCCCTGGCATCCCATGTGGGACATTTTTCTTAGGCCCCACTTCTGACATACCATGCGAGACTGACTTGTGTGTTCACCTTTTTCATTCCTTGCTAGGCTTACTTTTGTGCTAGCCTCTACCATACCATGTGAGGCTGACTTTTGTGCTCACCCTTAACATGCCGTGTGAGACTGACTTGGATGCTCACCCTTTCACTCCTCTGCCACGCCACGAGGCATCGATAGCTAAGTCCCAACATACTACGCTACGACCCTCCCGTCTTGGCATGAGGCAGTCCACTTATACGCCTATATACTCACTCTTCTGTCTTGCTTCGGGGTGGCTGGGTTTACCCCTTACGCGGTTGCCAGTCGCTGCGCCAACCTACCTCGGCATGAACAGACCATTCACTCTCTTATTTTGCGCTTGGCCTTTTTCGCTCCAGCTAACCAATCACAAGTTAGCCGTGCCCGTCGTCTGTTGCTCGGTTCGCCAGATTACCTGTAGCCTACAGGCAATCTGGGTGGTAGCAGCCGAGACTGCGTTCCACTTCTCCACCATTGCTGGGCAGTCCGGGCAGGCTGGGAGCTCCGCGTGCCCGAACCTGTGGAGGTACCGTCGGAAACAGCCATAGCCTGACAGGAATTGTGTCAGGTGGAAGTGAACTTCCCACCCAGCTCGATATGCTAGGTATCAGCCGGTGGGTCCACCTACCTTTCGAGGAGTTGTCCCACTCAGGCTGCCATCTGGCGACCGAGGTCACCCTGGTGCGCTCGCGGGCTCCTCTATTTCCACGTAGCTCGAAACACTCCTCTTCCTCTTCCCGAATGACCAGCCCGACTGGCATTATGCTTGCTATCACGCAGGATGCATCGTGTGACACCGTGCGGCAGGCAGATATCACTCTGAGGCACATCACGCGGTAGGTGCTCTCCAATTTCCGTAGGTAAATGATTACCCTCAGTGCTCTTGACCATGACGGGCCGCCGTACCTGAGGATAGATACAGCAACGCCTGCCAGTAGCCTACGTCTACTGGCGCACACCTTTGAGCTGTTGGACATCATCCTCGATAGAGCCGCAACAGCAGTCGACGCTCTCTTGCATGTATAGTCGACATGGCTGCCGAAGGTCAGCTTGTGGTCTATAATGACTCCGACAGACTTCAGACTCCGCTGTGAAGTCATCGCGACTTCTCCCACATGGATAACTGCATGTTGTGCCGACTTGCGGTTGTTGACGATAACTACCTCCGTCTTATGATGAGCGAGCTCCAGGCCTCTCGCGCTCATCCATTCCTCCACCGTGCTGATCGCGTGTTCTGCGGTTAGTTCTACCTCAGGGATTGACTCCCCGTAGACCTCCAAGGTTACGTCGTCGGCAAAGCCGACGATCTTGACCCCAGGAAAGAACTTCAGTCTCAGACCCCCGTCATACATGAGGTTCCATAGCACCGGGCCTAGGATCGAGCCCTGCGGGACTCCGGCGGTAATCGGAACCCTTTTCTGACCGGCATCGGTCTCGTATAGCAGTACGCGGTTCTGGAAGTAACTTTCCAGGATCCGGTACAGACCCACCGGTAGGCTAAGCCGGTGTAACGAGAGCGCGATGGCATTCCAGCTTGCGCTGTTGAATGCGTTCTTCACGTCCAGTGTCACTAACGCACAGTATCGAATGCCTCGCCTTTTTCGTTGGATAGCTATCCCGGCAGTCATCAGTTATCACTGAGTTGAGAGCGTCCACTGTGGGCTTACCCTTCCGAAAGCCAAACTGGTTGCTTGACAGGCCGTCCGTACCTTCTGCGTACGTGGTTAGCCTGTTGAATATGATCCTCTCAAGCAATTTGCCAGTCGTGTCGATCAGACAGATTGGTCTGTACGCCGATGGGTCACCTGGCGGCTTCCCGGGCTTCGGCAACAGCACCAATTTCTGCCTTTTCCATCTATCGGGGAAACTAAACTTGTCAAGGCATCTCTGCATAGCTAGCCTGAACATGTTCGGGTTCGCTATGATCACTGCCTTGAGAGCGCTGTTTGGAAATTCATCCGGCCCTGGAGCTTTGTTCATTGCTAGGGAATTAGCCACTGCGAGTAGTTCTTCATTCGTCACCGGAGCCACCATTTCGGCCGTGCCCGCACTGTCTCGTAGTGCAGGTGGTCAGGGGCTTGTGGCTTGAGCCGGGAAGAGTACTTCGATAATCGTCGCCAACCGGTCCGGAGACCGTTCTGGGGGTGAAGAGCCCCCTTTGGTCTTGGTCATCACGATTCTGTAGGCGTCACCCCACGGATTCGCGTTGGCACTCTCACACAGGTTGTCGAAACACGCTCTCATGCTGCTTTTAATAGCCTTGTTAAGGGCCAATTTCGCAGCTCGAAACACTTCACGGTGGTTCTCTCTTGCATCCTCGGTGCGGGCTCTTTGCATCCTACGTCTAGCTCTGAGGCAGACTGATCGTAGAGCTGCAATCTCGGCACTCCACCAGTATACCGGGCATCTGCCGTTTCTTGGCAGTGTTTTTCTCGGCATAGTGGCGTCGCACGCGCGTGATAGAACAGCTACCAGCGCATCCCCGCTTAGACTGTCGGTGTTGGTCTCCAGTCCCAGGGCCGCGGTGAAAGCTTCGCTGTCGAAGTGATTGGACTTCCACCCGCGTACCTGACAGGGATCTCCCGCCCTCGGATGCTGCACACCATAGTTGATCTTAAAGCGGATTGCTATGGGTGTAGCCTTCGTCTACCCTCCATTCCATGCCTGGAGCCAGACTCGGGCTGGCAAATGTTAGGTCAATCCACGCCTCCACTCCGTTTCTACGGAATGTACTAGCGGAGCCATTATTAGCTAGCACAGTATCGAGTTTTGCAAGCGCCTCCATTAGCGCTTGACCCCTGCTATTTGTGCAGCGGCTGCCCCACTCCACTGCCCAAGCGTTAAAGTCTCCCGCTATGACTACCGGTTTCCGGCCCACTAGGTCCGACGAGAGCCTGTCGATCATCTGGTTGAACTGTTCTATTGGCCACCTTGGTGGGGCGTAGCAGACTCGGCGGAGGAGTGTATTACCTCTTGAACCGGGAACCGTCCCGTTGTACAGATTGCCACCATCCCAGGCCCGTCCGACACCCAATTTCCGATGCCGGCAGGGATGTTGTACGGGTCTGATAGGAGGGCGACATCTGTCCTCGACTCCGAGACCGACTGCCACAGCAGCTGTTGGGCTGCTGCACAATGGTTAAGATTTAGCTGTGTAACGTTCACGGCTTCTTCTTATTTGCCTCACCGAAGGAACGCGAAGGTCCGCCCATAGCATGATTACGGTCTTGCTTCTTAGCGGTGCAGATAAGGAGTTTAGGCGTCTTAGTGCAGCCCCGCTCCTTATGCCTCTCCTCGTCGCAGCGACGACATAGTTTGCTCCTGTCTGTGCCCTTACATTCGTAAGATTTATGGCCGGACTCAAGGCACCGATAGCACCTATCCACTGAAGGCGGCTGGGGTATGCTAATTGGGCATACCGACCAGCCGATCTTCAGTTTACCTTTCACGGTAACCTTTTTGGCATCTGCCTTCAGTAGCCTGAAGTAGGCTACTTGGGTGCCGGAGGGTCTCCCTCTCAAGCGCACAGAGGCTCGCTCGATTGTTACGTCGCATTGCTCCTTGATGGCTGCGACGACATCGTCTGAGGTCGTGAAGTCGTCCAGATGCTTGCACTGGAGAGTCGTTTCCGCCCCCTAACGACCTGTCCTGGGCGCCTTCACCCAGGACATCTTGGGCCAAGGCCTTGTAGACAGCACTGGATTGTGCGCCTCGCTTCAGCACCAAAAGCATTTCTCCTGTATTGCTGCGTCTCACGCTGCGCACGTCTTGCCCGAGGGCCGAGAGGCTTTCGGCCGCCCTCATCGACTTTAGGACGTCGCCCTCTTGGAGGCCACTGTCTGGGTTCCTCTTTCGGACTTCTCCCGACATTCCACCCTCTTGGCGTAAGCCTGCTGTTCCTGTCTTGCGACACGAACAGCCTTCCGGAGCACCAGCAGGCTCTGTTTCAGCGCCTTGCTGATACTTTGCTTCGCGCTAGTGAACTCGATTATTGCATCGAGCTGCTCCACCACTTTACGCATCGCGGTTAGTGGCCCGTCCAGCGCATTGGTAGGGCTATTTTCTACCACTGCTGGGGGGTCACTGGTGCTATCGGATGCAGTACTCGTCGCTCCACTACTCTCCCCACGGGGGCGGAGACCTCGCCAAACCACCTCTAGCAAAGGGGTTCGGCACCTCCGTGTGTTTATTGTTTTTATTTTTATTCACTTCATTCATGTTGATACTCACGAGTTGCGCGAGAAAGAAAGGTCCGCCACGCCAGAACTCCGCAGTAACGTGGTAAGGGACGCTTACTGTGGGGGTTGCCCAGGAACCCCACAGGCTCCGTTAACGATCGAGCATCTTTTTCACCCCCTCGATCACTCATCCCTCGGAACGGGTCGCTGCACGCCTTGGAATTGGGGTTATGACCTATCTTGCTTTACGTGGTGACCGCGGCCCAGATCATCACAACCATCCTCCTTTACCAGGGCTTTGGACCTGTAGCTCTGGTTCTCAATAGTTCCAGGTACGTATATTATTACAGACATGCTACTATTGAGATCCGTCATTCGCTAGCGGAGTTCATATTCACCTGTGTGGGAGAGGTTAAGTGTGCGTCTGTATGTCCTACTTCGGAAGAACATATATATTCGTTGCATTTTCCTAAGTAAACAGCTGCGATGCCTCCTAATTTGGATGGAACAGTCAGAAAAGAATGTTTGCCAGATAGGAATTGCCCTAGTACCACCGAGTCGCCCCCGTTGCATTTGGACGGTTTATGCACCGGAAAATCGCCAGCCAACATCACCTCACCGGACCTATTGCACGAGCACGACTACAAAATCTCGATCAACATGATACAAGCACCAGTTCGCCAAGCAATATTGAACCCAGGATCCCTGTGCAATAATTCAGTTAAAATATCAATATCACGGTATGAGTTGCTTGTATTATAAACGATATTATGAAAGTGAAACTAATTAGGGATATCTTCTAGAAACGTTATGAATATGCTATATATCAAGAACCAGCTTACGCAACAAGAATGAATATTGAGGAATTTTTTTACGTGAGAATATTGAGTTGAGACCATTCCTAAATTTCATACTACATGAACTATGTCATAAAAGTGGACATCTTTTCCACGATTTTGTAGAATATTTCACATGCATTCATAATGAATCGCTTTCAATATATTATGAATCAGGTACAGTTCACGAAGCGGGAATAGATCCATGAACAATATTCTGAAAAATTTGTGAAAAAGTTCACCTAAGAATATCAATACTTTTTCGATTTTATTAACTAATTTACAAGCACGAATACAAGATAATGAGTAGGATGTAATAAATCATGAATCAGTTCACGTCATGAGTCAACATTTGGTTTATGAAACACAATTACAAAATAATGGTTTTTGTTCACGGTCATGTTATTGTAACGTAAAAAAGTATTTGTTCCAGAATTCATGATATTCTGTTCACAAATTTGATAGCATTTTTTCCGAGTCTTTGTTGTGTTCAATGTTAATGTGAAATTACACAGTTATTAAACAGGCGTACACATATTTTCCCAGGTTTTTAGAAACGTGTCCGATGGAAAATAGACAGAAAAACCTGTTTTAATCCACCTAGCGGTGCAATTGTGCCTTTCTCGTTTCTCTAAACTATGGCACGGAGGCTTTTTATGTTCAACATAATTGTGGAAATGTCCATTCCATTCTTAGTACACTTTGCACTTATACACAATAGCTTGCCAGCCACGAACTTGATGAGCTACGCGTCGACGGTGAACACTTGAAACAAAAAATATCGTACTTCATTAGCCTAATCAGCATTAGATCAATGTTATCTGCTTGCTAACTCATTTTGTCATGCGGGAGTGGGTATGTGAGGAGGGCGAAAGTCCCATGAACGAACGACTCCCCAGCATAAATTGGTATGCTTTGTGATCTAGTGGTGGTTTAAAGATGATGGGGTTGAAGGGAAGGGGTATGAGGGCTGGATGGGATGGTGGTCTGAGGGGTGATTTAAGAAGATTTTTAAAGGAGGGGAGTGAACAGTAGAGGGGGGGGGGTGTAACCCCCCTCCCTAAACCATCAACTATGTCCCTGCTAAAATCCAGAAACCTTATGCGAGTCAAAAAAAAATTAGGGATTAGGTTGACGTTTTTCAGAGTGATTACATTTCTATATGAGAAAGGCAAAGTGCCAAAATCCAAAAAAGTGAATCGTCGTCAAATTTTTTTTCGAGTTTGCATCAAATCTCGACGTTTCATGCTCCTTGAAGACATTTAGCATCAAAAATAAAAATTCTATTTTGAATTTTTCCTATAGTTTAGGGTCCATTCATAAATTACGTAACGCATTCAGGGGGGGAGGGGGTACGACAAATTGTGACATGTTGTGACATATGGGGGAGGGGGAGTTAGCTAGATCGTTACGTAACACGTTTTTACTGAAGAAAAAAAATGTTTTCCCGGAATTTGTTACGTAATAAGAGAGGGGGGTATAGAGAAATTTGTGACATTTTGTTACATGGGGGGAGGGGGGAGTCAATTTTGGGCAATTTTTGCGTTACGTAATTTATGAATGGTCCGAGAAATTTCTGTGTGGCCGCACTCTTAAACCCGTAATTCCAGAACCAGAATTCCGATCGATCCAAAATTCAATAGCAGCCGATGGGAAAGTTCCACCTTTCATTTGAGACTAAGTTTGGGCAAATCGGTCTAGCCATCTCTGAGAAAAATGAGTGACATTATTTGACACATAAGCACATAGATACACACACATACACACATACACACACATACACATACACACACATACACACACATACACACACATACACACACATACACACACATACATACACACATACACACACACACACATACAGACTTTTTCCGATCTCGACGAACTGAGTCGAATGGGATATGACACTCGGCCCTCCGGGCCGGGATTACGGTGACGTTTTTCAGAGTGATTGCATAACCTTTCTATATGATAAAGGCATAAATGAGTGAAACTTATTGGACACCTCAAGCAGGACTCGAACCTGCGATCTCCCAGTTCGATTCTTTCTTGAGGACATATCTTTTCTCAGTGTGTCCAATGAAAGCTGAATCCCGCTTGGAAGAAAAACGAGCAGCCAGCAAAAATCCGTCAGGATTCCGGCAGCTGTCAAAATTATCAAAATGGCGCTGCCAGAATTCAGCTATACTCCTTTCAGTTATGGCAGGCAGATTCGCCTCACCGGTTCTTTTTTGTTTATCGTTGTTTCATTTTCGCCATATTTACATTTTTCCAAGAAGGATAGTTTTGGCAGATGAAAAAATAGGAAGAAACAAAGATTTTGGTTTCAAACAAGGTAAGTAATATGGATTTCATGTCTCCAGACATGTTTTTATTATAAATTTACATAAAATTAAAAAAAAATTAAGAAAAAATACAAGCAAAACCGGTCCTGCCGGTGCGTGCCTGGCAGAAATCCGGCAGAAAAAACCGTTAATAACCGTAAGGCGAAAAATTCTGCCAGAAACGGTTGTTGCATTTGAGCCGGCCGGCTGGGCAGCGCTCTGCCAGCCAGACCCCCAGAAATTCTGCCAGAATTTTTATTTCGCTGCCGGCTATCTGGGGGGAATCCTGCCAGGCACGTCCGACCGGGATTGTCATTCTTTCTGTCTATTTGCTATTTGTCACGATAGAAATAATGTGAGAAAAATCTACTGGATGAAATAATTAGAAATTGATCTCACCAACACTACATGCCCGGACACTATCTTGCCACATGTACGCACTGGCAGTTCTTTGTTTGCGCAGCAACGTCATCTATCAAAAGTAGTTTTGTTATTCAGGCACAGCTGTCATATTTTCGCTTAGCGTTAAACGATAAAATAATAAAAGTTCTTCTAGAGCTAATCAACTCGCTTCAACAGTAAAATATTTAATATAGTAAATACTTCAATTGTGACACCGTGGATAGCATAATCCTCACCCTTATTCATAACGGAAAACACTCGCAAAATGTGTCGCCAGAATAAAGCAGTAAATTTCACAAGAGTAAACAAGCGAACAAATTCGAAATAACTCCAGTAGACACTAGTCTACGAGCCGAGCCATGGTTTATGATATTTACCAAACAGCTTTCCAGCGCGGCTCGTCCAGCCTCCTGATTCTTGCACGAAACGTGTTGATCCCTCCGCTGTTGTAGTTCCGCGTTTCCCGTATCTATGCCGTGCCGCTATATGTATACATATATAGTTTCGACTGTCTGAACCAGATGGTGCTACAAAGATAACCGTTTTGCACATAAACTCATGACGCGTCCGTCGAAAAACACTTCGTCGTCGTTCGGCAAACAACTTGTTCTAAATCAGCACAAAAGAGTTTTACGGTCCGGTTCATCCTTTACACTGTTCCCCATCGGTCGTTCCGCGTGTCAGCTGGCTGGCTCGCCTACTACTGTTTTCAAGTGTGTGTGAAAAGGCACTGCTTGCAATGTGACTTGAATTACCGTGCGTCTCCATTGAATTATGTTTGAACTACGGAGATACGTTGTCCTTGAACCATAAATCTAAAATAAAACAATTTTGATTGATCTTCGCTATTTACTGAAACCACCGATCAATCACCAATCTCGATGGAACATCAATCAATCAGTCGTGCTATTAAGACTAGCGATGTAATCGATGGAAAGAGTATTCTCTTTACGTATTGTCCTTATCGTTTAGTTTTTCAGCAGTCTCACGTTCCTTTAGTTAAATGCTTTTTCCTAATATTTCAATTGATACTGATAATTTCGGTACAACGGCTTTTCCAGAGCTATTGAGTGAGACACTTCCTCTTGTGAGCCTCTTTCATCCCAGTGAAAATTGATACTGCTTGCCATGTACCACAACACCCCCGACATTCAAATTATGAATCTTCCAACCACCACCACCCCATCTTCGTATCGTGGTTTCCACTGAAACCACTGCTGCGTACATAACTACGGTTTCAAATAAGGCTAACCAAGCATTCCCCGATGGGAGCTATCGTTATCCTGCTGCCAAACAATCGATCCGCTCCAACATGGCATGGAAATGCGATACTTTATTTATCGCTTTCGAACCAGCTTCCGCCGATCGTTTTAATAGCGTCAAGTAGCTACAATTCTCATATGGGACAACATTGCTTGGATACAGCCAGGCGCAACAAGTGCTTGTTTGGCAGGAAGCGCGTTTTCTATATTACATTACCTTCTCCAGCAACCGAAAGTGCCGCTCTTTACACCACCGGTAAAACCGAACCAATTTCCGTCAGATCAAATATCGGGCACATCTTCGCACCTAAATAAACTTACTCAGGTATGTTTTCTTTTGTTCCCATTTTCGTTCCCCAGGCCGCCTCAAGTACCTGACGTTGACCGATCCGAACCGCGTCTGGATGCCGGATCTTTTCTTCTCCAACGAAAAGGAGGGACACTTCCACAACATCATCATGCCGAACGTGTACATTCGAATCTTCCCGTACGGTTCCGTGCTGTACAGTATACGAATCTCGCTGACGCTGGCCTGCCCGATGAACCTGAAGCTGTACCCGCTGGATCGGCAGGTCTGCTCGCTCCGAATGGCTAGCTGTGAGTGTTGAAGGATTCAATTATTCCATGTATGTTCTTAATTGTAATAATTTTTATATTTTAGACGGCTGGACAACCGCTGATTTGGTGTTCCTGTGGAAGGAAGGCGACCCGGTGCAAGTGGTGAAAAACTTACACCTACCACGCTTCACGCTGGAGAAGTTCTTAACTGATTACTGTAACAGTAAAACAATTACCGGTAAGATTATTTATATGTTTATCATACCATGCAGTATTTATTCAATCAAAAACAATATACATAGCAACTTCGAGCAATGGAAAATCTTAATGAAATTTTATAATTGACTCTCCTGTAGTCGCATCCTTTCCTATATTTAAGTGACCGCCTGACGTTCTAAACCGATTTCACCTGAACGATGTGCACTTATTGCATGGCGAAATTTTCAGAGTGGTTTTGTAACAACAGTTCTTAAAGTGAGCTTCCTTATGGGAAAATCATCTGAATTAAAAAAATCACCAATACGCATTCTACGCTCTCATATCACAAAAAAAGAATTAGTTTACCTAACAGTGATATGTGATATTTCATACACATAACAATGTTGAATAACATGCGAAGTACTAGAGATGGGATGAACATATAGGGTGATGAGCCCATTTTCGCCATGTTTCTGTTATCACCCTACCCATTTGAAGCCATTGGTTAGAGCAGTGTCTGCCATCTTTGTTCAACGCATTCAGTCAAATGGTAGCGCAACAATAGGGGCTCTCAATTCGATTTTTCGTTGCGCTCAAACACGAGAATTTCACTGTTTTCAGCGCATTTGTGTTAATATATTGATTCCTAACAACGGAGCAAAGCTGTTGATGTAAATTTTTACGCATTCCATTGATTGTATTTATTTATTTATTAACAGATTAAGGCCGAAGTGGCCTGTGCCGTATACAAAAGATTCTTAGTATGGTGAAAATAGGTACTTTACCCTATTCCCGCACGAATAAAACCTCGAATGAACTGAATGAATCATAGAAAATGAATAAAACAAATGAAATTAAAAATATATTAATGCAAACTAATGAAAACAATTATAAAATCATGCAATGAATAGAACGAATAATATACCAGGTATATAAGCTTAAATCCGCTGTTTGCTCATAGATGGTGTTACTGAGCATACCTACCATAGAAACGTCATACTTTTTTGTGTGAGTTCGACACCTGTTCGACAATCATTGCGCATCATCAGTAATTTCATATAACAACTTATATTTTCCCTTGTGTATCAGGTCTAAGTTTGTGTCACAAAAAGAGCATATGCGGGAAGTTTTAATTTGTTGCTTTAATTTGAAGAAATCGTCTGTCTAATAGCATCGAATGCTTCGCGAGGCCTATATTGATAGTGCGTTATCTGAAAATAAAAAAAAAATCAAAAATTATAAAAATTAAAAAAAAATTGTTAGAAAAAATTAAAAAAAACTGAAACTATCTATGTTCACCGCTACCACCAATAACTAATCAAATTGCGCCATGCTTTGTGCGAAAAAGGTCAGATTATGAACAAAGACATGAGAAGCCCCCATCGCACAAGTCAAAAATGATCTAAAAATACTTGGAGACACTCAACTGGGAGGTGCCACCTCATCCCGCTAATTCTCCAGACCTGGTCCCTTCCGATTATCATCTGTGTTCATCGGAGAAAAGCTCTTCAATTCGTACGAAGGCGCCCGAAAATGGCAATGGTAAAAAAAATGGCAAAGGTAAAAAAAACAAAAAAAAAATGCTGAGAGATGGGAAAAATGTATAGCTAGCGAAGACAACAATATTTTTTTGCGTTCTATATAAAAAAAATCCGTTTTTTTTAAAAAAAAAAAAGCGAATTTAAGCTTATATACCAAAAAATCCAAATATTAAAATGAATAAAGCAAAACAGATCTGCTCAATAAATAAAAAAATAAATTATATAAAAAAGTTATAAAAAATGTTCAATAACTTAAGTGGAGTCAAATTAACAAATTGGAATTGGATAGCTGAACAGAATTAATAAGATAAATAGAATGAAAGAACTCAATAAAATGTATGAACTGGGAAACATTAATTAACTGAATAAATTGAGGAAGACGAATAAATGAATAGAATGAACAATATGAATAAAATGAATAATATGAAAAAAAAAATGAATTGAATAATACTAATACTTTTATAGAATGAATAAAATGAACAAAATAAGAACAAAAATTAATAAAACGAATTAAATGAATAAAATAAATGAAATAAAATAATAAACGAAATGAATAAAGTAAAAATTAAGGTATTGAATAATATGCATAACATTAATAAAATCAATCAAATAAAATAAGCGTAGAAAATATAAAAAAAATAAAAACATATAAGAGAGAGAAAAAATAAACAGATTACAATGAAATAGATAATCATAATGAAAAATCATACAGCGTTAAGAGAGTTATAAAATTAATGGAATAAACTAAATTGTGTCAAATTAGCAATTTGGATGAAATAATTGAAACAAATGACCGAAAAAATGATAAGATTATTAAAATGAAGAAACATAAAATGCAGGAAATGAATAAAAATTGATTAAATTCGCAAAATAAAACAGGGAATAAGAAATATAATAAATGTATGAAATGAATAAACCGATCAGAATGAGAACAAAAAATGAAACAAAAAAAATATCCATACAATTAAAAGTTAGGTAATATTGAAAAAGTTATGAAATTATACGAATAAATTGGAATGAATAAGAGGAATAACTGAACAGAAGTATTTTTATTTATTAACAGATTAAGGCCGAAGTGGCCTGTGCCGTATACAAAAGATTCCTCCATTCCACTCGGTCCATGACCGCGCGTCGCCAGCCACGCAGTCTGCGAAGGGTCCACAAATCGTCTTCCACCTGGTCGATCCATCGTGCTCGCTGCGCGCCACGTCTTCTTGTACCGGTCGGATTGCAATTGAGAACCGTTTTCACCGGGCTATTGTCCGACATTCTGGCTACGTGCCCGGCCCACCGTAGTCGTCCGATTTTCGCGGTATGACAGATGGGCGGCTCCCCCAACAGCTGATGCAACTCATGGTTCATTCGCCGTCTCCATGTACCGTCTTCCATCTGCACTCCACCGTAGATGGTACGCAGCACTTTCCGGTCGAAGACACCAAGTGCGCGTTGGTCCTCCACGAGCATGGTCCAGGTTTCGTGCCCGTAGAGAACTACCGGTCTAATCAGCGTCTTGTAGATGGTCAACTTCGTACGACGGCGAACTCTGTTCGACCGAAGTGTCTTGCGGAGGCCAAAGTAAGCACGATTTCCTGCCACGATGCGTCTACGAATCTCTCTGCTGGTATCATTGTCGGAGGTCACCAGTGAGCCCAAGTACACGAACACTTCAACCACCTCGATTTCATCGCCACCGATGCAAACTCGAAGCGGGCGGTTCTCATTCTCTTCTCGTGAACCTCTTCCTATCATGTACTTTGTCTTCGACGTGTTGATGGCAAGTCCGACGCGCTTGGCTTCTCTTTTCAGTCTGATGTAGGCTTCCTCCATCTTCTCAAAGTTTCGTGCAATAATATCAACGTCATCGGCGTAGCCAAGTAGCTGAACGGACTTTGTGAAAATCGTACCACTCGTGTCGATCCCTGCTCTTCTTATTACACCTTCCAGCGCGATGTTGAATAACAGACACGAGAGACCATCACCTTGCCGTAACCCTCTGCGTGATTCGAAGGGACTCGAGAGCGTCCCTGAGACACGTACTACGCACATCACCCGATCCATCGTCGCCTTCACTAATCGCGTCAGTTTGTCCGGGAATCCGTACTCGTGCATAATCTGCCATAGCTGATCTCGATCGATAGTGTCGTATGCGGCTTTGAAGTCGATGAACAAATGATGTGTGGGCACATTGTACTCGCGGCATTTCTGCAGTACTTGGCGAAGAGCGAACACCTGGTCCGTGATAGATCGTTCGCTCATGAAACCCGCCTGGTACTGCCCCACGAACTGTCTTGCAATTGGTGATAGTCGACGGCATAGTATTTGGGAGAGTACCTTGTAGGCGGCGTTCAGCAGGGTGATTGCTCGGTAATTACAGCAATCCAGCTTGTCGCCCTTTTTGTAGATAGGACACACGACACCTTCCATCCACTCCTCCGGTAAAATCTCCTCCTCCCAAATCTTGGTAATCACCCAGTGCAGCGCTTTAGCCAGTGGCTCGCCACCGTGTTTTAGTAGCTCGCTTGGTATTTGGTCAACCCCAGCGGCTTTATTATTTTTGAGCCGGCTGATCTCCTCCTGGATTTCTTGGAGATCCGGAGCCGGTAGTGTAATGTCTTCCGCGCGTGCTCCCAGGTGCGTTACCGTGCCATCCTCGTCGTCTGCTGCATCGCCGTTCAGGTGTTCTTCGTAGTGCTGCCGCCACCTCTGGATCACCTCACACTGGTCCGTGAGAAGATTCCCGTTTTTGTATCTCTGCACATGTCGGCCTGTGGTACGTGGCCCCTGCGCGAGCGGTTCAACTTCTCGTAGAATTTCCGTGTGTCTTTAGCGCGGTACAGCTGCTCCATCGCTTCGCGATCTCGGTCTTCCTGCTGGCGCTTTTTGGTCCGGAAAACCGAGTTCTGCCTGTTCCGTGCCTGTTTATATCGCGCCTCGTTCGCCCTCGTGCGGTGTTGCAGCATTCTCGCCCATGCTGCATTCTTCTCTTCGACTAACTGCTCGCATTCGCCGTCGTACCAGTCGCTTCTTCGGTCCGGGCCCACCGTACCTAGTGCAGTGGCTGCGGTGCTACCTATGGCAGATCGGATATCTCTCCAGCCATCTTCAAGGGCAACTGCGCCTAGCTGCTCTTCCGTTGGTAGTGCCACTTCCAGCTGCTGCGCGTATTCTTGAGCCACTCTGCCATCTTGTAGCCGCTCGATGTTTAGCCGCGGCGTTCGGCTTCGACGAGAGCTATGCACTGTCGAAAGTTTTGAGCGTAAGCATACTGCAACCAGGTGGTGGTCCGAATCTATATTCGCACTGCGATAAGTGCGGACGTTTGTGATGTCCGAGAAGAATCTACCGTCGATTAGAACGTGGTCGATTTGATTTTTTGTTACTTGGTCCGGTGATCTACAGATGACTTTGTGGATATCTTTGCGAGGGAAGAAGGTGCTTCGGACTACCATTCCACGGGAGGCTGCGAAGTTCACACATCGTTGGCCGTTGTCATTTGATACGGAATGCAGGCTGTTAGGCCCGATCACCGGTCTGTACATTGCCTCCCTTCCTACCTGTGCGTTCATGTCGCCGATGACAATTTTCACGTCTCTCAGAGGGCAACCGTCGTATGTCTGCTCCAGCTGCATGTAGAACGCTTCTTTCTCGTCGTCGGGTCTCCCTTCGTGTGGGCAGTGCACGTTGATGATTCTGTAGTTGAAGAAACGGCCTTTGATCCTCAACTTGCACATCCTTGCGTTGATCGGCTGCCACCCGATCACACGTTGGCGCATCTTGCCCAGCACTATGAAGCCGGTTCCCAGCTCGTTAGTTGTACCACAGCTCTGGTAGAAGGTAGCCGCTCGATGCCCGCTTTTCCACACCTTCTGTCCCGTCCAGCAAAGTTCCTGCAGCGCCACGATATCGAAGTTGCGGGGGTGTAGCTCGTCGTAGATTATCCTGTCACATCCTGCGAAGCCGAGCGATCTGCAGTTCCATGTTCCGAGTTTCCAATCGTGATCCTTTATTCGTCGCCTGGGTCGTTGCCGATTGTTCTGGGTCGTATTCTCTTCTGTATTGTTCGTTATGTGGGTTTTTAAGGAGCGGCTTATAGGGCCTACGCCAACCACCTGTCTCGCCGGTGGGCCGTCGTGCCAGGACTGCTTAAGGTCCCACCTGGACACCAGGACAGGTTTACACCTTCCGAAGAAGGGTAACCCCCCCTTTCCTGCCAGCATACGACCAAAGTTCCCACCGGGGTTGGTTACCCGATCTTCACTAAGGTTACTCGTATCCCAGTCGACGCCACGAGGAGGCCAGGGCTAGGAGTTACTGGGCAGGAAGCTAAGGACCGCAAGTGGGGTCTATTTTATGCCTTCAGGTACAAGAGGCTTACGCACTGCCCAGTAGAGTGGGACATGGTTATATGAAAAAAAATAAATTTCGCTCCGAGTAACTTTTTGGGTTCCATTTGGGTCCTAAAATAACTGTGCAAATTCTAAGCTCGATTGGTGAAACTATATTTTTGCGCCCATCGTTTAAAGTTTACATGGGATTTCGTATGGGGAAATCGACTTTTACGAAATAATTCATCCAACAGTCGCCCAGTGCTTCCTAAAAATAAATCAATGTAAAATTTTTATAGCAAATTTACCAAGGAAACAAAGTCTCGAAGACTGAAAAACGATTTGACGATTGTGGAAAAAGTTATTAAAAAAAATCAACTAATGTTCTGAAAATTGATGAAAATTTCAATTTTCATAGCACCACTGCTGCTGACGGTCGAATTATATACAGAATTTTTAATATTCTCCAATTTTGTACAAAAGAAGCCTCAATTTACCCTCAAAACTCTTGGGAAGTGACCAAACAGTTCATATCGTTGATTTAGAACAGTAAAAGAGAGTCAAAACAAAATTATATATAATTGGATAGCCAAATGCAGTGGTGCTAGAAAAAATGAATATTTTTCCAATCGTCAGAGCATCAGTCGATTTTTGCTTAATAACTTTTTTCACAATCGTCAAATCGTTTTGCGGTCTTCGAGACTTTATTTCCTTGATAAATTTCCAATAGAAATTTTACATCGATTTATTTTTAGGAAGCACTGGGCGACTCATGGATGAATTATTTTGTAAAAGTCGATTTTCCCATTCGAATTCCCATATAAACTTTAAACCATGGGCGCAAAAATATAGTTTCACCGATCGAGCTTAGAATTTGCACAGTAGTTCTAGGACCCAAATGTAACCCAAAAAGTTGCTCGGAGCTGGAATCTAATTTTTGTCCCACCCTACTGCCCAGTCATTGTCGACCAACAGAAGTAATATAATTAATAAAGTGAAAGAATTGAATGAAATTTATGAACTAAAAAAATAAGCTGAATAAAATGAGTAAAACGAATGCAATAAATAAAATAAATAGAATGAATAATTTGAATAAAACGGATTGAATAAATTAAATGAAGAAAACAAAAAATATGTAAAATGGATAAAATGAATTGAATGAGTAAAATGAATAATATTAAGAAAAAGAAAAAATAAATCAAAAATCTAATGAAATGAATGAAATGAATGAAATGAATGAAATGAATGAAATGAATGAAATGAATGAAATGAATGAAATGAACGAAATGAACGAAATGAACGAAATGAACGAAATGAACGAAATGAACGAAATGAACGAAATGAACGAAATGAACGAAATGAACGAAATGAACGAAATGAACGAAATGAACGAAATGAACGAAATGAACGAAATGAACGAAATGAACGAAATGAACGAAATGAACGAAATGAACGAAATGAACGAAATGAACGAAATGAACGAAATGAACGAAATGAACGAAATGAACGAAATGAACGAAATGAACGAAATGAACGAAATGAACGAAATGAACGAAATGAACGAAATGAACGAAATGAACGAAATGAATGAAATGAATGAAATGAATGAAATGAATGAAATGAACGAAATGAACGAAATGAACGAAATGAACGAAATGAACGAAATGAACGAAATGAACGAAATGAACGAAATGAACGAAATGAACGAAATGAACGAAATGAACGAAATGAACGAAATGAACGAAATGAACGAAATGAACGAAATGAACGAAATGAACGAAATGAACGAAATGAACGAAATGAACGAAATGAACGAAATGAACGAAATGAACGAAATGAACGAAATGAACGAAATGAACGAAATGAACGAAATGAACGAAATGAACGAAATGAACGAAATGAACGAAATGAACGAAATGAACGAAATGAACGAAATGAACGAAATGAACGAAATGAACGAAATGAACGAAATGAACGAAATGAACGAAATGAACGAAATGAACGAAATGAACGAAATGAACGAAATGAACGAAATGAACGAAATGAACGAAATGAACGAAATGAACGAAATGAACGAAATGTACGAAATGAACGAAATGAACGAAATGAACGAAATGAACGAAATGAACGAAATGAACGAAATGAACGAAATGAACGAAATGAACGAAATGAACGAAATGAACGAAATGAACGAAATGAACGAAATGAACGAAATGAACGAAATGAACGAAATGAACGAAATGAACGAAATGAACGAAATGAACGAAATGAACGAAATGAACGAAATGAACGAAATGAACGAAATGAACGAAATGAACGAAATGAACGAAATGAACGAAATGAACGAAATGAACGAAATGAACGAAATGAACGAAATGAACGAAATGAACGAAATGAACGAAATGAACGAAATGAACGAAATGAACGAAATGAACGAAATGAACGAAATGAACGAAATGAACGAAATGAACGAAATGAACGAAATGAACGAAATGAACGAAATGAACGAAATGAACGAAATGAACGAAATGAACGAAATGAACGAAATGAACGAAATGAACGAAATGAACGAAATGAACGAAATGAATGAAATGAATGAAATGAATGAAATTAATGAAATTAATGAAATTAATGAAATTAATGAAATTAATGAAATTAGTTAAATGAATGAAATGAATGAAATTAATGAAATGAATAAAATGATATACAGCTTCGACCCGTTTTCATAAATTCCCGATTTTATGCACCCCGTTTTTATGCACCTTTGAACTTTTTGTACCCGATTTTGTCAACCTCCCGTAAATTTATTCTTTTATGCCAGTAATTCAGACCTATAATCTTCCAATTGTATTCAGTCAAGGTAGTGGGTCCTGCAGTGTTACGTACCAGTCAAAATGTAGGGTAGTTTACCCAATTTTGGTCCTATTTGATAATTGGTGAACTAAAATCGTATTTTACCTTGATTTAAAAAAAAAAAAGGCTGTGTGTTTTCATGATAAACTAACACATTTCGATATATTATCCGTGGAAAACATAACAATTGGAAGAACTTATACCTCTTATAAATACATTCTACGTAAGTTACCCTGTTGTTGGATGAAATGGTTTTTAAAACACTGTTTAGTTAGGGCTAACAGAGATCAAAAAATTTATTCACAATACTTACGCTTAATCGATGTTTATACTTTTGTCGACAAACCTTATCTTATCCTATTCGCTGAGATTTCCGAGCAAAAAATAACAACTTTTCCGTTAAACATTAAGTTTTTGCTCATTTTGGAGAAGTAATCTCTTCCTAATCACCAACTTAGCTATGGCTGAAATATGAGCTGTTTGTGAAATTGGGATCATTTACAGTTTATTTGAGTCAAAGTATGGCTTTCCTTAATTGGAAAATTCGAATAACCTTGAAAGTATTAGAGATGCCGTATGTATGTATACTTAGTAATATTATGTTTTTATTAGGTTGTAGTTCATGCTAAACTGCAAACAAAAGTTAAACCAAAGCCTATTTTGGTGGGCTGATAGTACGCCTTTAGTAGCTAAATGAACCTCGGTCAGTCCCGAAGATAAATGTTGCAAGATTGGACGCAGTTGTTAATGTCTGGAAGCACCCGCCCCAGGGATGTGAACGGTACCGGTAAACTACATTTTGTCCGGTACATTTACATTTGCTCAAGCCGTACAGTCCGCTACAGCGACGCATCACTACTGCTCTTGTCAGAACGGTAGCCAAATCGAGTACATTTTTCCGTACAGCAGTAAAATACATTTTTGTTTTGCTGCGGTACTCTGACTGCTCGGTGAGAGTGTGGCGTAGTAAAGTTGGTTCTCTCGCTTTGTACATTGTTCTCTGCGTAGTTAAAAGAAGAGGCCCGCACACGAAAGCGTTGATACGTGTTGTGGCGTAAATGAACCGTAAATTTGAGAACCATTGCTTCAGAAGTTCTGAAATGTTTGTGAAAATCCCATTATTTAAATAATGGCAAATTAATATACAAAGCACATTCCATTCTATTCTATTTTCATGTTTTCGTTACCTTTCTTCTTTTCTTGACGGCGTCGTTTAAGATTAGTTGATTTATTTATTTATTAACAATTTAAGGCCGAAGTGGCCTGTGCCGTATACAAAAGATTCCTCCATTCCACTCGGTCCATGGCCGCGCGTCGCCAGCCACGCAATCTGCGAAGGGTCCGCAAATCGTCTTCCACCTGGTCGATCCATCGTGCTCGCTGCGCGCCACGTCTTCTTGTACCGGTCGGATTGCAATTGAGAACCGTTTTCACCGGGCTATTGTCCGACATTCTGGCTACGTGCCCGGCCCACCGTAGTCGTCCGATTTTCGCGGTATGACAGATGGTCGGCTCCCCCAACAGCTGATGCAACTCATGGTTCATTCGCCGTCTCCATGTGCCGTCTTCCATCTGCACTCCACCGTAGATGGTACGCAGCACTTTCCGTTCGAAGACACCAAGTGCGCGTTGGTCCTCCACGAGCATGGTCCAGGTCTCGTGCCCGTAGAGAACTACCGGTCTAATCAGCGTCTTGTAGATGGTCAACTTCGTACGACGGCGAACTCTGTTCGACCGAAGTGTCTTGCGGAGGCCAAAGTAAGCACGATTTCCTGCCACGATGCGTCTACGAATCTCTCTGCTGGTATCATTGTCGGCGGTCACCAGTGAGCCCAAGTACACGAACTCTTCAACCACCTCGATTTCGTCGCCACCGATGCAAACTCGAAGCGGGCGGTTCTCATTCTCTTCTCGTGAACCTCTTCCTATCATGTACTTTGTCTTCGACGTGTTGATGGCAAGTCCGACGCGCTTGGCTTCTCTTTTCAGTCTGATGTAGGCTTCCTCCATCTTCTCAAAGTTTCGTGCAATAATATCAACGTCATCGGCGTAGCCAAGTAGCTGAACGGACTTTGTGAAAATCGTACCACTCGTGTCGATCCCTGCTCTTCTTATTACACCTTCCAGCGCGATGTTGAATAACAGACACGAGAGACCATCACCTTGCCGTAACCCTCTGCGTGATTCGAAGGGACTCGAGAGCGTCCCTGAGACACGTACTACGCACATCACCCGATCCATCGTCGCCTTCACTAATCGCGTCAGTTTGTCCGGGAATCCGTACTCGTGCATAATCTGCCATAGCTGATCTCGATCGATAGTGTCGTATGCGGCTTTGAAGTCGATGAACAAATGATGTGTGGGCACATTGTACTCGCGGCATTTCTGCAGTACTTGACGAAGAGCGAACACCTGGTCCGTGGTAGATCGTTCGCTCATGAAACCCGCCTGGTACTGCCCCACGAACTCTCTTGCAATTGGTGATAGATTAGTTGATGTTTTACTTTATTGATGCACTTTAATCAGTTACCGGGATAGAGGAATATTTGTTTGGGAATGCAAAGATGTCTTTTTGGTCACAGATTTCTGATAAAACCATTATTTTGCATCAAAATCCTCCTCTTTGACAAAGTTTGTCTATCTGTTCGCCTTTTTGTTCCGCGGATCATGAACTAATTGCAAACAACTGGGATACACAGCCTCCCTTTGTAACAATAAGGTTCATTGTGGGGAATGTGGTGGGAATCATGTGGATGATTCCTGTGGAAACGATGTCGAAAAGTGTCTCTGTCTGTGGGGGAAGTCCACATGATCTCTCGACATGTCGCGCGTACAAACAGCGCGAGGCAAAATAGAAGCGTTTCATTCAGGAATAGTCCATGCTATTTTTTGCAGAAATGCCAAAGAGAGCTACGCCACTGGTCTCTACGAACATTTATAATAAATTGTCTAGTGACGATGATGACCCCCAGGAGGGAACATCTTCTTCTGTGCCTAGAAGCAATAGAAAAAGGAGGAACCTCCTCCTCTTCTAAGCTTCGTTGTAAAGGCCAGAAGGTGTCTCTTCAAAGTTCTGCAAAAATAACTGCACCAGCAAATGCTGATGCAAAACCGAAGCAAGTTCCCAGCACTTCCTCGGACATCAAAAACCTCAAGTGCTCCCATGTCTCAATCGGAGAAGAAACCGGCGCTGAATGAATAAAATTCTCTTACATTGTGGACCGCATTTTTACAGCTTTCAATATTCCTGAACCCTTTGAGAAGCATCCTGATAAGCTTTCTCCCCACAGTAGAATCATTTTTGATGATGTTCGCTGCAAAATGGCCTACATTCCCCGTAGAGCCTCCGTTGGCTACCAATGGCTTTGCGATATTGCTGGAAGCTCCCCGCATCGAGGCTAGTTTTAGGTGATTTTAACTCCAACGGTACGGCATGGGGTTGCCTACCTAGTAACTATTTAGGTTGTATGGCACTTTTATAGCCACTCATAAAACTTATAGCGTGCTATAAAACTTTAGTTGTTATTTTGGCTTCTTGATAATAATCAATCTACGTTATTCCACGAGCTTTTTAATAACTTCAATAAGACTACTTTGATACGGATTCCTGCTCCCAACCGCGTGCACCTTAAACTTGTCCCTCTGCTCGACATCGCTACGTTTATATTACTGTAGCGATCATCTGCCAATTCTAATTACTATTATTAACGGTTCAGGACCACCAAATGCAATTAATGTTTCGTATGACCTAACACGCAATATTGATTGGAAGAGCTATGCGCACGCGATATCCGACAAAATCAACTCCACACAAGAGCTTCCTCTGCAGCAAGAATGCAGATGCTTGGCTGGCTTGATTCTCGACACCGCGATTCAAGCGCAGACTAAACGCATGCCAGACGCAATCTCCCGCAGGCGGTCTCCCACTCGTTCTGGAACGATGGGTTACCCGCTAACCATTGACAGTATGCGATGTTACACACTTAATTTGTTCTGCCGAATCTCAGCTTTCTTTTTGAATCTTTTGCCGAAATCTCAACAGCTGAGATTCAGCAAACATTAAAACAGTAAAAGTGACGTATCAGTGTTGGGTCTCGGAAAACATTTCACCGAAAATCAGAAAACTAATCTAACTTTACTGAGATATCAGATTCTAAATTTGTTGACTACACAGCTGTTGGGAAATTTCCGAGCCGAATTGAGTGTGAAGACAAATATTAGTGTCGGTTTGTCGACGGGTAAACGAGAGAAACATCGGTGAGCGCTCTTTGAGGCATGACCCTACGTGCGCGATTCCGAAACAGTATTAACGAGAGCGTGGTATATTCAAGGTGTCGGATATTCGATTACGCCGAAAAGGTTCCTCCGGATTCCATCCCGACCCAAAATATCTACCGAGCCGCTCACAGTAGTGCGAACGAAACACCGTTTTCGATGGTGGAGTTCTCGCTTACTCTCTAATCATGTAACAACAAAGTCCCAGGGCCTGACCGAATCAAAATCAACTTGTTGAAGAATCTGCCAGACTCTGCCCAGAGACACCTGTTGAAGTTATTTAAAAAGTGAGGATAACATTCTCCCATACAATTGGAGACAAGTGAGTGTCATCGCCATTCAAAAACCAACAAATCCAACCTCCGACCACAACTCGTATTGACCGATTTCAATGCTATCCTGTATCCGAAAGTTGTTCGACAAAATGATCTTGTTTCGCCTCGACAATTTCTTACTGTAAGATACACAATTTGGATTATGCGAAGGCAAAGGTACGAACGATTGCCATGCGTTGCTCTCCACAGAAATTCAAATGACCTATGCTATAAAGAGCGAACACGAAATTATTGCGACACCGAAAGTGTCATGCCAATTTTCTTATAATGTTTAAAATCAAACCAAAATTTTAGGGTAGTTTTATACATATATTTACTTCGAAAATCAAAAGAAAAGTTAATCGATGGAGCCTTGAGTGTAAAATTGAACGCATTTTCGCTTGATGCCCTCCATCAAAGTCTTTACAGTGTCATCCGATACCAGTTTCTCAGTTTTTTTTTTCCATTTTCTTAACATGTCATTCTCGTCTTTGACTGTCTTTTTGCTCTTCCGAAGTTCCCGCTTCATCATTGCCCAGTACTGCTCCACCGGGCGCAGCTCCGGACAGTTTGGCGGATTCATGTCCTTTGGAACAAAATGGACAGAATTGGCCTCATACCACTCCAGGACACTTTTAGAATAGTGGCATGATGCCAAATTTGGCCAAAATAGCGGAGCTTCGTTGTGCTGCTGCAAGAACGGCAAAAGGCGCTTCTCGAGGCACTCAGATTTGTAGATCTCGCCGTTTACTGTGCCCTTTGTCACGAAAGGCTCACTCCTCAGTCCGCAAGTGCAGATGGTCTGCCAAATGAGATATTTGGAGGCGAACTTCGACATTTTCTTCTTCTTAAATTTGTCGTCTACATAGAACTTGCTCTTGCCGGTGAAAAACTCCAACCCCGGAATTTGCCTAAAATCGGCTTTCATATACGTTTCGTCGTCCATCACACAGCAACCATATTTTGTCAGCATCTTCTCGTAGAGCTTCCGTGCCCGAGTTTTAGCCGTCGATTGTTGCCGCTCATCGCGGTTTGGGAAGTTCTGTACCTTGTATGTATGTAGTCTTTGCATTCTTGACGTAGCTCTGCGACATGCCGATCTTTTTAGCCAAATCACGGCTTGAGACGTTTCGATTTGCTTTAATCATTCGCTTCACCTTTCCCTCCGTCTTTTTGTTCTCCGGTCCCGGTTTTCTTCCAGCTCCTTTGCCGTGGTCCAACGTCAACCGCTCCTGGAACCGCTTCAACACTCTGGAGACGGTTGAATGGTGAATGTTCAACATTTTTCCCAACTGCCGGTGCGACAGGTCAGGAAATTCCAGGTGTTTGGAAAGAATTTGTTCTCTCGACTCGCGTTGGTTCACCTCCATTTTCGTTGAATCGAAAAACACGACTTCGAGTTTGACAGCATGTAAACAATACACATCAATGAGAAAGTGTGCAAAATTTGGTTGATTTTTACCCAATGGTAAAAAAGTTATGCCCTGTTGAATGTGTCGCAATAATTTCGTGTTCGCCCTTTAGTAAAGAGCAGATGGTATCAGCTTTCTTGGATATTAAGTTGGCTTTCGATTCAGTTTCTATCAACATTCTTTCTGAAAAGCTACATCATCACGGTTTTTCACCGATTTTAAACAACTTTTTTGTTGTCCGAAAAACACATGTATTTTTTGCATGGTGATTTATCGACATCACGATTTAGCTACATGAGCCTTCTTCAAGACGCATATCTAAGCCCCCTGCTCTACAATGGTTACATAAATAACATTGACGAATGTCTTATCAATCCCCGCATTCTACGGCAGCATGAAAATGATGGCGGGATCTCTATTACACGTCCCAAAATGTGTCAATTTTCAAGGACCATTGCAAGATCAGGAATCACAATATATTGGTTCGATTGGCACGTTGCCCATGTTATTCGGAAATTTGTGGTGTTGTCTCATCACTTTCTTGATATGAAGGGAAAGGAAGGGAATAGTAATACAAAACAATAAACAGTTTGGATTCTTCACTCCTGCAGGAATAGTGAACCCTACTGATAAAGCCTATAGCTCTCAACCATACTAAGTTAGGAACAACAGCGTATCCGTGAGTTTTAGGTCCCAGTCTATGTTTGGAGATCCAAAAGTCTGGGTACGCAATTGTATTACTGCATTACACATCAAATGATATTTATCTGTAATCGGATTCACAAAGATCACACTAATAGTACTCAGCACGCTAAATAGTAGCCATGTAATAATTGAGTTTGTAATGTTCAGTCAGTGCCCCGACTTGAATACTGCAATTGTGCTTGAAAAAATGCAACAAATTCTTTGACATTTTCGGATTCACCTCCGACAGAAAGGTTTATGTTCGAACGCAAGTTTGCAAGCATGTATGGATGCAACCCAAGAACGAGATTCGGTCGACATAATTCTACTATCTATTTTCTCAAGAATCAGAACTATCTGAAAAGAATTCAAAGGTAATTGTCTGTTATTGCTCCGTACAGCCTGGAGAGTGTGAGTCAAAAAGTCAATTGAATACTTCGACTTCGTCAGATGAGTATCCACATAACTTTTGGAGTCCAGCAACTATGAGTTTATTTTATCCACGGCCTCATCCAAGTCACTTGAAGCTTCAGTCGTTATAAATACCTGTAAAACCTAATCGCCAAGCGCTATTCGTAGAGTACCTAGTTTGTAGATCTGGAATTACACCGTGAAATATCTAGGGAGGCGTTTAAATGATCTATAGATGATGTATTTATAATCAGTTAACGACGGTTCGAACTCGTTCGGAGGGGGTCCGAAATTTCAGTTTTGAAATGTTTATTGTACAATACGTAATATTCAATACCCTCATTTAATTAAAATCAGTTTTGGTGGTCAAATCTGGTTTGGAATGTTTTTGAATTTAGAATAAATTTGAAATAGGAAATATTTTTGAATTTCTCAAGAAGTTAAAATTTTTCGGGAAGTCCGGATCCCCTGGATCCGCTACTGGATACAACACTTTTGAAATCATCGAAAAGTGATGCTTCATTACGCGGCAAATATTCCGAACAATAGAGGTATACATGCACGAGACATTTCACGTGGATTTGTCATGCCATTCTTGTTGAAAGCTACGAAGACTCTACGGTGGGAAGCTGGGGAAATTTTTCTTTCCTACACAAGGACTGATGGACTCTGATTCAACATATCAGGGGCCCTATTTTCACAGTCACGTCACCTAGTGACTAGAACAAAATTTCCCTCTAGTCACTTGGTGGCGTGACTGTGAGAATAGGGCCCCAGATGATGCTAATACTTAACCATAATATTATTGCGTTGTCAAAGAAAATTTGCGTGTACAAAAATTTTACAAGAATTTTCCATTGTTCACAGTTTGATTGATCAATTTTAACTAATGTATGTATAACCCCACCCGTCCATTTCCAGGTGAATACAGTTGCCTCAAGGTGGACCTGCTGTTCAAGCGTGAGTTCTCGTACTACCTGATCCAGATCTACATTCCCTGCTGCATGTTGGTCATCGTGTCCTGGGTGTCCTTCTGGCTAGATCAGGGTGCGGTACCGGCCCGGGTCTCACTCGGTGTCACCACTCTGCTCACCATGGCAACGCAGACCTCCGGTATCAACGCGTCACTTCCGCCCGTATCGTACACCAAAGCTATCGACGTGTGGACCGGCGTCTGTTTGACGTTTGTATTCGGGGCACTGCTGGAGTTTGCCCTGGTTAACTATGCGTCCCGTTCAGGTTGGTAGTCGGCCGGTTGTGCAAGTTTTGCAAGTAAATTCTACTGTAGTTTAATTATACTTAGTCTGTAGGCAAACTCTGATGACTTTATAATACTGATTTCACCTGCATTTTTTTCGGTTTCTGTTTGTTTCTTTTTTCCCTCATTTCACGTCATCATTCGCACTGTTCGCTTAACTGTCAAACGAATAACGTTGGCAACAAAAAAAAACATAACCGTTCCTGTAAAACTGTAATTCGAACCAATCGCGTAATGCCGTAAACTTCCTGCTCGTCTCCCCGTTGTGTACATCCAATATATGCATAAAAAATCATTTCAACATAACGTTTAATCTGATTAATTTTGCTATCTTGTAATTAATACTGTAACGCCACGCAAATTGATGCTTGACCTGTTTGGCACTTGGCCGTCAATGTTCGTTCCAACGTATATCTTGCTACACTGTAAACAACCAACGTGCCTCCTGTCCCGCAAACTACACTACTGCCAACTAATACGCAAAAAACAAACGAACCATACACAACAACAACAAAAACACGCGCGTCCGCGACCGTTCCGTTCCCTTCGCATCACTTGGAACACATAAATTCTTGTGCGCTTCTTGTCTCTGTCTTGTCGCCCCTTTTCATTCACGCTCACGAAGCGGATAGAGCTGCGGATATGCACCGGGAGAACATGAAGAAGAAACGACGCGAGCTGGAACAGGCCAGCTTGGATGCGGCATCGGACCTGCTGGACACGGACAGCAATGCCACCTTTGCGATGGTATGTTTACCTTTTGTTTTGTCACGTCAGTGAAGCGTCAGATAATGATTGACCCAAAATTCAACACGCTTTATCCGCAGAAACCCCTGGTACGCCACCCGGGCGATCCGCTGGCGTTGGAAAAGCTGCGACAGTGCGAGGTTCACATGCAGGCCCCCAAACGGCCCAACTGCTGCCGGAGTTGGTTGTCCAAGTTTCCCACCAGGTAGGTCCATCCTGATCCGACGAGTATGCCGTCAGACAGTCTCACTCAGTTCACTCTCTCTCTTTCTCCTTCAATCGAGCAACATGTGCATCGCGTGTGCAGGTGCGAATTCACCACCGAGAGAGTTTGACAGCTGACTGCCATGTGCGGCAAACGGTGGTGAATTTGTGCCGGCACTGGGTTGTAAAGCAGTGCGTTCGCAAGTGTTTTTGTGCGATTTTTTTGATCAGAATTAAGGAGTTTGTTATGATTTTTAACAGATAATCGACTTGAAAACAGTTGCGTTTCTCATGGTCACCATTGCACAGTGGTCCAGAATGCGAATTTAGCAGGAATTTTAACTTTTTGCTAAAATTAAATGACTTAGCCTTACAACATGTTTGGCAAAGTTGTTGTACTTTGCAAGGCCTTCTTTTTGTTTAAACCGATGCTATGGTGGTTCTGAATTTAGCAATATTAAAAATAGAACTTTTTAACGGTTTGAGATAGAGCTTTACTATCTTCGATGAAGTTGTAGAACAACACATTTTAGACAAATTTGCTGCAGACATGCTAGCTCTAGCTTTTATATTTTCCATTGCTCGAAAAATTCAAATGTAAGCTTTAGGGTGTTCCTTAAAAAACGGTTTTATTTCTATAACTTTTGAAGTTTTTATTTTACGCTAAAGTACCCTTTGGACAACTTGAAGATTATTTTAGGGCGCATAATTTGCTTTAAAACACCAACTACTTAGCTTTTTTCGTTTTTAAAATTATAAGAACTTTTATATAAAAAATATAACTTTCTCAAATAGAATTATCTTCGATTCGGGCACTGAACATTAAATACTGTTGCTTTCATATGAAATAGCATGTTTTGTAGTATAGATCACCAAAAAATGGCAAATACGATATTTTTTTTATATCTTGCAATATTCAATCAAAAAATAGTTTATTTGTAGTAAAAAGTATATATAACTTTCTAACGAGCGAAGCTAGAGGTTCAATATATTAAGACAAATTGTTCTCCTTCGAAATATCTGGAAGTATTTCTAAAGTGATCTTAATGAAAAATCAAAACTGCAAAAGTTATACAAAGAAAACCATTTTTTAAGAAACACCCTAATTTTTTTTGGTAAATTTCTTGTAAAATGTAAAGTACACGACATAGAGTTTCAGTGTCTTCGACAAAGTTTTTCAAAATTTTATTTTCTTCAATTTTCTGGAAGACAGCAAAACTCTATCTCGAACAATTAAAAAGTTAAAAAAATAGAACCACCCTATCCACTGTTTAAAATAACAGAAAAGTATTGTAAAGTGGAATCTTGTATCATAAAAACGAAACATAATACATTTTTTGTATTGTTCACCGTGAAAGTAATTTAAACATATTACAAAGAGTCAATTCATGAAAAACCAAATTTTTAATATAACTTTTTCAGTTTTCATTTTTTTTTTTCAACCTATCCTTCAGATGTTTTTCAGAGTTTTTGAGGACGAACATTTTCTTCTAATGCATCAAAACTCTAGCTTTTATTGTTCAGAAGATATAAGCACTTAATATGTCAAAAATAATTTTTTTTTAACTCAATTTCATGAAATTTTAAAAAATATCGTATTCGCCATTTTTTCTCAATTATAACTCTAATCATGACCTGATTCATAGTTCAAAAAGAATTATTTTTTATTTGCCCCAAAGTGCTCATAACTTTTCAACGGAAATAGCTAGATATATGGTACCATGAAACAAATTATTCGCCTTGAAACAATCTTAAAGTTATATGAAGACTACTTTAGTTTTAAATGAATACAGCAAAAGTTATTGGAATAAAACTGTATTTCGAAGAAACACCCTAAGCTCCGACTTTAAATTTGTTGTAAAATAAAAACTATGACAATTTGTTGTAAAATAAAAACTATGCTTACATGTCTTCAGCAAACTTTTCCAAAATTTGTCGTTCTACAACTTCGCTGGAGGTCGTTTGGCTCTAGCTAAAATGATTACAAAGTTAATTTTTTGATCTTGGTACAATTAGAACCACCCTAACTGTTGTTTTAACAAAAAGAGGGGGCTCATAAGCTACGAAAACTTCTCCAAAGACTTAATAAGGCTAAGTTGTTTAGTTTTAGTAAAATCCCAAAATTCCTGCTAAATTTGTATTCTGGACCACTGTGCATTGTACACTACTACTAATACTAAAAGACACTATAACAACTAAAGGGCGAATGTGGATGTGAACACCGATGGCTCTTACATGTGATAGGCTCATTAGTTCGACATTTATTGCACTGGATACACAGTATCTACACATATGTCAAAGTGATGGGTAACAATAAGCTACATGTTTCAGTTAGTGAATACATGGAGACAGTAGCGCTTTGCTCCCTCTAGTAGTTATAATCACTTTTGTATTACTACTTGCAAGGTTTTTATCAGAATCTTTTCAATTTCTAAGAGCTTTCAAGAATAGGAATTTTAATTTTGATATCGGCTCTTGAGCAATAATACTGGCAATTCATCTGCTGGCAAGGCAGACTGTCCTGTCAGAATCAATTCCTGCTTGTATTTATAACAAGCTCTCATTTTCAGAATAAAGGTTATTACCTTTATTTTATCAACAGTTTTCACAGAAAGCTCACTTATTTATTTATTTATTAGATCAGTGATTAGCAAACTTTTTTGTAAATCCTGTTTCATTTAGAATTCGGCCGGTTCTTTTTAATTTCTATAGCGCCTCTAGCTGTCGTAGCGAGAAACGTTTGAAAGTTATCAAAGATGGCACGCGACAAAACGTGAAAAAAATTTGCACATGCACATTGATTTTTGAAAAAAATATTGGAGAATAATTAAGTAGAAACAAAACGATTGGAAATCCTTTGAATCGACTTGACGCATTATTATTTAAAATTTGCAACGCCAACTTTGATTACAAGAAATTATTGTAATTTTTATCACACTTGGATCGATTTGCACATTGATTTTGAGCCGGTCATACAATCAAATTCATAGCTGCTTGGAATCATAATCACTAAGCAGAAGAAAAATCTTGCGAACGCACCACTACAATACCCGATACCCGTATTCAAAATAAAACCCCCTTTCAACCAAAAGATAAACATTCTGCCTTTTTGTTTCGACATTTTGTTGACCAGTATCCTGTCAAAGCTCAAAAGCACCCATAACAATGACAACATCTTCAGGTTTCAAAAAAATACACTTTCTTCACCCGTTTCCCCTCTCTCAGAACCCAGAACAAAAACACGATGTCAAAATTTTTACTGCTTAAGACTGCCTTCCCTCCCCCACACCAGCTTGTTTCATCTTAAACCCTAAAACATATTCTACCCTGAATTAAATTGATTTTTGTTACTACCGTGTACCGAATAGCCCATTGAAGCAGATTCCGTGCTTCGGAAGGGGGTAATTATTTTCCCACTTTTACTTCCTAAACTGTTTTTGTTGAACGAACAAGCAATCCAATAGTGTAGCTGTAAAACAACTTACCTACCCTATCGATTTTTTTCCAAAATTACCCTACTACTCTAACGCTGAATACCGAAACATTACATGAGCAAAAACCGAAAACCTCTATAGTTTGTCAGCCTACAGTCAATGCTTCACAAAACTGTTTTTTATTATAGTTTGAACACTAGCGATTGGAAAACAACCTTAGTTTTAGAAACAAATTCCTAACCATACAGTACCCCGACACCATTTGTACAAAAAATCGACCATCTGTTCCCTCCAAACCTATCTGTCCCTTTTCCTTGTTCTCTATAGGAAGTGTGATGAGACTTAGTTGAAACATTTCTAACAAATGTTTAGTTGCACAAAAATCAATTTAATCTAAGAACAACTATGTTCCTGAATAACCAATAACTAACCATTTTGTACTAAGAAGCATTTTGACTAGGGTTTCCAAGTAGAGAGAGAGAAAACGCGATTTAGTTGAATATCCTGAAAACAGCTAGCGCTTATAGAAACGTTAAATAGTTCGCACGAGCACGGATACTGAATTGTGACTAATATACTAGAAACCATGAATTAGTTCACAAGGATTGAAAGGATTCATGAACGAAATTCCGTGTTTCGTGAAATAGTTAACGAAAAAATATCCAGACTGTTTTGATTTTGTGAACAAATTTACAACTACAAAAACCAGATCATGATCAATATTTAATAAATCGTCATTTAGTTCTCGTCGTATATTCGGACTCTGTATAAGGTAACCAACCTACATATTTTGGACCCAGTTAATGTATTTGAGGGATTCCATGAAAAACCAGCCGACCACAAAACATGACCATCATCGATTCGAACGAAACTTTGAAGTTGTGTTCGGTTTATGAATCTCCTCTGATTTTACATACATGATACAAGAGCAATTTTTCAAAAGGGCGTAGACATTTCTACGTGCATAAATTTCAATTGTTTTTTGTTCGATTACTGTATTTTATACATCAAAACTTTCCGAGAATGAGTTACAGGGAATGAATATTTCTGCCTTTTGAAAAACCTATTGTTGTTGATAGAGTAACGCGAATAACTTATGAAAAAGTCGTAATAAAATAAAATAATTGCGTTGTTAGAACAAAATTTAAAATAGCCCGAGAACTACCACGTTTCAGAAAATTTTCGTTATGAGCATTTTGATTTAAAATTGCATTTAGGATCATATTCAAAAATAAAATTGTTTTCTTTTCGTCTGTAAATAGTATGAATTATGAAAAGGATGAATAATGAAGATGCCAAATTTGAATACTTTTGACTCAAAGGTCAAATACGGGAAATTACCATTGCATATGTCTAATAATACTAACAGAAAACTTCACTAACCTGAATCCTTTGCCGTTATGGCTATGTCCAAAAATCTATTTCGAGATCTTTTCTCCACCTTCTTTCGTTCTGATCCGGAGCTCGTAGTAACGGTAGGAGCTACAAAAAATGAAAGAATATCATTTCAATACATCAACTAAGCTTATAGAAACTTACCTTTCAGTTTCTGAATGTTTCCTCGCCGTTTCTTTGTACTGCTAGGTCTTTTTTTAATTTTTGGTTAGCGTCCCGTTCATGCACCTATACAAAGTTTTTTTTTAACCAACAGCTTAAAAATTTAATGACAACACATGAGTTGAGTTACTTCTACTCAATTCAAAACTCATTTTTTGACAAATTGCTTCTGCTTTTGAAATTGAGTACAAGCAACTCAAATTTTGAGTAGTTTTGAATGAGCGTGTAGAGTGCAGCTGTCAAACCCCAGTCAAAAAGGGCATGTTGCTGGCTAACGGGGGGCTATTTGCCAACCCGGATGCGCTAATTGCCCTTCAATTTGCCAGCAAATTGCTGGCAATTAGGGGGCTATTTCAATTGCAACATTTTTTGTCATTTTTTGCCGCCTAACCCGCTCTTAAATCGCACCCAAATCGCCCACGGAACGCGCCATTTAATCGGTGGTTGAGCGACAAGCCGGAATGTGGGTCTGGGTTCATCCCCAGTACAACCCGTTGAGATCCTTTGATTTGAAAATTCTCTGGCTACATCTTCCTACGTGGGAGAAGTAAAGCCGACCGGTGTGATATCTAGGGTTCAGTTAGTAGAATCGCTTCCCAGTGGGAAGAGGACCGATGGAAAAGAAATGTGAATATTAACATTAGTTAGTTAGTTTTTAGCGTTTTGGATTCTCCTCGTCAGTAACTAGCACCATCTTGGTGCCAGTTAGATGATTAATCTTAGATGCTAAAACCATCTCACTGGCACCAACATTATGCTAGTTACTGATGAGGAGAATCCCAAACGTTAAAAACCAACTTTAAGTTAGGTATTGTTCCGTTCGTACAAAACAATTCGGATCTACAAAAAATACTTTTTTCTGCGTCCCAACATTTTCACTATTCAGTGTTAGAAGTAAAAAAAAATTTAACTTCGTTCGTTTAAAATTGCGTTCAAAACGAAACATAAAAATACTCGAATCTATCAATATCATCTGTATAATTCGTTTCAATGCTTTCGTAATTTGTCCATAAACTGAGGTTTTGAATATAGCAAGGAAAAACTGAATTTTGAAAATTAAATTATTCCAATAGCACAAGAATGTTCTACTTGTGTGAAACATACTTTGAGGAAACATCACAATACTCGAATATTTTTAAAAATATTGACACTAATAAATGTCCAAGATTCTACAAATATCCTCAAATGCACTTACATTGACAGTGACACATTTAGTCAAATCTAGGAGAAAGGTAGGTTTGATACATGTAGATACTTTCACAAGGGCATTTTAAACTTCTTTTTTGGGATTTCATGAACGTTTGTCTTCAAAATGGATTAATTGGTTATGATAGGATGGAGTATACTGCAAAAACAACATTATTGGTTCTATGCCAGTCTAAGACTGATTGGGCAGAGGGAAATATGCCAAATCCGCCCAAAGTGTTGATTCTTCGTAAGACCTCGAGAAGTCTCTTTTGGACGCTTCCATGTGGATTTTTTCGTTGACAGACTCAGATGTAACGAAGAGATATATTTAATTTTTTGCCACATCCACAGATCACTTGCCAAACAAGATTTTCTGGTTGGTTGGCTAACATCCGGAGCCTTTCAAACTTTTTATAGAGGGTGTACCAAACGTTTCATTACTGTTGTTGAAAATAAATTGAAACTTGAATCGAAATGTTGGATTTACGCTTGAATTGGCTCAATAGGCATGCAGTGCCTCGTTTCCTGCTGCTCTGATGCTTTTCAAACATCTTGTTCACCTGGAATACAGTACAATGTGCGATTCCGAGTTGCTACTGATCTATTGTTACCCACATATTAAAAAGTAATGAAGAATTGAGTGCGACTTTTCTTTGAAATATAGTCTACAGAAGGATTTTATATTCATCAAAATCCCGGGACTCCTGGCTCTGGCCCAGTGTGCCCATGCGTAAAGACGATACTGGCTTCCCTAATCGGCAACCTAACAACAGGCAAGAGTTCTCGAACCAAGAGCCGCCACTTTTGTCCAACAACAAATCGTTCACGTTCGAAAAAAAAACCAACTAAACAGCGACGTGACCCGAAACTAACTGATATTTCTAATCGTCCGTTAACTTCACCGTCCACCAAAACTCTCCGGAAACCGTTTCCCGCTGTTTATCACGCCATTTCCTGTGTATGGCAGTCATGATCTGCATTACCACTGTGTTGACCGCCCTCGACGTGTTTATGTCGCTTGTCATTTTTAGACGACATTAGGTAGGTTCACCTTATCTTCTCCGTATTGTCCCATTCCTGCTGCCACGTCTCCATTGAATCGATTCGCATAATCTTCCTCACGTTTCTGACGTTTACTTGATTGTAGCACTTGATATCCTCCGCCAGGGTGATGCAGATGAGGATCATCCCGGCAATAACGCATACTGCCGACCACCAGCCGGAACATCCTGTACAGCTTTTCGCGGTTCCGCTTGATTTTCAGCGCCGCACCCCAGGCAGGAACCCCATATCGCTGTATCGATTACGAAACACTAGATAACAGACAGACTTTTCGCAGGTGTAATCAAAGTGGTTGTTAAAGTTCAACCGGTCGTCGAGTATCACTCCCAATTGCTTCAGTGTACGCTGCGATGCAATCACGTGCCCTTCAGTGGTGATCTGTATCCGCTGAACCGCTTTGCAGTTGCTGACCAACAACACATTCGTCTTGTGGTGAGCTACCCCGTTCATCTAGCTGTCGATCGCGTCTATTGTCTCCGTCACCGACACCTACACCTCTCCAAGTGTCTCACCCATCACCATTAGTGACACGTCATCTACGAAATGCACGATTTTCACTTTCCCGGGCAGCCGCAGTGTTAAGACCCCATCGTTCATCCCGTTCCAAAGAGTTGGACCGAGAATGGAGCCGTGGGGAACGCCCGTTGCAACTCGCATTGACTTCTGCCCCTTGGTTCGTCTCGTACAGCAGTAGTCTACTCTGAAAGTAGCTCTTCAGGATGTGGCTCATTCTTCTGTGCAGCGCTGCTGCATTGGTCTATACGAGGCTGGATGACTTCCCTAACTTTAATAGCACCACCAACTTCTGTACCTTCCACATTTCTGGAAAATTGCCATCATCTAAACGCTTCTGCAGTAGCATCCTGAACATGTCCGGATATGTCAGGATCGCAGCTTTCAGCGCCACGTGTGGTATTGCATCCGGACCGGGGATTTCTTTGATTTTCTTTGAGCTCGTCGTTAGTCGCTTGACACTCGGTTGTGTTTGCTCCTTCTTCTTCGCCGCACGATTTCGGTGACCAGGTAGTTTGATCATGATTCGGGAAGAGCTTACCCGGGCATATTTCAGCTGGTGTCGACGGGTCCTCATCTTCTTCATGACGACTCAGTACGCATCTCTCAGGGATTGGTGTCTACTTCTCAGCTCAGCTACTTATGGCAAACTGGTTTGCTAAGCTTGAACTCCCGTTTTAAACCTTCCCGAAATTTCGCTTGCGCTTCTCTTTCATTCTCCGATCTTGCTCCCTGAGCCTGCCTACTGACTCTAAGACAAGCAGCGTGTAGCGTACTGAGCTACTCATTTAACCAGTAAACTGCGCGCAGTCAACTGCATGGCTCCAGTTTCCGTGGCATTGTAACGTCATCAGCCGCATCAACGTACTTGATTCCGCTGTTAGCCAAAGTGACTCAACAAAGAGGTGTTCGTTAAAGACTTTCTTCTTCCACTTTAGCTTGGCGATCTACCTTCTCCCTGCAGCAGCAGGGTTACATTGGTCAATGCGGTAGCGAATCGCCTGGTGGTCGCTGTTGGGATACACACTCTCAAGTCCATGTTCGCCGTCAGTCAAGGATTGCAGAATGTGGCGGAATATCACTCAATACCGATGTCCGTTTCCTGGAACATTTAGCTCCCAGTTTTGTCACGATACCAGGAGCCATTTAGCTTCTCGCTTCGCCGCGATCTACTCGTTATAGTCCTCGGTGGTAGACCTAGCCTCCACAACGATACCGGTCGGTGTCGATGTCTGCTGCCAATTTTCACTATAAGGAAATGTTCTCACAAGAAGTTATCAAGCTTGGAAATGAAACTTTGAGAATATTAGAAATATTTTTGTTGAACATATTCAATTTTTTCAAAATTTCTTAAAAATATTTCCGGGGAAGGGGTTGTGCCCAACCCCCCCCCCCCCCCCCCTCCGCAATTACGCCACTGTATTGATGTCGATGCAACGATGTTTACTACAGCTTCCTTTCAGCTTAAGTCATCTTTCAATCCGGGACCGGACGGATTCCCTTTCGTTATCCTGAAAATGTATAACGAAGCTTAGGTTACACCGCTTCTTCACATCTTTCGAGTATCTAATGCTAGAGGATTTTTTCATCAATTCTCTCTGCCTGAATTCGATTCCAGTAGAAGGTCATATTCAAATGTAATAATCGATTTCGGATGAACCAGCTAGACATCTGCAAATGAAACGTATGGCGAATTATTTCGATCTAAATGTTGAGCAAAAGACCAAATAAGTAAAGCCCCAATAAACAAAAAAGATCTAGATGCGATTAGGAACTATACTTTGGGAAGATAATTAATTAACCGTGTTGTCAATAAGTATATATTTTGAATACGCTAAATATTAAATATTTTTCACTCTCTTTCTACTTGGAAACGCTAACTTTTTTACTTACACGCATCCACACTAACACCTACCCAAACAAAACACAACCACCGGCGTTACTGCGTTATGGCTGATACACAACAATACTCAATACGCACAGTTATCCACACATTCTTTGTATTTACTTTTCCGCTACGTTTTTCTTCTCAATACACGTTATTATATACTATCAATACTTACTCTTCTTCTCCCGTGTTAGTTTCGCCTTGAACTTGAACACAGCCATGTCTTGTTTTGTTTTGCAATTTTAGCAAACAGGTGATTCTGAGTTTTGCATAACGCGAGCGAAGAGATGCTAAAACAGAGTCAAACAAACATTTCAGCACAAGTAGTCTGTGCACGCTGACGAAGTCGACTGATAAATCGACATGGAATGACTTTTGCTGTGAGCCGTGTTTACCAACACTGCCATTAAGCTGTGAAGCAATGTTTGTAAACACGGCTCACAGTAAAACTCAATTTATGTCGACTTGCTGGTCAAATTCGTCTTCGTATTAAGAGTATCGTCAATTCGTTTACTTCAACACTAAAACACCTAAACAAGATAATTAAACAGGTTAAACCAAATAAATATAACAAATAAAAGAAAGGGTTTTCTTTTTAATTCTAGTATCAATAAATGTTAGGGTATCGACAAGTACGGTTAACTTACCAAATAGCTTATATAGTTCTATGCAAATTATTTCACACACTAATTGGGGGTTTGTTTTCCTCCAGCTGTCATATATAAAGCTGTCAGCCAATTCAAACTTTTAAAATAGCTCGCCTAAAGTATTTATAATGGTTTTGAAATGCTCTGTGACACTGTTAAACTTATTCCGGACACGTACAAGACCGGTTGGTAAGGTTCCATGATGAAAATAATCCGACCGAAAAAATAATTTCCGATTTGTTTTCCTCCATCTATGACAGGTGGAGGAAAACAAATCGTTGAACAGATTGTCAAGTACTCTATAAACACTGAAGAAGGTTACAATGAAAAACGTACCTGTAGATACGGTTACGTAAAAAATACTGGAATTCAAGGGAAACTATGGGGCAAAACACGCTGTGATACACAGCGTTACTTTCCGAGCCCAACTCGACTGGAATGACATTTGCTGGGATCTTTGTAACACAGCGTGCCTTGCACTGTAATCTTCAAAAAAAAAATAGTACAATAAATCACAAACCACATAAATTATGGAACATAGTTTAAATAACTCACAGATCTTAAAATACATGTAGTATTTTTTAGCAAACCAGCTTTAGCGGACATCAAAGCAACAAAAAACGGTACTGCCCGAGCCCGAACAACGAGATACGATTGCCGAAGTAGTTATTGATTGCATGTACTTTGAATTGATTAGTTATCCGGATCGGAACAGTTTGCTCAGAATCACCCCCTAGTTTTGATTTCTTAATTTCCTTTCTTCGAACATGACATTAGCGCACTGTAAGAAAATTATTAATCATTATTTTTCACTTCCTCCCAAGACAATGCTCTCGCTCGAAACGGATCGACGTCATTTCCCGGATAACGTTCCCGCTGGTGTTCGCCCTGTTCAACCTGGTCTACTGGAGCACCTATCTCTTCCGAGAAGAGGAGGAAGATTAGATTACAACAACGGTGGTAGCAGCATTCATTACGGTTATTGACAATTATAAATATTACCAACTAGTGATGACAACGTTACGTGGGCAAGGGTTGAATAGATTTAAAACTATAGATATCGTGGAAAAAAAACCAACAGAAATGATAAGATTAACAATAGTAATTTATACGAAACACAGAAACAGATAGTAAAATAAATGCGTTTTTAAATCAAAATAATCTACACAGTGACAGGAGTATTACTGTTAGAGGATCCACACAAGAAAAGTACTGCTCAAGAAGAGATAAATACTTCAACTGTCAGATGAGAATAGTGAACAACAAAAGCCATTTTTAAAGCAGGAAAAATCGTACTTCCAAATTCAGTCTACTTTTAAAAAAGCATTCGAGCTCAAGCACCAACGCTCACACCTTTCTACCATATATGTGAACAGGTACGGTCACATTAACACAGATAAGCGTAAGCCAAATGAAACAGAAAACGGAACTCACCAAGTGAGAGCCAGCAAACGGTCACCAACTACACCATACATGACAACACGTCAAACGTCACATCTCGTTAGAAATTAGCAAAACACACCTAGGGAACGTCACGCGAGAGCCTAATAGTTGTAAAAAAATCATGTATAACAACCATAAGATATTACCAGAGTACAGTTATAACACTACTCAGCAGAACTTATGAATGTCTAAACGTATAAACACTTTTGATAACTGTGCGACACAAGAAACTCACACTCGCCTACTGGGGTAGCCGGGATAGAATGAGCTCGTTGTATTGATGGATACCCGCCCGGTCCGCTGTCATAGCTCTCTCTCATCGTGAAACTTACCCTATTCCCCGTGTCAGAGTAGATGTAATACTGTTCCGATCAAATCGGTTTCCAGCTGTCAACCGACTTCCCCATTCGAATACAAATCATAAAAATCATAGAAGCAAATGATGGTTGCACACTAGCTCCATCTGTTCCTTTCGTTTACCGAATGGCTCTTCTTCATATCTTAAGCGAAGTATGCATTTTAGAATACCTAGTTGCTTTCGGCTTAAATAGAAAATAAATTTCGGCTGCACGGTACTAAGCACCATCTGTTGGGGTGCAGCTGAAACTTGATTAGAAAATAGCAGTCACTTCCATCCGTGAATTCATACGGAGTTTTGGCTTATTTTATGTTGGAATTTCGGATCAAATACAACTTTTCTTCGTCATTATGATTCCGCAAGTTAGAGATTGATTCCCATAAAACTTCTATAAAAGATATAGCATTCAAAACAAAATCCGCATAATCCACATCGTGATCCTCATGCCACAGAGGCGCACCACGACTTCCTACCGATCTTCGTATTTCATCTTCTATAGTGTCACTATTATCTTCAGCCAAATTGGCTTAAGTGCATGCCAATCCAACGGATCTGTGCTGAAAATGTGGAGAAACACAATGTGACAATCCTAATCTAGTTTTTTGTATCTACTGTCGAAATCTTTCTTTCCGAAATGGACATTTCGAACCAGATATGAGTAAGAACAATTCGGTGTACAGACGGTGAAAAAGAAGCGAAACTTCATGAACGTAATCAATTATGTTTTACATCAACCTAACACTAATTACCTAAAATTGGCCGAGTAACCTTCGCTTGTCAATTAAGCTTCGTAAAACCCGTTCCAAATATATTAGAATATGAAAAGCGGATATAAACTTCTAATATAAAAATCGGACTGAGGCTCTCCTTAGTAAGAGTCGCATAAAAAAACCTTCAGTATAAAACCCGGAAAAAATATATCCGATTCTTAGTAGTTTTTTTAGCCGACTTTTAATCTAGAACATCAAAATATATGGATGCTCCTGCGTAGTTTTATTTTTAACCGGTTTTTACACTGGAGGTTCAACCTTGCCAAGTTTTACGAATGAGACGTTCGTAAGCGATTCTTATGCCCGAGGATCTCTATCCGATTTTTACGCTTGACTTTTATTTCCAATTTTTATATTCTAATATATTTGAAACGGGTTTTACGAAGCATATTCTCTCCCTGCGATTTTTATTTTCGGTCGCTCAATTCTCGGTGGTTTATTTACATAGGAATTACGTGAGTTCGAATGTAACAGATGAACATCCGTTACGTTGGATCTCACGTAACGAACAGATAAAGACTCTGAATCCCTCTGGATAAAGACTCGCCATCTGTTTCTTTTTCTTATTATTTACATGGCAGTGTCATTCCAATCAAGCACGAGACCTGTCAAAAACACTCAATCCGAAGAAAATCGCTACGAATCCTTCTGGAACGAGGGCCATTGACAGGTCTCGTGCTCGATTGGAATGACACTGACAGATAAATGGTAAACAAACCGATAGACGTGTCGAGTCTTTATCCAGAGGGATTGAGCGTCGTTACGAACGGAGTAAACAAACCACCGAGAACTGTCAAACATGAAGTTCATTCCGGGTTTATTCCTGTCGCCATCTTGTAAAACTCAATTCTGTCCATGTAGATTCGCGTTGCTTGCTTCGATTTTCACGTCTATATGCAAAGCGGAGAAATTGATAAGAGTTTGATTCCAAAGAATAGCTCCAATCACACCGAGTTTTCGTTCATATCTTGAAGCTGTCATATTCTATTGTTTCCAAACAAAAACTGAATCATGAAATGTTTCGATTAAAGTCATTTAACAATAGGGCCATTTAATGAAGCGATTCATTTGAATACACACATCGATAGATCTCAACATGAGCAATCCTTGAAACTTCAAAATGATTTGTATCTGCTACGAAATTTTCAAAATGTCTTTGTTTGACACTATCGATACTTGACAATGGTTTCAGCCATATCGATTAGCATCTTTGAGAGTTAATTCAGGAAGAGGATAAGAGTTAAGATGGTTTGCAATTAAAATTGTTAAAATAATTACTCCATGCACGCACAAAAAATTCGTAAAGCAGTTGGACTACGTATCTTTAACGTCAGCTGCGTCAGAAAAGACCAACAACGCATGGCCTAATAACCCATTTGGGTAATTGAGCCACATGCTGTTTTTATTTATTTCCGATGCAACTAACGTTAAAGATAAGGAGTCGAACATTTTTTTCACTTTTTTGTAAGCGAGATAACCAATGCAAATTATTTTATATTATTTATTTATTACGACATCTTCCATTGAACTACCATGATCCCTATCCTTTTGCTGAGAAACCTGTCAAAAATGCTAACCCATATGGCTAAATTCACCATCAAAGTAGACTGGTGGTGTCAAATGAGCACCTGTTTTTATTTTCGTAGAGAATCAATTTAAAATCATTCTGAAGTTTTAAGATGAACTCTATTGGTTTATGCAATAAAAGAAGCATTTTTTTGAAAAATAACAAACCCTAAAACTGCATAGTCATCGCGAGTGTTCGAATAGAGTACATATTAAAAGTATAGGGAAGTACACGGATTAGACGCATTAGATTTAATTACAAAATCAAAGATGAGTTTCCCTTCCCCATTAGTAGGACTAAGCACAGGCGCAAACATAATGAATGACAAGTGTAGAGGAGTGCGTAACCGGTGTGTTAAGTAGGAACTGATGAACCCCGATTTCCCGATTTGTTGTGATAGTGTCGTGAAACTATACTACTTATAGAAAACAGAAAACAAAAACAAATGAACAAACAAATAAGTAAGTTTTTTATGCAATCAAATAAATATATAAATATCAAACAAAAGGTAGGACGCGACGCCTGTGAAAAAAATGACGTTTGAATGTTATCGAGAGAGTTTTTTTGTTTTTATAAACTTTTCAATCCGACATTACTAATGATTTTGTCTTGAGGAAAAAATGAATCAGATTCCAACCCAACAGCTGTCAAATTGACAGCGGTTGGTGTTAGATCCTGACCCATTTTTTGAGTCAAACAGAAATGGTAGAAGTTGTGCCCTGCGAGGGAGAAGCAAACTTAATCAATGCTCACAGATGATTGTATAATTTATATTCTTGGTGTACTCTTCAAATTTCTAGTCACCGTATTGATCAGTTTCTTTCTGGATAAACGCTCCATCCACTCCGACCAGAATATGACATCATCCTTCGAGTGGTGTTTTTTAATGAAGGCCGCAACTTATAGTAAGCACTTTCTATTTGTTTATTTGTTGTATCTTCACACCAACAGACTGCTTGACCCCAAAGGTGGTTGCTTAAACTAATTACATTTTAGGATAGCCAATATTTTAGCTTTTATCGAATTCCTCGTCAAGTTGAAGTCATAAGCCGTCGGCACACTGTTAAAAATACGCTGAAGTCTGGTAACAGCCGGTTCTCCTGACCGGTAATCGCAAAAGAGAGTTATTGCGTAGATCTCAAATGCGGGATTGTTGATTCAGGCGTCCGAGGATTGATTCGTTTATTCTACCAAATAAATCTATAGGTAAAACTAGAGTCTGTGGTAGTATAGAGTCCCGTACAGAGGAATGCGCAACACTGCCTAAAATGATGTCCTCTTCATTGTTTCTAGCACCCACAGTTTTTGCTGCAACTTTGAGTGACTTCAACCGAGTTACACAGTGGAGTGAATTGAAAACCTACTGTTTCATGCATTATAGCACTTTATTCATAATACCATTCCATGTAATTTATTTTACATTGTTACAAAAAAGTATAATAAACTGAATACAGTGTCTTGTTTAGGCGATTGAAATATTTCGCCATGATATTATTTTTCTCGACACATACTTTTCTTGCATGTTCTCCGAAAGAAGAATGTTTGTGTACTTTGCACAGGAGGGTGTCACTCCTGTCATCCTCTATGGAGATATACAGACTTTGACAGTAGTCAACATAACATTGTTTTGATTTGAACAAAGGCAGATGTTGGCTAGGACAAAATGGCTGCCTAGCAGGGGGCTGACTTTGCACGATAGGTAGCCATCTTACTTTTCTTAGATTTCGCTTCACTCTGTGCGCGCCTTTATAACATAAACAACGCCTTTGGGTAAAACAATGTGATTTTCACGTGTAAATAATTTGGAAATTTTAGTAAAATGTATGTCTTATGCCGTTGATGTGCTTTTCACACAATGTTCGCATGAATTCCATTTGAAAACCATATTTCCAACCCTCGATTAGATATTGAAATGACAACCATGCACATTTCATGTGTTTGAGGATTGAATTAAATCAATAGTTTTCCACACAATGCCAACGTGTTTAGTTTTTCCAGTGTAGGATATCGCCAATCTAAACAGCCCCGCTCAGTATCCGATAATCATCAAACCCAAATTGACTCGACACTCAATGAGCAAACTTACCGGTAATCCCTTCGTCATGATATCCCTCTGTTTATAATCATCAGTTGAGAAGCAACGCCCCCAACCTGGAACGGAACTTGTCGATAGATGTTTTCTTGTTTTTTCTGTTCATTCTATCGTTCTTCTCACATAGCCTTTCTTTTTGCCTCACATAGTTTAAATGTTTTTTTATTATTATTAACATCTAAGAGTGAGTCAATTTTCGTTTTGTATATTTTTAACGACATTCAATTATCAAGAGACTGGAAAGTGAAGTATATTTTTCAATATTAAGAGCCATAGTACTCAAGAGAGAGCAAGGAGTTAAAGGGAGAAAGTTTAGAAAAGCTTGGAAAGGGTCATATGAGCAAGCTTTGAGTTTAACGGCGACTTAACCCTTTGTCTGCTACCGCAGGATCTTTTGACAGTAGGAAATGCGAATCACCTGAGTCTGCGGCATGTCCGGTTTAAATGGACTGGCTGTGTTTGACAGCACCCCATGGCTGCATTTGACGTACGATTTTTTACTATTTGCATATCTCGTCGCAGCCCCCAACTGAATCTCTTCATGGACGATGCTTCAAGCTTCAAGCGGCTACGTTCTTTATCAACCCAACTAATGCTAAACTGACTACCCTCGCAATACAAGTTACGACGTTCCGATGTTTTCGTTATTCTGCGCGGCGTGTGACGTGAGGCGACTAAACTCACCTCACTTTACGTGACTTTTTTCACCCGATTCTGAGAATCGGTAAGATGCCCCATTGCGGTTAAATGGACGTCTCACGTCACCCGAAGTGACTTCAGAATTGGATGGGAAACGTCACGTAGAGTGAGGTGAGTTTAGTCGCCTCACGTCACACGCCGCGCAGAATAGAGCCATATGTGACAGACAACTCCGCATCCGTCTACGATACTACATACTCGAAGAACTGGTCCAGCAAATCTGGATAAACATGTGAAAAGGGCATAACGCAGTGAAGTTCCGTGGGGCAGCTCTGGAATTGACTCGATAAACCCCATAAGTCCGCCCTTGATGTTAATGCTTAATGTCACGTACGCAAAGCAACCAAACAACTCCTCTCTCCGTTCCAATCACAAACGATATTCAACAGCTTTTCACTCGAACATATTGAAACGACGAATCAAATTCTTCCGGAATCGCATCGGACTACTCCGAAGTAACCATTCCTTCAGGTCCCGTTCGATCTTCAAGACGAGAAAGGTGCGCACATTTGTCAAATCAAATTTGCCAAGCAAGCACCGCTTAACTGTTTCCAAACGACCCCAAGCAAGTCAGCGGTGTACAATACAAGGATAACTTCGGTGGGATTTACGTTCTGAACATAAGTTCGGAGAGTCGTTCAGTCTGCTCAAAGAATTGAATAGTTTCAGTGCATGAACAAAGATAGAAGTGCATGACTTTCCCGGCAAAGGTATCCAGCAAAGCTATATGAAGTAGATACTGATAAATAGGAAGCACTTATTCCGTTTGAAAAAATGGCAACCGCAGTTTAACTCAAAACGACGAAAACATCTCGATGAATAGCGTTCATTGGAGACCACTTTCGTCAACAAAGACTGAAAAGGAGGCTATGACACAAAGGCATAGAAGCTAGAGCCTTGTTGTCTCTTGCTGTATGCAGAAGCCGTCTCCAATCCATTGCTGCTTGTCGCCAACCTCGCTGTTTTCGAAGGGTCCGCAGGTTGTCCTCAATCTGGTCGATCCACCGTGCTCGCTGTGCGTCCCGCCTTCTTGTTCCTGTACGATCGCACTCAAGAACCATCTTCACCGGGTCGTCGTCCGACATTCTTACAACGTGTTCAACACACCGCAAACGTCCTATTTTTGCGGTATGCTCGATGGATGGTTCTTCCAGCAGCTGATGCAACTCATGGTTCATTCACCTGCGCCACCTCCGTCTTCCATCTGCACGCCACCATAGATGGTACACAACACCTTTCGTTCGAAAACTCCAACGGCGCGTTGGTCCTCCACGAGCATAGTCCAGGTCTCGTGGCCGTAGAGGACCACCGGTCTAATCAGCGTCTTGTAGATAATCAACTTTGTGTGGCGGCGAATTTTGTTCGACCGGAGCGTCCTTCGGGGTCCAAAGTAGGCACGATTTCCCGCCAAGATCCCACTCTGAATTTCTCTGCTGGTATCATTGTCGGTGGTTACCAGTGGGCCTAAATACACGAATTCGTCGACCATCTCGATTTCGTCACCGTCAATCCGAACTCGGGATGGGAGGTTCACATTGTTGTCTCTAGAACCTCTTCCTCTCGTGTATTTTGTCTTCGAAACGTTAATGGCATGTCCAATCCTGCTGGCTTCAGTCTTTAGTCTGATGTACGTTTCTGGCATCGCCTCAAAGTTCCGTGCCATTATGTCAATGTCGTCGGCGAAGCCAAGAAGCTGGGCGGACTTCCTGAAGATCGTGCCACTCGTGTCTATCCCCGCTCCACTCATTACACCTTCTGACGCAACGTTGAACAGCAGGCACGATAGACCGTTACCTTCCGTAACCCTCCTCGAGATTCAAAGGGACTCGAGAGTGTCCCTGATACTCGAACAACTCACATCACCCGATCCATCGTCGCTTTGACTAATCGTGTTAGTTTATCCGGAAAACCGTAATCGTGCATTATCTGCCATAACTGATCTCGATCGATTGTGTCATATGCCGATTTGAAATCGATGAACAAATGATGTGTGGACATATTGTATTCGCGGCACTTCTACAGAACCCGCCGAATCGCGAATATTTGGTCCGTGGTGGTGCGGGAACCCATGAATCCCGCTTGGTAGTGCCCCACGAACTCCCTTGCAAATGATTGTCACAATCGGCGGCAAAGAATTTGGGAGAGGACCTTGCAGGCGACGTTAAGTAGTGTGATCGCGTGGTAGTTGCAGCAATCCAACTTGTCACCCTTTTTGTAGATTGGACAAACGACACCCTCCATCTACTCCTCCGGAAGAATCTCCTCCTCCTAAATTTTGGCGATTACCCAGTGCAGCGCTCTAGCCAGTGTTTCACCACCGTATTTTAATAGCTCGCTGGGTAGTTGATCTACACCCGCAGCTGTGTTGTTTTTCAGCCGACCGATCTCCTCCTTGACTTCTTGGAGATCGGAGGCCGGCCGCCTATCATCTTTTGCGCGTGCTGCAAGATCCGTTGCCATACCGCCTGCGTCCTCTGCTGCTTCACCGTTGAGGTGCTCGTCATAGTACTGCTTCCACCTCTCAATCACCTCACACTCGTTCATAAGCAGGTTGCCGTCTTAGTCCCTGCACATATCGGCTTGCGGAACGTAGCCTTATTGCGCGAATTGCTCAGCTTCTCGTAGCGATTCCGTGTGTCGTTTACGCGGTACAGTTGTTCCATCGCTTCGCGATCTCGTTCCTCCTGTTGGCGCTTCTGTCTCCGGAGGACCGAGGTTTGCCTGTTCCGTGCTTGCTTGTATCGCTCCACATTCTGTCTCGTTCCGTGCTGCAGCATCCTCTCTACATTCTTCTACTCTATTAACTGCTTACATTCGTCATCGAACCAGTCGTTTCCTGGATTAGTGGTGCTTCCAGCCGCTGTGCGTAGTCTTGGGCAACTCCGGCGTCCCGAAGTTGCGCGATATTGGGCCTTGGCGTCCGACTACGACGAGTGTTGTACACCGTCGAGAGTTTTGAGCGCAGGCATACTGCACTTAGGTAATGGTCCGAATCTATATCCGCACTGCGGTAGGTACGAACGTTGGTGATATCAGAGAAGAATCGCCCGTCGATTAGAACGTGATCGATTTGGTTTTCGGTGCGTTGGTCAGGTAATCTCCAGGTGGCTTTGTGGATATCTTTGCGGGGGAAGAAGGTACTTCGGACTACCATGCCACGGGAGGCTGCGAAGTTCACGCATCGTTGGCCGTTGTCATTCGATACGGTGTGCAAGCTGTTTGGCCCGATTACCGGTCTAAACATTACCTCCCGTCCTACCTGAGCGTTCATATCATCGATGACGATTTTCACGTCCCGTTGCGAACAGCCGTTGTACACCTCCTCCAGCTTCGCATAGAACGCTTCCTTCTCGTCGTCGGGTCTCCCATCGTGTGGACAGTGTACGTTGATGATGCTGTAGTTTAAGAAAAGGCCTTTGATCCTCAATTTACACATCATTGCGTTGATCAAGATAAGGGGGCCATTGACATATCAGAAGTAGTGGAGTAGTGGCTCTTATAGAAATTTCTGAATCCTCACCGAAATCAGTACTTTTTCCATCTCTCAAGGTGGCTAGGGCTTCCACCATTACGTGACGTATAAAAACTTCCGACTCTACTTGCCAACTTGTGTCACTACAGTGTGCGGCTTGTGTCGATAACGAATTAGCCAGATTTGCAGAACTCTTCCTGTAGACGACGAGGAACTTGAAAGCTTGCAATCTCAAAAGCCAACGCTCGCTACGAATAGTAGATCGAGAGGAGACAGTGGAAACAGGGGCGACATTATGGAACCATTTTGAATCGACTTTTTCACACAAGCTTGCATACAATAAACCTCTCGTTTCGAGATGCGTAATGTCACCCCACTTTCTAGTACACGTGATTGGTCTCGAGCTCGAAAGTAGTAGTTGGCAAGAATATGCGGAATTTTTCAACCGCTCATTGGATTCCGAGTGCCTCTTTTTCGATAGCTGGATACTTTTTGTCCATGTGCTGCAAACTCTACGGTGCATTACTCTTGGTAAACGTCCTTTGAACTGGGTCAGCACGGCACCTAGTCCCACTCCCGAAGCATCAGTGACCACTAATGTGTGGTGTTTTGGACGAAATAACCTAGTACCGATGGAACCAATGCTGCGCTTGAGTGAATCAAATAAAGTTTGATGTATTTGTTCCTATTCAAATCTTGATGATGGTTTAACCATGTTTCCACACGTCGCAAACAAAGTCTCCATCAAACTCTGAAATGGTTCAAGGGCACTTCGAAATCGAAATAATCCACAGTTTGTGAAGACGGTGGTCGTGTCTCTGCTTCCTTCGGATCGCTTTCATTTTCTAGACAGCAGCTGAATCCTCTTCTATCGCATTTAACTCGTTAAATTCGTTTCTGGATCGATGCACTTCTGTAGATCGTGCTCCTGCAGAAGGATCAACAACCGGAGTTTCCGTTGCAGAAAGTTCAACCTGTCAAACTACGGCACTCAGGCATTCTCTTCTTCACATTCCATTCGGAATACATTTATTTATTTCCGGTAATCCCAATCACTTAACCCATAACCTAACTTATCATCACTTTTCTTTAGTCACAACTTTCAAAATCGGGAGTTATTTTAAGATTGAATGAAAACCACGTGCGACTGGGCGAGGTTCTAGTTGACAGCTCGTTCGCTAGGTGGATTCGGCCACTCTGGTCGAAACAATAAGGTTTGGGTATTTCTAATATTAACAAGGTCTTTTTATGATTTGTCACTAACGCTAAATACCGAAAAGTAAAATTCAACAGTTCATGAGTTACGTTAACGTTACTTTTGCCTACAAGACTACCTAAGTATCCACCAAACAAGCTGTTCCCATTCATCTGTTAAAGTATTGCTTGTGACACTAAAAACTGGATTCTAACCGCACTGCGCACCTACTATTCTTCTATTAAGTTCCTCTCATAGACTGGTTAGTTCGACTGTTCTGTCTATGAGAGTACCATCTCTATCACTTGGAATACATGTGTTTTGACAGCTCGCAGTTCCAGTAGCAGTTTGATGACTCGCACTTTGAAAGTGCGGAGCCCAGGTTGGTGGGAAGTACGCAATATTTGTCACTGTACTGACTTCATCTATGATACTGTTACATATTTGAGTATTGTTTGCTTTTTCCTCGCAGAGGTAGTACACTTCCGCGTTTCAGTTGAATTGAATTCAAAGAATCAAAGAAACTTTCAAAGAATGAAGAGTCAATCAGTGCAAGCAACTAGTAGGCTGTGAACGAAATCACTTCACATTTACCTTCGAAAGGCCATCTTATTCTTCTTACTATGTGGTGTTCATTATTTGCTTCACGTTATTTAACAAAACAAAGACAAACCTTCGTATACTTTAGGTTTCAAACTTGGCTGAAAAGTCTGTGCTCTACCCGGGAAAAAGGAAAAAATCGACGGAATGGTCCCCATTCATCTAGTGTAAATCATAACCGAGTTTTATTTATAGGTGCTGTGTAAATGATTATAAGATTGACACCCCCACAATGTAAGACATCACACAGAAAACAAGTGTTGATTTATGTAAACAATACGCAAAACACGAGTAGGAACTAATTCGTTAGGCAGAAGGCAACACTAATCCAGCTGGAAAGGAAGTTAAACCAGACTATTATACTATATACATTTATGAAGAAAAACAATCAGTGGTAACGTAAATCGATGAGTTGTTCACTGTACATTTTATTAGGTATATACCGACTAAAAGCTCTAGCGCATACACACACAGAGAGGAAGAACTTTATTACACGTTATTATACTAGCATGGGGAAGAAGTTCAGATCAAACACGGAGTAAAGTGACAATTGAAGTTGTACATTTTCACTAGCTAAGATTTTGTTCCTTTCCTAACACTAAAGCAAACTGTGTATAAGTTACATAAATTAGGTAAGCATTATTGTTTAAAAACAAACTGGGAGAAGAAAATAGATTATATACAAAATACTCGTTTAAATAATCGTGTCTTCTTCTTTCATTACTTCTATCACATTTGTATCCTACGTTCTCTCATTATGGCGACATCTGGCGGGAAGCAAACCCTCCCGCAATCCCTGCGATACCCTCCCACTGCAAACTATTTCTGAGTGTTATCCCGTATCCACTGCATGTACTCACTGACCCGGGTGTAAACACCCGGATAACCCGGTTCGCCGCACTTGTTACCGAACGAAACCACTCCGACCTGTGTCCAGCGGGACTCCACCAGCATCATCAACGGTCCACCAGAATCACCCTGGCAGGCATCCACGCCGCCCTCGGAGAATCCCGCGCACAGGAAGTTGTCCGTAATGGGCTGGAAATAGGCATGGTTACAGTCCTCGTTACGCCACACCGGCAACGTTGCTTGCTGTTGCTTCGTGGACTCCTTGCCACCGTAGTAGGTCGTACCCCAGCCTACAACCGTTGCCCGGCGACCTACGAGTTATTGATAAATTAGAAACGAAATCATTCAGTAAAGCACTTCAACCCACTCACCCGCCATCCGGTCTTTCGATGGCAGATTCGCCATCGGCGTACACACCGGAATCACATACTTCGATTTCCGTACCGGCCGATCCAGCACCAGAATCGCGATATCGTTATAGAATCCAACCCGAGAAAATTTCGGATGAGCTCGCACTTCTGTCACCCTAAACGTGACTGGAGCCGACGGTTCTGCATCCGTCGAGAGGTCAATATCACCGAGCCGGACCGTGAACTGACGGGCAGCGAAGGGCCGTTGCCGCGAATCCCTGGTACAATGTGCAGCCGTTAGGATGTACTTGGTTCCGATTAACGACCCTCCACACCAGAACTCTGTTCGTTTGGGACCGTGCAGGAAAATCGCTGCCATCCAGGGCCACTGGCCGATCGGGGCTTCCATGCCACCGACGATACGTCCCGAGGAATACTCCTGCTGGCCACAATCTTCCGGATCGACGAAATTGTCCGCAATTGGTTTCAGAGTTGCCGCCAACCCTTGCTCCGTGGTTGTTGGCAGCGTGAATACAGGAACCAACGGACGTTTCGTTGTAGTTGGCTTTGTTGTGATGGGACTAAGCACTAAACTCTGCGGAGTTGTACGAATTATCGGTCGTGGTGTAGGTTTCAAGGTTGTCAAAGCGGTGCTTGCTGGCAACGGACAGCATACGCCCGGTACAAACAAACTTTTGAAACAAAGTGATTCTCTGAGATGAGTTAGATCCAACAAGAGTCCCGGGCACGTACTGAGATCCTCACAGCGTCCAGGACGTCCATCCGGGGTAGTGCAACGGTTTTCCGAATCTTTACTCGATTCAACAATTTTACCTAAACGATAAAACACTGTTTAAAAAATTTGATCTAGAACTATAAATAAAATCGGCACGATACTTACTGATGACCGGCGGTTTCTTTGTCGTCTCTACGTGGGTTGGATCCTTTCGTTTTACCTTATTCTTTTTCTTTTTCTTCTTCTTTTGCATTTCGCTTGTCGCCGTCACCGCCGCAACTTCTTCCTTGTTCTGAACAACCAACAGTGCTTCAGTAACGGCTGTCTGCTCGGTAGTGGCTATCGTACTGATTGTGGTAGTGGAACTTACCGTTGGTTCGACTTCTGGTCCTCCTACCCGTTTGATCAATGGTTCGAAAGTCTTGGTAACATTCGGACCCAGAACCGTCTTCGTTAAGGTCAATAGCGCGTTCGGAATGTTTTCTTTCGAATCCTTATTAATCGCATTGGCTTGCGCTGGTTCCTGACCCTTGGTGATGTTGACAATGTATCTTCCCACAGTGTTCAATGCACCCAGAGTATCGGAGATCTTGTTGAACACCTCCGGTGACCAAATCCGACCGCCATCGGTACTCGTCTCTTCCTCAGGTTCTTCCTCTTCATCTTCCTCATCATCATCATCGTCATCCTCCTCATCGTCTTCGCTATCATCATCGTCATCGCCTAGGAAGTCTAGGAAATCATCGTCATCGTCATCGTCATCATCCGCGGTCGTGGGCTTCGTTGGTTTTTTCTTCGTCGACGCACCGCTGGGTGTACTCTGTAAACGAGAACCTTCTGAGAGATTACTGAATATTGCGAAACCATGGCCGTCCGGTGGCCGTACTGTTTCCGCACGGAAAAGAAAGAATAGTAGAGGGCGATTATAGTTGAACAGTAGAGTGATAAAGGACAGACGTTCTAGTTAATGTGTGTTATGAATGGAATTGTAATGAAATAGCTTCGACATTAAGATAGAGCGATCCACTGTCGAATGGATTACTGAAATTTTGTGTTGTCGGACTGTGACACTGTCGCTTGAAAACGAGACTTTAACTATGAGAACCACTAGAGGATGTCCTCGAGGAGGAGTGCTGTCACCACTTTGTAGTTCCTGGTTGCAGGCGGACTCCTGAATGAACTAGAAGGTTTGGGATTTGAAGTAACAAGTTACGGAGACGGCATTGTTATCACTGTTAAGTGTAAGGATGAGTCTATGATTTCAGACCGTGATCCCCAAAAAATTACCGCGATTCCATTTACAAGGAAAATGAAAGTCAAACTGGAACCACCTGTCGTACTAGTTTCACACTTTAGCCATCAGATTAATGGTTGCATATGCTTTAATAATGTAGTGGACCAAAATGGATAGCAAAACAGGGCATTGCAATAGAAGGAAACAAATTGACAGACGACCTGGCTAATAGGAGAGCTGCCTCCAATGTCATAGGTCCTATGCCATGCTTTGGATTTGGGTACGTTCAAAACTCGTCACCATTTAGTTGGTGGTACTAGGTGCGGTTGGAGCATTGCCGATTTTACGCCGATCCGGCTATGAACACTACTTCACATGAAGGCTAGTGTCAAATCATGGGATCACAAGAGGCGACTACGTACAACGAGTGGAGATAGCGGCCTGGAGTTATGACTTAATAAAATGGAGGAAAAACAAGATTCTCACACATACGGAGTAGGCGAGGCGAATCCGTTCGCAGGTGGTTTGGTGAGATTATCACCACCAGCAGCAGCTGAAGCTATTCAGCAAGAGCAGGAGTTGGAGAAGCAGCAGCAGTTACACTCCACAGAAGCCAAAAGTAGTGGCAGCGAAGTGCTTGGTGGAAAACCTCCACAAGTTTGTGAACGCAAGAAACAATGTCTATAAGGTCATAAAGGAGATGGTTCTCATAATTCGAAAGGCGCTAGTGTTTGCCGTGAAGGAGTATGAGGCCGATGACATGCTTACGCGATTTGCGAAGCGGTAGCGGTAAGCGAAGCGAATGCGTTTGACCTATCTCTTTGGTGTGTGCATGTAGCACGCGTAATACTGTCATAGTAAAAGCGGGGCGAACGCGGCAAAACACTATGTAAAGTGATCGGACGCGTCCGCAAACGCTTCGCTTTCCGCTTCAGCTTGTCATCGGCCTGACACGGCAACGCGGAGGGCAGATGTAGCTGAGCGATTGGCGTCGGCTAAGGCTACAGGCTTCAAAGCTCCCCCCGCGTATAAGAGAAGGAGAAGCTGATTAAAGTGGTAAACACGCCAGATTCCGGGACCCAAAAAGTACAAGACACTCGCCAAGAGATGGAAGATCAGCCGGCCCAAGAAGCAGCCGCGCGAGAGCGCTGTCATTGCCGATGGAAAGAACGTCACCCAACAGGGAGAAAGCTGGAATACCGTTGTAGATCGGTAGGAGAAACACGGGAAACAGCAAAAGCGGAAGGAAGAGCGAAGAGGGAAGGAAAACTTTCGACGTGTGGAGCGCTGCTCAAGAAGGTCAGAGAGGACCCGGAGCTGAAGGATTTGGGGGGAACGTGGTAAGGATCAGTCGTATCCAAAAAGGCGAGAGCTCTTCGAGTTGAAGAAGGATCCCATGACTAGTAGCTTGACCTTGCAGGAGACTATTACCAAATCGATGGGTGAAAAGACAGAAGTTTAAGCCTTACACCAGGAGACAGTGATTGTGTGCAAGAACCTGGATGAGTACACGACGGTAAACGAGCTAAGAGATGCACTGAAACAACAGTGCAACCAGGGCGAGGTGCACATGACGGATAAAGAAGGGGTATGGGGAACTCAGACAGCGATGATTCGTTTACCGGTAACCGCTATTGGCATGGCGCTGGAGGTAGGCAAAATTACGGTTGGGTGGTCGAGATGCCCATTGAGAGCCGCCCCTCGAGTGAATAAACCAGCGGAGTATAAAGTCTTTGGGATTCGGTCATTTGGCAGAGGTTTGCAAAGGCCCGGATTAATTCAGAAGGTGTTCGAAATGCGGGGAGACGGGCCATCTTGTGAAAGACTGGACGCAGAGGCCGAAGGCTTGCTTTGGATCCCAGCGGATGGAAACGACCATCAGACAGGAGACTTCAAATGCCCTGACTACAAGAGGGCCATGGCAGACGAACGGTTATGAAGATAATTCAGATGAATCTGAATCACCATGACACCAGATAACAACTGTTGGGGCAGTCTACGACAGCAACGATGTACGACGTCACTTTGAGCCACATCAAGTCCCGCTGGTAACGGTAACTAGGTGTCGGATAGAACAGGAATAGCCGCGATACAAGTTGTGGCTAGATTCCCCAGTCAAGAAGTGGTAGAACGCTCATACGAAGGCTTCGTGATTAGCAAAGTCAACGGATTTTTCGTGTGCAGCTATAACGCACCTCCAAGACAGACAGTGGAGAAGATCAGCCTGAAGCAGGAGCAGCGAAACGAGCAGTTGATTGGTCCAACACCGGTAGTCATTGGTGGTGACTTCAACGCCTGGGCTGTAAAGTAACCAACACAAGAGGGTGTATCCCGCAGGAATCTCTAGCGAAGTTAGACATACGATTGTGCAATGAAGTTTCCGTTGGCACATTTCGGAGAGACGGGGGTATTTGTATTATCGACGCCACATTCTGTAGTCCTTCATTGACGGCGACTAGACTGGACAGTATGCGAGAAGTATATCCAGAGAAGACCGCAAGACAGCGTTTCGGGAAGCTAGGGCCGCTTTAAAACGGGAGATCAAGCTTAGCATATCAGATTGCCAATGGGAGCTGTGCCAAGATGTAGATGCCAAACCTTGAGGGACGCGTATCGAGTCGTTATTGCGAGAATAAAGGCCCCGACGCCAGCCAAAATGGACACGGGTAAGCTGAAGATAATCGTCGAGGGTCTTTTCCCGAAGCACGATCCAACTATATGGCCACCGACACCGTACGGCGAAGAAGAAGGAGCAAACATGGACGATGGGCAAGTCACTAAAGATGAGCTCACAGAAGCATCGAAGCAACTGAAATCAAAGGAAGACCCAAGACCGGATGGAATTCCAAACGTTTTAGCACCAGCTGCAATTCTGGTATACCCGAACATGTTCAGGAAGGTGCTGCAGAAATGTCTAGAGGATGGCTACTTTCCCGAAATGTGGAAGGTATAGTAGCTGGTGTTGCTGCCAAAGCCAAGGGAAGCCGTCGGGCAATCCGGCCTCGAATAGGCCCATATGTTTGTTGAATACAGTCTCTGCAAAATCTTGGAAATAATCATTTTTGAGTGGCTAAGGAAAAGCATGGAGGGTCAGTGCGGACTATTCAAAATGCAGTTGGGATTCCGCAAAAAAAGCATCGACAGTGGAGGCGATTCGGAAAGCGCTCAACAATGCCAAAAAGGTATCTAAACAGAAGCGAATAGGAGATCTATACTGCCCTGTGGTCACAATAGATTTGAGGAATGCATTAAGCAGCGACGCATCGCTGAACAGAATGAGTGTCCCCGACCATCTATGGCAAATCCGGCAGAGCTGCTTCCAGAGCAGAGTGCTGCTATACGACACGAACGAAGGGCAGAAGTCAATGCGAGACACAGCAGGCGTTCCTCCGGGTTTCATGATCGGTTCAAATCATTGGAACGGAATGTTTGATAGGGTCTTGACACAGCGATTATCCCGGACAGTGGCGTAGTACGAAAATTTTTCGGGGGGATAGGAAATTTTTTTTGTGTATATATCTCGACAAACATATGATTACGGCCTAAAAGCCAACTGTCAAAATCCACTTTGAATGGAAATTCCAGACAAACCGTTACTAGTTGAACACAGTTCACAACAGTTTAAAGAAGAGAAAACTTTTCTCTTTCATTTACCACCAACATCTATGATTGGCGTGTAACGGTTTGTCCGGAATTTCCATTCAAAGTGGATTTTGACAGTTTGCTTTTAGGCCGTAATCATATGTTTGTCGAGATATGAAAAAATGTTCAAAAACATTCTGAGCAGGAAAAAAATGTTCTAAAGCCAATTCAGGGAACGGGTTTGGGTAGTCAAGGTAGGAAAGCTAGCTGTTGGTATAGAATTAATGCTCTTCCCCTACGAGGACAATCTGAGCGGCAAACTTCAGACTGTCTAATTTACTGAGCACTTCAGTTCCCTTGTGCCATTCAGTACCACTTCCTCGTTGAGCTTCCGACTGATTCGCGAACTACTCGGTCTAGTCCCCGACGATAGATCTAGCATTCTCCGATGAAAAATTCCCCGGCGAGAGAAGTTCGAACCAACCAGCCAGGTGCTGCGGTCAGTTCGGCGATTCCGGTAGAGTAGGGCATCCGGTTTGCTGGAGCCCCGGCGCAACTGGTGGTGTATCGTCGCGGTCTACGCGGTCTCGTTACCGGCTGTGAATCTGACTGTAAGCTGACGGAGAGGTCCCAGACGAAAGAAGTTCTCCCGATACCGATTCTTATTTGGTGTCAGTACTACAACTTCTTGAGCCATTTAGCACCGCAACTCCTTTAAACCATTTAGTTCTCTTCTTGGGCCATTTAGCACTACTTCCTTGATGGTCCATTCAGTCCTCGACTTGTTCGCGAACAACTCGTTCTAGTCCCCGACGATGGACCTGACCTACTCCGACAGAGAATTCCCCGGCGAGAGAAGTTCTCCCGAGATCGAGCTAATCAGCTAGGTGCCGAGGTCAGTTCGGCGATTCTGCTGAAGCAGGGTATCCGGTGCACTGGTGCGCCGATGACCCGCGACTAGTGGTGTTTCGTCGCTGTCTACTCAGTCTAGTCCCCAGCGGTGAATCTAGCTTACGCTAACGGAGAGTTCCCTGGCGAAAAAAGTTCTCCCAATATCGATTCTTCTTTGGTTTTCGCTATTTTTCTATCGGAACAAACGGTGGGGTGCCGTGGTCGGTCTGGCGAATTCGCCTGGACCGTGACGTCCGGTTCGCTGGTATTTCGACGACTCATACACGCTGCTCTGTTGCAGTCTACTCGACTAGTCCTCGGCAGTGTATCTAGCTTATACCTGCGGAAAGTTCCCTGACGGTGATTGCTCTCTCGAAACCGTTGTTCGATGTCCATTCCGCTGTAAGACGGTCATGATCTACATCCGCGGTTCTCAACCTTTTTCGTACCACGGACCCCTTCGATATCACACGGGGTTGCTGCGGACCCCCACAGACAAACATCAATTTTGTATGCTATCAATATGTTATTTTCAATTTGTTAGGAAACAAGATTTGAAATTTCAATATGCGCTCGGAAAATATATTTTTCTTCGCGGACTCCCAGCAACGACTTCGCGGCCCCCTAGGGGCACGCGGACCCCAGGTTGAGAATCACTGATCTACATCATATCTCTGTTTACTGCGTTCCACGTCTTTACGTCGCTTGTCATTCTGTAGGCTACATTATTCGGGTTGATGTCCGGTCTTCCCGTTTTAAGTAGCTCCCTGCACGTCACTTCAAACCTCGGACATTCAAAGACTCCCCTCGGACATTCAAAGACTTCAAACCTCGGACATTCAAAGACGCTCCGGTATCTCCTCGACGTTCTCACATTCCAGGCACAGTGATGACGTTGCGTACCCACATCGATGAAGATACTCCTTAAGCAGCCGTGGCTCGGTAGGCTGTTTCAGGTGGAAGGTCATCTCTCCGTGCTTTCTATTGACCCACGTCGACAGGTTTGGATAAGCCGGTAGGTCCACTTTCCTTTCTCCGTATTATCCCATTCCTGCAGCTACGTCACCATCGAATCGATTCGCAACTCGTACGACCAGAAGTCGAAGCGTCCTGTTCAACTTTTCGCGGTTTCACTTGGTTTTCAGCGCCGCACCCCAAGCAGGAGCCCCATATCGCAGTATCGATGACAAAACACTAGATAAAGACCCGACATTTCGCATGTGTAATCAACGTGGTTGTTTAAGCTCAATCAGTCGTCAAATATCACTCCCATTTGCTTCAGTGCACGCTTCGATGCATTCACATGCCCAAGGCTGGAAGAAGTCATTTCAAATGACATTTTAATGCAAAAGTTCGGGAAAAAACCAATACGACAGCACCGCTGCTAGTTTGACTTCGGCTGCTGTGCATGTAAACGGACGAGAGAAAAGCAAAAACGTTCGTGCTGCTGATCGTGCCTGTTACATGTTCGTGAAGATTCGGTTATTCGGCTTGCTGCCGTAGTTGGGTTTCGTTCGCTAGCTGTTGCGAATGTATGTGAATGGCCCGTGTGTTTTACTTGCATCATCCGTTGCGTTGGAACTGTTGCAAATAAATTTCATAGCAGCGAATCAAAATGAATGTAGTGAACGACATTCATGGCTTATATTTGCAAGATTGGAATGTGCGGCAGTCCTTTTTTCGCTTGCTATAGGAAAGGACTGCAAGCAAAATATTAGAGGTCACATAGTATCGTTGAAGGGAAAGTTGTTGGCCATTGAAAATCTATAGTTTTGTATATTTACAATGCACAGAGCCCCCCGGTCCGCTGATGCCTCAAAATGGAAATGTTTTCAACTTTTCTGTGATGAGGAGGAAAAAGTTGTCCATTTAAAATCAATAGTTTTCTACATTTACAATGCGCAGGGGGTCCGCCGATGTGTCAGAATGGAATTATTTCCACCTTTTTGTAATGAGTGGGTGTACTCTGTAAACGAGAACCTTCTGAGAGATTACTGAATATTGCGAAACCATGGCCGTCCGGTGGCCGTACTGTTTCCGCACGGAAAAGAAAGTATAGTAGAGGACAGATGTTCTAGTTAATGTGTGTTATGAATGGAATTGTAATAAAATAGCTTCAACATTGAGATACTGCGTTCCACTGTCGAATGGATTACTGAAATGTTGTGTTGTCAGACTGTGACATAGTCACTTGAAGACTAGGCTATAACTATGAAAACCACTAGAGGCTATCCCCAAGGAGGAGTGCTGTCACCACTTTTGTGGTTCCTGGTTACAGTCGTACTCCTGAATGGAAGGTCTGGGATTTGAAGTAACAGGTAACACAGATGACATCGTCACTACTATGTCATCTATGTAACTTGTTACACAGACGACATTTTCATCCTTACACTATTAGGTGTAAGGATGAGTCAGATGCTCGCCAGGAGACGGAAGTCCAGGCCAACCCATGAAGCAGACACACACACAGGTTGCTATCTTTGCCGAAGAAAAGGACGTCTCCCAACAGGGAGAAAGCTGGAGTACCGTTATAGGTCGTAAGGAGAAGCAAAGGAAGCAACAAAAGCGAAAGAAGAAGAGAAAGGGGGGAGCAAAAGAGGAAAGAAAAACCTCGCCGGAATGCGCCAAAAGGAGAAACCGAGCTTGTCAAAACTAATAACGCGACGACGTATGCAGAGCTCCTGAAGAAGGCCAGAGAGACTTTGGAGGTGAGAGATTTGAGTGAAAACGTTATGAGAATCAGGCGTACCGAAAAAGGTGCAATGCTCTTCGAGTTGAAGAAGGATCCCATGACAAGTAGCTCGACCTTGCACGAAACTATTACTAAATCAATGGGTTAAAAGGCAGAAGTTTAAGCCTTAAACCCGGAAACAGTAATTGTGTGCAAGGACCTGGATGAGATCACGGTGGTAGACAAGCTAAGAGGTGCACTGAAACAACAATGCAACCTGTGCACATGCACATGACGATCCGGTTAAAGAAGGGTACGGAGGAACTCAGACAGCGATGATTCGTTTACCGGTAACCGCTGCTGACCAGGCGCTGGAGGTAGGACAAGTTAAGGTCACATTGATTTTAGAGCCGTATCAAGTTTCCCTTATAACGGTAACTAGGTGCCAGATAGAACGGAAATGACTGCGATACAAGTTACGGCCAGATTCCCCATTCAAGAAGTGGTCGTCAAAATCAACGGCGTCGTCGAGTACAGCTGTTACGCGCCTCTACAGTATACAGTGGAGCAGTTAAGTCTAATGCTGGAGCTATTAACTAAGCAGTTGAATTTTCTGCTGCAGTGGAAGCAGTTCGGACAGTGCCCGAGAAGGTCGAGAAGGCATCTAAGCAAAAGCGAAGAGTAGATCGATACTGCGCTGTGGTCATGATAGATGTGAAGAATGCATTTAAAAGCGCCAGCTGGAGATCCATCGTAGCATCGCTGCACAGAATGAGGATGCCTGACTATCTATGGCAAATCCGGAAGAGCTGCTTCTAGAGCAGAGTGCTCTATACGACACGAACGAAGGGCAGAAGTCAATACGAGACACAGCAGGCGTTCCTCCCGGTTTCATTATCGGTCCAAATCATTGGAACGGGATGTATGATAGGGTCTTGACACTGCGACTACCCCGGAAAGTGTAAATCGTGGGTTTCGCGGACGACGTGTCACTAACGGTTATGGGTGAGACACTTGAAGAAGCGGAGGTGCCTATAGCTTGCTATAATGTGGCGATTTTTTGGTTCTGCTTTGTGCAAGGTCAGAAGATAGACTGACAAGACGGAGGTGTTGTTAATCAACAACTGCAAAGCAGTTCAACGAATACAGATAGACGTCGGAGGGCACGTGATTGCATCGAAGCGTGCACTGAAATAATTTGGAGTGATAATCGACGACCGGTTGAGCTTCAACAACCACGTCGACTACGCCTGCGAAAGGTCGGCGAAGGCAACGAACGCAAGAGCGAGAATTATGCCCATCGTCGGCAGTCTAAGAAGCAGCACGAGACATCTGCCAACTACTGTTTTGTCATAGATACTCCGATATGGGGTTCCTGCCTGGGGTGCTGTGCTGTAAACCAGGCGGAACGGTGGAAAGCTGAACAGTACATTCCGGATGATGGCTGTACGAGCCGCGAATGGTTACCGAACAATATCTTCGGACGCTGTATGCGTTATTGCCGGGATGATCCCCAACTGCATCACTCTGACTGAGGACGTGGAAAGCTACCAGCGGAGAAATGCCCGTAATACAAGGAGACTGGTCCGAGCGGACTCGTTGGCTAAATGGCAGCAGGAGTGAGACAATGCGGAGAAAGGAGGGTAGACCCACCAACTCATCCCAAGTATGTCGGCTTGCATGCATAGAAAGCATGGAGAGGTGAACTTCCATTTGACGCAGTGGCGAAGGGACCAACAAAGTAGCGCCGTTGGCTAGAAAGTCGCTGTGAAGCCATAAATCGAGTTTCGAGAGATATTTCGCCGCCGGGGACCAGTTGAGTAGTATGCTACGTAGCACCGGGTTTGGGTCGTCGGTCGCCAGTGAATCAGTCGTCGGGCTTAACCGGAATCGCCGGACCGACCTCGACACCCTATCGGGTTACTCGTGAGCAGGCTAGATCCACCGCCGGGGATTAGACCGAGTAGACCGCGTCGAATAGCTAGCAGTGGGTCGTTGGGGCACTAGTAAACCGCAAACTACGCTCCACCCGGAATCGCTGGATGGACCTCAGCACCTACCGGCTGGTCCGTTGAGTAGGCTAGGTCCACCACCGGGGACTAGATCGAGTAGATCGGGTTGGAGTGGGGAGCTAAATGGCTCTCGAAAACGAACATCGGTAAGAGGAGAAATCTACCGCTCGGTTTCGCGAGAGTCTCTCTCGCCGTGAATTTCTCCGTCGGAGTAGGCTAAATTCATTGTTGGGGACTAAACCGAGTAATTCGCGAAGAAGTAAGGGCGCGAGCTGAATGGCTCATCGGGGAACTGGAGCAAAATATTGCACTTTAAACACATGGACCAATTGACTCATCCCAAATGTGTCGGCGTGGGTACATAGGAAGCATGAAGAGGTGAATTTCCATTTGACGCAGGTTTTTTCCGGGCACGGAAGCTCCCGGAAGTAGCTGCATCGGTTTGAACACGCTTCGTTGCACCTTTGCCCGGAGTGTGTGAACGTGCAATTGACACCGGAACACGTGGCTTTTTGGAATGCCCTAGGTTCAAAGAAGTTGGAAGGGGTATGGCTGGTGTGACAGTTGACAATATCGTCGAAGAGATATGCCACGACGAGCATATCTGGGACGCTATCAACAGAGTGGTTACGAGTATACTCTCCGAGCTGCAGAGAAAGTGGAGAAGAGACCAACAAAGTAGCGCCATTGGCTAGAAAGCCGCCGTGAAACCACAAATCGGGTTTCGGGAGAAATTCCGCCGTCGGGGAACTCTCTCTAGGTGGTCCACCGCCGGGGACCAGTTGAGTAGTACGAGACATAGCGCCGGGCTCGCATCGTCGGCACGCCAGTGAAACGGACATCAGGCTTCCCCTGAATTGTCGGACCGACCTCAACGCCCTACCAAGTAGCTCGTGAGTAGGCTAACTCCACCACCGGGGACTAGATCGAATAGATCAAACTGAAGCGGCGAGCTAAATGGCTCTCGGAAACGAACATCGGTATCGGGAGAAATCTACCGCCGGGGAATTCACAGTAGACTATAGACTAAGTTCCCGCCAACTCGAACAAATGTTGGCAGCACCCTTTCAGATTTTAATGAAACTTTCTGTAAATGAAAATTTTGTCACAAAAAGCCACTTTGCATACTTTTTTTTTAAAATGACTGTCTTTTGAAAAGGGTCAAACGTTTTGCCTCTCTCAATAGAAATGTTTCTGTTTCTCAGAGATGGCTGGACCAATTTGCACAAATTTAGTCTCAAATGAAAGGTACAATCTTCCCATCGGCTGCTATTAATTTTTTTTGTTGATTGGACTTCTGGTTCCGGAGTTGCGGGTTGAAGAGTGCGACCACACAGCAAATTCCCATATAAATTGATATGAAGAATTCTCAAAGGGGAGGAGTAAGGGAAAATTTCAACGTAGAATTTGTATTTTGAATGCCAAATGACTTTAAAATGCATTGAGATTTGATATAATCTCAAAAAAAAAATAACGAGGATTGATTTTTTTGACTTTGGCACATTTTTGCCTTTCTCATATAGAAAGGTTATGCAATGGCTCTAAAAATCGTCAACCTAATCCCGGCCAATTTTTTTTGGCTTGTATAGGCTTAGGTAGGAGTATGCAGTAAGGGGTTGCTACTTTAAAATTATAACTGGTTTAAAATTTCTTAACGGATCTTCCTCCTTGATTCGCCGCTGATTTCAAGCGATATTTCAGTGTCGACACATAGTATCTCAAAATCCTGGTTGTCGATCCATTGAATGTACTATGTGCAAATCGTACTGAATATGTAATACACATTTCCACCATTGTACTGACCATAACGAGCCATGGAATCGTAGTTTGGACAAATGAGAAAGACACAATTGCACCACTAGGTGGTTTAAAACAGATTTTTTACCAATATTTTTCAAATGGCTAAAAATGACAAATCCTACAAAAAATGTTTAAAAATTACACAAAAAACAATCTTTGATTTGGATGAAATTTTGTTCCAAGATAGGTAATTATGTACCCTACTTACCGTCAAAAATTCAACTTGGGCACTTTCCAGGCAAAAAATTTATTTGAAAAAAAAATTTCCTTGCCCAAACTGATTTTTTTGTCTTTCTCATATAATCTCAACTAAATCCCCTAATTTTTTCTTGACTGGCATAAGGTTTCTGGATTTTAACAGGGGCGTAGTTGATGGTATACGGAGAGGGGTTTTTTCAGCGATTTTTTCACTTTTTATTTTGTTCAAACCAATTTATGTATAATTGATTCAATAAATTACTTTCACTTACACAGCTGTTTTCGAAATTTAAAAACGAAGAAAGTGATGTATTATCATTTCTTTTGTTTGCATTTTTACCTGCAAAAAATGCGATCAAACGCGTGGGGTACATTTATACCCCAGTGCAACATTCTAGGGTGGAAAACGCAAGTGCAACGTTCTAGGGTTAAGAATGTAATAGACATTTCCACAATTATATTGAACATAATCGGTCATGGTCATAGTTTGAAGAAATGAGAAAGGCACAATTGTACCGTTAGGTGGATTAAAACAGGTTTTTTCAGTGTATTTTTATCGAAAGTCTCTTGTTTTGTAATTCACGTAATGTGAAATACGTTCTCCAATGTGTTAGATGCATTTCATTTTATTGTATATGCATTGCTACTCGAGCGAAATAAGTGAATTTTCTTAATTTTGAATGTTTTGTGTTATTTACCGACAGCTCAACGAAAATGTGTTTGTTGATTACTAATACTACAAACGCTCCACAGGTAAGTACCAATTACTCCATTCTTTTAAATTTCGTCTCATTAATGTTCCATTCCTTGTGATAATACCTTCTTTTCGCGGGTACTGAAGCCCGCTTGATAGTTTTGACTAATGGGAAGGTATCTCCGACAACCAACATCCTTTCAGGCTTAATGGAGGTCGATTTGAATATTTCTCCGACGGCACAAATAATGCCGATGAGTCCCTGGGCTGGATGGTCTACTTCCGGATCAAAGATAAGCCTGTTAACATCATCGATAAATCGATGATATATGATCCAAGTAAACAACACTCGACCGTGTATGAAGAAGTATTTTGTCTACGTACCCGCCCTGGAAGGAGAGATTGATGGTGTAGTCTCTGAGAGGGGCCTTAATGTCGAAATATTGGCTCCTTCCAGAACTCGTTGCTTCAGTCTGTAAAAATTCTGGTTTGCAAGCAAAAATTGAGGAGTATAAGAAAATAATTTATTTTTTTCATCATTTCGAGATTTTCCTGGGGTCTTGAATTGTAGTCGTTGCAAAAATTGGGACTACACGTAACCGTTGTAGAAACAAGGCACGGTGTGGAAAATGCGGAAAAAAATCATGAAAAGTTTTCCTTCTGTGGAAAAACTCCTAATGAACTGTCTACATAAGTGACCCTTGATGGATGCTTTTACAAAACCGAAATAAGTGGCTCCTGGTCTCGGAAAATCCACATGGGCCATCCAAAACTTATTTCAGTCCTATTATTTTCCTATGTTTTACACAATGCATTTGCATTATGTAAAACCTTGTAAACTTCCGACGTAGATCTTCCACAATTTTTACATTATTCAGCAGGGCCGATAAAACACTATGGAGGAGCGTTTTAGGGATAAAAACGGGCAATTACTTCCATCGGATTAGCCTTTGCTCAGTACCAGGGGCTCTATTCTCACAGTCACGTAACTTTGTGACTAGAAGGAAAGTTTCGTCTAGTCAATAGGTGACGTGACTATGAGGAATACAAGCTGTCGCTTGTTAAATCCGTATCAAAGGCAAAGGCTCAGCTGGTTCTAGAAGACTTCAACTCCCACGGTATGAGGTTATCTTCACGATGGTAACCGATCTATCGTACTGCATGATATTCGCGACAATTTCAATAAGATCATCTGGAATACGGTAGAAATGACACAAATGCGTACTCCACTAGCGCCGTCAAGCGCGTTAGATTTATCGTTATATTCGACCTCGCTACAATTAGCGTGACCATTGCATCCACTAAATCAGAAACAATCGAATCAGAACACGAAATTCCTCCGGTGGAAGCGTACAACGTTTTGACTGGTTGGATTCTTTACACTGCGCTTATCGGTCAGACGAAACGAGAACCCGGAGCGAACAACCATGGAGGGTCTCCCACTCAGAATTGTACGCGAAAAGTTCCTATAAGGACTGTTTGAACGTCGTATCGTCTGAATTTTACCGAATATACGCGACGTTAGAAACGCAAATGAAAAACTTGAAGAAAGCTGAAAAACGCGGTTATTGGCTCCGGTTCGTCGACGGATTAACGAGAGAAACAATATCTGGTCTGGTGGCTAGGCCCTATGTTGTGTATTCGATTCAACATTTGATCGGAATACAAGGAACCAAGAATTCTCTTCTGGCGACAACAGATCCACATTCAAACGTTAGACGTATTGCGATGAAATGATAATACTGTATATAAACGTAATGATTGTTCTTTAAACACACTAATTTATCTGACAGCAAAAATGCTCGCACTAAGCATTGCAGTGCGCATATCATCGTAATGTTCATCAGATGATGAGAGCTATGAATAGCTTCTATACTAATTATTATGACAGTAATGGCGAGGGCGATCATAAAAGAGGCTGTGGTGCAAATATTCTCCCCATAAAACTTATGGTTTTATAATTACCTATCAATGACCATGCCCACATTGTAACAGTTCCAAGGAGGCTCCCATTCGATAGAGCATGGAAAGCCTCCTCCTCCTTGTTTTTCTTGGTAAAAATATGGGAGTTCCGGAGTGCTTCATCTGAAAAATCATACCAGATTACCGGATACAAATATTAGTTTTAGTTGTCTCGTATTGCTCCATTCCGGGTAATGAGAAAGGGGACACTTAGATTAGCATGTTAATGAGAAGACGAACACTTAGGCATTAGAAGGTGATATTTACGCGATACGATCGCGTATCTTCAACGATTTTTTCAGTATTTCTTGTCAAAGGACTCTCAAAAATTGGCAAATTTCGTGGGACGATGAATGTTTAGGAATCCCAAGGGCATCAACAAACCTTGGTTAAAGGGGATGGATGAAGGTCGCAACTTTCTTCGCTTGATATCTCGAGTCATGTCCAATCATTATTCATTGAATGCGCATCTCCGGCGTATTGGGATCGTGGAGAGCAATCTCTGCGCTTGTGGTGTCGGGCATCGCGATATTAAACATGTTGGCAGGTCGTGCGCCTAGTGTTCTAGCGCCAGATCTCCGTTAATCGAATCCATTCCAGCCCGAGATATTCTGGATATCCTCGATCTCTCCTATATATCCAGCGGATCTAAGGAGGCAAGTGGACAGCTCATGACACCCTGACAGTGATCTTCCATTTGCTAAAAAGCTGCAAGCTTTTTTTATTTAGGTGCAAGAAATTTGCACCTAAATAAAAATATGAAACTGTTATGCATCGAGAATTTAAGACGCATGCATTGTGTGCACGGGGCACATACGTAGTTAATCTCAACTTTGATTTGTTCTAAACTTTCGAGTGGGTAATTCCCCCCTCGGCAATTTTCGAATTGGTAGTATTACCCATACTACCTACGTGTTCCATAGTTCCTGTTAGTGCATTAGCCCAGGGGTTAGCGTTTCGACTTCGTTTTCTTCAGAACTATGGCATTGGATTACTGCATCAGGCTGACGCTAGTCCAAAATTGGAAACACTATTTGTTAACGCACTAACCGATTCCCAACTTAAGATGTCCCAATTCAGTAAACGGAAGGGCGGCTACACGGGTTAAACTAGATGCTGGCGTTCGGTAGGCTATTGAAACTTTGTTCTAGGCTACTCGCCGTAACTTGCCGATTACTGTAAAATTTGGTCTACAATTGCAGTTTGCCAACGAACGAAATCAGCCTGACTCCATCACCGACTCCCATCTGTTTGCCATGGAACTTGGATGTTATGGCGGCGACCTTTCCCGGTCAGGTAAAGCTAAGGAGGGTATATGTACTCCCGAAGCTACTCGAGATACTGCGCACCCTGAGTTTGATCCACCATTGCACCCTGCCAACAGACGTAATCAGGTCAACTCCGTCACCGCCCCCCCTCGTCTACCACATAACTTGAAGGACACGACATCAACCTTTTTCGGTCAGATAACAACGCTCTAAACAAGTCAGACCAACTCGAAGGACATGGAATTCCTGTATCCGTTTTCTCAGGTAAATACAATGAATGTATATGTCCTTCCGAAATAGGACATGCAGATGCTGCCCCCGTTGAAAGCCCACCCCAATTACAGGCATTTGCTTCCACCACCACTCGATCTACCACCGTTCAACCGTCAGGAGAAATTTTGCAGGGACATCTCAAAATCTACTACCAGAACGTGAGAGGGCTACGCACAAAAATTGATGAGCTGTTCATCGCTGCTTCGGATGTTGATCATGATGTTATTGTTCTGACCAAATGATCAAATCAACTCGCTCCAATTATTTGGATCAAGGTACTCGGTATATCGTAACGATCGCGATCCTAATAGTGCAGGAAAGAAACGTGGTGGTGGTGTGCTCATTGCAGTTTCCAACCGACTCTCATCCAAACACAAAAATGACACTCACAATCTCGAACAACTCTGGGTAAATATCTGTGGCCCCTATACTAATCTCTGTGTGGGTGTTGTATATATTCCCCCCGATTCCGCAAGTGATGTAGAAATTATTCAGAAGCACATAGACTCCGCACTTGACATTGCAACTTCCATTGAACCCAACACGGCACATCTACTATTTGGTGATTACAACCAGCCTAGACTTCTTTGGAAGAGCATTCCCTTCGGGTATGCTTTCCCAGACCCTTCTGAATCAACCTTTTCGAAGGCGAGTACTATCTTACTTGATGGAATGTCTGTACTGAACATGCGACAAATGTCTACAGTGAATAATAGACGAAATCGAATTCTGGACCTCCTCTTTTTAAATGAAGAAGCTTCAATGAACTGTACCGTATCAGAGGCACTTGAGCCTTTATTTGCTGTAGACGCACATCATCCTCCACTTCTGGCAACGCAGATTTGTCCGCAGCTGGTTCTCTATGACGGATGTCAGGCAGTTCAACTTTTCGAAGACTGACTTCTCTAGGCTTCATAGCTCACTACAAACAATCGACTGGGAGACTTTCTTGAGTTTCGCGATCGATGTAGATGCTGCCGTAGAAAAACTCTCACTGGTGTTAAAACAGCTTTTCAGTATACATGTGCCCAGGGATCCCAACGATACCGATAAACTACATTTTTTTCGGTATATTTACATTTGCACAAGCCGTACAGCGCTACAGCGACGCATCACTACAGCTCTTGCCAGAACGGTAACCAAACCGAGTACATTTTCCCGTAGAGCAGTAGAATACATTTTTGTTTTGCTGCTGTACTCCGATGGTTCGGCGAGAGTGTGGCGTAGTAAAGTTTGTTCTCTCGCTTTGTACACTTTTCTCTGCGTAGTCAAAGGGAGAGGCCCGCACACGAAAGCGTTGATGCCGGTCGTGGCGTAAACGAACCGCATTTATTGTCGTCGTTTGTGATTGAAAATATTGAATAGATAAAAAAAAATTAAAAAGTGTAAAATAAGGAAAGAGAAGCTGTACCGCTCGCGTCTGGTGGCTGTACCGGGGGCAGTATTTTTTGTCATGTTACTTACTGCTTTGCTTACAGACTGCCGTACAGCGCTGGGCGTCCTGCACTAGCGAACGACAGCAGCGTAAAAAGAGAAATGAGAATGTAGGCAGAAAAATTACAGCCGCAGAAAAGGTAGGCATTTTGCATCCTTGCATGTGCCTGCACCTCGTCCCCGAACAAAACCACCATGGTCCAACAACCGGCTACGTAAACTGAAAAGATTGCGAGCTGCTGCGCTTCGACATTACACTATTCGAAGAAACCCGATCACATCACAAAAAGGGAGTTCACTATAGCCAGTAACAGCTCCAAAACATATGATCGCTTTATCTACTCAAGACACGTAGCACAAACCCAATCGAACCTAAAACGAAACCCAAAACAGTTTTGGTCCTTTGTAAATGGGAAACCTAAAGAAAATGGGCCTCCTTCCAGTATGTTCCTCGCAAGTGGTACGTCCAATACTCCCAGCGATATCTGTAACTTGTTCGCAAAACATTTCTCGAGTGTGTTTAAAAATGAATCGGCTAGCTCAACTCAGGTGGACTGTGGCCTTCAAGATGTCCCTCGCGATGTAATCAATTTTGGAAATATTCAATTTACTGACGAAGACATTCTAGCTGCCATAAGTAAGTTAAAGTCTTCTACGACGGTGGGGCCAGATGGGATTCCTTCCATTATTCTAAAAAAATGCGCAAGTGCATTGTGTACACCTTTACGACTAATCTTCAACCAATCACTGTCGCAATCAGTGTTTTCCGTGTGTTGGAAAAAATCAGTAATGTTTCCCGTTTTTAAAAAAGGTGATAAGCAAAATATTGCGAACTATCGTGGCATAACCTCGCTCTGCGCAGGATCAAAGTTGTTTGAGATCCTAGTAGAAAATATGCTCTTTCGTGAGACCAAAGCATACATATCGAAGGACAGGTCAACAACCACCAATCTAGCCCAATTTACATCGTACTGTATTAAAAACATCGAAGATGGGTCACATGTAGACACTATTTACACTGATCTTAAAGCTGCCTTTGATCGTGTAGACCACTCTCTTCTTCTGGCAAAGATCGAGCGGCTGGGTGCTCCATCAAATTTTACAGGATGGCTTAAATCATATCTCGTAGATCGTTCTCGGTCTGTGCAATTAGGAAGTAACGTGTCATATAGCTTCATCAACTTATCGGGTGTACCTCAAGGGAGCAATCTCGGACCGTTGCTTTTTACTTTATTCTTCAACGACGTTTGCTATGTTATACCCACAGGGTGTAAACTCATATATGCTGATGATCTCAAACTCTTTCTCATTGTGCGGTCAATAGAGGACTGCATCGAACTTCAGCGACATCTAGATGCTTTCTGTAACTGGTGTAATCGCAACTTGTTGGCTCTCAGTGTGTCCAAATGCTCTACAATATCTTTCACGCGCAGAAAAAATCAAATTCTCTGGAGCTACAACATCGCCGGTCAATTGCTAGAGAGAGAGTGTCAGTTATCAGAGACCTTGGTGTACTCCTGGACTCGCAACTGACATTCAGAAACCATTACTCTCACGTTATAGCACAGGGAAATAGAAACCTTGGCTTCATAATAAGAATAGCCAACGAGTTTATTGATCCATATTGTCTGCGGGCATTGTATTTTTCACTTGTTCGGTCTGTCCTGGAAGCTTCCACAGCCATTTGGTGTCCTTATACGAGCATTTGGACTAACAGAATTGAAGCAGTACAACCAAGATTCCTCCGCTTTGGTCTTAGAACTTTGCCGTGGCGTAACCCAACAGAGCTACCACCATACATTGATCGCTGTCGTCTGTTCGGTATGGAAACTCTGGCAAAAAGACGAAATACCCCGAGATGCCCCAAATATTCTCTCACAAATCAACTTCAACGTACCCCCCAGAAACCTTAGATCACGTAACTTTTTAAGACTCGACTTTCAGCGCACCGGTCAGAACGAACCCATAAGGGGGATGTGTAATGTTTTCAATAGTGTGTATGACTATTTCGATTTTTATGTTTCTAGTTGTTTTCAAGAATAGACTTAGGAGATTGACTTAGCTTATAAGATTATGTGAAAATATTTCTGTAATGTTATTAAAATGTTATATACCTTGTATGTAATTTTGTTAATTTGTAATGTCAGTTCATTGTTATTGTAGAAAAACATGCGAAAAGATTATGGGTTTTTACGCGCATTCGAGGTCTGCTTCTGAAGTGAACCTTGAAATGGGCTTTTCCCATACAACAACATTAAATTTCATGTAGACCAAAATGGGTCAGATGAAAAATGAAAATAAATAAGAAATAAATAAATAAAAGTAGTGTGGCAAGGCCTAGTTTTTTGTGTATATAGCTTCACACACCAAAAAATAATGAAATTTGAACGACATGTAAATCAATACGAATGTAAACAGACAAAGATTGAATCAAAAATTTGATTGAAAATTACGTTAAAAGCGATTGGAGCATCAAACAGCATACAATTTTACACTTTCATTCATATAATATTACATGTCATTCATTTTACAGCAGTATTCGAGTAAAAATACATTGAAGTGCATTGGTTTTGCGTTTAAAGAAACTGCAATTTTCAATCCTCGTGTAAAATTATAATAAAATTAGTTGAAGAAAGCACGACAAGTTGTGTGTATTTGTGGTGGAACTTAAATTTACATTTATATTCATGCTCCAAATATGTGCATGAAAATAAACTTGAAATTACAAAATATTTTTTTCATTATTAGGGGCTTTAGAATATCTGGTGCTGTATAAAAAAATGAGATATGAAACAAAGAAATAAAAACAATCCAAATTAACGCCCAACATTTCTTTCCGTGCGGCTTGGCCTGCGTCGGCTGCTGCATCGGCTGTTACCTTTCGTGCCCACCTTGCTCGGACCGATTATCCCGGAGTCAATCAGTGTCGGCGTTCGCTTCCCTCCGCCTCCATCACCACCTCCTCCTCCGCCACCATCTTCCGCTTGGCAAACTGCGATTACAAGCGTCGTCACGATCAACGCTGCGAAAGAGAAAAGAAGAAAAAACACAAATCAATACTCGATTAGATAATCCGTTTAACACCTGAGACCTGATTCAACGCTGAATTTAGGCCACTACCGAATGCACCTCGCGACGAGGGGTAAACGCCACTAACTTGCTGAAAACAGAAAAAAAACAACGCTGCAGGTGCCGGACCTCGAGGCCGGACTAACCGGCGCTCGGCTTAGCTCCTCGGTTATTGAAAAATATCAGCGATTATCTAATCGATCAAGCATGGCGTTTTTGCGTTTTTCCTTCGCACATCGACGCATATTTGCTGGCATAGCCTTTCTACGCTATCTACCTCATTATCCGCCTCACCACACTACCGGCTTACGGCGTCGTAAGCGTGCGAGGCGTTCATTCATGCCATTCATTCACATGCCCGCGAACGGAACCATGCGGAAATACTCCACTAAGCCTGGGCGTGGCTTGTCAGGCAACCGAGTCCACCGTACAAACGTACAAAGAAATTATTGGCAGCAGCAGCTCCAACGGAACGAAATAATTGCAGGGGTGAAACAAAACTGTCGGTAGTAGAATCACCGGAGCACAAAAAAAAACTATTGTTTACAAATAGTCCGTAAATGGCGTATAATGGTTGCGCTATCACAACAAATAAACCCTTGGCATTGCTACGCGGCCTACGTCGCCGCACCGGCAATGATACGCAGCGCGTTCAATGGCAATGCGATCAATTCGCGGATCAAAGCCCTATGGACAACGCGCTCACAGGCGCACGGAGTAGGCGCAGACAGGCCGTTTGGTGTGGCTTTTGTTATTCGCCCAAAGAAAGGAAGTCAGGCTCGGTAACGAGCTAGCTAGCTGACAGGGAGAAAGTGACTTATGCGACCCTGCCAGTCTGTCAGATTTGCACGATGGTTATGCAACTTTGTGGGTGTATCCGCCTGTAGCATGGACAAACGGAAAAAAATAGCGATTTTATTCATTTTTATTTGCTGTCGGCCTTTGTCCGCACTGAGTGCCTATCGCCGATGTCAGAGAGGGACAACCAGAAGGACCCTCTACATATCAGCCCATCAACACATGGACCGGGCCCAAAAGCTTTACTTCCCTTCCGAAGGAATATTTTTCGCCCCAAAAAAAACTTTTCGCCCCAGAAAATCTCGCCTGGGAATGAACTCAGACCTACTGGGAAGAGAAGCGATTACGCTTATCATTAAACCACTAGCGCCGTAAATTTGATCTGTACTAAAAGCAATATCTCTGCTTATTCCTAAAAAGCTCAACAATAAAAATAACTAGGGTGAAAATATAATTTTTTTTTTGTTTAGGCAAAGCGAAAATTCGGATTGAGTGCAGTTTTCTTCGTTGCTCTGAATTATTTATTCAAATGAGTCGGATGAATATAAGAACTAAGATGGATTCGTTACCTCTCCCATTATTCAGTGTCACGGTAAAATAATCAACACAGAAGTAAAAAAAATGTAAAAATGTACTCACACTAAAAAAGCTTGAAGAGTTTAAGCTCATGATCATTAAATTGCATTACCTTTCTCAGAATCCAAACTGATTCACCGAACCCTTCAAGGCCATTCATCAAACGAGAGTCATTGACCTTCAGAAACGTCTTCGTGGAACTGAAACATCCCGTTAAATCACGTTAATTAGGCAAGAGTAGAACCGGACGGACAATAGCTACAACACGACGACCGCTGCATCAAACAACCGAAAATCCAAAGAACCGGTTTTCTCTTCAACTGCGTCAGCGTCGGCTAAAATCGAGAGTTCCCTGCCATCAGATAATATGTATACCGCAGCATTGGCCCGGCGCAACCTTTGAAGCTGTTGTTTCGTGACGAACGATAATGACAGAATAGATACATGAGCCCAGGTAGAGGAAGGGGAAGGTGTGACTTTTCGAAGAAAATGTAAATAGCGAAAGAAAGCAAAAGTAAAGTTCCGTGTCAAGGTAACGGACGATGGATGGCCAGTCTGATGGAACGGTGGCGGTCATAATGCAATGGTGACGCAGTAGGCGAGGCGAGGCGCAGCATCATAAAAGCAGCTGATGATGATTTCATCTCCGTGCCAGCTAATGTATTTATGGATTTATTTGTTGCTGTTTGCATTTGTTCAAGGTAATATATCGCCGCAAAAAGGGGTTTCGTCGCCGGTGCCGCTGAAGTTAATTGGTCATAAATGATCGGAAGCTTTTTTAGATTGTTTCATCAGCCGGCGGTTTGTTATGATTATCCTCTCGGCTGTGAAGTAATATTTTTGAGATGGCTGCAGACCCGTTTGATTTTAAGAAGCCTAACAGGTCAATAATTTTGGATTATCTGAAACTGTAATCCAGAAACACTAGCTTGATATAACATTCCATTGCAGAACCTGACTTTCTTTTTCGACAGACTTCGCAGCCGATTCTTAGTGCACAGAACAATTACAGGATTAGTGCTACCAAGAACAAATAATAAGGACGTGAAACGTACGAAGAACGTCTCGAAAATCTACAATGAGGCTTCGGTCTCTTCAGAATTGACCGCACTCACCGCCTGATGGTGCCTTAAAACAGACAATCATCAACGCATGCTGTGAAGTTCTCATAGTTACTGTAGTAGCCTTAGTTACGTGTATTATTCAAAACAAGAAAATTTGGGCGGATGAACAAGAAATGGTAAGAACCCAATATTTGAAATTCTTTTTTGGACCGCTTTCAATATTTTCATATTTTACAGCAGGGTTGCCAAAATTAGATTTGTAATTTTGTCCTAAAAATCTTTTCATCTGTATTTACTTCTTGAAAAATCTGTGTCTATATCTGTATCGAATCAGTTGAGTCGTTTAACTTTTTGCTGGAATATCTATCGAAAATATTAATTCCTGTGGTTTAAATCAGTCAAGCAAGGACCTGTTTACATTTTCGTAAATATAAAACACTACAAACCGTTCTGATATTTTACATCCAGAAACTTGAACTTTATCGATGTGCACAATGAAAAAATAATTTTCTTCTTCATTTAATGACTTTTTTGATATATAATTATATACATTAATTCGACCAATGCAGTTGTCGACTTTTCGTACTTCAAACTGAGAATTTTCAAAGTCACAGAGCATTACAATTAACGTTTCTGGGAGTAGAATTCAGCCAGGCGTTTACTGGGTGCTAACCCGAGTATATTACATACCTTCACCTTTCTGAGTGAGCGACCACTCTCAAAAGTGGAGATATATTTTAATATGGAGAGCTAAGCTGAGAGACAGAGAAGAAGTATTACTGAAACTGAAAATAATATTTCTAAAAATAATTTTTGTAACATCATTTCTCAAAAATCTGTATATCTGTACTTATACACAAAAATCTGTATATATGTACATACAGATTCTTGGTATGAAAATGGCTGAAAAATCCGTAAAAATACAGATTATTCTGTATCTTTGGTAACACTGTTTTACAGGTTGTTCGGTTATAAGCTGAACACTGTCGAACATCAACGACCGTTGAAAACTATTTCCGGACTTTTAAGACGATGTTGGTCACCCCAACCGATAGATACACCTAATTCAAACCGATGAACAGATCGTCGCTGTTGTGGTATCTTATGACAAGCGCCATTTAGCACATTTCGAGAAAAACGATTTTTAAAGTTTGAGATTGAATATCTTGAAACTTATAAATGGTATAAACAATCCAAAGAAGACAATTGATGCTTCTATCTATTCTGCATTAGTCTCACAAATATTACGAAGATCGGTTGACTATGTTGCGAGTTTATACTATGAATGTAAACAAAAGTCGCACTCACACGTGTCGTAGGCGTGTATTGATGACAAAATTTATATGACGTGTCATAATCGTGCATGGAAAATTTTCCATAGAAAAAAATCATCAATTTTTAACTTTTATTCATATTTTTGCGTTCATATGGTCTATAAACAATCGGTGAAATGCATTTTGAAGGAAATGAGTCAGGGAATCTAGAAAAAGTTGTTATTTTTGATTACAGTGTTGCCAAGTATGCTTTATTTCCAGTTTAAAACTAAAACTGTGTTTTTCTCACAACTTGTGTAATTTTCTTTTGAAAATGTTTATGCCATTGCATTCCTCAGACATTTTCACACATAAAAACATTTAAAACTTCAATATAACTTGAGCAAATCTCTAGATACATACAGTGATTTGAAGCAAAAAACTCACAATTTCTCATCATGTTTCTCGCTATATCTAAGTAACCAAGTAGAATTTCAAAATTCTGAAAACGCCACTTTGTAGAGATTTTTCAAACAAGTAATCTGGCATATCTAACTCAGTTTACCCCAAAATGACGTTTGTCATAAGATAGCACAGCAGCGACGAGATGGAATGCAAGCGAAAAATGTCCAGTCAGATAAACTGCGCTTAGTCGTAACTGATTTGAAACAGCGCCCAAGTAGCAATTTTTGTTTCAGTAACTATTTCATAACCAGTTGGTAACAAAAAATAGGTGCTGTTGCAACTGACATCTAACTTCCTGCGCGACCCAAAAAGCGCTGTTTTAGGCCGATTTTCAACATAATTATGATTGAGCAAAACTGTAAAAACTAGTTCCCGTTTCGTTGCAATAGCGATTTGAGAATAACTAAATGAAATCATATTGTTGTCAATATGTTGAATGCAGATCGCAACAAGATTACTTAATGATACCTTTTTGTCGTTCACCTGAACTTTCAATCGCAACTGAAAAGTAACATATTTTCATGTAAATAGTTAAGATTATGTTACCAGTGGAAATGAAAATGAAGACAAAGTCAAAATACAAGTTGATTATTTAAATATGAACAGTACCGTCATTCTTCATATCAAAAATTGCCAATGAAGCCTCAAATTTTACTGCGCATCAGAGTCTATCGAGTGATATTTCATTCCACTTCTTGTTATTTCACGCGCTCTTGGTGAAACCAAATAATAAATAGTATTTAAAAAAAATTTCAAGGGGAAATCCGAATCATATTAGAAATTCAATGTTATTCAATAAAACACACACTAATCATAGATCAGGGACATAAATTGCTGTAACGGTAAACTTTTATAAATGTTCGCAAGCCGGTTGAGGTTTTATTTCCAATACAATAGAAAATGAAGCATTTAAGCAACATGGCTTTCAAGCCATCCAGGGCCAAATTTAGGATGTGATTTCGGTGAATACGAAACAATACGGTTTTCGACCAAATTTTTATCAATGAGCAAAGCTTTTAATTTGTAAACAACTATTATTCCAGCATACGTTTTGCCTCCATCGAACAATTTTCAGTTCACATCAAAATATACCTTTCCTTAATGTGACCCTGTACTATACTATTCTTGCTGAAAACGTTCTAGTCGTATTCTTGTCATACGCACGTATCAGGCACATGTCATGGTTATACCTTGAATCACAAACTCACACGTATTTATGAAAGGCATTCGCAACACTGAATTGACCAATTCATAACTAAAGTCCAGCAAAATAATAATTAAGTTGTATTTTTGTTTGCATTACGTTGCGAAAATTCACCGATGACACTTCATGCGCTACACTTCATATTATACAGGCGTCGAACTGTACGGTGGCGCCAACTAGCATTAATACCAATAGTTGAACTATTGGGTTATACTCCTATGCGAAGCACAGGAAAATATTATTTCAAGACACAATAAAAATAAAGTATTTCCACTAAAATAGGAGCTATTTTAAACCAACGGCAAATCAAATGTATTTATACTTGCGAATCTTTCAAAAATGAATGGATAGGGATAAGGACTCAATGGTTATAGGAACTGAAATTGGTAATAACGCAACCAGTGTTACACATATGTTTCGTTAGTGGACCACGAAATAACAAATTGAATAATAAATTTAGTCGCAACTTTGATATTTGTCCAAAAAATAGGAACTGAGAGTATTCGATTGCTGCAATATTTTTCTTCTTAGTAATACATTTATCGATAAAGGGTGCTTTCAACGTTTTATTTTTATTTTGGATTATTTGAAGGCTGAGTTGGCATGTGATCATCAATTTTTTCATTATTTCAGTTTTCGTTATCTTCTGAATCATTACAAATGGCAGTCCGTTGAACCAAGCTTTCCCTAGTTCACCAAGTTCCACCGTATTCAATTATGGCATCTAGCGCATCAGTTGTTGAGATTATGAGAGACATAAATTCGCGCAAGAGCAGGCGGTCAATCGACATTACTATTTATCAATATGATTCATCTTTCGAACTTGGTTTCAATTAATCGATGGTCGGCCGTATGACTTATTATACCACTAAAACTGAAACTAAAGGTGTTGCAAGCCTTGTACGGCAACATTTGGAAACAAGCAGTTCTCTACTTAATTTTTGACACAAAATTTATAGGATGCCACGGAGTTTCTGGGATATCTTCAAGCCACTCATCATACCGACAACATCGTTTTGTTTTTCATACCCATTTAACCAAAAATTAGCCTCGTCTAAAGAAGTAATTGTTTTATGTAAAATATCAAAATTCGAGAACGTAGTTCAAGCGTAGCGTAGCGGACTTTTTGTTGGGAAAAGCTTACTCAAGTGAACGAATGGGGAGTGGGTCTAAAAATGCTGGAATTTTGTCTGCACGGTTTGTTGACGGTCCCTTTTCGGGTGGCGTTATCAAGAAACTTTTGCATTCATAGACAAAATGTCATTCAGCAAAACAATTACAAACAAAAATATTTTGAAAATTAACATATCATGGACTAGTATTTTCAGACGCTTCACATATTAAACAAGGAATTTTCTAAAGAGTATTACTCCTAAGATCACGTTATTTTGTTTTCGGAAGGTACTCTAGGGCCCATATTATTGGCTCGAATCAAAACTCGTCGAAATGTCAATTGACGATAGGGTCATCCGGAGTGTTCATTTGTGTTTACATTTTGCTAGCGTTGCCATTTTTATTTTGTGTCCACCACCCAATGTGGCTACGCCACATCGCTTTTGCGCGTGCTGCCCGACTTCGCTACCGCTCAGTCGGACTTAAACTAGGGATAGCCCCTATGTTTGAGTAAGCCGGGCAAACGAATGAATCACAGGCACAGACTAACAGACATAACAGTCAAAAACAAAGCTTCGCCCGCTTCAACGGTCATTTTAAATACATTTGTAGTTGGGACTGTGGCCACATTTGAAATTATGGCGCCACTGACATATGAACAAGCATATGGGGGATAGACCACTAGTGAAAAATTGTTCCCAAACCAGAGGGGTAACCCACCAGTGAATGAGTGTTTGGGACTGAATAAAAGGTGGAGCTAGTGTTCTGGGAAAATTGTCGGATCGATGTTTTTTGAGGGAATTCCCTCATAGTGTTATGTCTGTTAGTCTGTGTCACAGGTTCGCTTGCTTCCGACGGCGGGTCGGTGGCCACCTCGCCCGGCAGATCCTCAGCGGCTTGGCGCCGCTTCTGTTCCTAGGCCTCGGATATGCGGCTAAGCCGCATCGGAATTGTACCCCTTAAACGTTCTAACTAGAATCGGTTGTATCACCGGAGCCGGAATACGACTTAGAACCAGCCAGCATTCCGGCTGAGCTTAACTGGGAAGTTTAGTAAAATTTCATCTGGAAATAAAAATTTTCTGGCAACGCTCCAGCACCCCGTTGAATTCTAACGATTTCACCACCTGGGCGCCAGGTTGACGATATGAAATGAACTTTGTTTACTTTCGACAAGCTTTGATTCGAGCCAACAACATCCAGCCAGATTTTCTTGAAAATTGAAGCAACAATTTTTCAGGCCTTTGTTTGATTTGGACTCTTTAACATATGAATGCAGAGTTGCCATTGTGCCAGAAAGATCTGCACAGATATACTTTTATAAGTTCATTAGATAGAAAGGAAAAATCCTTTTACTACGTCAGATGTATAAATAATGTAATTTCTAAAGCACAACTTACCAAATACACGAGTTAGTTAAGTTAATGTCGTGCCCTATCGAGAGAATATATTGATTCCAGCATATTTTGTGAGAGAATATCGCGTATACCCCTTTAAGATATCACATGCAAATATTTCATAAATAGTTTTAAAGTTTATGTTAACCAGAATATTAAGCACCCAATTTCGCCAGATAATTTAGTCTTGATTTTGTAATATTCAGTCTAAAAAGAGTTGGTAATCACAGCATAATTGGTATGTAAGTAATGTATCTGCCTGTAAAAAAATTCAAATTAACTCGCGATATGAGATGCAATGAAATTGGAATTAAGTGATATATCGTGATCAAACATCTGCATATATAAGCAATATTTTCCTCGTACAAAGTAGCGAATTATATCACGTAATGACATCCGCAAGTATATTGCGGTTATGCAAAATAATTTGGTTAAATATATGATAAAAGAAGAATGTCATCGCCAAAAATCGACATTTCAGATAAGTAGAAGATACATTAGAGAAGAGAGTGCCGCTTGACGACTAAGAAGTTCAAGGTTCGAGTCTGGATGGAAGACTAAATATGTCGGATGTAAGAGGAACAAATGCAAAAATAATGTGTGCACAGCTTCCAAGTTAAAGACAAAAGAGCACCACGCCATGGGTTTTGGAACTAATTTAGTTTTTTTTTTGTTTTTTGGCACTGAAAAGAAATACGGTGTAAATCGTATAAAACATCGAAAAACATCGTAATTATAACTGACACACATCGCATATATTGCTAAAGTAATTCGTTTATAATGTTCCTTTGTATCGCAAATATGAGATTTTAAAATCACAATGAGTATTTGAATTACTCGACATGTAGTAATTCGCATAAACTTATTTTTTACATCTTATATGGTAGAACTTTTTTTCATAATGCATATATATCGCCTCCACTTTTGCACTCATATCGCGCATTTGAAGCACCTTGTGCGATTTAATGTTCACGCATTAATGTACGCACAATGCGATCATAGATTGTGATATAAGTGTAAAATGGTTGTCTGGGTGCCAATAGTGGACAATATATTCGAAAACTGTTTGATTGGCAATAAGAAATCTGGACCTGCGAATGGAAGTAATTCTATGACCATTTCAAATCTGTAGCCTCTGCATTATTACGATTGTGATGGTTTATATGGGAAATTCCTATGTATCCTTTCCAACAAACCTATAACTCCGGAACCAAAAGTCAGAATCGACTAAAATTCAATAGCAGTCAATGGGATTACTGCATCTTTCATTTGAAATCAAGTTTGTAAAGCGAATCGATCAAGAATTCGATGGGAAATAGGTGTGATAATCGCTTAAGAACTTGGTGAGTTCCCCGGGGCATCAAGAACCGTCATAAGTGGACAGTGTGGTCAAAACTACTTTGATTGATCTCTAGTGATCTAGTTCGCAAATACAAGCAATGTTACCATAAAACGGGGTATCTTTGATCACCGGGGTAAGTTTGATCAAATGAGACTTTTTTCAGTAACGTACGATAAGATGATTCCTTTTAACAAAATCATTGAGACAAAATACAAACTACATTCTAAACATGTTCAGCATCTTCCGGCAACGATAATTTCGTCATTTAATGAACCTTTTATAAACACAAATTCAAATTGAAAATGATACAACTTTCATGCATCGTTTCATTCTGTTCAAACAATTCCTTGTATATTAATGAAATCAATAAACTTCAACTGAACTGATCACTTTTTAGAAACCGTAAATATTTTCGTCGAATATTTTTTTTTGTTGTAAAAATCCAAGAATTTTATTTTATTTTTTTAAAAGCTCGATAAAAGTCAGCTGTATCCTTCTGGGCAATTTTATTCTCTCTTGAGACGTCACAATATCAAGCCAAGAAATTTACACAACATTTGAAACGTTATTTCTCATTTCGATACACATATTTTGCTGATCAAAGTTACCCCGAAAACTACAAATGAAAATTTACAACAAATTTATTTTATTTTTATAATAAAACGAAATAAATTACCAAACAATTTGGACGTTTTCAATCTATGAGTACCAGTACTTGTTTAAAAAATGCAAACAGTTACATCTACCTGAATTAAAGAAAGTTATTCGAAAATCTGTTGAAAAATTAATCAATGTGACCCCGTTTTACGGTACATCCATTTTCATATGAATTACATTACATTACATTACATTACAATTAAAAGGAATTTTATCTGCCTATAACTTTTATGAGCAAGAAAAGATGTCTCCACATGAGCGCCGTCAGAGTCAAAGTCTTTCTGAGCCAAGAGAGCATAATGGTTTGTCGTAGAGAGTGAGACAGCTCATTTTAGAATTTCCGCAAATAAGTACTTAGAGCGTCATTTAAGGGAATGCTTCAGATTACTCGGGCGCCAATTGAACGCGGGACCTGGTAATAGATCATGCGAACTTTCCCTGTAACAGGTATACTTTTCAGCATTTCAAGTGCAAGAGTCATACTCATGATTTTCTGCACAATTGTCACACCGAGCCCCCTAAAGCTACGTAGTAGTCCTTCATAAAAGACATGTCGGCAGCAACGTCATTTGCTTGTTTTAGACGGAATATTACAGCTTATCTGAACATTCAAGATATCTGTCATTGCTGGATATTTTTGCGTCATTTTTTTCCGAAATATTCAGAATAATTGGTGGATTATCTTTGATCCGAAGGAAGACCATATATCGTCCGAGTGTATGATTTGAAACGGGAAGTCGGAGTCTTTGATGACGGGCCTATTTTACCATCAGCTGGGTCTTGTAAGGAGAGTTTATTCATACACGGGCCAGAGCCAAACGCAAAAAGAAAACTTCAAGAATACAGAGAAGAGATAGAAACTAGGGGACAATATAATAAAATGAAAAGCAAGTCAGAAGTGATGCAAATCTTCTTTTCTTAGCAACTGACATGAAAAATTTGTAAAAACCTTGATCAGCAACAGATCATAAAAGCTTCTTGTTTCTGTTGCGACGAAATGATTTCAACCTCTTACGCTGGCGATGGCGGTTTAAGGGATGATCATGTGTGCGAGTGTCTCTACGGTAGGTGACAGTAAGATCAGATGATAATAATAATGCCGGTTGTCACGGTAAAGATAGATACGTCTACCTTTATCAGGACACATGTTAGTGAACTCGGGTGATTCGTAGTTATTCTGCCTAAGCTCGACCCTCATTAACAGAAGGCAAAGATTAAGCCCATACGATATTAAGCCTGTTCTAATGACCCTGCCACGTCTAGTTTTCCGATCTGTTTACTTCACATCCTTGCTCTCACTTGAGTACTATGGCTCTAAGTTTCATAACTTTCCCTACCCAGTAATCTCTAGCCAATTGAATGTCGTTAAAATGTAAAAAAGATAATAATAAGAATAGGAGGAAGAAGCAACAAACTGAAAGTGAGAGGTGAACTTAGCATACAATTTATTAACTATATCTCAACTTTTATATTCTATACCTGAACCTAAAGATCCGGCAAAGCCGAAGACATTTTTTGGAGTTCGAGGAGCAGGCAATAGGACTTATCATAACCAAGGACAGATAAATTGTAAGTCATGAAACTATTTTGGAATTAATGCAGCCTAAAATACAACGATGAGAAAAATTTATATTTGTAGCTTTAGCTAATTGATAAGAAACAATTCACCGTGTTTAAATAACTGCTGAAAGAACTTCTGTTAAATTCGTCCGATTGCAACCTACTCTCCCGAACAGTTTCATTTGCATGTGCCAAAAAGATGGGTGAGTATTGTCTGGGACATACTAGAATGTCGAGACGGAACTTGGACTGGGAATTAAACTCTAGCGATATGCACTGTTTAGAGATTACTCTTAAAAAGGTTTGTTCTAACCCGAGAAAGAGGCTAAGGTTAAAACATTTATAATCGAAACAAAATAAAAGTGTTCCATTTCTATGTACTCACTTAATTGTTCTTCGGAAGTCTAAATGAAAAAGAAAGCCATAGTAAACAACTAAGGGACGCAATACTGAGACTCCGCCAAGCGCGCCAGAAGACCACGCTGAGGCTCTATATCTAGGTACCCTATACCATCCATCCTAAATCTAGCCCAATAAAGGAGTGATGTACCCTGTTCTAATTAATGCTAGGATTAAGAGTTTTTCTTTTCATACCACCAACCAAGTTTGATAGGCATTTAGCGCCCCCACCAATTTGTATTTCTGAGCGAACCCTGATTAAGCTGATGACAGTCGAAACGCAAATTACATCACTAAGTTAGTTGTAGGTGTTAACGCGCGAATGTGGCAACAATTTTCCTCCAGCAAAGTGTTTCATATGTTTCATAATTATTTAATCTTGTCAGGATAATATTTCGAATCTGTTGGAATTGTATTGTATGAACATTATATTTATTCGCCGATACACATTTTATCATTGAACAAGTGCTCCACTGCTCGAATAGAGGTTCTAATTTTGAGGCCCCTGAAGTACACTACGGCCGTACGTTGCTGAAAAAACTCATGATATCCACTAAAGATGCATATGTACTTAGCATACGTAGCTTGAGCTTGAGCTTGTGCGACCCTTGGCTGCTACTCCGTTATCGATGTGGACTAGCTGAAGTTGCACAGGGTTTTTTAGATAATTATGCTTGGGAGTAGCGAAACATCTTTCAATGTGCAACTTCTGGTAATTATAAAGTGTTTATTGATCAATACCGGAGTCGGCCAGGCCCGAACGTAGATCGCGGAAGGAAAGGGAAGGAATGGTTAGTCCGATACTTGCTTTGCTACTGCGCACTCTACAAGTAGCACGGGAGGAGGATATTTGTTAGTAATAGGATTTTCGATTGATTGACACCGGTGTAGTGGAGTGCACTGTAACTGCACCGTTTTTGCACTTACTAGCAGAAGTGCAGAAAACTGGGTATGTTCCATTGACAGTTCTGCTAGAAAATGCAAAACCAGTGCACTCAACTACACCGCTGTCAATCAATCGAAAACCCCATAAGTATAGAAGTTAGATTCTACTTCTTCTTTACCGACGCTAGAGAGCTGACTCCACTAACTGGACTAGACATCGATCCATCAACTCATGGACAGGGGTCCAACGGCTTTACTTCCCTTCCGAAGGAAGACGTGACCACAGATTTTTTCACCTCAGAAAAATCTCAACGACCTCGGCTGGAATTGATCCCAGGCCAACTGTAATGAGTGGCGGTCACGCTTACCACTCAAACCACCGGTGCCGTGATGTCAGTTTAACGTGCTAGTTTTCGTAGTTGATAGTTTAGTGGTTTATTACTATGGAAGTCTATAGTCATAAATAGTAGGGATGTTGATTGAATCACGCTCACATATTTAAATAGTAGATTCTACAGTAATACAGAAATCTGCCGGAATTCTCATCTGTTAGATTCTGCGAAAAAAAAAATCAGAATCCTGGATCGAATTACCTCAGAATCCATATCGGCACTCCGAAAGAATACTGATTTAAATTATGTCAAAAAATGGAAAGAATTCAACCAAAATCCTGAGTAAGATTCCAATTTCCTGAAATTGCATTTACAGGTGGTAATAAAACAAATTTACGGAAGCTTACGATTAATATTTAACTCGATGTTCTGATGGAGAACAGAAAAAATGTTACTCCATCGCAAATGTTCCAATGAAATATCATTATTGGGACGAATATCATTGCTTTGAATATCCTTCGATCTTTCCATGAATTCGAATACTCGGAAACCAGTTCGAACTTAAACAACCAAACACAGACTCATCTGATCCGCGGCAATTCTCAAGGAAAGTGGAATCCCCATCGCTTACATAAGCACCCATACGCCCGAGACGGTGCGTAATTTCTGAAGGCCTTCTTTACGATTACGACGGCACACGTCAACACGGACACGACGGTAATCGCCAATGACCCACATGCAGGCCACCGACCGTCACAGCACACACACACACCGAAACACATTCGCCGGCTAGGTGCATCGCGACAGTCCCACGAATCGATTGGTAGATGCGCGCGCGCACCGTCCGTCCTCTTCGCCATCCTGACAGCCGAGTGCCGGCGCCTCAATGCATTCCCTTCGAGTTGAGCTCCGGTGTGCCGATATACCCCAGTCTCCATCCGAAGAAGTGGATTATGCAATGTAGTTGAGTAACTTTGGCAGGAGGCATTATTCACCACTGTCACGTCGTGTCCGGATTGTCGCAGCTTATTCACCGCGCACGCGATTGGCTAATTGGTTGAAATTCAGTGGTCTCTTCTGGAAGACCTTGCAGTTAGCGCTTACTTACGCGATCTTGCTGTGGATTAGGATTTCCCCACCTGGTAGCAGTAGGCACTGGCTACTTCAAACTGTCAGTTTACCTTCTTCCCACCCTTATGCGAATAGAGTCGTCACCTTTGTTCCATTTTGTTTGCAAGTCAACTGAGTGTAAAGACGCCATCAAATCTTGGGCAAAAAGCGAAAGTTTGATTGCAATTTAAATCAAATGACGAAGTTAGTCACCGCACCGTCGTCTGTCCGCGGGGTGTTTGTTGATAATCGCGCAAATGCTAAGATGATTTTGTGATTCGTTTGCAATTTCAACCTACCTACAAAACAAACCCAGTATGCTAAAGAGGTTGCAGTTCGTCCCAAGCAGTAAAGAGACATTCATTTGAGGTTTCGCAGTAAATGGAAACAATAAACAATGAAGTAGAGAGTGGAGCTTGAGATCATATCCGGAAGAATTTGGGTGTGGAGAAATTGGTCTCTTTGTCTGCAGAGAAGACATGGATGCTTTCAGATTAAGATAGTTGTAATGAGCTAGTTATGTAAATAATCTTTGCTTATATTACACTAAGTGCGGCAGCGTTCATCAGATCAGATCTTGAATCTCATTTGCAAATGTGGGCGCATTTGTCTATAAAAACGGTAAAATTGCGTCTTTCGCTTTCGGAGTCAAACGAACGACTTCGGAGTTTAAGGCAAGGGCGGGTCGATGGTGCTTTCTGGCGTTCATTGTACGATCGGCAGTAACGTTAACGGAATCGTAAGCCGCGTCGTTTTCTGGGGGATAATAGGAGAATATCTCACCGATATCCAGTTCCAATAGCAGCAGGTTGAAGACCAGGCCGTCATGCTAGTAGGCAGGTATATTTTTCAACTGTCTTCAAATTTAATAAAAAATGTCCTCATATGAAGTGTTCTAAACGACCAAGATTCGGAATCGGTTGAAGAAATTTTGAGACTGAAATAAACCAGATTTCCGAAAAAATTGCCTTCGAAATACAAAAAAATCTCCTCACAACAATTCAAATGTATTCAAAATGAAGACATGTCTCTAAGCGAAGTGGTGAACCCGACAACTATCAAGAAATCTTATAAGTTGGGAACTGGCATTCCCACGCCACCCGACTAAATCGCTCCATTAAGACACCCAGAAAATCATGAATATTATAAGCATAGTATAACTGATAAAATTTTATCAATCACTTAAATGTTGTCAAATAATTGTGATAATCGGCACCAATACTTTTATTTTCGCTCCTCTGTCCTTGAATCTTTTATATCGTGCTATGAGTTCTTTGAAGGAACTAATTTTTTTCTGTGTGGGTATTTGAATACAATTAGAGATGTAGTTCTATCGCGTACTCTCACCAAAACATAAAATAAAAATGTAACGAAAACCGTAACCCCATTACTAGTGCTGATAACTACCTGACCACATGGAAAAAAATATTCCCAACATCGTAAATAAAGTGCCATGAATTCTGAAACAATCTCGTTTTATGTTACTGAAAGAGGACCATGAACAAAAATCATGTGTTTTATAATTATGATCAATTCCACTTCAGCCGCGTAACGCTTTGATTAGTGCGGATATTTGTTTTTGTTTTGTGAACTTTAGTAACGATTTCCGCCATGTAGTTATTAAATCGATTTTCTGTACGTGAACTTTATGAACATTATTCATAAACATAAAGGTTGACTCATGATGTTATTCATAGATTTAGGAACATTAATTCACAAAATCAAACAGCCTTGAAATTTTCTCGTGAACTTTTTCACGAATTTCGGAATTTTATTCATGAATCTATTCAGTCATCGTGGCTAATTCATGATTCCTAATATATTAGTTATGATCCAATATACGTGCTCGAGAAATAGTTCACAAATCACCAAATATTATTCATGTATTCGTGAACTGGTTCATGATTCCTTGTATAATAGTCACGATTGACCATTCGTGCTCGTAAAGTATTATTCATGTATTCATGAACTGGTTCATGAAATGTAGTACACGTGAAATAGTTCACAAACCATCAAATATTATTCATGTATTCGTGACCTGGTTCACATAATAACGAATGGATGCTTTGATTGATGAATTAATATATATTTCCTCTGCACTCAAGCATTCGATTCTGTATGAAATTTCAGTCAGTTGGGAGATGAATGAATCAGAGAGACGTTGAAACTGAACGTTGGTTTCGGTAAATTGAACCAGAATTAGGCAACTGAATTTGAAATTTCACGCTTCTGCTGTTTGTGAAATATTTCACGAAATCATAGAATATTATGCATATATTCGTGAACTGATTCATGATTCCTAGTATAGTAATTACGATTTACCATTTGTGCTCGTGAAATAGTTCGCGAAATCAAGAAACATTATTCATGTATTCGTGAACTCCTTCATGATTCCTAGTGTAATAGTCGCGATTTACTATTCGTGCTTGTGAAATAGTTTATGAAATTATAAAATACTAGCTAATACCCATCGCGCGTTGCTGCGATTTGCAACGAAATATGAGGAAAACACAATTTGTTCTGTAGCGCCATCTGGTGGGCAGATAATCCCCAACTAATAGCTTACAAACACGCTCCATAACAAAAGCCTACTGTGTATAAATTTTTATGGAAATCGGTTAAGCCGTTTGGGAGTCTATAAATCATATACATACAAACTTTGACTTTTATATATATAGATAGATAGATATATGTATTAATGAACTGGTTCATGATTTCTAGTACAATAGACATGACCATTCGTGCACGTGAAATAGTTCACAAAATCGTGAAACGTTTTTCATGGAGTCGTGAACTAGTGCAATAGTTCTAGTACATGATTTACGATCTATTTTGCGTGCTTGTGATATTTAGAAGATGTTCCAAATAATTTTCAATTTCATGCAAAATTTGGAGTCATATTCTTAGCAGCATCTTTATTCCATGCATTATTCTATGAAATGTCATATATGTTCAGCTGCTAGTGACCCGTAATAGGCACGAGTAGTAGATATAAGCATTTATTATTAGAATCTAGAACATCGTTATTCATTTGATAAGGTGATGTCTGGTCAGAAAAAGAAAATTGTGCTGAGCACCAAAAGTACCACTTATAGCTCACAGAACAGGATACCGCGAGTCAATCATACTTTCATGCTCCTGTTAATATTTTCACGTTTCTTCGAGTAATAAACCGATAATACCCAAGAAATAACAGATCGCGAAAAGGCGAAGAGAAATTACAAATATCTTAATAAAACTGAACATGCGTCATGCGTTTCAATGAATCTATTATAGGCATCATAATTCTGCAATTCGGTTGTACCCCATTAGCCGTAAGGTTAAGCACGAACAGGTTAAAATTAAGGGTGGTTGGCATTAAGACATGAGACATAATGGACGATTGGCATAATGGACATTGAGCATAAATTATCGTATTTCCGTAAAACTCATATTTCGGCGGTGACGGTGTCGAGTGGTAAGAGCGTGAATCCTTGCATTTTTTGATCCCGCAAAACTACGTAGGAAACTGGCAAAACTCGATCAACATTTTATTCTGCTGTATAAGCTTGAAATTAAATATGCAGCCCGAACTCTTTTTTCTTCTAATTTATTTGACATGGCTCAATGCACTAGCACAACTGAGCCGTGGATCGTTCGTGTTTTACAAGATGTAAAAATAAAAAATAACTAAGTTACTGCCTGTCCATCGTGTCTTGTTGACGCAGCTCTGCTGCTGCGTCTCGAGCGTGTTGCCCTCTTGCGTCCGTCTACCTTTCCTAGTGTTGTCATTCTCGTCCAGGTCATCAATACTGCTTTCATGCTGTTCATTGTTGGAAGTTCTTGTTTGTTTCCTGTTCTTAAGGGTCGCTGTTATAAATCCGTCTTTATCGGTGGGGTTGGTTTGGAGGTATTTGATGCAATCGTTGTTTCTTCTTTTTGTTAAAGCAGTTTGTTTATTGGTATTGGACCCGATCATTATTAATTTAGTGTTTGTTACTCCCCGATTAGCAACCGGTTGTAGTTTATCATACGACGTCTGTGCCTATAACAGATGAACATTCCCTGCGCAAGGTTTTCCGTGGTGTAGCGCGCTGATCACAGAATTCTTACGTAGGAATCGGTCCTGGATACGTGACTAATGTTCGCTGACTGTTTGTGACACCTTGGTATAATTTGAATTGGATGGTCAGGTTTTCGTCGTCCGCATTCTCACTGGGGAAAGTTCCTCCAAGTATCTTCCTTAATATTATCCACTTCTCCGTATTTTGATATAGGTTGTTTGGTAGCGGCAGGATTAGTACGCGGTGCCAGGTCATGTAGCTTAACTTCAATAGTGTCATTGTCTATGTATGTTGGGATGCTGTAAAAATGTTATTGCATTCTACAACGTGTTTCAAGTTGTTCCGCGTAGCAAATGATTCTGCTTGGTTAATGTTTTTAAACATAATCAGTACCTCATGACGTAGAATTACACAACATTAACTTCTGCTATGTTGAACTTCATGTCCACCTTCGCGAATCGATGGTATTAGCGGACATTTCGAAAAGTCAACAGCAACACAGTTGCACCGAATCGGGGAATAAACTAAACTTTGCATTGTCACTCATTGTTTGTTCACGTTTCACACACTAGATAGAGGGAACGCAATTTTGCGTTGACTAATAGACAAAGTAGCACACGGGTAGATTTAATAGACCTTTCTCGTCCGACCTAACCCCCTTTTTTCTTATTTTTATTCAAAAGACTACACATTTTTAAGAATATTTCCGCTGAAATGAGACTTTTTAGAGCTATCGTGATTTTTTAATGATTTTTTTAAATTTGAAAAATGCAAGAATGTTGAGTATTTTTTTCACCTTTGCAAGAATGGTGGGACTCAAAATATGTGTTTGGGCAGCACTGTTTTGTATATTTTTGCTTGGCTTCCTGGCAACGCGGCAAATGAAGTGGTGAGTCGCGGTACAAAGTTCATTGGTTATGTAAACAAACTAAAGTGAACCTCTCGGTGGAGAACGTTGCATGGTAATGTTTAACCTCACTTTTTTGACAGTTCAAAGAGATTGTTTACATGATCTTGGAATTTTTGTTGATTCGATCATAGTATGAGAAACTTGGTTTGGTTCGCTACCACTTTCCCAACAAGGTCGTTCAGCTGTATTTTTAATTGATGTCGGCATCATACATTGTTCCGTTAAATTTAACATTTTTACTTTTCTTGTACATGATTCATTGAAGAAGCAAGGAATTTCTAGCCAAACATTTGAAAAAGGCCTACTGCCAAATGCAAACAAATCGAATTTTGATGTTCTCTATTAAAATCCTGGGACAGAACCTGTGGATAGCTGTTTTCTTTTTCTTTTTTCTGTTCATTTTATCTCTTGTCTTGCATAGCCACTCTTTCTTCCTCACATATTTTAAATGGACTGGCCACATTTGACAGTCCCCCCTGACTGCATTTGACGGTTCCCTTTGGCTGCATTTGACAGCTCCCCCTGGCTACAATTGACATTAGGTTTTTTCGTATCCACATGTTCCGTCCCAGTTAAAAACTATCTACCTGGCCATGTACATAAACATAACGCAACAATGGATTATGAAGAATTTTGATAATGATTTTATAACAAATTATAAAAGAGCCCGGCTGATATAAAAGTCCTAACTAGCAATACACTTATTATAAAATGATTATGAAGGATTATTGTAACTGATTCCAAAAGGATTATAAAGGCAGTGAAATACGTACTCAATGAATTAAGGGGTGTGTCTGATGTAAACAATATGCGCAATCAAACTAAATAAAACAGTATTCAATTTTTAAATAGAATTATAATGAATTCGACCAAAACTTCCTTTGCCTTTTTCTCATTTTCAAATGTTTGGGTAGAATTTAGATTATTTTATCGTTGTTGCGATCAATTTCGTTTGGTTTGTTTTGTTCACAATGTTAGTCGCAGAGCATTTTGGTGATCTATGGCAATTGATGACCTTTACACCCCATACTAGGTCCGCTCCTGTTGCAGCTGTTTCACCCTGTCCGGCACCGAGTCAACCGATGGTCCAACCTGCGCCGCACTCGTCTGTCGCTATGTCAATGGCAGGGACTAGGATTAAAGGCCAAAATTTCAGCTACGGTTGGTGGTGTTGCTGCAATCGGTTTGCCTTCGGCCACGTTGGACATTCGGCTAACGGGAATATTCAGCGATTCCGATTCGAAGGAAGCAGCGCCAGTAGCAGACTGCTTAGGTTCAGCAATATGCTCCGGTATCGAACGAAGCTAACACTCCGACAGGACGAAGGTTTCAACGAGGGGCTCAGGCATAAGTAGCAGAGTCCTTGCACTTCCTGCTTGTCGAGTGAACAATTCCGACGAAACCACTGCCGCTCTCGCCAAGTTAGATCACCGTAATAAGTGCGACGTCAGCGGTATAGTGCCAGGATTAGTCGAGAACAGTGCCAGGACTGACTTGCCAACAGCTACAAGATTAAATAGCAATGCGTTTTTAAAGTGACCATAGTATAACGTAGAGGCTTTAGCCAGATGATTTATTCAGCAGAATAAGATAGCAAAATTACCCAAAACATAAGACCTGGCTGCCGAAGTGAATACACACACATCATCACCTACAGAGGCAAGCAATATTGGAACGCAGCGAAATTCCTCACAATGAATTGATCTCGTTAGGTGAAATTCCAGGAAGTACAATTTTCATAGCACAATTTAGTCGACCGAAATTGTAGTCCTCAGTCGAGAGAAAGACTGATAGAGTAGCAGCAGCTAGGAATTTTCTTTCGAAAGCTAGCAGCGGTTTCGCGTATCCTGCGCTAAGTAGAGAGCGTTAAGACAGATCTCCGAAACATGTCAAGTGCTATCAGATGAGAAAAAACGTCGCATCTATGTCCAGTACGACAAGGACGGTTTGCTGACCAACGGTTCCGTCCGGTACCACCATAACACACGGCACCGGTGACACATATATATTCACAACATACTAATTACTTATCCTTCCGAAAATGTAAATAAATTGACTATGCAATTTATCATTCGCTGCCTAGTTATTTCCTGCCAATTTGAACAAGACAGCATTTGCAGAAAGCTTTATTGCGGTGCAAAAATGATGGCAACTCGGGATATAATATAAATTTACATATAATTTCTCCTCCCTGATATTCTTCCAGAATGTATAATGCTCTGCATTCTTATCACTCCTATCAAATCCTTCTTACTCCTTATCGTCAGTGCCGAGCACTGTTTTGCATTTGCCGGCTAAATCAACGACAATGTGATAATCGTCAATCGACGAAACTTTTGCTGTAATGGAACTTGAACACGAATAATAAATAATTGTTCCATTCGAAAGCGATAACCTTGTTGTCCTCATGTTTGCAGCTATCATACGCTGGTAGGCATTCTGACCAATGGAGACGTTTTTCGGTATGGGCATTGCGCGATCATTTCAACAACTTATCATCGACCGAATTCGTTACCTATAAAGTTCAGGTAAACTTCACCACCTAAAAATGAGTAAGAAATCGGATCATCTTGTTAGGACTTAACCCACGAGCAAACAAACAAATGTGTACAAATCCTTATCCATCATCCAGAGAGCAATCGTTTTATAGCCCAATGCTTGATCTTACGATTCAGCATATGCCACCGGGTTTTGCATCCAGCGCCGATTGGTCAATGTATGAACCAGGGGTGACATTACGCATCTCGAAACGAAAGGTTTATTGTATTCAAGCTTGTGTGAAAAGGTCGATTCGAATTGGTTGCATAATGTGGCACCAGGTTCCCATTGTTCCAATCCTCATCCCTCTTGAGTTGATAGTCTTTCAAAGAGCATCGAAAGTATTCAAGTAATGTAAATTTTAAAAGTCCATGTAAACAAGTCTTAGGTAAACAAGCACACTGAACTGTCAGAAAAGTGAGGTTATACATCTTCATGCAATGCTCTATGTTTTTGACAGGTATATGAATGAATCATTTCAGCATCAGTGATGCCAGGTCTATTTAAACAATAGCCTGCAGTGAAAATATAAAAGTCTGCAGATTGCTACAAAAATCTTCAATAAATTTGACATAGAAATGTAGTATATGTATATTTTAAATGATCAAAAATGTTAAAGGCGTGTGTATAAATTGGCTGGCATAGGCTTTGTTCTGCTAAATATTTGTAATCTGCAAAACATCTGCAGTGAAAATGCAAAATATGCAGATTTACTAATATATATGCAGATCTGGCATCCTTTTATTATTCCCCACAGGAAATTCATCCAAATGGTGTAAAAATACGGGGAAGCAAGGCAAGATAGGTATTCAGAATATGGGGTTAAATAAGCAGCTTGCACTATTTTTGATTTTTTCAATAGTTAGAGGTACCAAATCATCGCGGCAATCAGCAGTAACGAATTGGGGATAAAAAAGGAAGCATCCTATCATATAAAATTTTTTGACGAGAAAGGTCTATTGCGCGTCCTGCTATTACAACGGAGCGATTTTTAGTTTCTGAGCTGGGTAAGAGGTGAAACCAATGCATTGCACCTATAGTGATATCAATATCTTTCCCAAGTAGCACGCTTTGTTACTGTATAGTATTTGTAACTCTCTTGATTACAACTATGTTATGGAAAAAGCGCACACTGTTTGTATGTTGTGCAACATGTTCCTAATTGCAGCAAAATAATGAAAACAATAGCTGTGCCATTTGTCGAGCACTGGGTAGTTGGACAGTTCTGTTTTAGGGTGGAATGGCAAACAAAGAGGCATTTGCAACTTGTTAGACTGTTTGCGCTAGTTAGTAAAGTTTCTGATTAGTTTCACAACAGTTATTGATGTTTGAATACTTAACACTATTGGCCAGCTCTATAGTTACATAGTTGCACAATCAGTTTAAAAACCCGTGGAAATTCTTTTCAAACATATCCAACAATAAAAAATATTGTGTAGCAGTTGTGTAACATTTAAAACTTTCAACAAGTTGCAATTGCTACTTGGGTTGGTTTGGCTCTAAGAGACAATAGCGATAACGGAACTGAGGAGATAATGTGAACTTGCTTGTAAAAACGAAGCGAATCGTTTCATTATTTAGTTCGTTTATTTGATAGGGACATGCGCCTTAGCTTGGTAGTGCCAAATTCATTTTTTTTTACATTTTGGGATATATCTTAAAACTAGAAGGTTACAATGTTGAAAAGTAGAAATGCAATGCTGTATACAACAGTGGGGTACAATAGTTTTTTAGAATTTTTTTTGCAAGTATCTTAAAACTAGGAATTCAGTTTGATATACATAAGGGGGAACATTAGAAAAAAAATGGCAGCTATCTTAAAACTTAGAATACAGTTTGATATGCGAGAAGGAGAACAAGTTTTTATGAGAAATTTAACAGCTATGTTAAAATTTTGAATGCGATTTAATACACAAGGTGGGAAAGAATAGTTTTTTTTTTATAACAACAATACACAGCTATCTTAGTTTGAATACAGAATGCAAATGTGGTTTATTTTCAACATCGGTGTTGCAGCAGTTATATCAGGGATAGAAGAGAGTAGGCGGACATGGGAGCAGGTAAAAAGATCAAACTTGCCACATTCCGGCAAACGAGAGATCAGCGACACGACATAGAGCCTCAGGCTACCCAGACGTTAGGACCCGGGTTAATGGGTGGGATTCATCGGACCTGCGGATAATCGGGTCGCTCTCGTTTCAAATTGCGCGGTAAGGGCGACGGCGGTCACATAGTGGCATTCTGGTGCTGATCGGCTCCACAACGCAGGACAGGGAACTTATAAAAACCGAGAAAAAAAGGGAGGGGCTAAATTGGGATATTTATAGTTTTTATGAAAATATAAATAAAGGAGATTTACCAGCTTATCTAGAACTGGGACATTGGGTGGTCTACCTCGGGCCCGTAGGGAATCCTTTAACTGAGACCTGGGTTCACAATACCTGGCGCATACCCAGACAACGTGCTCAATGTCGTGATAGCCCTCATCACAAGCGACTAGACTACTCTCCGCAAGCCCAATACGCCGCAAATGCGCATCCAAGGTGTAGTGGTTGGACATAAGTCGGGACATTGCACGTATGAAATCTCGACCCACATCCATCCCCCTGAACCAAGGCTTCGTTGATACCTTCGGGATAATGGAATGTAGCCATCGTCCAAGTTCATCATTGCTCCACGAGATTTGCCAACTGTTGAGTGTGCTCTGACGACAAATACTAAAAAAATCGTTGAAGCAAATTGGTCTTTCGTATATGTCAACTTCTAATGCGCCCACCTTCGCTAAAGAGTCAACCTTTTCGTTGCCCGGGATAGAGAAATGATAGGGGACTCAAACAAAGGTAATCTGGTAAGATTTTTCAGATAACGTACACAAGGACTCCCGTGAAGCGAAACGTTGTCCTATCATTAAGGTTAGAGGAGCAGGATCAAAACTAAGTCAGCTAAAATAGACTTAAAGGTCTTTTTTCAAATCAATATCATTTGTATTTTGGTATAGATAACACACATAGGCTTTAATTAGCTCTTGGATACGTGCATGATATAATTGTTTAAAAAGAAAATATTTGTGTTGAAGGACAGCTCATGAAATAAAGAAGGCAAAATTTTATTATTTATCATTCAACAATTCTACAAATATTCCTACTTCCACAAGGATTTTCAAATTATTCGGAAGAATGTCGTCATCAAAAATAAAACTACGGAAACTGCCTGATGCGTTCTCTATATATACGGGCGCGAATATAACATTCGTAGCCTAACACTTAGCCTGTCCAAAACACTGTAAGTTTACATAGGTTACATAAATTAATGGTCGTTCAGAACTGTGCATTAGACACCATTATTTGTTTACAATTATATCGGCAATACATGTAGTCAGCTGGAAATGTGTTTGATTCCAAGTTATTCATCTCAATGAAGGAAGCATTCAGTCTTCCCTTGGTAATAACATGGAAAATAGAAAAAAAATTCTGCGCTTGGAAGGGTTAAATAACGTAGTATTGCTCATTTTTAAGTCTTTCGTCAAAGCTACACCATTATATTTTTATTTTTGTAGATTTTGTTTATCGTCCATTATATCTAATGCACTTTATGCCAAACGCCCTTTATGCCTAATTTCCCAAGTGGTAATCCTAAAGTGTTTATCGATCAACACCGGCGCCGGCCTCGCCCTTACGTAAATCGCAGTAGGAAAGGGAAGAAATATTAGGCTGACACTTGCTTTTACTAGAGGCCGAGCTCAGTATACTACTGAGCTCTCCACAAGTGTCACGATAGGAGGGTGATTGCTAATAAAGATAACACTATTCAACACAAGATCGGGGAGCAGAATGAAAAAAGTTTGGAGTTCCTGGAAACCCCCGGTGAAGAATTTTTTGAAAAAAATTGGAACGGGGTTTCACAGTTTAAAATCAAAGTTTGTATAGAGAACTAGGGGTGTTCAATAGGGAAGATATCAATAAAAATGGTCATCTTAAATTTTCGCAAAAAATCTTACATAAACTGCTTATTACATCGAAAAAGGAATCTATGCAATTTTCTAGTTCAATCGGTCAACATTAAGGGGGTACGGCGTTTGAATATCGATTTCATAATATTCGAAAAAATCCAAAACCCCGCCATTATTTGAGTTTGTTCTGCTCCCAAGCCCAGTCCGTTGGGAAAATTCGATCAAACATCTTCATTTTCACCTAAAAAATGTTATAACTTTGGTTTTAAAGTCCCTAATTTAGTACAACAAACTATAAAATCTAAGAGATGAAGTGTAGAGAGTCCTGTTTTTGTCACTTCTTACGACATGGAAGCAGGAAAAACTAGATTTTAAATTGAAACGACACCAGACCAGAAAACGCAGAAGATGCAAGAAATAAATATGCGATGTTATGTCGATTTTTAATATAGAAATTTGGCTATAATAATATTATGCTCATGAAATATGGTTTAGATGGCAATCAATAATGTAGTGCATGTACTACGCAAAACTATATGAAAATACTCAATACAATACAATGAGATAAAAATATGTAATGAAAATGATTAATTGAACTGAAAGTAAACCAATGAACATGACAATAAAAAAAAATATTCTTCGAACTGATATTACTGTAGAAAATTGGTAAAAGGTTTTCCGATTCTACCCGCTAATTGTCAATTCTCAAACCTTATTCATGATTGAAGTCATCATTCCACTCAGACAAGACCATACGTTTTCCCCATGCACATTGAATGCTCTGTGGATTAGTTCCCCAGTTCAGCTCAAAGAAATGTCAACTCGATTGGCATCACCCAGCGGATAGTTTTCCCTTACAATGTTATTAAATCAACGAACATCTAAAATTACATGCGAAAAAAGTGCAATTTTGAAATAAATCGAATCAAGAATACTACTTATTTGCGATAAAATAAGAACGGAACAAATAGTTGCGTGACCAAGATGGTTCATTTGCAAAGATAGCACCGTTGATGAATCACCCAATAGAAGTAAGTGATAAGGGACGCGGACGAAAATAGCTGACCACCCCCCTGAGTGTAGCTTGGCTGTGTCGATCCGGTGAAAATCACGTGGATCGTGTCTGATGGATAGTATTTCCCATCTTCAATATACATTGATTGCAACTGCTTCCGCGGTCTTCCATTATCCCAAAGATATCAACGTAGGCTTGGTTCAGGGGGATGGAAGTGGGTCGGGATTTTATTCGGGTAATGTCCCGACTTGTGTCCAACCACTACACCTTGGATGCGCATTTGCGGCGTATTGGGCTTGCGGAGAGTAGTCTGTGCGCTTGTGACGAGGGCTATCACGACATCGAGCACGTTGTCTGGGTATGCGCCGGGTATTTGGACGCCAGGTCTCAGTTATATGTCCCTTATTTATACTTTCATAAAAACGATAAATATCCTAATTTAGTCCCTCTCATTTATTTCTCGTTTCTAGAAGTTTCCTCCTGCCTTGTGGAACCGATCAGCTCCAGAGTGCTACTATGTAACCGCCGTCGCCCTTACCACCTCGGAAACTGAAGCGAGAGCGACTCGAGGTCCGATGACTTTTGAAGGATTCCCCGCGGGTCCGAAGAATACCATACGCCAATCCGACCTACTAGACTGAGGCGCTAATTTGTTTCGCTGATATCCTGTTTGCCCGAAAGTTGCAAGTTTTGCTCTTCGCTCCCGGTCACCATATACGCCTTCTCTCCCCTGTCCTTGATACAACTGCAGCTACACTGATGTGGAAAAAAGCCCCCCTCTGAATATCTTGACCAAGCATAAGTCTTCGTTAAAAAAATCAAATTTGTGTTCTGTATTCCTAGCTTTAAGATAGCTGTAATTTTTACTCTTTGTTTAAACTATTGTCCTCCATCTTGTAAATAGAATTGTATCCCTAGTTTTTAGACATCTGTGGAATACCAAACTATATTGTTAGTTTTAAGATAACTGTAAAATATTTCGTAAAAAACTATTACTCCCCCTCTTGTATATCAAACTGAATTCCTTGTTTTAAAATTTTTTTTTAAAAAAATGTTGTCCCCTCTTTTGTATTTAGAATCTTATTTTTAGTCTTAAGATACCTGTAAATTTTTTCTCTTTTATAAAAAAATATTTCAACATTGTAAACTCCTAGTTTTAAGACATCCAAAATGTAAAAACAAAAGAATTTGACACCGCCAAGCTAACGCATTTGTGCCTATCAAATAAACGAAATAAATAAAAAAAAAGCTGCTTGCGCTGCAAAATTTTAACTGATTGAAGCGGCTGGATGTTGTTGGCTCGAATCAAAACTTGTCGAAAGTAAACAAAGTTCATTTCATATCGTCAACCTGGCGCCCAGGTGGTGAAATCGTTAGAATTCAACGGGGTGCTGGAGCGTTGTCAGAAAATTTTAATTTACAGATTAAATTTTACTAAACTTCCCAGTTAAGCTCAGCCGGAATGCTGGCTGGTTCTAATTCATATTCCGGCTCCGGTGACACAACCGATTCTAGTTAAAATGTTTAAAGGGAACCGTTTCGATGCGGCTTAGCCGCATAACCGAGGCCTAGGAACCGAAGCGGCGCTGGGTGAGGTGGATCGCCCGCCGTCAGAAGCAAGCGAACGTGTGATCCACTCGTTTGCCCTGCTTACTGAAACATAGGGGCTATTCCTAGTTTAAGTCCGACTGAGCGGTAGCGAAGTCGGACAGCACCCGCAAAAGCGATGTGGCGTAGCCACATTGGGTGTTGGACACAAAATAAAATTAGCAACGCTAGCAAAATGTAAACACAAATGAACATTCCGGATGAACCTATCGTCAATTGACATTTCGACGAGTTTTGATTCGAGCCAATAATATGGGCCCGAAAATCTAACAGTGGCAGATCCAGGGGTAGGACTACGTGTTCTTGCTGTTCAGGTTTCGTGAGTTCGTGACGGATTTTTGAAGTGACCGAAACTTTCTTCCAATGAAAAGCTGGACAAAATCTGGTTGTAGTGGGTAGAAAATATAAAAGCCTGCAAGCCCCAGAAGACCTACCAAAGCAAGAAGTGTCCGACAACGAAAACAAACGAAATTCGTAAAGCTTAAACTACTGATTCGCGGATATACCACTGTAAAGGGCGAACACGAAATTATTGCGACACATTCAACAGGGCATAACTTTTTAACCATTGAGTAAAAATCAACCAAATTTTGCACACTTTCTCATTGATGTGTATTGTTTACATGCTATCAAACTCGAAGTCGTGTATTTCGATTCAACGAAAATGGAGGTGAACCAACGCGAGTCGAGAGAACAAATTCTTTCCAAACACCTGGAATTTCCTGACCTATCGCACCGGCAGTTGGGAAAAATGTTGAACATTCACCATTCAACCGTCTCCAGAGTGTTGAAGCGGTTCCAGGAGCGGTTGATGTTGGACCACGGCAAAGGAGCTGGAAGAAAACCAGGACCGGAGAACAAAAAGACGGAGGGAAAGGTGAAGCGGATGATTAAAGCAAATCCCAACGTCTCAAGCCGTGATTTGGCTAAAAAGATCGGCATGTCGCAGAGCTACGTCCAGAATGCAAAGAAGAGAGCTGGACTACATACATACAAGGTACAGAACTTCCCAAACCGCGATGAGCGGCAACAATCGACGGCTAAAACTCGGGCACGGAAGCTCTACGAGAAGATGCTGACAAAATATGGCTGCTGTGTTATGGACGACGAAACGTATATAAAAGCCGATTTTAAGCAAATTCCGGGGTTGGTGTTTTTCACCGGCAAGAGCAAGTTCTATGTGGACGACAAATTTAAGAAGAAGAAAATATCGAAGTTCGCCTCCAAATATCTCATTTGGCAGGCCATCTGCTCTTGCGGACTGAGGAGTGAGCCTTTCGTGACAAAGGGCACAGTAAATGGCGAGATCTACAAATCTGAGTGCCTCGAGAAGCGCCTTTTGTCATTCTTGCAGCAGCACGACGAAGCTCCGCTATTTTGGCCAGATTTGGCATCATGCCACTATTCTAAAAGTGTCCTGGAGTGGTATGAGACCAATTCTGTCCATTTTGTTCTAAAGGACATGAATCCGCCAAACTGTCCGGAGCTGCGCCCGGTGGAGCAGTACTGGGCAATTATGAAGCGGGAACTTCGGAAGAGTAAGAAGACAGTCAAAGACGAGAAGGACATGTTAAGATATGGAAAAAAAAACTGAGAAACTAGTACCGGATGACACTGTAAAGACTTTGATGGAGGGCATCAAGCAAAAATGCGTTCAATTTTACACTCAAGGCTCCATCGATTAACTTTTCTTTTGTTTTTTGAAGTAAATATATGTATAAAACTACCCTAAAATTTTGGTTTGATTTTAAACATTATAAGAAAATTGGCGTGACATTTTCGGTCTCGCAATAATTTCGTGTTCGCCCTTTACTAGCGATATGATCGTTTATACCTTTCGTCGTGGATTCTAGACAACCATGTTTACCATTAAAATTTATCACACCTTTGATGAAAGAACAAGCAGAACAGTCACAAATAAAACAACGTATTCTGACTGCAACATGATTACCATTAATCACCAACCCATGCTCTAAAATAGGTAGTAGCTCATCTACAAATGGATTTAGAAATGCAATAGCACTTTTGGGTGTGCTCGTTCCATAATATATTCCTATGGCCATAGGGGGAGCTACAGGAAACTCGTGTACCCTGAAGAGAATTCGCTAAAACTTTTTAGTACCACTTTTTTGACCTGATGAACCGTTAATATTAATAGTCGACCCAATTCAAGTAGGAGTTGATGATTCCTACAACAGATTTCACTGCTGTTTGAGTGATGTGGAACTCCGTGGACTAGTACCGAATTTTTCAGTGGAAAGCATTGTATTCTGCTTTCCATCAATTTCGGGGTTTTCAATTGTTACATTATTCACAAGTTTCCATTTTTCCTATATCGCTGAAGTAATCGACTGTATGTCCCACTTTTTGAAGCTTTTAAAAATCGTTTCTTATTGAAATAATCACACATGTGAAAATATTCGGAATGGTTGAATTTATTTACACATTGCTACAATGATGCAACATATAATCCGACTTCAAGCGATTATTTTTGTTGTTATAAACTATCAGTTTGTACGACGTATTACCTACACAATACAGTGTGATAAAGGAAACTGTTGGATCTCACGTATATTGATCAGTTTGAGGAATTCTGACGAGTTTCAGCATACATAACATGAATTCATCTGCATGGTTATGCGATTCTGTGATATTAATCCGAATAAGTTCATGTAATACCACTATATGCGACAAAATATATACATCACCCATACAGATATACGATAATGATTTTAAACAGTTCTTTGTACGATGTAGTCCATGCAACTTTATGCGACTTCTGGTTTCGAATGTCCGACTTTGTTAAACCAAGTATCAAATGGAAGGTATAATCAGTCTTCCCAAATGAACATCGAACACCATGTTCGCTCTAGTTCTGTGCTCATCCTACACCACGGCTTACATATACTAGGCTAGCTCGTTCGAGTGAAAACATTTGACGAGCGCGCGTCATAGAAATCGTCGGCGAAAACAATTATATGAAATTCATATATTGTTTGCTGCTAACGAATGATCGGCACCTGATATATCACAAGGAAGCTATGCCGATGTCCAAAACCTTTGCTGTGAACAGAAAATTACGGTGGGATATGTTTTCTATGGCATGCAGTCGAATTCCCGATTTACGCTAATAGTCACATAGATGCACTAATTAACCACTGTGTCTAGTGTAATTATGGCGTAATGTACGTCATGAATCCATTGCACACTATTTTTTCCATCGTAAGAGCTCAAATATTGTCAATTAACAACTTTCGAGAAATCCGTTTGTTTATCTCAACGCTTTCTCTGACGTCACCGAAAACTGTCAATTCGCGGAGTAGCAAGCCTCGGTTCTGTGAGCCGTGATCCTACACCATCATTTCGTGTGCAAACTCGAACGCGCTAATGCGTACCATAACAGGGGCACATGTTCGTCTGCACAACCGAACTTCATGTACGTACGCGGTGTTCGTACACACAGGTTCTTGATACTAGTTTTCTCTTTCTCTCACCCATCATCACTAGCATTAACTCATTTTGTTTTGTGTGTGCCTTTCTTATGCACGTACGCGGTGTACGTACACGGTGTTTAAACCTAAGTTTGCACATCGTTCGCTTGGGTTCGGTGTTCGATGTGAACCTGTACACAAAGGCAAAGAATGTTTGAGGTTGAACGCGTGCACGAAATTTTGTACACCGGTGCAAACTTGTCGATGTTCATGGGAAGACTAGGTATAATATGCAGATGAGTGTTGCATTACCACCCCGCCCCCCTTACCCTTACACTTCCTTTCTTCACCCAACCACCCTTGGACCACCCTCACACTTGCATTCTCTTCATCCACCCCGCATACCGAAATAAGATAAAGGAATTCCTGATGCATCCATCATCCTCTCACTTTACTAACTACCACCCCCTCCACTTCCAAATCCAGTTCCACAGCATTTCAAAATATGATCACATGAAGATAACAATGAACTCATGCTGATTAAGCTAAATAAATATGCTTTTTTGTTTCAAGTGTGTCAGCATCAACTTTCGTGGTAGTCGTGGGATACGTACCAAGTGTAATATGAATGTAGTAGACATTTTCACAATGCTATATTGAACGAACCCTACTATTAAATCATAGTTTGGATAAATCAGAAAGGCACAGTCGTATTACTAGGTAGATTAAAACAGGATTTTTTATATAAAAATTACCGGACAGGCGAGTATTAGACTGCCCAGAAAAAGAGTTTTTGAAAACTCAATCTGCCCATCCCTGAGTCGATTTTTAGTTCCACCAGGAGTACTTGCACTAAATTTGAAGCAAATCAAACAAGTCTAGCTACCGGACAAACGCGCCTGAAGTGTGTATGGGATTTCCGACAATTTACATGGAGAAAACCCGCTAACTCGCACAGCATGCATCATACTATCCCTGCAAGTGAAAATAAGTGTGTACAACATTGCCGAAGACTGCTAGTCAATCCGGCTTTGATAACAGAAGTTATTAAACTTTTAACGAATTGATATCTGAGTCAGTTTTGCATAGAAAAGAGGTAGAATATAGAGATGTTCGGGAAAAAGACGGCAAAATGTCTGTTTTACAACTTTGTAGAAGACACCTAATTTCTATCTCTCTCAGTTGAGAAGTTTGTGTAGGCGCCCTGTATGCGGTAACATGTAGAACTAAAATGTTCTAACTAAAACATGACTCGTATTATTTACTATAATTCTTCGGAACATGCTATTGAGCTAAACCTAACCATTATTTCCCAAAAATGTGTAGTTCGTGAGAATCGAGCTGCTAGGACCCATGCAAAACTGACTCCGACATCACTTCGTTAAAAGTTTAATAACTTCTTTTAAAACAACCGGATTGACTAGCAGTCTTCAGCAATGTTGTACATAACTAAATTATCTCACTTATTTTCATTTACAGGTAATATGAGACATACAGTGCCACCTAGCGGCGAAAATGCGAGCTGATGGATTTTCTCCATGTAAATTGTATAAAAATCCCATACAAACTTCAGGCACGCGGGTCCGGTAGCAAAACTTGTCCGATTTGCGTCAAGTTTGGTGCGAGTAGTCCTGGTGGGACTAGGAATCGACTCAGGGGTGAGCCAATAGGCGTCTATTTTTGTCACTCGAGGAAAGAAGCTAAAGATCTACCTACCAAATGTCATATTGATTGTAAAGTTAAACTATTTTTATTGTCATGCGACCAAAGAAATGAACTAAATATTTAGCATCGAACAATTGACATAGACGGAATATAACGAACATTTCCTTTTGCATATTTAGCAATTAAAATGAAAGGGTTTAAGGGAAAAAATATAAAACAAAAAAGCATTACATTTATTACACAAGGGTAGGCATTACCTCACACATCTGCATACGCGTAACGAAGGGAACTGGTGAAGGCGGTCATGATCATCGCTGAGCACTGCTGTGAACTAGCAATGTTTTCCTTCTCCGACTCAAGCTACATACATATTACCCCTTACCGCGTGGAAAGCCCCCAGCTGTTGATAGGCAGCTAGCACGAGTCGAGTCATGCCACATAAGATACATTGAGTTATAAACTACATTTCACTTTCATTCGGATCTACCGCCGCTGCTGCCGTTGCTGGCCTTTTAAAGCCTTGCATTTTTCACTACCTTCCCTCCCGTTGCGGGAAGTGGAATTAGAGACCCAGCCGGCAGCCAGCAGCACTTGGTTTCCGCGGCAACGAGGCAGATTTTTATGATTTGCCTTCATAATTTTTATTTTTACATTTATTTCTCGTTAGTCATCTGGTCGACGCAAATGGCTATTTTGATTTACCCGCCATATCAGATTGCGCCACCATCGGCCACCATATGTGTTGGATGGTTTGTCGCGAGTTGAGTAAAATAAAAGTAAAAAAAAGAAAGAAGTGCTTTTCCGGTTTCCGCAAGCGAGATGCAATCTGAAGGTGTACACAGTTTTTATCTGCTTTATATCATTACTGCGAGTGAAGGTGTCGACAGCATCATTCGGAGAGGAAGCTTCCTTCAATCAAATTGTTTTCACTTTGGACAGCTTTTATGTCGCCTGGTACATAACATTCCGGGAGGTAAAGGTTGATTGAATAACTGTGAGGACATACTGAAAACGTAGGATCATTCGATTATCTTGAATCTTATTTTAATGCAAGTAGTTAAGCAGTCTTCATTTCGTTATCTTCTGAATTGCACATATCTTGTCGTATGTAATTTTAAATGTTCTTTGATTTGATGGCATTGTAAGGAAACACGTATCTGCCGGTTGATGCCGATCGAGCTGACATTTCTTTGGGCTGAGCAATCTAATTTCGTTGTTTGTTTAGTATTTTTGTCCAACTAGGAAACTAATCCACTGGGTTTTCAATGTGCGTGGGGAATACGCATGGTCTTGTCTGAGTGAATGATGGCGTTTCACGTAAATTTAATGGTTGACAGGCGCAATGAAAATGTCGCATTTTAAACCAAAGGTACAGACAGCTTGTCAAACCAGATATTTCCTCGTGAACTTCAACAGCTTCATCTGCTTCAAAATATCGGCCACTTTTCCCTTCCGGCTGTCATTACGCTGGTGACAATTGAATTGGCCACTTTTAACAATTTCGCTAACTCGTAAGTAAGTAGTTCGGTTTCAGGCGGTCCTCGAGTAAAACTTCGCTGTGCTTGGACGGCTCTTATATTACTGAAGAGCAAATGACAAATTCAAACAAAAAAGAGACACCTTTCTGCACGCAGGTAAATGAGGGTTTTTTGAATATCGTTCGCAGGTTTAACTCAACCGTATTTTGATCGTAGACCTTTTAAATGTCTCTACGAAATTTTTGGTGAAAGGAGCCGATTTATCAATAGTTCTTTATTATCCAGGTACCGACATTGCATAGATTTGTTAGAATCTTTGTCTGGTTTCATTTTGAATTCGTTAAAGAAAAAGCACATTCGGCCAAGTCGGTGCTCTACAACATTGCCAGCCGCTGAAAATACATCATCTCATTCGTTCGATACTGTACCTGACTTTTTTCAGTTTCGGGGAAAATTGATTAAAGTGAATTTTACGAGTCCTACATATACAGGGTGTTTGGTTCATGAGTAAGAATCTCTCGAGGGGTAATTTACTGTCATATTTGGAGCAAAAAATCGGTCTACACATACCATCGAATCTCAACCGTAACAGAGTTATTGAACTTTTTGTGTAAAAAACTTGTTCATCTTAAAACACCTCTAACTCAAAAAGTATACCTCGTATTTTAAATCTTTTAGTGCCATTGGAAAGGTGAGAAAATTTTCTATTGAATAATGTCCTCATATCTTTCAGATAATAGTTTTAATTACCTTTTAGTTGTAAAGTAGTTAAAAGTTAGTGTTTTTGATGAGGTTTTTGTTAATTTTCTCGAAATAATGAATTATGATTCTAGCAATATCTATTATCCAAAAGTTGGGTTTGAGGACGATTCATAATTTGTTCTTCAACATAATATTCCTATCTCTTCTCGTTTCCTTGTAATTTGACTTCTCAACTTTTCCTGTAATTGACTTGCAAGTTCTTAAAAGACTCTAATCTAAAAAATATGCTTCATATCGCTATTATCAGGGCTTCATTGGAAAGCTGAGAAAATTTCCTTTCGATGTATGTACAGATATCTTTTAGTTAAGTGTACTACATGACTTTTTACTAGTAAAATAACTCAAAATTTGCGGTTTTTGGTGATTTTTATGATTATTTTAATTATTAATCAACTAAATTTATCGTCACTATTGTTCATATGGTGCCCCTTAATATTCTCTACAACTTGTTATTTGACACTTTAGCCCTATCACTTTTGATTTCACTACAATTTAATAGTTAACACAGGATGGCCTCATCACAAATGCCGTGGGTTCGAAAATGATTTTGCTTCGAAACTAAAAGAGATAATTGAATGGAGTCAAAGGAAGAATTTTAGAACTTGCTGAGATGCATTAATTCCATGATAATAATGGTGAAGTTTATTATTTACTATTTTAAGAAAATAACGAAAATGCTAATAATAACACTAACTTTAAACTAATTAACTTCTAAAAGAACACTACATTCACTTAACTGAAAGGTCTTAATACATTTTTCTCTGCAAAATTTTCCTGGCTTTCGAATAAAAATAAGAAAAGGTACAATAAGTGCCATACTTTTTCAATAAGAGCTAGTATTAGTGAATATGAGATAAAAATATGCAAGTTCAATAACCCAAACACATGAAAACAAGACAAGATAAGTGTACCATGTCAAAGAACAAATTATACAACTTTTCAAGACTAACAATTTGAATTATTAAAATAGTGATGTTAACTATTAAGATTTTCGCGAAGTGAACGAAAAATCGATCAAAATTGTTAAATTTTAAATAAATTACTGTGAAAAGATTACTTAACCTCGTTAGCTGAAACATTTGAGGACATTTTTCAGTGGAAAATTTTCTCACCTATCCAATGGATCTAAAACATTTGAAATACAAAGTATATTTTTCGAGTTAGAGCTATTTTAAGACAACTAAGTTTTTAACACAAAAAGTTCAATAACTTAGAAACGGTTGAGATTTCATGGTATGTGTAGAACGATTTTTTTCTCCAAATGTGCCAGTCAATATTTTTAAAGAGCTCATAATTAAAACCTTAAATAAACCACGAAAATAACAGCATAACGTAATAAATAAAAATACAAAAAGTACTTTGAACGGAGGTAAATTTAAAGAAAGAAAAACATAAATACATAAATAAGGAACAAATAAGGAAAAACTAATAAAACAAGAGAGCAAAAAAATGACGTTTAAAATAATGACCAATACTAAAAAAGTTTAAAAGCTCAAAGGAAAAGTTAAAATTTATAAATAGGTATAAAATCCAAATAAATAGCAAAATAGAATAGATTAAATTATTGAAAAAATTAAATTAAACGAAGGAAATGAAAAAGGAAATTAAACAGAAAATAAATAGAAAAATTATAGAAAAATGGTTAAAATAATTTAAAACGGGTAAACAGAAAAATAAAAAAATGATATAGGGTAAAGTGCCTATTTTCACCATACTAAGCAGGGTGCCTCACTGATTCATTAATTCCTCGGCCTACAATCAATGGAATGCGTAAAAATGGACATCAACAACTTTGCTTCGTTGTTAAGAACCAATATAATAACACAAATACGCTGAAAACAGTGTAATTCTCGTGTTTGAGCGCAACGAAAACTCGAATCGAGTGCCTCTATTGTTGCGCTACCATTTGAATCAATGCGTGGAACAAAGATGGCAGACACTGCTCTAACCAACGGCTTCAAATGGGTAAGGTGATAATAGAAACATAGCGAAAATGGGCTCATCACCCTATAAGGATAAAAGACAAGAAAAACTGCAAAGCCAGGAAAAATTAATGCATCCAAAAACATAAACACAAAGCTTCAAAGAAGTAAACCAATATAGAAATGAACAATATGGATCCAGTGAGTTAGTCGTAGAAATGTTTGAAATAATCTGAAAGTGGAGAATTATTTTTTCTTGAATGTTCATCACTGTTTGCTATATTCCGGTCGTCAGTAGAGCTGATAGTTTTTTTTTTATTTTTTAGTGTTTTACACTCGCGATTATTTTTATTCTCGTTTTATCTGTATATCGTTTTATTCGGTAGTACGTGTGCATTGAAATTTCGTGACTTCAAGCACGATTATATCTACCAGTGTGATTCGTGAAAGTGATTGTTTTTGGTTGTGATTTTTGTTTTCATTTGACATTATCACTGCACAGACGTTACGCTCAATTTTTTCGCCAAAAGCGACATCTGCTGGTGGGTAGTTGAGTTGTCGCACGTTGCGTGCAAGTTCGCTTCCATTGACGCACGTTACCCGTTAGCGTTTTCCTGCGCATATTGCATACCCGCTAGGCGTTATTTCTACATCAACAGCATGGCTTGTAAGAACTGCTCGAAAGTGGTTAATGATTATGATCGAATCACATGTCGTGGATACTGCGGAAATTCGTTCCACATGATATGCGTCAAGATGGATTATGATGTTCGTGACGTCCTGGGAACCCACCCACGGAATCTATTCTCTATTCTATGTGCGACGGCTGTGCTGACTTATTCTCGAATGATAATTTTCGTAGAATGGCTTCGCGTTGTTGCGACATAGTGCCTGACAGCAATTCTCTGAAATCTATAAAGAACGACATAGCTGATTTGAAAGATGTCGTCAAAGCTCTCTCGGTTAAAGTTGACTCAAAACCGCTATCCCCAACTATAACGCCTTGGAATCGAATTGCTGAATATAATCCAGTTTCAAACACGCCTAAGCGCAAACGGGAAGATGATTCGCTCAAAACAAAAATTCCAAATATTCGTGGATCCAAAGCTGCGTTTGAAACAATAAAAACAATTTCACCACCTGAGGAGCTGTTATGGGTTTACTTGTCAGCATTCGATCCCAGCACGACGGATGATGAAGTTTCTACCCTTGTGAAAGATTGTCTGGGGGAGAATCTGCAACCGAGAATAGTTCGTCTAGTTCCTAAGGACAAGGATCTCTCAACTTTGAGCTTCATTACTTTCAAAGTTAGCGTTAGCAAATCATACAGGGATAAGGCTCTGTCCAAAGACTCTTGGCCGGAGAACATCTACTTTCGTGAATTTGTGACCAATTCAAAAATCCAACGACCTATCATCAGGATTACGGCGGAGAAGAATCCATCTGGTGGTGAACAGTAGCGCCAAGCTGTTCCGGATAAACTCATCTGTCCAACTTCTTGTATCCCGGCGAGCGATTTAGGTTTACCTGGCGAATCGGCGTCTTCTTCTGTGTCAGGTAAAGCCAAGAAGGGTATATGTCCTTCCGAAGCAATACAAGATGCTGCACGCCCTCAATGTAAATTTCACTTACAGTCTGCTGATGAACACAACTCTACCGCCGCTGTGAATCTTCAATGTCAAAAACAAAATTTGGATCCCATCGTAACGAGCACGTCTCTTCATAGCACATTCGGCTCTACAACGATCACAGAAGGACTAAGCACTCTATGCTATGCTGGTATGACTCATCGCACCCTGGGACGCACTGCTGCTAGCACTATGGAAGCCCTAGATCCCCCTGCCACAGTCGAGCCATTGCAGCCAGCGTTCACCAGTCGTCCCGGTCCTGTGTGCAGGAGTGGTCTTCCAAACCGATACCAACGGCAATCAATCGCGGCATTCAAACCTACAAATATATTACCAGAATGCCGGTGGTATGAATTCAGTAATCGAAGATTATCTGGTAGCAAGTTCGGATGAATGCTTCGACATAATCGCCCTCACAGAGACGTGGCTTAGCGATAGCACTCTGTCAGTGCAAGCATTTGGTGCCAACTACGATGTTTTCCGAACTGATCGCAGCTCACGTAACAGTCTCAAGGCTACCGGCGGCGGGGTACTTGTGGCTATCCATCGTCGATTGAAAGCGCAACTGATTGACGATACTTTGGGGGTCTGTGTCGAGCAGGTGTGGGTGCGAATCAAACTGGCTGGCTACGCACTTTTTCTTTGCGTGGTTTATCTTCCACCGGACCGCACTCGCGATTCGACATTGATTGATTCACATACTGAGTCACTGGAACGGATTTCCGCTCAAGCAAGCCCGGTTGATGAGATCCTGATTGTTGGTGATTTCAATTTCTCCGGATTAAAATGGCGCTCTGCTTCTGACGGATTTATGTTCGCTGATCCCGAATTGTCATCTTTTCATGCTGGTATCACCAGTTTGCTTGACTGCTACAGTCTAAATCTGCTGCGCCAAACGAATAATGTGGTGAACGAGAACAACAGAATCCTTGATCTCTGTTTTTCGAGCAAATCTGACTACGCGCCAAAAGTTACCGCAGCACCGTTCCCCCTGGTAAAGACTGTTAGACATCACCCTCCCCTGCATATATTGCTTGAAGCGATTCGAGTGAAGCATGACTGCAATGCTTCTGACACCGTCAGCTATAATTTTAGAAAAGCCAACTATAATAGCATTATTGACTTCCTGTCGAATATCCACTGGACTGAAATTCTCGACAATGATGATGTCAACGTTGCAGTGCAGACCTTCTCCAATGTTATGAGCTATGCTATCGATCGCTATGTACCCAAAAGAAGTGGCCTTCAATCTAAGCACCCAGCGTGGTACACTGCCGAGCTGAGACGGTTAAAAGCGACTAAAAGAGCCGCTCTGAAGAAGTACTCCAAGTTTGGGGGCTACGTGCTGCGACAACACTACGTTCATGTTAACCAAGTCTATAAAAAGACATCGAAGCGTTGCCATGCCGATTACTTGCGAAACGTGCAACGTAAGTTGAAGTCCGAACCTAAAACATTCTGGAAGCATGTAAACGAGCAAAGAAAGGAATCCGGGTTGCCTTCAACGATGAGCTATGGAGGACGTATGAGCTCTAGTTTACAGGAGATCTGCCAACTATTCTCTGAAAAGTTCGCGAGTGTTTTCTCCAACGAGAAACTGACACCGACCCAGGCTTCACGCGCGGCTCTCAATGTACCTCAATCATACCAGTCTTTGAACTCTATCAATATCGACAATAATATGGTACAACTGGCGATTAGCAAAATGAAGGCTTCAACCTCGGCAGGCCCAGATGGTATACCAACTATTATTCTAAAAAAATGCTCTGCCGGTCTAATTGAACCTCTTTGTCATCTGTTTCAATTGTCGCTATCAATTGGAGTGTTTCCCGAACTCTGGAAATCCTCCTTCATGTTTCCAGTTCACAAAAAAGGTGATAAAAAGGTAGTTGACAATTACCGTGGTATTACAACGCTAAGCGCAGTTCCTAAGCTGTTTGAAATGGCTGTGTTGGAACCCATCTCCAGCCACTGCAAACAGTATATCTCCGAGACTCAGCATGGATTTATGCCGAAACGTTCAACATCTACGAATCTTCTGTCGTTCACAACATATGTTACAGATGCTATGTCGGACGGCCTTCAAACTGATGTTATCTACACGGATCTTTCAGCTGCTTTTGACAAGATAAATCACGCTATTGCAGTGGCAAAATTGGATAGACTTGGCTTTGGTACTAATATTCTCCGTTGGATGCAATCGTATCTCAGTGATCGTCGTCTAGCAGTCAAGATAGGTGATTGTGTATCCGAAGAGTTCTTTGCTTCATCTGGTATTCCGCAAGGCAGCCATCTCGGTCCATTGATTTTTCTTCTGTATTTCAACGACGTTAACTTTTGTTTAGAAGGACCACGGTTGTCTTTCGCCGACGACCTCAAGTTATACCATAGAATACGGAATACTGATGATGCAGCTTTCCTTCAACGCCAACTGGAAACCTTTGCGGAATGGTGCGAGATCAACCGAATGACCCTAAACCCCAAGAAATGTACGGTCATTACGTTCTCGAGGAAAAAAACGCCAATTCGATTCAATTACTGTCTAGCTGACAGAGCGAATTGCGTCAAAGATCTCGGAGTTTTTCTCGATGAACAACTGACGTTTAAACAGCATATCAGCTATATTGTCGCAAAGGCATCACGCTGTTTGGGGTACATAATGAGAATATCTAAGCACTTTTCAGATATTTACTGCTTGAAATCTCTTTACTGCTCACTCGTTCGATCAACTCTGGAATATTGTTCAGTTGTGTGGAACCCTCATTATCTCAACGGTGTCCATCGAATTGAGACAGTAGGGGAGACTGAGGAGACTTGATCCCCTTTTTTATTTTTCAATCCTACTCCGTGGAATGATACAAAAACTATGTATTTTTTGTAGTTTTATATTGTTTCTAGGGTTGACTGATAATCATAAAAAAATTACATGGAAATATTATACTGGACATGAGCTATGAGCATTTTTGGAAAACAACCAAAAACTGCAAAATTCTTTGATTAGTGGAGACTCGATCCCTAATTTGGGGACACTGGATTATTTTTTGAAAACGTGTTTAAAAGAGCATGTAGGGTAATAAGCCTATTTTTACCCTGTTTCTATTATCATCCTACCCATCTGAAGCCTTTGGTTAGAGCAGCGTCTGCCATCTTTGCTCAACGCATTGGCTCAACTGGTGTTGCGATAATTGGGGTACTCGATTAGAGTTTTAGCTGCGCTCAAACAGAAGATTTTCACCATTCTCAAGACAATTTTGTTATTCTATTATAATAAGAGCCGAATGACATAAAGGCTAAAACCTCTATAATCGAAATTAAAAATGGCGCCTAATAACAAAGCAAAGAAGCTTAAATAATACAATTAATAATGAAATAATGTGGTACCCTCCCTAATATGACAAAAATAGGTACCTAATCCCATTCAATGTTATAAATGTATTGTGGTATTGATTAAATTGTTGTGATTGCATATTACTATTTTTGTTACTACATATTACGCATCTCTCACAAGGTTTTTTTTACGAATTCCCCAAATCTCTGTGCAATTATCTGAAAGCTGTCGTTATTATGGTTGAGGAACGTCAAATGTGGGATGCATGGTTGCTACGTATACTGTAGTAAACAATTACAGTTAAGTTTCTGTACGATGAAGCGTTCATTTTTGACAGTATTTTTTTATTATTTCATGGCAACAATGACAATGACTCTGGTGTGAATTTGGTTATTTTCAGTGGTGTGTATGAAGCATGGCGAAGGGGATCAAATCTCCACGAATTTGAAGGGATCAAGTGAACCCATAGCATATATTTCAGCAAACTTTAGAACAAGTATAGTTGAACAAAAAAATCAGCTCAATCATAACGTATTCATATAATTAACATTCTCCGATAATTCTGTATGCAAAAGTATAGTATGTAGTGGGTGACTTTATCAATTGTATAAAAGTTTGAAAATTTAGAAAATAAATCTTCTTCAGTTCTTCTGAGATTTTTTTCTTTGAATCGGTAAAAATTCGGTAACACATGTCCAATTTATTTTTTTGTGTTAAAGAAACTTATGTTTAGATAAAGCTGCGCAACTTTCTAGTATATTCGATTAACGTATTCTGATCCGCCTTTGAGTTACAATGATGGGATCAAGTCTCCCCGGGGATCAAGTCTCCTCAGTCTCCCCTACAGCGCAGATTTGTTCGGTTTGCCCTTCGTCGATTGCCTTGGAGCAACCCTCACCAACTGCCAAGTTACGAAAGCCGAGGTTCGCTTATTGGACTCGATACATTGCAAGTGCGGCGGTATCTATTCCGTGCTATGACGATTTCGGATATTTTGCAAGATCGAATTGACTGCCCCGAGCTTCTCAGTGCGATAAATATGAATGTTCGCCCTCGCGCCCTTCGCAATAATTTATTCCTTCGATTACCTCTTCGCCGGACTAACTATGGAGTAAACGGTGCCATCATTGGTTTGCAGCGGACCTTCAACAGAGTGTCATCCGAGTTCGATCTTCACATTCCACGTAGCAGATTACATGTTGACTTTTTAAATAGATTAAGAAATTATCATTAGGACCACACTGTGTCTGTTGATATTAATTAATTATAAATTATAAATTATAAACTAATTTAGAATTGAATAAGTGCAATGGAACAATAGAAATAGAAATAAATGGGAACAATTGTACGGACTGGATAGAAGGCAAAATAGAAAACAAGAACAAGTGAAAATAGTACATCAACAGCCAAAGTGAAATTATAAAAAACATGTAAAATCAAAATGTTTCAAAAATGAAAATGTAAGAAAAAGTGGGATAAAATAAGTATATTACAATAAAGAAAATAAGATAAACTTTTAAAAATAAATTGGGAAAATAATAAGTAAATCTATACAGGAGTGGATTTTTTTTTAAATTTGATGTAATGGAAAACAGAGAACATGCACAAAACGTAAAAAAGATCAAAATGAAGTACAAATGGGATGAAAAAATAAACAAAATAGGGTGCAGTAAATTTAAAATTAAAAAAAGGAAAATACTAAAGGTAATAGAACATAACAATATAGGAAAATGGGAGAATATTGACAAACATCCATACAAATAAGAAGCATACATTTCAAAACTGATAAATGGAGAACCGAAAAATTCACCATACAAAAAAAAACGAAACGAAATTATTCTTTTTAAAGAAAATGGAGAAACCTGAAAATGAAAATTATGGAATAAGGGCGAATTGAGAAAATTCTGAAGTAGGTTTATTGAAAAATGTGAAAAAATGCAAAAAATAATGGAAAATAAAAGTGTAGGGAAATAAATTAAATAAATTTAATTTAATTAAATAAATTTAATCAGTTAAACAAACGGATGAAAAAGAAGCAAATAAAACAATAGATAAATTGAAAACAAAACATAGAAAGATGGAATGCATCGATAAAATGGGACAAATATTTAAAAACCATTTTAAAAAAAGCAAAGTGGTAACAATAGAAGATATGGCGATAAATGTATGAAAAATGTTAAATAAAAAGTAATAGAGAAAATAGAAAGAATAAAAAACCTGGATGAAATGGAAAAATAAACAAAAAAATCGAATATAAAAAACTAGACATGGAACAAAAATTGGAAACAATAGAAACTATAGATTATATGACGAATATAAAATTTCTTCGTTAGTTAAATGTTAATAAAAACTTTTGGGGTCTCGTATTTAAATAATATTTTCAATTGAATATGAAAAATTACTGTGGATCGCTTTCTTCGTGGAATTTCATGGTCTTACCTGATTTATGGAGATATTCAGTATTCGTTTCTCGACTCCTATTTGACCAATTGAGCCCAAAGTTTCAAATTATTATGTAAAATACGAATCAAATAAATTTTTTCGAGAGTCCAGAACTCAAAAACACATAAGAATTTTTAAAATTGTCGTTCAAAATCAATGAGATAATTATATTAAAGAGCAAAATAGAAATTAAATATCAACTTTTTTAATACACAATTAACAAAAAAGATCTTTTGTATTTTTACCCACTGCACTTTAACCCATTCATGCCCATGTTGTTTGTGGACAACAACGTTTTTAAACAGCTATATCCTTTGATTGAGGCAAGATTTGCTCACAAAAACAAGTAAGGCTAATCAATGTGACTATTGGCTTTCATTTGATTATTAACAGTTATAAGGCTCAGCTCTAGAACTGAAGATATTGCAATTAGTCTGTTTGAACTGCGATGGAGCAGTGCTGCCAGTGATCGTTTACGTTCACGACGAAAAATGAATTTTTCATATAATTTCGTTATGTTACAATATTAGTGAAAACTGATAAAACCTGTCAATTTAGACTATTTTTGGCTACGTTTTCCACGCAGTTGGACTATTGTAAATACTCTAGGAGAATTGTACTGAGCATTGGAAGGTAAAAATTGAGCAGCTTCTAGCACTGCAAGGAAAGCACCTACCTTTATAAAAAAGGTTTTTAGAGTTTCTTGACGTCCCCGTTTTCAAGGAAAAATATATTTGAATCCCTACATTCACTAGAAAAAAGTTGGGCATGAAAGGGTTAAAATCGTTTTTGAGTTCAAACTTTCAAATTTTAATTTTGATTAGTCTTACATGCGGTATAAACATTATGATATAATTTACGATTAGCTTTATGATAGAAATTGGACCATATTTGGTATTTTCTGTTTTTGCCAGGATGAACTTTTCGCCGCAGTTTATACCATGAAATGTTTTACCTTTCTTATTGAGAAAATCATATATTTATTTTCCAACATGCTGCAATTTAGAATTTAGGTAGTTTTCTATGTAAATCATACCAATATTGAAACTCTAATTGCATTTTTAAATAAATTGTTTTTGAAATATTTGTCATTCCTTCTCTTCAAAGTTCGGGCCCGCTCTACAACTCCGGGCCTGGGGGGAAACACTCCGTCCCTCCCCCCTCTCCTCGGCCCTGCTTGCGAGATATCAGACTTAACTAGGTGTTCGCCCAGGAACATAAATTGCGTCTTCGTTTTTGGATCTAGCGACAATCTCGCGGTTGTTTAGTCCAGCTTTAAGTTAGTGTCGGATTCTGATGAGCTGAAGCCGAATCACAAATTCCATAAGTAATTTAGTTATAGGTTCCGTGCCCTTAACGCACGAAAGTGGTTTCGACCAATGTTCTCCTTAGTGGAAAAAAATGGTTTTCACCCAAATTTTCTCCTTAGGAAGAAATATTGCGTGGTGCTCTCAGGAAAGTTACTTTTAAAGAAACCTTATTACAATTCTCCTCACAAACAAATCTATTTATAATTCATTGATTGTAGATCGGGTAATCAAGGAAGTAGTTTGACTGACAGGATTTATAGGAACTCCCCAGTAGCTGAAATTAGTAAGCCGTACCCAAACAACAACAGGCTGTCACTCGACAATCAACGCCCCAACATAGGTATTCGATCGCACCTTAAACGAATTTCATTTTCACACACAGTTGCACTCAAGTGCCTACCTTCTTCGGTGAGTGTAAACAGATGGTAGAAATTCAAAGACCAGACCACGGAGAGCACCGCTGTAAACAGCTAGTTGATGCGATTCGTGCACTCATATAGGCCCAAAAGGAGGCGTCTCACGTTACGCCCTCCCGCAAGGAGGCGGCAGCAAACACGTTTTCCCATTTGCTTTTCATCATAATTTTCCACGACTCGTACGTTTCCTCCTTATCGGACACATACATCATACATTCGAACATGTTCAAAAGCTCCTACTCAACCGATGTGAGCTATAATTATGATCCACTGTCGAGTATTACTCAATCGGTAACACGAACATATGTTGCTTTTCAAAGCGGTGAGACCGTACTTAACGGCAGCGAAAAAAAATTTCCCAATTTTTTTGAAGGTCGTTCTACATTAAGCAACCTTCAACGCGAACGCAAAAAAAGCCGGCGCAGGTGAACATGCGTCAAACATAACTCAACTTTGATATTGATTTTGTTTTCCATTCGTTCACCTCATTTCATTTCACTTCAACCCTTTTTTCGCCGGATCCACCACACAAAAGGTTACATCCATCAGAGAGAAAGTGTGCCTTCAACGTAAGATTTTTTACAAAGAAATCTTTACTATGAATGTGTAAATACTTTCGAATCAACCGAAAAAAATTAACCCGTCAAGTTGAACTCTAGTTCGGTAAGACACGAACTGCGAAATTCACGGCGACTTAAAAAAATGACCTACATTTTTCGCAATTAAATCCCCACATTACCGCACCGTACTAGCACGATCGTAGCGCAACACTTCCCTTTTACAGCAAAAGCTCTTTCGCGCACGCCTACTAGGTTTTGCTGATTCAATTTCGCTTTCGTTCAACCGCTATTTTGTAATACTCGGCACTATTACATTAGCCACGATTACTCACGATGTTTTTACTTTTTTTTCCCCCTAGCGCCTTCTTTGCATCTACCCCTTCCATTCCTTTCGTCCGTTCCTCGACTTACCGATCCTCCTTACTTAGATACGTTTCTCACGTTTGAATGTCTCCGACATAAATATATGCGGGGCGGATGGCTGACCCGTGTGTGTGTGTGGCTTTTTAGTACCTACCACACGGCTTTGTGGGTCTATCATCTTTTCCGTCATTACTCATTCGTCTAGTTGTTTTTGTACCGGTTGCGGTTACCGCATAATACCTAGACCTGTTATCATATCTTTTTTAGCACCTGTTTGGCTCTTAAATGTGTTCAAATTACGAAACGAGTCTATTTTGGGGCTCATGAGATTAACGGGATGCAAGGATCTGATGATTGGACAAGTGTGATTTGAGATATCCAACATCATGGCGTGGACACTGGTGAGGAGCAAATCCTCTCCCCACTATTCTACCTGAAGGTGTTTTATTAGATCTTAAAGGCTTCCCCAATTTCATGATTATACTAATCTTCCACGAAATGAAAAGTCTATCTAAGAACAGATCTATAACTTAAACTTGGGAATAAAAAGTAATTTCGATTTTTGGTAAACATCACGCAAAGTATTGGTTATATGATTATGTTATTGAATATAATCACTAAAGATGTACTTTCGACAAGCTACAGCACACAACTGTGTAACTCTGGAAAATGGATTTTTCGACTTTAAAAAATTGTAGGGTTTACCCACTACTAGGGTACTTGCCCAGCAGACCCTATATGTCAGGGCGACCTAGGTGCTTCTACAAGAATTTCAGATTTTCATACATAAATAAACGAAAGGGAAAACCAAACAAATATTTACAGCCGCGTTCTCCCTCGGTCGGATCTTTATTGGCTGCTGCGACAGTAGACTGCCCAGAAAAATGATGAATTTTTGAAAACTCAATCGGCCCACCTCTGAGTCGATTCCTAGTACCACCAGTAGTACTTGTACCAAATTTGAAGCAAATCGGACAAGTCTAACTACCGGACCAACGTGCCTGAAGTTTATATAGGATTTTTCAACAATTTACATGGAGAAAATTCACTAGCTCGTATGTTCGCCGCTAGGTGGCACTGTATACATCGTATTATCACTGTAAGTGAAAATAAGAAAGATATTTTAATTGTCTACAACTTTGTCGAAGGCTGCTAGTAAATCCGGCTATGTTAAAAGAAGTTATTAAACTTTTAACGAAGTGATGTCTGAGTCAGTTTTGCATGGGGCCTAATAGTGCATGGTTGTGTATCAGTACTCGAGTCCCGCGAACTATATATTTTTGTGATATAATAGTTAGATTCAGCTTAATAGTATGTTTACAAGAATTATAGTAAATAATACGAGTTATGTTATGGTTAGAAAATTTTAGTTCCACCTGTGACCGCATAGAGGGCGCCACTACTAACTTTTCATAGAAGAGAGATAGAGTATCAAAATGTTCAGAAGAAATACTGAAAAATGCCTGTTCTATAACTTTGTAGAAGACACCAAATTTCTATCTCTCTCCGTTGAAAAGTTAGTGTTGGCGCCCTCTGGCGGTAACAGGTGGAACTAAAATTTTCTAATCAAAGCATGATTCGTATTATTTACTATAATTCTTCTGAACATACCATTGAGCTAAACCTAACGATTGTTTCACAAAAATGTTTAGTTCGTGTGAATCGAGTACTGATACACAACCATGCAAAACTGACTCAGACATCACTTCGTTAAAAGTTTAATAACTTCTTTTAACAAAGTCGGATTTACTTGCAGTCTTCGACAAAGTTGTAGACAATTCAATTATCCTTCTTATTTTCACTTACAGTGATAATACGATGCATACAGTGCCACCTAGCGGCGAAAATGCGTGCTGGTAGGTTTTCTCCATGTAAATTGTTGAAAATTCCCATACAAACTTCAGGCCCGTTGGTCCGGTAGTTAGACTTGTCCGATTTGCTTCAAACTTGGTGCAAGTACTCCTGGTGGGACTAGGAATCGACGCAGAGGTGGGCCGATAGGAATCATTTTTTTCCTGTCACCCTATGCGACAGTGGTCCTTGGCGAGTAGCTAGAGAGGTGAGCTAGGCACCTTTGTTGGAACCCCCTAGTCCACTGTAACGCAATATCGTCGATTTCGCTTGCTCCCCGCAACGAATTCCGGAAGATACCACAGTGTTCTTCTCAGGTGTATCCGATGTCCTTTCTCCTTCCCTCTCCTTGGCTGTTAGCTGTAGAGGAGAGCGAGGCTCGTTCGGCTTATCTTCTACAGCTAGAGGGACGGATACTCAGGATCTTAGGACGATTAGCCGAAGCAGCGAAAACTCCTTGACACTTATCTGTCCCACTTCGGCGACTCTTTATTGTGTACCCGGACCACGGGACTGCACTTTTCGACAGGTATTTTTACTGTCGCACGCGCGCACTTCACCTCACTGGTTAGTCGTGGCGCCAAACTGTCCCGAAAAAAGACTATTTTCCAGACGTCTGCTCTAAGCCGTGTTTCGTCACTTTCTCAAGTACACGAAAAACGCACCGCCAGATAGCTGACATCGCTATGCACAGTGGCACGACTTAGAACAAAAGGTGGACTAAAGTCCAAACTTTTCCCTGTCGGTTCATATAGGACGTTTTTATGTAATTTTGGTACGCTGAATTCGTTTTCGATATTAAAACATTTAGAAAATGAACATTTACTATTCATTAGGGAGTCTCAAATTTTTTTTTCTAAATCGTTCTTAAAATTTGTGTATGTTCATTTTCGTGTGCTAAATCGTTTTTGATATTAACATCTGCGAAAAAAATTTCATTATACATTTGGGTGGCTCAAAAATAATTATTTTGTTGCGAAGGTTCAAAAAATTTTTGGACATTTTTGTGCGCTGAATTCCTGTGTTGGTTGTAGAAAATAGAAATTAACTTTACTACTTATTAGAGTGGCTCAAATGTAAATATTTTGTCTTTTATAAAGACTTCTTTCAATTGTAATTTTGGAATTTATTTTCCGTATTGAAACGAATTGATTCTCAATATGTGGCTTTAGAAATGACTATATTACTTTTAAGGATCAAATAAGATGTGATCGACTAATTTTGGAACGTTTAATTCATTAGTGGGTTGCTTGGTATGAAAACTACATTTTTTTTCATTTTCAAAACAAACATTTTGAGCGTCTTAGTGGAATATTGATTTACATTCACTAATCAACAAGATGGTTAACGGTTTTGTTTTCGCAGGTGTGTTTTAAGTTGCTTAGATTGCTTATTTCATACCTTAAATTAAAATAAATCCAAAATCTTTTTTCGCGTATATTGTTCATTTAAAAGTGGTCTTATTTTATTAGGATAATATCGCATACCCTTAAGCTATATCAGCGCTATGCAAACTCGGAAAAAATAGTCTCACCAAATGACTAGAACTCAACTGTGTTCGCTCAATTTGACAGTTATTGCGTGAGTTAGCCAAAATAGTTCATGAAACATTTTATGACACATTTCAGATGGTTGAAAATATTTACTGAATTTTAAACATTCTTAATTCCTTTACCACTTAAAAACCATACTTTCCATTCGGCTCCTTACTCTTGATCACTAGTAAACCCCTTGTAGATCATGCTCTAAATGCTATTTGAAAGTTGTGCATAAATTAGTGTCGTTATTCTAGTCATAAAGCGAATATTCAAATTAAATATCAGTAATAACCATGCGTCTCCATTCACAGTTTTTTCAAATTTTGATTGCTTATCGCAAGTTTTCGCAAAACTAGCATAGGCTGATTTTAAAGAGAAAATGAAAAGCTTTCGAATGAGCATAGTGTGATCGCGGGCATTCACGGGCGTCGTTGTTGTTATCGCTTTAGAAGTTCGAATTCAATAAAAATTCATGACAAACAGTTATCTAAACACTAACTAAACCAACTAGCGACTTATTTTTGGCGATTTTACGATGTAATTTTATTACACGGATAATTTTGGTGAAATAATGCAATTCATAAAATCAACCGTTTCTTTGAAAAACGAGAATAACCGTATGTAGTTCCTATGGTCAAATAGTGCAAAAAACACTTGAGTTATGCCCTTCAAAAAGCTGTCAAAAATTCATTTTGCGTTCAAATCACCTAAAATCTCGCGAAAATGTCTCTGATGGCTCAGCTGATACGAGAAAAATACTAGTGAGAATATCGCATAACCTTCATATATGGACTTAAGTCCGGGCTCGTCCCACTGTGCTATGGTACAACCCACTTTTGCAGCCAGAGGACACCGGTAACCTACCTAAACCGAATGCTGTTTATTTATAAATACACAACAAAAATTACTACACCTATCTGGACTAATGAAAACGTTCATGGAATACTATTTAACCCTACAACGGTTTCGTGATTTTTTCTATACGTAAACGGTTTTGTGGGGTACATTCGTACCCTAATAACTTTGGAAATTTCTAACCGATTTTGACCATCTATACGGCGTTGTTAATATTATTGAATTGCCTTTTGAAAAAAATAGTAAATAATTCAAAAACCGACAAAAAGTGTATTTATTTCGATGCTGTTTGAGTACCAAACCCCAATACAAACAGTAAATATACAGCAATATGCAGTAATGAAGTTAAAACGGGAAGGCGTCGAAGAGACAGGCCAGTGCTTTGTACGTTCCAGAAACTGGGCTACAGAAGATGAAGAATTGAGTGATGCGTAGTACATATTATATACAAATCATATTCACGAATGTTTGTCTTTTGTCGTCAAAACCAATAATTACGATTACGATCCAAGCGGCTTTTCTAGTTACTTTGCTATAGCAGCTTTATTATATCAAATCACAAATTCTATTACTTAGCAATGTTGAAGCCTGTACAATTTCACGCAAGTTTCTTGCTTACTATGTATCGATATTTTGCTTATAAAAAAGATATAATAAATTTTCCGAATTATATACACATGACAAAACACTAACGTAAATGGTTTTGTGGGGTACATTTGTACCCCAGGCAAACTTTAAGCGGGCACTGTTAGGTTGGTCAGATGAAAAAATAGGTTACACCTACTTTAATGGAAGTTTAATAATCAAATTGATTTATGATAAAGTTTGCTTGCAGTTAAAATAAACCGTAACGGAATATCAGGTATTGCAAATAGCTCTGGGGTACAAATGTACCCCACAAAACCGTTCTAGGGTAAAATTAATTTACATCAAAAACATGACCGAGCATAATGAAGAGCGGTGAGTTATGTTGCAATAACAAATACACTCTACGAAGTGTATACACAAAATTAGATATATTGCCTCCCAGTGCTAAATTATTATTCTGCCGGGTTACAAAATCCTTTGAAACATCTAGAGAAGTTTTTCAGCCGGCAGTGATTTTTTCCATCTTAATGCTCTGGAAATCGCGCAGATGGCCTACTGAGCTAACAGCCGCTGGTGCGCTAAGACGATTTCGCTAAATTTTCAGAGCAGCGTGCACTCAGTGCACTAGCGTGACTTCCGCAAGGTTAAATTCTACACGGTGCTACAAAATAAAAAAAAATGAATGTACTTTTAAAATGGCCTATTAAAGGTTGTAATCTCGTCAAATACAACACAAAACCCGATATGATCAATTTAATATACCCTCAAAATCTGGATTTATTCAAATAAAAAACCGTTTTTTGGGATTTTCAGCACGAAAACATTTTCTACGCGGTCATTTTCCAAAAGATGTTTTGAAAAGAAGAAGAAATGACCTTTCCAACGGTTATGTTATGTTATGTTATGTTATGTTATGTTATGTACTTTTGATAAAAGTGCTATGCGTCTTGGGATAACAAAATGAAAGTAGGTACCTATTATTTTGCGATTTTTTCATTACAAATAAAAAAATGATCTACCTTTTTATTAGGGAGCATCATTTTTTAAATGGAAATTTAGAGAGAATATTTAATTCCGCATCAATTTATGATCAAAATCGGTTGAAAAATGGCAGAGCTATTATTTTTTTCCAAATTAGAAACATACTCGCATTAACTTTTAAGGGGACAGTCTCATATAAAATTTTCAAAAATAGATTTTTTTGCTCGATTAGGTATACATTCAAAAGTGTGTGTGCGAACTTTGAGCTTGAAAATGGAAAAAATAAGAGACGATATAATTGTAGCATCTTATAGTACGAGACAATACCTCACTAACCTCGTAAGAGTTCATGCGAGCAAGTTTCTAATTTGAAAAAAAATAACTCTGCCATTTTTCAACCGATCTTGATGATAAAGAGGTCGTTGGATGCAAAATTGTATTCTCGATCTAAAATTTCATTAAAGACGCTTCTTTAGAAGATTGTTGATCAATGTTCATAATTTTCATGGAAAAATCGCAAAATTATGGTTGGAACATAACATAGCATACTGTTGGAAAGGCCATTTCTTCTTTCCAGAACACTCAAAAAATTTAAAATCGGTTGAAAAATAGTTTTTTTGCCATAAATCAAGATTTTGAGAGTGCACAACATTTTTCAAAAATTGGCTTGTGTTGCATTTGGCGAGATCTACAACCTATACTAAGTCACTTCAAAAGCACAAAATCACTGTAGCACCGTGATATTAATCATATCGATATAGTTATCCTCATTTATGAATGAATATTATTGCTTGAGTGACAGATGATAGGAAGAATGTCGAAATTGCAAAATTATGTTATTTTCAAATGCAGATTAAATTGCAATTTTTGTTGCTCTATGATTTTCTCCTAGATGAACGCGCTCGGAAAGGGGTACATGTTCAACATACGTTTGCATGATTTATAGCAGATCAATTGGGCGGAAAACGTTGTCGAAGAAAGTCTAAATTAATAAAAAAAAATCAGTTTTCAAACATATTTTAAGACGAAATATAATTTTTCACCGTTAACTAAAATTGTCTCTGGCAGCACTGCTCCAGTGAAGTCCAAGCAGAATCATTACCATAACTTCAATTATACTGATAACTCATGTAACTGTTAGTACTGATATAAACCGTAATGGTCACAGGTATATGCCGTACTTGTTTTTGTGACCAAATTGTTTCTAACCCAAAAGTTTGAAAACGTTGTTGTTTATAAACGATATGGGCATGAAGAAATTAATAAAAATTTGGATCAAAAAACGACAGGATCAAATTCAAAAACCTTTTTCCCCGTATATAACACAGGTAATCAATAAGCGTGGATAATGCGTTTAGGGACGGGTATAGCGTTGTTGGTAAATCTTGTACGCAGGGTTAGAGTAAAGTGACCAGATGTTTTCGGCATGAATGTAGGACACGCTCAAGAAACCTATTGAAGGTTTGCGTTTTTTCCACATACTTGCGCAACTTCTAGAAGGCTGAGATATTTTTCGCAAATATTCATGAGGTGACCCATACTAATGGTAGACATAGATACTGTGAATTTGGTTAAATTGGTTAAATTTGCACACGATGTTCGGAGATTTGGTAGCTCATTTATGCGTATTTTTTACAATATGAATGAAGAAGAATTGGAATGAAAATTATATTTTAAAATGCGAGTCTTTTTCCAGGACCCCTGGTCACTTTAGATTAGAGATATTTCTAAAAGGATTTTTCTATAATACGAAAAATGAGCTTGATGGCCCTAAGGTTAAATCGTCTATTATGATAACAAAAAAATGATCCGTCTTCACGACTACCTAAAACGACTTTTTTATCGGTTCGTTTATTTATTAGAAACATTTGCGTTAGCTTGACGGTGCCAATTTCTTTTTTTACATTTTAAAATTATCTTGTAACTAAGAAGTTACAGTTTTGAAATATGTTTTGATGTTCTACAGAACAAAAAAAGTTCTATAGCTATCCCTTAACTAGGAATGCAATTTGATATACAACGAGAAAACAATAGTTTTTGTGAAATATTTTACAACTATCTTAAAACTAGGAATACATTTCTATTCTTCTATTCACAAGAAGAGAAAAAAAACGATTTGTATTAAGAGGAAGTGGAGGAGAGGTGTCAACAAAATATTAATAAGACTTTAACTAGTTTTAAATTCTATTTAAATGACGCTTTTGTAAAATATACGGTTACATTACTACACCCCAATGAAAATGCTTTTTATGGCTATTGTGCACTCAAAATACTGTTTCCAGTCGATTTTGGAATGCTGGATAACAGCCGTTAAGCATACGAAATGCTAAGAAACCGTTGGAAGCATCTGAAATGTTAATAATGTAATATCTTACAACATATATTAATGCTTAATGGCTACCTTGCTATATAAGTGTTGCATGTAATGGGTGGAACAAAAATTTAGAATAGGACGTAAGTAACAATGAGAGATTCTCTTTGGGGTCTTTCTCTTCTATTCATTACTCGGCCATTTCAACATTTACTACTCTACTCTTGGCAAAATATTCTAGTAAAACCGTCTGCTTTCGATATGTACTGAAAAATTAGTGCAAAGTGTTGTAATGACGTCGTTATAAACGAAAGAGAAAGTAAACAAAGAGAGGCTCTCAATGTTACTTACGTCCTATTGAAAATTTTCTCTAGAATTATATTCCTGCTCCGAGCAGTATGGGAAAATTGACTTTCGCAAAATAATTCCTCCAGGAGTCGACCATTGCCTCCTAAGAATAAATCGTTGTTGTTTTTATAGAAAGTTTAACAAAGAAACAAAGTCTCGAAGACTTCGAAACGATCTGCCGCTTGCGGAAAAAGTTATTAAGCAGAATCTAATTGATGTTCTGACGATTAATATATTATGTTTTTTCTAGCACCATTACTGTTGGTTGTCCAATTACATGCAACTTTGTTTTGACTTTCTCTTATTATGTCTAAATCAATTATCTGAACTGTTTAGTCACCTCACAAGAGTTTTGAGGGATAAATTTAAGCATTAAGAGTAGGTTAAAAATTCTGTATATAATTTGACCGTCAGCAGCAGTGATGCCATGAAAATGGAAAGTTTCATCAATCTTCAAAGCATCAATCGATTTTTCCTTAAAAAAAATTTCCGCAAGCGTCAGATTGTTTTGTGGTCTTTAAGACTTTGATCCCTTGACAAATTTCCTAAGAAAACATAAATTATTTTTTCGGAGGCGACTCTTGCAAGAATTATATCGTAAAAGTTGATTTCCCCATGCGAAATCCCATGTAACCTCTAAACCGCGGCCGCAAAAATATAGTTTCACCGATCGAGCTTAGCAATTGCACAGTTGTTCTAGGACCCAAATGGGACCAGCAAGTTATGTATTATTGGCTAACTTACGTTTAGCACCTCTACTCATTATGAACTATTTCTACTTCTTATTCCCTGTTTCCGTCGTAATCCTTTTTCTATTGTTAAATCAGCAATTTCGAGCGTTGTTCTGAATTTATGTACACTTTCAACATTCTTGCGCACGCTTAGTTTTAGGTTAAGGTAAGGAACAATGTCCATGCCAATATGACTGTGAATAATATAAACAGGAAATACGTCTATTGTTCGGTAGATTGGGCGCATAATGAATCATCACCTTTTAATGATTTTAAAATGATCATACTGTGGCAGAAATATGAGTCCAAAAATGTCGAAGAATTTCTTGCATTTTTTCCAAGCACAATTGTAGGATTCTAATTGTACATTTAATTATCACATGGCCACTATTCAGCGTGCTGAGCATTAATCGTGTATTCTTTGTGAATCCGATTAAGAAGTTTCATATCATTTAATATGTAACTACCCTGCGGTAATCTAACGTCGTGTCCGGATTTTTGGTACAAAGATGAACCTATGTACATAGAGCTGAAACTTAAGTAACATTATTGGACACACACAGAGAGACATTTTGCGATTTCGACGATTTGAAACGAATGGTATATGACACTCGGCCTCGATTGGAAAGTCGATTTTTGAAAGAGATTACATAGCCTTTCCTTATACGAGCAGGCCCGATGAGAGGGGGGGTCAGGGGGGGGCAACTACCCTGGGGCCCGGGTCTGTTTTGGGGGCCCGAGTTTTTAACTGAATTTAATTTATTTTAATATAATTGTTGAAGTTTATTGTTTCTGTTGGCACTGCAAATATACCACAATCAACTACGTTCCAGTCGCTCCAATGGTTTTCTGAAGTACGTGAACGTAACCTTATTAGATTCATTTAACAGTGCAATTGAACCATTCTTGTTTCATTTATCGCAAGTGTTTTTAAAAGTGTTCAAAAAAATGGTTGAATACGAACAGTACAGTATGAAGTTGTATACAATTTAACATATTCTTAGCTAACTGTTACTAATAAAACTTTGATATTTTCGGAATGGGATGATGATGATGATGGTCTCACCTCATACCCCTACAAAGGTGTGAGCTGGACGATTTATCTAATAGATAATTGATATTTTTACACATGACTAAACCAGTGAACAAAACAAATACGGACTGGTTAACAGTTCAGACACAGATTTTCCTTCAAAAGACCGCAACCAGATAGGCTTCAAATATTTCGCAAACAACCAGAGTCCATCAAGCAAATTTCCATCCCGGCAAGATGCTTGATGGCATCGGGAATTGAACCCAATATCCGCAATTTTCAACAATCACAAGCAAGACTCCTCCCGCCTGTACAATATATCGCTACTACCACATACAAAGATGGAAAGTATCGAGTATGGTGGCAGTGCAGAGCCTAGCCGATTTATATCATCAACGTCAGACCTCAAACTAATCTACTACTAACCATTAACCCAAGGCAGTCAAGAGAAACTCCCAACTGGGAATATTCTAGATTGATCGGGAAGGATTGCCATTTTGAAAACTAAGATAGCGAATTCCAGTTGAGATATCTGTATAACCTAAAATATTGACATTTTCGAAATAAAATAATCATAGAATAGATATAGATATTGTGATTTGTGATGCGGATGATATGATTATAGAAAATTTTATCAACCAGAAGGCCTCCAAAAGGGCATCGCTCATTTATTCGTCAAACCCGCCTAAAAATACCCTCATAGCTTATACAGAAATTGTTCGAAATAGCTCCAAGCTACCATTTCTATCATCTACTCGTCAAGCCCGTTTCAAAAATTCCCAAATTTTTAGGGTTATCGAGATTATTGTTCAATCGGACGTCTCCATGCTGGATTTCAAAAAGGTACCAAATATCCATTTTCATCATGTACTTGTCAAGCCCGTTTCGGAAATACCAATATTGTTAGGGTTATCGATAATGTCGCTCAACCAATGCGTTTTAGTAAGAATGTAAAGCGAACTTTTTTACAATCTAAATCCCAAAAAACGAACACTTTTTTACGAACTAATTCAATTTACGAACCCTTGGCTTGGTTCGTAAATGGAGGTTCCAGTGTACACATTTGATGAAGAAAAATCCAGTATCTCAAAATCAACAGTATGTACCAACAACAAGAAACAAGGCAGCATCAGTGGTGCGAAATTGCATATTTAGTTGCTTATTTCTGATAAATTGCTGAAACAATATTCAGTTTCAACGCTTCCCTCATTCATTCACTTCCAAACTAACTGAAATTTTATGAAGAATGGTTGAATGCAGAGGAAATATTTCATTCACAAACCAAAGCATTTATTTGTTATTATGTGACCAGTTTGAAGGCAGAAGTTCTTTTACATTTTCGAGCATAACTGAACTGCGTAATTTATATCTGGTGCTCTTTTGCTTGATAATCCCTCTCAGAGCTATCATAGAAACAAGATTCAGTTTGCTCCTGAAACCGAACATATGCGAACATGAATGCGTTGTACCGAAAAATCGAAGGACGAGGGAAACAAACCAAACATTCGATTCATCGCGGCGGGCATGAATTGAATCTTGTTTCTCTTTCAAGTTCACGCAGGGATGTCAATTTTTCTAAGCTCAGATTCTGGGCAGCATTAACGATGGTAGCATTAACGTGCGTCAAGGGAGCATGAACGATGGGAATATGGACTGTATGGCAACGCCGCAAAAAAGGATTCCAATTGCAATGGCAAGTCGGACGTAAGCCATTCTGATGGCCAGCCACAAATATTCCTTTATTAAGTTTTATTTTTTCCATGTATTACATGTTTAAAATACTGACCACTCTGTTAAGCTAACGCATTGAATCATGTCAAATAAACAATTTAAAAAAATAGTTTAATTGAAACGGTTGCATCCGCATAATTTCTCTAATCGATATTGAAATAAGAAGTCATATATGGTAGGGCCCGCCAGTACTTCAAACCCTGGGGCCCGGCGCGGCTCTCGACGGCCCTGTATACGAGAGACAGTTTTCAAACTGAGGATTCTTTCAAAGCTTTCAAATCACAAACTGGTGGTTAATGACTATACGGATACAAAAAACTGCATATGATTAGGGCCTTTTGATTCTGTTTTGGGGGTACCAGATAAAAGTCGAACATCAAAATTACAATAAGTAGAAATCATATTTTGATAATAGCATCAAATTGAAATCTTATTCTGCTATTAGTCGTATATTTTTTTTTAAATATGACATCAAATTTTGATCTCATTTTGCTATCCTTGTTTCTTAGAAGAATTTTCTATGTTTATATTTCTTTGGTGAAACATCAAAGTGAATACATATTTTGTTATCAAAAAATTCAACATCTCAATGAGCTTTCAATTTACTCTCACTGATAGCAGAATTAGTTTTCTGTTTGATGTCATAGAACACTCTTGCTGCTCTCCAATTTGATCTTTTAACCGTTAAAACAACCAATACGACAACAACCTGGGTAATCATTTGCCGAACATCACAACATCAAGTTTAGTTTTCAATTTGTTGTCAGACTCTGCTCGGGTATCGTGCATTAAGGCAATTTTTTTGCGTCCATCCATTCAACAACGGCAAAAATCACAACGCATGACAGGTTTTTTACATTGAGTGTATAAGTAAACTAATTATACTTAGCTTTCAGTTTAATTTAGTTGATTTAGAATATACACAAAAATCCAAGGTATCTCTCATTTTTTCGACAACTTAAATCAGTGCGAGTGACAGGCAAAACTCACAATTTTGATTTTAAATGAATCTACTTTTTGGGTTGATTTATATTTCTGTATGAATCTACCAATTTTAGTGGCATATAAAATAATCATTGGTTTCGCTTCAGCACCTGAATGAAAAGGATTTAAACATCTGGTATCTATTGTTTTGTCACAGGTCTGCTCTCGGATTCAACGACCACCTTGATAATACAATCAAACAAAAATTGTAAGCATTAAAATATTCTTATTTCCACTACGCCCGATTTCTCCTTAAAAAGCTGGTCTTGTGAAGTAACCGACAAATCTCAGCTCTGCAGCGGAGTTCCTGTGGTGAGCATGCGGCATACTTGATGGCATTACCCACAATCAGGAAACTTTCTGCAACTACCCAGGTTTAAACGAGCCATTTCTGCAATAAGTTGGCACACTACTGAAAAACCAGCAGTGAAATTGGTAACCACATTAAAAGCTAACGTACAGCCATCTATAACTTCTGGTCAGCCACAAACCGCTACTCAGTCAATAATTACGAAGAACACCCATTCAATCACAACTGCACCCAGTCCCAGTACCTCAAAATCAATAGCCAATACCACCAGTGAAAAAAGTATGAGAGAGAAGGCAGACCAGTAAGTAGTAGGGCGGTGGTACCGGTAGTACCGGTACCGAAAATACCGATCCATTTTTGGTACCGAAATACGGGAACTGAAAAAATATAAGTACCGTCATTTTCGGTACTATCCAAAGCTTTTGATGAGCAATATGATTAATCTAACCTTCCAGCACATATAGGGCCCTGTTTCAAACATCGGTCTGTAAGGTATAACGAATATAACTCCCATTGAACGCAACTGGATATTTTTATTATTTATTCGAAAATGAATACAACGATTAATGTATTTTGAGCTGACATGAACTAAATAACGATTGATTTGTTTTTTCGGAATGTTCCGTAAGCGACGTTTGGGTTGTTTCCCATTTTTGCCAAAATAATAAGTTTCGGGTCTAAGTTACGCCTATATACATTTTGCTGTTAATTATTAATCAATAAAAGAACAAACGCCGAGTTAGTACCTAACACGATCCGAATAGGGCACGCAGGGATCTGACCTGTGTTCAGCGTTGTGTGATTAGATGTGATTTGCATCCAAAGCCAGGTAAAAAGGAATATGTTTCGTCATCTGAATTCTCACAATATGAACTGTTTGAAATACATGGGAAAAGTTTATTCAACTAATGAATTCTCCTTTCGATGATTCCTTAAAGGAGCTCCAAGACGGTCCTTGAGTTCGATATCATCCATATACATGGGGATCTTGGCTCAAAAGTTGTTGTATTTGATGTTGCGTTGCATAAAATTCTTCACAACGCCGTTTCCAACTTCGTTTAAACTTCTGTGAACGTTTATAGTACCACATTACGCCCACTTCCTTAGGAATTAACGCCGTTTTCACCTTTAGAAACTGCTCCACCAAACGCACATTTTCCAATACGAATTTGTTTAAAGTCAGTCGCAATGGTAAATCTCGCAGTAGAGGCACGTTTCACTGTTTGTGCAGTGGATAAGCAACAAAGCGATAGAAATTGATTACTTGTTTTATTGATAGCTATAACAAAGTATTTTTTGCTGCTGATCTGGATGAGATTAGAAGGTAGACTGAAACATATAAAAGCAATAAAAGTATATGTTTCAACATTTTAAGCTGTTTTGCTGTCCATTAGTTTTTTTTTACAAAAACATTCCACTACCGGTGCTGAGGCATACAGTACCGGAGAACCGGCTCTCACCAAGAAGGGTCGGTAGTGCATAGAAGTCAAACTAATGCACTGAGCCGTGTCAAATTAGAGTGGAAATCGAGTTCCATTTAGGTCCTAGAACGAAGGTGAAAATTGTAAGCTCGATAGGTGAAACTATATTTTTGTCCTGTCCCACTGTAGTATTAAATAAATGAATGGTGATATAAATAATTTATAAGTAAACTTGAAATACGAAGGAACCAGTAAGGGATATTGACTTTTTATTGCTTTCTATTGAATTTTAAACATCATTAAAAATTAAAAGATTAATAAAACCTTCGATGAATAATTATTATTTAATTTTCAATTATAATTATAATTATTATATTATATTGCATTCTACAATACCTAAGCAAAATAATTTGTTTTCAGTATGTGAAAAAACGGATTTATACACGTTAAACGCATTACATACAAACACTCGTGTTTCTCGCAATAAAACCCACCTGGTCAAAAACGCTTGAAATTGCTATCATTCACGTAAACCTACGTTCGTGATCTCGCAAACATTAAACGATCCTGTAATTAACTTAATGTGTAAGCCCTTTCCAAATTTATCATCACAGTCTCAAGTGCGAACATATAAACGCTTGTTCCCACGCGATCATGAAGTCTTCAAGTCAGCACATCTGAACTGATTACTCAATATCACAATCAGAATCACGGTGCACTGCCTTAAGCAGTGTTTCAGATGCAATTATATTGAGTGATTTTGAACGAGGTGCTGCCGAGAATCTGGCATTATTGAAAGTCAGAAACAAAACTAGTCTAACAGATGTCTTTTATAATTTATTTTATAATATGTCACCTAAAATACCTAATACAAAGTGTATTTTTAAAAGGAAAAAAATGTTCAAAAACTTTTCTAACGGTCAAAATTTCGAAAGCATCATCTTTGGAGTTTTAACAAATTCGAAGAAGCTTTCCAACATAAAATCTTCTAGAAGTATATATTAAGAATTAACTCTTCAAAAATAGTAAGAGACTTGGCATCTTCAGCAGAGTTGTTGATAATGTCATTTAAAACAACTTTGTTGAAAATATGAAAGCTATATAAATGCAGTATATCGAGATATAAAACGATATTGAATAACTTTTCTTAAAGACAGTTCTTTTCAATAAATGATTTATTGTAAGCTTCAGAGACTACCTTGAATAAAATGTGAATTATATTGTATATACACAGTATATTAGATTTATAAAATACAGTAATATCAGAACAAATTGTTTCAAAGGTTTTCTTTCGCATTTAGTCTGTTATATTTCGATATTCTGAATACAAGGAGTATTCATGTCTCCAACGAAATTAGTTATGGAATGCCTTCAACAAAGTTTTTGTTTTTCATTTTGTTTATATAGGCTAGGGTCTTTCGGATCTATTTTTAGGCTAGAAAAATTTCAAACCTGATTCACGGGGGTTGGGAATCGAACCCAAAAGAGCTGCGTACAAGGCAATCGACTGACCAACTACACCATACCCGTTTCATTCAATAAAGTTGTTTGAAATAGCATTTTCGAAAACTTTGCAGAAGACATTAAATATCGATTAAAAAAAGAAAATATTTATGATTACGTCTAGGAGGATTGACCGCCAAAATTATTTTTATTAGATGAGCTTTTCCTTAACACTGTAATATTCTTCAAAGATACATCCAAAGTTGACAGTTTCGAATAATGTGATCGTGACCGTTAAAAATGTTTTCCAGCGTTAATTTCACTTTTCTTCATTATTAAAGTTCACAACTCCAGAACGAGTTCTCGTATACAAAAAATTATTACACCATTCAATTCAACACTCAAATATTCACCATTAATAGCCACTAACATGAAATATTTTGAAATTTTTATTATTTCCAATACTGCTTAGAGACTATTTATATAGTTGATATTCACAAAAAAAAAGAAATGTCCATAAAAACCGATCCTGACCTGCTAGACAAACGGGAAACATAATTTTTCATAATTTTCCTTTTACTTTCCAATATATTATTGTCGTTAATCACAATGGATTTTTGTCTCAACTCTACGCATTCTCAAAAAAAAATTCGATTCTAGAGGTTTTAACCTTAGGGTCATTCGCCTCTTCAGGTTGAAATAATGAAAAATTTCTAACCCAATGTGCGTGGTCGGAACTCGAACCCAGGTGCGCTACGTACAAGGAAATCGATTTACCAACTACCCTACGCCCGACTCAAAAAAATACATTTTTAGCAAATATTGAATTGCATGCAATTTTTCGGTGAACATTAAATATTTACATTAAATTGTGCTTTCTACTCGAAGAAGTGTCCCTAATCTATATCTCTTCAAAAAACAGCTTATGATAATTTGACGAGATCAGTTACAAGATCTGAATCCCAAAATTTTCAAAATCGCAATGATGCTTAAAACAATAGGTCCTCAATGTAGTAATCAGACAATATACTTCCAAAACTATTATTGCGCAATATTGAATTAAATTAGTCATAATCAATTAATTTGTTTTTTTTTTCAATCCGCCCCTCCCCGGTCACTGTGATCAGCTTAACAAAAAAAAAGTTTTTTCTTCATACTAAATTGTTTTGATTCGGTGGAGATTTTACACCCTCCCTACTTTGGCTATACCACTATATCAAGTTCATCAGACATCACATAACAGTATTTCGAGAGAAAAAAATAATGTTTTGATGGAACGTTTTAAAAGTCCAGTCTTGAAATAAAACCGAAAACCTCACACGCCGAACCAAAAAAAATAAACCGACCCAACGCATTAATTGAAGACCCACCAGTTAAACTGCCTTGCGATCATCTCTTCCACTCTTCGTCTAGTTAAATATTTTGCAACAAGGACATGTGCAAATTCGGATTTTATGAACGCAAACAAATACGCGAAAGTTTTCCAAGCTCTGACATTGACGAACCGGACGTAGTCTTTGCTGAGCTGCATTCGGTTAGCGGAATATTCGCTGCTTTGCGGGTTGATTGGGTCATATGTATATGAACAGTGTGCTTTTTTTTTTTTTAATTTACCAGTTATTGAAACGTTAATCCAGTTTGGTCTCATTTTCCTCCGGTCTTTAGTGTTATTGTATTTCGTTCACCTTCAAGTCCGTCCTCTCGGTTCGATTCGGCTCGTTGGCGGATGCTGTTTATGTAAGTGCACAAAACAAACAAAAAATCGACGAACTCACTGCGGTTTGATTCAAATTTACCACGAGATAAAAAAAAACTGTTGGGATCTTTTAATTCCTTCCACAAGTCGTTCCGTCGTTTTCTCACCAGGATGAACAAAAAGGTTTCTCCAATGCCCTCTGAAACTAGTTACATGGGCATCGTTTTATCTTTTCACCACCGCACAAAAGGCAAATCATGAGATGTTTATTTCCTTTCGTCACTTCTTCAAAAAACCATATTACACAACCGACCGACCGAAGGGGCACTTGAATAATCTACCTCCGTCTTTCATCACACGCGAGCGGCCCGTTCTGCGGTTGACAAATTGCTTCACCTCTGCTTGCTTAACGAAGAAAGTAACACTTTGGCGGACTGTCTGTTTTTTTTTCTTTTTTGCATATACACGCTCCAACCTGAACTGACCGAGCTCGCTTCGAACCACTCGAACTAACTAATAAAAAAGGCGACCGTCGTGGTTCAGAGCCAACTCGAAACTGACCGAAACAGCCCCAAAACCGCGGATGGATGGTTGGTTGAGCTACTCCCCTAAACGCCTCCCGATCGTCACACGGCGGCAGCGGCGCAGTAGGCGCGAATGCGAATGCTTCACTGCTGCAGCCAAACAACAACAACAACAAGGACGGCGGACTCTGACGGAGACGACGACGTCTGCTGCGCGACGCGGTCTGATCGTATCTGGTAGGCACACGGACGGACGAACGGGGTTCGTCGCCTGCCGGTTGACTGAAGTCACCGCACTCGGGAAAAGTGGGAAAAAAGCTCGCAGTGACGCGATGGCGGTGGCACGCTTCGAAACGAAAAAGAAACAAACATAAAAAACGAACGCATGGAAAAACGATGAGGTAATAAAGTGCAACTCCCACCATATCGAGAGTAAAAGCCGGCTTGCTTCGGCGGTTCGCATTCAAGGAACTGCGCTGCTCGTGTTGTCAGTATCTTCGCAGAGGTATAAGCAGCAAAGCACATGTGAATTTTGGGAATCGAAATATGCGTCTGCAGCTGGAGGGCTCTTTTATAGCGTCAAGTCAATTATATTGAGCGTTATTCTTTCTAGCTCGTGGAAAGGAGTTTGAACTGAGGTTTTTACTGTCTACTATAACACCGATAAGAAACGATTTTCATACGCGTTTGACGCCCCTTTTTTCTCGACAACTGCTAAAATCGTGTAAAAAGGCTTTTTATCAGACATTTTCTACGAAATATGCAGAAATGTACCAATAGGTGGTGCCCGCGTCTGTTCAGTGTTTATCAAAATAAAAGCAATTGTATGTATAGATTGAATTAGTTAAGGAATTTGCGTTTCGGCTTCATCTTATCAGAATCCGACACTAACTTAGCGACAGGACTAAGCTCGCTAGTTGCGATTGACGTTAGCTCCAAAAACGAAAACACTATTTGTGTTTCTGAGTACACCCCTAGTCCTGCGTGATGTCCCGTAAGGAGTTCTGATTAAGCTGATGAGAATTAATGAAGTCGAAACCTGGTTCGGCTTAGCAAGCCAATGTAATTTACACAATTCTATATTTATCTTTAGTGGCAGGCCCGTGCGCTGAAAATTGTCAAGGGGAGGGTTTTGATTTTTTCACGTCTCTCAGAAAAGAAAGGCGTAGAAACCCCTCAAACTTTGAAGGTTTTTGCTGAGGCCTGACCGGCCAAGTCTTGTGTACCAGTCGATTCCGCGCAAAAACTGAGTAAACGTTGTAAAAAATAACCCATTGGGTATTTTTTCATGAAAATTTAGGTAAAAGTAGTTCAGAGTGTATAAAATTGGAAAAAAAAAAATGCGTCACCCGAAAAGAAACGTCGTGAATTGATTTTCGCATGCACCTAGAAAATTCTCAACTCTCTCATCGAGACATCTCACGGAATCGTGCAGTCAACGGTGAGTCGTGTGATTAAACGTTACTACCAAACTCTGAGCGTCGAACGGAAGGAGAAAAGGGTCAGAGTGGATGTTCTATTATGGCGATTTCGCTTGAACCTGAAACTGAGTCAGGTTCTAACCCCAACCGCTGTCAGTTCATACATTTTGACAGCAGTTGGGGTTAGGAACTGACTCAGTTTCGCCTCAAATAAAAACCACATTAGTGATCAGAATCACAAGCGTGTAGTGAAAGCGTTTAAGCGGAATCCAAATGTTTCGGTTAGAGCCAAAGACCGGGAGGGACTGCATACAGGGCTGGCGAAACACTTTTTTCCCGAGTGGGTAGTAAGATACGGAGTGATTTCTACTAGTAATGACAAAAGTTTAGACATGGTGTATGTAAGTGAAAGTGAACATTTCCGGATAATACCTGGTGGCTATTTGTTACACTTTGACCGACGGCTCGGTGAAAATATGTTTGTTGATTACTGATACTACAAATGTTCTATAGCAAATTACCAATTTCTCTATTCTTTGAAATTTCGTTGCGTTAATTTTATGTTTCCTCCGATGAAAGCTTTGCGCGGGCGCCGCAGCCCGCATGATAGTGTTGACTAATGGGAAGGTATCTCCGACAATTGACAGCCCCTCTGGCTTAATGGAGGTCGATTTTATCCGATTGCAAAATAATGCCGATAAATCTCCTTTTCGCTATAAATTATATATAACTCATTTAACATAATCAACATATCGCTTAAATAACACACGGCCGTGTACGAAGAAGTATCTTGTCTACGTACCCGCCTAGGAAGTAGTGATTGGTGGTGGTCTCCGACAGGGGTTCTTATTGCGAAATATGGGGTTGGCTCCTTCCAGAACTCTTCGCTTCATTCAGTGAAAATTCTGGTTTGCAAGCAAATACGTTCAGCATAAATCGAGGAGTATAAAAACTTATTTTCAATCAGTCTCATGTCGAGCCTTTCGCCGGATCTACTCTTCCAAACTTTCTTCTTTTGACCGGGACTCGTTTACCTGTTCGCCTTTTTGTGCCTCGGAGCATGCCGTCATTGCGAACAATTGGGTCATACAGTAGAAAAGTAGAATCCACGACTAATTTCTATGCTCCCTGGTCCACTAAAGAGCGAGAGTCTGACAATCCCACTGAGAGAACATATTCTAATGTGCCTATAAATTTTTGTTGAAAAGAAAATCATCTCCTCTTCTAAGCTGTCGCGTAAATGCCTGAAAGTGTCCTTTGATGGGTGCTATTACAAAACCGAAGTCTCGGAAATCACAGAAATTAACAGGAATTTCCTCATGGGACATCAAAAACACCAAGTGTCCCTATATTTCATTCCCGTGATTTTCCTAGGTTTACTTCGGTATTTGGTTAACTTCCGACGAAGATCTTCCATAATTTTAACATTATTCGCCAGGGCCAAGTTAATCATCGGTACCAGATATTGAAGTTGTCGATTTTCAAGTCCGACTCAAAGACAGATATTGTTCCACTATACATCGCACCTCAGCTGGTTCAAGAAGACTTCAACTACCACGGAATGCTATATGGTGATCTTCACGTTGATAACCGATCTATCTTACTGCATGATATTGGTGACAATTTCAATATGATCCTGACTCCATAACCGCGGCCAAGCGCGTTGGATTGTATTGTTGTCATTGTACTTGACCTAAATTAGTTGGCCGAAATAATCGAATCATAGCAAGAAATTCCTCCTGTGGAAGCATAAGAGGTTTTAACTGGCTTGATTATCGACACTGCGATGAAAGGTCAGACGAAACGAGATCCGGCGCAAACAGCAGTGGACGATCTCCCACTTCGTGGTGGGTAGAGATCACTCAGAATTTTACGCGAAATGGTCCTATAAGGACTTTTTGAATGTCGGATCGCCCGATTTTTTCTGAATATACGCAACGTTAGAATTGCAAATGAAAAACGGAATGAATGCTGAAAACGCTGTTATTGGCACCGGTTTGTCAACGGATTAATGAGAGAAATAATGTTTCATCTGGTGGCTAGGTCCTCCGTTGTGTCAAATACAAATTTGTATATGGTTGTGTAATCTATTCAACCGTGGATCGGAAGACACGGAACCAAGAATCCTTTTTCGGCGACAACAGCATTCCATATAGATCTATATTCAAACAATTAATATTTTGTGATGAAATGATAATACTTTATTTAAACGTAATGATTGCTCTTTGATCACACAAATTTACCTGACAACCCAGATGATCGCGCTAAGCATTGTAGTGCGCATATTACTGTAGCGTTCGTTCGATGATGACAGCTATGCATCGCTTCAATGCTAATTATTATGGGTATTCGGCCATTAGGCCGTTATTATTTTATTGTTTCATCCTCTCTCAAAACCTAATTATTTCCCTAACTCAATTCAAAAAATTATTTAAATCATAGATTTTTTTTTTAATATGAGCTGTTCTTTTAAGTTATATACTGTGCATTTCACGACTTCTATCCAGCCAGTCAAATAACAGAAATTGACCCAGATGACATTTCACATACAGAGAACCAAGAGGCATTTTAAGAATACAACTTTTTCTAAAATTCATTCTCTTTATTCCGGTTAGGTTAGTTAAACCGGAAAACTTATTCAAAAAGTTATCATTGTACATTCCACTAAGGCGCCATTTTTTGTTTTTGAAGAGGCATACACACATGAGCAAAAACGCTGTATTTCACCACAAACACGCCAATTTATTTATTTTTTTATTTATTTACTTGTTGAATTTTCTACCGCTTGCAGCGAAGCCAGTGTAATACAGCTTTGCCGCATAACCGAGGCCAAGGATCCGAAACAGCGTAAAGCTGCTGAGGATCCGCCGGACGAAGTTGCCGCCGTCCTGCCGTCGGAGGCGGTGGCCCCTCGCAAGCAAACCTGTGATCCACTCGTTTGCTCGGATTATTGAAACATATGGGCTATCAATTAGTTTAAGTCTTAGGTGTCAATTTTATTTTTTATTCCATGCAGCCATTCAGCCTTTTGCCTTCGGATGAATGACCATTCAGCCTAATGATAATTTGGCCTAATATCCTTCGGCCCAATGACCCGTCATGATTATTATGACAATAGTGGTGAGGGTGATCATAAAAGATGCTGCATTCTCCCCACAAAACTGATGGTTTTATATTTATCCATTAACGACAATGTCCACATCGTTACAGTTCCAAGGATGTTCTCCATTCTATGGAGCTTGGAATCCTTGCATCTTCTGGGGAAAACATAGGAGTTCTTTAGTTCTTTATCTGAAAAATCATATCAGATTACCGTAGTTTGAGTTCTTTTGCATTGATCCTTTCCGGGTAATGAAAAAGCGGACACTTAGATTAGAATGGTAATGAGAAAAGGCGTACAGTTGGGCATTAGAAGGTGATATTCATAAAAGATCGCGTAGCTTCAACGAGTTTTTCAATATTTCTTGTTGGAGGACGCTCGAAAATTGGCAAATTTCGTGGAACAATGGAAGTTCAGAAATCCCAAAGGCACAAACAAGCTTTGGTTCAAGGGGATGGATAAGGTTCGTGACTTCATTCGGATGATATTTTGGGTCAAGTCCAGTCATTATACGTTGGGTGAGCATCTCCGGGGTAGTGGTGATCGTGGAGAGCGGTCTCCGCACGTATTGTGACGATTATTGCAACATCAAACATGTTGTCTGGTCGTGTGCCTAGTGCGCAACCAAATTAATTTATCTCTTCTCATTTGATTGATATACTAACAGCTACGTGAAAATCTGGTCCCAAAAGAGTTTACAGCGAAACCAAAGAGGGCAGTTCGCGATCCGGTTCATAATGTCCTGTAGTATTCTTCCGTTTGCCAAAAAGCTGCAAGCTTAACTTCTTCCTTTCCCTAACATTGTTGTCCGCCCTCTTCACTTTCCCTGATACAGCCTCTGCTACTCTGATGCTGAAATCAAATCCTCTTGTGTATATTTCTTTCCATATAATAAGCCGAATAATGTTTCCCCTTGTTTCAGTTGTTAATCAAATTATAGTTTGTGCTAAAAATAACAAATTGTATAACTCGTCTTTCAAAATATTTCTACCTGCATCCTTTAGTCTGAATAAAAATGCACTAATATTCTTTCTGCATATCGATCTAAATTTCTTGTTTTAAGATGTGTCAAAATATATTCCCCTTAGTATTACTCAAAAATTAAGTTTAAATGTTAAACTCTCTCGGTTATTTTTGAGTGGTTAGTACTACCCATACTACCCACGCTATCCACCGGCCCTGACTGCATGCGTACAAACTGCAGAAGGCTCTAAACCATAACAAATAGCACAATACGGTGCAAAAGTCACGGGTTAGCACAAGTTTGATCTTCCGAAGGAAGTAAGCAGGCAAAAACTTTCAAAATTTACCGATAAATACACGTTTGGCAAGCGATCTGCTCATGTGGCAAATGGAGTGCGCCGTTCGTGGCTACTGGGACTGTAGACGGGGAGATCTACCTCAAGGTTTGTCTACAGTAGAGTCTGCTCCCTCTATTGAAGCAATAAGCCCTACGATTTTCTGCCCGAACCCTAAGGCCCATCGAAAAATACTGCGCAATTATGAAGGAGGCACTACGGAAGCATGCCATGGAGGTCAAATTCCGTGATGCAATTTGATACCCCTTAAACCTAAATCTTTTGTATCAGTCCTCATCCATCCGGCCAATTATTAGGTACTACTTCAGTAGAGACTGTACTGTTGCTCTTTTTATTTTGTGGTAATCGTTCATGTTTCTTTCCATTAGTGCTTTTTCTTACTTGCTCTCCAACCTTCGTAGTATATCTGACCTACTCAGGTCTGCTGTAAATATCGTCACCTGTTGAGATACAAACCGATCCGGAGTTGTCGACCATAATGATTCACATCTTTTTACAACCTTCTTCGGAAGCGGTATTTCTCCCGATTCCGATGCCCATTTCGCAAGCCATTCAGTTGTCATCAAGTCCAATGGTGAAATCATTGGCGGTATAATTTCTCCAGACTATGATATCCTGATTTTCCCTGACTTCGTGTTTTTCCTTCTTACTATCCGCTTACTTACTTACTGATCGACCTTTGCTGTGTACCTGGTTTACTCACAACTGTTGCCAAGATCGAAACGTGAACAGATCCAGAGAAGCCGACCAACTTGAATTATATCCCTTTCCAGCCACCCTCGCCAGTTTTCTTGCTTGGTTTCTCCAACGACTTTTTTCTAGAGTGACCGAACTTAAATGACATTTTACGTGTCAAAACGACTCGCAGTGTATTTTTTTCCCTGAACAGAAAGATAATAAATTTTTAAATGTACCCAGGTAACCAACAAGCATGCAAAATGCGCCTTAATATCTACCTGATAAGAATTTAAGTGGTTTTAAATGCATTTTAAAAGTTGCTTTTGGCAAAATATACGGCTACATTACTGCTGTGCCATAAAAATGCTTCTTTGCTGCTGTTGTTCATTCAAAATGCTACTTACCGACAAGAAGTTTTTAAACAATTTTTTGAATGCTGCTTAACAACAGTTATGCATAACGAATGCTAATATACTGCAAGAAGCATCTCAAATGCAAGTTATAGGCTACTTTAATGCATGCACTAATGCTTACTGGTTGCCTGGGTAATTCAAAACCCCTTGTGGGAGGGGTTAAAAGTCCTAAAATCATCCCCTTGTGCACGGGCAGTGGGAAAAATTGTGGTAAAAACGATTTATCTCCACTACGAAAAAAATGGTTTTAAACCATATTATGAGGATAAACAAACCTTAACCAAAATTTTAGAGTGTTTGGTCAACGAATAATTTAAAAAACAGGTGTTTCACAACCGACAAATTCCCATAAAGTATTTTTGGTAAAATAATGTCCATGGTCCATGGTTACAAGTTTAAGGTTTAAGGTTATCGGAGGAATTTCTTAAAGCTGAAATCCGTCGGAAAAATCGTGATGGTCTGCTTTTCATATAGTAAAGTGATCGAACAGCGGGTATTCGAATTTGGGCCTTCAGAAATAAGCCTTTAGAAGGGTTTAGCGAAATTCATGAAATTGTAGATTAATCATATGCGCCGCTGATTAAGAATCGTATCGTTCTTGAACTCAACAACACATATTTTGAAAATTCACTTTTCTAAATGGTGTGTAGGATTTAAAAAGTACGTATCGAAATAAATTGTATATCGACATATTCAGGAAACATTTGGTAAGGTCATCATTTTAAATTTAAAAGAAAGGTCATGAACTTTTGACAAAATATATATTGAGCGCAATCTGTGCACGTACCCTCGCCACTGTATTATTACCAGCAACAAAAGTGCCAAATAAAATCAGTTCAGTTTAGCCACCGCCGGCGGCGGTCGATCGTCCTCAGCACTTTGTTTCATTTCAATGGCATCAGTACCGTATCGCTATCCGTCTTTGTGCCGCTGTTTCGTATTACGTTTCACTTGAGTTCTGTGCGCCGAAAGTTGGATGGCAGGAAATGGGTCCAACTGCTGAGAACGAACAATATATTTTGCTGATTTTTGACAACTGTACACATCCGTTGACCACCTCTGTGGGAAATACGCATGGTCTTCTCTGAGGGGAATGATGGCTGAAATGAAAATTCAAACACGAAGAACAAATGTGTTACTGACATATTTATTGATTATTGACATATTTATGCTATAAGTATATTGACTCATGTTCAATATATTAACTGTTACCATTGTATTGATTACTTTCATACACTCAGTAACATGTCATTCTGAGTAGCACTGTATACTGGATTCCATGCTTCTGTGGTATGTTTGGTTGAAATTGCTGATTCAGCGTCAGCCGTAACATTGAGACCTTCAAGTTGAACGAGCCACAAAGTCCGACTAGCCAGTAAATCTTCGTCCAGTCATATTAGGGCCGTCCAAATACCATTCGGGCCCCCTAGGCACTATTGAACAAAGGGGCCCCTATCATGGAGCAGATGAAAACAGATGTATAGTTTAGTGGTTCACCATGGCACTCTAAGACTCTTCCAAATTTGAGCTAAGAAGGCCAACAATTAAGTTTGTATGGAAAAATCATCGAAATATATGGAGAAAACATAGTTATAGATTCCACCACTAGGTGGCATTATACACGCAAGTTGATTTGAGCTGATCCAAAATAGTTATTGGCCTATGAGTCCCCAACAAAATCAGAATCCCGCGCACCCTAAGATTACTCGCGACGAAAAGGAATAAAGAACAGCCATGTTTTAATTCAAGATTTCGAAAAAGAAAAATCCAATGTAGTGCAATCGCAGAGATAACATGAAATTTGATGGCTAGTAATAAAAGATATTGCGTAGCTTTTCTCTTAACGGCATTTGCATAATGTAGCAATAACGTGACAGAATTAACATGTGATAATCTGACCTTCATAGTTGCATGACGTTGTTTGAGTATGAAGAGTGCCGCCTTGGCCAAGGAGGAATCATAAAGTAAGGTGGGTTTACCGTCCACCATTTGATCGTTATCTAGACCAGAAAAAATACTTCGTGATCCATGATGTGTTTAAGATGATTTTCAAAAACTAAGCGCGAAGTTTCTTGTGTCATAAATATTTTTAATAGTAGGGGGCTAAGTTGTGAACCATCAGCACTTTTTCCCCTGATTGACCAGTATGACCATCGGTCTGTGTAAGTTTCCATTTGATCGTGAGCCAGTTTTTGTCCTAACACAATTGATCGCATTGAGATGGTAAGTGTTGTTGTTTTTCACGTTTCCAAAATTGTGCTATGGCTGGGTTGTGAACCATCAGTTGTTTATACTAGATTTATAATTGAATGAAAACTCAGAAATGCGTTTTTTTTGCTGCGGCGATAATTTGACTAAACCAAATTTGTGCATGCAGGGCACATAAGGTAGACTAGACCATATTCACCTCATTATGTTACTATGTTACTTCCTTTCGATCATGTCCATATGAGCCTGCCTAGTCCTAGTTTTTCGTTTATAACTGATTCGCTCTAGAATACCTATCCGTTCTTTCATTTTCATTGCTTTCGTTTCTCTTAGTCTCAAATTTGCCGAAAATAGCTAACAAAATCGATACAGTATTCACCTCATTAGTAGATATGTCACACTATTTCGTTGATTACTAGGTCTAGAAGAAATGGATTACCCGAAAACTACATATTAAGAAGACTGATATCTCTTTCCTACTTCCATACAAACGAGAAGCGACAGAGGTTAAAGCGCATCTATTGGAGGAAGGTAGGAAGCTTAATGTAAAAGTGTATATGTGTGTGTGCATCACTATGGGAAGTACCACCTTTACTCGCAAGTGGCGTTGCTGTTGCTGTCTCCAGGTTCTGGACAGAGTTGCCAGTTTTCTTGATATGCAGTCTTCTACATCAGCTGGCCAGTCAAAAAAAAATCAACCTAGCGAAGTCGAGTGTTTGTTTCGCAATTATGAGTGTTTGACTTCAGTTACTCCGAACCCATTCACTTTTTTGAAACAGCCAAAAATCACGTCCTCCAAAAATTGACCGTAGAGACTTACGCTTCGATCACATTACAAATCTGTTTAGTTAAAAGTCTAGTTGCTCTTATGTTCAGCTTTCTAATGGTATGTTCAGTTCTTCGATTTGTTTATTCTGTAAAAAGTTACAGATCAAAAACTCACAATTTCGATCTGTTTTCCCCGTAGGCACCACCAAAAAAGTCCTAAATAAGGCATTGACACTTACGTCGTTTATCGTTCATTAGTTTTCTTACGCCGCGGCGGGAGTTACAACAGTGTGTTGTTACATTATCCCATTTAGATTTAATTAGAGTTTCTTGATTCTGAGCAGTATAACCTTCCTTATGTGATGAAACTGAGCCGAATCGAAATCTAAAATCTAACGAAATCCATTTCGCCGAATAGTAACACCCTTTGAAATCAATCGATATAATGTTGATTCTAAGCACACATATCGACTTAAGGTTCACTTATGTTCCATCGTCGATGTAGGAATAGAAATAACGGCTCTTTGTAATACTTTCCCTTTTTGTACGAATTATTGTAGAGGTATGTTTTCGCCTTTCTCATATAAACAAAGGCTACGAAATCACTCCGAAAATCGATTTTTAATTTTTAAACCGGGCCCCAAAGGGCTGAGATTCATATACCATTCGATCCAGTTCGTCGTGGTGGTTAAGGAATATTTTTTCATAATGTTTCAAATAACATGTTTTTAAAGCAACTTTAAACGCTTATGTCATATTTTACATAAAACGCGTGTATTTTTGCACTTGAGGTTAATTCAGCAATAATTTTAGTAGTTTTGTTATTCGATGTTTGCTTTGTTAACCTCTTCCTGCCGATGTTGTTTACAAACAACGTTTTTAAACAGCAGTTACTTTTTATGTTACTATGTTTTAATTGCCGCAAGGTTCTACTGTATCGATTTTGTTGGCTATTTTCGGCAAATTTGAGACTAAAAGAAACGAAAGCAATGAAATTGAAAGACGGATAGGTATCCTAGAGCGAATCAGTTATAAACTTAGAACGGAAAACTAGAACTAGGCATGCTCATATGGGCATGATCGAAAGGAAATGTGAAGAATCTATGCAGTAATAAGTGAGATATTGGAAAATACAATTTGGCGCATCGAGTTCACGTTCATTTTCACTGAGGGTGTAAATAGGCCTTTACGAGAAAAGCTTCGGACAAGTCTCGTTTCCAATGCACATAATTTCACGTGCTATAAACAAATCACTGATGGAGTATCAACAACACAAACCTTACACTTGCCATATTAATGGGATTTTCGATTGATTGACACCGGTGTAGTGGATTGCACTGGTTTTGCACTTTCTAGCAGAAGTGTCAATTGAACATACCCAGTTTTCTGCACTTCTGCTAGAAAAAGCAAAAACGGTGCAGTTTCGGTGCACTCCACTACACCGGTGTCAATCAATCGAAAACCCCATAAGTAAAACAATGTCACATAGCGCGTTACTTTCCGAGCTTCAGTTTGACCAGAATAACACGTAGGAAATGCCATTCCAGTAAGGAATAGGGCTTAAAAAGTAACGCTTGTTTTGCTTAATAGCTCACATTCGAGTTTTGAGGATTACAGTCCACTGTCAGGCGGCCATTTTTCCAGCCTCTGTTATTTCAAAACTCAAACAGCCAGAGGAGTAAAAGCATGGAGTTTAGCGCCTAGACTCACCATGCGTTGACCTGTACCTGGTATAGCCTGTACATAACCATGTTCCTGCTACAGAACCGGATGATATTTTAAATATTATTAAACTAAAGATGAAAAGATATTGTATTCTGGTCACTCAAAACTCAACTTGTTAGCCATCGACAAATACTATAAAATAAAAATAAATTTTCATCATCAGAACCCAATGATTACAGCAGAGAAGAGAAGTACCACTTCGAACAAAAAAATTACGAAAGTTCTCACAAAAGCGAATCGGATTTGTTGCTGGTTTTCCTTGCTTTGATTTGAGAGTGCACCCGTATGACGTTTCAACTAGTATAACTTTTGAAACTGGCTCGTATAAATCGTTGCAGGCGGTAAGGTCGAGCTTCGCTAAAGCGTACAGTAAATAACAGAAAATGTATTATTGTGTTTCGTATCATAGATTTTACTTTTCGGATTGATACTATGCTTATTGCTGTATGTAATCATTGAACGCTCGTTTTCTAAAACGACATTATCTGTTATTTTTGGGGGGCGTCCGGAGAATCATCCAGTTTCAACGGAATGTTTTAAGGAACCTTTGCTAAGCAGCACTTGATTGCAGAGCCCTCTTTCTAACTAGCGGAAAGTGGTCTTCCGCATGGGTGGTGGATTTTTCCATTTGTCATGAACATTGCTTGTGATAATTAAGCTGAAGAAGTAAACTTTTTTTCTGAATTCCAATCCAATGCAGTGACAGCTAATGTGACTACTTAAGGTCACAAGAGCACTTAGCACATATTAGGGAATCCAATAGAAGATTTTATCGTGATAATTCAATTCTGTAAAAAAATATTTTTAATTTTTCGGAAAAAAAAGGTTCGATAAAACGTCAGCTACATCGGAAAAAATCGAAAGCAGCATATGGCTTAATGACCCAACGAACGTATACAATCTCGCCATCGTCGGTCTTAACAGCAGTTGTTTTCTCTAACAGTTTAACTATTTTTAAATTTATTTTAGAAAAAATCTTTAACTTGGCTACTGAGTAACTGATTAATAATAGCTTCTCGGTACGCAGATCTCAAAAGTGTGTAGCAGCGATGCCACAAGTACATATTTATCTAGAAAGGTACAGATTTTTCGAGTATTTTTGGTACAAATTCTGTACGATACGGATAACATATTTTGTAAAAAGTACAGTTTGGTCACAGAGAACAGACGTCCATCTTCAGCATTCAACTTGTGTAAAATCTCTAACGGTTTCGAAGGTAGTTTGGATATTTAAACCAGGTGCGCTACTGTCGTCATGTTTTTTGTGGCTGAGTGCGACAGAATTGACAGCGGTTATTCCTCTACCCAGTCAAACTAGTCCGGAACCGATTAGGACTTCCAGCATGAATTCCAGCTCAAATGCGTCAACCGATAGAGTCGGAATCGGTTGTTTTCTTTGAGCTAGATTCCATGCAGAATCCATCCAGGATTTCGAACCGGTTCCGGAATCGATTTGACGGATAGTTGGGATAGGTTGGTGTGGCGGCGCTGGTGTTTTTAGTATAATAATTCAAATGTTTACACACGTTTTTTAAATATTTTTGTTCGATCATGGATGTCTGTTCTCTGTGGTTTGGTACAGATTTTTTTTAACACGACAGGTAAAATAATTTAACACTGTACGGTCAAATAAAACAACCTCGAGAATAATAAGTTCTTTGTTCTTTTAACTTACTTTTGAGTTGTGCGTCGTTTTCGCACTTATTACTGTTGTCAAAAACAAAACGAGAAATTCGACTCAGTCAAGGTCTTCCGTGGAGGAAGGTACTTTTGAGTTGTTTGGGCTATACTCAAAATTAGGTAAATTCAACTTAAATTTGAGTATAAAAAACCTATCAATGAGTTGTATTTTTTGCCGTGGTTAAATGGAAATGACTTTCAACACGGTTTACCTAATTTTACCTGCCTCCACGATACCCCGAGATTGAGATAAAAGAACTCAATTTTAGGTAGTTTTTCGTTTGCGTGTGCGATGCATACCAGTGAACAGGTTATAAATGTTGAGTTAGACCGCTGATAGAGTGATGGCGAGAAACTGAGCTGGAGCTAGCACTGACATTAGGATGCGGGATTTGAGAAACTTGCTTGCAGCAAATCAAAGGATTGATGTCAAAATAGGTTTGTTACAGTATCAGGAGAAACTGGAAGTACTTCTCCTTTTCTACTTCTAGTAGCAAACCGAATTAAAAATTAGCAAGTTTTTTTATTCCTGTTTGCTACGGAGCAACTAGGAGCAAGAACCGTGTATTGAAACAAACCTAATGAAAGCCGAGCGGATCTGCGCGGATTGCTTGCGTTTACTGTGATAGGCCGCTTACAGAGTGGCGGCGAGAAACTGTGTATGTGCTGCCCAAGTAACCATAAGCATTAAGCCATTGCACTATATTGGCTATACATTTGCACTAATGTTGCATTGAAACTCCATTTCACCATTAACAATGCAATAAAACTATATATTAGCAACAATAATGCATAATAGCGCAACCGACATATAGCATTAACACTGGCTCTATATGCGTATATAAAGCTGATATAATGCGTACATGCTTCAAGGATCTTTAAAGCATGTAAGCTTTACAAGTGCATTTAGTACCATTCTAGAGCAAATAAACAGCCGATATAATGCTATTGTAATGCTATGGGTTTATTTGTTATGCAACTCTTCTTGAAGATTATATTGGGCATATTTCATTTCAATCGAACATATGCAATATAGTCTAGGGAGCAAACGCAGCGCACTTACCGTGAAGGACGAGGCAAGGTACCTCAGTTCGAGACATACTAAAGGTAATTTTCGTGAAACATTCATATCATGTGAGAACGAAAACACATTAAGTATATTCATTACAATACATTAGAAGAGAGTCAATTACGGTTTTAAACAGAACATTTCATTTTATAATTTTTCCCTTTTGCTCATCATACCGAAAGGAAACATAAGAAATGATTTTAAAACCATGGCGGACAATGACAGCCAACTGAAGCTAATGCTAATAGCATTAGTACTGCAGAAACGAGCTGTCAATCTATGCACAGTAATAGCACTATATTTCTCCTTTTCTGGCATAATACCAGCATAATATCAGACTTCACGGCTCTTCAAGACAGCATTATATGTGGATCTAAAGCAGATATTACGCTACGTTATGCTTCTGGGTTACTTGGGTGGTACTGACAGTAGGATGCGAGATGCCAGAAACCTGCTTGCAGCATATCAAATGGAACCTGTCAGTGTAAAAGCAGGTAGCCGGTGCAGATCCGCTCGGCTTTCACTCTGACAGCATCCCTTTGGTTTGCAGCAAGCAGGTTTTTCGCATTCTAATGTCAGCCCTAGCCCCAGCTTAGCTTCTCGCCGCCACTCTGTAAGCACCCATAGGCTTCATTTGATTTGCTGAATACAAGTTTGTCACATCTCGCATCCAAATGTCAATACAAGCCCCAGCCAGGGTTGCACATTCACAAATTTTTCTTTAATGTCACAGATTTATTTTACGATTAGGTAATCCATGAGACGTGTTGGATCAGCTGATTATTTCTTGATTGTTGCTTCTGACGTTACTCCGCTTTGCTGGGCACAACGTCCGACAAAATCGTTGATTCGATCCAACATCAAACGAATCGGAACTAATGAAAGATGTTTGTGTTTGCAGTAGTAAAGCAAAACAAACTTGTTACAAAACCCTCCACTGAGTTGTCAAACAAACGTCTCATAGATTGCCTGATTTTTGGTCACAGCTTCTTTTTTTTTCAGAAGACAGATTTTTAACATTTTCATGAAAATTTCAAAGAACACTTCGTAGTTTTGACTGTTTTCTGGCGAAATTTTATCGCAAATGAAACAACTGATTCCGAATCGGATTTTTTTGGTTTTTCGCAACACCAACTCAGTATATCACTATCTCGAATGAAAAATAATTATATAAAATGATTCTGTTTGTCATTGTGTTGGTACAGAATACGAAGAATTTTCAACTCCCAGTACAGGTTTAATTGTGGCAGCACTGGTGAGTAGTCAGAACGATTGTCATGGTTTACAGACCTTGGTGACATTTCGTAAAAATTGAAATGCGACGTTAAATCCTTCAAAAGGTACTCAAGAGAATTTATACAAAGCAGCCTCCAATATTAAAGATTGAAAATAATTATAAACTAATTTCCTCCACTTTTATAAGGACCAAAAAACTTATATCGAATCCTGGAAAAGGAAAATGGCTGGCTAACAAAATGCTGTTTGCGTTTAAATTTGTTGTCCTTGCTTGGTGGTTCTCAAAAGAAAGGACACACAATAATCATTGGGAAGATATCCATTGAAAATGTTTCTTGGGCAGTGCGCTAAGAATTAACTGTGCAGTCAAAAGTTTCGATATTTAAACGTAAATGTATGCTTACATACTTCAACATTAAAACTTTCGTTTTTCGATGGAAAAAGATAGGTTAATTTTTACAGTAAAATATCCGTTTACAACCCAAAAACGCAGTCAATGTTTGAAAGATGGGTTAATTATTGCATGACAATTTTTATTTGGTAGAACATATTCTGACCACTTGTCGGATTATCGGGGATGAATTTGCTAAATATTTTATACCAGTAACGTCGTATAATTTTGAACTAATGTGTTGATTAACAGTGTATTTTGCAGGGCTTCGACACCACGTGCCGCTAGTGATTTTAAAAAGAATTGTGAGAAGTTTTGATTTTGAGTGGCCCTTCTCTTCTCTGATTACAGTCAACGGACAAGTTTCTTTTCCAATTATATTTCCGCTATGCTATAATCACTGGACATATCAATGACACAAACCTCGCACCTAGCATACACTCTTTCCCCGGATAATTTACGAGTTGGGTAGAAATATCTCATACGGTAAAATTCTCGCGGTTTTTTGAAAAGGGCTTATAAACACACTGTCACTTTGAGGGGAAATTCCGGACAAAGTAAATTTACTCGCCGTAGACGTAAGAGAAAACTTTTCTCTTTCATTAAATGATAACAACCGCTCTCGGCTAGTTACGGTTTGTCCGAAAGTTTCTCTCAGAGGGTGATAAACGTGAACGTTTACGTCGAATCGGCTGGAAGTGTTCGGTGCACTTATTTGTTGAAATCCAATGAACAAGTGCACCGAAGGCACCCAGATTAGCGCTACGCTGCTAATTTGACAATTTGAATTACTGAATTTTCAGCAAATCGAATCTGTCAAACAGGTTCAATTCAAATTGGCGATTTTTCGGCATCTTGTATTGCTGAAATTTTCAGCTGATGAAAATTCAGTAAACTTTTGCTGGCAATCGGCGAAAAAATTTGATATGTAAGCTACTCCATCTACATAATTGTTAGTTTTAATGGACTGAAAAGAGTCGGATTCTCTGCTGTCCCGTAATTAAAAGTTTGCGTAGCGGTTCGTCAATAGTATGTGGGATAAATTTGTTTAGATAATTGGCCAAACCGAGAAAGCTACGTACCTCTGCTTCATTTTGAGGCTCTCTAAAGGACATAAATGCTGCCACTTTCGACTCGGAAGGGCGTATTTCTATTTCGGAGATTCGATGGCCCAAGAACTCCAGTTCAGCCACACGTAGTCGACACTTCTCCCATTTCAGTTCCACTCCTCTTTCCTTCAATCTTGAAAGAACCTGAAATCAAAACACTAATCTTAGGGCCCATCTCTTTGTACATATATCATGAAAACGAACAAATTTGAGTTCAGATAATTCAGTTTATTGACATAAAATCAACAGCTCTTAGAAATCTATTGTACCTTTTCAACGCGATTGTCGTGCTCCTCGATGTTGTTCCCGTCGATGATTACATCGTCGAAGTACCAATAGGTACCGTCACAATCTGCCAATATCTCGTCCATAGCTTTTTAAAAAAGTTCCGGTGCTGTTACCAAGCCGAACGGTAGTCTCTTGAAGTGAAATAGCCCACGATTAGTCATAAAGGTAGTTACATCTCGGGATTTTTCTACCAGTTCAACCTGTAAGAATGCCTCACGAATAACGAGTTTGCTTCAAATTGATCCTCTCCCTAGTCGTGCGATGTAATCGTCGACGACCAGCATCGGATGATGTTTTCGAAGAACAGCCTCATTTACTCGCCGGAGATCAACACACAATCGAGGCTCGCCGTTCAATTTTCCTACAACAAGTGGTGATACCCAGCTGGTGGGACTCGTCTTGATTTTGATGATTCCACGCTTCAGTAATTCATAGATTTTCATTGCTCCTGCTTCCGCTTCTGGCATTGGTTGAAAAACCAGAACAGCTCCAGGGTTCATGTGAATGTATGCCATGATTCGTTTGATCATACCGAATGGCCGTGGAGAACTCTCGATATGACTGACGTGTAATCTAACCAGCAATACACTGAATTGCTTTGCAGTTTGGTCACAGACTAACAAACATAACACTAAAAAACAAAGCTCCGCCCGCTTTAACGGTCATTTTAAATATATTTGTAGTTGGGACTGTGGCCACATTTGAAATCATGGCGCCAGACATACGAACAAGCATACTTATCCAGCTGCGTTGGTATTGTGCCGTTTTGACGTTTGAATTGGGAGGAAAACAAATCGATTGCACAGCGAATTGGGAGGAAAACAAACCGCTTCTGGGCTTGAGGGGAGGGCGGTAGTAGAAAAATGTAAGATATCAGTGTGAGTATTTTAAACGTCAGATTCTCACTATAGGGGATAGACCACTAGTGAAAAATTGTTCCCAAACCTGAGGGGTAACCCACCAGTAAATGAGTGTTTGGGACTGTGAATAAAAGGTGGAGCTAGTGTTCTGGGAAAATTGTCGGATCGATGTTTTTTGAGAGAATTCCCTCATAGTGTTATATCTGTTAGTCTGTGGTTTGGTCACCGATCCGGTCAAACCATTCGGAATTTGATTCGGAATCCTGAATGGAGTCAGTATGGATTCCAAATCAAATGCAACAACCAATTCTGAGTCGGAATTGGTTGTTGCATTTGATTTGGAATCCATAATGACTCCATCAAGAAATCCGAACCGGTTCCGGAATGAGTTTAACTGGGGAGAAGACATCGCTGCCCCTCTTAACTACAAGAAATTCTGCAACTGTTTTCTTTCCAACAGTTATGTCTGCAAAGAAAGATCCCAAAATTAACAACGGATTAGGGCTGCCATAAGCCCGTAGCACACGATTGTTTTTTTTTGACGAGTTCACCGAAACTTTATCTTTCATTTTCTCCCATGCTATCTCGCTAATCAAAATAGCATCAACACCAGAATCCACCAACATTTCCGCTGAAATGCCACCGATGACGCAGGTAAGTACGTTGGATTCGTTACCTGAGTAAAAAGCATAGTAGACTTTATCCGGTGTAGGACTTTCTTCACATTCTGGTGCATTTGGGTGTTGATGATATTCTCTATCACTTGGATCTGTTCTTCTCCGAAGTTTCTGGTCGCAGAGACTTTCGTTTGCGGCATAGTTTCTCGAAATAACCATAGTTTCTACAGTTATGGCATTGTTTGTCTCGTGCCGGACATGCCAGCGATGTTGACAGATGTCTCTGCCGACCGCAATTAAAGCAGGTTTTATTCGACCGCACCTTATTTATATTATACATCAAAGCAGGACGACGTTCGCGATTTTGTCTGTATATTTTGTCCCCTGGGCGAGCTCCTGGTTGAGCATTCATCATCTCAGCCAACTGCTGGTCAACACCTTCCTGAGTGATTCTGGGCGTTTCGATATCTACGAAAGGTAAATCCTTCAGTAGGGCCATCCTGCGTACGTGGTTTGAAGAACACCCTTCAACAACGGCATCCGTTAGATGAATGTCCTTTAAAACTTCCTCAATCTCAGCTCCATATTTCTCAAATCTACATTCTGCGACTTGCTATTTAAGACGAATAACGTAATCAGTAAATCTCTTACCCGGATTCTGTTTCATTTACCGGAGCTTTCTCTGCTCAGAAGGGCTTTGATACCTTGGTTCGAAAAACTCGTCAAGTTTTTGCACTGCTGCATCATACCACCGTGGAACTAGTGAAACCAGTGGGACGTGGTGATGATCTTTAAGATTCTTGAACACCGTCTGTACAACCGAGCCACCCAAGTGTAACATTTTTGCTCGCATAACCTTTTGGTCTGTTACATCGGGAGCCGCAAAGTAGCACTCCAATGACTCTTTCCACACCTTCCATTCTCGAGCAAGCTTACTTGTCTCGAATCTATCGCACCGAAAAGGTGAAACGGCCCGAGATTCATCCATCTGAAATGGACAGATACTTACATTCAATCTAGATGGCTTCATGCAATCCTGAATCTCATCCAATCAATTGAGATGATCAACCAATGCGAAATTTCTACCCCAACTTCTTGGCGTTCGCCCATCACCACAAATGCAGCATGTCAATAAAATTGTTTTGACATCCATGTCGTACACTTGACCGAACTCCATCGTTTGGTTTTGACATAATTTCCTTCCAGAAAAACTCTTCCAGATTAATTTTACGGGAAATACCAAATATTTCCTTGAAAATATCAACATTCTCTCGAACTTTGCCTTCTCCTCTGGAGAATTCCATTAATTCTCGCAAATTACACTGAAGGAATCCTTCCGATTCCCACCAACGCCATGAGGATCACTCTGATTCTCGTGCAAAGTTCGACCCACGAAGATACTTACATTACCGTTGAAGCTGGAGCCTAGTATCTCTTGCTGTATACAGAAGCCGTCTCCACTCCACTAGGTCCATTGCTGCTTGTCGCCAGCCTCGCAGTCTTCGAAGGGTCCGCAGGTCGTCCTCTATCGGGTCGATGCTCGCTGTGCGCCCCGTCTTCTTATTCCTGAAGGGCAGCCTTCTTCACCGGGTCGTTGTCCGACATTCTTACGACGTGTCCAGCCCACCGCAAACGTCCTAATTTTGCGGTATGCGCGATGGATGGTTCTTCCAGCTGCTGATGCAACTCATGGTTCATTCGCCTGCGCCACGTTCCGTCTTCCATCTGCACGCCACCATAGTTGGTACGCAACACCTTTCGTTTGAAAACTCCAAGGGCGCGTTGGTCCTCCACGAGCATATTCCAGGTCTCGTGGCCGCAGAGGACCACCGGTCTAATCAGCGTCTTGTAGATAATCAACTTCGTGCGGCGGCGAATTTTGTTCGACGGGAGCGTCCTCCGGAGTCCAAAGTAGGCACTATTTCCCGCCAAGATCCGTCTCTAAATTTCTCTGCTGGTATCGTTATCGGCGGTTACCAGTGAGCCCAAATACACGAATTTGTCGACCATCTCGATTTCGTCACCGTCTTCGACTCGGGATGGAAGGTTCACATTGTCGTCTCTAGAACCTCTTCCTCTCGTGTATTTTGTCTTCGAAACGTTCATGGCAAGTCCAATCCTGCTGGTTTTAGCCTTCAGTCTGATGTACGTTTCAGACATCGCCTCATAGTTCTGTGCCATTATGTCAATGTCGTCGGCGAAGCCAAGAAGCTGGACGGACTTCCTGAAGATCGTGCCACTCGTGTCTATCCCCGCTCTACTTATTACACCTTCTAACGCAACGTTGAACAGCAGGCACGATAGGGGGGACTCAAAGGGACTCGAGAGTGTTCCTGACACTCGAACAACACACATCACCCGCTCCACCGCCGCTTTGACTAATCGTGTTAGCTTATCCGGAAAACCGTACTGCCATAGCTGATCTCGTTCGATTGCGTAATATGACGATTTGAAATCGATAAACAAATGGCACGTTGTATTCGCGGCATTTCTGCAGAACCTGCCGAATAGCGAATATTTGGTCCGTGGTGGTGCGGGAACCCATGAATCCCGCTTGGTAGTGCCCTACGAACTCCCTTGCAAGTGGTGACAATCAGCGGCAAAGAATTTAGGACAGGAACTTGTAGGCGGCGCTAAGTAGTGTGATCGTGCGGTAGTTGCAGCAATCCAACTTGTCACCCTTTTTATAGATTGGGCAAACGACACCCTCCATCCACGCTTCCGGAAGAATCTCCTGCTCCCAAATTTTGGCGATTACCCCCGCTCTAGCCGGTGTTTCACCACCGTATTTTAGTAGCACGCTGGGTAGTTGATCTACACCGGCAGCTTTGTTGTTTTTCAGCCGACCTACCTCCTCCTTGACTTCTTGAAGATCAGGGGCCGGCAGCCTATCGTCTGCTGCGCGTGCTCCAATATCCGTTGCCGTACCATTTGCTTTGCTAAAACATTCCAAATCATTGCTGAAATTAATCGACCGTTAGTGAAAATATCAATCGAAAAATAATGATCACATACCGATGTTATCTCTTCCATATTATCCGCGTAGTAATTTTGTGGTTTCGGCTTTTGTCCACTTGGCACCGAATTATTGCAGGTTATCAGATTAAGTAGCATTGCATTGAGAGCCACTTTTTGTTTACTAACTCTTTCGATTATTACACTGTCCCTGTAAAAGTGTTTGCTTTTTTTACTGGAAAACAGAAATTTTGACTAACATATTATTCAAAAATTCGAGAGGTAAGCGTTGAATCGACCTAGTCATTAACAAAAGAAAATGCAACCACAGAGAATATTCCATTCTTATTTAATTTTGGTAATTTTCCCCAGATTTAATCTTTTTGTAGTTGAAAGCTTGAATATGTGTCGCTTTTCTGGGTCACGGGGTTCGACCTCATCATTCTTGGAAAACTCTCAGAAAACGCTATATACGTATGAGAATCAGATTGCTTCGTGCTACTGCTGTCAGCAGATTGCTACCCTGTGGTCAAGCTCTATATATAGTCTGCGCAGTCAATTCTCAGGATGCTGATTTAGAAAATTCTTCCTCTTCAGAACGTATGTAAGCGAAATCAAATCACACTATGGCAAGCACAGCATAGGGTTACATAGCTTATCTTTGTTTTAAATCGAGAAATAAAATTTTTGTTTATCTCAAAATACAACTCTAATAATATTTTCTCTAAGATCCGAGCAATAGATTGATAGTTCTATCGCTTCAAAGCGCATCTGGTCCACCAAGAGCAGTGCTAATATGTTGTTTTTCCAAAAATGGCTTTCCCGTGATCACGCATTGACCGAAACCCTACTCAACCGATCTTCTTCATTGTTTTTTCCAAATGATCGTAATTAATTTTTCTCGTCGATCAACGATTCCTTGTCGTGTAAGTTTTTTATGAAGGAGATATTTTAATACAATTTTTAGAGCTCAAAACGTCGACTTTTCTTTGGAAAAACATTCTCGTATACAGAAGAAAATAATTATTCAACTAATTCAACTAAATAATTCAACTAATTGTTAAGGTTAGGGTGTTCTATGGGATTCCCTATATACATGGGACAATTATGCGTAGAACGGCAGAATACCTCATAAATAAAAAAGGGTTTCGCCTTTCGGGGAAAAGGCCATAATTTTTTTTAACTCATGCGTATTTTTTTTTCATTGAAAAATGCGCTATCAAAAAATTATAACTTTGATTTAATAAAATCATTGCTGAAAAAATTCAAATTTTCCCCTATTTTTATAGAAAAAATGTATGTAACCCCTTAATCGTCATCTTCAGGAAAGTAAGTAAAGGCGGACACTTTAAGGTTTACTCAAATTTAAAATTGAGAAATATTACAGATAAATAGTATAGTTTCAAACATTTTTCGCATTTATTTCCTTGTCTTTATATTTATGTAGTACACCTCAGAGAAAACTATCGATATAAATTTATACAGCTAATGCAAAACCCTATCGCGAACGAATAAAAGTTACATATTTTATGCTATTCAAACGTTTTTTTCTCTATAAAACAAATCCTCCGCTTCACGATATTGTTTCGATTTTTTTTTTGGCGTCATTTGATACTCCTTCCATATATATTATTATCATTAATAGTAAAAAAGAATAAACTAGCTTCGCACATCTAACCAATATAATACAGGTACCTCTAAGTTGAAAACTCTAGCACGCGACTTCCCCCTCCACAACCCGACTCTTGACATCTTTGTGCCGCCGTAGGGTTCGCGCTGCCGGCAGTGGAATACCCTGCCTTCGCAGCTGCTCGTAGTCCCGGGTGCCGATAACGTTCTTAATGTCCAGTGCCGAGTTGATCATTTGTGTCGTCCACCGTTTCGGGTTCTCGGGCAGTGTACTCAGGAATTCAATGTGCTGCTGGGTCAGCTTGCTCATATCGAACGACGGAGAGTCGTCTTTATCGAAGATGGAGTGATGCTCGAAGATACCCATATGGGAATCCTCACCGATTCCGTTCATTTCAACGGTGTAACTGTCTGCCAGGCGCTGCCCGTTATCGTACTCCGTCTCTGCATCTATTTCCGGTTCTTGTTCTGCCTCTTGATCGTCTTCATCGTCGAGGTCTTCCGCAACAACCATCGCCGAGAGATCTTCCAGTCCGTTCTCCTGCTCGTACCGTTTTAGCACCACAAGAGTCGGAATGTGTAGACATTCCTGCTTTCGCAGGATTTCGTAGTTCTTTCCGCCAAGCTCATTCTTTAGTTCTAACGTTTTCTGAAGTTCAAAGTCAGAGAAGCCTTTCGTGTTGGTGGATAGCGACTGTAGAAAATCGATCTGTTCCTCGGTTAATCCATTGATGTCGAAGAAACCGTCGGGATCATCAGCGTTCATCATATCTTCGAAATCATTCCCGTACGGACCGACCCCGTTCATGGGAACCCCATTTACCCCCGTGACTACACCATCCATCATCTCCCGATGAGTTCTTTTCCGACCCATCACATCCACCCCATCCACCCCCTCCAAATGGACGGCGTGTTTGTACTTCCGTAGCGTCTTCGCGCTGGGCAGTGGCATTCCATCTTTTTTCCGCAGCGAATCGTACTCCTTACTGCCGATTATTCGCCGAATGTCCATACATGTTCGCAGCTCGAACGGTGTCCACTTCTTCCGGAATCCGGTCATCGATTTAAGGAATTCGATGTGACCACTGGTAAGTGTTTGATGGTGTTGTTGCTGCTGCTGCTGCTGATGATGATGATGGGGATGATGAATTTGCACCATCGCCGTTTGTTGGATGTCTCCGTTCGGGATGTCACCATTGTGATGCCGCTCCGAGCGATCATCGTCATCGCCGTCGGCGTCCACTGGTTCTATCTTTCCAGGGTAGAAGCTGATATCGGATGTGCCTAGAAATGGAGGAAACGAGAGAGGACTATTAGTGTGTGCTGTTCCGTTGTTTGGGATTTCGGTTGGGTTAGAAAATGGCAAATAGATCCCGCAAATAGGCGAATGTAGTTTAAACGCTTGTCTCAAAGGTCAGTCGGCTTATCTTCGAACTTGTCTGGAAAGAATAGGGTTGTTGCAGTACCAGCAAAAGCTGGAAGTACTCCAGAGCAACCGGAGAGGAAACTGAATCAGTATTCACCACTAATTTGTTCTCTCTTGTTAGTTAGTCGGTATAAACAAGATCGAAATTTGGTTGCAAGAATGGTATACTAAAAAAGAATTTTTTGATCTGACAGGCGATTTGTGGATATGGCGAAATTAGCGCTCCGTATTTTACAGATTTGTTATTTTATAATGACATTCAATTAGGACTGGAAGATATGAAATATTTGTATTATTAAAAACCATAGTACACGAGACAGAGCAAGGAGGTAAGGGAAGAAAATTTTAAAAAACGTGGAGGATTAGAGTCATACGAGCTGGCTTAGAGTTACTAGCGGGCTGAATCTCTTCCACTACAATAAACGGTGAGGTATACAAGACTATTGCCATTCATGAAAACCCATAACGGTGTTTGTTTCAGTCTGATATAACGTCCTGCCTGCTCTAGCGGTGTTGAATTAGCACACCAGGCTAACAATGTTAATTTTTTGTCAAAGGATTCGCCCGAGATTCACCAGAGCTTTGTAAAATTGAAACTTTATTATATAGTAAGAAGCAGACTTCCCATTAACATCGACAAGTTTGAACCTGTGTACAAAACTTCGCGCACGCGCTTAACCTCAAACATGCTTCGTTTCGATGTACAGATTCGCCTCGAACACCGAACCCAAGCGACCGATGTATAAACTCTAGTTCAAACATCCGTGCACACTCAGGTTTTTTACGCGTTTTTTTGCGTGGTTTTTTTACGACTCTTTTTACGCGGGTTTTCTAATTACGGTGGTTTTTTACGCGGATATTCCAAACAATGCGGTTTTTGCAAAAAGTCCTTTTGAATGCAAAAGGATTAGAAGTTTTTCGGAAAGATGGAAGACACGGGTCTGGAAGACTCCTTATGGCCTGCACACCAACATGATGGGTATTTTCGGAATGGTCTTGAAGAGTAGGTACCAGAAATTGATTTTAGACGCCATTTTCAAATCCAAGATGGCAACTTCCGGTTTCTGAGTTCTTTGCACTTAAAAGGACTTAGAATTTTTTCAGAAAAAGTCGTCTTTTGCATTCAAAAGGACTTAGAATATTTTTGCAAAAATCGCGTTAATTGCGAAATACGTGCAAAAAAAACTTCCAAAAATAATTTTTTCTGAGTTTTTTTTTATGCGGATTTTCGAATTAATGCGGTTTTTTACGCGGATTTTCCAATAAACGCGGTTTTTTTATGCGGATTTTCCTATTACCGTGATGTTTCACGCGAATTTTCCAATAAACGCGGTTTTTTACGCGGGACGTATCCATTGCGTAAAAAAAAACCTGGGTACGTACACCGGGTGCGCACATGAGAACGATTCGCATAAGGCTAAAAAGAGTCAGTGCTAGTGATGATAATAGTGAGAAAGAGAAAACTGGTACCACGAACCTATGTGTACGCACACCGACTACGTGCGTGGGGTTCGGTTCTGCAGGCGAACATGTGCACGTGTTTTGGTACGAAATAGCGTGTTTGAGTTCGTACACGATGTGTGGGTTCAATATGAGCACAGAACCAGAGCGAACACTGTATACGATGTTCATTTGGGAAGATTGATAAGAAGACAGCACTTTGGTAGCATCCCAAAATTATTGAAAAATGAGACGAAAAATATTTTAAGAAATGCGATTTAAAAAAAAATGTTGCTGTAAATTAAGTAAATTGAATGTAAATTTGTATAACTTTGCCTTATCCTATATCGTCTATTCCTTAAATTAAGGCTGATACTATTGCTAGACTATGAATCTACCATTGCAGGCAGATTTTTATAGTTCAAAAGATTTTTCGGTCTTCGAAACAATGGTAATATTAATTAGACCAATGATTTTCATTGCCTGATTTACTATACCTCTGAGCACAAAACTTTTCCTAACACAGACTTCACTATGATACCCTGCCCATTCAAGAGAACAAATCTTATTTTGAAAAACAGGAGGCCGAGAAAAACAGCTTCTTGCAGAGAATTGTGTTAGGGGAGCATAAGATCACGTAAAAGAATTACGAAATAAAAAAGCACCATTTTTCTTTTAATTTTGGAGGGGTATAACCCTCCAAGTTTTACGTAGAAAAAAAAGATGGGTGGGTAATGTCAGAGACATAACCGGAGTGAAGTAGAATACACTTTAGACCGGTAAATTCTGCTCTGGAATAAGCAATTTCTATGCGATTTTGTCGACTTTAGCACATTCATAGTTTATTTGGAGTATTTTTGGAATTATCAAGTTGACAATTTGCATCATTCTTTGAAAATATTGTTGAACTTTTATGAATGAAGGCACGCAAACGAGCGTTTAACCGTCGTCCTACTACCAGCATCAGAGAAGTAGCAGATCAGCATTTTTCGCTACATGGCCTGTACCAAACAGACCGCTCGTAAGTCCACCGGAGGAAAGGCTGCCCGCAAGCAGTTGGCAACAGCCTCCTGGCAACCCTATACCATCATATGGAGTTTGACAGCGACCGACATATATGGGGCGTTATAGCTATAAAGCCCCAAACAAAGAATTATGTTCGGCACTATGCTCGATATTCAAGCATTCCACACGACGTTTTGCATCTTGTGGGATGATTTAATATCATATCATTCAGAAAATCGACATTTTGTAACTAAATACAGCTTCTAATCATTCGGTTCAAAATCAATGTTTTACCTTTCATGGCAGTGATGCTGGCTGTACAGAGACGTCGTCCTTGACAGGGGGCTGGTTGGCAACGAAGGCCGTGTAAAAGTGCCCCAGTCACCGTTGGCGTTAAGAGCCTCATCGCTACCGAACAGAAACTGTCGCCCTGCGAAAAATTCACAGCTATCAGAAATCGAGCGGGCCTAAATTGTGACCCAAAATAAACCACAAACCAACAAGTTGTTTTCAGAACCAGCCAATTATAAAGTATTATTATTATACATGAAATTTTCCATTGCCTTACAACCTCCCTCCCCCTTTCCTCCCGGCTTGAATTACTATCAATCTTGATGATGCTGTGCGGCGGGGGCACTAGTTTTGATTATAGTGGAAAATTTAGGTTTGCGCGTTTTTCCCAAAAGTTTTTTAGCTGTGCTGTTTTCAAGGAAGTTGTAGTTGAATTCAAAATAAAAAAGTTTATTTCTATTGTCAGAGATGGACCTTCCAACGAAAACTGGCTCGCTTGGAATCGAATTGTACGGACCAACCACTGCTTTCACAAAATCTGTTATTTTCAGTAATTGTACATTAGAGTGACAGGAAAAAAATGACCCCTATCGCCTCATGCCTAAGTCGATTCCTAGTTCCACCAGGAGTACTTGTACCAAATTTTAAGCAAATCGGACAAGTCTAGCTACCGGACCAACGTGCCCGAAGTTTGTATGGGATTTTTCGACAATTTACATGGAGAAAACCCACTAACTCGCATTTTCGCCGCTAGGTGGCGCTATATGCATCGTATTATCACTGTAAGTGAAAATAAGAAAGAGAATTTAATTGCCTACAATTTTGTTGAAAACTGCTAGTCAATCCTGCTTTGGTGAAAGAAGTTATTAAACTTTTAACGAAGTGATGTCTGAGTCAGTTTTGCATGGGGCCTAGCAGTGCATGATTGTGGCTCAGTACTTGATTCGCACGAACAAAACAGTTTTGTGAAATAATGGTTAGGTTTAGGTTAATAGTATGTTCGGAAGATTTATAGTAAGTAATACGAGTCATGTTTTGGTTAGAAAATTTTAGTTCCACATTTTACCGCATAGAGGGCGCCAACACTAACTTTTTAGCGGAAAGAGATAGAGATTAGGTGTCTTCCACAAAGTTGTAGAGCAAGCATTTTTAAATAATTCTTCCGAACATCTCGATATTCTATCTCACTCCTATGAAAAGTTAGTGTTGGCGCCCTCTATGCGGTTACAGGTGGAACTAAAATTTTCTAACCAAAACATAACTCGTATTATGTACTACAATTCTTGTGAATACACTATTCAGCTAAATGTAACCATTATCTCACAAAAATGTATAGTTGGTGGTAATCGAGCAACTATCCACAACTATGCGCTGCTAGGCCCCATGCAAAACTGACTCAGACATCACTTCGTTAAAAGTTTAATAACTTCTTTTACCAAAGCTGGATTGACTAACAGTCTTCGACAAAGTTGTAGGCAATTAAATTATTTTTCTTATTTTCACTTACAGTGATAATACGATGCATATAGTGCCACCTAGCGGCGAAAATGCGAGTTTGTGGGTTTTCTCCATGTAAATTGTCGAAAAATCCCATACAAACTTCAGGCACGTTGGTCCGGTAGCTAGACTTGTCCGATTTGCTTCAAATTTGGAGCAAGTACTCCTGGTGGGACTAGGAATCGACTCAGGGGTGGGCCGATTGAGCTTTCAAAAATTCGTTATTTTTCTGGGCACTCTATTGTACATTCTACACAACTAGTCACAACAATTTCCAATCAGCGCAAAAGTCGAAGGTTTTCATTCAGTACAACAGCAGATTTTCACTTTTAGAAAAACAGGCAACATTCTGGCCGAAAATTTTGAAACGGAGCACCTATATCGAAACGTTCGATTTTTGTAAATTGAATCATTACACTAACCTGTCTACAAATCACACAAATAACTTTTTTATTTTGTGCCATTCTACTTGAAAGCGACGATATTGTTCACAAGTGGCTCACTTACCATCCAACGCTCTTGGCAAGCCACTTTCTGAAGCTTATAAGAACAAAACTTCAATTCGATTCTTTGTCGATAAATTGATGGCCTTGAAAAGGGCCTTTTGTTTGGGCAGTGTTTGGAATTTACTTGGAGCTGCTGTATATGGTAACAGTTTTGGTGCCATCTGAGACGGCGTGCTTGGCCAACTCTTCTGACAGCAGCAAACGGACGGCGGTTTGAATTTCGCGGGAGATGCTGCAAACGAACTGATCGTGAACAACAGCATGCTGAGTTTTTATACCTGACTACAGCACGATGTAAGCTCGTCCTTTTTTGTGTTTTCCTCAATATGTGTTCTTCGTAGCTCCACCCCTTTGTTGGTCGACCACGTATTTTTGATAAAGAACAAAATTGAAATTGTTTCCAATACGGAGGTTATCGAACACTCAGGGTAAAAAGAGTAATGTAATACGGCACTAAAATGTTTGAGAATTGAAACCTTTTTTGAATGCGCCTAGTAAAAATGTTTTCTACTTCACTCCAGTTTCTTTCTGACCATATTTGCAATTTGTGTACTGAAATAAATCATAATTTAGGGTAATGTTTCAAAGATTTTCTTCCATTTAATTCCACTATGTGGAATTAAATGGAAGAAAATCTTTGAAACATTACGTACATTCCACTAAGACCTTCGTTCGCGTATATATTGTGATAATTTAGGGTTTAACCCAAATTGCTCTTCAGGGAGAAACAGTCCATGAAACAGAAAATGCAAATTTATTATTTGAAATGATTTTGGTGGCCCTGAAAAGGGCCTTTTTTATAATGATACTAGTGAGTTCTACCTTTTCAACTTCCAAATCCATACAAAGTGCGTCCCTGCCGCTTCAGAGTATAGACGACATTCATTGCGGTTTTGCGCTTGGCGTGTTCAGTGTAGGTCAAGGCATCTCGGATGACATTTTTCTGCACACCATCAGCATTCGTAGATTAAATTGGAGATGCATTTTACACCACCACGACGAGCCAGACGCCGAATTTGGTGATTCCCTGGATTTTATCACGAAGAACCTTGCGATGACGCTTGGTACGGGAACGCTCATTGTACCGTCCGGACGAGCATGTTGCTCGTGTGGTAAGCGAGCACCCACTGATACAAAATAAGCTCGCGTGTCCTGTATATATAACATTCCCGTATGTAATGAAACGCTTACATGCTCCTTTTTGACGGCTCTGCGTGGGATATGCTGGCAAATTGCGCATTTTCCTCGCTGTTTCCGAAGGATTTTCTGAAAATCCTTGTTTTGGTTTATTTATAGTAGTCGCAGTAATTCCGAAATTTAATACGAAATACGTGCACAAATTTCCGATCAGATAGTGCAAAAATATTGCGATTTCGTCCAGTAGAACGGAAGATATTCGCATTTCAAACCTGGGAAAATTTCTCAACTGAAATTTTTGAAACGGGACCCCATATTGAAACGTTAGAAGTATTCTACTTCAAAAGTTATGATAAATAAACAGTGAAAAGCTTTCTTTCGATTGGTGAGAAAATATTAACCATTAGTTGATTAGATGTGAATTGTGAAGGAATTTAAAAAAAATGTTCGAATGAGGCCCAGTATAGTAATGAAAGATACATGTTTTAAGTCATAACTCTTTATATGTTGTAGATATTGGTGGCACGGAAGGTGATAAATTGGATTGGTGTTAAGTTTGGTTAAGTTATTTCAAGCGGGAATTCTTGGTAAATTCCGAAACAAGTTATCTGGTACTGGCAGCCTCTTTAGAAAACGGTAAACGAATGGTGATCTGTTATACATAGAATCATATACAGGGTACTTATTACTAAGTTTCATGGACCAGATCGGTACACATTTGCGGCAAGTGTATATTGTAAAACAGAATCTGTAAGACATGCTTATAAAAATAATTTTGAGGGGGTATTTCGTGCAAATTGTTATAGACCTGAACACCATTATAGCTATCAAAAAGATATGGGTTCGTGTTAAATATCGTAATCATCAAGGCACCACTGGTGGCTGTGATATTTGATATGGACTATTCATGATCTTGGGTCTCACATAAATACACCACTATCAGGACACCATACAGTGGAGCTGAATTAAGACAGTGAGCTTGGGGGTATTGCGGAATTTTCGATTGCTCGGGATACTGATTTAATCCGACCGGTTCTTGCTGCCAACATCTGGACCGCACTGTAGCAAAATACGTACTGAATAATTTTCAAACAGATTATTTATTTTATGCGATCCAGCGTTCATTGTCATCCAATGGGCGGGTGCTAACAAAGCAACAATATACTCGTTCACCGATCAAATAGTTCGGACGAATCAAGACGCAGATAATGACAGCTTTCATAAAGTCAGTTTTTTCTGAGATAAGATCAGATAGCGCAAAAATCTAGTTGTTTTGGTCAGTACTATTTCAGTTAGTCACTATATAAACTGGGAACTATTCTAGCAGGGAATTTTGAAACCGAATCCCTGTATTGAATCGTTTAAAGTATTCTACTTCTAAAATATCTTCGTAAATTTTTTTATCCGGAATCCGTAATCAAATTGAACGTGACATTGTACTCATAAAATGGTGATCTGATGTTTTCGACGCACCTTTTCTCGTAAATTTAGATTACGGGAATATAATAACGGGATTTTTCTAACATGTTTTCGGATTTCGTAAAGTATCAAAGTAGTATAAGTGTGAATTCAATCGCGTAAAACGTAGCGGAGTTCATATTCTCATAAAAATTTTACTTGAAGGTGGAAAAATTTCAATGAAAATTAATGGATGCGCTACATTATGAGAATCGAATCAACAAATAAGATTCGCTAGAAGTAGAAACAATTTCTTTGGCATAAAATACTTTGTATATCGAATTAAACCCCAACTAAAAGATTACTTTATTTGTTTATTTGACCAAATAGGGAACTAATCCACTGGGAATTTAATGTGCGTGAGGAATACGCATGGTATTGTCTGAGTGAAAAAATGAGAATTGATAGTTTCGCGAGAAGAATCAGAAGCCAGCTACCAAATCGCAGCAGTCATACCAACACGAAGAACATACGTTTTATTGTCATATTCATTGGCTCACTTTTAGGCCAATAAATCAATTAAGTTAAATCAATTAATGGTCCATTTTATGTTGTCGACAACACTCCCGACAGCCGGCTGTCCGGAGTTCAAGTTGTTTTCGATGAAACAAACTCGATAAACGGTTATCCAGAGGTTAAACACCTTCGCATCGCGAACATTTACGTATCCTAGTCAATAAACTATTCAAACTTCTTATGCACGAAAATAAATTCTCAGTCGCATCGCTTGCTTGAGGCGAATCCTGACTAACAACCCACCCACTACCCAATCCGTGGTACTTATGGGAGCGTCACTGAGTCGGGGCCTTCCGTTAAGTAAGTACCACATCAACACTTCCTTTCTCATATCCCAAGCTACGGTAAAGTCAGTCTGCAATCTACGAAGTATACCGTGCTTACGCAACGCAACGCAACTAAAAGATGACTTTATTTATTTTTCGCTGAACGTGATTTTCGAGCTAAACAAGTTAGAATTTCTTAATTTTTAATAAGTAAATTTTGCTAAAAAAAATCTCTAATTTATACTGACCGAACATTCTATCTAAGCAGACGTTTAAATAATTTGATAATAATATAGTTTTACTTGCCGATTGCCGAACGGATTACTGTTCAACAACCCATCAAATCTTTTTGTACCCGGTGATTCAAACCTTCTGTGTTACAATTATCAGGTTTTAGTCCTTCCCATGAATTTTCCAGGTTTTTCAAACAACGAAATAAAATATATTTTTTATTGTTCATTGATTGAGTTTACAGCTGGTATTGCATTTTCATTTACTGTTAAATCCCAATGGCTGTTGATTTTAATCGTTGTCGTGTCCGCCCCTCTGCTCGCGATGTGTAATATTAATTGCGTCGTTAAATGGAGCTTTCTTTTCGAACATTGATTGAGTTCAATTTCCCAGATATAACAATATATTAACACTTCAGAATGATTTTTAATTGATATTTTTATCCCTTTATGGGCAACTAGGGCCGAGGATGGTGGCTAGCGGGTTTCATACATCCTTGACCTGACGGACGAAGCTATGGTACCCTGAACACAGGCAACGCAGATCCAAGGCCATCATTGAAATGGTAAGTTCTACGTTTGAGATGTAGGGGAACATGGAGAGGCTTGACCAACCGCAAAATACTATTTTTGGCTATGGCGTCTTCTATTCGGTTCCTACAATTTTTTCAAAAATATTATTATATTTGTTTCGAACCCTTAAGGTAATTTTAAAAGTTTGGAATCTTTTCCTTATAGAAAATATTCCATGATTAATAAATTTGCATTAAATGATGTAATTTTTATCAAACTTTGTATGAACATATCTACACGACTACTAATTACTATTACAGTACTATTATATCATCTTATTCCTTATAAAGCAGTGAAATGATTTTACACAAATTGGAGCATTGGCATAGTTATTACAAGAATTTGCATGACATTGAACGCAATAACTAATGTTGGGGAGACTTGACCAAGATTTTATGGGAAGACGTGACCAAGTGGCAATTAGCTGAAGAAAGATATAAAATTCCTGATATTTACTATGCTTTGGTATCTACTGTTAATGTTAATCACGCCATAAAAAATCAACTTCAAACATAAGTCGATATATTTTAGTATTAGTAAATAAAGTTAACAGTGGTAGGACTGATTTTGTGACGTGTGAGCATGCAATGTAAGCAGCACAGTTAATCCTTGAAAAGAAATGCATTAAAAAAATCGAAATTTATTAAATGCAACCCTTTTATATTTTTTACTGCTACCTAAGAAACTCTAGAATATGGATTACAGAAATAATTATAGTATATTTTATGTCATTATTTTTTGTCATGATTTTTCAAAATTCTCTTGGTCAAGTCTCCCCAGGCCTTGGCCAAGTCTCCCCGCAGTGGAGAGACTAGACAAAAAAAAACGATCACAGAAAAACTTTTGTAACTTTTCAAAAATTAAATTAAAAATTCTGCAAAAAATCATGAACACGCACAATAACTTTGCACATTATATCTCGTTGACTTTCGAGAGATTGAAGGCTTTTTAGAGATTCATGCAGGTTTAGCTGAAAACCTGGTCAAGTCTCCCCATGTTCCCCTACTTCCCCCGGTTTCCAGACGAAAACCTGTAATTATTGCGTGTGACATTGTATGTAAAGTCTAATTATGAGTCCTGTGGTGGTGTGTGTGTGTGGAAGGTGTGAGTTTTTATCGTTCCAGTCCAGGGGTGCATATCTGTCTGTTGGCGTGGATAGTGTGAACGCGAAGGGCTCGAGCGTTTGTATGTTAACGTGTTTGTCGTTTGCGCTAGCGTGTGTAACTTCGCGTGCATAAATTCGATGTTATAATCGTGTGGCCATTTGCATATTCGCGTGTGTTCTTGAATGGTTGCGCGCGGAACATGAGTGTGATGCTTAATTTTTGGAACGCTTTGTCTAGCGCGTATGAGAATCATTGTTTGATTGGTCCAACTGTAGTGATGAGTCTAGGCTTTTATAACCGAGGGTAGACCTCCGGCCGTGACCGATTCATGATCGCGCGAGCGGTGGGTTTGCTTGAATATGCGTAGATTATTGCAATTGCATGTTCGTGTTTGTGGCAAGGTTTGTGTTATCGCGAAGGAAACGAGCGTTTCTACGCTTGGAATGCGAGAGATTGTAAGTGGATATGAGAGAATAAGCAATTAATTGTGATAGTGAGTGTTGGTATGAACACAGAGAACAGACGTCCATCTTCAGCATTCAACTTGTGTAAAAATCTCTAACGATTTTGAAGGTAGTTGGGATATCCAAACCAGGTGCGCTACTGTCGTCATGTTTTTTTTGTGGCTTCGACTGAATTGACAGCAGTTATTCCTCTACCCAGTTAAACTGGTCCGGAACCGGTTCGGACTTCCAGTATGAAATCCAGCTCAAATGCATGAACCGATCGAGTTCGAATCGGTTACTTTCTTTGAGCAAGATTCCATACTGAATCCATTCAGGATTTCGAACCGGTTACGGAATGGATTTGAAGGATAGTTGGGATAAGTAGATTTGGCGGCGTTAGTGTTTATCGTATTTTAATTCAAATGTTCACACGTTTTTTTAATATTTTTGTTCAATCATGGATGGCTGTTATCTGTGGTATGAATCTAATTTAGGATGTAGTAATGAAGGGGTTCATAACATACCGAATAAGGAAATAAGATGCAAAGAGATTGACTAGAAGTGTATGAATTGGCCAATATTATTGTTGGTATACATCAGTAGTGGAAAACACAATAATAGAACTACAACAAAAACAGGATTTCATCATGCTATGCTGACCGGGAATGGATGATTCACGTGCATCGATAAGCTAATTGTACCTTAATTTACCAATTTAATCTTCCCGAATGAATAGAATCGAATGTACACATTGAACACTGGATTTACCAACTATTCTATCATATGCGCCAGCTCTACATCCATTCCCTGACCCAGCTGTCACAAATTTTTAGATGAACACACACAGGTAGACAAACAGCTAGCACATAACCATTGTACACTAGTACTAAAAACTAACTAACAGGTTTCTACTTCAACATTTCTTTATTTATTTTATTGATCTGTGCACGATGACGAAGCTGACCAATAAATCGACACGCAATGACCCCCACTGCGTGCTGTGCCCACAAACACTACCATTAAGGTGTTGAACAATGTTTGCAAACACAGCCCACAGAAAAGGTCAATCCACGGCGATCGACCAGCCTGCCTCGCCAATGTGCACAGGCCGATGGCTGACTGTTAGTTTGGGCTGGTACGGAGTATAAAAAGCACAAAACATTAAGAAGGCCCATAAACCCTCTCAGTTTTCTCGATGCACCACTATCGAGGCGGAACCTAGGGGAAGGGAATGATTTTTAATTGATTTTATACTAAAATTGTATTTTTTCGACACTTACATCTTACTGCACAATGGTTTTGGCCACATCCACATGGAGTAGGCATTTTAGATTATTAACCAGGCAAATAGCGGAGACTAGAACGGTGGAATGGAAGGTGTGGTACTGTTAATTTCGTGTTTTTCATTTGGCATTCTATGCAGAAAAAGTTCGTTTACGTATATTCCACGTCAACGTGAATGGACCAAAACCGGTATATGGCTGAATGATTCAATTTAAAATTAAAATGGAGCATAAGTGCACGGAAGACAAGGTTCAGTTCCATCACATATGAAATTAAACACAATGGCCCAGATCTGCGATCAGCTGACCAATGGTAATAATCTCACATGCATAGCTTTTTAGCCATGTGATATCTTCTGCAATTTTATTGGACAAGAAAAACTATTCCTTTTGATATTAGCATATGAATGATTACATAATGAATCTAGTAGTGGTTAATGAAATTTATTTTTTCAAAAACTTTCAAATATTTCTTTTAACCTATTAACATCACTCGTAGATTTTATCAGCAATGTTTTAACAAAAGTTTTCCTTAAGAATGCTATTTGTAAATCGACCCTATATAAAACTTTTTTCGAAGAAAAATATTTTTAATTGTTTTTTTTTCACACAAGCTAGTTCCGCTTGTCAAAAATTTAAGATGCCTGACTCAAAAGAAGCGCAATACAATTTGAGAGAGTTCGAAAATGTGAGCGAAAGCAAGTTAACATTTATTTCCGTCTTTTTCCAATTTGTCACCATCACCGTTATCTTCACCGTCAGATGGAGTAGTTGAGTACCAAATACGGAGCGCTAGTAACTCTCAGACCACATGATGTACATATCAAAATTAGATTCTCACGTGCCAATTCGGCAATCAGATGGAATACTATTGAAAAACTTACATAGAAACCGCCATGAAAAGATCATCTACTGCAACCAAATCTAACACCCAGTTATAAACATCACAAGCTAAATTAGGAACAGCTGTGGAATGACATTTAATGCGTGTGAAGCTGAGTTTTTTTTTTCGAGAGTTGTCCTACTGGAGCTGTAGAGCTAGGTTCTCGGAAGGGCTCCCCGTCAGAATCACATACTACAATTTGCAGACGAAACAGGCAATGGCGCCCACTAAAACATTGCTTTAGACCAATTGTAGCGGGCCGTTATTCTGAATGTGATATACATTGTACGGTTCAGGTATGTGCGGGCGTAGGGACTCGGGGTCGCGTGTATCATCGCGAAGGGCTCGAGCATTTGTGCGTTAACGTGTTCGATTGCATGTGCCTTTGTATGTCGCGTGTGCTAACGTGTATGTAACTTCGCGTGTATAAATTCTAGTTTATAATCGTGTGCCTTTCCTGTGTTTTTGGATAATCGCGCGCGGACCGTGAATCTAATACCTCATTTTTGGTGTACTGAGCTCAGATGCTAAAAGTGAGATCTTCCATATCACGAAGTAGAGTTCCCGGTGATGTCGCCATGGAACGTGTTGTCTAGTGGATATGAGCTTTATTTTTTGATTGATCCTACTGAATGTATAGACACAAGTTATTAGGACAGAGAGTAATAGTTTCCGGACGTGACCGATTCATGAGCGCGTGAAAACGGACGTTTGTAGGTTCGTGTTTGAGACCGCGTTTGAAACTTCGTGAGTGCTAAAACGTTCTCCTTATCACCGGGGTGTTATTAGGTTTGCACGATCGCGAACGTAGGTGTGCGTTGTTAATCGCGAAGGGCTTAAGCGTTCGTACGTTAACGTGTTTGTCACGTGTGCTCGCGTTCATGTGACTTCGCGTGTACAAGACTGGATTTTGGAACCGTGTGACATTTCCTATATACGCGTGCGTTCTTGGATGGTCACGCGGACCTTCATTCTGATAGTTAGTTTTCGGTGTACAATGCACATTCTGACAGGGAGTAAGTTACCCCATATCACTAGAGTTCTCGGTCATGTCGCCATGTAACGTGGTGTCCAGTGGATATGAGAACTTTCTTTTTTTAATTGGTCCAATTGAAGGCATGGACCTAGACTGCTGATATCAATGATAGAAACATCCGGAAGTGACCGATTCATGATCGTGCGAGCGCCGGAGTTTTTAGGTTCACGCTTGAGACCGCGTTTGAAAATTTATAGGAACTGAAACATTCACTTTATCACCGGAATGTTATCATGTTTACGAGATCGCGGGTGTAGGTGTCGTGGATGGTCGCGAAGGGCTGAAGCATTTGTATATTAACGTGTTTGTCACGTGTATAATTTCGATTTTAAAATCATGTAGCGTGTATTCTTGAATGATCGCGCGCGCGGAGATGGTAGAAGAGTTAATGATTATTCCAATTGCATGGTCGCGTTTAGACCAGGTTTGTGATATCACGAAGGCCACGAGCGTTTGTACCTATATGATCGTAGATAGCGTATAGTAGGGATATACTAATAAAAAGAACCATAACATGTCGAATAAAGAAAAAAGATGCAAAGAGCTTGATTGGAAGTGTATAAGATATCCGATACTATTTTGGTATATATCAGTAATGGAAAATCAAACTAATAGATGTAAAAAAGAAACAGACCAATTAAGTACAATAGAAAAACACATGTAACATGCAATCACTCGTCTAAATGCAGCACACCATTTGCTATTTACCATTAAGGACAATTGCATTCTGTTAGACGTTCATCATGCTATGCTGGCCGAGAATGGATGCTTCACTTGCGTCGGTAAATTCATTGTACCCTAATTTATCCAATCCCGAACCTACCCAAATGAATAGAACCAAATGCACAAATTGAATACCGGAAGTATTACCCACTATTCTATCATATGCGCCAGTTCTGCATCCATTCCCTGACCCAACTGTCACAAATACTCAGACGAACACATACACAGATAGACATACGACTAGCACATAACAATTGTACACTAGTACGAAAAACTACGATTATTAAAAAACGACAACTAATAGGTTTCTACTTATGTATTTATTGAGTTAATTTAACCCTTTCATGTCCAACTTTTTTCTAGTGCATGTAGAGTAGGGTGTCCCAAAATGACATCATGTTAAAAAAGTCATCGGGCTCATTTCTTAAATGAAAGGTTAGGGTATTGGGACCACTTTCTTCTTCGGAATGAGTTTGCTAAAACGCTTCCTACTGGTGGCGACTTTTGATTTTTTGAAAAATGGGCCGATTTTGGATAAAATTTCAAATTTATGCCTGTTGAAGTGGTCCTGAACTGTCTTAGATTTTTTTTCAGCATTTTTGATTTTTCTGGAGATCCAAACGGAGAAGTTTGGTTAGTTAGTTTGTACAAATTTGGAATTATAAGAGCGGCAGGGCCATTAAAACTTAGTAAAAAGTTAAATTTTTGGTGTTTTTTAGTATATTTTCTTCAAAACTGGGTATCTACAAAATTTTAAAAGTACAGAAAACACTTTATATAGTTGAGCCGAATTCAGGGGCGTAATTTTGCTGAAGAAAGTGTATAGCTATGGCTAATGGGGTATGAGTTATTTAAGTTTTTGTTAGATAACCTTTTACATTTTTAGCAATTTATCAAAAATAATGCTGTTCCAAAAAGTAAATCAGTTCAAATGTGCTTTGACCACACATTGTTTTTCGAAAAATAGAAGAAAAATCATGAAAAATGACGTTTTCTGTACGTCTTTAGTATGTCAGGACGAGGTTTAATGAGCATCTGATGATTTTTTTTGTAACTTAAATTATAAAAATAATAACTTTGCTAATGACGCCAAGTCTCTAGTTATTTTTTGAAGAGTTAATTCTCCATAATTACTTCTAGGAGGCATCTTCAACAAAACGATTGTGTCAGAAGATGCGCTGTATTCTGTTGTAAAACTTTTTCGAGGATAATTGCCCCAAATTTGACTATTTCGGAATTATGTGATCTAAACAGTAAATATCAGTTTTTCAACACTCACCTCACTCTTCTGCATTTTTCTCCACTTCAAAGTTCCTAACATGAAAATAATACTTTATATACAAAATGTAAGTACGTTAATCAATTCAACCTTCAAATATACGCCATAACTTATCACTAACTCGACATATTTGTTTAATTTTTAGTGATTTTCAAACCCGCTAGGTGGCTATTAGTATAGAAAATATTTTTTAAAAAAATCGTCAAATGCTCATAAAAATCGATTCTGATGTACTAGAGACTAGCGAAAAACGCCATTTTTCATCATTTTCCTTCTATTTTCCGAAAAATAATATGCGGACTAAGCCCACTTAAGTTGTTTTATTTTGTAGAACAGTGTTTGTTTGTTTGTTTATTTATTAAGGCTTTAATCTCGAGGGTCATTCGCCTTTTTGAAAATAATGTACATTTCAAAAATTACAAATTCAAAATTTCATTCAAAATAGATATCAAAATATATATAAACCATCGAACATTATTTTTGTCGACTATCCTGGGTGCACTGCTTTCCGTTTCTTGTGTTGACTTTCTTTCTCGGTGGTGAGCGATGGTCGGGTGTACCTTCTGCTGCTTGCTGATCAGTCTGTCTGCCTTCCCCCTCGCTTGTGTTTGTGTCCATATCGTCATCACTAGAATGGTTGTCGCTGTTAGATTTTTGGTGCTTTTTGTGTTTTCGAGTAGCTTTGATATAGCCGTCTTCTTTCTTGTTTATTTCATCCCTGCGTACGGTGAGTATTGGCTTTGGGATGCCGTGGAATATTGTTGGTCCGGCATTCATTTGTTGGCCGGCTGTTTGTTGTGTATCAGCAAATGTTGAAGGCTGTTTGGTAGTGGTGGTTGAAGATGAGTTTTCTTTAGTTGTTTTGGCGCATGGCTTACCGTAGTGTGCAGTCTGATTACAGAACTGACACGTGGGCACCTGCCCAGGGTATGTGCATAGGGTTCTTTGTATGTAGTTAACACCTTGAGATGATCTGCCCTCGAAAGTCAAGTAAGATGGTATAGGTTGGTACAGCCGCATTCGCACAACCCGAACACCGTTGAGAATGCCAGGGAAAAAGTTTCTCCAAGTGTCGTTAGAGACGGATTCCACTTCTCCATACTTCGACATGAATCTTTTAATATAATCCGTGCTAGTACGAGGTGCCAGATCATGGAGGCGAATTTCCGTTAGATCAAGGTCCATATACACGGGGATCTTGGTTTTGACGTTTTCATATTCGACGTCATGTTGCATGTTGTTCTTTGCTACGAACCTTTCTGCCTCGGCTAAGGAGTTGAACGTTATTAGTACTACATTCCTGGAGTGGTGAAGCTGGACGTGTGATATCTCTGTAAGATCAAGTTCCATTTTCACCTTGACCAATTGTTCCACCTCGCGCACTGAAGGTCTAAGACGGGTTTGCGAAAAATCAATCGCGATTGTGTTCTCCCGTAATGGGCGAAATTTATTTTGTTGTTCACTCATTTTACTCGCAGTTAGCTGCAACGGAACTTTCCTGTGTCTATATGCTACACGTACACGTTAGAGCGGCGCGGCGCGGGTAGTATTTTTTGTTTGTGTGCTGTTCGCAAGCAGGTCGCTTTTTGGCTTCTGATCTGTACGAGATGAGGAAGCAGACTGTAGAACAGTGTTATTTTTTATGAATATCATAAAATGTCAAAAGGTTATTTAACAAAAACGTAAATAACTTATACCCCATTGGCCGTAGCTATACACTTTCTTCAGCAAAATTACGCCCCTGAATTTGGCTCAACTATATAAAGTGTTTTCTGTACTTTTAAAATTTTGTAGATACCCAGTTTTGAAGAAAAAATACTGAAAAACACCAAAAATTTCACTTTTTACTAAGTTTTAACGGCCCTGCCGCTCTTATAATTCCAAATTTGTACAAACTAACTAACCAAGCTTCTCCGTTTGGATCTCCAGAAAAATTAAAAATGCTGAAAAAAATCTAAGACAGATCAGGACCATTTCAACAGGCATAAATTTGAAATTTTATCCAAAATCGGCCCATTTTTCAAAAAATCAAAAGTCGCCACCAGTAGCAATCGTTTTAGCAAACTCACTTCGAAGAAGAAAGTGGTCCCAATACCCTACCCTTTCATTTAAGAAGTGAGCCCGATGACTTTTTTAACATGATGTCATTTTGGGACACTCTAATGTAGAGTTTCAAAACTAATTTTCCTTGAAAACGGTTGGGTCAAGAAACACGAAAAGCCTATTTTAAAAAGATAGTTGCTTCCATGACAGTGCTAAAAGCTGGTCAATTTTTACCTTCTAATGCTCAATACAATTCTCCTAGAATAATTACAATAGTCCAATTACGTGGAAAACGTAACCAACAACAGTCTAAATTGATAAGTTTGATCAGTTTTCAATAATATTGCACCAAAACGAAGATATATGAAAAAATCATTTTCTGTCGTCAACGTAAACTGTCCCTGGCAGACGGCTCCATCGGAATCCAATCAGATTAATTGCAATAACTTCAGTTATAGAGCTGATCCTTGTAATTGTTAATACTCAAATTAAAGGCAATAATCACATTAATGAGCCTTACTTGTTTTTGTGAGCAAATCTCGCCTCAATAAAAAGTTATAGATGTTTAAAAACGTTGTTGTCCGCAAACAATATGGACATGAATGGGTTAATTATTAAATTAATTTAAATAGTCTATGCGCGATGACGTAGTCGGCCGATAAATGGACACACAATGACTCCCACTGCCCATCCACGAATTCCGCATTAAATTGTGGCACACAGCAAAAGTCAATCCACGTCGACCCGCCAGTCGCCCACGCCACCGCGCACAGACTAGTGGTTGAGCGTTGGTATGCGCAGATGCAGAGTATGAAGAAACATAGAACATAAAAAAAAGGCGCAAAAACCCTCTCGGTCTCTTCGATGCACCACTATCGAGGCGTAATGCAATAACCATCTTAAAGCAATTGCCTTTCAGAGGTTCTGTAGCACTGATGCACGCAATATGCTTGATGATGTTTGCAATACCGTCAAACCCCTCAACCTTGCGGAGAGTGAAACAACACTGCGTTAAATTGAGAACATAAAACGCGCCAAATTCGCGAAAATTGCGAAATCCGTGTAAACCGCGCAAAACGCGTGATCATAACAACCCTGGAACTGCCAAAAAGTGAGGTTAACTTAGTCGACAAAGAACTCTAGTTCACAGCTTACATATACCATGGACCAAACCAGGAAGTACGCGAAGGTAATTGTTCTATTGTCAGGTCAGATTTCTGTATCCTGGTCTCTTCCAGGTGCCGATAGCGCATTAGCTACAAAAGAAATCGCATTTTTCTGATTTGTTTACGCTGAAGATTTTGATGACGCCTGCTCGATGAATGTTTACACTCTAAGTAGCTAGTCTGGTATATGTAAGCCGTGCCCTACTTCATCCGGTTCATTTTGCGAGGTTATGTTAGGTTGATGTAAATTCGTATGTCAAAGAAACTAGCATGCCAGTGCTGGGACAATGATTGCTAAAAATAATTTACTTCTCTGAAAATGATGTTATACTAAAGGTCATTTGTGAATTTAACCAATTTGTAGAATTAGAAAGTGTCTTTGTCTACATTTCTCACTCTTGACGGCTCCTACGCAATTCAGCAGATAAATACTGGTACAAAAAGTTTTCTAGGACGTACAATATATATAAAGCTTTGGACCTCGTAAAATCTACTTCCCCTCTAGCGGAGGTATCCTTGTTCACTTAATTATTCAACATTTTGAACAAAAAAAAAAAGAAATCCGCTCCATGCGCAACACTTCCGCAACAAATTTATCGCCCGGATAACACAAAACACCAACCAAAAACAGTCGCTTGCGGCGAGCGTTGCAAGGTGCTCTTCGCCATATGGTTGAAGGACGACATCCAGCGGTACTCGTATGCAAGCTGCGGTTGAGTTTATTTTGTCAGCTGGTGAGGCCTCAAATGACGACAAAACGCAACTTGAACAATTGTGTGATCGATGGATATAAATACAAAAATATATAATTTTTTCAATGCGATTTCGGGCGAGAGGATCATAGGACACACCCTGAAATTGTACTGTTAGCTGAGAGTCGATGTCTGTCGAGGCGAAAGGGCAACATTCGCCATCGCAATTGTAGTATAAATGCCTTACAATTGGGTTTTGACGGGAAGTTCACATCAATCCGCCAGCGATATTTCTAAGATGGCCCAATTTGTCAGCACCATTTCAAGACGAAAACGAAACCGCCCTGAACTGGCAAACACTCTGGCTCTCCTTGAACAAACCCGACCGAAAAAAAAACCTATAATGTTATCATCGTTCACAGCGTGGCATATTTCGTCCCCCGTACACGACATCGACACCACAGCCAGCCGCCTGCCGCACATTTGTGTGTCCCCCTCTCGTTGGCCATGGACGACACACAGCCATCAGGCCATCAGGTTGCCTCGCACGTCACGCTCTCTAGAGCATCGCCGCCATCCAACGCAGCACAATCATCGGCGTCATCATCGAAATATTTGCCATCATTAGCCACCAGTAGCTGCAGGCAGGCGTCAGTGGCAACGACGGCAGTAATCTGCCTCGGTTCGAATGTGTGACCCTCGCGTGGTACCCGCTGCCTGCCTGCTAACCAACACACACCACCACTGCTGACTGGAGAGGCCGAGCAGCAAGCAACGCGCTCGTGGTACGCGTTACGGCATATGTTCCTCCAGGGTCGCACACGGCCACAACAACACATGAGCACCTCGTCGCTTCATGGGCTGCGCAGCTGCGAGCCAATATGGCCACCGTCAGAATCTTCCGGTATAGGGTGATGTGTTTGATTTGACAAGGCATAATCGATTCTCGTATTTTTAAGGGTGATCATGCAGTTAGCTCGGGGTTATCAGGTGTTCTATCAACCTAATCGATGATTTTGATGATCAATGACGGCCGATTTTCGGGGCACTGCGTGCAGCTAAAACTGAACCATGTCAATTTGTGGTTTTGGCTTTGGTTTGCATTTGAAAAAAAAAACACACGAAATGCCATTGTGACCGCATCAGCAGCAGCTGCTGCAGCGAGGAGAATAATCACCCCCGCCCAACTTGGCGCTACTCGTTGTTGCTACAGGAACTTCATCTGTGCCTCTTCGCTGCGCTGTCCGTCCCTGGCGCAATGAGTTCCGTAAAACTAACCACGTTTCGACGTGACTCTCTGGCCTTTTCGCGAGCAGGGTGTGATGCGGTTGCAAGTGTCGCCGATGATGCCATCAGGGGCGCCGTTTTCCGCTTCGTCAAAACGCGCACTTTGATAATCCACGTTTGGCCTGCTCACGTGGCAGATTGGAAGGGGTTTCCCTTTTCTCTCCTGTCAGGTCGATTAGGAAGCGCACACTGCTGAAACGAATGTTTATCGTAAGTTTATTTATCAGCGGAACAGTGTCGAATTACGTACTTGATTAGGATATTCGACGGGTTATCGAAGCAATAGGGAAGAAAACCACAATAGAACGTAGAACGAGAGGGGACGTATTCATATCGTTGAAAATTTTAGCCACGGGCGCTAAAGTTCAAATTTAAGTAGGCCTATCTGGTAGGTAACTTCATATCGATAGTAGAAACAGTGTCGATGGAAGAATCTTATCGACGAAAGTTGTGTACAGTGTCGTTGATTACATCATCAACATCATCATCCTCATCATCATCATCATCTGTACGGCGGCGGTCTTGTGAGAATGTTTGCTGCGGTCCCAGGCCGTCCGTGCAAACAGATAATGCCATTCACTGAGCTGTCGCCAGAGCGATACGACTGCTGTCACCTTGGCGGTTGGTGGGGCCGAGAAAGAAAGTAGACGACCGACTGCGTCGTCGTTGTCCGGTCATTGCGCGAATTGGTATTCTGGGTATTCATTTGTGACAATAAAGACCTTAGATGTTAATTTTTTGTAGGTATTTAGTTATTGGTAGCTTTCGGTACAAGGAACTGTCTGTTTTACCAGACGGGATATCTGTTTCATTCGACGTTGTACGGAAAAAAACCTTTCCATAATTTTTTTTTTTTTCGAGAGTTGTCCTACTGGAGCTGTAGAGCTAGGTTCTCGGAAGGGCTCCCCGTCAGAATCACATACTACAATTTGCAGACGAGACAGGCAATGTCGCCCAATAAAACACTGCAATAGGCCAATTGTAGCGGGCCGTGATTCTGAATGTGATATTCATTGTACGGTTCAGGCATGTGCGGGCGTAGGGAATCGCGTGTATCATCGCGAAGGGCTCGAACATTTGTACGTTAATGTGCTCGATCGCGTGTGCGTTTGTATGTCGCGTGTGGTAACGTGTAACTTCGCGTGCATAAATTCTATTTCATAACCGTGTGCCTTTCGCATATTCGCGTGTGTTCTAGAATAATCGCGCGCGGACCGTGAATCTGATACTTAATTTTTTGTGTACGGTTCAGATTCCAGAAGGAAGTGGGTTCTTCCATATCATTAGAGTTCCCAATCATGTCGTCGTAGAACGCGTGGTCTAGTGGATATGAGCTTTATTATTTTTTTTTTTTTGATTGGTCCAACTGAATGTATAGACCTAAATTGCTAGAATGAAAGCTAAAGATTTCCGGACGTGACCGATTCATGATCGCGCATTTGCGGGTTGGCGTTTGAGATCGCGTTTGTAACTTCGTAAGTACTAAAACGTTCACACAATTGCCGCAGTGTTATCAAGTTTACGCAATCGCGGGCATAGGTGTGCGTAGATGATTGCGAAGGGCTTAAGCGTTCGTATGTTGACGTGTTTGTCGCGTGTATGTGACTTCGCATGTATAAATTCGATTTTGAAACCCTGCGGCGATTCATATATTCGCGGACCGTCATTCTGATCTTTAGTTTTCGGTGTACGGATCACATTCTGACAGGGAGAGAGTTACCCCATATCACTAGAGTTTCCGGTCATGTCGCCATGGAACGTTTTGTCTAGTGGATATGGTAGTTATTTTTCAATTTTATTATTTTTTTAATAATTAACAAGGACCTAGATTGTTTGTACCGAGGATAGATACTTCCGGACGATCCCGATTCATGATGGCGCGAGCGCGGGAGTTTGTAGGTTGACACTTGAGATCGTGTTGGTAAGTTTATGAGTGCTGAGATTTTCACCTTATCACCGGGGTGTAATCATGTTTGCGAGTTCGTATGTTGCTTGGAAAATCGCGAGGGGCTCTAACGTTTGTGCGCTGACGTGATTTTGTAACGTATGTTCTTGAATGGTTGCGCGAACCGTGAGTCTGATATTAAATTTTCAGTGCGCGGTTTGAATTCTGGCAGAGAGTGGGATCGTTTATATCGATAGGGTTCCCGGTCATGTCGCCATGAGACGTGTTGTCTAATAGGTATGGGCGTATTTTCTTAAATGGTCCAGCTGAAGGCATGGACCTAGGCTTCTAGGATCAAGGATAGACTTTCGGACATGACCGATTCGTAATCGCGTGCACGATGGCATTTTTGTAGGTTCCCGCTGAGACCGCGTTTGAGAATGTGTGAGTGTTAAGACGTTCACTATCACCATCTTTGTTGACCCAGCTGAAGGCGGGTGTAGAATGGCAGTATAGGACTCGAAAAGAAGAAATAAAAAACAATATATGAGAGACGTAATAGATTAGATAGGTACAAGATACAGCTGAAGTTATGATCATCACATGAGACATACATTAGTACTTCAAACACTACTAATACTTGAATAGCCAATCACCACACATAGCACATCCTTTCTCAATTATCTATTTGTTACTGGTTGATTGTTGGTTATGAGCTGGTGAATAGAGGAAAGGTATAGAACAGACAAAAGGCTCATATCAGCCCTCCCGGCCTCCCCGACACACCACTATCGAGGCGTATTGTAATCAACATCTTGAAGCGGGCTTCTTATATAAATCAAATCCTCAGTAATCATAATGTTTGGTGGAATATTAACATGAGAACTAATTAACCTCTAGTAGTAGAACTTGGTGCAAATAAAAACTAAAAAGAGCGAAGGTCCTTATATTTAGATAACTCTATTGAATATATTGTGGCTTGATGATGTTTACAATACCGTCAATCCCATCAACCTGCGAGAGGGGGAAAAAAACCTTTCCATAAATTCATGAAAAAAATCACGATTTCGCGAACTAAACGATTTATAAAAATTACAAGCAAGTTACTAAAACTATGAAAAATAAATCTGGTATTCATGAAACTATTTATGTTTTCAAAAAACTAATTCCTGGCAAAAATATACATGGTATTACATTCGATTTTATTACTTTTGATTTTCGTAATTTATATCCACGTTATCGTGATATTTCATTCTTGAACTTCCTATCGAATTTGACACGTGGAGTAAAGTGACTCACGATCTCACTTTCTTCAACATTTCGCGAAGGGTTATTTTTTGATTACTAACGGAATTTTTACTTGGTGTTACGTGACAATATGAACTTAACCATAAACGTATCACTGATTCGCAGCATTTTGTTTTGTGAACTATAGCACGAAAACGATTTATGGCTCTATAATGTATTTTTGGCGTTCAGCGCGCTTTTCGTTTACTATCAGGGTCCTAAAAGTTTTCTTATATCCACTGCTCGTACCAATTACGGATCGCTAGCAGATAGACGTAACTATTTGATATTTCATGAAATACTGCATGGGACAAAAATGATTACATGAATAATATTCCAAATATCGTAAAATAGTTCTCATGCAAATTTCGGTTGCATGAAATTGAAAATGATTAGGCATATCTTCTTCGCAAACACGCAAGTTAGAAAGTGCATAATGTAGGAGAACATGGGGAGACTTGACCAGGTTTTCAGTCAAACCTACATAAATCTCTAAAAGTTTTCAATCCTACAAAACTCATTTAAACGTAATGTACAGCAGTATAATGCGTATTCATGACTTTTTGCAGAATTTTTGGTTTGCTTTTTCAAAAGTTTTTCTGAGGCCGTTTTTTGTGGGGCGACTTGACCAAGGGTGAGGAGACTTGACCAAGAGAGTTTTGAAAGATCAGAACAAAAAATAATGGCACAAAACATGCTGCAACCATTTTTTTAAATATTTTCGAGATCCTTTTTAGATACCAGTAAAAATTAAAAAAAGTCTTGCATTTCATAAATCTGGATTTTTTAAATGCATTTCCTTGTGAAGATTAACTGTACTACTTACAATGCATGTTCACACGGCACAAAATCAGCGATATACAGGTCGGACTCGATTATCCGGGGATTTCAAAAAAATCTCACCCCGGATAATCGAATCAAACTTTTTTTGTGTTATTTTATGAATTTAAGCTTCATTTGCGAAGAAATTGGAAATAAAATGGTCAGGTTAAATTTTCCTATTATGGTAAATGTAAATGTACCTATTTTGACCCTAGTCAATTTTTCAGAATTTCAAGGCGTGATTTGTATTTTCAGTTGGATTTCATTTATTATTTATATTCGTAACGAATTAACAGTATGTATCAGTTGTTTATAGCTATTTGTGCAAGAATTCTAAGACAAACTTTTTAATAAGGTGTGTCTTCTGTAACAGGTCAAACTCGATTACCCGGCGCTACGATTTTCCGGGGTAAATGATTCTATAATTCGTATACTAGAAAAATAAAGTAAGTAAACTGGGGGTCGTCTGTGTCTTGCCTCTAGTTTAATTTACGTGGTGGTGTCACATATAACAGCTAACATTTCTTTCAACCCTCATGCTAGTTAGGGCGCATTGTGTATCCAAAAGAAGATCCTTGTCTTTGTAACATAATTTAGTTGACCAATGTTGTACAGGATTGTCAGGTGATCACTACACAGAAACTCTCCCACTCATGTTTGTCACCAGCGACGAACTACAGAAGATTACGTAGACGATGGGTTCTCGGCGGTTTCAGCAAGAAGTATTGTTGGCGCCCTCTTTACACAGCCTAACATCCATTTTTGCTTGAGCTACCCAAGAATTGAAAGTGACAACCGGGTCTCTTATCAAAATCTTGTTAACTATTTCTTGACCAACTTTTTTCTACCGCATACCGGGTTCCAAAACTATTTTTGCTCAGAACTGTTGGCATCTCATGAAGAAGAAATACCTGGTTTACTGAAGATAGGTGCTACTTTAGCAGTGCTAGACGCTGCTCAATACATATTTACCTTCCGATCAAGTCCAATTATATGAAAAAGGTAGTTGAAGGCAATCTAAATTAGAAAGTTCTAACAGTTTCCAATAATATTTATATATAATAAGCTACGAAAATATTCCAAAATTTCACTTTCACCATTAACAGAAACTATCCCTGGCCGCACTGTTTCAGCGGAACCCAATCAGATTAATTGTATTACCTAACTCATAATATTTATAACTGTGCTCGAATGAAAGATATTAGTCCCAGCTATTACTTTACTTGTCGCTGTAAACATACGTTGTGTAAACTAAAAGTAATACTCGTTTAAAAACGTGTTTATTTATTAACAGCATTGGCATGAATGGGTTAAAGATGCCATTGGAATTCTGAGCAGGAATCAATTGTTGAAGGGGATAATGGAAGAAGAGCAATATTGTGTCAAAGTCCACTGAAACTCAGAGCAGGATATTCGTCAGAATTTTACACCGGATTTAATTGAAAATAGGAACATAATTCTATCAGCATCTTGAAAAAATCACAATCTTCAGCAGAATGCTATTTTCAGCAGGATTCCATTAGACCAGTGTTTTCCAACCGGGGGTGAATTCACCTCCAGGGGTAAATTGGATGATTGGTGGGGGTGAATTATGCGGGACAAATTTTAACTTGTTATCCAAACATTCCCGTCGGGTATTTGTCTTTATATATTGTGACAGTTTGTCAAGAATTGTAAGTAAGCATCTGAGAGTGCCCTGGAACAGGTTTCTTATTGTAAAATGGTGGCATTCATCCAATTGAAAACCTTTTTTTACAGGGTAATAGGGTTACAACCTTTGGTAAGGTGGTAACCCTAAATTTTTACTGACCTGGAAATTTTTACTGACCTGGAATAGGTTTTTGTAGAATCACTTTGAACCTATCTGACCTATCTGCTGAGCTTAAATTAGACAAGTATAAACTCTCATTCTTTTTGTAACTCGTCGAAGTCACCAATATTGACTTACATTGATCGTTTGTTGTTTTGTTTTGGGAAAGCATGATGCACACCACTATTTTGAGTTTTTCTTATTAGCTGTAAATTTATCGCGTTTGTAAACCGTATTGTCCATTTAGATAGGTGTAAAATTTCACTTTCCTGGCTATCGAAAAAATCCAAAAGCACCAGCCACTCACGCTGTGGAGGAGCAGCCGAACAACCATTGCTCTCTGCCACAGCTAAGTACCGTGAAGCAGGCAGGAAAGCGGTAGCATCTGTGAAGCACACTGCGGTGTCTTCCGAAAGTTTTTCTGGGCACAAAATATTCGGTTATTCGTCATCACAGTCGCTAGGAAGGTTTCAATAAAGTAGCAAATGTTTTCTACCTGGCCAACAGTTAAGGTCCGCTTCTGAAGTAGTCAACATTAACACCGGAGAAACTTATTTTAAGATATTGAATTAAAATAATTAATCGTATCACTATACTCGAAGAAATAGACGCAAAACCCGGAGGCCATGAGATCCTCTCCAAAAACTGGAGTCTCCGGGTCAAACCAGGAGGTGTACATGGAACGAAAAAGGTTGAAAACCACTGCATTAGACCTTTGAGAAGCTTTTCTCTAGAATCCTGCATCAAAATTCAAAGATAAAACCATAGAAATACGGATAAGAATTCAATCGAAATGTTAAATAGATTCCATCGGGATGCTAGGAAAACTTCTATCAGAATCCTAGAAAGTATCCATACAGAAACCGACCGAGTAAGTATAAGTAAGTATTTATGTGTAAAAAGGCCTGCAGTAACCAACATGTGTATTACAAGAAAAATGTACTTTTAGTTTAAAACTAAAAAGTTGCATATTTGGCAACACTGCCGTAAAATCTAGCATATTTTCTAAATTCATTGAACAAATCTTTCAAAAATCATCTCTCTGATTGATTCTTGTGCAAACAATACCAGAGATATAATCCGAAGAACAATTTTTTTTAAAACAATTTGTTCAAATTAGGAGTGTTCCCATAGACCGAGGGGTGGTTAAAAATGACACAATAATTTAGGATATTATATATTGGTTGTAGTTGAACAATTTCTTCAAAATTGGTTCCAATCCGTGAAGGTCGATCCCAAGTTTCAGTTTTTTGGCCACTTTGCGCAGAATGACCCATATATAAACTATTGTTAACCCTAGACCCCCCCAAAAAAAGTATTGTTGACTGCAATGATCGAATTAGCACTATAATCAGACATTCCAGTTGAAAATTGAATTTTTTTTTTTTTCGAAACACCCGGATAATCGAATCATTTTCCCCGGATAATCGAATCACGGATAATCGAATCCCCAGATAATCGAATCCCCGGATAATCGAGTCCGACCTGTAACTGCTAATTTTGTTTACTAGTATTATAAAGATATAGACTGGTGCTTGATGTAAGATTTTTTTGTGATGTGATTAACATTAACAGTAGGTGCTACAGAAGAGTAAATATCAGAAATTTTGTATCTTTCTTCAGCTTATTGCCACTTGGTCAAGTCTCCCCATAAAATCTTGGTCAAGTCTCCCCAGCATTATTTCCTTGCGTGCAATGTCGTACAACGTTTAGTAACAACTATTCCAATATCCTGTTTTATGTAAAATAATGTTACTATTTAATAAGGAACTACATGAAATATTATTACTTTAAAAAATTTATTACTCGAGTATGTCTATAGAAAGTTTGATAAAAAATTACACCATTTAACGAAAATTTATTAATTACCGAATATTTTCTATTAGGAAACGATTCTTCAGTCTAAACTTTCAAAATTACCTGAAAAGATCGAGGAAAGCATGAAAATATTTTTTTAAGAACCAAATAGAACACGTTATTGCCAATTGTAGAATTGCGCGCTTGGTCAAGTCTCCCCATGTTCCCCTACTATGAATCAAGAACCAGCTCACGAATCCATGTATAATACTTTATGGTTTTGTGAACCACTTCGAACCAGCACGAATGGTGAGTCGTTACTAATATACTAGGAATCACGAACCAGTTCACGAATACTTTAATTTGTATTTGTATTTAAAGAATTTAAGTTCAACTGACAGTGAGTCTTAATGAACGTTGCGTCGCGTTGCGTTGATACGATGAATTTGGCGGATTGCAAGCTGACTTCATTATGTTGGATTGCTGATTATCTAGTAAGAGTTGTTTAGGACATGGTAAGTAGGAATTCATACCAATCCGACCCATATTAAAACCACAACAGCATGATAGCTATCATTGCCGGCCGCCCCCATCTCCATCGTTCACAGAGGATGAGGTAGACAGGAAGTGTTGATTCTTCACCTACTTAACGGAAGGACGACGATTTATCAGATTCTTCCACAGATGTCGCCGAGTTGGAGGTTTAGAAGGGTTTAATGTCAAGGATTCGCTCCAAGCAAGCGATGCGGCCTGTAAAGCATAGTTTACTATGTAGTTTTTTAGTTAAACTTAGAGTACAAGATCACTCGGACAAGAGAAAATTTTATTTAGTTTTTGAAGTTCTTTAAACTCTGGGTAGCCGGCTACCGAGAGAATTCTATGTTTTCTGAACAAAGGCAGCGGAATTCGAAATTAGATTCATAATTGCATACGAGGCCAATTTTCGGCTCTCCGATCAAGTATGAATTTTTTGGTAGTATTTTCACGCCTAAAGTCGTTCACATTGGCTAGCGTTCAATTCTATCTCATGCCCCCACGCGAGTCTGGGTCTATTGATGCCATTTGGTCCTTGGACAGGCGACGACTGGGTGATGTTGGCCTTCTGCCGGTGGTGGCAGAGTGAGGGGGTGCGAGCGGATCTGGCCGGGAAGACAATACCGTAAAGACGAATTGTTGTTCGGGGGTTGGCTCCAATGGGACTTTGATTTGGCTGGTGTCGATGATCGCGGGTCGATGCGTACTGAAGGTTCGCCGCATCTGTTTAGGTGACCTTGCAAGTCTAATTTCAAGTTCCATTATTGGTAACAGGCCCGTGCATCGGGTTAACGATTTCCCTTCAATGTTCGATATAATCGTTCGTATACGTGTTCACAAACGATCCAATAAGGAAAATAGGAAATACTTTCGTTGATTTATAACATCTCGAACTATCATAACTCTTTGTCTGTATAACGTGTTATCACTCGGTAGTTTGCAACCCAAAAATATATCGCAGAGACGGAATAGCAAAATTAGTCCAAATAATGTCGCAATAAATAGTGATCCGGCCCATTACGCAGATAAGATTAGCTTTTCTAGGCAATACTCCCACGGTCGGCTGTGTGGGCTTGGAAGCGAATCCTAGAGCCTATTCCCTTCCAAACCACTAACTCCGCGACACCTATGGAAGAGTCTGATGAACCTTCTGTATAAGATTCCGCATTTTATTCAAACGATTGCCGGGTAAAATCAGCACCGACACGATAGAAACCACGAACAAATTCGTCGCGCGATTGAATATTATTAAAAAATATAAGCAGTGCTCCTTATAGATGGCTATCCGGAGTTTAAGGTGCTCATTTTGCTAATCGTATTAATACAACAAATGATAAATTTCCCAAATTCTCGGCAACCGGCTGCCCAGAGCAATTATTACATGATAACGCTACTGACACATTTACTAACAACTCTCCCCTTCCCGTGATACATGTGGAGATGCAGAGGATTCCTCGGTCTCTGGTAGCAACATGTATCGGACTAACATTCCTTCCTTTCCCAGAAGATCTGCATTCGGACGTAGCCGGCGTCGGTATTGATCAGCATGCAGGGATCAGAATAGATTGTACAATGTGGCTCATCATGTTATTCCCAAGCATGTTGTTCCAATGAACATTTTGCAACCTAATTTGGTTCTGGTCAATAACGGAGTAGCAACTACGGGCGATCTCTTATGCTTATGCTTAGTATTTTCACGCCTAAAGTCGTTCGCACCCTCTCATTCTGCTACTATCGCCAAAAGGCTGATAGCATCCAGTCGACGCCGGTCTATGGCCCAAATGTCCCCAATAGACTTAAGCTTGCGTGGTGGCATTAGATAGGTGACTTGTGAGAACCATGTTATCTCACCGTTTGACGACCGGCAGCTAGGGTGAAGGAATATGAAAATAGAGGAATTGATAAAGCAAATGACAGCACAATACAATCACAACACAATACAGGAAACAGCCTGGATTCTTCACTTTTTATCCCTTTATGGGCAGCTAGGGCCGAGGGTAATGGCTAGCAGGTTTCTATGGTGCCTTGAACACAGGTAACGCTGATCCAAGGCCGTCGTAGAAATAATAAGTTCTGTGTTTGAGATGCACTTCCCCCGTTTGCCAGACTGTAATTTATTGCGTGTGACTTTGTATGTATAAGTCTAGTTGTGAGTCCTACCGTAGTGATGAGTGCGTGGAAGGTGTGACTTTTAGCGCTCAAGGCCAGGGGTGCATATCTGTCTGAGTTGGCGTGGGAGTACATTAATTGCGTAATAGTGTGATCGCAAAGGGCTCGAGCGTTCGCATGTTAACGTGTTTGTCGCTTGCGGTAGTGTTCATATAACTTCGCGTGCATAAATTCGATTTTATAATCGTGTAGCCATTCGCACATTCGCGTGTATTCTTGAATGATCGCGCGCAGACCGCGAATCTGATGCTTAATTTTTAGTGTATGGTAGAGATGCTAGCGGTGAGTCTGTTTCCCCATATCACCAGGGCTCCCGGTCATGTCGCCATGGAACGTGTTGTCTAGTGAATATGAGCATTAGTTTTTGATTGGTCCAACTGAAGCCACGAGTCTAGGCTGTTATGACTACCTGGCGTGACCGATTCATGATCGCGTGAGCGGTGGGTTAATGCATGAGACCGCGTATGTAAATTTATAGGTGGTAAAACGTTCACATATTACCGGGGTATTATAATGTTGGCGAGATCGCGGCCGTAAGTGTGTGTAGATAATTGCAATTGCATGTTCACGTTTGTGACCAGATTTGTGTTATCGCGAAGGTCACGAGCGTTTGTACGTTTGGAATGATAGAGATTGTGAGTGTATATGAATTAATTCTGTTAGTGAGTGTTAGTATGAATCTAATTTGGGATATAGTAATAAAAGGAATCATAAATACCAAAAACAAAAGATTCAAAGAGATTAATTAGAAATGTATAAACATACCGATATTGTTTTTGGTATACATTAGTAGTGGAAAAGCCAGCTGATAGAAGTACAACACAAACAAACTAATAAACTAGAAGAAAAGAACACATGTAACATGCAATCAAATTACCTTAACTTATCTTAACTTGTCTAAATACAAGCAAATGATGTTTACCATTAACGACAATTGCATTCTGTTAGGATTTCATCTCGCTATGCTGACCGGGGATGGATGATTCACGTGCATCGGTAAATTAATTGTACCTTAATTTATCCAATCCGATCTTCCCGAATGAATAGAATCGAATGTACAAATTAAACACCGGATTTTCCCACTATTCTGCCATATGCGCCAAATACTCAGACGCCACATACACAGATAGACATACGACTAGCACATAACAATTAAATACTAGTACTAAAAACTAATAGGTTTCTAAACACTGGCATTAAGCTGCTGAACAATGTTTGCAACCACAGCCCACAGAAAAGGTCAATCCTCGGCGACCCGCCAGTGTGCACAGCTTTGGCAGTTTGGGCTGGTTAAGAGAGTGAAAAAACACAAAACATTAGAAAGGCTCATAAGCCTTCTCGGTCTCCTCGATGCACTATTATCGAGGCGTAATGCGGTAACCATCTTAAAGCAGTTGCCTTCCATAAATTCTTTAAAACTGATGCACAAATATGCTTGATGATGTTTGCAATACCGTCAAACCCGTCAACCTAGGGGAGGGCGGAAACAGCCTGGATTCTTCACTTCTGAAGGAATTATGAAGCCTACTGATAAAGCTTACAATTCTTTGCCACATTTGGCTAGAAACAATAAGATGTGTTTTAGCACCCTGTCTGTATACAGGTTCATCTATGTATGAACAACCAAAAAATCGGATGCGCAATTGCATTACTGCAGGGCAGTTACATATCCAATGATATGAGGTTCCGTAATCGAATTAACAATGATCCCACCAATAATACTCAGCACGTTAAAATACTAGCCATGTGACAATTGAGTTTGTAAAGTCAAGTCAGTGCCCTGACTGGAATGTTCGGATGCAGCCCAAGAGCGAGTCTTGTGGTTTATCCACGTTTCCCGTAGACTTATACGGAGTAAAACTTTCAAGTGCCTATTTCATCGATTCGGATTCGGATGGGGTTAAGAGTTACACAAATCTGGATTTACCTTAATAAGTGATACGATTTATGCAACTCTCAGAAGTGTTATGTGTTTATTGCTATGGGCAGCCGGCTGTCGAGAATTTGATAGGTTTATCGTTTGCTGAAATAATTTGGAAATGCACGGTTTGTAAAAAAGTAATTATAGTTAGCTCTAGACTGTCGATAGTCGGGTGTGTTGCTTAATTTTTTTTTGTATGTCGAATATATAACCGATGACGCTAATTTTTACACTAAAAACTGGAACAAGATTGTAGACAGTAAGAACAAAAAAACTTACTTGTCACCTTTTACGTCAATAATCACGCTATAATATTTTTATACCCATGAAGCAATATGGTGAACATTCAATAATATAGTGCATGCATTACTTCAAAGCAAATGAGAGTGTTCAATACTATGAGAACAATTAATTTAATTCATTTAACCTAATTGATTTATTGGACTAAAAGTAAGCCAATGAATAGGACAATGAAATATGTATGCTTCGTGCTGATATGACTGCTGAAAATTGGTAACTAGCTTCTGATTCTTCTCGAAACTATCAATTCTCAATCCTTATACATGATTCAACAGTCATAATTTTACTCAGACAAAACAATGCGTATTCCCAACGCATATAAAATACTGGAGCTGTAGAGCTAGGTTCTCGGAAGGGCTCCCCTTCAGAATCACATACTACAATTTGCAGACGAGACAGGTAATGTCACCCACAAAACACTGCTTTGGGCCAATTGTAGCGGGGCGGGATTCTGAATGTGACGGTTCATTGTACGGTTCAGATATGTGCGGGCGTGGGGACTCGCGATCGCATGTATAATCGCGAAGAGCTCGAACATTTGTACGTTAACGTGTTCAATCGCGTGTGCGTTTGTATGTCGCGTGTACTAACGTGTATGAAACTTCGTGTATAAATTCTATTTTATAACCGTGTGCCTGTGTGTGTTCTCGGATAATCGCGCGCGGACCGTGAATTTAATACTTTATTTTTGGTGTACGGCTAAGATGCTAAAAGAGAGTGAGATCATCTATATCACTAGAGTTCCTGGTGATGTCGCCATGGAACGTGTTGTCTAGTGGATATGAGCTTTATTTATTGATTGGTTCTACTGAATGTATGGACCTAAGTTATTAGGACAGAGAGTAATGGTTTCCGGGCGTGACCGATTCATGAGCACGCGAAAACGGACGTTTGTAGGTTCGTGTTTGGAACAGCGCTTGAAGCTTCGTGAGTGCTAAAACGTTCTCCTTATTACCGGGGTGTTATTAAGCTGGCGCGATCGCGAACGTAGGTGTGCGTTTTTAATCGCGAAGGGCTTAAGCGTTCGTATGTTAACGTGTTTGTCACGTGCGCTCGCGTTCATGTGACTTCCCGTGAACAAGACTGGACTTTGTAACGGTGTGGCATTTCCTATATACGCGTGCGTTCTTGGATGGTCACGCGGACCTTCATTCTGATAGTTAGTTTTTGGTGTACAATTCACATTCTGACAGGGAGTAAGTTACCCCATATCACTTTCTTTTTTTAATTGATCCAATTGAAGGCATGGACCAAGTCTGCTAGATGTACACAAGAAACAGACTAATGAAGTAGAATAGAAAAACACATGTAACAATCCAACTCGTCTAAATGCAGCAAATGTTGTATATTTATCATTAACAGTTATGTGTCCAACAAAAAAAACACCTTTAACAGGCCAACGAGGGTACCCGGGTACCCACAAATTGAAATGCTCATAACTATGGCTTCCTTTAACCGATTTGGACACTTTCAGATATTATGGATTCAGGAACTCGTCTACTTTTTGATTCTGTACAATAGAACCGGAATAATGGATCTGGTTTTTGGTAATCCGGATTTTCCGGAGTAATGTTCCAGTACTAGGATATGATTTGTAAATTTTAATAATGTACTAGCAATATGAGTATCAAAACTCTTTAAATTGTCTCGGAAATCTGTTTTCTATTGTTACGGGACCCTATGGCATTTTGAAAAATGGAATTGGAATGGAATGGCCACTCACAGCCCCACGGGAACCTGCTCCGGAATGTCCGTTCCGGGGTCAAATCACCAAATGGTTCCAAAACCACGAGATACAGCCTACTGATGCAATTCCAAGAATTTTGATACCCATTTTGCTAGTATTCCATTGAACTTCGCAAATAGTACCCCAGCACTGGAACCTGCTTCCGGAAACCCGGATTCCCGGGAACCGAATAAAGTAACCCGATGCATTTTTACCAAGTCGAAAAGTGGGTGAGTTTCTGAATCCAAAACGATCAAAAGTATCGAAATCGGTTGGATATTACCTTAGTTACGGGCATTTTAGTTTTGTGGGTACCCGGGTACCCACGTCGGCCTGTTACGTAGTAAAAAAATTCAGGAGCCCCTCCTCACTCCTACCCCTCCTACTATATCAACAATATTATTAACCCAAAAGCTTGACTTAGTGAAGTTCTAAGATGTCACAAAGTTTCAATTTCCAGCTATGGATAAAACATAGGAATTTAATTAATTGAAACTTAAAAAGGTACCCGGGTACCGCGTCGGACACACAACGGTTAACGACAATTGCATGCTGTTAGATATTCATCATGCTATGCTGGCCGGGAATGGATGACTCACGTGCGTCGGTAAATTCATTGTACCCTAATTTATCCAACCCGACTTTCCCGAATGAAGAGAACACAATGCTCAAATTGATCACCAGAAGTGTTAGCAACTATTCCATCATATACGCCAGTTCTGCATCCATTCCCTGATTCAACTGTCACAAATACTCAGACGAACACATACATAGATAGACATACGACTAGCACATAACAATTGTACACTAGTACGAAAAACTACGATTATAACAAAACGACAACTAATAGATTTCTACTGATGTATTTATTAAATTAATTTTATTATTAAATTAGTTTAATTGGTGCAGCCCCGTCCACGAATACCACTAATAGAACAATATTTGCAAACACGGTACACAGCAAAAGTCAATCCACGTCGACCCGCCCGTCGGCCACGACACCGCGCATAGACCAGTGGTTTAGCGTTGGTATGCGCAGGTGCAGAGTATGAAGAAACATATAACATAAAAAAGACGCATAAGCCCTCTCGGTCTCCTCGATGCACCACTATCGAGTCGTAATGCAATAACCATCTCAAAGCAAATGTCTGTACGCAATATGCTTGAAGATGTTTGCAATACCGTCAAAGCCCTAAACCTTGGGGAGGGGTATTCATTCTAAAAATTACAGAGAAAATCACAGATTTTAAAGTTTTGTTTTTCCAGTAATTATAGCTGGCGTCACAGGAAATTATAGTTTGTAGCCCATCGAATAGATGCATAAAATTTTATAGCACACTGCATAACTTATTGTAATTTTTACGAGAGTTCAAAATTTTGTGCTTCCAGGAATTGTACTTGATATCAATTTTTATCGATTTTTGTATTTAACTATTGGGTTAGACAAATATGTGAAATTTCTGTTTTTTACGTATTTTTGTGAATATATTTTGAGAACATAAAATTCTGGTCTTCCGGAAACTATAGTTAATATCACTTGTAATTGATTCGTGTACGAAAATATGTAAGCCATCGCATCGAATTCAAAGTTATATGCTAAATAAGTAAAATTTCTTTATTTCTACCAGGTTTTCATTATTTTTTAGAAATTATTTATTCTTTTAGAAACAGTAGTTGGTATCGAATAATAAATTATAGATGTATAATGTAGTTTGAGAAAAAATAATGTACGGATAATCGAAACAATTTCTTAGGTCATACTATGGATAATCGAGTCATTTTCTACGGATAATCGAGTCTACGGATAATAGAATATGGCCTGTACTATGAAATGACAATCAAGAACTGAAATATGAGTCTAATCAAAGTTTAGTTTTCTTTTTATTCCCATCATTAGGCCGTTGACTAGACCACATTGGTGATTAAAAATCATGGACAAAGGTTAGAAAGCGATTGTTTTTCTGTTGGCCTAGTTTTAATACCAGGACGTGCGTAGCGCTTACATAAACCGTGGTGCAGGTAACACACAGCCTCTCGACGGTGGAATCGCTGACAAAAATCGATGAAATTCCCGCCCCAGTCCAGTACCACCAGCGGGGTGGAGGTAGGGTGCTCCCGAAAATCTCCGTACGTACAAATGCCACGTTGCCGCATAGGAAAAGTTTGCGTTATTTGCTGGTACCGTTGCGGGAATCTGGCCGCACATCACCGTCATCATCATCGCCACCAACTTTTTCTCATAAGCGTAGTCCGCCTGACTGTCCTGCATCGACCAGGGACTGACCCCGGGAACAGTGAAGCCCATCTACCGTTGCACGGACATCGTCTAACATTCTATCAGCCGAAGCCCCAGGAGCAGCCACGGCACGGCACAATATTCTGAGAAATCCCACTCGAGTAATCTGTCCTCAACAAACGACCCCATTCTACGCTGTCGAGTCCGCTTTGAAACTAAAACTCTACCTTTGCGGGAACCGAATCAGCTTGAAGTCTTCTTCTGTAGCCTTTTCCCCCTCCTCCCCCGCCACGGCACCACGCACCACCAACACAGCGTCCGTTATGATGGTGCGGCCATCCGGTTCAGAGTATATTTTTTCCCTATCACTTCGCCTCGAGTGTTGTGCGGACCGCGTGTCCCCTCTACCACCGCTACACCAGTCACGCGGCCGCCTCGTTGATGACGCACACGGCAGCGTAGGCAACAACAAGAAGAAGAAGGTGCACTCACACAAACAGCGCATCCCGTCGAGCGTTTCTTCGGATGTTCTACTACGGTGCTTTACTGGTACCCGGGGTATATAGCGTGATGAAATCCGCCCTCCATTTGGCTTTCGGTGTCAGCAGCCGCAAACAAAGAGGACGACGATGGCAGCTCAGAGCAAGTGTGGTTGGTGTCCTTAGCGAGTGTATCTTCTTCTACCTGAAGTCATCTAAAATAGTGAAGGGTCTTTCTTTTCCGTTTTTGTTTTTTTTGCAACTTGGGGTGTCCCAAAAGTAGGATGGTGCTCTGATAGGAGAGCGTGTTGTTTAGCAACATTTTTGGATCCGTAAATCACTAGAGTTTATTTCCCTTGGGAGATAATTTTGTTGACTAACCTGAAAATGCTGCACTTTTCCTACCTCATTTACACACGCACACACTTTCAAACAACCGCCCCCGGTTCGGTCGAGAAAGTATAGTTCCCCCGGCAAAAGTAGTTGGCTGAAGGTAAAATGTTCGTAGGAAAAAAAAGTAAACCATCTGTTGTTCCTCGCAGCATAGCACCAACCGGAGGCCAAACTCATGCATCCCTTCGTTTGCTTGCTTACCGCATCTTGGGTTCCTTTTGGAAAGCAGCAGCAGCAGCATCAGCAGCTGGAGCTTGATGTGAGCCAGCGTTTCTTCTCCTTTCTACTGTGGTATCCTCATTTGTGACAGGATGGCAAAGTACCCAACAAATAGCAGGCGGCCACTCGCCGTGGCGGCACAAGAGGGAACCGAGAAAGTCCATTCCACTCTATCACGCTTTGCAAGTGGCCTGAGCTTGGGTTCTCGTGTCCGTGTCCCTCTGGAAGTGCGTCTCCCTCGGTGCACAGCGCAACCTCACTACCACCACCACCAACACCACCGCCGCGACCGTTACCGGGACACGGACACGGGACAGCGAGGACGGATACGCCTCTATGTGTGTGTGTGTATGTGTGTAGTTTCGATGCGAGTGGGATTTCAAAGAAGCCCAAAGCACCGTTGATATTATGGCCATGGCCACAGCAGTAGGGTCGATTTTTTTTCGTTCCCTCAGTGCCGAGTGCCGTCGTCATCGTCTCCGGTCATGGCAAGCGAGCGGTGGTGGGCAGAAGGGCAGGCAGTGACGAGGGGTCGTCATCGTCATTATTGCGGCTACTGATGGGTTGAACGAGGCCAACGCTGCCTGTGGCCCGGTGTGATGCGGGGAAGACTGGTGTGACCATCGATCGGTTTCGGCCTGCTGGTCCCTTTTCGCTGGTTTAGGATTTTACTCCGACCGGACAAAATGGCGACCGGTGGTGCTGGGTCAGTAGCGCTGAATTATTAATGTCGCTAGTATTACATCACAATTTTGATGAATTCTTTCTCTGAGTCGATGCGATATTGAAGTCAACGAATAAATAAAACCGCAGGATCCATCCAACAGTAAATTTGATCCTATTAAACTGCTATTGAATAAAGCTCGGAGTTCAAATTTAGATCTGAGTCTTAAAATGTCCAGCAAAAGAAATAAAGTCAAAATGCTGTTGAACTTCATATAATTTTGGTGCCCTTTTAACACTGGAATCATTAGTCCATAACAGCTCACAAGTCTGCTCAGAAAACGTTAGCTAATTTCTAATGTTCGAGTGTCGAGTTCTCAGTGACGTTATAAAAGTTTAGGTGATTTTGATAAAAAGGACAAATGGCAAAGATGTATTTTGCATGACATGTTTTAAGGTAATTCAAAGTAAAAATATATTTTATTTCATCCGAAAATAATAAATTCGTTAGTTTAAAACTGATGGAGCCTCTAGAACTACGGTTTTCAACATTTTTACCGGGCGGCCTTTTTTTCAAATTTCTTGTTTTTTATGGTACCTCTGACTTTTTCTCTTTTTTGTTGCTGTAAATGTATTAGTAAAACTGTGAATTTGTTGCTAGAGTTTGGTGATAATATACTATGCTCAACCGGACAGTTGGACGAAATCCGAAAAATAATACAACTTGTGTTCACCTTAAAACTTCTGACAACGGAAGATGTCCCATTGGTGCAGAAGTGCTGGTTCTGATGCGAATCAGCGAGGTGGAAATTAATAACCTATAAGTTGTCGTTTTGTAATAATTGTGGTTTTTAGTACTATGTAGTGTAAAATTGTTATGTGCTAGTCGGATGTCTATCTGTGTATGTGTTCGTCTGCGAAATTGTGACAGTTGCATTCGATTCTATTCATGCGGAAATGTCGGATTGGATAAATAACATACAATTAATTTACCGACACACGTGAATCTTCCAATCCCGGTCAACATAGCATGATGAAATTCTAGACGAGTTAAAGTAGTTGGATTGCAAGTTTATAGTGTTTATCTATTCTACTGCATTAATATGTTTCTTTTGTACTTCCATTAGTTAGCTTTTCCATTACTCATGTATACCAAAACAGTATCGGTCAATTTATACACTTCTAATCAATCTCTTTGCATCTTTTTCTCTTTATTTGGCATGTGTATGTAGAGTTGGCATGATTCCTTTTATTACTATATCTCTATACTATACTTTTTCTATACTCATATAGATACAAACGTACAAACGCTCGCGGCTTTTGCGATAACACAAACCAACACATGCGCGATCATACAATTGCAATCATCTACACATACTTACGCCCGCGATTTCATCAACCATAAAACACCTCGGTAGATAAGTAAACACTGTAGCACATATAAACTTACAAACGCGGTCTCAAGCATCAACCCACCGGTCGCGCGATCTGAAACGCTCTCGTCCGGAAGTCTAACCTCAGTCCTAGCAGCCTAGACTCATGCCTTCAATTGGATCAATAAAAAAATGACACTCGACAACACGTTTCCTGACGACATGACCGGAAACTCTAGTGGTATAGGGTAACTCACTCCTTGTCAGAATGTGAATTGTGCACCGAAAAATAAATATCAGAATGACGGTCCGCTTGACCATCCAAGAACGCAGGCGAATGTGTGAATGGCCACCCGGTTACAAAATCGAGTTTCGTACAAGCGAAGTCACATGCAGGCGAGCACACGCGACAAACTTGTTAACATATGAACGCTTAAGCCCTTCGCGATCAACAACGCACACCTACGCCCGTGATCGCGCAAACATGATAACACCCCGGTAAGGGACCATCCATATACCACGTGGACAATTTGGGGGAAAGTAGGGGGTACAAAAAAGTCCACGCTTGTCCATGGAGAGGGGGGTGGGGGTGTAGAAATAGTCCACGTGGACATATGCTTATATTTTCATTAATGAGGTCGTAAAACAAATTGGTATCATTGGCATAAGTGTTTGATGTTTACCTTCAAAGAATTCCAAAACTGTGCAACACTTAAAGAGCTCCTAACAGCATACCCTGTGCATGCCACAAAATCAGTGGATACACCGAACAAAATGTTGCTTCCAGAAACACTTGATTCAATCTTGAATATCGTTTTCAACAAAATTTTTAGAATTATTATAAATTATGTTGTTGATTTTACATTAGCCATTTGAAGTTCATAGTTTACTTAAATTTTGTCACACAATAGAATTGCAAAAATGTCTTTTAGGCACACAATTTTTAGTGTTTGTAATTTTAACAAATGTCGAAGAAAACCTACAAAGTGTGAACTACCTTTTTCATTCGATTCTTCCGTTTAAGGGACCACTTCAATGGAAAAAATCTGTTGATTACTTTGCTTGCTTTGACAAGACATGTCATGCAAAAATCTAGCCTGTCATTTGAAAAAGTTATAATTGTTTATAACATATTACAACATGAGAGACTTGGTCATTGACTAACATTGAGCGAAAAAATAGGATTAGCCTCTGATTTGAGTAGGCCGTTGCTGACATTGGTTGAAGCATCATGTGGCTGATTTATTATGATTAGGGTGACCATATCAGGTTAGTGAAAGAGGACGATCGAAGAAGTAACCACCTCCCCCGGCGATTTTAGGTCTACCAGAATACCATACGAATTTTTGCTGCACCCCGGAAACGAAAATTTCAAGCTATTGTTAGATATATTTGAAATCCTCAATTGAACGGATGAAACGAAGTTTTTGGCACTAAATATACGTCCTTGAAGTAAAGCAGAAACATCAGCGGTCCCAAGTATCTTCCCTGGGTAATTCCTAGCGTAGAAGTGAATATGGTCCTGATGCTCCTGGAGAAAGGTAAGAGCCAGAGCTGCAAATCTTCAACAGTTTGTTTTGAACTGGAAGGAGGAAAAATTCTCAAATCATGCCCTACTATGTTCAATTCGCAGTTGTTCGTTTCCATTATTCATTCAAACAGCCGACCTGCTCAATCATTTTCCATTCATTTTCAATTTCATTGACCCTGTGAATATCTCTGTACTGGGGTATTGACTAGGTTTTTCAAGCAAAACTACTCTGAACATAGTTCTTACTGTCCATGTAAGCTTGAAAACGCAAAACATGACGACATTTAACCTAAACTGGACTCTACAGAGCAGATGATAGCTTTGGTTGGTGAATGAAAAAGCATCAATTTGAAATGAAGACGTACGATTCAGTTATGAAAATCCCGCCAACTTGAAAGTGAATGATTGAGGGAGGCTTTGAATTTGAATCGTGGTTGGGTTTGATTGAACTGAAAGTTGGCATTTGAAAATGAAAATTTGCACCACTGGTAAGAGCACAAGCCTGTTCCTGCCATCGAGCGGTTTTGTGTGGCCAAAAGGTACAGCAAGCGTTGAAGTGGCAAACGGAAGGTAAAGTTATGTTATCCTTCCGTTACTTGAGCCGGGAGGTTGGTTCGACCACCAAGGCGGTCATTGAGACAGTTTTATGGTGTGAAATTCGGCACGGACCAATCATGAAATGAAGCAGGAATGAATTAAAGTTTATTTTGTTTTTTCCATCTTTTTTTCGAGAGTTGTCCTACTGAAGCTGTAGAGCTTGGTTCTCGGAAGGGCTCTCCGTCAGAATCACATACTACAATTTGCAGACGAGACAGGCAATGTCCACGCCCACTAAAACACTGCATTAGGCCAATTGTAGCGGGCCGTGATTCTGAATGTGATATTCATTGTACAGTTCAGGTATGTGCGCGTTTATCATCGCGAAGGGCTCGAGCATTTGTACGTAAACGTGTTCGATCGCGTGTGCGTTTGTATGTCGCGTGTGCTAACGTGTATGTAACTTCGCGTGCATAAATTATATTTTATAACCGTGTGCCTTTCGCATATTCGCGTGTGTTCTAGAATGATCGCGCGTGGACCGTGAATCTGATACTTAATTTTTCATGTACGGTTCAGATTCCAGAAGAAAGTGGGTTCTTCCATATCATTAGAGTTCCCAGTCATATCGGCGTAGAACGTGTGGTCTAGTGGATATGAGCCTTATTTTTTTGATTGGTCCAACTGAATGTATGGACCTAAATAGCTAGAATGAAGGCTAAAGATTTCCGGACGTGTCCGATCCATGATCGCGCGCGTTTGCGGGTTCTAAAGTACTAAAATGTTCACATAATTACCGGAGTGTTATCGAGTTTGCGCGATCGCGGGCATAGGTGTACGTAGATGATCGCGAAGGGCTTAAGCGTTCGTATGTCGACGTGTTTATCGCTTGTGCTCGCGTGTGACTTCGCGTGTATAAATTCGATTTTGAAACCCTGCGGCCATTCATTTATTCGCGGACCGTCATTCTGATGCTTAGTTTTCGGTGCACGGATCACATTCTGACAGGGAGTGAGCTACCCCGTATCACTAGAGTTCCCGGTCATGTCGCCATGGAACGTGTTGTCTAGTGGATATGGGAGTTATTTTTCAATTTTATTATTTTTTTATTAATTAGCAAGGACCTAGATTGTTGGTACCTAGGATAGAGACTTCCGGACGATCCCGATTCATGATGGCGCGAACGCGGGAGTTTATAGATTGACGCTTGAGATCGCGTTGGTAAGTTTATGAGTGCTGAGACGTTCACCTTATCACCGGGGTATAATCATGTTTGCGAGTTCGTGGGCGTAGGTTGCTTGGAAGATTGCGAAGGGCCCTAACGTTTGTACGCTGACGTGATTTTGTATTTACGTGTGTTCTTGAATGGTCGCGCGAACCGTGAGTCAGATATTAAATTTTCGGTGCGCGGTTAGAATTCTGGCAGAGAGTGGGATCCCTTATATCGATAGGTCCCGGTCATGTCGCCATGAGACGTGTTGTCTAATAGGTATGAGCGTATTTTCTTAATTGGTCCAGCTGAAGGCATGGACCTAGGCTTCTAGGATCAAGGATAGACTTCCGGACGTGACCGATTCGTAATCGCGCACACGAGGGCATTTTTGTAGGTTCCCGCTTGAGACCGCGTTTGAGAATGTGTGAGTGTTAAGACGTTCACTATCACCATCTTTGCTGACCCAGCTGAAGGCGGGTTTAGAATAGCAGTATTAGTATTAGTATTAGTACAAGCACAAACTAATGGCTGAACTTTGGTTTGGGAAGGTGCAAATAGAAAACAGAATGCAACAAAAAAACCGGCCAATTAGCCTGCTCTCCTCGATGCACCACTATCGAGGCGTATTGCTACCAATATCTAACAGTAACTTTCTGTTAGTGGGCAATGTGGTAAGTTACAATAACGTTAAATATAATATGAATGGCTATTTCGCTAGTTGACGCTGTAAATGAAGATTTACGGACAAACTAGGGTCACTCCTTCCAAGACTCGTCATAGCCGATTATAAGTCAGTTTGATATCTTCTAACTCTTGTGCAATTGATGCTGATGGAGCACAAATTGAGCTCCAGTATAAAAGGAAACAGAAATCTTCTATAACTTTGGTTCAAGAACGATCTGGAAGAAAGTGGTGTTCGATGCGACTCTCTGTTCCGACAGTATAACGCATCAATTGGTCAACTGGCTCGTGTCCAACGAGCTATTCTAGCAAAAGAAAAGCCTGAAGGCTACGCACGAAACCGCCAACAAATTGGAACAGGGTTGTTACGAAAGATGACAAAATAAAAACGCGCCAAATCCGCGCGAGATTTAACGCGGTTTTCAAACCAAATAAATGTTGCCTATACATTTTCAAAACATTCAATAGTTTTTATTTGAAAATTCTACGAAATTTCTCATGTACTGTCTATCTATATATTTTTTTAATAAGCGAAGGAAAAAGTGCCTTAAAATATTCCTAGCTTGCGGAGCTATTTTGAACAATTATAACCTAAAATTTTCGACAAAATTCTGTCGCTATTGAAAATTCTGGTTGCTTTCTTCTGACCGCACAATCTGATCGTTCATCCACATGCTTCACATTTGACTGGCAAACGATGAATTAAGCACTAGTACAAAAATGCATGCGAAACTAACATAATTTTCCAATATTCGATTAGATCTCTTAGGCGCACTATATTGACAGCTCTGCCTGAAATAGACTTTCAGATTTCGGGGTTTCCCTGTCGTTTTCGAAAGGTTTCGCGTTATCTGTTGTAAAAAAAATTCATACAGTATTGGTAACGATTTTTCGAACTGAATAGTTCGAATATAATGTAATTCCGTTCAGTAACATGAAAGTTACTAACGGTCAAAAACTTCCCCGCTTATTTCTTTCGAAACTTTTAAAAGAGGCCACTATTTTGAAAGGTAAGTCGTAATCACGACAAAAGAATATGAAAAACTTGGATCAGATTCCCCAAAAGTTACTAGTAATTATTGCATTCTTCTTAATAAATGCATGGTTTTTGTGAACACAGTTGACTACAGCTTCTTCAATTGCGCAGGAATCCATACACTTAGACCACGTTTTCAACCTTAACCAACTTCCGTGTATAAGTTGTTTAGAGGATGTGAATACCTGTAACTCTTGTTGTTGTGTTCCGATCTTAATGAAATGTTGAATTTTCTTTAAAAGTATGTACATAGCGATTACAGTTGAACGTCATTCGGATATAGTTCGGCTAAAAAAATCTAATCGCTGTACTCTGCGGCGAATCAGTCTTCGAGAAGGTTACAAATATTTTTGAGCAAGTAAATAACGCATCCAAATCCTCGAGCAACAAACGGTGGCCTGAATTCAGGTCCGTATGCCGTTTGATCAGGTACTGATGGAACTCGATGGATGTGTTTTGAGTGATGATTAAAGCTATGCAAAAGCCGATTTCCACATTTCATTCCATGACTCATATCTATCGTGGATAAGACCGCGAAAAATTATGGTTTTGCAAGAGAACTGTTCCTGTGACAAGAAAACTAGAATTTTCGTGGCGGATAACACTACGTTTTCGGAAGTAAAGGAAGTTCCTCAACAAACGATTGTTACCATCCATTAAGCCGCATAATGGACCGTTACGTTTTGGACACTCAGCTGTCAGCTGTAGTTACAACAAGGATGTGCTACAATGACACTACAGTAGAGTCCAGTTAATCCCAAAAAGCAGAACCAATAAATTTCCTCCAGCTCCGTCTAATAGCGAAGTATTGAGCGATAATGAAGCGGGATTTGAAGATTAGGAGCACAATTTCTAGCGATATTGGTCGGATGAAGAATTGGAGGAATCAGCAGGCCAAGGCCGTGACAGAACAAGGTCATCAACAAAAAAGTGCGTGGATTTCGTCGAAATAACGATGAATGATTAGCTTCAGTTGTTTTCGCCAAAGAAAAATTTAAAAAAAATGAAAATTGAAGCCTTCTGGCCACAGCTGCAGGTTCCCTGCCAGATCAACAACTTACCAGCATAAACAAATGTATATTTCTTGATAACATCACAGCAAACCGTGGCAATAAAAAACTTCTGTCTCGGAAGCTGTCAGAAATCCAATTTGACACGCTTCAACGGCTACAAAGATGTATCTGTTTGATTTGGTGGTGATTTGATCAGGCATACGGCTTTCGGACTCGCATTTTAGCCGTACTGTTATACGATCCGACTGTGAAATCCTTTCGAATGCGCATATTTCGAACTGTACAGCACAGAGTTTGTTCATCACAACCACGTTCAACGCCTTGATTACACCTTCTAGGAAACATACGTTACTTGTTTCAGAGCTGCACAGACGGTTGTTTTGGATATTTTCAAATCCTTTGCGAAAACAGATCGAAATGGTGAGTTAAGCGTAAGCAATTAAGCAGGTTATGTGTGATCTCGCCTTAGAGGCAAGCTACGATTGCTATCACCAATACGATAAACATGTATTCTTTCTGGGACGTCATAATAGCCCAGGATAGTGTATTTGTCGGTTTATACATTGGGCCGGAGTCCCTAGGGTTGCGGGTTCGAATCCTGCTTCTGGGGTGATTTTTTCCACACAATTGCTTTCGTTTAACTCGCCATTTCGGTTCGTTTTCCACGTTGGATGCTAACAAAAATATTTTAAATAAGATGTTGTCACTTACGCCAAAGCCTAAAAAAATATTGTTTCTTTAATTCCTTGCAATTCTCGTACGCGACCATGTCGTGATTCATTACTTTTGGGCAGAAAAAATTCGCTTCTATTGCCATCGCGTAGTAATTCGAGAAAACACCAAATTGCACAGAATTTCAAGATAAAAACTTTGTGAACGGATTCCTGTTAAAAACGTTTTTAACTGATCACTTCACCGGTCAAAAAACGGTGGATCGATTCAACATGTGCAGAGTTTTATGTAGAATCCAAATGAGAAGAAAACGCAGAACATTGGATGCATCAATATATTGCAATTAATGTTTCAACATTTTTAAAATAATTTTAATTTCAATAATCATAACTGGAACCTTGTTCATATTATTCGTAATCACTCTAAATAGCTACAAGGCGGCATAACGGAGTACCGTATTAATGTTTATAACCATAACTCGTTTCTTTGAGATTAGTGAAAAAATCACCCCAGAGGTAGGATTCGAACCTGCAACCCTTGGGACTCTGGCCCAATGCACCAATCTTTATCCTATCCCTGGAATATGATGACGTCCCAGAAAGAACACATGATTATCGCATTGGCGACGGTGATCGTACCCAGCTTCTAAAGCGAGATCACACACAACCCCCGCTACCAGCCAACACATTTATTTTATTTCCCTGCCAATACCAAGGGCCGGGTTTTTATTATCGTCCAGTGTCTAATTTTAGCTCATTATTACCCATAGATGACAGAACTAAACTGCTCATGATCGCAAATCAGTCCCATAAAGGAAATCCGATAGAAAGCGGGACAAATATACAATCATGGGCAGTAACCGAATCTTTCTTGACAATTTTCAATAACTACGCAGTCCTAGTATCCTAACTACGTCAAAAGCGTCTTATAAAAATATGTTGAACATTTTATTCAGATGTATTTTGCAACCAAATAAGTAAATGGAACGGATACACGTAAAATTGTTTTATTCTATTCAATAGTTAAAATCAATATTGTTCTACACAGTATGATTCATGTCATTAGTGAGGTATATGATTCTCGAATCAAATCAGTACGTTGAACAAATTGAAGAACAACTATGTTTGTTTAAGCTTATTCTGCATTTAGGAAGATGGTGTCATTATTTCTATGCGTGTTGTAATTAGCTTCTTTTGCCGATCACCATCGTGAAAATTTCTTTCCAAAATCATGAATAAATATATTTTCATAACCATTGTATCAGTGTTAAAAATTTAGTTTTGTTGAGTAAGAATAACGTCATCTGACAGCTTATTTTCAGAATATCATCGATTTATTCTTTCCCTTGGTGACATTCACCATTATCGGTTTTAGCTCGCAGAAAAAATAAAGCAACCTTCCAAAGAATCAGGAATTTGATATACAGTGGGTCGAAAAATTACCTGTTCAAGTTCACTAGCACCTCCTAGTGGAAGAATCTCATACTTTTCGATATACCACCTCGAAGGTTTTGATCTCGTGAGCAACTTTGCCGAATGCACTGACTCGCTAAAAAATCAGGAACTTGAGATACATTAGGTTGAACAACTGAGATGCTCACTAGGGCTACCTAACGGCAGTTTTCTGGAGCAGCCATTGTGCCATCTCATAGGTTTTGATTTGCTTTGCAACTTCCTCGAAGATACTAGCTTTCAAAAAAATCTAGATCTTGAGATACACTAAGCTGAAAAAATAACATGCTCACTGACGCCACCTAGCGGCAGAATTTTATTTCAAGCTATTTTATCTTGCATAGTGTAGCTCTCGTTCTTCTGAACAAGTTTGCCGAAGGAAGTGACCTTCTACATGATCGAGATCACGAGATATTGTAGAACAGAATATTGTTTGGTCGAACTTCCCATATCGCGCCTTCTATTGGTTTGGTTCTAACAAACAATTTCAGGTTGTATTGTTGCATTTTAGGTATAAGAGTGCACAAAAATGATTGTATCTTGTCCAAAACATGTTATCTGAGGAATACGTAAAGATTTGGCATTTATAAATGCCTTTGCAACAAAATGATAAAATGTAAATGAAAAATCTCAAAGTGTTGTGCAAGGTACAACAGCGCGAGTGCTCGAGGGTTAAACATAGTTTTCTAAGCAGCAGTTGTATGGATTTAAACTGCCCATAATCGCAAATCAGTCCCATGTACATAGGGAATCGCATAGAACATTGGACTGACTTGCGATTATGGGCAGTATAATAAACCACGTAGCCAGTCTAACCTCTCATCTTTCACAGAGCAGAAGTTTAGAATCGCTTTGCAATAACTATCAGTAAAGCAAACAATCAATTGTACCTACCCTTTTTGACCGGCGAAACTCTACATACATCAAAATTTGGCTCAACAATCCATAATACGAAAATGTTAGCAATGTTAATTTACACAATTACATTGTCAATTTGACAATTTTGAGCTGAAATGAACCTATCAAATGAAGTAGAGGCAAAGTGCTGAACTATCAGCATCTTGGATTGCTTAAAATTTCAACTGATTGAAATTCAGTAAAAAATTGTTATACATAGTATCGTGCTCACGACTAGGCATTGTAATAAGTAAGCCACAAAAAATAAAAGTGCCCGTACTAAACGAGAACGCAACATCGATGTACTTTAAGCAAAGTAGCATTAGACATGCAGTCCACGAGTTGTTATTAACAGTTATTAAAAGTAAAAATAGAGTTTAATCTTGAGCAAATGACCTACATTCAGCTCCATCACGTCCGTAATTGCGTACTGATAACGTTTAGCCCTAAACAAAATCAAAGCACGTTTACGCGTCCAAGCACCGCACACTATCAGACCACAATAAGATTTATGTCGTAATACAGAGAATTGGAATCCGTTACGAGGGACCTTGCGAAAACCTTTTCCTGTGATTCCCAATGACGTTCGGGTAACCAAACCTATTTCTTCCAATTTGGCTCATGAAGTGGGGAAAAACCAACCATAATCAATTAACACTGTGCACATATCCCAATTAGATCACTACGTGCTAGTTCTATACTGCCGCTATACCCATAACTGTCCCATGTAATATGGGTTCCCTATACACATTGAAAAATTAAGTGTAGAGCGGCAGTATAACCAGACGTCACGTGACGGAAAGTCATGCCCCAAAATCGCCAAGAAGAACCAATCTAGTACAATCAACATCAACAAACAGTCTTCAACGTGCACTGCTAAAACACAATCTAAAGACCATTCAAAAACTGATGCATTTTGAGTCTCAAAATCAAGCAGCACCAACAACGCAGTAAGAACGATTGCACCTAGTACCTCCGAACCAAAAGACTGTACCACTAAGAAACGACGATTGTACCTAGTGCCTCCAAACCAAAAGACAGTACCACTAATAAAGCAAACGCGGATAAAGAAATATATAAATTGGCGAGCCGTTAAAATAAGAAAAAACAAATACATCCGATCGTGAGCAGCAAGAAAGCTATACTGATAATGACGTGGACATGTGCGAGATGCAATGAAATGAATCGTCGCATGTTGCAGTAGACATCACTGAAAATAGCTAGCCACCTAGAAGGAAGAATTGAGCTCGCAGTAGCGCACAGCGTCTACCGGATTCAACGGGCGGAAATATATTTTGGTTGGTTCCCTTGGTTTATCTACATATTGTGCAAGTATGAAAGACACGCGGCTCAGTCAAGCTAACACGCCAAAAAACTAATAGAAAAACAATAATTTCCACAAGTGCATATTGCTTGCCAAATCATCTTCGACATGAATTTCGACAGCTGACTCGGCAAACGCCTAAAATCCGCTTTGAAGTAGCCCTCACTATAACGACGCAGCATCGTCGCTCGTCTCGTTTTGGGAAGTTCTGTGCCTTGTACTTTTCAATCTGGATCGTTTCTTGGCCCTCCAGACGCAACTTTGCATTATTTTGGGCAAATTGCGCGTTGAAATATTCGGATTCCACTTGAAATGAACAATCAGTACTCTGTCGGTTTTTTACGTGTTGTTCCCGGTTTACGTCCAGCTCTCGACTTGTGGTATACCGCCATCCGTTCCTGGAAATTTTGGAGAATGGTTTGCTGATCTTATACCAGTTTAACTGAACTCTCACTGATAGTTACAAAACTTAGCGGATGTAAACAATACACGTTAAAAAGATACTCCACAAAATTTGGTTCATTCCGGTCAAGCATGAAAGAAAATGTTGCAGTCGTCTGAGTCTTCAAATGGTATCTCCAGTCCAGCTATTTACGAGTCTTAATGGATGCCGGTATCCTCCTATTTCTAGTGCATCAATAGCCAATATTTAGATAACAGTGCTTGACGCCGCTGGCCCAGTATAAGGAATTCATACTTCTAATGCTTTGGGCATTTGGGACGTTGCTGTCAAGCAACTATTTTCAAAAAATTGCTTCATGGGCCGAAATTTCAAGAGTCCACTTAGATAAACTGTGTTGTAATTGCAAGTATCATTGCTGAAAATAAGATGCTTACAAAGACGTGCCGTGTATACGTGCCAACATACGAAGTTTAAATCAATGACGTAATCAGCGATTCCAGTGAACTGGTATAGGTTGACGTTCGCAGACTTCTTTTTGCCAAATTATGTATTCTTCGACAAGGTTCATCTATCTGTACGGTTCTTTGTACCACAATTCGACCACACAGCTCCCCATTGTAGCAATAATGCCCTGTGTGATTAATACAGGAAGAAATCATGGGAATCATTCTTGCAGTGGAAATGTTGAAAAGTGTCTCTACTGTGAAGAGAGTTTACACGAACTGTTGTCATGTCCCGCGTATAAGCAACACGAGGAGAAATTCTATCAATCTCTAAAGGGACGCTCTAAGCACTCTTTTACAGAAATGCAAAAAAGAGATATCTCACCGACCATATGAAGTTTCTATATTCTCTTGGATCTGAGCCAGGTAGTATGTGACTTTGATGATCCCCAAGAGGGGTCATTTTTTACTTCCTCATTTGAGATTCACTTTAAAGACGGCGTTGCAGAATATAACAGATCGAAGCGCAACCATACAGCGGATGCAAATCGCTCATGGCTGCTAAGTAAAATGTTTATAAGTGATTCAATCTTTGTTTAAACAAAAATGTACACAAGTTTCTTGATCAGATATTTACTTAAACTTAAAATGATCCATTGGTTCGATATTCAAATTAAAATAAACTTTTATGCAGAATGTGAGCACAACAATAACAATACTCACCGGTAAAATTCACCGCATCCTCTCCATCCGAAGCCTCCCTCGATTGTTGCTGCAGCATCAGCTGCTGCTGCTGCTGTTGCTGATGCTGCTGCAACTGCTGCCTATCTTGCTGGTTTCTATTATGGTCGACATCGCCGCTATCATCCTCCTCGACAAACAGTTTCCCCACCGTATCCGAATCGCGCACATTAAAATCGTAGTTCGGTCTCAAACCGGCCTTCTTCAGTGTATCCACGTAGCGTGAAATCGTTCGCAAACTGGGCAGCTGCAACTCTCCATCCTTGATCAGCGACTGGTACCCGTGCACCCCGATGGCGGCCTTTAGCTTGACTGCTGCCTTAACATTTGGTTCCTTCCACTTCTTCCGCACATCGTCATCCCCGGTCACCGGCTGAGCCGGTGTACTTTCGCCGCTTTCACTACCGGTCCCTTCCGGTACGCTACTTCCGGTTACCACCTGCAGCTTATCCGACAGCCGTTTCAACCTTTTCTTTGCCGCATAGTAGTCTTTCTTTACCGTCCCGTATCTAAGCTTGGTGTTTTCCAGTACCTTTTTATACTCGATCAACGTGGTTAGCAAACGACAATTTTCCTCCCTCAGCATGGCCACCTCGTTGCTCTGGTTGAACGATGGCATTGGTCCATTTTGTAGGCGTACATCAGATTGACCGGGTAAACTCATCTCCTGATCCGACCCATCTTCCACTGCCGAATGAGACATTATTATTCACACACGAAAAACACTATCGCTCGCCACCCGAAATCCGAATCACCCTCGTCGTCGACGAAATCACAAATGAACCGCTGTCCGTATAGGCGATATTGGCCAACCGTGGCAGCCACGGCGCGACGCAGAAAACAAGCTCGAAACCGGAGGGCACAGCGCTCTCGCTGCGCAGCAGGCCACTGTTGTAGTAGGTACGTAAAACTCACGGCAAGCGCTGGTCGTAACGAAGCAACCGTATTCTGCCTGCCACTGACACCCGTTGACTACCGCCGCAGATGATGATGATGATGATGATGACGGAAGCCAAGGCCTGCTCCGCTCCCACCCGACACGCTTGCTCTGGTGCGGTTCGATCCCTTGTGTGCGCTACAGAAGAACTTGCCGTGGCAGGCCGTTCGACGGGGACGGTAGACTGGTGGTGTTGGTAGCGTGTGCGGCTGTATGGGAGAAGCAAAAAAAACGCGATTCCTGCTTTGTTGCTCTCGTCGCCCGAACGGATCTCGTTCACATTTTTTGCCTTGTTCAGAACCACGACCACGTAATAGGGCACCTTCTTTTTCCGACGACAAAATCTGCTAAAACTGCAGCACTTTCGAAATCCAATCTGCTGATAAGCAACTTGTAAACAAAACAGTGATTGTTATCACACTCTTGCACGTTTTCTTCCTGTACTTTTCAAATCACGCGCGTTTAAAATCGAAAAAACAACCACCTTCCAAAAGTGGGGGAGGGGTCGCGACAAATCAATTTTCCGCTATGTTCACAAATTTCGCTAGGAGCACAGCGGCCTTCAAGCTGGAAAGCAACGTCACGCAAGATTTACCGGAAAAATAAACAAATTTGCAGCTTTTTGTATTTTTTTTCCTATTCAATTCACTATTCTTTTCGCGAAAAGACACGAATCCCGACCGTCACGTTTGACAACTACGGAAAGAATGATCGGCCGAAAGAAAAACGACAGAGTCCGCATACTGCATATATCAGACTCGCTTGCACTTGAACAGAATGAAAGAGAGCAAAAGAGGTGCGCTGAATTCATTGACAAGTACCGAGTGAAAATTACGAGCAAAACAAAGCGATCAGAAAAATGTTTATCGCCGTTACTCGATATGTTTGTTTGGTGCGTTACCATATGCACAGCAAAAAAAATGTGATGTTGACCGATGCGATATCTAATTATGTGCATTAAATTTAGCCAGTATTGGATTGTTTTAGGTGCTTCTATATCGCAACCATTGAATATCGCACAAATACCACCCAGTTAAACCCACAGTTTATAGAGTACAGTTACACAAAGAGTAAAGTCAAAAAAGTCTACCTATCGCGCACAATTGGAATCAATCTTTGATACCTCTGTAGCAAAGCTGGATCCAGGGGCAAGCACAAAATCTTCAATACGACGCAGTGCCAAAAATCTTACATAATTAGTTATTTAAGTACCATTAAGAACCATAAACTACATTAAGAACGGCAAAAATTTAAAAAAGTGCGCGGCAAATTCGTTATACTTTAATTACTGAAACGGTTTTGAGAACAGCGCCTTCATACTTTAAATATGCAAAAAAAATAATTGCCGTCAAGCTGTACTTTAAATACTTCAAGTACGTACACATCGACATTGATTACATTAGGTACCTTATAAAGTACAATAGGGATCTTTAGGGGTGTGCGGGTCAAGGCATATTCTGATGCAGATTAGTACCGTGAGTTAATATCTCAGTCCTTTTTCAATTTTTTGGCCCGAAACTATTGAAAAAACATGTTTTAGTTTGTTTCCTTTTAGGACAATAACACATCCAAACCCATGCGACTTGCACGACCCTATAGGTTGCCTTATCAGATCTACCATAGTTTGCAGATGAAACTTGGGATGGCAGGTTGCTAGCGGATTGACAATGTACCAGATCATCAAGATGGGAGAAAGGTGGGAACATGTGACACTTTTGAGTGTATTAGTTTAATACTTGCAAAATTAAGCATGGCGGCCGGGGCCCTTGAAGTGAACGAACGAGCATCCTGATTCTTTGGCGCACGATGAAAAGTGAGAAAAGGCCGAGCTTCCCTCGGATCTGCCTATTAGAACACTTAGGGACACTTTTTACTTCGAAAAAAATCGATTAAATAAACCATGACCGAACCGAAAGAAAACTTATGGCAACAGAAAGGCCCACGTCATTTGTTTGTGCTTTTCTTCTTCATATCCTCTTGTTTTTTCGGCTTCATCAAAGAAAAATGACAACCGCACTCACACACAGAAAAAAATGTGCACACCTGTAACCGTCTTGCCAGATCATGCTGTGTGGGGTGCTGTCCCGGTTAACAATGAGGCGAACGAGACATTTGCAGATACATCATTTAGTAGGACAACTGTCAGTTTGCTGGTTGAATTTAATTTGGTTTTTTTTTTAAATTTAAAAATCTTAAAAGAATAATTAAGGTTTAAGAATGATATGAGTGTACTCGTAAGGACACCCGCTATCAATACATATGAAAAACTGGCACAATTTTTCCAAATTAAAGATCCCTATAGAAGTATTTTTAAACATTTTCATTACTTACTTTAATTGATGATGCTAATGCTGTAATGATCCCACCATCAGTGCAAAGGCTACGCGAATGGTTCTGTAGTTGCTTTTAACCCATTATAACCCAGGGGTTTCAAAAAAGTGAGCCAAATGCAGTGATATCTTCAATTCCACCAAAAAATGTATCAAAGATTATGGGAAAAACAAAATCATCGCTTAAAATGGTTTTGAGAATGAAAATATCTCGTGCAAAAAATTTCGTACGCTTAAATAAAAACAACAAATTTAAGGTTGTTTGACATATTTCTTCGGATTTTCTGATAGACAACAATTCCTTTACATCTGTAGGAACGTTTTGTCACATAATGGAATTATTAGCACGAATTCCAACAATAAAATTCAATTAAATGTATTGCTTATTTTTCAGCCGTCATTTGCCCCAACTAAACACGGTTCAAAAATGTAAACAAATTATAAAAAATGGCAGTTGTCTTGTTTCACAATGAAATATGAGGTGTAATGATCCCATTAGTGCAATAATAAAGCAGTTAGATGCCAAAATTATGCAGTAAATACGCGTTAAACGATGGATAGTTTTGCGTATGAAATTTCATACGCTAGGATATAGGATAGGTTAATAGCAAAGCGCAATGCTGCTAGCAAACGACGTTCAATTTATCGCTGTATGAAGGGCCAACAATGGTTGCATTCATAAGCAGAAGTTCTTATTCCCACTCCACAGAGACTTTTTTACTTCTTTTAGAATTAAGCCGAAGATCTATGTGATGGTGCATTATGTGGAAGACTGCATTCAGTGGCAAGCACTGCTCGGCACGTTTGTCGGCTGGTGTTAACAGAATAATCTAGTCGACAACATCGCCAAGTATACTGTAATGAGCTTTAATCGTTACAAGGATAAAATTTGGCTACCAATGATGCTCTTGTGAGTAAGGTAAGTCAAATGGCGGACCTTGGTTTCTACTAGATCCAAAACTTTGTTTCTACTCTCACTATAGAACTTGCATTACCTAGCAGTAGGTAATCTGAAATCGGTGTATCCCACTCCAATGCGAAAGAGAGAGAGAGAGAGAGAGAGAGAGAGAGAGAGAGAGAGATTTTTTCCAAAAATAATAAAATATTCGCCAAAGCCGACTAAACTTCATCCTATTAATTTCGAGTAAAAAAAATCATTCCCTCTCCCTTGTTTACCCGTAGCGAAATAAGGACAGCAGATTAAAATTACCTGCTGGCAGGTAATGGCAGCTTGGCTTATCTCAAAAAGCCCTGGATTTCACAGATCCAAATCTATGTCTAAAGTCGCTCCATTGCTCACTCGCGCGTCAAACAAAAACTTTGCCGGTTGTCTGGGCGCCAAATGACTTGACATGGAACATAAGAAACGAGCGGATTAAAAAAAAAGTTTATCAACATAACCTCAGGAATGTACCGTGGTGTAAATCCTTTGAATTTTCATTGCATCCCGATAGATGTCGGCTCGAACGAATGCATAAAACTCAACGAGTGTAACCTTCGTTGTTGAACTGCTAAACGACGATGTCCACTGCTCTCTTCTTCTAACGTTGCTTGATTTCCGTGCAAGGAGCAGGATGACCAAGGCCCATCCATGTTACAACTAGAATTTCATCAAAATCTTTAGGAATGTAATCAACCAATGAGCAGAAAAGTTCGTCCATTCGTATCAGGGGAATATTAATTATTTTTTGGTATGTCCACGTCTCAATTCTAAAAACACATTCAGGAGATTGAATATCTCTTACATTTACCTCATTAAGATTACTTTGTCTGATGAAATACAGACAATAAACAAATATGTAAATTTGAAAATATAAAGAATGCCTAAATGTAGTACGCAGGATAGAACATTATGCATTACGAACGCTTGTTGGCGATGCTCCCTTTATATTCAGCTAATCTGGCTACTCTTTATTAAAGCGGCTTTTTTCAATACCGTTTTATGGTTTTTCGAGAATTATTACGCTAAGGGAACTCTTGTTTGATAAATCCCATCCTTTCCTCGATTAATGCTCAAATCAACGCATCAATATACAGAATCGATTTAGAGATGAATAAAGAAGGGTTTTCAACCATAAAAATGTTCTGACGAGAAAGGTGAAAGATGAAGAGGCCTTGCCTGTTTTTGATGTGAAAATTCCGCTCGTCTATCAATATATACAAAAAATGTATTGCACCGTGTACAGTGAGCGAAATCACGCATTCGGGCGCTTTTGTGATTTTTTCCTGCTAAAGATATTTGGTTCTGTGACAGTATACTATTTCGTGGTCTGTCCAAACAGACCGAATCAAGTTCTAATCCCAATTTGTCATAATGTATGAACAGAAGTCCAATCGTACATCGAATAAATATATAAGTACTCTCGTTTTTTATTTCACTGTATATGGCTAGTTTTCCAATATCTTAAACTTCCGGTCAAAAATTATTCATTCTTACACCGATTTAGGACAGTTCCGGACATAAGTTTGATTTTTTGGCCGTAGTTTTCTAACTTCTGTATTGAGTTTTTCCTAAAGAAGTTCAATCGGTGTATTGAGGGGGATAGGTTTGCCACACCTTAACGGAGACTGTATGTGGATTAGACTTGAAGAAAAACATGATACCTACATACTAGCCAGAACTTTAAGCCAAGTCGATAAAATATAGAAGCTAAAATTAAAAAAAAAGTTTTGTTTGATATTCGAAATTTTAGCGATAAAATAATAAGATCAGTATACGACAGTACTGTGAACATGTATTGAATCAGTAAATGCTCTAGTCTGAAGATTCTGTCGTTAATATGTGCTAGTATAGTTAGGCTTGTTTCTGCTGTAAATTTTATGCATTGGACATATTCAGTCTATCCACTCATTGAATGCTTAGTAGAAGTTTATGCATGAAAATGAATAAAAATTACAGCAGAATATAAGATACGGGAATAGAAAGTATGCAAACTATGCATATTCCTGTTTCTCAGTGCAGGGAAATGTTTGAAAGTCATATGTTAGGATGTCGGTGAGAGAAATTACAATAGTGGTGGTGAGCGCTCTTGCCGTCGCGGGTTTTTCATTGTTTACAGTTACGTTTACTCTTGTTAAATTTTTTTTTAAATCATATTGCAATTTAGGTAGTTAATTTACATGCTAACATTTCTGAAGCACGTAGCCTAGTTTTTGTACATCCATTCGTCACTACACAGAAAACTTGCATTACCTAGCAGTAGGTAATTTCAAATTTGTGCATCCTACTTCCTCCAACGAAAAACGAGGGAAAGGAAGTCCAAATTTACCCAAAAATAATGAGATGTTCCCCAAAGCCGACTAAACGTCATCCCATTAATTTTGAGTAAAAAAATCATTCCCTCTCTCTTGTTTTCCGGTAGTGAAATAAGTGTGTACACACTTAAAATCAATTACCTACCAGTAGGTACACACTTAAAACCCATTACCTGCCAATAGGAAATTTTAATTTGCTGTCCTTATTTCACTGCCCGTAAACAAGGGAGGGGGAATGATTTTTTACTCAAAATTAATGGGATGAAGTTTAGTCGGCTTTGGGGAATATCTCATTATTTTTGGGTAAATTTGGACTCCCTCTCTTTCGTTTTTCGTTGGAGGAAGTAGGATGCACAGATTTAAAGTTACCTACTGCTAGGTAATGCAAGTTTTCTGTGTGTGTACACAGGTCGCTACACGCAACCATAAAGTAACCTACAGAATAAGTTCTTTTAACTTAAATTTAGGTACTTTTGAGCTGTGCGCCGCTTTCGCACTTATTACACGGTTAAATAAAACAACCTGCAGAATAAGTTCTTTTGACTTACTTTTGAGTTGTCCGTCGCTTTCGCACTTATTAGTGTTGTCAAAAACAAAACGAGAGATTCGACCCAGACGAGGTCTTCCGTGGAGGAAGGCACTTTTGAGTTGTTTGGGGTATACTTAAAATTAGGTAAATTCAACTTAAATTTGAGTATAAAAAACCTATCAATGAGTTGTAATTTTTACCGTGGTTAAATGAAAACTACCTTCAACACGGTTTACCTAATTTTAAGTTCCCCCACGATACCATGAGATTGAGTCAAAGGAAATCAATTTTAGGTAGTTTTTCGTTTCCGTGTAGTGTTGTCAAAAACAAAACAAGAGATTCGACTCAGTCGAGGTCTTCCGTGCAGTAAGGTACTTTTAAGTTGTTTGGGGTATACTCAAAATTAGGTAAATTCAACTTAAATTTAAGTAAATTAAACTCAAGTTTGAGTTATTATTTTTGCCGTAGTTTAATGGAAACTACCTTCAACACGGTTTACCTAATTTTATCTTCCTGCACGATACCACGAGATTGAGTCAAAAGTACTGAATTTTAGGTAGTTTTTCGGTGGCGTGTACCCCTCACACGTTATTGCGTTACGTTTCAACAGCTGTCAAGATTTTGTTTTTTCTGTTTCGATTCCTTTTGTCCGATCCTTCTCCTCTCGCAGTGTTGCTTTTGCTCCGCACACACACATTTTCTTTTATTCGTGCACTGAAGTTTCCATCCACTTCGCGATCGACAGTGACTCAAAACGGTTCCGTGTGTGGCGTAGTTTTATAATCCTATAATCAAAGAGAAAAAAATTCAAGTGAAAAACAATTTCATCCTAATTTTTCATCGCAGTTCGCTAGTCATGTTTCATGTTTTCCACTCGTTTCGGTGATAAAATGTGAGGCTTTTTCGTTACTTTCGCAGCCGTTTTTTTCCATTTCAAGCGAGGAATATCCAGCGAGGCTGCTTTGTTTTTGTTCCCTGACTGCAGCAAAATATGAGTGGTGGAATAGCACAATGGCGACTCGAGCTGTTGTTGGTGGTGACGATAATTTTGTGATGACGGTTTTCGTCATATCCGATGGTGTTGAGTAGAGTCGCGGTAGTGGACTCGGTTCGATAAACAGAGGAAAATTAGTGCTGATTGATACGTGAAAAATCGCAATGGATTAAAAGTCATTCGGCGAGAGTGGAATAATTTGATTAGCATTGGTTGCTTCGTTGCATTCGTCTTCTCACAGGCGGCTGGACCTATCAAGTCGGAGCTGGGGTCATTATTATGTTGGAAAAAATTGGGGACAGAAAATCAATCATCACAAACTGACACCTATCGAGGAACGGTTGCAGAAATTTTTTGCCGCAGGTAAGAGACAAATTCGTGTAATTAGCACAGCAGATGCCCTTTGCTTTTGTCCAGCGAAATGCAAGATAAGGGATTACAGTTACGAAATCACTGTTTCTGCCTGCGATGCCATGAGACGTAGAATCCATCCGAGAACGACTAATCTACGGCATAATACGATTGTTTGCATGTTCGCTGCTTTCAAGGACGGTCGTTGCTTGTGAGCGGAGAAAAAAATAATCGTTCTAACCTGATGCTTGCTGGGGTAGAGTTTGTTTTGCTCTATCTTGTTACAAACTTGTTCCAGCTGGGATAAGGATTTTGCGTCTGGATGGGTACAGCAGCCCTCACACGTTCAATATTTTTGTCAATACTGCGATATTGATACAATATTTCAGTCCCGTTTGAAATCCACATCGTCAATACAACTTCTTTCCATTACACGTGCAATACTTTTGTCAATACTCTCTAGTATTGACAAAAATATTGAACGTGTAAGGGCCGCTTACTGTGCGGTATAAAATATTTGTTTTTAAAGGCAGAATTCAGTGGACAATGTTTGAATGTACAGATAACACATGTCGAATGAAGTTGAGAAGGCCCAAACAGAAGGTCTAATCACACCGACGCAGTGTTAGACCAAATCTGAACTGTTTGATAGCTGCTGGGAGTTAAGATTTCCACTGCCACATGATATACAAAGAACAATTAAATCCTGGTCGGGTGTGATGGTATCGAAGTATTGCTCTTAATTTTAAACAGTAAAATTCCCAATATTTGAAAGGGCGTGATGGTGCTGGGTATGTTACCTTTGACCGTTATCATAGTAACTGTTGGCTGGTGGATTTGATGTTCGATTCACTTGGGTGTAGGGACATGTTGGACCTGCTAATTGTTGATTTTTTTGGTAGATTCATCTCGTAGGAATTTTAACAATTTCAGTGCGAACTGAGGACGGCTCATTTCTGCTTGTCTAAACGGCTTATTCCCCGAGTTCAGGAAAGTTTTCAAGACATAGTTCACTAGACGCAAAAACTTATGTCGAAGCTTAAGCTTGATGTCGCTGTGGCGAATCCCGGAAGCTAGAAATTCGAGATATTTGTACGATTCTCCACGAACCATGTCCCGATTCCTTCGTTGATCTCGTAACCACCAGTTTCGACCAATAGCACTGATAGCAACTGAACAGATCGGAATTTTTTAGTCCAAACTCTATTCCGACACTTACGACGAATGGCCCACAGAGGTTAAAACCATGACTAAACAACAACATGTATACCGACATCGCTACCGATTCTTTGGATTGGTATAATTACTACACCGAGTTGGTGCGGATCATATTCAATTTTATGGTCTTTTTAAGGGATTGTATGGTGTTTGAGCCAATTTTAATTTGCTCGGGATACGTCTGTTGTCCGCCGCAACCAACACGTTGATGATGACCGGTCAGGTAGACTACCGGCGTTGTAAGCGCCCAAACGTAGTCGTTGCTATACCTGGTTGGACAGCATTTGGCAGCCTTCACCGCAACGCAGCAACCGCTCCGAGGATTCGGGTGCAAGAAACAGCAATCCATGCTTCGGGTAGTAGCGAATTCATAAATTTAGCAACACATCGCAGCTGCTATTTGAAAACCTCGTTTGTTTTGCTTCGTGTGCATCTCGCGTAATTAAATTTTGTTTCCGAGTGACAAGTTCGATAACATTCGATTGAAAATGAGTGTTTCAAAACGAAGTACAAATTGAAGCACGTAGGAGGGCGTACCATTATGCGCTGCTTGGTTGAATACAGCGCAACACGCTAGCATCGGCATTAACCAGCGCACAAAAAAACATTGTACGATCGGGTGTTCGATCGTTTCCTAAAGATCTGCAAGGAAAATCATGTTCCAGGTAATCCTGAACTGCGCGCCCCTAGTTGAACTAAAGCTAGATGGCATCTCATTAGTAAAATGGCAAGCAAGTTCGCAGGTTGTGTTGCCCAAATTGAGAACCGTTGCCGGAGTGCAAGTGGGGCGTCTCCTGAAGATTTCTTAAGCGATTGCACTATTTGAAACTACGGAACAGTCTCCTTTCACTTTAATGCACTGCTATAGCATACTGCAAGGTGCCCCGAAATGGCAGCAGTATCATACAGTAAAGGTATGTCTTTTTGATATTTCAACCAGTATTATTGCTTCCATTATTTTTATTCTAGAAATCACTCAGAGGCGAAACAGATCTGCCAGATCCGGTGCCTTCATCTTTCGACCGTCCGATTGGTAAAAAAGGCCTGTAAAGCGCAAAGGTTGAGCCAAAGATGCGCCTCTATTCATGTCGGTGAATTAGCGAAAGCGGGGAATCTATTGGCTGTTGCGGCGAAGGAACGGCTGATGTACTGCAAGCAAAAGGCACTCGCCTTAAGCAGAATGGCAATCCACGCCATTATGTTTATGGACATTAGTGGATTAAACGAAACTTCAAGAGAATTTTACCTGCTGGAACAGAAAAGTATTCTGGACGAAACCAAAGACTCTAGACAGTGATAGGAAGGATGTAGAGAATACTATACAAAATAATGATATTGTAAATGAACCTGATTCTGATGGGGATTTTTAATATTGTATTTGTTGGCATATTCTTCGTTTATCCGCTACATCATATGATTTATAATACAATGACAATGGGAGACGAGGATGCATCAGATATCCTTTATCTTATTTAGGTTTGCGGAGTGGATAAAGAAAAACGAATGTGGGGGTGGTCCAAGAGGGGAGGGGGTAATGAAGGGGATAGATGTAAGAGTAAGGGGGATGCAATACCCAACTGCATATTGTACCTTCCATTTGAGACATGGTTTGAGAAATTCGGTTTAGACATCATCGAATAATCGATGTGAACTTAATTGTGGAATATGCTCTGAAACCGTGACTTCCGGAATTGTCGATAGTGGACAATATATTCAAAGAATGTATGATTGGCAATCAGTGATCTAGACCTGCGAATCGATGTAATTTGGTGATCATTCCAATAGATTTTTAGCCTCTGAAGTATAGGAAATTCCAGTGTGACCTTACTAACCAACCTGTAACTCCGGAGCCAAGGGTCAGATCCGAATGAAGTTCAATAGTAGCTAATGGGATTACTGTATCTTTCAATTGAAATCAAAATTTGTAATAATCGGTCAAGAATTCGCTGGTAAATAGTGTGAAATGGTCGGTGTTAAGTCAGACCGGACTAAGTGACAAAATATTGGTTTCGAGAAGAACGGGTTTAAAGTTTGAATCGCAGAATCTTTTACGTTATAATTGGAAATTATTTTTTGCCATAATTCTTGTTTGTGGTTACATATTTCAAATCTGTCAAAAGTCGAATGTAGCTGAGGAAATTCATTATCCATTGTTACCATTATCTCATTTTTTGATGTTTTGCGACTTAGTCCGGTCTGACTTAACACCGACCATATCAGCTTAGGAACTTGGCGAGTTCCTTGGTCGGGGTATCAAGAGCCGTCATAGGTGACCAACGTGGTCAAGCTACTTTAATTCATCATTAGTAATCTAGACCCGCAAATCCAAGTAATGTTGCAACCTTTGTGGGACTTTGCTGTGGGACCGCAAATTTACACCCGTAACTCCGGTACCGGAAGTCGAATCAACTAAAAATTCATCAGCAGCTTATGGGAGCGTTATACCTATCAATTAAGACTAAGCATGGCTAAATCGGTTCAGCCATCTCTGAGAAACTTGTGTGAGTTTAAATAACACACAGACATTTTTCGATATCAACGAATTTAATGGAATGGTACATGACACTCGGCCTTACGGGCTTCGGGTTAAAAGTCGTTTTTTAGAATCATTGCATAGTTTTTCTTTATATGAGAAAGGCAAAGACATCTGTAGAGTTAAATCTACCAACGTAAATAATAAAATTAGCACAAATTTGAATTGCAATCTTCTGCAACCTTCACCTGGGGATCGCTTCATGAGCAGATTTTTTTCCAACTTGTCGGACGAGTGAACCACGCAGGTAACCAGTTAATATGGAAAATGCCCTCTACTCTACGTTAAACCTAAGGCAACCGCATGCACCAATTGAGCAGCGCTTATGCTCAAAGAAGATTTCACAAGAGTTGCTGAAGGTGGTGTACCAAGAAAACGCAACGACTGCGAGTGCTGGAATGTTACAATTCAGGTCTTAGGGTCAAAAACTGAGTGTTTGTTCTTTGGACGGAATAACTGATCTATCGATTTTCCTGGACATTTTAACTTAACATTCTGCAAATAGCGAGTGTACTCCATAAACTTTTTTTTAAATTATTGAATTTGAAAAAATGATGCTAAAAGCTCATACAACTCCAAACTAATGCACTCCTATGTAAACGCATGATATTTTTGCAGCGAATTAAGTGATATTGATTTCTCAAAATTGGGGGTGGGCGTAATGTAGTTGGTAAATCGATTGTCTTGTACGCAGCGCACCTGGGTTCGATTCCCGACTCCGCACATAGCGTTAGAAATTTTTCATAAGAGATTTTTCTAACCCGAAGAGGCTAATGACCTTAAGGTTAAAACCTCTTTAATCGAAATAAAAAATAAAAAAAAATCTCAAAATATTATATCTCAAGAGCACTTTCATTATTTTTCAGTATAATATGATATGAAATAACGTTCAAGGAATGCGAAAAAATACTTCCAGGTATCTCGTCTAAAGATCCAAGCAAAGATGTTAGGTTCGTTATATAAAGCAAGTGACAATTCGACTCAGTGTGTCGATATCGGAAAATTTTTGTCTGTATGTATGTCTGTGTATGTGTGTGTCAGATAATGTCTTTAAAAATTTTCGACGTTGGCTATATCGGTTTGTTTAAACTCAGTGTAAAACGAACAATATAACGCTCCAATAAGTTGCTATTAATTTGAAGATCCGGTTTCAGAGATACAGGTATGTGCGGTCATACAGTAAATTTCCGAATAATCTGAAAACACTAGGATTTTAAAATGACGCAAAATAAGTTAATATGGGTGCAAAGTTACCTGGAGAAGCATGTCCAAATCGTTTCGACCTCATTGGCCACCTATGGCAATTCTTGGTGCCTCGGGAAACTTGTCATGTTACTAAGTTTATGTTACACCCCCTTTTTCATTATACACGCGAAGCTTCATGCACGCCATTATACGCTACCATACAAATGTCTGAGTCCTTCGCCACGATAGGCAGGGGCGAACATGCAACCGCGACGCACCAATTATCTTTTCTTTACTCGGCATGTTATGATTCCTTTTATTACTATATCTCTATACTATACCCTATCTGCTCACATACGTACAAACGCACAAACGCTCGTGGCCTTCGCGATAACACAAACCTGGTCACAAACGCGATCATGCAATTGCAATATCTACACATACTTATGTCCGCGGTTTCGCTAATATTAAAACACCCGGTAGTCAAGTAAACGTTGTAACACCTATAAACTTACAAATGAGGTCTTAAGCATTAAGCCCTTCGCAATCACACTACTACGCAATTAGTGAACACCCACGCCAACCCAAACAGATATGCACCCCTGGACTCGAACGCTAAAACTCACACCTTCCGCGCACACACCACCACAGGAATCACAATTAGACTCATACATACACAGTCACACGCAATAATTACAGTTATTCGTCTGGCAACCGGGGAAAGTGCATCTCAAACGCAGAACTTATCATTTCAATCATGGCCTTGGATCTGCGTTGACTGTGCTCAAGGCACCATAGCTTCGTCCGATAGGTAAAGAATGTATGAAATCAGCTAGACATCACCCTCGACCCTAGCTGCCCATAAAGGGATAAAAAAGTTTTTATTTTCTATGCTTTCTATGTCTATCCTTTGAAACCACTTTTTGAACATTTAGATCATTGAAAACTTGTCTACGTAAAATTTGCTCAAGTGATTTAACAATGGATATTTATTCGAAACATTTTTTGAAGCTTTAAATAGGGATACGAACAATCATTTCTACATCGCTTGCTTCCAACACATGGATACTAGCACATCGAGTCATCGTGGTGATCGGTTGTCTTTTGCGTTTTATTTCTGTGTGTTCAAGCATTTGTTTGACAGGTAGCTGCAGTTATCTAATTTGTACACGTGCGCGACCCTGACCGTAAACATATGTTAGTTAATTGGTCTTCACCAATTAACTAACATAATATGTTTACTCGCGGTTTGATTAAGTCTTTCTATTTTCCTGTACTTAGTACGAATTTGTTTTTATGGTTTCACAAGTCTGTTACATCCTTCATATAATAAAATTATTTTTGATGAATTATACACTTGTGCCAAAAGGACATACGATAATAATTTTAATCTTTAAAGTGTACTTTGTATGATATATTAGGTTATAGTTATAACATTAACTAACACGTTTTCACTGTAGTACAATTTTTTTTAATGAATTTATTACGTAACAGGGGAGGTGTGATAGAGAAATTTGTGATAACTTGTTGCATGGGGGGAGTCTATTTTGGGAAATTTTTGCGTTACGGAATATGTGAATGGTCCCTTGCTTTTTTTCTATTTGATTATAATGTTTTGTTTGCATTACATTTCTAATTTAGTATACTGGGTGTTCAGCCACAAGTGGTGACTTTTCACCCCATTTGTTTACATGGTTCAGTTAATTATTATTAAGATTTAATATGCTTTCGCAGTTAAGTATGTTTTTCAGTAGTATGTTTGAAACATACTTGTCTTGTGAATAAGGAGCTAAAAAAATCTTATAAACTAACTTATAAACTATAAAGAGAGCTAATCGCGCAACAATTTTTGTCGGAAGTTGCTTATAATACTGTTCGTCATAATTTCTAATGTTTCTATGTTTGCGAGTCTGTGCAACTCATTTGTGCTAAACCAGGGAGGACGCTTCAAAATCATTTTCAGAATTTTATTCTGAATCCTTTGAAGCGTTTTCTTCCTAGTAGCACAACAACTTGCCCAGATTGGCACAGCATATAGCATTGCCGGTCAAAATATTTGTTTATAAATTAATAGTTTGTTCTTTAGGCAGAGTCTAGAATTCCTATTTATAAGAGGGTATAAACATTTTATATATTTGTTGCATTTTGTTTGGATTCCTTCAGTGTGATCCTTAAAAGTGAGTTTTTTATCGTAAATCAAACCCAAGTATTTAACTTGATCTGACCACGTTAAATTCAATCCATTGAATTTAATAATATGGTTATTATTTGATTTAAGAGGAGAAGCTCTTGGCTTATGCGGAAACTGGTTATACTGGTAACACTGTTGTGAATCAGTTTGTTTATTTTCGTTCTCGTATTTTGGATCGTTTTTTTGTGTATATTAAGTGATTTCTCAATTAGAATAGAGTTTATGCCCTCGCCTAAGCTGCAGTTATTGATCAATTGACTGATAATTTGTGATTCTTGGTCGTGCGGTGACAATTGATAAACATTTTGTTCTCCCAAAGTGTCGTCGGTAGTGATAGAATCCTTGTGGTGAAACCGTGGATGCATATCGGGAAAGCTTATTCCCGAAGTAGCTACTGTTGCCTACCTGTAGGCTATTCGCAATGGATTCGATCTGCCTGCAGTGCTCCGAGCCGGTAACCACTTTGAATCAGCTGAAATGCCAAGGATTCTGCGACAGAATCATGCATCTATCGTGTTCAACGCTCACTCGTCCAAAATTGGACATGATTAACGACTCAGCGAATATATTCTGGCTTTGCGACAGCTGTGTGGATTTGATGAAATCCTCCGCAGTGAATGCAGCTTTTACAGCATTGAGCGAAGCGTTCCGTTTGCTGACCGACACACATAAAACTGCGCTTGAAGCATTAAAGGCTGAAATGGAGAAAACCAGAAAATCAGTGGAATCCGCAACGACATTGCCCGCAACTCCCATATCATGGCCCGTTCCAAATAGAGCTGGAGCCAAACGTGCTCGCGAGACGGAGGATGATAAATTTCCTTCTAAATCCGATGTCCCCAGTCTAACGTGTGGCAAGAAAAAGGGTGATGTAGCAAAGGTACCCACAATCACTGTTCAACCCGCTACCAGTAAATGCTGGATTTACTTGTCGCGAATTGCTACCACCGTTTCCGAAGCTGAGGTTGGTGCTATGGTTAAGGAGTGCCTTTCAACGGACGATCCGGTCGAAGTGAAGAAGTTAGTGAAAAAAGACGCAAATTTGAGCGGGCTTAATTTCATTTCTTTCAAAATTGGTGTTGACCCTCAACTTCGTGAAATGGCTCTCAATGCCGATACCTGGCCGGATGGGATGTATTTCCGCGAGTTCATCGACTTTCGGCAAGAACGTAATAATGACGGGAAACATGGGTTTCGGAAAACACCTCGACTGGGATAAATCCATCGCAAATAGCAGTTATTTTAGACCACGCACCGACAATTCGCCTGTTGATCAACGGCAACCGGGACGCACCGTAGAAAGCAATATGGAATCCCCCTATCCTCCCAGCACAGTCGTGCCCCTTGCAGTCAGCAGTATCTTCAGTCGTCCCGGCCCTGTGTCTGGGAATGGAGAGGGGGACTTCCAAATTGCCCTCTTTGGCAAGTATTTTAAAAATTATGTTGATGAATCAACCGTTTTTCCTGATGGAACTGTTTGTTCTAGCTCGAATGCTTCCGACTGTCAATTAATGAGTCATCGCTGTCAGCCGTCAGCTGGAAACCTCCTGAGGAGCACTCCAACTTCCATCACGAGTGCTACCAATTCATGCAGTTCACCCGCTCCTTCCACTGTTAGCAGTCATTCCAATCGCCCCGATGTACATTCCAGACGAATGAATCGAGGAGTGCCGGTCAGCCTTCCGTGCCTAAAATCGTCGCCCATCCACTTATACTATCAAAATGTGGGAGGCATGAATTCCTGTGCAAATACCTATCGTCTAGCTACCTCGGACTGCTGTTACGACATCATCGCATTGACAGAAACATGGCTAAACGAGCAGACTCTTTCCAGCCAGGTGATTTGCTCTGACTACGAGGTTCTCAGATGTGATCGTAGCCCTCTCAACAGCAACAAATCCTCCGGTGGCGGTGTTTTGCTCGCTGTGCGTCGTGGATTAAAAGTTCAACATATAACAAATGACGCTTGGAGCTGCATCGAACAAGTATGGGCAGCGATAAAATTGGGAAATCGAACATTATATATATGTGTGGTTTATTTCCCTCCCGATAAAATTCGCGACTCTGCACTAATTGATTCTCATTCTGAATCATTGTCTTCTGTTTCCGCGATGGCGCAACTCACTGACGAAATCATGATTATCGGCGATTTCAACCTTTCTACAATAAAGTGGCGTTCCGTTCATAACGGATTTCTACAACCCGACCCAGACGAATCTGTTTTTCATCCTGGCAGCATCACTCTTCTGGATGGCTATAGCACGGCTACACTTCAGCAGATCAACAGCACCACGCACGAGAACGACCGGATTTTAGATCTATGCTTCGTCAATGCCAGAGATCAATCGCCGTATATTTCCACCGCCCTCACCCCGCTAGTAAAGTATGTTCGCCACCATCCGCCTCTACATCTTACACTCCAGGACGTACCGCCTATGAAGTTTTCGAGCCACGCGCCCACCATGTGTTACAATTATAAGCGGGCCGACTATAGCAGCATTTTGAATATTTTACAAAGTATTAACTGGGATTCTGTGCTAAGCAAGGATGATGTGAACTCCGCCGCTGAAACGTTCTGCCATATAATGAGCTACCTTATCGATCGTCATGTCCCAAAGTGTAATCAACGAAGTGATCAATCCCCCTGGCAGACAGCCGAGCTACGTCAGCTAAAAACTGCGAAAAGAGCAGCATTACGAAAGTTTACCAAACGCCGTACCTTGTCACTTAGAGCTTATTATGTAAGGCTCAATAACGATTTTAAAAAACTGAACAGTTTTTGTTTTTCAAACTACCAACGAAAAATGCAACGTAAGCTTAAGTCGGATCCTAAATCGTTTTGGAGATACGTCAATGAGCAGCGGAAAGAAACCGGCTTACCTTCTACAATGTTTTTGAATGGTGAAGTTGGGCATGATTCACAAGCCATATGCAAATTGTTCGCCTCTAAATTTGCGAGTGTGTTCGTCAGTGAGACTCTGTCCTCGCAGCAGATTGACGTTGCAGCTAGCGGCGTGGCCCAACTCGAACGGTCAATGAGTGGGATTCGTGTGGAGCACTCGGATATTGTATCAGCAGCATCCAAGCTTAAAGCATCGTCATCTCCTGGGCCAGATGGTGTCCCTGCTGTGTTTTTGAAAAAGTGTATATCTGGTTTGGTGGAACCTCTCTGTCAACTATTCAAAATGTCACTGACAACCGCGATTTTTCCTCAATTGTGGAAAGCAGCTTTCATCTTTCCTGTCCACAAAAAAGGTGATAAGAAAAACATTGACAATTATCGAGGAATTTCTGCGCTCTGTGCCATTTCCAAGCTCTTTGAGTTAGTCGTGGTGGAGTCAGTGTTTTTTCACTGTAAGGAATATATTTCTAAAGACCAACACGGATTCATGCCGAATCGATCTACGTCGACGAATCTACTATCTCTAACCTCTTTTGTGTCCGAAGGGTTCGATGCGAATCAACAAACTGATGTTATATATACTGACTTATCTGCAGCTTTCGACAAAATCAATCACGATATCGCAATCGCTAAATTGGGAAAACTTGGCTTCAGTGGATCACTCCTGCGATGGTTTCAATCCTATCTCGTTGGCCGTCAACTCAGTGTGAACATAGGTGTCCAAACTGTTCTCCGCAACGTCTGGTATTCCGCAAGGAAGTCATCTCGGACCATTTATATTCACTCTCTATTTCAACGATGTAAACTATCAGCTGAAAGGACCACGGTTGTCGTATGCAGATGATCTAAAAATTTTCAACAGAATTAGGAGCCGATCGGACGCACAATATTTGCAGCAGCAATTCGACACTTTCAGCAGATGGTGTGAAAACAACCGAATGATTCTGAATCCGGCGAAATGTTCTGTGATATCGTTCACCAGAAAAAAAGATCCCATTGAGTTTGAATATAACTTGTCTGGAGCTCTTGTTTCCCGGGTGAGTTGCGTTAAGGATCTTGGAGTGCTGTTAGATTCGAAACTTACATTTAAGAATCACATTTCGTATGTTGTTGGTAAAGCATCGCGAAGCCTGGGTTTCATTTTCCGTACGGCTAAATCCTTTACAGACATTTACTGTCTCAAAAGCCAATACTGCTCTTTAGTGCGCTCTACGCTGGAGTATTGTTCGGCGGTCTGGAACCCGAATTACATGAACAGCAGCGATCGAATTGAAGGCGTTCAACGAAAATTTATACGGTATGCTCTTCGACGCCTGCCTTGGCGCGATCCTGTTCGTCTACCAAGCTACGAGAGTCGGTGTCAACTCATCCAGCTCGATACTCTCCAGCGTCGTAGAGAAACTGCAAGAACCTTATTCATCTCTGATCTTCTGTCAGGACGCATCGATTCTCCAGATTTACTAGAGCGAGTTAACATCCAAGCAAGGTCCAGAACGTTACGCGGAAACGTTCTTCTGAGAGTGCCGTTTCGACGAACTATTCAAACAGCTAATGCCGCTATCACGGGACTACAACGCCTCTTCAATCGTGTGTCGCACTTGTTCGACTTTCATTTGTCTCGAATATCATTAAGAAATCGATTCCTGCAGTTTTTTAGATGTAATTAGTTTAAGTTTCCATCATTAGGGCCGAGTACGCCTGTTGATGTGCGTGATAAATAAATAAATAAATTTTCATGAAACACAATCAATTGTATTTTCGCCGCATTAGTAGAAATTTTCCATTTTTCAGGTAATCATTGAAAATACTCAAGCTTCGTTGCAGTCGACTGCAGATACTACGAAGACTCCTACCAGTGGCTGAGATGCTAGTATCATAGAAAAGTTTACAGCCTGTAGGTAGATTTGGAAGGTCAGAGGTAAAAATATTGTATAGGATTGGTGCGACGCTTGATCCTTGAGGGACGCCTGCTTTAACGGGTAGCTTATAAGATTTACAATTCTGATAAGAAACCTGTAGGGTACGGTTAGTAAGATAATTTTTAATTATCTTTATTATGTAAATTGGAAAATTGAAACCCTACATTTTGGCAATAAATCCTTTCTGCCAAACACTATCGAAAGCTTTTTCGATATCTAGGAGAGCAACTTCAGTGGAATAGCCCTCTGAGATATTTACCTTTATCGTGTTAGTTACTCTCACAAGTTGATGAGTAGTTGAATGTCCAGTACGAAATCCAAACTGTTCAGGATAATAAATAGAATTCTCATTGATATGTGACATCATTCTAGTTAGGATAATTTTTTTCAAATAATTTACTAACAGAAAACAAACTAATTGGTCGATAGCTAGATGCTTCTGCTGGGGTTTTATCTGGCTTCAAAATAGGAATAACCTTGGCATTTTTCCATCTTTCAGGAAAGTATGCTAATTCAAAACATTTGTTGAATATTTTGACCAAGTGTCTCATGGTGATTTCGGGAAGGTTTTTAAAAAGAATGTTGAAAATTCCATCATAACCTGGAGCTTTCATATTTTTTAACTTTTTCATGATGGATTTGATCTCATCATAGTTTGTTTCAACAATATCATCTAGAGACAATACTTGATTTGAAACGTTTTCATATTTTTGTAAGACTTCGGTTTCAATAGGACTCACAACGTTGAGATTAAAATTTTGGACGCTTTCAAACTGCTGAGCAAGTTTTTGAGCTTTTTCTTCGTTTGAAAGAAGTATGTGGTCACCTTCCTTCAAAGCTGGAATTGGTTTCTGAGGTTTCTTAAAAACCTTAGAAAGTTCCAGAAAGGTTTGGAATTTGGTTTGATTTGCTCAACCTCTTTCGCGAAATTTTCCTTTCTTAAGAGTGTGAATCTATGTTTAATTTATTTTTGTGGATCCTGATAGATGCATTTCATAGCAGGATCACGAGAACGTTGATATTGACGTCTTCGAACATTCTTCAAGCGAATCAGAAGTTGAAGATCGTCGTCAATAATAGGAGTACTAAATTTTTCTATGTTGTTGGTACTGATAAATTTCTAGCATCAACCATAGATATACTTAAATTTCGTAATGCCGTATCGATGTCAGCTTTATTTTGTAAATCAAGTTCATGATTAAAATTATTCTCAATATAAGTTTTGTACCTTTCCAAATTCGCTTTGTGATAATTGACCACTGAGCTAATGGGATTGGAAACAGCTTCTTGAGAAAGTGAAAAAGTTACTGGAAGATGATCAGAATCAAAGTAAGCATGTGTAATCAATTCGCTACAAAGGTGACTTTGATCTGTCAAAACCAAATCAATTGTTGATGAATTTCTTACAGACGAATAGCACGTAGGACCATTCGGGAACAAAATTGAATAATAACCAGCAGAGCAATCATTAAAAAGTACTTTACCGTTGGAATTGCTTTGAGCATTATTCCAGGCTCGGTGTTTGACGTTAAAATCACCGATTATGAAGAATTTCGACCGATTTCTTGTAAGGTTTTGTAAGTCTCCTTTCAAGAAATTAATTTTCTCGCCAGTGCACTGAAAAGGCAAATAGGCTGCAGCAATAAAAATGATACCAAGATCGGTTTCAACCTCGATACCCAAACTTTCGATCACATTGGTGTCAAGAGACGGCGTAATAATACAATTCGATCAAATCGATGAATAACAAAATTATAGTTACTCTTCAATTTAATCTTTGGTTTTAAAAAGGTTTCGGTCACAACGCCTATATGCACATTATTTATCGCCTTGAAGTTGTAAAATTCGTCTTCGCACGTTTTTAATGAACGAGCATTCCAATAGAATAAATTTAAGCGATTATTTAAAGTCATTATTAAACTTTAATTTCATTACAATTTTGTTGGCAAATTCCAACCGCGCTTGCAAAGCTTCAAAAATTTAACATTGCAATCATCATAGGTAACATAGACTCTTGCAAGTATTTTAATTGTTCTTCCGTTACGCTACCTAGATCCATTGGACTAAAGCAAGCGTTGGGTGCAAACGAGTTTGTGGGCGTGGTAACTGTAGCCGTTATTTTGGCCTTTTTACCTGCCACTGAAGCATAAGATGACACACCATTGTAGGATGGTGTGACGGAGGTAGAAGAAGTTGTTGATCTATTTTGAATCGGATTAACACGTTTGAGCGTGTTTTCTTGAAGTGTACCACAAGAAGTAGGTACATTTTTTATTTGTTGTTTTTGTTGTCTACGACACTAGGTCAGATTTTGAATTCTGTCCCCATGTCATCCATAATGTTCCCAGTTTACTCGCACGTGAAACATAAAACGTGCTTTTTCAAATACTTTCAAGTTATTAAACTCATTACGGTTAAAATGAATTAAATAAAGCTCCTGCATAATTCCAGAGCGTACTGACATGTTATCGCCGCTAGCCTTTCTCTTCATAAGAATAGCTTGAGAAGAAGAAAAGCCAAGTAAATTTTTCAAGCCGTTGGATATTTCATCCAAACTTTGACCTTGTGGTAGCCCTTTCAAGACAGCCTTGAATGGTCTATCTGTCTTGAAATCATATGAATAAAATTTATATAACTTCTCCGTAAGATACTGGAGCAGTCGTTTGTGGCCAATCAATCCTCCGCTGTAACTCGACATTCTCCTCTTCGCCCAATCTGAAAAGGGACTTTCACGTCCGGAAGAAACGTCGAAAGCTCAGTTCGAAAGGTTTTGAAGTCGGAGATCATCACTGTTATAGGCGGAGGTGATTGCGGTTTCTTCTCATTGGCATTATGCGCAATGCGTGGAAATTTAGAAATTTCATCAGCTTCACATTCGGATAAAACATCGAATGAATTGCTGCAGCCAATTGAATTTTCGGGTAGAGAAGACACCCTTTTCCGTTTAGCTTTAATTTTTAGCACACGGCCTTTCTGGGAGGACCCAGGCATGTTGGAAGAATTAAATATTTCTTTAGGCTGAATTGTTCTTGAAATATGTTTTAGTCTTCAAAAAGACTGATTGAGTAGAAAAAGTATGTACTCTTGAGAAAGACTAATTGTCAAAAAAAATATAGGTAGTCTTGAGAAAGACTGTTGGTGTTGAAAAACTCTAGGTAAACCAGAAGCTATCAAGATTTGTGACCGGTTCGAACGAAGGTTCAAGCCGGTATGATGATCCCTTGCTTGTATTCTGATTTCAGATGTATATGAGTGGTGAAAGACTGACTTAATCATCTGTCACTGGGATGTATTGTTCATTGATTTGCGGAGGTCACGAAGCGTGGTCGCACATTACGCCAAATCGTCTCTGTTGATATTTTTACCCTACACTGATGCCCCGTAATGAAGGTACGCATTCATTCGGCTATTCCTTTCTCCTTTCCTTTTCTACAGGTGAATATTCTGTGTCTCCGTTCATAACTGCAATACTGTCAGCTATTGTTTTTGATTTCACTAATACTTACTTATCATAAACAGTAATTACAATTATTAAATCACACGCAGAAATAATTACTCGACATTCCATCTACACATTCGTCTTCTATAGAAGTACCACAGTTTTTCATTCTTAGTTTTTTGTTATTCTTGCAGCTCAACATTAGCAAAACTATCGCTCTTATTAAGAACATATTAGAATGTGAAGCTATCTACAAGAATATCAGCATGTAATCATGATATAAGAAAAGAGTAAATCCCACAAGTACATGTTGCATAATGTTTCGTATTTTATTTGGATGATCGCCGGAAAAATTAATCACAGACAGAAACCACGAAAAATTCGCTGCGCGATGGAAAATTGAACGAAATCGATTTAATAAAATATAAGCAATGCTGCTCACAGTCGGCTGTCCGGAGTTCAAGTTGCTTATTTGGCCAATCAGATTGATACAAAAAAAGATAATTTTCCGAAATTCTCAGCAGCCGGCTGCCCAGAGCAATTTTTACATGATGATATTGGCACACTCATTAACAAATATTCCCTTCCCGTAATACATGTGGAGATGTAGATGATTCCTCGGTATCTTGCAGCAACATGTGTCGGACTAACATTCCTTCCTTCCTCAGAAGATCTGCATTCGAACGTGGCCGGTGTTGGTATTGATCAGCATGCAGGGATCAATACAAATTGTACAATCTGGCTCATCATGCTAGCCCCAAGCATGTTGTTCCAATGAACATTTTTCAATATCAATTGGTTCTGATCAGTAACGGAATAGCAACCACGGGCGATCTCTTATGCTTACGCTTATGCGTGTTCATCACGTTTTCTAGGTTGAGTTTCGAGAAAAATATGCATTGTTATAACTGATTGCGATGGATTTGTTGTTCGAATTTGTCCGATCAGTTCCCGGCAGATCAACTTGGACACCAGAACCGACGTTGAATCCAAAACAAAACACTACCTGTGTTCCCAGACAAGACAGCGGATGCTATCGCATAAGCACAAAAGTTCCAATCGTTGATAAGATCATAACGAAATCGGAACAGGGTTCGACCAGCAAAACTAATGCAACATTATTATTGGATGAAATGGTCTCAGTCAAATTTTCTTATTAGGGAACCATATACTTGTGGTGCGAGTTGAGTCCACGGACTTGATGAGAAAGGAATTCAATTCTATTTCAACTGATATGAGGTAAATGTTGCTATTTTGCTAAAGGATTCATCAAGTAACAATTCTCTACAGTATAAATGTTACACCTCCTCTGTCGAACAAATCTTCACAATGTATTATCCGGGAATGAATCATTTTTTTACTTCATTCAGTCAGGGTTCAAGGCCTCTCAAATATTCACAACACGCTCACAATACTAACACTACACCCTGCTGATAATTACGTTAGTGAACAGAACTGATACAACAAAGAGCTACCAGGGATTTGTTGAAACCAAACCTCGTAGCTTGAAGGGCCTAAGCTAGGTCCCGCGGTCAGTGGTAATGTTATAAGTGACACAGAAACTACATTTACCCCTAACTGAGCACACGCGGTGGCAAACCACCAATCAATGACGTTGGCGCACTACACTGGTTTGGGGCGCCAGAAGTGTGACCAAGCAAAAACACCTACAGCCCACTCATCTCATTCCACCCCGTCCACAAGCCACACAGCATCACCGCATCACATCCATTCAGGAAGTTGTACGACAATCAATATTTGCTCCCCATTATAGTAAATGCGACCATCGACGCACGGCAGGGTTGTAGGGGGCATCAGTCCGGGTGCAGGTTGAATACATACTTACGGCCCGAAGGGAGCGCTACACTGTTTCAAGGCTGTGCTGCGCTATGATAGCAACAGATAATAATAAAAATAGGCGCGCTTTTGAGTTATTCATTTTGAGTTGAGAGCGGCACGTGTTTTGGAGCTTTTGCTGCCCTCTCGAAGGGACTCCGAATTATAATACTTACAAAGTTTAATGAATGCGCGGTAGGGACGATTATGTTTTACAGTTCGCCGAACCAGGGAAGGTCGTTTGAAAAAGTGTATTCATGTCTAAAACGTACGAGGGTGGTGGAGAGTAAGGACGTTGCGATATTTTCGATACTAGTACGGAATCGATACTTCTGTTTCCGATGCTCGATTTTTTGGTATCGATACTTCAATCACGATACTTTACTGATATCGATACAATCTTCACGATATCGAAAAGAATCGAATGAACCAGTAGTTGGAAGTATTCGGTTCGGAATTATGAACGATTTTGGAATTGTTTCCGAGTGGAATGTGATAATCGAGTGAATGTGAACGATTTTGGAATTGTTTCCGAGTGGAATGTGATAATAAGTGGAATTGTTTCCGAGTGGAATGTGATAATTCAGGCTAAACCATTGCGGAATCGGTTGTTACATTTGAGTTGCTACAATAACTGGAGCACCAATCGCATTTGATGAAAACATCGATTCCGAACATTGCCCATTATTTGACAGTCCATGAGACTTTCTGATCAGCCAAATTATTTATTGTTTATCTTTTCTGACATTCGACGTCTGACATAATCGTCGACTGGATCCAACATCAAACGAATCAGATCAATAAAATATATTTGTCGAATGGGTTTTTCTGTTCCCAGGAGCAGAGCAAAACGTTAACTGACAAAACCCACTACTGAATTTGCAAACAACGGTTTGCAGATAACCTAATTCAGGGAATTAAGCTACTGTAAAAGCACAGACTAACAGACATAACACTCGAAAACAATGCTTCGCCCGCTTTAACGGTCATTTTAAATATATTTGTAGTTGGGACTGTGCCCACATTTGAAATTATGGCGCCACTGACCTATGAACAAGCAGATGGGGGATAGACCACTAGTGAAAAATTGTTCCCAAACCTGAGGGGTAACCCATCAGCAAATGAGTGTTTGGGACTGTGCATAAAAGGTGGAGCTAGTGTTCTGGGAAAATTGCCGGATCGATGTTTTTATGGGAATTCCCTCATAGTGTTATGTCTGTTAGTCTGTGGTAAAAGTGCGGAATCGAATGGCGATACTTTCAAGTATCGATACTACGACTACGATTATATCGAAAGTATCAGTACTTGCATTCGATACCAGTATCGATTCTAAGTATCGATGTATTTTATTATCGAAACGTCCCTAGTGGAGAGCAATTGTCAACGTGATGGAGACGGATTGTTGACCTTTTACTTGGAACGGAGGTGTTTGTTAACAGTTTACATTATTCGAATTTCTCTTTTCTCGTAAGTCGAGATAAATATAAAGATTGTCTGATTCTCTTCTTTCCACGCGATACCTATGTATCACTATTAGGCTATTACGTGCAGTAGCGACATCTGTAGTGATTTTTGTGGGTGTCCCCATGTATCGACGTAACTTCAGGTGTTTTTGTGTTGTAGTTTTTTAAGGATCACGTTTGTTTTTTTCTGGTTCTTGTGCGTTAATTTTGGTTTTTGTAAAGTAATGCGTGTAACGCGAAAGGGTATTCGAAATTCAACAAAATGGCATAACGGTTTTCAGTGTAACCTTACATTTGTTTTTGTAAATCGCGATTGTTCTCGAAAATATACATTGGGGTAGGTTGGCCGAATTTTGCGCGGGGTTGGTTGATCCAGTTGTAAATTTAGCGTAGAGCAATGTGCACTTTGATATTCGTGAAATTCTAACCTTTTTCTGAGTGAAATCGGATATTATGCTAATATTAATGATTTTAAAAAAAAAAATTTACATGAGAAATAAGTAATAAAAATTGAAATTATTGACAAATAGAAATAGGAGATAAGAGACATTAAAAGTTGGAAATTGTTTATAAAAACGGATGATTTCAATATTGCCCCTTCAATCCTAAATTTTTTCCTCCTGATGAGTTCCTGCCAGGATTTGTAACAGATCTACCTAACCCCGAAGAAAACTCGTCCGTCAGCATAGGATCTGCTGCAGATGTAAGCCTGCCTGAAGACGTCAGACCTCTCCCCAAGGCAAGTGCACAAACTGATTAGAAGAAGCTCAAGATTGCAAACGCCGATCGACTCAGATTTGGATCGAGTTCTCAATAAAAACAGCATTGGACGAGAAGAAAAATGTAAGCGTACGCTGGCAGAAGAAAAGAAAGCAGCGGGAGCTGTAAAAGCGTTCACCCAAGCTGCCGAAACCGGGTCTAAAATGTCAAAAAGACTAAAAAGTAAAAAGTGGAGTTTTTTTGCCTTTCTCGTATAGAAAGGATATGCAATCACTCTGAAAATCGTCATCCTAATCCCGGCCCGGAGGGCCGAGTGTCATATCCAATTCAACTCAGTCCGTCCAGATCAGCAAATGTTTGTACGTGGGTGTGCGTTTTTTGGAGAGCATTAATTTTTTTCAAAAAAGCCCTGAGACGGGAAAAACGCTAAAAATCACTGCTTTTACCTAGAACTTGATTCCTTCCCGGCACTACCTTTCGGCCTTTTCTTCGGGGAGGGGTTTTTATGTGCATAGGATCCACTATAATTCAATTACTTAGTAGTTAGTTCCTTCAGTAGAGTTACAGCCCCACTGTTCGACACACCACCAGTTCACCATCCACACATACTGGCAATTTCTGCATGGCAGTCGGAAAGCTGGTAGTTAGGCGATGATAAGTGCTCCTCCCCTACGAAGACAATCTGGGCGGAAAACTTCAGATTGTTTAGTTCGCCGAGCCCTTGGGCTCCCTTGTGCGGACTCAGCTCCCTTATGCCAGTTAGCACCGCAACTCCCTTCGCGTACCATTCAGCGCCACTTACTCGTTGAGTGCCAGACTTGTTCGCGAACTACTCGGTCTAGTCCTCGACGGTGGACCTAGCCTACTCCGACGGAAAATTCCCCGGCGAGAGAAGTTCTCCTGAAACTGAGCCAACCAGCCAGGTGTCGAGGTCAGTTCGGCGATTCTGACGACCCGTATCTGGTGGTGGTGTCTAGTCGCTGTCTATTCAGTCTAGTCCCCGGCTGTGAATCCAGCTTACGCCGACGGAGAGTTCTTCGGCGAAGGAAGTTCACCCGATACCGATTCTTCTTTAGTTTTAGCACCACAATGTCTTGAGCCCTTTAGCTCCCTCTCGTTCCATTTCGCTCAACTTCCCCGATGAGCCATTCAGCTCCCGCCCTGACTTGTTTGCGAACTACTCGGTCTAGTGCCCAACGATGGATCTAGCCTACGCCGACGGAGAATTACCCGGCGAGAGAGCCATTTAGCTCTCCGCTTCGTCCCGATCTACTTTAGTCCCCGGCGGTGGGCCTATTCAACGGGCCAGCCAGTAGGTCCATCCAGCGATTCTGGGTGGAGCGTAGCATCCCGTTCACTGGTGCCCCAGCGACCCACTGCTAGCTATTCGATGCGGTTCACTCGGTCTAATCCCCGGCGGTGAATCTAGCCTACTCACGAGCTACCCGGTAGGGTGTCGAGGTCGGACCGGCGATTCCGGTGAAGCTTGACGTCCGGTTCATTGGCGTCCCGAAACTTCCAAACCCGGTGCTACATCGCGTACTACTCAACTGGTCCCCGGCGGTGGGTCTAGTCTACACCGTCGGAGAGTTTCCAGGCGGCGGAATTTCTCTTGAAACCCGATTTGTGGCTTCTTGTTGGTCCCTTCGCCCCTTACTCTGCAGCTCGGAGACAGCGTCCCAGGTATGCTCGTAGTGGCACATTTTTTTAATGATATTACCCACTGTCGTACCAGGCATACCCCTTCGAACTTCTTCGAACCTAGAGCGCGTGTTCCGGTGTCTTGCGCGTCCACACACTCCGGGCAAAGGGGTAACGAATCATGTCCAAACCGATGCGATACTGCCGGAAGCATCCGTGCCCGGACAAAAACTGCGTCAAATGGAAGTTCACCTCTCCATGCTTCCTATGCACCCAAGCCGCCGCATTTTTGATGAGTCGGTGCGTCCATCTTCCTTTCTCCGCGTTATCCCACTCCTGCAGCTATTTAGCTGACGAATCCGCTTGGACCAGTCTCCTTGCGTTACGTGCTTTTCTGCGCTGGTAGCATTCCACGTGCTCCGCCAGGGTGATGCAGATAGGGATCATCCCGGCGATAATGCATACTGCCTCCGACGATATTGTTCTGTAGGCACTCGCGACTCGTACGGCCATCAGCCGGAATGTCCTGTTCAGCTTTTCACGGTTCCGCTTGGTTTTCAGCGCAGCACCCCATGCAGGAACCCCATATCGGAGTATCGATGACGAAACAGTAGATAGCAGACGTCTCGTGCTGCTTCTCGGGCCGCCGACGTTTGGCATGATTCTCGCTATTGCGTTCGTTACCTTCGCCGACTTTTCGCAGGCGTAGTCGACGTGGTTGTTGAAGCTCAACCTGTCGTCGATTATCACTCCCAATTGCTTCAGTGCACGCTTCGATGCACTCACGTGCACTCCGACGCCAATGTGCATCCGCTGAACCGTTTTGCAGTTGCTGACCAACAACACCTCCGTCTTGTAGTGAGCTATTTGCAGCTTGACACCGTTCATCCAGCTCTCGATCGCGTCTATTGTCTCCGTCACCGACACCTCCACTTCTCACCCATCACCGTTAGTGACACGTCGTCCGCGAAACCCACGATTTTCACTTTTCTGGGCAGCTGCAGCGTTAAGACTCCATCGTACATTCTGTTCCAAAGAGTTGGACTGATAATAGAGCCCGCTGTGACTCGCATTGACTTCTGCCCTTCGCTCGGCTCGTCCAGCAGCACTCTGCTCTGGAAGTAGTTCTTCTGGATCTGGCATATATTACAGCGCAGTATCGATCTCCTCTTCGCTTATGTTTAGATGCCTTCTCAGCACTCTCGAGCACTGTCCGAATTGCATCCACTGTCGATGCTGCTTTGCGGAATCCGAACTGCATATTGGACAGTCCGCGCTCACCTTCCGTGAATTTCGTCAACCTGTGAGGGATGATCCTTTCCAGGAGTTTTCCGAGTGTATCCAGCAGACATATGGGCCTGTACGAGGCCGGATCGCCAGGTGGTTTCCCTGGCTTTGACAGCAACACCAGCTTCTGGACCTCCACATTTCGGGGAAGTTGCCTTCATTTAGGCACTTCTGCAGCACCATCCCGAACATGTCCGGATATGCCGGGATCGCAGCTTTCAGCTCCACGTTTGGTATTCCACTTGCCGATCGTGCTTGTTTGCTCCTTTTTCTTCGCTTCGGTGGCCATATATTTGGATCGTGTTTCGGGACAAGACCCACATTTCGGCTGGCGTCGTCGGGCACTTCATTTTCTCCATTACGACTTGGTATGCACCGCCCCTGGGATTGGCGTCTACTTCTCGGCACAGTTCCTTGTGGCAATCTGACTTGCTAAGTCTGATCTCCCGTTTTAAAGCGGTCCTAGCTTTCCGAAACACTGCCTTGTGCTCTTCTCTATCTGGCTCTCGCGTCGTTCTTGAAGCCCGCTTTCTGGCTCTGAGACAAGCAGCGCGTAGTGTCTCTTCCACCAGTAAGCTAGACGCCGTTGATTGTGTGGTTTCAGTTTTCTAGGCAGTATGGCGTCACAAACCGCCACAATTCTTCTTGTTAGGTCAGCCATATCCACGTTCTTGGTCCCGCCGTTCGGCCGAAGTTCCTCAACAAAGAGGTCTTTGTTGAAGGCTTCCGTCTTCCACTTTCGCAGCAGCAGAGTTCGTTGACCGATATGGTAGCGAATCGCCTGGTGGTTACTATGCGTATACGTTTCGTATACTCTCCAATCCATTTTCGCCGTCAGACAAGGACTACAGAATGTGATGTCGATGATGGACTCCCTCTCGTCTCTCCGAAATGTGCTAACAGAACCTTCATTGTACAATCGGACGTCTAACTTCGCTAGAGCTTCCTGCACGATACACCCTCTTGTGTTGGTTACTCTACTGCCCCACTCTGCATCCCAGGCGTTGAGGTCACCACCAATGACTACCAGCTTCCGACCGATCAACTGCTCCAGCATTAGGCTAAAATGCTCTACTAACCACCTTGGAGGAGCGTAACAGCTGCACACGAAGACGCCGTTGATTTTGGCGATCACGAAGCTATCGTATGAGCGTGCTATTAATTCTTGAATGGGGAATCTGCCCATAACCTGTATCGCAGCTGTTCCCGATCTATCTGTCACCCAGTTACCGCTATTAGAGGGGACTTGATAAGGCTCTGCAATAAAAGCAACATAACACATTGTTTCTGTCGTGGACTGCCACAACAGTTGCTGTGCCGTATCACAGTGATTCAGATTTATCTGGGTTGGCCTGCAATCGCCTTCCTATAGGCAGGGCATTTAAGGTCACCCGTCTAATGGTAATTTCCGTCCGCTGGAGTGCAAAGCAAGCACTTCGGCCTCTACGTGCAGCCTCTTGCAAGTTTACCCGCATTTCCAGCACATCCCGGATCTATCCGGGCCTTTGCAACCCCCTGCCCAATGTCCAAAGCCCAAACACTTGAAGCATTTCTCCGTTTGTTTATTCACTCGTTAGGCGGCTCTCAATGGGCATCTCGACCATCCGACCGTAACTTTTCCTACCTCCAGTGCCTTTTCGGCTGCGGTTACCGGTAAACGAATCATCGCTGTTCTGCGTTCCTCGGTATCCCGGTAAGCCGGACCGTCATGTGCACCTCGCCCAGTTTACAGTGCTGCTTCAGTGCGTCTCAGTTCGTCTTTCATCGTGATTTCATCAAGGTCCTTCCGCACAATCGCCATCTCCTGGTTTAGAAGTTTATCTTCTGGATTTTCACCCATCGATTTGGTAATGGTCTCCTGCAAGGTCGAGCTACTAGTAGTGGAATTCTTCTTCAACTCCAAGAGCATCTCGCCTTTTTGGGTACGCCTGTTTCTTACCACGTTTTCCCCCAAATCTTTCAGTTCCGGGTCCTCTCTGACCTTCTTGAGTAGCGCTGCATACGTCGTCGCGTCATTGGCTTTGACGAGCACGGCTTCTCTCTTTGGCGCCTTCTGACGAGCCGAAGGTTTTACTTTTCTCTTTTGTTCTATATTTCTTATTTTGACGCGAGTCTTTGTTTTTTCTTTTTTATGAACGTGTCCACTTGAAAACAGAGAAAGAATGACCGGAACGGTGAGATTGAAGAAACGTTGAAAATTCATCTTTTTATTGGAAACACTGTGAAAAGATTTGTCCTCATACAGGAATCGAACATGCGATCTCCCAGTCTCTAGTTGGGTGCGTTAATTACTCCGCCATTGAGGAACTGTGATGAAGTCATCCCATATTCCCCACAGTATCGTGATCACCGCCACAACCAAACAGTGATAATAAATATCTCAAGCCTTAGCGCAGTCCACTGGACCTAAAAATAGATAACGAGAGAGATTTGGCCCGATCGATGACATGGAAAGGTGACAATCTGCTTATAGGAGACATTGGGGGTCGATAGGTCAGTTGGGAGGGTTTGAAGGATGTGGCGGTCAGTCAAGAACATACGCGAATGTGCAAATGGCCACACGGTTACTAAATCAAATATATAATGCAAAGTCACATACATGCTAGAACACGTGACATACAAAAGCCCACGCGATCGAACACTTAAAATACAAACGCTCGAGCTCTTCGCGATGATACACGCGATAATGGAGTCCTATTTCCCATTTTATCTGCAATTGTTGTGAGTGATTCTGACAGGGAGCCCTTCCGACAACCCAGCTCTCTAAAAAAATAAAATATTGTCATAATTTGGCTATCATAAACGTTTCTGATCCCAGTGGATCTGGGTTCAATCCCAGTGATGCCCGTTGAGATTTTCCGAGGTGAAAAATTCGTAATCACGTCTTTGGAATGAAATAAAACCATTGGTCCCGGTCCATGTGTGGTGGAATCACCTCCCTAGCGATGTGATAAGTACTTAGTGCAGACAAAGATCGACGGAAAATAAAAATAAGAAAAAACAAAAACAAGAAATTTCTGGGTGCCTTAGCCGTGCACTCTAGTGGTCTAAATGTACTCAACCTCTCCTCTTTCATTTGTACCGTGCTCTCCATATTAAAAATCAGTATCACATGGTTATATGAAGAAATTTAAACACGCGACATACAAACGCCTATACGGTGGGACACATTAACATACAAACGTTCGAACTCTTCACGAGAATGCAATCCTGGTCACAAATGACGCGAACATTACTATCATCCATGCACATCATCACCCGCGATCTCGCAAACATAAACACACTAGTGATTGAGTCAACGTGTTAGTACATGCGAGTTCAACAACACGGTTTCCAGCGCAAACATCCAAACGCGAAAAATTGATGCTTGCCTCAACTTTTAAATTAGAAAAGCGGGTATCTATTCAAGATGGTGGCCTTTCATGATTATTTAGCATTTTAAGTCAAACAAATCGTTCCGTACTGACTTCTCGCAGACCCGTCTTAAATCTACAGTGCTCGGGGTGGAACAATTGATCAATGTGAAAATGGAACTTGTTCTTACAGAAGTTTAACACATACAGCTACATCATTCGAGCCAAGTAGTACTAATAACGTTCTACTCTCTAACCGAGGTTTAAAGGTTTGTATCGAAGTACAACATGCAACAAGACGTCGAATATGAAAATGTCAAAGCCAAGATCCCTATGTATATGGACCTTGGTCTAACGTTAATTCGCCTACACAATCCGGCCCCTCGTACTAGTACTGATTATATTAAAAGATTCATGTCAAAGTATGGAGGAGTGGAATCCATCTCAAACGTCACTTGGAGAAAATTTTTTCCTGGCATGCTCCATGGTGTTCAAGTGGTGCGAATGTGACTGAATCGACCAAACCAATCAAACAAAATCAACAAAAAGCCTTCGACATCAACTTAAACACCATATACGGCCTACCGAAAAAAAATTAATACTGAACAAACAAGATTCCACGGCATCCAAAAGCCAATAATTAACATGCCTAGAGAATAAAAAACAAGAAAGAAGGTGTCTATACCAGAGCCACTCGAAAACACAAGAAGCACCAAACATGCAACAGCAAAAATCAAAGCTCTAGCGACGAGGACATGGACACAAAAACAAGCGAGGGAGAAGGCAAACGACTGAGGGCAAACATGACCATTGCTCACCACCAGGAAAGAAAATTAACGCAAGAAGCGGAAAGCAGTACGCCAAAGACACGAATCCACCGAATTTCGTCCAATTGAAAACTATTGGATAATGACATAGATTCAGCTAGAACTCAGAGAGACCACGGAGAGAGTAAAAAATGCACATGACCTACTTAGAAACTGAACCAAATTGATAAAATGGAAACTTATGAATGGCGTGAAGCTGACTTAATTTATACTAACTGTGCTGAATACATGTACAAAGGATGACGAGCATAGTGTAGTTGGTAAGCCGATTGTACGCAGCTCACCTGGATTCATTTTCCGCACATGGTGTTAGAAATTTTTCTGAAAAAGAGGCGCTACGGTTAAAACTTCCTATAATCGAAACAAAAAAAACATGTATGAAGCTTCCCTCAAACATTGGTTTTTATTTGATAAATACAAGGACTTGGGAAGAACATTGGGAAAATTTCATGTTCTTCCTTTAGTATTTACCATTCTTATTGAATTAGTGAAGATGAATATTAGATATTTTTAAATTTTAAATAACAATCACTAAGTGCATCTACGGGCACTCTACCTAAGATAAGCTAGTAAAGATTAGAAGTTTCAGATAAACCGATAATCTCACCAAACCAAACATCCCGAGAATAGCACAATCCGATGCCGGGTATCAGAAAACGAACTCTTCGAATCCGGCACATTATGTTTGCTTGCATGGCCGCCCAATCAAACCATTAAATATTTACAATAGACAAGACATGCAGCTACCTTATCAGTGTTCCTGTGCGTTCATTGATAGAGTTTTGCATTTCCTTATGTTCGCTTTCGCGACCGTCCCAGGCGTGCTACGTTCAGTGTGGCACACTCGCCCCGAACAGCGCAGATTCTACAGGTCAACTGAGAACCATAAACAAGAAGTATTCTAAAATTAATCATGCTTTCCATTTTCTTCCCTTTTACAGGTCCTGTCGAAATCATTTCACTCGCCGAGAGTTCACACTATGCTTAGTCTCGCCAAATAAGCACCTGGAACGTGATACACAGTACCTGGATATCAGCGACGGTTAGCTAATTCAATTTCTGTGGCGAAGCTCCTATCAGCCAATTAGCACACAGATAAGCAATGCCGAAGAATGATCCACCGTGGAGACAAGAAGAAATCGGACGCTAAAATCTATTCGCGTGTTGAATGAAATTTACCAAAACAGTGACATGAACGGTTAGGATTTACCGCATTTGAAGTGTTAGTGTAAGTGCGTTCGTACGCCCATATGCATAGTGCTAGCAAAGTTTTGTTTTGAAAAAAAATCTATTATCGCCGCAATATGACGGCACTTTCGATACTGGCCTGGCTACTGGCGCGGAGTCTACTGGCAAATTATTGTTTGGGCATACTGCTGTCGTCGGTTTTCCTGCTGAGGAGTGCCAACGCGGATATTCTGGTGTACCAGAATGATCAGGTGAGGCGGACTAACAGAGTTTGTGAAAACAAAACGATTTATTTTGACGGAAAATGTTTTTCTTTCTAATTCTGCGTCGTTCAGCTCTTGGAAGAGTTCAGGGATTATCCAGCCACATTCGGCGGAGACATCCTCGAAAGTGGTCTCAAGGTGCGGGCCATTCAAGCAGACCCGGTTGATGGATGTACGACGCTGGTTGGGCCACCGGAAAACATTACCTCGATGGTTGGCATCGGGGGACCGACGCGTTTTGCGGTTATCATTGCGAGGTACTTGTCTACACGAACGTAAACAAGCCTCTAACGCAATCTGGTGCTCAATAGGTATATTCATGTTTTTTTTTCTTTTTAGATATAATTGCTCGTTTGAGGATAAAGTTCGCAATGCACAGAAGGCAGGATTTGCTGCCGTAATAGTTCACAACGTCGGCAGTAACGATCTTGGTAAGTTGCGTACGCAAAAGCCTACTCCACAATTTATGTACGGTTAGTCCGGTAGAGTTTCATTACAAATGTTGGTATTCTGACTCCAGAATGAATATCTCATGATTCAACAACACATTTACATGGCAGAGGTTTTAATCGTTTTATTACTATCAAACTACAACCAATTATATGACCAGTTGGATGGCTGGTACATGAGGTCTCCATTCTTTATTTTCCAGTAGACACTAAATTTGAACAAATTCCGAATGTAAGCTCTTGGAATTGTCCCTCCGATCGAACCAGCTGACTTAATTTATTTAGTCACGTAATTCGAATTTTTGAACATCGATTAAACTAGAATTCTTACATCCACATTTTGACTGTTGTTTTCGATTAAGTTGAGTAATGGTCATTGAGTTTCCCTTTGTAGTTGTCCACTACAAGGTTGGCAACAGTTTATTAGATCTCTCCGGACAAATTTGACCTATCGTAAAAGGCGACTAAAAAGGAGTCCTCAAGTCAAGGATTTTCTCCGTGCCGAGGACTGAATGGCTGGCATGACTAAAGTATTACAGTCGCTCACGGAGTGTCATAGGGCTTACCCTTGGTGTTTTTTTTGCAAACCGCGGGATTCACAAGATAGTCATGCCACTAATAATACTAATTACGTGGTTTGCTGAACGAACATGGTTAGAGTAGCACAAATTTATCGTCAGCATAAACGTACAGTAGCTATGAATCTATCCCAACTTGCGCAGGAACGCTAAGCCTCCAAAGCTTTCCTAACAGAGACTTCTATGTTGGACAGCTACTTAACCCCGTCTTCGTGGTTATCAGCGAAAACCACAAATCCACGTGAAATGCCTCATGCATATATACTTGCGAAGACTGCTATTGACGCATCTTTAGTAACAATTGAGGTTTTATGGCACTCTTAAGGTTGAGAATGGGCGAAAATAGAAAACGAAAAAAGCAGTTTTTTCCATACCGTGTGTTAGATCTTCATAAAAATCAATCAGCAGTACTGTAACAACATTCTACATAAGCTGATTGATTTTTATGAAGATCTAACACACGGTGTGAAAAAAACTGATTTTTTCGTTTTCGATTAATGCCCTTTCTCTGTCCAACCTTAAAGTCTGTCTTAAAACATAGATAGCACTTGTAGTGTGCTATAGGACTTGAATTATTACTTGGGATGTTTTATGTCACAATCAATACGACTATTGATAATGTAAGTAGAAAATAGCCCACGGCATATTTGTCGCGTAATGAATCACCAACGTCTGATGATTTCAAAAGGGTTGCATCATAGTATGGCAGAAATAGGTTTCAACTCATCATCGGCAGTTACGCAAATGCCCACCGCACACTGAATTAATGGAATACTTATACAGTACAAATCTGCATACACCTGATAGAGGAAATCGTCCAACATTTGCAAGGTCTGTCATGGAAGAGGTGTTAGATGTAACTCTATGCTCTGGTAGTACTGTACGTGCGTTGGCAAACTTGCTCATCCGAACAAGTTCGAACCGTCGTTATTTAATCGAAAAAACTTCATTCAAAGTTCTCTAGTGAGTTACATATCGCAATCGCAAAACTACGAACCAGGACTTCTTCAAAGAGAGCTTTGCGACGAATTTTATATTTGCATCAATTGAAGCTCCAAGTGACTTGCGGATGCGATCGTGGATAAAACAAACCTACTCCTAGTGGCAGCATACAAGAGGCTTGTTCGCTTCGAGTTTTGCGTGTTTGCTTGCGTGCGTGCGTGCGACATTGCTAAACTCATAAAGTTATGTGGAGTAAAAGTTACTGACGAAGATGAAGTACTCAATTGTTTTTCTGACACACACTTTCCAGGTGTATCCAGGATGGAGACATCGCTGATGACTGCCTCTGAGCTTTTTCCAGGTTGTTCTAACTCTGGGGATTTTGCTCTTAGTTATAACTAACGTAGCTTGCCTCAAAACAAAAACTTCTTGCGGATGTGAGTCACGTCCGAATACGTCAAAGAATTTGTTGCATTTCTCCAAGCACAATTGCAGTATTCTAGTTGGCGTACTGACTGGACATTGAAAACTAATCTATCACATGGCTACTATTTAGAAATCTGAGTATTATTCGTGTGATCTTTGTGAATCCGATTACTGTATCCCATATTATTTGGAAAGGGTTGAAACGACATGGCGAGGCACAAGTTTCCGGTTTATGCACAAGTTGAAAATACAGTCTGGTAATAATGTTTAATAAGGGGTCGATCTTCGTTTTGGAATATAATTAAAGAATCTCATGCTATGTAATTTGAGATGAGAGATACCAATTATAAGGACGCATTTCGATTCCTTGTCTCTGCCGCTTTAGTATTAAGAATCATTCTATATTCTAACGCCATGGAAGGTATATCTTGTATTCCATTCAATCTAAAGCCATGATATGCTTTACCTATCGAGAAGTCGTCTCCAGTTCACTCGGTCCATTTGTCGCCAGTCTCGCAGGGCACGAAGGCTCGTCAGGTCCCTTCAACTTGGTCGATTTACTTTGTTCGCTGCACAACTCGCTGTTCTCGTTGTACCTGTTGGATTGGTTTCGAGAGAATTGTTACTGGGTTGTAGTTCTGATGACATACTTAGCCGACCGCTCCATTTTTCACTGTACGAACGGTGGGTGATTCTCTATTGCAAGCCGGGGCTCATACGCCGTCTCCACATTCTGTTTTCTATCATCCTGCCGTAGATCGTTAGTAACCCCTTCTGCTCGAAAACACTAAAGACGCGGTGATTTTTTTTTTCGTTTTTGTTCAATGCGTTAACTGAGCCGTGGGTCTTTTATGATTTTCACTTTACCTAAATTTGTACCTAAATTTGTAAAAATTAAAATTGGCTTCCAAAAAGCCTATACATTGGATCTTGTTGACGCAGCTTGCTGCTGCTGGATAGTTAAGCATTAGCTGCGTTGTCTTCTCTCGCGTTTTCGTTCACGTCCATGTCGTCATCGGTAGGGCAAGGTGGGGCAAATCTGACCTAGTTAATGGTTTTTAACTGCAAAATACGCATTTTTCATCGGACCGATTCGTTATACCAAACCAAACTAAAGATTAGGAGACTCAATTTTCCATGTACAACATTTTATTCATACCTTGAAAAAAATTTAAGGTGCTAGCGTGCTACGAAAAAAGTTTATTTTTGCTATTTTCAAAAACGGTAGGGTACACCTGATCGCCTATGGTTTTGATTGATTTAGTACATATATTACATAAATTAAATGGTTTTGCCTTTCTCATATAGAAAGGCTATGCAACCACTCTGATATTGGTAACCTAATCCCTAGTGTCATGTACCATTCGACTCACTTCGTTGAGATCGGAAAAAGTATGCATGTGTGAGTGTACACATGTGTGTGTGTGTGTTTTTTTATAGTAAGGTTAAAAAAGCTTCAAAAGCCTGGCCTGTAGTGTATTGGCACTGTGTGGGACTCACGACTCACGTTCGTGCCTAACCACTAAAAACATTCCTTACTTTTAACGCCCTTCTTCCCCACGGAACTACGTCATCGTATTACTTCGTGGGGGGGGGGGGGGGTTCGTTGCGCTTTCGTCGCATCTCTTTCTGCTGCTCTATCTCGGAGCCTCGCTTGGTTCATGGAGTGGCACGACCTATGAGCTTTGATTTAACTCTCGATTCCTCTCCTGCTTCTTGTCTCCATCCATTACGTCGCTGTTTATTTCTCGTCCCTGTGGTGAGCCGTTTTAGGTGCTGATTCCCTGAGCCATTCAGGTCATGTTTCCGTGAGTCATTCAGCTCCCGGCCTTATTACGATCCGCTTGGATAGTGCTCAACGGTGAACTCATCCTACTCCGACCGATAGTTTCCCGACGGAGGAATTTCCCCCGACACCGATACCCGCTTTCTTGAGCCATTTAGCTCTACTAAAATCTTCCAGCTTTACTGCTTATCCTACTCCGATTGAGAGTTCCCCGACAACGGAATTTCTTTCGTTACCGGTTTTTGTTTCGTGAGCCAATTAGCTCCCCTTTTCGTCACGATTCTGTCGGGTAGTCCACGGCGCCGAATCTACCCTATCGTGAATTCCCCGGCGGCAGACCGCTCCCGATACCGATGTACGTTTGTGAGCCATTAAGCTCCCCGCCTTGTCTACTCGGTCTAGTCCCCGGCGGTGGACCTAGCCTACTCAACGGCCAGCCAGCAGATGCTGAGGTCCATCCAGCGATTCCGGGTGGAGCATGGCTTTCGGTTCACTGGTGCCCCAACGACCCACTTCTGGCTATTCGACGCGGTCTACTCGGTCTAATCCCCGACGGCGGATCTAGCCCTCTCACGAGATACCCGGTAGAGTGTCGAGGACTGTCCGGCGATTCCGGTAAAGCCTGACGTCCGGTTCGCTGGCGCCCCGACGACCCGAGCCCGGTGCTACATCGCGTACTACTCAACTGGTCTTCGGCGGTCGACCCAGTCTACACCGTCGGTGAGTTTCTTGGCGGCGGAATTTCCCCGAAACCCTATTTGTGGTTCCACTGCGGCGTTCTAACCAATGTCGTTACTTTGTTGGTTCCTTCGTCACTTCCTTTGCAGCTCGGAGAGTATACTCGTAACAACTCTGTTGACAGCGTCCCAGATATGCTCGTCGCGGCACATCTGTTCGACGATATTGTCCACTGTTATATCAGGCATACCCATTCGGACTTCTTCGAATCTGGGGCATTCGAAGACCACGTGTTCCGGTGTCTCTTGCACGTTCACACACTCCGGGCAAAGGGGTGACGAAGCGTGTCCAAACCGATGTAGGTATTTCCGGAAGCATCCATGCCCGGACAAAAACTGCGTCAGATGGAAGTTCACCTCTCCATGCTTCCTATGTACCCAAGTAGACACATTTGGGATGAGTCGGTGGGTCCACCTTCCTTTCTCCGCGTTATCCCACTCTTGCTGCCACTTAGCCAACGAGTCCACTCGAACCAGTCTCCTTGAATTACGTTCATTTCTCCGCTGGTAGCATTCTACGTCCTCAGCCAGAGTGATGCAGATGGGAATCATCCCGGCAATTACGCATACCGCCTCCGACGATCTCGTTCTGTACGCACTCGTGACACGAACAGCCGTTAGGCGAAAAGTGCTTGTCAACTTCGACCGGTTCCGCTTTGAGTTCAGCGCAGCAGCTAAGGCCGGTACGTCATATCTCAGGATTGAGGATGAGACATTCGCCAGGAGACATCTCGTGCTGCCTCTTGCCCCTCCGTGATTCGACATGATCCTTGCCAATGCGCTAGTTGTCCTCGCAGCCTTCTCACATACATAGTCGACATGGCAGTTGTAATTCAACTGATCGTCAACCATCACACCCTGGTGCTTCAGCGCGCGCATCGATGGAATGGATTGTCCCCCGACGCTGATCTCGAGACGCTGGATTTGCTTACGATAGCTAACCAGCACTACCTCAGTCTTGCTGGAACCTGACGTTAATCATCCAGGTTTCCACGATGCCTATTGTCTCTGCCGTCAGCATGTCCACCTCCTCAAGGGTCTCGCCTGTTATCGTCAGGACAACATCATCCGCAACGCCGACGATCTCCACTCCCCTGGGCAGTTCCAGTGTTAACACTCCGTTGTACATAATATTCCAGAGCGTTGGGCCGAGTATGGAGCCCTAAGGTACTCCCGCCGTTACCCTAATCGACCTCTGCCCCGTGTTCGTTTCGGAGACCAGTACTCGGTTCTGAAAGTAACTGTTCAGAACCTTGCACAGATAGTCCGGAACCCGCATTCTATGCAGCGCTACGGCGATGGCTCCCCAGTTAGCACTGTTGAACGCGTACTTCACGTTTATCGTTACCACGGCGCAGTAGCGGTTACCCCTTCTCTTTTGCTTCAATGCTTTCTCCGCGTTCGCGATGACTATGCGGATGGCGTCCACCGTCGATATTCCTTTCCGGAACCCGAACTGTCTCTGCGATAGTCCGTTCTCACTTTCAGAGTAGGTCGTCAGCCTGTTGAGGATAATTCTTTCCAGGAGTTTACCGAGAGTATCCACCAGGCATATAGGCCGATACGATGCTGGACTTCCTGGTGGTTTCCCTGGTTTTGGCAGCAACACCAGCTTCTGGATCTTCCATCTATCCGGAAAGTAGCCATCGTCCAGGCATTTCTGTAGGACTATCCTGAACATGTCCGGAAACGCCAGGATCGCAGTCTTCAGTGCCACGTTGGGGATACCATCCGGTCCGGGAGCTTTCTTCGCATTCAGCACTTTTGCCACTACAAGGAGCTCGTCGTTGGAAACCCGATTGTCACCTGTATTTCCACCATCTGCATCAGCGTACGGTGTAGGCCATGCGGTTGGGTCGTGCTTCGGGAAAAGGCCCACGATAATTTTCAGCTTGTCGCCGTACATTTCGACTGGCGTCATTGCACAGTGGTTTAAAACGCGAAAAACGTGGTCGTTTTGAATAACTTCGAAATGGTTAGTTATAGCGATATACTATCTTCGGAAGAATTTATGACAATGAGCTGCCCCATCTTAATAAGTAAAAAGTTTGATGATTAATCCTTCTATAAGTGAGATTCAAAATTTATTTCTTATATAATTAGAGATAGCAAATTGGTGTATTCTGCAAAGTTGTAGTAAATTCCTCTACAAGAAACTTTACTGAAGGTGGTAATAGTCTATCTTTAATAGTCTTTGAGATATAGAGCATTATTAGTAAAATACCGAAAAAATCAATTTTTTCATTATAACTTCTTTCCAAGATTTTTTGGAAGTTCAAAATGTTCTACAAAACTATCACAATTAATGAAATACAAAATTTCGGTGAAGAAAGCAACATAATATGTTGAGCAGATTCTGAGATATTCATGATTTTTATTCGAAAAATGGCCTACTTTGCACTCAAATAATTCATGGCGCCTTCGCTTCCAATAGGCTGTAACCTCGTGCGTTGGTCAGCCTGCTACCCCACTCCACGGCCCAAGCGTTGAAATCTCCTCCTACCCGACCAGGAGAAAATAACTGGCCAACAACCCGAGCATACTATTTTCTGGTATCATACCAAAACCAGGTATTAATTGATTATTAATACCCTCTTGAGGTATTATGCAGGTATTGAAGAAGCATTCTTCAATACCTGCATAATACCTCAATGATGTATAATATATTATTTAAGTATTGTTTATGTATTCCAGTGATACCAAATTAATACCTTATTGAATACCTCCATACAGTGAATTTTGCTATTGGAAGGTTAAAAAGGTTTTGTTATTATTCAGGTATTATAATAACTCTTATCATTATCAACTAGTTATTCGTAGTACATGTTTCAGTTATTATATCAGGTATTTTACCTCTTATGCAAGGCTCCTAACTATCTTATTGTGGTGTTCAAGTGTTAGGTAAAATATACCTGAATTTGGTATTCTGAAGTTATTTTCTTCTGCTCGGGTATAACAACCAGCGTTCGCCTGACTAACGAGTCGGTTAATACGTCCAGCATCCGGTTGTATTGCTCTGGTGTCCACCGTTGAGGAGCATAACAGCTACACACGAATACTCCGTTTATCCTGGCGATCACGAAACCTTCGTGTGTGCTATCCACCACTTCTTGAACAGGGAAATCGCCCATCACTTGGATTGCTGCCATCCCTGCTCTATCTACCACCCAGTTACAATTATCGGGAGGGGCACGATACGGCTCTGCAATAATTACTGCAATCATACACATGTGTGTGTGAGTGTGTATGTGTGTAAGTGGATGTATGTATGTACCCCACTATTTGGAGGTTGGATTTTTCCCACCGCGTCATTTTTCGTTACGACACATTAAAAAATAATTCAAAAAATTTTAACACTTTAACAAAAAGAAATATCCTGTAATCAATTAGGCACGAAAACGAAATCCAAAATTGGCAAAACACACTTGTTGTCTCAAGGTAGACTAACACAATGCCGTCATGCCACCATTATCATTATTTTCGATGCACTACACGACAACACTAATACAGTGATGACCCGTTTTTATCAGCATCTGATTTCATCTACCCCCGATTTTATCAGCTTTTTGACCCGATTTTATCAGCTTTTTGACCCGATTTTATCAGCTTCATACGAAAATTGATAGTTGGTAGTTTGATTGGCTCTAGCAGATGAACCAAATTGAATTCGAGTAAATCCTTTCTTGAGCATATTTTTCTTATCTTAGAGATTCGAAATATACAAAAAAAAATTAGCTTAAAGGAAGTTTAAGCTAATTAATCAGGAAAGGCTATGAGGCTATATCGAGGGACTAAAGAAGAATATTTTAAGAGCTTCAGTTTCTCAAAAACAAAGGAAAATGCATATCCCGATTTTATCCATATCCCAGTTTTATCAGCCTAAAACTCACCAAGGGGCTGATAAAAACGGGTCTTCACTTTATTAGTTTGCGTAGTGATTCGGATTTTCGATGACAGGGAGAGGTCGGGTTTACCCACACGGTCGGGTTTGCCCCACCTTACTCTACTGAATTCATATTGCACAAGGTCGGATGTTCTTATTTGCTTCTTGTGCTTACGGATCGCTGTTCATCGGCATTTAATTCTTTATCGGTGGTGTTAGTTTTTGGTTTGGAAGCATTTGGTGTAATCGTTGCTAGTTAGCTTAGTGGTATAGTGTGTACCGGTCTTGGTCGCAACAGATGGAAGATGCGCATCCTCTTCGCAAGGTTTTCTGTGGCTGAGCGGCTGATCACAGTAATGGCACGTAGGAATCTGTCTTGCATGCGTGATCAATGTTCTCTGAGCATTCCCTTGGACTGATTTCCTTTCGATGGTCAAGTAGGAGAAGATAGATTTTGTCGGATACATTCTCATCACACGAACGCCGTTGTGTGCCAGGTCATATAGGTTTACTTCAATACTGTCATTGTCTATATGGTGCGATGATGTATAAAATGTTATTGCTTTGTACGACGTGTTTCAAGTTGTCCTACGAAGCAAATTATTCTGCTTGATTAATGTTTTTAACACAATCTGTGCAGTAGCTGGTGGAATTGCAATTGTAGATGGTGAAATCTGCAGCGTTGAGCTTCATGTTCACCTTCAATAATTGCTTTTAGTCGATCGAAAGACAAAACCGAGAGTTTTGAAAGCTTTGCCTTTAATGAATGAAATGTTATCTTGAAACATTGATTTGAAAATAAGAATAATTCGCAAATCTTTAACAGAATATTGTTGCCAAAATGGGTACTGTATAGAATTGAGGAATGTTTGCGAGTAAAAATAATTACTGAGCACTGTGTTGTATTTCATACCATCCCATTGCTTTCACACCATTGGCAAAAGTATCATATCATATATTACATTGACTTGATTGCTGCACCATCGACACCATCAACCATCGTATCGCTGTTGCAAAGCTTGAAAAGCGTGCATTACACGAACCTCTGTTGCGTAGAACGCATTACATAGGAGTTGTACTGGTAGAGTACTTCGGGAAGATACAATCTGATAGACAGCGTGGGCGAAGAATTCAAGACCGTGCCACCAGAGGTTATTTCTGCTCAGGATCTCGAGTAGCTGGCCACGGGAAACGACATCGGCACGAATGTTTTTGGTGCGGATGTAATCCCATCTGAAACCAGCTGTTTCTTCTTGGGTCATCTTGGATTTCAAGGGAAGCAACTCAAGTTCATTGTGCAATTTTGAATACCGGTATAGAACAATCGTAGTGTCGCAATACAGGAAGACTTTTCGAAACTTCCTCTTCAGTTCGATGGTTACATTGTTCACTAAATGACACATTGCACACACACAGCAAGAGTACACCAAACAACTCTTTCCGTGGCTTTACTGGTTAGAAGATCTTTGGAATATATATTCCGCACGTACACACAGGCTCCGTATGCCACGGCCGAGGCGTCAGAGAATCTGTGCAACTCCTAGGTCATCACATTGTTTTTTGTCACACATCTAGGTCTTAAACTTGGTTGAGGTGTGACGAAATCTTCCTCGAACCGGTCGTTCCAGTCTGCTTTGATTCTCCATAGATGTTGCGCTTCTAGTATGGCGAGGATGATGGCTCCACACTGAGAGGATCGTAGAGGTTGGCGTATTCGGTGTAGATGAGCTGTCGCTTGCAACGTCCCTTGTGGCTCGCTTGATCTGGTAAGCGAGGAATAGTGTACCTGCCTCTGTATCCCAGAGCAGACCCGGAATATTGATTACCTTATTCGCTCCGCATTCTTTCAACGGTACTTGGGTCTCACGTTCTTCGGGTGGCACGTACAGGTGGAACTCTACCGAATTCTACTTAATCGCGTACCAGCTGCAACTTCAGTTGCCGTTGTACTTGGACAGCAATCAAATCGGAACCAGAAAGTGTATCTTCCACGTAGACTCTGTTTTTTTTATTATTCCAGTTCGTTCAAAAATAACGATACCCAGATCCAGTACATACAGCGGTTGCAAAGTTTGTGTTCGCCAGAAGATTCGCTGATAGTGTTGATGTTCAGGTGTCAGCAGCATCTTACGATACATTTTGGAGATATCTGCGGTTAAAGCTTCTTTGTGAGTGCTAAAGCGAAGCATGGTGGAGTACAGCTCGATTTACACTACTGTACCTTCGAACGAGTATGTCGTGCCTACTGTACCTTCGAACGAGTATTTCATGCGATCCACTTCGCTGGCATCGAATACCACCCAGCATTTTGCGGTTGAGCTGGAAGGACGCAAAACATTGTGATGTGGCAGGTAAACATTCTTCTGGTCCGGCGGGTCATCTAATTCTGACACTTTGTGGCAATGGCCGAGAGTCCCGTATTTTCGGATGAATTTGATGTACTCGGGTTTTGTAGCAAACGCTTCAGTGCTAAATCTTGGCAGTCATCACCAAGCTGGTAACAATTTTGTTAGAATGGGTTGTTGTACCACGAACCTTCCTGTCGGATCTTGTTCAAACGTGGATCTTGTTCAAAAATTTGCAGACTACTTCTTCTCTGGAGAGCGTGGGGATGACCGACAATTGCTCAACTTGCCAGAACCGCTGCATCATGATTTCGATCTTTTCAATGGAGATCACGTTGGAGTGCTGCACTTAGCTCGTCGACGACGGACGACTCCTGTAGGACACCAGCCACAATCAGAGTTTGATCATCACCTTGTCGCGAGCGTGATATCGCAACTCGTTGATGTCAGTGATGGCCATTTCCTCCGTTATAAAATTTACCTGTCAGCTGCTATCGAGGAGGACGCGACAAGAATGACGTTGACCGTGTTTGTCAATGGCGGCTGCGGGGAGCAGCAATACGTGGCGAAATAGCTGGAGCATGATGTAGACTCTTGGGTGGGCGCCTTCATTTCTTCGACGGACGGTTGTTGCGGCTTGGGCGCTTTGGTTGCAACCGATGCTTTGTATTGGACGTCACGTTCTGGAATTGGTGTCACGTCTCCATGCAACAAAAAGTGTTGTCGAGCCTTAGAATTGCGGTACGACTTGAAGAAAGAACGTGTTCTAGTGGGGTGTCCTTGTCGTAGGCAATTGTAGCAAAGCCCAGCGACTCGCATCTTCTATCTCTTTTGGGTTATGGACGAAGAAATGAAGGTCGCGGTGGGAATAACCGCAAAAGTCACAAGCCTGCTCGATCTTCATTGTTTTTGCTGAGTCTGCATGACTTGTTTGTTGATTTTGGTCATAGGACTTTTGGCTTTGGATTATTCGCTGGCGAAACTTAAATCTGGTATCCGAATTCAGTTCCCCAGAATTGGGATTTTAGATGTCAGAAACTGGATGTTTGCCGTAATTTGTGTAGACTCCCAAGCCTCTCGTGTTTACTTGTCGAGGACATTCACGAACGAAGAATACGGTCGTGTGCTCCGATACTCTGGTCATCTCTTGCTTTATGTAGCACAGGCTCTATACATGGTGGGTAACCTCGTTCGCCAGCGACCGCAATTCGCTATAATATTTAGACGTCATCTTGAGCGACAGCAAACCCCGGAGGGGTGACTACAATCACACGTATACTTTCGAATCGCTCAGCGAGAACGACCCACGCTTGTTGGTAACTACCCTCGTTCAGCACCTTGAGGTCTAGTTCTCCGGTAGACTGCTGTCGATATGACACAATTGCATAACTTCAGGTTCACAGGTTTTGAATTTCCAGTTGGGGTAGCAGCCGTAAAAGGTGGGAATTAGCGCTTCTGGCTTTGAACCCGCTGCTAGGACTGCTAGGTCCTTTGCAACCAGTAGCAGCTCTTCTACATTCGTTGAGACCAGGTCCTCGAAATGCTGGTGAATTCCTGCTTGTCGGTTCCCAATCGGAATGTTAAATAGTCCGTTACATGTTGCTACTAGAGACCGAGGAATCCACCTACATATGTATCACGGGAAGAAGAGACTTGTTAGTAATCCGATCATAATGAAATAACAAGATAATAACAGAACACAATTTTTGTAACATATTGTGTTACAAATTAGGCCTCGTTAGCAGTTAAAATATCAAATTTATAACAAGTAGCAATGTGAGATATAGTTTTCAAATATATCTGTTATGTGTTTCTGATCGAGTAGTGTACCAATAGCATTATCATGTAATAATTGCTCTGGGCAGTCGGCTGCCGAAAATTTATCATCTGTTGTATTAATACGATTGGGCAAAAAATGCAACTTAAACTCCGGGTAACCGACTATGAGGAGGATTGCGTATATTTTAATAAATCGGTAACGTTCACTTTTCTATCGCACGACCAATTTTTCGTGGTTTCTATCGTGTTGGTGTTGATTTTATCCGGTGATCGCTTGAATAGAATGCGGAATCTTATCCAAGAGGTATTTGTGTGCGTCCTGATTTTTTTCTTGTGTCAGGTGAGGAATTCCACGAGAAACCGGCCGACCACAAAATATAACCATCGTCGAGTCGAACGAAACTTTGAAAGTTGAGTTCGGTTTATGAATCTCCTTGATTGTCTCTGACAATTGCAATGTTTTGATACAAGAGTAATTTTAAATTAAAAGGGCGTAGAAATTTCTACGTTCATTAATTTCAATTTTTTTGTTCAATTACTGTATTTTATACAGCAAAACTTTCTCAGAACAGGGAATGAATATTTCTGTACGAAAAAAATATACACTGAAAAAATGTTGTGTCATTTTTCATAAAAACAAAATTTCGTGTTAAAAATTTAAATTGCAAAAAAACCCATTTTTTCTATTTTTTTACATTTCGTCAACTAAAGAGAAAAGGAACATTTTGAATATGATTGTATGATGGAAAACGTTTCGGTAAAAAAGTTTTTCTAACAATAACTTTATACATGTATTTAAATTCCATACTGATTGACATACAAGACTGTAATTTTATTACAGAATATAATTCTAAGTATTGTTTTAAATCAAAATGTATTTAACAAAAATCTTCCAAAATGCGATAGTTTTCGAGATATTTGGAATTTTGTTCCAACATAAACAGTTAATTCGTGTGATTATGCCCTTTTTAAAAGTTATTTGTGTTACCCCATCATAAAATGTCAAAAATCTAATGTTTATCGCTTAAAAGACGTAAAAGAAATTTTATCAGTGTATTTGAATCATGGAGAAGCTTTCAAAAAAAAAGAACAACAACTTTTGTATGTATTTTTATAATTGAATTTGGCAGCACTGTTGTGGCGGTTGATACGCGTCGTTTTTTTGTTGCTTACAAAACTTAAATTTTTCTGGTGTTTCCAGTGAAATTCATTTGGTGAAATAGTATATTTGTGGCGTTAAGTGTACTTGCATTCCAAGTTCAATGGAGTGCATATTGTGTCTGTGCAATTTCGCCGTAAAAAAAGTTATTTTTGCAATATAAATTGCCAATCGAAGAACCTTTCTACTGGCTCAGGTTGTGGTGGTGCTATAAATTCTGCCTATTACTTAGTTGTCGTTGCTGCTGCTGTGCTGTGTTGCATGATTGTCTGTTGGATTCGTGTAGTGAAAAGCTGGTTAGTGTGTTGATCGCACGTGCTTTAGTACAGCTGCCTCGCACACATAGGGACACAGTGGTCAACGTAAGCGCTGTGGTGTTTTGTTCAATAGGGCCGAATTGAGTTGCATGCAGCTATACATCAAATAGTTTGCATGTAATTTGATTAGTTCTGGTTGATAGATGAACTTTGGCTGGAATGGTGAGTACTATCTAGCACACATGATATCGTGACCTGAGTGTTCATTTGTGGTGTTATTATCTAGAATAGGACATATCAGTTGTATGCGGCTATACATCCAATAGATTGCATGCAATCTGTGCTGTTCTGGTTGTGGCCGAGGTGGCGTTATCCTTGTGAAGAAGGATGATAATTCAAAACCGCAATCTATCAAAAATAGGGAAGACTTGAGTCAACTATTAACACGTTATAAGAACAATTCAATTTCTGTACCATCTCCTTCTCCGAAAAGGAAGAAAAATATATAAACAAGGCCTGCTAAGTAAGGTCCTTCAATTGAATTACATAATTTAAAATGGAGGGTACAGTGAATACTTTTCACGGGCTACTAGCCGAGTTTAATTTGAAGTATACTGACAAAAATGTGAAATGTCTGCGAATATTACAATGGAACATACGAGGAATGAATGATTTGGAAAAATTTGACAATATAAAATACTTTTTGGAGCAATGTGATGTAACTATCGATGTGCTTGTCATAGGGGAAACATGGGTAAAACACGGTAATACTGGGATATACAATATTCCTGGATATTGTGCCACATTTTCGTGCAGAGATACCTCCCATGGAGGATTAGCTGTTTTCATTAGCAATAAATTAGGTCAAAATGTTATAATAAACGAGGTTATCGACGGCTTACACAGAATTCATGTTATGCTCCACATTGAAACACATTATTTTGACTTAATATGTGTTTACAGACCACCTACATTTGATTTTGCCAAATTTCATGATCTTCTAGAGTCTTGGCTATCAAACTGTAAAAATAACAAACACTGCTATGTGATAGGAGATATGAATGTACCCGTAAATCTCTCACATAATAACGTTGTTCTTCGATATCGCAATCTCCTTGAATCATACGGTTTCGTCTGCACTAATACCTTTGCTACTCTACCATCCAGTAATAATATACTTGATCACTTTATATGTAAATCAAGTGATGCTTCCTGTTTACGGAATGACACCATTTTCACTGATATTAGCGATCATCTACAAATTGTCTCCACCATGAAATTACACGGAATAAGACGTAAACAATTGCTCACAAAGAAAATAATTGATCACAAGAAACTTTGTAGAATCTTTAACCAGTACATAGATAGCTTAACGCATGTGGATGATGTCGAAGAGTGTTTCTCGAACACACTTACCACATATAATGCAATGCTATTACAATGCACTAAGTCATACACAAAACTTATAAATACAAAAAATGAATATGAATGTCCTTGGATGTCTTACGACCTGTGGAAATTGATGCAAATTAAATCAAACTGTCTAAAAAAAGTACGGAAAAAGCCAGATGATATTCACTTACAAGTGCTATTAAAACACATAACAAAAAAGGTTGAAAAACTGAAAAGGTCGAGTAAAAAATCTTATTACGTCAATTTGCTTAATACCACCTGCCACTCCAAGCTATGGAAGAACATCAATTCAATTATGGGTCGTACGAAGGGAACAGAACAAATTAGCCTTATAGTTAACGGTATTAAAACATCTAATAATTAGGAGGTTTGCGAAAAATTTAACGATTATTTCTCGAACATTGGTAGCACATTGGCATACAGCATTCCACATTCCACTAATATCAATCCAATCAACAATAGGTCTGTTTCGAATTCAATTTTTCTGCGGCCAACAACTGTTAATGAGGTAGTCTTAGTAATAAATGAGTTAGATAGCAATAAAAGTAGTGGCCCGGATAATATACCTGTGAAAACCTTAAAAAGCAATCCTCGCTCCTTCGCATCAATCCTATCTCAAGCATTTAATAGAATTTTAGCCACTGGAAGCTATCCCGATTGCTTAAAAATAGCCCGAGTTGTTCCTGTTTTTAAGTGTGGTAATCCTTATGATCCCTGTAATTACCGTCCAATTTCAACTTTGTCAGTTTTCAACAAAGTGCTAGAAAAGCTTCTAGTATCTAGGATGCTTGACTTTTTCAAACTTCATAATATTTTATACAATTTTCAATATGGTTTCCGACAAGGCTGTAATACTACAACAGCAGTTGTGGAGCTGGTGGACTGTCTTATTAATGAGATAGATTCTAAACAAATTGTTGGGTCACTGTTCTTAGATTTGAGTAAAGCTTTCGATACTTTGAACCATAGTATTCTTTTGCTTAAACTGGAACGATGTGGTATTAGAGGGGTTGCCAACGACATTTTACGTAGCTATTCATCCAATAGAAAGCAGTTTGTGTCAATCCGGGAGGCGAATAGTTCATGTTGTCCAATTAGCACAGGAGTTCCACAGGGCAGCATTATTGGGCCATTGTTGTTTCTAATCTTCGTTAACGATATTGGCAATTTAAAATTGAAAGGCGTACCTCGACTATTCGCCGACGATACAGCCCTTTTTTACCCTTGCAAAGATACACAAACTCTAGTAGCTTCCATTGAACACGATTTAAGTATTTTAAGTAATTATTTCAATGCCAATTTGTTATCATTGAATCCATCTAAAACTAAATACATGGTGTTCCATTCTCCTAGAAAGAAACTGCCAAATCACACCAATCCCCAGCTTGGCCAAATAACTATAGAAAAGGTGGAAAGCTTCAAATATTTGGGCATCGTTCTCGATTCAACGTTATCTTGGGATAGCCAAGTAAAGAGTATTGAAAAGAAACTTTCATCTTTTTCCGGTGCTCTAAGAAAGGTCAGCTATTTTGTCCCACGGAACGTTTTACTGAAATTTTACTTCTCATGTGTTCATTCTCATATTCTTTACCTTTTAATTGTTTGGGGTCAAGCACCGAAGTCCAAGCTAAAGGGCATTCAGGTTCTACAAAATCGATGTTTAAAAACCATCTACATCCCACATTACAGCTCTACTCTACAAATTCCCATTGCATTCTACCTCTCTTAGCTCTCCGTGATATGCAAACAATTATGTTTATCCATAAAATCCTTCACCAACCAGGCATCCATCATAATCTCCCAATATCCGTCGGCATTCGATACCAGAATACTAGGCAAGCTAATTGATTGCTTCGAGTAAGGGCTCATTCTAATTTAGGTCAAAGCCGTATAATGTTTCATGGTCCGTCAATTTACAATGCAATACCCAACGAACTGAAGCTCATTACCAACTTAAACACTTTCAAAACCAAGTTAAAGCAATACCTTAAAGCAAGGATAGTTAATTATATATTGTAAGCGTATCAACCGTATCTAGTTTTAATGTCCATAATTTCAATGGTTTCGTCCTCTTTTTTTAAATTAGTTTCTTTGTTGTACTAATCCAACCATAAGTTTATCAAATTATAAATTAGCATCGATTCAGTTTTTAATGTTTTAAATGGTCATGAGCCCCTTAATAGGAATCCTAAATTCCACTGGGTGCTCATGCATATCAATTACTTCAATTAATTATTTCCTTTCATACAATATTGCTCCCTCAGCTTGTTAAATTTGTTTGTTTTGTTTTTTTTTCTTGCTCGACTGTGCTGTCAATTCACCAAGCTGAGGTCTGTATGTGTCCGTGACCAGGGGGCTCTCAGTGCGAGCTTTTTGGTACGGGGGTGTGTGGTGGGAAACATACAAAAAAAAAAAAATCATACTATTTGTAGTCAAAAATACAATTTTATTTTTGAATGTGATTCAAAAAGCCATTTCAAATCAAATGTATAAAGGTTTCGTAGTAAGATGGGCTTTTATTAATATTAAACTGTAAAAATAATTTGAAAACAGGGATGGAAACCGAGTTAGGTCCGTAACATTATTATAACAGAATGCCGATTCTAAGTAGCCAATTCAGCGCGCGATTTATTTATTGTTATGATCACTGCTTGTTATGCAAAGTAAGTACTAAAGAACTATTAAAACATGATATAGTTGACAGTACTACAATTCTGAGTGAAGATATAGAATACGGTTAATTTCGACATTATTCCTACAGAAGACAAACCAGCAAAAGGAAAACCAACACAAAATCTCGAATTAAAAAATAATGAAAACGAGCTGGCCAAAACTAAACAATATCAACCGTTCTCGCGACAGGGATATGAAAAAAATTCTTCGTGGTGATATGACCGAGGAAAATCGATAACTGGCATTCGATACGACTCGCGAATGGTAATCTCTTAACCCTCATACATGACTTAAGTCATCACTCCACTCAGACAAGACCATGCGTTCTCCCCATGTACACCTAATGCCCCGTGGATTAATTCCCTAGTTGGTCAAACAAGCATCAAATAAACATAGAAATTAGTCTGCTGTCAGACCGATTGGCATCAACCGGCGGATACGTCCTACCTTACAATACTATCAAAACAACGAACATTTAAAACTGCATACGACAAAATATGTGCAACTTTGAAAATAATAAAATGAAACTATGCCAAGGGTGAACTCGGGTGATTCGTAGTTATGCTGCCTAAGCTCGACCCTCATCAGCAGAAGACAAAAGTTAAGCCCGTAAGATATTAAACCTGTTGTAATGACCCTGCCACTTCTAGTTTCGATCTGTATACTTCACATCCTTGCTCTCACTTGAGTACTATGACTCTGATTTTCATAACTTTTCCTATCCAGTAATCTCTAGCTAATTGATTGTCGTTAAAATGTAAAAAAGAAAATGTGACTAATATATTAAAAATAAAAAAAGGAAATAAAATGAATACTATTACTTATATGTAACAAAATAAGAGCGGAAAAAATAGGTACATAACCAAAGTGACTCACTGCACTGTTGACGAATCACCCAACAAAAATAGGTGATAAGGGACGCGAACGAAAATAGTTGACCACCGCCCCAATCCGAAGCGTGTGTTTGGGCAGGTTACATGGAATCGCCACAAATCGTTATATTACCAGTAGACCTGAAAAATTTGTGTATTAAGTGACCGTAACACTGCCCATAAACGCATAAGAGTCCCATGTGGATTTTTGTCGAAAATGAGTTATCCGTTGGATTGTATTCTGTATCACCACTGAATCGTACTGCACAAATAACCGGGTTTGTTCAGAAAATATCAAAAAAAATGCCAAAACATGGTTGTCCCATCAATTTGGCTCAATGGATGGGACAATCTTGAACAGCGTTTTTCTCGGCTTGCTGTTTTTCAACATGGGACTCTTATGCTGTTATGGGCAGAACAGCCGTGATCGATTAGTGACCGTATCTGTACAACGAAGATGAAGTTCGAATCTAAGTATTTCACTCAACCACCAACGGCAGGGACCAAAGGTAATTCAAACTGGTCTAAGCTTGAGGAATAGGGTATGATATTTTTCACGGAGAAATATTCTGAAGAACACTTAGAGGAACTTGGATATTCACGTTCTCGTAGACGCACACAATTTAATCAATGACCTTCGAAGGACAAATTATGATAGTAAAACTAACGCAAGATTGTGCAGCGTCACCGGGTCCAAACGTTGGACACACAGATAACCGAACCATGCATAAGAACCCAACAAACGAAGAATGACACCAGATTGCAAATAATGTTGAAGATGCAAGTTATGTGGCTTTTCTGAAAGTCGAAAATGTTAGGCTAAATTGAGGCAATAATACACAAGGTGATCGGAATGAACTGCAAACAAGTATCGAGACTAGTCAAATGAGTTCAATAAACGTCACATATTTGATTGCAGAATTATGGCGTGCCGCTTCTTAATACATTCAACGGAGTATGTCTAGTTCAGCAAACCGCGCCTGACTGATCATCTACATGTGTATTTCAACAACGCGTACGATTCCTTGAAGCAAAACAAATCACGGCAGATTGCTAGATCAGAAGTATTTATTGTCTATTTCCACAACTGAACTGTGATGATGTGCTGTACGTTCATGCTGTCAATTAATTTATCGTTCAGAGAACCCGAAATGTTGTCTTTCACCATTATTGTACTTACAACATCGGGAAAAGGCCAAACACGTTGTATTATAATCATCATCCGCGAATCAGAGAAGCTGCACCTCGGACATGTCCATAACTCCAATCTCACAATCTGCGAAGAAATAAATAACCATATCCATATATATAAGCTAGCCAGAGAAAGGGCAAAGCCCATAATACTCCAACAATGACTGAAATGTTAAGTCCCTTTAGTCAACCTCGGCCTTCGGCATGAGAAGCTACTCAGCTCAGGAACGCCTCCAGTAGTTAGTCGCCTCTTACGATATGATAACTGATACCCAGTGGGTCTATTCTTGCTCAAATACTTAGAATGATTTCAGCCCGCTCGATACCACACGGCTTGCAAAGCTTCCCGCCTGCTTTCCAAGAAACGCCCTAAATCTTGATTTTAAATTTCTTGTAAAAAATAAATAATGACATATGGAGCATATGTACCTTCAGCAAACTTTTCTAAAATTAATCGTTCTATAACTTCACTGAAGGTAGCATGTCTCTATCTATACGAACGAAGACGACAATTCTCCCAAAGACACAATAAGACTAAGTTATTTAGTTTAGTAAAAAGTAAAAAAAAACTGGTTAAGCTTTTATTTATAACACTATCTTAAAAATAAAAAAAAAACAAATTAGAGCAGTTTCTATGACGAATGTTCCTTTTATTTCCACACAGAACGAATGTCAGCCAATCACGCGGAAGACATCATCATCCCATCGGTATTCATCGGGGAAAGCAACGGCATGTACATTGTCGATAACTTCATGTACCCGCTGAATTACGCTCTGATCATCACCGATGACGTTCCGTTCAACATCAACAACAATCTTATAATTCCGTTTGCCATCGTTGTCGGAATGTGCTTCATCATAATGGTAAGTCGAACCAGTTTGCTCTGTGTAGGATGAACCAGAATCTGTAACAAAAAACATATACCTCTTTTTACTATCCATGGTCCAGATTTGCTTCATGATCATACGCTGTATACGAGAACGTCGCCGTATGCTACGTCACCGTTTGCCGAACAGTGTACTGAAGAAGATCCCCATCGTCAAGTTCGCCAAGGGTATGCAGTACGAGACGTGTGCCATTTGTTTGGACGACTATATCGACAACGAACGGCTGCGAGTACTGCCATGTCATCACGGTATGGGATAATAATCTTATAATCATTAAATCCATTTGAATTTATCACACTCAAAATTTTAGCCTATCACGTGAAATGCATCGACCCGTGGCTGACGAAGAACCGCCGGGTGTGTCCCATCTGCAAACGAAAGGTTTTTGCCCGTGGCGAACGTCGGCCTCCGCGTCGGCGCTCCTCTAGCGACAGTATGTACTCGTCAGATGCTGATGAAAACACTCCACTATTGAACTCGGCCGAGACCAACCAGGCGGTCAGTTCCGATCCACCGGTCTCGCCGTCTCAGGAAAATGATGCCGCCGCCGCCAGCTCACCACGGAACAACAGAAATCAACAGCAGCAGCAGAGCGTTGGTGGTCATACGTCTTTGATCTTATATTCCGATGACGACGAGATGCTGGATGATATTCGTGCAGCGCGACGACGATTTAACCCGTTCGTTCGGGTCGGCCAGTCACAGATGTCGACCAATCATCAAAGAGAAGGCGGTGAGTTGGAAGGTGAAGGAGAAGGCGAAGAAGAAGGTGAAGGAGAAGGTGAAACACCGTACAGCGCGATCGGAGAAAATCCACCCACAAATGTTTGGAATCGGTTTGGAAGGTGAGTTTATAAGTTGGGATTAACGTTTCGATTACATCTAATCAAATTCAGAAAATAATCCGCCCTTGTTCATGTTTAATTGTTGCACCACCCATTTATCCATTATTTTCGCTGACTAGAAACCTTGGGCATATAGAATATGCGTAGGACACGCGCATGGTTGTGTCTGAGTGAAGACAACCAGCGTTGATCGAACGACCAATTTTCGCTAAATGAACCAAAACAACTAAATTGAGTCTTCCTTGTTCATTCTGCCTAGGCTATTTCGCTTCTTTAATCGTAACGCACCAGTCCAGGAGCTCGTATCGGACGATGAAATCGAGCCGGCGACGGGTCAAACAAGCACCCCCATCGGGGCCAATGGCAGCGTAAGTGGCCGGATCGTCGTTGCCAGTGCGGCCGCTAGCAACAACATCCTCAACAGTAATCTCAGCGGTTCGTTCCACGGAGAGGACACGAGCGACGATGAGATATTGGGTGCCAGCCATCGCGACGAGGCTAAGCGGCGCCAAATTCGCTCCGCTCCAAATCTTCCCTCGACCAGTGGACCGTCCGGTAGTGGTGGATCGAACGGTGGTCGTCTCGGGGTGGCAGCACTACCAAATGTTAATTTTAATCCTAACCAATCCGGACGGAGATTGCCACTTTTCGGCAGACCCTTGGGAGGAAATAATCCGGTGTAAATAGTTATTATTAGTAGTTTGCAAGGTAAGTCAAGTCCATACACGTCGTCGACGTTTTTAGGTGAACAGATCAGTTGGATAATAAAGATGTGCTACGACCAGAGAAGTGATTCAATTTGTCGGAGCAAATTCGTTGGCGAAACGCGAGAGATCAGCTTCTATTTCTCATCATTTTTCCATGTTCCTCTGCCAGATTCATCGAGAATAAGTGATATGACATTCAGTTAGAAATTTATCTTACGTTTCTATTTAGTTGGTTGACTAATGACACCAACGAAAGATGTTACGAAAAATTTAAGCTTTGATGAAAGATAGCTTTTATTTTATTTGGCCTGAAGTGGCCTAAATGTGATTGGATTTTTAGAAAGTCGGCTATTTTTATGTGTATCATTTAAAATTGCGAATTATAAATTTACTAAAACAGTATAGTTAAAAATACACATAACTTCGAAAGGTTGAATCTTACTCGACCTAAGGTAAAATACAGAATGTTTTGTATAAGTCAATAAACATTACCTATTCGTCTTGTCATAGATTTTTTTCGGAATGTAGAACAATATTAGTGGTTCAGTTAAATTATGATAAACGCAAATTATTATTATTAATCAGAATAAATCATACTTTTATTTGTATTTAATCGACTACGCCCCATTATAACCACATAGAAACCATATCCGTGTTTTTCGTTCTTTTGTTTTAGTCCATTCTCGTTATAGACCTTCCTTATTAACCCTACAATAACAATAACCATTACGTAGAAACTGTAACATATTAGCCATATATTCGTAAAATAGTTTGGAAATAGTGCAATTGGCACTAACAATAAAAAATATCAGATACAGACACTTGGCATAACATTGAACAACTGGAAACAACTACTGCCACCTGCAATAGTGTGTTGTTTACAATAGTGCACTGAAGTGAACAAAAAAAAAATATGGGTGAAACTCGACACAAGTAGTGAGTTATTTTCTCTGCTAGGAGGCATCATAGATTATTACGCAATTGCATACTTGTAAGTGAATACAGTGAAATTGACTGAATACGGACAGGTGTTGGTTTGTGTGCTGAGTAAGATAATATCACGACCAGAATATCTTACCCTGATAAACTGTAGAACGCATAGAAATGCAACAAAATAGCCCACTTTCTACAGACCGAGAAGTGCATCTACTCAACTAACTCGTAGTATTTTGTCAATTGAAATTTAGCTACACTGTCAATTTTTCAGATAATTTTCGATGCAACGCTTCTGGAAAGAACAACAATAGACCATTCCAACGATATGCTATGTTATTTGCTTATTTGTTGCAGGGCCGCAGTAACAATTTTTGCTCTGCAACGTATCCGGGTGGTATAATAACTTAGGGGGGGGGGGGGGGTCTATGTATAACAAGAAATTTGCCGCATTTTCTCAATATGCACGCTTGCACTACAAATACACAAAATAACTGTTTTTGTTAAAATTAAATTTCGTTGCATTAATTTCCCAATTCCTCCGATAAAACCTTCTTCTCGCGGGTAGTCAAGACCGCATGATAGTCTTGGCTAATGGGAAAGCATCTTCGACGACCGACATCCCCTCAGGCAAATAATGCCGATAAGTCTCTTTTTCGATACAAGTTATAACATCTAATACAACCGGCTCCTGGATGCTCGACCGTGACCGATATCGCCATGCTCCGACCAAATGAACGTATGTTACCTGTAAGCGACATTGGACAGGTAAATATGATTGCTCGCTGCCAGTATCTTGTCTACGTACCCACCTGGGACGTAGAGATCGATGGTGTAGTCTCCGACATGGGTCTTTATTACAAAATTCTGTTGAAGTATGGGGTTGGCTCCTTCAAGAACCCTTTGCATCAATCAGGCAGTTCTAGATAGCAAGCAATAGTGTTTAGCAAAAATCAAGGAGTATAAGAAAAGAAATTATTTTCCATCAACCTCATTTCGAGCCTTTTGACTGATCTGTTCTTCCAAACTTTGTTCTTTTGAACTGGGTTCGTTTATCTGTTCATCTTTTTGTGCCGCGGGGCTCGAACCACCGTCATTGCAAACAATTGGGCCATACATTTTCACATGGTAGAAACAAGGCATGGTGTGGAAAGTACGGATAGAATCTTAGCCCAAACCACCGTCTATGCAGCTCTGAAACATTTCAAGGAACGTTTATTTTCCGGCAGGTGTAATTAAGGCGTCGGACGTGGTTGTGGTCAAATAAAACTGCTGTACAGATTGGTGTATGCGCATTAGAAAAGGTGTTAGAGTCGGATAGCAAAGCAAAACAGGACGGCCAAAATGCAGGCAGTTTTCGGGTCAAATCAAAGCGATGCGTTTTTTTATTCAATTCGTTTATTTGATAAGGCAGGTTTGCGTTAGCTTAAAGGTGCCAATTTTGTTTTGTTTTACATTTTAAATTACTTAAAACTAGGGGATTACATATTGATTTTTGAAATTAAACTAAGGCCAATTTATAGCTATACATATAAACAAGGGGGTAATATAATTTTCGTAAGATTAGGGGGGTCATTTAGTTTTTATGGCAATATGGTTTGACATTTTTAGTAATGAGATTATTGAAGCAAATAATGTTTAACTAAGGGGGAAAATTTTTACGACCATCTTAAAAGTAGAAATAACTAGAGGGCGTGATTAAATTTTGTAAAGATTCGGGGACATTAATTAGAGTTATTTTATGTGGTAGTAGAGTTGGGCGTTTTCAACGAGATCATGTAATATAATAGTTAAAACTAGAAAAGACAGAAAGAGCTAAATGCTTCGTAAAGATATTGGGGGGGAGGGGTGTTGCTTCTATGTATAAGAGTCAGGGGAAGTAGGGTGGACAAAGATGGCAGGGGGAGAACATTATTTCAGCTTCAGGCTTCGGGAGATCAACGGATGGATTACAGAATCAGGGTGGCCTTCATCAGGAAGAATCATGTACTGGGACGCCGGGTGGTCCTCCTCAAAATTGCAGGGGTTTCTCCAGACGATTTCGTAGTGCGGCTCAGATGTTGATCGGCTACATTTCGAGTTGTGCGTGTGATGTTCGTGCTGTAGATCCCGTGTTTGTTGGCTCATTCGACAGGGATGTTTTGTGTCGCCTTGGAGTCGCATCAAACCATTGTGGGTGTATGGTACAGGTGGAAGAGAGGACTTCTGAGAATGATAACGAAAAAGTGGCAGTTAAAGTTGGATATTGATGGTTTTTACGAAGGTGTATATAAGGGACATATAGAGGACATCGCGGCTTGTCAACACATCTCGAACCGGGACGTTGTGTGGTCTTCCTCGAGACCTGGCGGAACTGTACTCGGTGCACGCCCAGACAATGTGCTCGATGTCGTGATAGCCGTCGCCACAAGCGCATATACCACTCTCCACGAGCCCAACACGTCGGAGATGTGCATCCAGCGTGTAATGATTTGCCATGAGTCGCGACATCACACGAATGAAGTCACGACCCACATCCATCCCCTTGAACCAAGGTTTCGTCGATACCTTAGGGACTATCGAATGTAGCCACCTTCCTAGCTCCCCATTGCTCCACGAGGTTTGCCAACTTTCGAGAGTTCTCTGATGAGTGATACTGAAAAATTCGTGGAAGCAAATTGGTCTTTCAAAAACGTCACCTTCAATGGCACCCACCTTAGCTAAGGAGTCCGCCTTCTCATTGCCTGGAATGGAGCAATGAGAAGGGACCCACACCAAGGTAATCTGGAAAGATTTGTCAGATAAAGCACTCAGTAGCTCCCGTATTTTCCCCAAAAAATACGAGGAATGCTTTCCATGTTTCATCGAGCGAATAGCGTCAATAGAACTCAGACTATCCGAGACGATGAAGTAATGGTCTGCGGGTAATGTGTCAATGACTCCAAGGGTATACTGAATAGCAGCTAGTTCTGCGGCGTAAACTGAAGCGGGGTCACTGAGTTTGTAGGAGGCGGTGAACTTTTGATTGATAATACCGAAGCCAGTGGACCCTTCGAGGTTTGATCCGTCAGTATAAAACATCTTAAAACAGTCGACTTCTCGGAATTTATTATAAAAAATGTTTGGAACCACTTGAGGGCGTATGTGGTTCGGAATTCCACAGGTCTCGTCTTTCATGGATGTGTCGAAGAAAACAGTAGATTCAGAAGTATTTATGAAATGGACACGGTTTGGATTGTATGAAGGATTAATATTCTGTGCCATGCAAAGTACAGGGACATGAAACGGGTCTGAGAATTGAGCTCAACAAGCCTTTCGAAATTTTCAATCGCCACCGGGTTCAAGATATCGCATCGAATGAGCAATCGATATGAGAGTTCCCAAAATCGATTTTTCAGCGGGAGAACGCCCGCCAGTACTTCGAGACTCATCGTATGGGTCGACTGCATGCACCCTAAGGCGATACGCAAACAACGATACTGAATTCTTTCGAGTTTGATGAAATGAATGTTCGCGGCGGAGCGAAAGCAGAAGCATCCGTATTCCATTACCGACAGTATCGTTGTTTGATACAACCTAATTAGGTCTCCTGGGTGGGCACCCCACCATGTTCCGGTTATTGTACGAAGAAAGTTGATCCTTTACTGGCATTTCTGTTTCAGATACCGAATATGGCATCCCCAAGTACCTTTCGAGTCGAACCAGACCCCTAGATATGTTACTGTGAAGACCTGAGCGATAGTTTGACCCATTAATAGAAGCTGTAGTTGTGCTGGTTCACGCTTCCTTGAAAATACAACTAGCTCAGTTTTCTCCGTGGAGAATTCGATACCCAGCTTAATAGCCCAAGCAGACAAATTGTCAAAGGTATTCTGTAATGGTCCTTGTAGATCGACAGCTTTGGGTCCCGTTACAGAAACCACGCACTCATCTGCAAGTTGCCCTAACGTGCAGGAATTGTCAAGACATTCATCAATGTCGTTGACGTAGAAATTGTATAACAGGGGGCTTAGACATGAGCCCTGGGGAAGGCCCATGTAGCTAAATCGTGATGTCGATAAGTCACCATGCGAAAAATGCATGTGCTTTTCCGACAACAAGTTTAATAAAAAGTTGTTTAAAGTCGCTGAAAGACCATGCTGGTGCAGCTTCTCTGAAAGAATGTTGATAGAAACTGAAAGGCCCCTTTATATCTAGAAACACTGATGCCATCTGCTCTATGCTAGCATAGGCCATATGAATTTCGGTTGAGAGCAACGCAAGACGATCGTTTGTCCCTTTGCCTTTGCGAAAGCCAAATTGTGTATCTGACAGTAAGCCATTTGTCGAGGCGGAATAGGATCATTTTCTCGAACAACTCCCGGATACAGGACAGCATTGCGATCGGTCGATACGAATTGTGATCGGAGACTGATTTTCCTGGTTTTTGGATGGCGATGACCTTCACTTATGTCCAATCGTGTGGGACAATGTTAGCCTCAAGAAACTTATTGAATAAGTTCAACAAGCGTATCTTGGCAGAGTCTGGTAGATTCTTCAACAAGTTAAATTTGATTCTGTCTGGCCCTGGAGCTTTATTGTTACACGACAAGAGAGCAAGTGAGAACTCCACCATCGAAAAAGGTGTTTCGTTCGCGTTATCGTGAGGGGGCGCGGCGCGGTAGATCTGTGCCGGGGCGGAATCCGTACAAACCTTCATGGCGAAATCGAATATCCAACGGTTTGAATATTCCACGCTCTCATTAGTACTGTTTCGGTTTCGCATAAGTCGGCCTGTTCCCCAAAGAGTGCTCATCGATGTTTCTCTCGTTAATCCGTCGACGAACCGGCGCCAATAACCGCGTTTCTTGGCTTTCATCAAACTCTTCATTCGCTTGTCTAACGTCGCGTACTGTCGAAAAGTCGTCGTTCCGGAAGCGGGTAGCCCGTCGTATGTGAGGTCATACGAAATGTTGATTGATTCCAATGGTCTTGAGCTGTTGGTGATCGAGACTACGGTCAGCAGATGGTCGCTACCGTGGGGATCAGGAATTACCTTCCAGGCGCAATCCAACTGTAGCGAGGTCGAGCAAAGGGATAAATCTAATGCACTTAGGCGCGCTGGTGGGGGAGGGATCCATGTCATTTCACCAGTGTTTAGAATTGTCATATTGAAGTTGTCGCAAATATTGTGAATTAAAGAGAAACGGTTATCATCATAAAGGCAATCCCATTCCGTACCGTGAGAGTTAAAGTCTCCTAAAACAAGTCGCGGTGCAGGCAGGGATTCTATGATGTCATGTAGCCGGCGGTGCCCAATCGCGGTGTTGGGGGGAATATATATGGAAGCTATGCACAGATCTTTGCCTTTGGTTGTCACTTGACAAGCGACAACTTCTATACCTGTTATCGAGGGAAGGTTAATTCTGTAGAAGGAATAGCGCTTTTTGATCCCCAAAAGCACTCCTCCATAGGGGGTGTCTCGATCCAGGCGAATAATATTAAAATCGTGGAAGTTGAGATCTATATCTGAAGTTAACCAAGTTTCACATAATGCAAATGCATCGCAACTCAAACTATTTATTAAAATTTTGAAGGAATCGATTTTCGGGATGATGCTTCTGCAATTCCACTGTAAAACAGTGATCAAATCCGTGACCTCGTTCGATGAGTTAGCCATCGAAGGATACAATCGCTGAAAGGAGGGGCCATTTAGCAGTCAACTGCTTCAAAAATGTTCTTACTGTAAGGAGAAAAGCTAACATAAGACTTTTAATAGGATCAGTTATATTGAAAGTATTTATCATCCAGTCCACTATGTCCGAGAGTTTGATAATTCCAGTGCTGTGATTAATTGCGAAATCCGCGCAAAAAAAAAAATTGATCGAAAATCGTCTAAGTTTTTTGCCTCCAAAAGGACTTAGAACATTTTTGCGAAACCCGTGCAAAAAAAATTGTTGAGAAATCGTCTAAGTCTTTTGCCTTTAAAAGTATTTTTGCGAAAACCGTGCTAATTGCGAAAACCGTGTAAAAAAACCGTGCAAAAAAAACCTTAGTGTATTCCATTCCGTTGCCTGGTTTGCACTTTGCTACGAACATACTTTTAAAAAATCCCATGATGCCGCCAAGATCGGGGAACAACAACTTGAGATACAGCTCTTCACAACACCCAAACCCGTCATAGGCGGAAGCCTGTTAATGTTGAATATGTGTCTAAGTGTATGGATTTCTGCACAATGAAAGCAGCTGTAGTCAACTGTTATTCAAAATTTCGGCTGGTGTTTTTCAATATTCCGGCAGAAAGCAACCACGATTCCATTAGAACCGACCAGAATTCCTGTTGGTATGACTCGATACTAATACAACCACAGAAATCGACAGAACTATTCCTCATACGATCAGAGCCGAAGTTGATACATACTACACAACTGTTTGGTTGAGTGATGCACATACATGTACAGCTACCAAAATTCGTCATTCCATCTTCTATTACCTTTGCGGTAATACAAGCTTAATGCCGCAATTGCATGGTCTGTTACCAAAAAGATAATGAAATCTCACCCAAAAGTATTTGAAACTTACCCGTCGAATTTTGGGTGCACTATATCCTAAACAATCGAATTTAATCAAGAAATTCCTCCGGTGGAAGAGTACAAGATTTTTGGCTGACTTGTTTCTCGACACTGAGATAAAAGGTCAGACTAAACGAGTACCCGACGCGAACATCCGTGGACCGTCTCTCGCTCTGTGGTGGGACAGAGAGTACTCAGAATTGTACGCGTCCTTCGGTTTGCCCGAGTATTTTCTAATATACGCGACGTTAGAAATGCAAATGAATAACTCAATGAAGTCTGAAAAAACGCGAATATTGGCACCGGTTCGTCGACGGATTAACGAGGCAAACAATGTGCTGGCTTAGCCCTATGTTGTGTATTCGATTCAACCTTTGATCGGATTGCACGGAACCTAGAATCCTTTTTCGGTGGCAGCAGCATTGCATGCAAACATTAGACGTTTCTCGATGAAAAGATAATACCATATATAAACGTAGTGATTGTTCTAGAAACATACAAATTTATCTGACAGCAAAGATACTCACTCTAAGTATTGTAGTGCGCACATCAGTGTGATGTTCGTAGGCACGTTAATTTGGATATGGCCCTGAAGTTGATAAACGACGCCGTCAACGGCGTCGGCGGTAATAAATGATGATGAGTTATATTCTATCAACGATCATGCGGTAGACTTGGGTGGAATATCCAACTTCTACCAGCAGAAGGCAAAGCATTCTTCACATTTCCTTTCGATCATCGCTCTAGAATAACTATCCGCCTTTTAATTTCATTGCTTTTGTTTCTCTTAGTCTTATCGAAAATAGCCAAAAAAATGGATACAGTAATAAGGCGATTTAAGACAGCATACGTGTCTAAATTGTTTTGCTATCCGGAAACTGAACCCTAACTGTCCACAATTTATGAAGCATGTGATTTGAAAGTTAGTGCCGAATCCAAGATGACTTTAAGATCTTTGACTTTGAGAGTGTGTTGGAATACTCAAGTCGAACAAACGGTAGTTGAACTGGATCGGATGATGTTTTCTCGTAAATGCTACCATTGATCATTTGCTTGGGTTTAGAACCATCCTGTTAGGTCACACCACGTACTGAAGCGTGGTATTAGAATAACACAAATTCCCAGAAAAAAGTGAAATGCTCGCGTTTGAACGCAACGGAAACTCGAATCGAGTGCCCCAACTTTTTACACATGCGAGCGAAACAAAGATGTTTGATGATCTACTCCTGATAAAGATTTTCACACATTCTTCGTGCCAGTTGCTAACAAAATCGGTATTGTTCAAGCATTCATTGAGTGAAGATGGCCATATTTTTGCTTTACTCCGACTTCCCGTTTAAAATGATGCGCATGGAACTTGGTGAAACATGTTTGCCCAGATAAGCTCAGAATTGTAATATTCGTTACTGACAAAAGCCTTTTATAATGGACTGCCATGTTTACATGCCCGCTTATAAAGTCGAGATCGACGGTGTGATCCCCGATTCGAGCTTGTCGTTTGAAGTAGGCTGTTTCAAGGAATTATGTCAACGATAAAATTTATATTTTTTGGTGGGTAGGCGGGTGACCCTAATAAATTGTCTGCTCACTGCTCAGTAAACCATTCTCCTGAACAATTCTCCGTTCATCACCTTGAAATACCTAGCTTCAACAGATTTACCAAAGTGCTCCGAAAAAATGCGCAGTCCGTTAGATTCAAATACCTAACTTCGAGTACTATTCCAAACAAATCGGCAGGGAACTTATATTTATAGCGTCCCTATACTTTAGTATGCAGTTGGTGCTCTATAAAGATGACTAGCCAGAAATATGCTTAAACATTTCAGTTTTTCGCGTCTCTAGTTGGAATGAAGCGGGCATCGGGCGGCTACTTTCGACCAGAGCTGTGGCATCACCAGCGAGCTGGGAAGCGGCTTTGTAGTGCTTGCTAGGATGCGTCAACGCGTGAATGGTTGGACTCCGATCAACGCAAGGATGTGTAAGTTGATGATCAAAGGCCGTTTCTTCAACTACAGCATCATCAACGTACACTGCCCACGCGATGGGAGACCCGACGACGAGAAGGAAGCGTTCTATGCGAAGCTGGAGGAGGTGTACGACAGCTGTTCGCAACGGGACGTGAAAATCGTCATCGGTGATATGAACGCTCAGGTAGGAAGGGAGGTAATGTTTAGACCGGTAATCGGGCCAAACAGCTTGCATGCGGTATCGAATGACAACGGCCAACGATGCGTGAACTTTGCAGCCTCCTGTGGCATGGTAGTCCGAAGTACCTTCTTTCCCCGAAAAGATATCCATAAAGCGACCTGGAGATGACCTGACCAATGCACCGAAAACCAAATCGATCACGTTCTAGTCGACGGGCGATTCTTCTCTAATATCACCAACGTTCGTATCTACCGCAGTGCGAATATAGATTCGGACCATTACCTAATTGTAGTATGCATGCGCTCAAAACTCTCGACGGTGTACAACACTCGCCGTAGTCGGACACCAATGCCCAACATCGCGCAACTTCGGGACGCCTTCCCAGCGGCTGGAAGCAGCACTACCCACGGAAGAACAGCTGGGTGCAGCTACTCTTGAAGATGGCTGGAGGGATATCCGTTCCGCCATAAGAAGTACTGCTATAGCGGCACTAGGTGCAGCGATTCCGAATCTAGGAAACGACTGGTTCGATTTCGAATGTAAGCAGTTAATAGAGGAGAAGAATGTAGCACGGAAGAGGATGCTGCAGCACAGAACGAGACAGAAGGTGGAGCGCTACAAACAAGCACGGAACAGGCAAACCTCGGTCCTCCGGAGAAAGAAGCGCCAACAGGAGGAACGAGATCGCAAAGCGATGGAACAACTGTACCGCGTTAACGACACACGGAAGTTCTACGAGAAGCTGAACAGTTCGCACAAAGGCTACGTTCCGCAAGCCGATATTTGCAGGGACCTTCTTACGAACGAGTGTGAGGTGATCGAGAGGTGGAAGCAGTACTATGACGAGCACATCAACGGTGAAGCAGTAGAGGACGAGGCGGTATGGCAACGGATCTTAGAGCACGCGTAGAAGACGATAGGCTGCCGACCCCTGATCTCCAAGAAGTCAAGGAGGAGATCAGTCGGCTGAAAAACAATAAAGCTGCCGGTGTAGATCAAGTAGCCAGCGAGCTATTAAAATACGGTGGTGAAACACTGGCTAGAGCACTGCACTTGGTAATCGCCAAAATTAGGGAGGAGGAGATTCTTCCGGAGGAGTGGATGGAGGGTGTCGTTTGCCCAGTCTACAAAAAGGGTGACAAGTTGGGTTGCTGCAACTACCGCGCGATCACACTACTTAGCGTCGCCTACAAGGTCCTCTCCCAAATTCTTTGCCGCCGATTGTCATCATTTGCGAGGGAGTTTGTCGGGCACTACCAAACGGGATTCATGGGTTCCCGCGTCACCACTAATCAAATATTCGCGATTCGGCAGATTCTGCAGAAGTGCCGCGAATACAACGTGCCCACACATCATTTGTTCATCGATTTCAAATCGGCATATGATGCAATCGATCGAGATCAGCTATGGCAGATAGTGCACGAGTACGGTTTTCCAGATAAGCTAACACGATTAGTCAAAGCGTCGATGGATCGGCTGATGTGAGTTGCTCGAGTATCAGGGACACTCTCGAGTCCCTTTGAATCTCGAAGAGGGTTACGGCATGGTGTTAGTCTATCGTGCCTGCTGTTCAAAGTTGCGTTAGAAGGTGTAATAAGTAGAGCGGGGATAGACGCGAGTGGCACGATCTTCAGGAAGTCCGTCCAGCTTCTTGGCTGCGCCGACGACATTGACATAATGGCACAGAACTTTGAAGCAATGTTGGAAACGTACATCAGACTGAAGGCTGGACTTGCCATGAACGTTTCGAAAACAAAATACACGAGAGGAAGAGGTTCTAGAGACTACAATGTGAACCCTCCCATCCCCAGTTCGGATTGAGGGTGACGAAATCGAGATGGTCGACGAATTCGTGTATTTGGGCTCACTGGTAACCGCCGACAATGATACCTGCAGAGAAATTCAGAGACGGATCTTGGCGGGAAATCAAGCCTACTTTGGATTCCGGAGGACGCTCTTGTCGAACAAAATTCGCCGCCGCACGAAGTTGATTATCTACAAGACCTTGATTAAACCGCTGATTCTCTACGGCCACGAGACCTGGACTATGCTCGTGGAGGACCAACGCGCCCTTGGAGTTTTCGAACGAAACTTATGGTGGCGTTCAGATGGAAAACGGAACGTGCCGCAGGCGAATGAACCATGAGTTGCATCAGCTGTTGGAAGAACCATCCATCGCGCATACTGCAAAAATAGGACGTTTGCGGTGGGCTAGACACGTCGTAAGAGTGTCGGACGACGACCCGGTGAAGATGGTTCTTGAGGGCGACCCTACAGGAACAAGAAGCGAGCACGGTGGATCGACCAGATGGAGGACGACCTGCGGACCCTTCGAAGACTGCGAGGCTGGTGACAAGCAGCAATGGACCGAGTGGAGTGGAGACGGCTTTGAATACAGGTAGGGTAGATAAGTTGAGGTGAATTAGTTCACTTAAACGAAATTATTGCAAAAAAAAAACTTCATTACGCACATGATTCAACGATTTTTTTTTATGTTATCGAACTAACAAATCATCAAATATCTAAGATCACAACACATGTATACAACTAAACATCTAACAGTTATCTTGGGCACATACAATCTAGTGATATGCAGTTGCATCATACAACAAAGCGAGCCTTTCCGAACGCACTACGGTGCGTGAAACGTGTTATTTGCTCGCTACAGGCTAGAATGGTTGTTAACTGTCTTTTTTCTTTCTTCTTACTCTTCTAACTACGAATTATATCTCACTGGGCAGCTCTGGTAATTTGTCAGTACGTCAACCTTTCAAACCGCAGTTCCATTTACATAGTCGTAGTGCTGCAGCGGAGCAGGAATTTTACTAGGACTGTTAAGAAATAGCTGCGAGTGAGATTTACGACGTTCGCTTTCGATTTTGTCGAGATCGAAAACGGGTGAGATCTTTCCGGTGAACGGTGACACTTTTGTGGGAGCTCCATAGTGGAACCCCGCTATCGATGGGTGCTGAAAGCGTACGTATTGAGGGTGATGAGTAGTCAGATCGCCATAGCTCCGATGAATTTGCACAGGCGACCGAACGGAGTAATCTACGTAGGACGGAGAGGATGGTACATGAAGATACTTTTGCTGCATACTGATAAAATCGGTGGTTGATTTGGGAATTATCTTTGGCCATTTGGATCCATTGTGGTACGGGGAGCTAGTGTCAATATTGTTTTGGGAAGAGTTTTGTCTGAAATAAAAAGAGATATAGTTAAATTATGTTCTGATTGACTCAGACACCGACAACAGAAGATACCTAACAGGTTCCAATATTCCACTAGCCGATATTCGACGATTCCAGGTGGTCTGATCGGATAAATCGTCCAGGCTGTTGAATCCGCCACGATCGCTATCGAACTCATTCTCCGCGAATAGGTTGTGATTCTTTTTCATGAAATTCCTTGGCAAAGTTTGTCTCATTTCATAGTTATTCCGCAATAATCCATCGTGGGACCTGTGCATCGCATGCGCTTGGTCCAGCGAATTGTCCGATTTAATTCTCTGTCGTCGTTCGAAAAAATCCGACCTTCCACTACCCTCCATCATCGAATTGCGTCGCCTACGCTTGAACTTATCATCATCACTATTGTTCCCTTCAATCACGAACACGTTTTGAAATCCATCCCCATTCTTCCCATCCTCCTCAATGTAGTAGATATTTTTCGGTTTCGGTCGTGGACCAACTTTCTTGCAAAACTCGTTGAACAGCTTTTCCTTGGATAACTCTTTCGTGAAATATTGTTTTGAGATTCCGCAAATTTTCTTCAAATTTTCCTCACTATGTCCTTCTTCATCGTCGCTCTTCTGCTCATCCGCTAACATAATATCGGTACAGGTCGAGACACTTCTTGTGAGTTTTCCGCTCCCGGCCATGATCTCAATCTTGGAAGGGGCCGAAATGTCCACAGGCTTCCCCGCCGATGGAGGTGAAGTGGCAGTTGCGGTGCTCTTCATTATCGGCGCCGGTTCCGTGTACAGTTCGTTCAAACTTTTGATCAAGTTTTGTCGCGCACGGTACCGATGCACGGCACAGTCGTCATTCGCATCGAAGTAGTATCGTGGCCGCAACCCGTCGTACAGAGAAACCGGGGCGAGTGGGTCCGTCTTTGGTGTAGTGTTGTAAAAATTACCACTCAAGTTCTGATAGGTCGGGTATGTCTGCGAGCGATTGAACTCCCGCTGGTGCAGGTTGGAGTAGATGAGAACGTTAAGGATTCCCGACAATTCCGTTATGACGAATCCGAACACGTACAGCAGAAAGCTCTGGCCGTAACGGAAGATGAATAGTGGCGCCTGCAGGGATGAACGAGGGCGTAGTTTAGAGCCGATTTCGGCCTTTAAGATTGAGATGAACATTATTAATCCGATCAGCATGACGAGACCTGGCGAGAGAGATATGCGTACTGAAAACTAATTTCTTAATTTGATATTGTTAGTATTATAATCAGGTTTACTTTGAAAATACAATATATAAGTCATCTATGGTCAAGTTTTCATGTTCAACTACAGCTTCTTACATTTATTTATTTATAGTAAAGAGCGCACAGCTCTGTCTAGACTATACGTACCAATTGTACTAAATTACATGATTTGTGTAAGTTAAATTAGCATACATTTCATATAAGCTTCACAAAGTATATAATTTCAAAAATAATACAAACGTATAAACTAATTCTCTTGAGGAATTCAAATAATTGTTTGTTTTCATATAATTGGAGCTTGACAAAATATTTCCATGTATAGGGGAACATGGGGAGACTTGACCAAGCGCAAAATTCTATTTTCGGCTATGGCGTCTTCTATTCGATTCTTAACTTTTTTTCAAAAATATTTTTATACTTGTTTCGATCCCTTAAGGTAATTTTGAAAGTTTGGAGTAAAAAATCCTTTCCTTGCAGAAAATATTACGTGAATAATAAATTTGCATTAAATGATGTAATTTTTTATCAAACTTTATATGGACATATCTACTCGACTACTAATTACTATTAAATGACTAATATACCATCTTAATCCTTGTGAAGCAGTGAAATGATTTTACATAAACTGGAACATTGGAATAGTTATTACTAGAATTCGCATGAAATTGAACGCAATAACTAATGTTGGGGAGACTTGACCAAGTGGCGATCAGCTGAAGAAAGATACAAAATTTCTAATATTTATTATGCTTTGGTATCTACTGTTAATGTTAATCACGCCGTAAAAAGAATTCCACCCCAAACATAAGTCTTTATATTTTAAAATTTGTATGCAAAGTTAGCAATAGTAGGACTGATTTCGTGACGTGTGAACATGCAATGCAAGCAGTACAGTTAATCCTTAAAAAGAAATGCATTTAAAAAAATCAAAATTTATCAAATGCAACTCTTTTATATTTTTTACTGCTACCTAAGGATCTCGACAATAGGGGAAAAAATAATTACAGTATGTTTTATGTCATTATTTTTTGTTATGATTTTTCAAAATTCTCTTGGTCAAGTCTCCCCACGCCTTGGTCAAGTCTCCCCGCAATGGGGAGACTTGACCAGAAAAAACGATCACAGAAAAACTTTTGTAACTTTTCAAAAATTAAATTAAAAATTTTGCAAAAAATCGTGAAGACGCGCAATAACTTTGCGCATTATATCTGAATGATTTTTGGGGGATTGAAGGCTTTTTTAGAGATTTATGCGGTTTTAGCTGAAAACCTGGTCAAGTCTCCCCATGTTCCCCTATTGTATTATTCGAAAATTTGATACAATCATACTAAGCTGATCAACTGTGGGCTAGGAAAAATACGTAGACATTTCATCTCAAATTTAAAACACAAAAGTTGATTTCTTCTTCTTTGTTTAATATTTCTCTTGTTTACTATATTGTACTACAGGCAATGTGATTTTTAACAATGAATGGGGCTGGCATAGCGTAATTGGTAAATCGATTGGTTCGACTCCCGGGTTAGTTTTTTCAAAAGAGATTTTTCTACCCCGAAAAAAGAGGCAAATGACTCTAATGTTAAAATATCTATAATCGAAATATTTTCAGAATACTATGTAAGTGATGGAGCACAAAAACTATAAATCAGAATTCCTGTGTTAGTGTTCTGATCGGGTTCCTTCATGTACATTTGTTATTTAATTAGCAGTGCGTATTTATCGAACCAAACAATATTTAGTTTACCATCAAAATCGACCATTCCGAGAGGTCGTTTGATTCTTCGCTTATGCTTTTAAAAAATCCAGAAAATTTGTCTTCTCTTTAACATTGTTCATGTCCAGTTTTCAATGAACTGAATTTTTCTTGCCATGCAGAAAGGTTCTTAGAAATTATATGGGTTTCTGTAGAAAATTAGATACTCCGATCGACATGAACTTACGAAATTATAACAGACTTATTTTGCTTAGAACATTGGATTCAAAATGATTAGGTTTCGAATTTAAATATCTGCGACCATTCAATCCCATTCAACTATGAAATTTGATTAGGATCTAAATGCAGAGACCAAAGACCTGTAACGTATGCCGGTTTTTGTCAAATTTGAATCTTGGAATAAAGAGGATATATTCTATACTTCAAATTGCCGTACGTACGTATTAGCATCACTTAGACCCCAAGTCCGAAAAACCATAAGTGAGCAAGTAGAAGCAAGCACAGAATCTCTGGTTTAATGGTAAAAAACTGCATGCGACTTGCTATGGTGCATGGAAATCCATTTTCGTAGCGGGCCTGTATCTTGGGGGCATTAATTTCTCCAATGTTGCAAATGTTCTTCACCAAACTAGCTCATTCGTTCATCCTCAATGCAATATTCGTTGTGTTATTCACCCATGCCTCGAATAACACTACCCCGTTCACCGAAAATGAATAATACAAACAAACAAAAATACGAATCTGATGTCTGCTCTTCTCTCAATGTCGTATATACAGGTCTGGCGAAGATGGTACTTTGGTATTCGTAAGATGAATCTTACATGAGTGGTGTGAGTGATCACAGTATAAATCGACTTGCTTTCGTCATAGCGGTCGTTCCGCTCCCATTGAATCGTGTGACCGCTATGACGTCGACCCGTTCTGCTTCTGGATTGTTTACATATTTTTGGTTGCCAACACTAGCAAACCGTGTGTTCTGCCACACCTATATATACCTCATTGCTCTTCTCTGCGAGTTCGCATCTTTGTTAGTTGAATTTAGCCATTCATGCGTTGTTAATCTTCAAGCATCATTTGGATCGGTGCACGAATGGCTTAGGTGATAACTAACCACTAACCATTCTTCGCTTAGGATTCTTCGTTCTTCATTCCCATGCGCCATTAAAAAACAAATTTCTTGTTCATTGCTGGAAGGATCGGTTTCTTGACCGAAGTTGCACAGAAATGCTTGCTAGATATGTTCGAAATTGGATGACTTTTGCTATGAAGAACAATAAGCATTAGTAGTACATAATGATTGCTTGCTGATGTTTTTGGTTAATGATCAGAGTCAAAACGGGAATCTGTGTCAGCAAAGCAGAACAAATCAATTACTTTTGTAAATCTTCGGATGTCTCGCGGGCGAAAATCAAATCAACTCCATCTTTCCTATTATAAATCCACTAGACTATTAGTATGTCAGTGAATCATAATGGTCAAGGTAATCGAAAAAAATTTCTATGTCCATAAAAGTGTAATCCAGATCATTCGCAAGCTTTTGACAATTCAATGCATTCCGATTTAAACCAAGCTTAGCCGAATCGTCGTCAGATTAAATTAGTAACCCGAACCAGTATAATATTATACAATGGCGCAGAAAGCAAATGCAGCGAAGACCCAATTTTATCAGCCCCCGATTTTATCAGCTTTTTGACCCGATTTTATCAGCTTCATATGAAAATTGATAGTTGGTAGTTTGATGGGCTCTAGCAGACGAACCAAGTTGAATTCGAGTAAATCCTTTCTTGAGCATATTTTTCCGAAATATGCAAAAAAAATATTTTGCACTGTTAGACCCCCTTAAGTGAAGTTTAAGCTAAATAATCAGGAAAGGTTATGAGGCTATATCTAGGGACCAAAGACGAATATTTTAAGAGCATTGGTTTTTAAAAAAGATAGAAAAATATATGTCCCGATTTTATCAATGTCTCCGTTTTATCAGCCTAAAATTCACCAAGGGGCTGATAAAAACGGGTCTTTATTGTATAGCAAAAATTAAACTTTTTACCAAAACAACCAGTTAATCTTATACCCTAGTAACATGTGAGGTTTTATCATACTTTTAAAGCCACTCATAATGTTTAGATTGCACTTTTAGGATGCTATAAAAGTTTAATTTTTACTTGGGATAATAAGTATTTGTACCCTGAAAGATTATTCTTTAGCTTAAACAGTAGCTAATATGGTTTTAATTTCAGCAGAATCTAGTATATTATAACATCATTACAGAAAAAATGCTGAATAAATATTTCTCATTTGACAAGTCATCAAAAAATAATGTTTTGGGTATATTCTATTAATACAGTTGTTAGATACATTATTATTATTTGACAAGATTTATCTCCAGAAACATTAAAAAAAATTAGAGCCCATGACACCAACCACTAAACTATTTTCATTTGAAAGTTATGAAAACTTTTTCAAATGTTTTCTTCGATTCAAGCATCTGAAAGTTAAAACTGATTCTGCCATGAGACTTTTTAGAAAAAAATGACCCGAAAATGTCAAAACAATTCTTTTACAATATTTATTCAAAAATATATGTAAAAAGTGTTCATAATTTCTTCACGGAAGAAACTAGAGTCTAGGGGAATAGGAGAGACATATCAATCCTCTAGGCAACGTTTTTGAAGGAAAACCGTTCTTTTTAAACTTCAAAACTTCTTTTGTTGAGAACGCCTATATAATTTGAGAACGTTAAAAAATATCAATATTTTCCAATATCGCTCAAGTGTACTACAAGTTATGACCTACTATAAAGATGAAGCAGAAATAACCTTTATTTGTCCTAATCAGTGCTACTGGGATACTAAGCAGAAATATTTTTAATGAAGAAGTGTTCATAACGGCTTCATGAATAAATGCAAAATGTCCGGCGTGAAAACGCGTCCCGAGAATGTGTTTTTTAGTCGAGTAATTTTGATCAGAAATGTGTTGATTATCATGAAGCTTGAGTTAATAAGTTTGATCAAGTTGTTTATTTCATGTGGGTGAATCTTAGATTAACGATTAATTGGAGCTTGATATTGTAACCGAACGTTACAGGAATCAAACGACATTTTTATTGCTATTTATGATGAATCGAGAGAACATTCAATGTGCTTAATTTATACCCAAAAAATATACAAAACAAGTACACCGTAGAGGAGAGTAAGGACACTTGATCCTTGGGGATATTTGATTCCCTGGCCATATCTCATAATCTATACATCAAAAGTTACCACCATTTCAAAAACAATCTAATGTATAACATTTGGTTTGGAAAAATTGTACAATATTTTAGAAAATATGTGTTGATATCTATCTCGAAGATCTTTTTACAAATTTTTAAGCGGTTGTATGAGATCGGCCAACTAATTGTATATGAATATTTTCAAGTACGATTACTTTCTAAGGGCTTTTGTCTAGAAAAAACATTTTTAGAATAAAGAGTTTCACAACACATACAAAAAATAAATTTTGTTCACCTTATACAATAGGTATCTTTGATCCCTGTAACACTGGGTACACTTGATCCCTATCATTAGCGCTTTCAAACATTTTCGAAATGTACAGAAATAGAAAAACATCATTTTCATAAAGTGCCTGGCACTATTAATTAATCTAAAATGTTTTTTCCGTGAGCAAATTACGGTATAAGGTATTGAAGGTTGGAAAATCCAGCTAAACAGCACTGACTTACCGCAAATACTTGCCTTGACTTTCTACTGTGATTAAAATTTGTTGTGCATCTAAAAAGGTAGTCTAATTAATTAATTTGTCAAGACAGGTGATTGGCTGAATATCAGTGGGTATTAGTCATAGTGTGCTTTGTTTCTTTAGCCCTCGTAGGCAGGGGAACAAGTTACCACACGTTTTTACAAAAACCTCTTTTTGACATGATTTCCAAAATTGTTCATATTACTGACAGTGCATAGTATTCGGATTTACATATTATTCATAGCTCTTACAATTCAAATTGACTACAAAATGGCGAATTTTGCAATTTAAATTTTTATTTCATTGAAAAGTTATGAAAAAAAAAACAAAAGTGGGATCAAGTGTACCCACTCTCCCCTACATATCAAATACACAAAACAACACCGGTGGGACTTGCTGCAAAAAAGGGCCCGATTGGAAAAGGGATCGTCAGTGGCCATACCCAGGTCAATTCCTCGGGAACTGGGCAAGATCCGCCATCTGAAATTCGCTATCGTCCACTTTAATACAGGCGAGCGAGTGCGTAGGACGTGTCTGAAGTTTTGAGAGTTTTATAAAATATAAAGGTGAAGTGAAAGTGCACCAGCCATTCAGGTAACTACATTGAGAGGCTATCTTGGTGCCTAATTAAACCATCGAGCTACCTCGCTCCAATAAAGGAATTATTCTTCACTTCACCACAGGACCTTTTGATACCTTTTAGTACTTACCATAATTTGGCATTCCTGGTAGTCGCGAACTTCCAGAGACACCGCGCACACGCATCGGCCTAGGTGACTTGACGGTCACCTACGTCTAATCGTAAAAGACCATTCTGAAGTCCTCTGGTCGCCAACGAAAACAAGGGACAAAGACTCTCGGACAAAGGCCCTAAACACCAAGGAGAGCAACCCTTTTCGGTCTGGCAAAAGTCGGTCTCGTCCGTCGCCAACGAAGGGAGCACCTGTTGGACACCTCGCCCAGAACGCCTTTCTGGGACCGCCATTTTGTTCACCACCCCAGCACCCCAGCATACACCCTAGGAACCACCCATCGCCATCTTGCAAGGAAGTTCATCGTGGCAACAGCATTTTCAAACCGAAACATACAGTACGGTACGTACCGTAAACCGGGATGACTTTGATCATCGGGGTGACTTTGATCACTCGAAACTTTTTTCGTAGATCGCTTATTAAACCAGAATAGTCTACCGAAACATTTTAATTTAAAATGATTTTTACTCTAAACTTATAAAATACTGATTTGTTATACTTTTTGAGTATATTATTCAGTTTTTGGGTACAAAAACTACAAAAAACCGAAATTTGACTTTACCTTATTTTTACGAAACTTCGTAAAGTGTCTATTTTTTATAAAACAAATAAATCTCAGATTTGAGCAAGAGTAATAAATTACAAGCGAGTTTTTATTTTCCTTTAGAGTGGGATGTGCCAAATATATTTTAAAGAGTTTGCTTATTTTAAACACAATTTTTTGTGAAACTAGTCGGCAATTATTTCAAACTAAAATTCGCAATATTTTTTATTGTTTAATAGTCCAACGTGTTAAAATGGATGAAACTTTTTGTACATTGATAAAGCACTGAAATAAAACAATTTTAGCAGTTTTAAAGGTTTTCAAAATCTTTTATTCTAGTTGGACACAAATTATACGAATTTTAATTACTCGAATTTTACAGTATATTGAAATACTTTGTAGAATACTAATTAACATCTATTTAACAATGAGTATCTTTCCAGAATTAGTTTATACAAACATTTGAATGAAAAACATTGACATCAATAACTTAATGTGAGTGAACATGCAGGTTATCAAAGTCACCCCGGAATACAAAAACGAACTTCAATTTGAAATCATTTTTGGAAAAATAGTTGGAAGCGGAGAATTTTAGGTAAAACTATCCAATCCTGTTCTCCATACATCAGTACATGGTTTAAAAATGTTAAACTTGAAAAAAATGTGTTGCGTCTAAAAATATGTAATGAGTACTTCGAAAAGTGATCAATGTCACCCCGGTTTACGGTACCAGTGAACCCACCAGTGATACCCAGAACACCACACGAACAGCTTACATTTAATTACACACGTTAAGAAAGTTGAGTGTTTTCGTATAGCACAAGATCCGCGAAATCCCTCCAGTTTGCCCAGTAGCGCGCCGACCCTGCGACTAAGTCCGAGTCATGTGCTGCTGAAGCTTGTCGGGTGAACTTTAAGTTACAGTATTTCTAATATATTTAAATGTACGTAATTTTTTTGGCTCCGACAATAGAGTAGGGGAGCATGGGGAGGCTTGACCAAGCGTAAGACTCTACAATTGGCTATATCGTATTCCCTAAATTTAAAAAAATCCTTTTATACTTGTTTCGATCCCTTAAGGTACTTATAAAAGTTTGAAATGGAAAGTCTTTCTATCATAGAAAATATTCTGTAATTAATAAATTTGCGCTGAATGATGTATTTTTTTAATCAAACTTTGTGTATTTATTTGAGTTATTTTTTATAGAACTCATATCATGTTATTACTTATGAAGTAATGAAATGATTCACATGGATTTACATGTAATATATAAAAGAAGATCCTTTTTGATTGCTCACAAATATATCAGATATGTTTTCGTGCCTCTGAGGCAGGTGGCAAACATATTGCCACCAATGTTTTTAGGCTTTGCGGGTAGTGGCAACTATATTGCCACCAACAATTTATATTGATTCTGATTAATTAATTTGGTTACCGATGAATAATACTCGTACTGTTCTTATTCATACGACACTTCTAGGTTAATATTTGTCAGTATGAGAAAATATCCTTTAACGTTTCCATGTACTTCTACGAAAATGAAAAATAAAATAAAATGGGAAAATGTACTTTTGCATATAAAATATTTAAAATAATCCATAAAGAATTGTAAAACGATCCATAAAAAAGTTGTCAATGTTCCATAAAACAAAACTGAAAATCCATAAAACTGTGTGAATGATCCATAAAAAAGGGTGATTTGATCCATAGATTATGTAAAATTGAACCATAAATTGGTCTCAAAAGAGCACTAAAATAGTAATAAAAGAGCAATTAAAATGAACCAATGCCCCATAAAAATATTGGAAATGTTCCATAAAATGATACATTTTGCGCCATAAATTAACTGACATTGATCCATAGAATATTAACAATGTACATTAAAACACGTCGATATGTTCCATAATATCGACAAAAGTGTTCCACGGTATTACAAAATGGAGCAATAAAATGTCAGAAAAAGTTCCATAAATTTGATGAAAATGTTTGCTAAATAATTTTTCTTGGTCCATAGAAGATGTAAAAATGAACATTAGAAATGATTCATATATCGAACGAAATTATGGTTCATGGATATTTACAAAACGATCCATAAGAAAAGAAAATGTAAAACGACCCATTAATATGTGCTTATGCATTAGAAAAAATAAATTTAATGAATTCATGCGAAATTTTATGGTAAACTTAAAAAATAAGTTGTGCTTAATAATTCTCATAACAGTGACAGTGTTTTAACAAGTGAGCTTATACTGGGAGCTAGTGTGATGCGGCTTGGCCGCATATCCGAGGCCAAGGATCCGAAGCGGCGCAAAGCCGCTGAGGATCCGTTGGACGAGGCATTGATTAACCCGTAGCTGGAATTGCAGGCAAACCTGTGGTCCTCTCGTTTGCCCGGTTTACTTAAACATAGGGGCTATAGCTAGTTAAAAGCCGACTGAGCGGCAGCGAAGTCGGACAGTGCACAAGAAAGCGATGTGGCGTAGCCACATTAGTCAGTGTTCGTGTATAAAGTGTCCGTTTTCGCTTCAGATAGTTATTCAGATAGTATTTGCGACTCATGCCAGCCTGTATAGGTGGTCTAATAACACTCAGCGCTCTAATATCATAAATACCCTGACGTTTAAAGAGTTGCCATAATGATTTCAGGTTAGCTAAGGTCAGTTAGCTGACTAGTTGGGTACGGAAGCTGAAGTTTAACTATAATGTATGCATTGTTTGTTGTAGTTTGACATTACAACCAAATGTAATAAACTTTATTATTAGTTCGAATAGCAAAAATTTCGCATGAATTCATTAAATTTAATTTTTCTGGGGCATAAGCACATATTAATGGATCGTTTAACATTTTATTTTCTTATGGATCGTTTTGTAAATATCCATGAACCATAATTTAACGTTCGATATATGAATCATTTCTAATGTTCATTTTTACATCTTCTATGGACCAAGAAAAATTATTTAGCAAACATTTTCATCAAATTTATGGAACTTTTTCTGACATTTTATTGCTCCATTTTGTAATACCGTGGAACACTTTTGTCGATATTATGGAACATATCGACGTGTTTTAATGTACATTGTTAATATTCTATGGATCAATGTCAGTTAATTTATGGCGCAAAATGTATCATTTTATGGAACATTTCCAATATTTTTATGGGGCATTGGTTCATTTTAATTGCTCTTTTATTACTATTTTAGTGCTCTTTTGCGATTATTTTATGGTTCAATTTTACATAATCTATGGATCAAATCACCTTTTTTTATGGATCATTCACACTTTTTTATGGATTTTCAGTTTTGTTTTATGGAACATGGACAACTTTTTTATGGATCGTTTTTCAATTTTTTATGGATCATTTTTGTTGTTTTGGCGGCGCAAACTTAGGGCTGCCAAATAAAATTAGTCATTTTATAAATTTCACTAGACATTTCTTTGCATTGAGAAATCAGCAGATACTAATTAATATTGTCATAATGATCGCAGTGGCAGATGCCAAATTGAACACTTTGTGCAATCCACTTTTTCAAAAATCCATACGAAATTTTAAATATCGCAAAATCTTATCGATGAGAATGCCCTTAACAGGGCAAATTTTTGTATATCATTAATACATAATGGACGTTCACGAATCTGATACGGACAATTATGCATAACGATGTATTATTAGCAGAGTCAAAAACAGTATGTACATTAGACTGGTTCAATTTTTGGCTTTTAGCTCCACCAAGCTCTACTGATTCCTTTTATGGCCCTTAGTAATTGTGCAAATTTTAGTACCAATCGGTTGCGTCTACGGACCCTCCAAAATTTTTAAAGTTTATATGGAAATTAGTATGGAAAATCGGTTAAAATTGAAAATAAATTCTTAAAACATCACCTCATCAATCAATTCATGAGAACACTATATATTTCTAAAGGTATTCTTCTACTGAACACATTCGAGGAACATTTTAAATTTGTGAAAATTCGCTGAGAAAAGTTATTAACTAAAGAAGCAGCATGACATCGAAACAAGTGGATTTTATTATTAATCATAGCAACCCTGATTCAATAGCTGCATCTGCCATACGGAAGCGGTTGGTGGTAAGCCTAGTTTACACTTGTATAACGATGGAGCTATTAAGCAACACATAATTACATGCAAACATCTTTTTTCTGTAAATCACTACCAGCGAGTGGGAGATAGGATGGTTAACACATACACACACAAACGACTCAAATTATTATTGTATGAAGGACCAAAAAGGGTTGAATCCGTAGGCAGAAGTACTTATGCGCACCCCCCCAGAGATAAAGATTTTACTTCCAGTAATAACATTCAGTCGTTTAAGTAGCGTCATTTGCAATACTCATTAAGGCACTACCTGATGGTTTGTGTCCGGAGAGCGCGTTTCAGATATGTATATGAGCGAACAAAAATAAAAGTCGCTAGGACAGAACGTGCAAACCCGTTTCAAATATATTATAAAATACAAATCGGAAATTAACTTCAAGCGTAAAAATTTGACAGAGATCCTTCAACATAAGAATCGCTTAAAAAGTTCCCATCCGTGAAACTCGGCAAGGTTGAACCACTAGTATAAAAACCGATTGAAATTAAATAAATCGTGCGCAGAAGCATCCGAAAATCTTGTTGTTCTAGATTAAAAGTCGACTAAACGAAACTACTTGGTAAGATCGGATATATTTTTTGGCGATTTTTATACTGAAGATTTTGTTACAAAGGAGTGTCCCAGTCCAATTTTTATGCTTGAAGTTTATATCCGGTTTTTATATTTTAAAATATTTGAAGTGGGTATTATGTTTTTTTTGCGACTTTTATTTTCGGTTGGCCATATAAAGGTACCAAAAATTCCCCTCTCAAAAACATCTAAAATAGCTTCTTGTTTGCCTGTTCAAGCAGGCAAACTCCTCAACCATCGAATAAACAACCATCCGTTGCCAACGACAATTATCCGGTGGAGGCGCCTAGTTGAAAATTGCAATATTTCTACACTACGTGTAGTTGGTGCTACCCACATTATAAAGGTGGATGTAATCAGTCTAGTTTATACTGTCCATATTCGTAAGTCGGTCCCATGTTCTATAAAATTCCCTTTCTACATGGGACTGACTAGCGATTATAGACCGTATAGCACCGTGTAATAATGAAAACACCATTAAGTCGTTACTTGTTCGACATGAATGAGCAAAATAAAAGATAAAAAAAATAACGATTACTGCCGGAATTACCTGTGATTATAAATAGCACTCCGGATACGAAGTAACAGATTTTTCGTCCCGATGAACACATGGCCACCAGGAACAGTACGTAGCTGATCACCAGCACCACGCTGGAGGTGAAGAAAAAAGGTGATGAGTTGGTTACCGTATCTGAAAATTAGAATAGAAGTAAGAAACACTAAAGTGTCACTAATTTGATAGTGTTGTAGGAGTGAGAGAAAAAAAAGACCGAAGCAAGACACTATTGATGCGGAAAATCTATCTATCAGGCTGGAGAATCCCGTCACGATAACCTATTTACAAGAGCGGATACGTTTCCGCATTAACAGGTGCTGTGGGACACCATCTCACCTTAATGCTTAGCCCGTCGTGTGTAGTAAATGCAATTGTGTGGAAGAGAAGGTTGAATACAAGTACAACGACCGGTGCGGATCCTAATGACCCAAAATGCATGCTTCACTTACAATAGGATCAATTTTCGCTTTCCCTGTTATCGGTACCGGTTGAGAACCTCTGCTCCTCCTTTCAATTAACACACACACACGGTCATCGTAGAGTCCCTTTAATCCATCCGGGATCAGTCCACTGTTTCTCTTTCCGTATGGGAAAATGAGTGTGTACCAGTAACACGTGGGAAAATTCGAAAAAAAAATCTCGGACAATAAAGTACTCGTGACATCGAGCTAACACAATAACACCCGACAAACATCAAAGCCACAGACGGTTACAGGGTTGTGCGGCGGTGGAAAGAAGCACAACCAGCCAGTATAGAGCTGCTATAGACAGGCAATAGACTTTAATAATTGTATTACAACCGATGCCATCGTCCCGAACCCCCAAGAGCGGGGGCGCTGATATCATTGGTGAAGAACAATGTTATTGGACGATTTGTTCAATCGCTCTGCAGTTGTAGCTAACAAGTGACCGTCTCGAAAGATAATGTATCTATCTACTGACGTATAATCATGTTATGTGTGGATTTTTTTCACTCTCTCTGTAGAAAACTGGGTCAGTTAATTCCGACTGATTATATCGGTGGGTTTCTTAGTACTTACAGGGAATTGCGTTCGTCGAGTCGTGCGGATCTGGATTGTAGTCGTCCTGGGGGAAGTAGGCGATCATTGTGCACTGAAATTCGGATGCTGCCGTTCCCAGGGTGCTGCCACCTGCGAATTGAAAGAACGGTTTTTTTGTTTCGAATAAGTTCAGCGTGTTTTGAGTTTGCCAGACTGCACCTTCGCTACCGATCAGGTAAATGTACGTAAGAAACAAATAGATAATGCCAGCTGAATAAAAGAAACCAAATCTTCGAAATAAAAATAACTCCCATCGACGTCGGTCTAGTACCGTAAAAATTATCCTTGAGATCTTTTCAACCGAGTTTTTATTTTTCAGATTCATATCTCGACTAGGAGTGATTGCAGTCGAAGGAAAAAAAACTCGTCAACGGCGTGAACCATTGCGCCACTTCCGTCGGTAGTAATTTCCTTTTCTGATTATCGACATTCTCTATTGAATTGGCTACCGTTTCGATTTGTGGTTTACTGAGTGTCATAACGAGCCATATTTTATATAACGATAAAACAACTTCAATGCTTTTTTTCCTCTAGAACGAGCAACAGATTTTGTTCAGTTTAAATTTAACGTAAAACAGAAAAATAGTGCATGAAATATTCTCCGCTTAGCATTGCTATAAAATCCTAAAGTTATTCCAAAATCTAGGTTGAAAACTAAGCTTAATTTTTCATCTATACTTTTCTTCAAATGATCGGTTCGGTAGCAGTTGTAGTTTCAAACTGCACAATTTCACGTCGTTACATTGAGAAACGACTAAGGCAAAATCCAAGTTAGCTGTACTTACCAATCTTACTACATAGCATCCAGAGAGACGATTTGGTGTATTTGGTCAGATAAATTCCCTCATCCTTCTGGTTGTAGTTCATCGTTCCGTTGTAGTTGCCATTGGGGATTTTTTCCTCCGTTAGTAGCCATTGAGGTCCGGCTACAGCGGCAATGACTAGAGCGACAGAAAAACTGCGAAAATGGTTGAATTTATTAGTAGTTTGAATAACCTAGAATAAATCAAATAAAATAATTTTTGACATGTATTATTGGTCGTATGTCCTCTTGGGGGAAATATCATCGAACAGTGGTCGGTGGTCAATTGGTTGACTGATGGCGTCTTCTTCCATGTTGTTGTCAACAACATCTTTGCTGCGTCCCTCTCTTACAACCCTCTGATTTCCGTTCCGACAATGACACTTTTGAAGTAAAACTACATGATCTGGCATGACCTATCCCCTCCTACCTGACCATCCTATGCAAATCAGTCCAAGCCTTTACATATACTCAGAGCCGTAGCGAGCATTTGGCCCCCTGCTTATATTAATCTGCTTTATAAAATAAATCATGATAGGAGTATCATTCCCAGAGCTTAAAAGTTAGTTTGAAAGTCGAACTGAAAAAGAAAGCTAAAGCAGACAGCGAAAAGGCGCATAACTGAGACTCTACCAAAGGCGCCAGAAGACTACGCTACGGTCCTGTTAGTCGAGAATAAACAACGAACAAGACAAATTTCAACAAAAAGAGCGAAAATTATTGCACTCTTTCTACTCGTTTTCACGGAAAACGGGAACGTGGTCATGTGCGGTAAACTATCCATGTTGGCATATTTGTCCCGTTTTTTGTGGGATTTCTTATCTCTAGGGGACTGCAGGCCACCTTTTTAAAGCTGTAGCAAAGATCGTAGAGTAAGTTAGATCAATTATCATCGAGAAGATAACTCCATGCAGGGTTGTACCAATAGCTGTATACTTAAGAAAAACTTTTTATAAAAAATCGATGAATAGATCTATGGGCGATGTTAATAATTTAAACGAAATCTTTCAATTCTATTTCATAGAAAAAATATACTACTTAGTGTTGGGAAAAACTCAAAATATCAAAGTTCACAAGTGAACTTTTTCATTGGCGATATTGATACGAAAACAGTTGTCATAAAAAAATATCGCAGTCGAAAAGTTCGCTAGCGAACTTTTATATATGCGATGTTCGTAGCCTAGTATTCTGCACTGAAAACAATCTGGATGAGAGAAGTTCGTTCCTGAACTTTTCTACCTAAAATATCCTAAACAAAAATTCAGCTACCGAAATCATTCGAATGATATTTGCATAAGAGATTTTTTTTCTTCATGTTATTTACTGTCATACAATCAGGATTTGTTGCCTTCATGTTTATTTAGGAAATAAGTATCATGATTCTGATAGCAATTGCGTTTGACTACGTATGTGCGCCAGTAACAGTGCTGCTAGATGAATTCTGTCTTCTTTTGTCTTCCATAAAGCATTGCCTTCCACTTTGATTTCCTGAGCAATCGATTAATATTTTGTATAGGCAAGCTTATATATGGAAAGACACTTTTGTGTTATATGGTTTCCATTGTTTTGGAAAAAATGCGAATATAAGAAAGCAAAGTTTCGTTCGTTCAATGAGTACCGCGGGTCGTATGTGCAAATGATGTATGTCTATTTAATAATTTAATTCTGTCACATACTATTCATGCTCTAATGCTTATATAAAAATACCAAATCTTATCGCTTGGCAACGCTGGTAAAATATTTTAAAAAACCTACTTCTTTTTTTTAATAAACATCGCATTTCATCGCATACCACGTAGCTTTCGACAAACGATCATACGTATTCCGGTGGAAAGTATCAAAAATCGAAACATATCATAGTGAGTTATATATTAAAAACTGATAAACATTTAAAAGTAATGGAGGGGAAAAATACGCAAAAATCTAAAATAGAAAAGGCTGTGCGAATGGAAAATGAGAACTTCGTATGCAATGTCAGTGATATGTGCGACTACATGCAGAAAGGAAAATTAAATCACGGAAACTTTTTTAGACATATCAGAACAAAACATCCTGCCAAGCTAGGTATGCTTCAGTTGTCTCTTCCTGCACCCAAACGCGCTATATCTTCCTCTGACAATGAACTTCCACCGCCGAAAAAATCCAAAAGCAAAGTCATAGTCGAAACCGATCGAGCAGCAGTAATACTCGCTACTATGCAACTTGCAACCGCTAATGCATTACCGTTGAGTTTTCCTGAGTGGATAGGATTCCAAACACTCGTGAAACCTCTTTGGGATGTTGTAGGCTAACCGATAAACAGAAAAAAGTTATCGGATCTTTTAAGCCGAGGAGCATTGTGCGTACGAGAGATTATCGCTAAAGAGATGGAAGGTCGTATCGTAAACTTGAAAATAGATAGTGCTTCCCGGAGAAACCACCATTCCTTCGGCGTAAACGCACAGTTTTTCTTGGACGGTCGAGTTGTCTGCCGTTCTTTGGGTAATATTGCATTTCATGATTGTATGAATCATGCTACATTGTTGAGTTTTTTGTATCTTTCAGTAATAAAAAAAGACGGTTAGTCAAACTGCAGATAACCTGCAACAAACTTTGCAAGAAGAAGCGATGCGACAATATAGGATTGGCTCTGATCAATTGTTTACCATTGCACATGATAATGGAGCAAACATGGTTGCTTCGGTGAAACGGCTGCAAGCACATATGTCAGAGAACATGTGGACTCGGAACCATTCTTAAAAACAGTAATCGTTTGTTAGATTTCATGGCCATCGACGAGCCAATAGACGATGAGTTGGAGAACGAAAGTATTGTAGGGTTTGGCAGCGGGTCAGACACCGAGGAGTCCGACGACGAAACTTTCGAGAAGATAGAGCCTTAAGCGCGATTCAGACGATACATCAGCTTCCGTCAACGTCAACGGAACGTCACCGTTCCGTCAGGATAAGTTAAATACGTTTCTCTTGAGCCCGTTCACACGTCCCGTACGTCAAAACGTTCCGTGCCGTTGATGTTGTGTGTGAATGCCTCCATTTAACTGCATGTAACTTATCCTGACGGAACGGTGACGTTCCGTTGACGTTGACGGAAGCTGATGTATCGTATGAGTCGTCCTTTATGCGGTAGGAAGCACCAGATGCGCGGCTCATACTTGCCAGCTAGCAGTTTGGGATGTTCTGAAAAAATGCAGCAAAAGAATACATACCGTAAAGAAATTGGTGGAATCGACACGCCAGGGCAAGTATCGAGAGCAGTTCATTTCACACAAAGCGCACTTGGCTCCCATAGCAAACATTACACGTTGGAACTCGGTTTACATAATGCTCAAAACCCAATGCGATCAAAAATCATTCTATCTCTCTCTAGAAAATAGGTTCAGTGAAATAGGTAACACTTTTTCTAATTCTAAGGTTGTACATTCATAATATTATAATATTCTTTTGCTAGCATTTTCCAAACATTGGAAATTTGTTGATTTTACTGTGATGCCCTGCAACCCGTGTTTTTCCTTACAGTTAGTTTGCAGCGAAAACATGTGCCATTGTCGGATTTTTTTGTGAATGGTTGATTTGTCAAGCAAGATTGAATGCTATTCCAGAAAACAATCCAGCTCAAAACTCCTTATAACGATGGATACACGGCTTAAAATGCTTACTGACACAATTCAGTTCAAATGTTGCTTATATATGGATCCTCGGTTCAACTATCTTGGTTCGAATCGTCTATCTGTCTATGACAAGGATCAAGTTCAGGTAAAATATACATAGTCTATTAAAATACATATTATAAAAAAATATCCATTTTTATACTTATCTCCTAAATATGTGGAGCCGCTTGGATAGAATCGAAGGAAAAGAAATTAGTAGTCAGTCAGTACCTGTTCATGACGAATCTTGAAAACTATTTTGGCAAGGATACGTCACAGGAGAATTTACCCGAGCAACCAACTGAAACCCGTTTAGTTAAGCTCGTTAAAGAGCTTGAGTTTCAAAAAAAAGTTCCGATAACGATGCCACCATCTGAACATTATGTTCGAAATCTTCACTCTACCTTGTCCAGTCCTTCACCATCCACATCATCTAGCCCACAAACAACCTCAACTCTGAAACGTTTCGACGTACTTCAGTGCTGGATTGATCGGCAAACCAGACACCCAGAAATGTTTCGCCTTGCTGTTGTAATTTTGTCAGCACCTTCAACGCAAGTAACGGTAGAACGTGCCTTCGGCGCCTTGAAATTGATACTAACTGATCATCGGCCACGCCTGAACGACAAAAGTATTCAGGACTTAATCGTTTTGAAACTAAACCCCGATTTATTGACAAAAGTTGCCCAATCTCTCAATATAGAGGAAGAAAGTGATGCGTAATGTTAATTTGTGAAATTTAAATAATATTTTTACCAGTTATAATTTAGATTCAACTGATTTTGTTTTTTATTTTGTGCAAAACTACATTTGTCTTGTATTTTTGAATTTACCAATAAACTTATTCTGAAATTATTTATGCGCATTTGTTTTTGCTAATCGTCATTGCTTTTACTCTGAAAAAGTTACTATTCGTACTACAACCTTGTTAACCCATTATAACCCAAGAGTTTCAAAAAGTGAACCAAATGCAGTGATATCTTCAACTCCATCAAAAAATGTATCAAAGATTATGGGAAAAATAAACTCATCGCTTAAAATGGTTTTGAGAATGAAAATATCTCGTGCAAAAAATTTCATACCCTTAAATAAAAACAACAAATTTTAAGTTGTTTCACATGTTTCTACGGATTCTCTGATAGACAATACTTCTTTTACACCTGTGGAAACGTTTTGTCACATAATGGAATTATTAGCACGAATTCCAACAATAAAATTCAATTAAATGTATTGCCCACTTTTCAGCCGCCATTTGTCCCAACTATACACGGTTCAAAAACGTAAATAAAACTACAAAAAAAATGGCAGCTGTCTTCTTATACGATAAAATATGAGGTGTAATGATCCCATTACTGCCCATATATGCATAAGAGTCCCATATGGAAAAACAGCAAGCCGAGAAAAACGCTGTTCAAGATTTACATTTTTCATTGAGCCTTATGGATGGGACAACCATGTTTTGGTATTTTTTTCGATATTTTCTGAACAAACCTGGTAATCTTATTTGTGCATTATGATTCAATGGTGATGCAGAATACAACCCAACAGATATCTCATTTTCGACAAAAATCCATATGGGACTCTTATGCTTGTATGGGCAGATTAGTGCAAAGATAAAATAGTTTGATGCCAAAATTCTGCAGTAAATACGCGTTAAATGATGGATAGTTCTGCGTATGAAATTTCATACGCTGGGATATAATGGGTTAACCTCTATAGTGGGTTATGTAGACAATTGTGTACATAACATCGGAGCTGATGCTAACATTCTCACATATCAGCTTGCCGAATCCGCTAAACGCACCCAAATGTCCCTATACCCTTAAGCAAGGGAGCGATGCCATCTGCGCCAGATGTAGGAGGACTGGGATTGGCGCATGTGTGGATGACGTTGATGAATCACTTAGAGCAAGCTTCGATGCCGTGGACTACAAATTTTCAGCATAAACCACTGCAACTGTCCTGAAACCAGTTTAGCATAACTAACATAACCAACTCTACACTGATTTACTTATCGCCCGAAAATTTGTCGAACAAGACCTATGTATGGAAATATTTGCTCGTTTGGATCCACGCACAGATTCAATAGCGAATAAGATCGACAAAAAATTCAGGATTTGAAATCGTGGCGGTCGGCGTGGTAGACAGATGTATTTCAGAGGACTCCTCACAAAAGAACAGGCCATCAACCGACTCGGCGGGTACTATGTTATACTATTCGATGTCGAATGAGAATAGGAGGTGGAACAATAGGTTACATCCACACTCGAGTACGTGTTCATGATTAATCAGATTTTCTCCAGACATATCTTGAATTCATTCATTTTACTTGAAATACATTTTCGTGGCTGAGAAAAACAAAAAAAGAACGACATGTGACAACCGTTAACGCCACATTAATTAACGTACCAGCGATTTTGTAAAAATTGTAGATCCATGCGAGATTTTAAAATGCTTCAAGCAAGGCTGAAAACTAAAACCCGCGCTTGAAATGTTTCTTGGTCCTCGGTTCGACGTTCTTTCCAATATGCATCTTCCTCTGCATTACAATTAAATTTCACTTTATTCTTCTACCTGTGTATACGAAGTTAAAAACTGAACCTCAACTAAAACTGTTTTGACAAGGACCAATAACAAGGTGACTTGGATCCACCGAAAAAACGAGAAATTATCGCCATATACTGGAAAAAAATTTCCGGTAGTAAAAGTTGCTGTTCATTTTCATTTGTATTTGTAGACCAGGTATATTTTCACTGATAATTGCTAAAAATTTTACGATTTACTGGCGTAGATCTTGTGGTTTTGTGTATACCTTGTGTTGAGGTGGAATAAATACTTGGTGTATCTTTTTAATGCTGCCATTACTCTATCATTGAAAATGTTATCCTATGCGATATTGTCAACACGCGAGTTTTATCTCAAGGAGTCATTAGGTTCTTTACTGGCACAGTTAACCTTACTTTTCTTGACAGTTCGCTTGTACTGTTTACTTGGACTTAGGAAAATTTGTGGACGACTAGATTCGCTCGAAGAAAATCGCGAAGAATTTTTCTAAGTCCATGTAAACAGTACAAGCGAACTGTCAAAAATGAACACTCAGTTCGTTTGTGACGTCAGCGTAAAGTATTCAATTGATGCCAAAATTCACTTCCGAATGTTTCTTTTGCGATGTTTTACGGGTGCGAAAATTTGTTTCGTGTGTCACCTAAAGCACTATTTACACTCTCGGTGAAAATGAACGTGAACATGTGTTGAATACCTTCCATTGTTCACGGTGGACGACGTCATGAACAGTTTCATCAGCGAACAACGATTTCACGCTCAACTGGCAGTTTACAGTTTGTCAGAATGCAATCTGGTATTCGAAGGCGAACGTTCACCGTGAACAGCGATGACATTTATATTCACCACTCCGCATCAATTCCGCCCTTCGTCGAGTTTACACTACCGGTGAACAAGTGAATTATCCACTGCGAACATATTTCACCGTGGAATATTTAAAATGATCGGGGAATATGAATATTATTGCATTGATTCTATTATATCGAATAATTGTGCATGGATTCGCTAAGTATATTAATGTACTATCGTTTAGTTCCAGTTTCATCAATTTCTATGTACTAATAAGTGAGATATTAGAAAAAACAACTTGGTGCGCATCGAGTTCACGTTCACTTTCACCGAGGGTGTAAATAGGCCTTAAGCAAAAGTTCGCTAGTGAATTTCGATGTTTTGAATAATTGAATCTTTGTTCGGATATGAATTATTCGGAGACGATGTTTCATACTGCCGATGTTTTTTTAGCAAAGTTGGCGAAGAGATTTTTTCATGAATGAATATGAAATGAACTTTTAACGATAATGATTTCCCAACACTGATATTCACAGGTAACGAAACTAACTCAAATCCTAAGTCCGGAATCTTCGAGTGCAGATTCATAAACCGAAGGATCCGTCCTGGTCTGGCATATAGGAATTAAGGCAGATTTCACGAACCAGTAAAATTTTAGAATTGGTTCTGTACACTGAGAATCAACCGAGAAGTTTGTTGAAACAGAAAGTTAGTAACAATGAATTGTAGTACTCGTACTACCAACGACCATTTTAATTTTGCTACATTATTACTGAAGGGGTGAATCTCTATATCTCGAAATCTTCCAAAAAGCATATAGTACGTTTTTCAAATTCTTTGGAATTTGGTGTCTTCTGCAACTTCTCAATAGTTTTACTTTTTTACTGGAAAGGATAGCATTTAATTATATTTTTATAACCCATCCACCATATTACTTCTGTTAGCATTAACCACGGATTCAGTTCAGTTCTTTTACAAATTACTACGTTTTATTTTATTAAATTATTTCGTTTAATTCGCAGTGAGAATCATTGTGGCTTTAAGCAGTATTAGAAAACAATGAAGCCTTTACTGGATTTAATAAGGCATTACAATTGGGCGAACGAATGGCATGTACCTACCACGATAAAACCTAATAACACACAACGTATGATCCAGATTTTACTCAAAACCTTGCTAAACTCACTGATCAATACATCACAGCGCGAAATCTAAATTGGTTACTTTCACGCTTTCGATCTTCAAAATCGTTTAGTCCGTAATTACACTTCATGAAAAATAAGACCATTTACCTGCTCACAACCGGAGTAATCATCAACATCCAACAGTTCCCAGTTCTTGACCCACTGCTGGAACCAGAACCCGTCGACGCCGCCGACAGAATTCCTTCCGAGCAAATCCTCTTCATTATACCCAACGGTCCAGTGTCAGCCTTGACACCATCATCACCACCATCGTTTACGGTGTGATCTGAATTATTCACCAAATCACCATCACCCGAAGAAGCATCACAGTGTCGCACTCCGGAACCACCGTTTTGCATCAGCACTGCGCGATCGTTACCAGCAACAAAACCACGCGGCGGATAACCGTTCAGCCGAACCGAAATCGACGGCACGTGGACCGATGGCGAAGGTAGCTGGGCGCTACACGATTGGCGCCTCTGTGCGGCCACGTTGACCTCCGGCGAAAACATGGACGCCAATCGATGCTGCCGGGTAGCCATTTCGAACCGTTTTCTAACACATTCCGAACGGGGTATGATTATTCAATTATTATTAAAGTGATTTCACTTCTAGCTTTGTGCTCATGACTGGCACATGTTTAAGTTCGGGAATTTGATCCTAGTGCGTTGGATGTTGATTTACAACTGGCGGTCCTTGGCAGCTGTAATGATGATACTATTTGACGCGATGCCATTTCGAGATGATAAAGGTTACTCGCTCTATGCCCACGAGAGGGAGAAATAGATTCGGAGAGCGAAATTGTTGAATCCTCGTGGTCGTGCACGTGCTTTGAAATATATAACTGCACTCTATGGGTTATATGATATATACGTAGTAGGCTGGCGAAGGCTCGAATGTTTCGATAATTTATGTTGACTTTGCTCATGCGGTGCTCCTTCACTCCAGGTGATTTTCACGTCACACAGTGCTCAGGGTGGCCATATAGTAATCGTGAAACACCCTGAGGATATGTTGGTTAATTCAACCCCTAGCTGTAAAATCAGGCAAAATCAATTCGGATTCTGTGGTTTTTCTGAGAAAGCTTTACCTTTTCGGGCTTTCACGATGAGCGATAACCTGACGCGACTGTAAATCGACTGTACACTGTCAAATGAACGGCCCTAGCTACAAAATTCCCACGCTCTACAGGTTTTCTCCTTATCGAATCCAAATCTATATACAAAACCGTATCACTGGAGGCGGAGAACGAAAGCAAACAACATCGCAACGAAAGGCTGACCGGCAACAGGGGGCACATTTCTTTTGCACATAATGAAGCGTTTATCGTTAGGCGTTATAGCTCTCCATTCAAGTGTTTTCTCGGTTTTCTGATTATTGCTACCGGCACACAGTGGAACGAACTACTACGAAGGGGAACATCGACATTTGCGTCTAAACTATTGCTTATGGGACTTTCTTTGGGGATTGTTCTACCTTTTTTGGATACTTTAAGGGGTTATACATCTTTGACATTGGTGAAATGTAGTGCTTCAAGTTAAAGCACAAATAACAGACATTTTAGCTATAAGAAAATGTGTTTAAAAACCTGGATAAACATTAAAAACCATAAATATTTGAAATCTGTATCTCACTGTTGCTCTCTACTCAGCTGTTTGCTACACGTGTTTGACAGTTGCGCTCCCATCGATCACTGCGCCACCTACAAACGTTTGCCTAACGTGTTTCTGACGCTCGCTTTATTTAAGTAGGCGGTTGCAGGTTCACATTTCGATTCGAGCCTAAACGTCTGTTATCTGTGGTCAATACATCAAACAAACCAGTTAAGCAGTTTCCAATAGAACATGTTTCATAAATTTTGTTAAAAAATGTGAAAATCTACAACCAATAATAGTTAGATCGTAAACAAACGATTTTTCATACAAAGTTAAATTGCAGAAATGGGAAATGTTTTGTTCCGCGAAAAAGCAATATAAGGCTACTTGACAACGACGACGCTAGCGCGTCTCACTGTCTGATAAAACTCCTGTGTGGAACGACAAATTGTACTATCCCACCGTGCGGCATCGACCTACTACCCGATTTCGATTACAATCGATTTGTCGTACGCATGTCATTATTCTGCGATTGCCCCGTAGGAAAAATACCGCTACCTCTGCTTTTGTGCAATGAATAGTTCAACTATTCATCAAAGCACGGATACAATATGACAATAAAGACTAACCGCGTGGGCTGTGTACTTGCTGCAGTGAACAGAAATGTTTTACCGGGATTTTATGTATGTCATCGATCAGAATGGCATGAAAAAATTATGACAACTTGAGTTATTTATTTCAAGATTATTTTGTAACAGAACTTGTCATAAATCTGGCTGGTTAGTTGTTTAAACAACAAAAAATAGAACAATAAACGATGATGATAACCAAATTGTAACAAATATGATCATAACTCAGCTACAGACCATTATTTGGGAGAATTTAGTTATTGATATCATTCAGCCAACATTTTCCTCTGAAATCACAATCATAACTCTTTCCAAAATATTTCAGGAGTTATAATATATTAGCTTAAATGGCATGTTCCCCGTATGTAATCGTGGAAATGTTGTGCCTTGCCGTGTTTTCCTCATCATTTCCTGAGCGGAAGGAGAGAAGACCGGATACACAAAGATCACATGAAAATGACTCAGCACGCTGAATAGTTGCCATGTGATAAATGAGTTTGCAGTGGCCGGTTACCCGACCAGGAGAAAATAGCTGGCCAATAACCCGAGCATACTATTTCCTGGTATAATACCAAAACCTGGTATTAATTGATTATTAATACCTCATTGAGGTATTAAACAGGTGTTGAAGAAACATTCTTCAATACCTGCTTAATACCTCAATAAGGTATAAAACTTTATTTTAGTATTATTTATGTATTCCAGTGATTTTTACAAATACCAAATCAATACCTTATTGAATACCTCCATCCAGTGAATTTTGTTATTGGAAGGTTGAAAAGGTTTTGTTATTATTCAGGTATTATAATAACTCATTATCAACTAGTTATTCATAGTGCATGTCTTAGTTATTATTCCAGGTATTTTATGTCTTATGCAAGGCTTCTCAATACCTTATTGTGGTGCTCAAGTATTGGGTACAAGATACCTGAATTTGGTATTCTGAAGTTATTTTCTTCTGCTCGGGTAAAGTACTGGTCAGTGGCGATTTCTCGAAATAACTGGGCACAGTTGCTCTAGAAACGCCTTTACTTGACGACACGTTTGTGGATTTCTCCAATAATTGCGATGCTCGAATGAAGCCCAAAATCGTATTTTTTCTCTTATTAAACTTGTCGAAATTTTCAGAGTGGGCTCAGGACAAATCATGTCAATCGCTGTACCTGCTTTGGCCTATTCGTCAGCCCATTCATGGTGACTTTGATCACTCGAAACTTTTTTCGAACATTACTTATTTAGCCAGAATAGTCTACCGAATCTTTTAAATTTGAATTGAGTTTTACTCTAAACTTACAAAATGCTGATTTGATAGACTTTTTGAGTAAATTGTTCGATTTTTAGGCATAAAAACTACAAAAAACCGCAATTTTACCTTATTTTTATGAAGCTTCGTTAAGTGTCTATTTTTTTAAACAAATAAATCTTAAATTTTAGCAGGAGTAATAAATTCCTAGCGAATTTTTATTTTTCTTTGTAGTCGCATAGGTCAAACTTATTTTTAATTGTTCGCTTATTTCAAAAACATTTTTTTTGTAAAACTAGTTTGCAATTATTTTAAATTCGCAATATTTTCTATATTCAATACCGCAACGTGTTGAAATGGATGAAACTCTTTCTACATTGATAAGCCACTGAAATAAAACAAACTTTGCAGTTGAAAATGTTTTTAGACTCTTATGTTCTAGTTGGATTCGAGTTATGCAAATTTTTGTCACTTGAATTTTACAGCATATTGAAATACTTCGAATAATACCAATTGACATATATTTAACAAGTAATCCCGGAATACGAAAACGGACTTCAAATAGAAATCATTTTTGGAAAAATAGTTATAAACTGATAATTTCAGGTAAAACTATCCAATCTTGTTCTCCATACATAAGTACCGTAAAGGCACATAATTTCGCGCAGTTTAGAATTCCGCGCACTCTGAACTATTTGGCAAATTACAGAAGCAGGCTTGTTAAAATAATTGAACATGTAATACACATATGCTGCTTATGTTTATCCATACCGACTGAGAAAAAAAAATATTTTTTTTTTCTGGCGGCTCATATACCTGCAAAATAAAATAGATAAAACAAAATAGAACGCTCGTCCTTGTGGCCGCCATGTTTGCATATTTCCTTTGTGATTGCGTTAAGACCATAATGTGGACAGTATAACCACAGATAACAGACGTTTAGGCTCGATTTGCATCGTGTGTAAATACCCGCTACTGAGATTCATAATAAATCAGACGTCCGAATTGGCAAACGTTTGTAGATGGTGCACTGATCGATACAATGTATTTAGAGTGCAGCTGTCAAACACGTATAGCAAACAGTTGCGCAGATGGCAATAGTGAAACACGCATTTCCAACGTTTATCAATTTGAAAGTTTACACAGGTTTTTGAAGAAATTTTGTTCTAGCCTAAACGTCTGTTATCTGTGGTATAACTAATTTGAAGCGAAATGGTTGATTTTTATTTTCAAACTTGTAAACAACAAAATAAAAAGAGTGTTAAATTACAATTCATAAGACCAAAATGGCCAGCACACTTATAAATAGGTATTATCGCTGAAATTAGGGGAGACCGGGGCTGGTTGGCCGAGTTTTGATTTCGGAATTTCTGAAAACCGGTTTGCGCTGTCATGAAGATACAACCCTTGAGTACATATGTAATTTTTTTTCATTCATGAAAAAAATCAGGGAAAAAGTTATTATCAAACAAATTCGGAAAGAAAAATCGGCCAACCAACCCCATGGCTGGGGTAGGTTGGCCGAGTTTGGCAAAATAAGTTAAACACGTCAAATGTATCAATGGAAAACTTTTAATTCAAAAAAAATATCGTTTTTTCGTATATAGGTAAGGAAAATAAAATCCACTCTTCACTTTTTAGTCTCACCTTGGGAAGAGGTCTGACGTCTTCAGAGAGGCTTACATCTGTAGCAGATTCTATGCTAATGGACGAGCTTTGTTCGAGGTTGGGTCGATCTGTGACAAATCCTGCCAGAAACGCTTTAGGAGGAAGAATTTCAGGATTGAAGCCGCACACGTCAGAGACTCTGAAACCTGCTTGGCATTTAATTCATAAAATATCGGAATCAACTTTTTTTATAAACAATTTCCGAGTTTTAATGATTCTAATCTCTTATTACTATTTGGTAATAATTTTAAATTATTTTTATTACTTATTTATCGTGATCATCAATATTAGCATATCAAATTTTGCTTTAAAAAAGGTTGGAATTTCACAAATATCAAAGTGCACATTACCCTACACTAAATTTACAACTCGGCCAACCAGCCCCGCACAGTACTCGGCCAACCTACCCCAATGTATATTTTCGAGAACAATCTCGATTTACACAAACAAATATAAGGTTACACTGGTAACCGTTATACCATTTTGTTGGGTTCTGAATACCCTTTCCAACAGTACAAAATTATTGGAAATCGGATGTAAATTTATTAGCGTTACACATATTATTTTTCAGAAACAGAAATTTACTAACCAGTGCCGAAAAAAGAACAAACGTGCTCCTGTACAAACGACACCACCAAAACACCTGAAATTACGTCGGTACATTGGTGACTTAATACCCCACCAAAATCACTATAGATGTCGCTACTTCGCATAATACCCTTTTCATAAAAGGCACTCGGCCAACCTGCCCCTTCGGCCAACCAGCCCCGGTCACCCCTACAGTGCACGGAAAAAGTTGCACTAAATTTAGGCGAACCCAATTCCACTCATATAAATTGTAGTCACGGCCAACAAGAAAAACCTATTTTAATCCACCTAGCGGTGCAATTGTGTCTTTCTCAATCATGAATCACGAGAATGTGTGCGTTGTTTATATTCATTTAAAACTGTTAAATGCATATATTACATTTTATTATTATACATCACACGACAACTATATACAGGAAAATAAATCATTATTCGAGTTCTAAAATTTTGAAAAAGAAAAAAAAGCCACGGTAGTATTGAACTGAAAAACCTGTTTTAATCCACCTAGAGGTGCAATTGTGCCTTTCTCATTTCTCCAAACTATGATTTAATAGCTGGTTCGTACAATATAACATTATGGAAATGTCTTTCATTCTTATTACACTTGGTAAGTATATATAAGAGCACCTTTTTGCATTCATCGCGGTATCGGTTTGAATCGGAGTTTTCTATGTGATCGCACTCCACAACCCGTAACTCCGGAGCCGGAAGTCGGATGGAGATGGAATTTAATATCAGTTTCCAGGGACGCAACACCTTTCATTTGAGGCTAAGTTGACCAAATCGGCCTAGCCATTTTCGAGAAACCAATATAACCGTTTTTCTGAATTTGGATGCTTCCGGATCCGTCGATGATGGCCAGTGTAGCCAAAGAGACTTTGAATGACTGTTGGTGACCGAGATCTACAAATTCAACAGTTGTGTTTACATTTTGGAAAAAAATTCACCTTTTTACATTCATCGCAGAATTCGTTAGAATCGGGATTTGCTGCGTGATCGTACGTATCACCCTGTAATTCAGGAACCAGAACTCGAATCCACACAAAATTCAACAGCAGCTGATGGACCTTTCATTCAAAATCAAGTTTGTCAAAATCGGTTCAGAAAATTCCGAGAAACCGATGTGGACAAATCAACAAATTTTGATTTGTAACCATACTCTTCAACTCGTAATCCGGAACAAGATGTCGGTTGAAAATGAAATTCAATAGCAACCTATGGGAATATTATACCTTTCATTTGAATTTTAGTTTGTAAAAATCGGTTCAGCCATCTCCGAGAAACCGATGCGGACATTTTGTTAACAAATCCGCACATACACACACATACATACATACATACATAAATACATGCATGCATACATACATACATACACACATACATACACACAGATATTTTGCGATCTCGGCGAACTGAGTCGAATGTTATATGAGACTCGGCCCTCCGGGCCTCTGTTAGAAAATCGGTTTTTGAAGCAATTGCATAACCTTTCTGTATGAGAAAGGCAAAAGAATAATATTTAATTAGCTTAATAAGCATGAGTTCAATGTTATCTTCATGTGATTATAATTTGGAAAGGTTGGTGGAATGGGTTTGAACGTGTAGGGAATGGGGGGTTAGTAGAGTGGGAGTGGAGGATGCGTCAGAAATCCTTCATCTTATTTCGGTATACGGGATGGATGAAGGAAATGCGGGCGTGGGCGTGGTCCAAGGGGAGTGATGAAGGAGCGAGGTGTAAGGGCAAGACGGGGGGGGGGGGGCGGCGACGCAATACTCAACGGCATATTTTGCCTTCCATTTGAGACTTGGTTTGAGAAAATCGGTTCAGTCATCACCGAAGAACCGATTTGACTTTAATTGTGGAATATGCCCGGAATTCCGGACTTCCGGAATCGTCGATAGTGGACAATATATTCAAAGAATGTTTGATTGGCAATCAGTGACCTAGATCTGCGATTAGAAGTTATTTGGTGACCATTTCAATAGTTTTTAGCCTCTGAGGTATTACGATTGTATCGATTTATATGGGAAATTCCAGTGTATCCTTACTAACACCCCTGTAACTCCGGAAGCAAGAGTCAGAACCGAATGAAATTCAGCAGCAGTCAATGACATTACTGTATCTTTCATTTGAAATCAAGTTTGTAAAAATCGGTAGAGAATTCGTTGGGGAATGGGTGTGATATTAGCTTAGGAACTTGGCGGGTTCCCCGGGGGCGTCATGAACCGTCATAGGTGGCCAATGTGGTCAAAGCTACTTTGATTCATCATTAGTGATCCAGACCCGCAAACTAGAGTAATGTTACATCAATTTTAATATGTTTTACATCATTTGAACATCACAGTGGTACCAGTTTATATGGGAATTTGCTGTGTGACCGCACTCTTCAACCCGTAACTCCGGAACCGGAAGTCGGATCAACTAAAAATTCAATAACAGCTTATGGGAGCGTTATACCTTTCAGATGAAACTAAGTTTGCGAAAATCGGTTCAGCCATCTCTGAGAAAATTGTGTGAGTTTAAATGACACACACACATACACACACACACACACATACACACACACACACATACATACACACACAGACATTTGCCGATCTCGACGAACTGAATCGAATGGTGTATGACACTCGGCCCTCCGGGCCTCGGTTAAAAAGTCGATTTTTACAGTGATTGCATAGCCTTTCTTTATATGAGAAAGGCAAAAATATAAAGCACACAACCTCTGCCGCGAAACCGACCATGGAGACAAATTTTATTTTCATGTCCCTTAGCCAAAACAGTTATGTTACTTCGACTCCCAGCCGTCGAACAATTTTGGGATCAAACTCGATAAAATCAGCATAAAATCCTCTGCAATTCGTTGGAATGCTGTACTTTTAATACCGCATTCGCAATTATTTATATCCGCTATAATCACCTAAAAATCCTGGATTTATCCTCGTCGCTAAGTATAGAGATTCATTTGACGCCTTTTTAGTACTCCTCAAAATTGTATTCTCCCGTTCACGTGTTCTATTCTGTTCTCTTCTGTCTCCTTATTTTTCTTCATCAGACTATCTCAAAATCGGGTATATATTAGGTTTGTTTCAGTACCAGGAGCAACTGGAAGTACTCCGGAAAAAATCGTTCCCGTAATCTCTTCTTCTATTTTTTCTTCTTCTGGTAGCAAACCGGAGGAAAAAGGAGCAAGTATTTTTGCTTTCGTTTGCTCCGGAGTGACTTCCGTGTACTGTAACAAACCAATTGTCACGATTTATATAAACTTAACAAGGGACCCTACAGTAGCCACGAAACTTCTACTGTGTTGTTTCGCTGTTTTAAGCTGTCGAAGGTTTACCTTTCCAGCAGATATGTTTCATCGTCCAGTTTGATAAGTAAAATGTAGATCAATCAGCAATCACGTTACTCCCTTTGAAGAATCTTCAAGATCCTCGAAATAGCGCGGTCGCTCCTTCGTGCAGGGCTCCGACCGACCCGACTGTTGTAGATGGGATGTCCATAAAACGCCGCACATGGTGGTTTACAATCTGGTCTTTGCGGTCAAACCGTTTCTTCAACACTTCTAATGTACCTTCGTATGCATTATCCTCTACCTTCAGATGCTTTAACACTGCTTCGGCTCGTCCCGTGGTGTATGTTTTGAGGTAAATCAACTTCAAGGCCTTCGTCAATCGGTTTGGGTGAATTTAGCTCTGAAGCCAGGTTTGGAAAGTCCTCTGTCAGTGCTTGCCCTTGGCAGTTTCCGAATTCCGTTGGCAAATTCCCAAACGACTGCTTTCGCCCAGTTGTACATGCCTTACAAGTAATTCGCCTTTTCGATGACGTTTTTGGCTGGCTCATCGTCCTTGCAAAGTTACAGGCATTGATTGTGAAAGTTCCGGTACGCTCTCCAAGTTTCTCGCAGACTATCCATCTCAGCTTTAAGGTTCTTTTTTCGAGCAGTGGTGTCATCCATTCCGTTGATTCGGTTCATGATAGCGTTTATCCGGTCCTGGGTGGCTGAGCGTCTTGCAACTATACTTCATGGTTATAATGTTCAGAGCCGGATAATAAACCTGTAAAAATCAAAATATGTTCATTCATTCATTCACTGACTGACAATCGAACCTTTCGACCAACCAGGTTCAACGCGCTCATTCCCCTTACTGAGCCCAAGCGTTCATCGCTCGAGTGTACACCGTATAATTATTTTGATCAGATGGAGAAATGAATAGTTGAGATTAGTAATATCTCTCTTAACAAAAACATTCAACCACATCTATCGTCTGTTCATAGTGGCCGCTGACCACAGTATAGCTACAAATCTACCGTTTCCTGTTTGTACCGAATCAGGGCGTTCGACTCCACCACTGCAGATCCCTTGCCAGATAATCGATTTCCATTCGATAGAAAAATAGAATTTTCAAAAACGGCAGTGATATCTATTTCGGTGCGTTCTATTGTCGCATTTTTTTTCAGAAATTCTCTAATATTGCATTGTGGTTTATTCTTACTTGTCTGCAGTTCCATAACTTACAGGATGGTTAATGGTTTTTTGTATCTTGCTTTGTTGTTGTATTTTGTTTGTCCACTTAATTATGGTGTAAACGAATCACTGAAGGATCTATTGTTGTCTATATGTGTGTGTGTGTGTGTGTGTGTTTACGAATGTCTACAACAAATTTTGCTCTACTAATAGTCGTTCTTCTTGGTTGTTTCTTAGTTAGTTGTGTTGCGATCTCCGCTTGTCTATGGCGTTTCGGAGGTTCTTCTCCGCCAATTTCGGCTTAGAATAATCCCTTTTTCTTAAGATTAAAACTTCTTTTAGTTACTTTGTTTAACCTCTTGCTTCTAGTAGTGTTGTAATCTATTATAGTCGTATGTTAGTGTGGCTGCGTGTGTTTCTTGTATTTTTCTTTTTTTCATTTTCTACAGTATTGGTGATAAGCTCTTCAAAGAGGAGGTCTTCTTTCAAGCCCTGACAAAGAAAAGTGGAACATGCTACGCAAGTTTGCAGTGGAAAAAGCTCAATAAATGATGTGGAAAATAATGACACTAGATGCATCTATGCTCTAATTTGAACTAACAAAATCCAGAGCGAGGGAACATTTAGGTTGAATGTGTTATGCTTACGATAGTTAAGGCAAAGATATTAGACTTAAGGGTCAAAAAGAATACTCCGCCATTGAGGAAGCGTCAAAATCTGGATATTCAAGTTGGTCTTGATGCTGCATCAGTTACGAAGAATTCTGTTTGAACCTTTAAGCGGATAGCAACAAATAAAACGACTTTGAAAGGTGATTCTTACACAAGAAAATGCATTCCCCAGAATTGGATTTACAGTGATTTAAAAGCAAGTGGCTACGAGTAGACTATCTTTTGAATCTTCTGCATTTAAGGAAAAAGGTAAAAAGCTTAGTTTTATAGGACTAAATCTCATGAAGTTTACTTCAAGCAGGTAATCTAGTATCTTAAGTTATTAGAAAGATTTTAGTTCAACTGTTAGCGTGGCTTCACATTTTGTTTGATACACTTCTCCCCTAAAAAGCGACTATTTTTAGCGTTCAAAATCAATTGATTTATTCAACAACTAACAACAACTAGTTTTTTTTTGCTTCCTCGTCTCGCTAACTCTGCTATTTATCCTCTAACTCTGTTTTTACTTTGTATTTCTTCTGTTTTTTTCACAATTAATTATTTTATATATATTTTGTTTAAAAATTATTCAATCTCTGCATTTCAATCACGATTATTTTCTTGCAGTCACACATATCAACAATCACGCACAAATACCTGCTTACACGGATCCGCAGAACAATAGATTTCCCCATTCATTTTCAACGTAAGAGTATACAACAAAAAAAACTTGGGAGACAATTTATTGTCCTCGTCACACCCCCATTTCAACAACCTGCTTTTGATAAAGAACCCAGGATTGAAAACGATTTCCCAAACAAACCGAAACCAATCAGTCGCCACAACCCGAACCCCATCCGAACAACTCTTACTATCACATTAACGAACATACACACGCGGCCATAAAATCACATGTGCAAGCATCTCGACACACCTTGCACCGTGGCGCTGCAGGTTCATGTACCGATCTTATGCCGAACTAGGAAAGAAGGAAAAGTAGTAGTAGTTGAGCCTCAAAAAGGCGCGCGGGTCCTAGTTGAAACTCTCGTTCCAACGTTCCGCCGGCAGGTTCGTGGTGAACGGTGTGATGCCATTGTTGGCCATGGACTCGAGCACTTCACCAACGTACGCCGCAACGTCGGTGTGGCTTCGCTCCGCTCGCTGAATAAAGGCGTGCTGCAACAGTCTACTGTAGTTCGGTCGGTCTTGCTCGTCTTTGATTAAGCTGACGGGGGTAAAATGGGTAATGATTGTTAAATTAAATCCTTAGACCTGCCCAACCACCACGACTTACCAAGTATTTACAAAATTTACAAAATCAATTGAAAACTCCATGCCATTGTAGGATGGTGACAGTCGCGGGGGATCCCCTTCGACAACCTGGAAAACAAAAGACGATCGTATTCTGCTTCGATCAAAGCTAAAGTCGACATACCTGTGACAACTGCTCGAACACGGAACCCCACTTGGGATAGGGAAATTTCCCGGTGGCCACTTCCATCAGCGTGATACCTAGGGACCAAACATCACTACGCACACCATAACCCTTAGCACGCTGTGGATCAATCCGTTCGGGCTAGAAAAAAACAATATTCCGTTTTTTTTTTAATTTAAACCTCCATTGACCTACAAATGGTCAAAACCCACCGCCATATACGGACGACAGCCAGCGTCTTTAGTTCGCGCAATCGAATCCACCAGCTGTCCCGAAATGCCAAAGTCGCACAGCTTAATATCCCCGTTCTGCTTGAGCAGGATATTGCTGGGTTTAACGTCCCGATGTATTATCTTCAATTCCTCCTTCAAATAGTTCAAAGCTCGCACTGTCGCCAGCGTAATTTGACCTAGAATCGACTCCGGGATCCGGTCGTGCTGACAATCACAGATAAACTTATAAAACTTATCCAACGACGTGTCCATCAGTTCCATGCATATCCAACAGTCTCCCTCCTTGAACAGCGCTCCGTAGAAAGTGACAATCGTGTTACAGTCGTTGGACTTCATGACCACCTCCAGATCCATCAGCAGTTGCTTCTGTTCCCGCTCGTCCACCGTGGACCGGATCCGCTTGACGGCCATCACCGTATCCGTTTGGATGAACTTCATGCGGTTCACGGCACCGAAAGCTCCCCGACCGATTTCGCCCTCGTCTATCAGATCATCTGCGGTGAAGTCATAGATTTGATTGGCAGCGATTTGCAGCTTTCCCGTCGCCTGCATCTTTATTCGATCTCGCGTTTTGTCCGATAGCGGGGGCGTCCTAGCGGGAAAACTTCCGACCAGACTTGGTTCGAAGCAGAGCTTCTTTGATGGTCGTCTCCGGTCGCAGTTGGCGTTGTTCATATCCAGTGGCAGAAACTTGGTGCGGACTTGCTCTAAGAATTTTCAAATTAGAATGCAGTTTTTTTTTTGTTCAAACTATTCAACTTACCCTGAGTGGAGTTCTGATTTGTTTGATCCGCCATGTTTGCGTGACAAGTTTTGGAAAAGACTCCCCGAAATGTTTGCAATCAAAATTGTAATCTATCTGGCACTTTTTTAACCTAAACAGTTGAATTGGCTGTTATCAGTATCTGATAGGAACAAATTGTAACGAAACGGGATGCTTCTGGCCACAAAAAGCAGCACAGGAACTGGTTTGTTCCAATCTTTTTGTGCCACCGTAGCAAACCTTTTGCTTCCGTTGAAAACTTGAAAGCTGCTGATTGGAAATCACTACCGTTTTGTTTTCAACCGCAACGGTTTTGGATAGATACAATTTTCCGAAAAAATTACGCAGGTTTAAAAATGGAAACACACAACGATGATTTTTCCTCCGTTCTCGCAATAATTTCTTCCTTTTTTATGCGTTCGCTCGTTCGATCACAGCACTGGTGACAGTTGCTGGTTGAATGCACTTTTTGACAGTTTCTATAAGTGCATTTTTTCATCAAGGGACAAACCAGTTGTACATTGGATTAATGTTTCACAAATTTGGCCAAAAAGATGATCCATCACCGAAAATCGCGTTCAAACAAATTAGGCATTGAGTTGTTTCGTACCCGGAGCAGACCCGAACCCGAATATTATTTTTTTGAGCTTACCCGAACCCGACCCGTACCCGGGTATGAAAAGAAATCGGAATCCGACCCACATTAAAAAAAATTAAAAACCGTGCCCGACCCGAACTCAATTTTCAATAAATAAATTTAACCTATATCATTCGAAAGAGTAGGGCAGCTCGGAGCCAGGTGGCGGAATTTTCATTTTTTTCTCTTTGGTTTAAGTAGATTGTGCACTATTGAAAAATATAATCACGTAAGAGCAGCGATGCCATATCTGAAGATATGTCTTCATTTTGAAGACATTTGAAAGGTTGTGAAGACGGGTTTTTCATTTTGAAGACAAATTTGTTTCGATTGTCGGACCGATTTCTGGCAGAATTCTGGCTCAAAATCAAAAACCGATTCAGAATTCTGGTCGGTGAAGACAAATGAAGACTTTTTTTCACGAAATGTGAAGACAATTGAAAAATATACCTGGTATCCCTGCGTAAGAGCAAGCATGCAAAATGCCTACCTCTTCTGCGACTATAATTTTTCTGCCTACATTCTCATTTCTCTTTCGACGCTGCTGTCGTTCGCTAATGCAGGACGCCCAGCGCTGTACGGCAGTCTGTAAGCAAAGCAGTAACAAGACAAAAAATACTGCCCCCAGTACTGCCACCAGACGCGAGCGGTACAGCTTCTCTTTCCTTATTTTTCACATTTTAATATTTTTAATCTATTCAATATTTTTAATCACAAACGACGACAATGAATGCGGTTCGTTTACGCCACGACCGGCATCAACGCTTTCGTGTGCGGGCCTCTTCCTTTGACTATGCAGAGAAAATGTACAATGGGAGAGAACAAACTTTACTACGCCACACTCTCACCGAGCAGTCGGAGTACAGCAGCAAAACAAAAATGTATTCTACTGCTGTACGGGAAAATGTACTCGGTTTGGCTACCGTTCTGGCAAGAGCTGTAGCGATGCGTCGCTGTACGGCTTGTGCAAATGTAAATTTACCGAAAAAATGCAGTTTACCGGTACCATTGGCATCCCTGCGTTAGAGATTAAAAATAAATCGTAAATAACACAAATTCCACAAAATTAAGAAGATTTGCTTATTAAATTCGAACAATTCGAACACTGTCACCCATGAATTCTACAAAAGAAAACGAAGTGCAACATATTTTACATAATTTGAGGTGAAACACGAGAGACAGCGCCATATGCCTATTACAAAAGAAAGTAAAAAGAATTCCGCCAACTTACACTTTCCGCAAACTAGGCCCGGACTCTCCTATTGTTAGTTTATCTTTCGACATAAATCTTTATATGTCAATGAAACCAGGCATACCACAGTTCCAGAAATCTCTGGGGAATAACACCTAACATGGAAACTGTCACGAATTACTATGTAAATTTTAGCGTATATGAGCCTTCTTTTAGTAAATTTTCGATAAGATCATTTCTTCCAAAAATCATCTAAACAAACATCAGTTTTATTTTAAACACGTTCAACGTCTGTCTATCACGATTATTTTGTAATTTATTAAGTGATCTTGCTATGGAAAAAGGTACAATTTATATGCATATTTATTATTAATTGAAATAATCTCCAATCATGTAGACATTCGTCTTAAATAAAACTTATCAATAAATTTTGTAGTAAGGCCAAACATTTTTATGTATGTTTGGGTAATAACGGTTTCTCCAGAAGCCCTCCTCAAAGTGAATTTTGGGACGTTTTTAGATTAGCTGATTATTTTTCGATAATCTCTTCTGACGTTACTCGGGTGGATTCGACGTCCGACAAAATCGTCGATTCCATCCCACATCATAGGGCCAATGAAAGATGTTAGTCAACGGGTTTTCTGTTCGCAAGAGCTGAGTAAAACAAATTTGTTGTCAAAATCCACCGGTAAATTGTTAAATAATCGTCTGGTAGAATGTTTAAAAGAGTAAAAAGTAACATATCCGAGATGCGAAGAATTTGAAAAGATTTTCGAACTGAAATTGAAGTAAAACAATCAGGTATAAAAATCATTGAACAGAGTTAAAATAATCGAAGCTCTTTTTGGACGGCTGAAAATGAACCTGATGTGACTTGGGATGAATAGAAAAAATATTCATTCAAAACTCCATGTTGTTCATTCAGTTGAATATCGTACAATAGTATTCAATTCACTTATTATATAGGTAAATGATTTCAAATGTTAGTAAAGAATGTAAAATAATAATTATCATTGCTTACATTGTGCCACGAACTAGGGACAGATCACTTGTGATGCATTTTTAAAAATCAGCGAAAATAAATGCATGTATTTCCATCAAAATAGAAATTCATAATGTATTTTGCGTTGCGTGCAATGTTGTTTGCGTTGCGTGTAAGACGTCAAAACCCTACAGAAAAACTAGCCCTACATTTAACAAAACGTCGAACAAAGTGGATCAGCGTAGGACGTTTGTTAAACAAACTTTTCTGCGAGGGAGTGCAAAGCTGATGCAAAAATGGAAATTAAATGCATTTTTTCTTATTTGATGCAAATTTGATATACATTCTTAGAGTGATCTGCCCCTAGGCCACGAACTACTTTGACACGTTTGATTCGTTGCTGCACGTTCACTTCGTGCAATAATCGGAGACGAATGAAACCTGCACTAAACGTTTGTTCGTTTGCGGTTTACGGTGCGTCCCTGAATATTGAAAATGAAAGCGATTGAATATGATCAATTTTTATTCAATGAATTCGAATATTTGTAACTCTGTCATTGAATACTTATAAATCATAGCATGATATGAATTAACCTGAAATGTTGACTCTTATATTCTACACACCAATAAATAATTGTCGTTCTGTATAACAATGATTGAATGATTTGTCTACCGGTTCAAAGTCATCCCTCAATTCTTTCAAATGGGATAGAAATTTGAATGTGCCTCATGCAATTCATTGAATCCAGAGCAAAATATTTTTCTCGTTAAATATCGTAGCCATGAGATATTCAACATCAACCCGTTCATTATTACAATAGAACGGGAAATCATTCGAACAACCCCTGATTTGAATTTATGTCCATTTTACACTCTCAGTAGACAAGTTATCAATATGTTAATGCAAAGAGCAAAAAATTTCTTTGAAGTAAAAGTAGACGGTTCATTATTATCGTTAAACCAACGGAATACATACGCGCCTAAAACCAATATGCCCCAAGTACAGCAACATTTGTTCAGGCCACCAAAAAACAAGCGTTCGACCGACTGTTATGAACGTACGGCAACACGCGCTTAAAAACTATAAATCGCTCTCGTTTGCACACAACTCTGACGCCCATATGGATATCGCACCAATGTATTTGTTCAATATTTGACTTGAATCGGTGCAAAAGGAAATACAAAAAGCCGGCGCCCATGACACTCACGCTGCTGTTACAGCCGTCGCTCATGCAGCTGCTTTATCCAGAGCATGCGGTGAGAGTACGAGATGCGTGCATGTTTGAGGTTGAACCGGTCATGGGAAGACAGAATTTTTTTTGAAATTTACCCGCTCGGTATGCTAGGTTGGATTATCGTTCGGATCAAATTGTTGAGCTTCAAGGTTTGAAGATTGTTACTTTCATTTAAATTAATTTGCGTGCTGCTGCTGTGTTCGGAACAACAACCGTGGCAACACTGCCGGCGATCGGTGCGAGAAATGTGCTACATGGGTGAGAAGTGTGATGGGAAAAGATAGCAGAAGAAAAAGAAAACAAATTGTCAGAGGATTAGTTGGAAAGTTGATAGCGAAAAAATAGATTTGGAAATTTACTGAAATATTTAAGATTTAAGCTAAATGAAATAAAATAGTTTGTGCTGAATTGAAAGAGTTAAGGTGGGATGACCTATAAATCTAAAGAACATTAATTAATAAATAATTGCGGATTACAGAGAGATATACAGATTGAGAGGCGGTCGACAGATTGTTGGAAAAGAAGGAAAGCATTTGTAGTCAGTTGAGCAGGAAGTAAAGAAACTAAATGTAAGTGAATCAATTTAAAACTATACACTAAAACTAAAACCTAAAATAAAATTGCAGCTTTGATCTGCTTTGAAACGGGCAGATTCCAAAGATTTTCTTGCGAGTAATCCGAACATGTTGTTTATTTTAACTGAAAGTTCGGGTCGTTAGATTTTGCTTACCTGTTCAATGAAAAGGTTGAACGTACCGACGCGTCGCCTCTGGTCAAAATGAAACTTCGGATGCTTCTAAAAAATACTAGCTGTTTCAGAAGGGCACAGAAAATCAAAAACAATAATTTCCTCGTCGGAAAGAATTCACGTAGAATTTTTAATTTTTTAATTGATTCTGGGTCCGCTTCTTCACATTGGTTTAACTTTTGAACCGGTGCGTTAAAGCTGGTTTAAAACTTATGCGTAGGTAAAGAAATCGGCCGTCTGTGTGTTTAGTTGAGTATATCCAAATAGAAATCAACCAAAATTTACTAGCCTGTCTACTCTCTCATCTCTATCGGATCGGAAGCTATAACTAACTTGTTAACATTGCAGTGTACTAGGGGAAGATCACTGTAGGAATGTATGCCAAACTAGGGGCAGATCACTCTTGGAATGTATAACAAATTTGCATCAACTTAGAAAAAATGCATTTAATTTCGCCAACCAAACATGATGGTAGTAAACAAAAAAGAAATGTTTTCTCTTTCATAAACTGCTGTGTTTGGGTAGTAACGGTTTGTCCGGAATTTCATTTGAAAGAGAATTTTGACAGTTGGCTTTTAAGCCGTAATCATGTTTGGCGAGAACTCATTTATAAATGTTTCACACTTCATGAAAATCAATAAAAAACAAAACGGCGGATCTGACTTTCAACTGTAAACAAACCGCCAGGCGGGTTACGCCTCTGCATTTCGAGGGTAGTGTATACGGGCTAAATTGACAGCATCATTGTTTACAAGGTCTGTAAACAGAATCGCCCTAAACAAAAACCAAATGCTTGTTACGCCCCGGGGGAATACCAAATTTTCTGCTCCGGCGAGCACGGCGAAAACCACATCAAATTTTGATTTTTGTTTCTGGTGACACGGGCCCATATTATTGGCTCGAATCAAAACTCGTCGAAATGTCAATTGACGATAGGTTCATCCAGAGTGTTCATTTGTGTTTACATTTTGCTAGCGTTGCCAATTTTATTTTGTGTCCAGCACCCAATGTGGCTACGCCACATCGCTTTTGCGCGTGCTGTCCGACTTCGCTACCGCTCAGTCGGACTTAAACTAGGGATAGCCCCTATGTTTGAGTAAGCCGGGCAAACGAGTGGATCACAGGTTCGCTTGCTTCCGACGGCGGGTCGGTGGCCACCTCGCCCTCTAGGCCTCGGTTATGCGGCTAAGCCGCATCGAAATGGTACCCCTTAAACATTCTAACTTGAATCGGTTGTGTCACCGGAGCCGGAATACGAATTAGAACCAGCCAGCATTCCGGCTGTGTTAAACTGGGAAGTTTAGTACAATTTGATCTGGAAATAAAATTTTTCTGGCAACGCTCCAGCACTCCGTTGATTTCACCACCTGGGCGCCAGGTTGACGATATGAAATGAACTTTGTTTACTTTCGACAAGTCGACGAGAACATTTCAAATGGGCCGATAAACAAAACGTAAACAATTCCGGTTAATACTTACTTCAAATAGACACTAACAAAGCTTTAAACACACCTTAAATAAGCCGGTTCTGAAGCCTGGCTGTTGGCGAAATAATAGATTATCGAAAAGGCACATAAGCAAAATAACTTGTTTTGATTATGTTCCCTTTCACTTCCCCTCAAAAATTAACGGTTCATATACACCAAACAACAAAACGGGAAAATTTGCTTATGGGCCCTTTTCTTAATGAAAAAGACTATACTTGAAAATGGAACAAAAACATCGCAACACCAAGAAAGGGATCAAAATAAACGTCACATAATCATTTGCTGTAAACAAAAGGGCTCACCCGCACGCACTATAAGCTATCGTCTCGCCGAAAAGGGATTATAAGAGAGGGCACAAAACCAGTACGATATTTCAAAAGGGACCAAAAAATTTTTCTGCAAAAATCGTTCAAAATACAATTTTTTAATAAAATCTGGTGTACTATTCGGAAAAAATGGTTAATTTAACATGGCATTGAGTTGTTTGGTCCTTAAATCAAGCTCCTGTTCATAAATGGGAATATAAAGTACGAGGTAATTTTTCAGACGCCATTTTCTCAACATGAGCATATTGTATATAATGCCTTATGAAATGTTGACGTCGAAGTTTTGATTCGAGCCAACAACATCCAGCCCTGGTGACACGGCGAAATTGAGAGTCGTCAAAACAAGAGGGCGACTCGAAAATGGCCTAATCAACATTTCATAACAACACTCGACGAAATATTTTTTATCACTTTTATAAACGAAAACGTTATTATATAAAACATTTTAGTTATGCTTCCGAAAATTAGTATTGTTTTAAAGTGTTTCAATACATTTGAAAGTGCAGTATGCAAACACTGTTAAAATACGATTTAATTTTCTGAAGCGAAGTTTCAAAGCTATTTTCCTCGATTCGATATCATTGCGACTTCGGCCGTTTGGTCGATTCATGATCGGTTTATTTCAATAAGTTGACCTCTTCGAGACGACAAAACAGACTTACACCCTGTACGTCGACTGCAACGCGATCGACGGCAAGAAAATATTCTGAAATGGCGACGGATTGAGGCAGAAGTGATTACTTGATTATTTTTCTCTCGGGCCTTTCGATTATTGTGACGGATTTCGCGTTCCAAGAGGTACGATAATGGTTCGGAGTCGTAGATGTGCGTTCTGGCAAGTGTCGCGTGTGCGAAAAAAAGGTATTCGTGAAATAGCTGTACGCGGTGGGTAAAAAATGGGTTACGCTACCCAGTGGATTACGGTCCTGAATAACAGTAATGCTGATGGCAATGAAAACTCCTTTCACCCTTGAAGGATGGGCCAAAGAAAATGATCGAGAGAAAGAAAAAATCAATACAACGGTGAACGATGTGATAAAAGAAGTATTTTCTACCGCTTTGTGATGCTTAATGGTGAAAAATGCTTTCCCTCGAAGGAAGTATTCCGTTTGTTCGCCGGATGTCGCGTTCGCGATGGGAGGAAGCTTCAATCGCGAAAATGGCATTGTATTTCGTCGATCGGTTACTCGGATCGTCGTTTCGGTGGTCGTCGCTCATCGGTCGAAATGGTTTGTAACAAGAACTTGTTCCAAACTTCGAAACGGTCGTTTTCCGAATTCCCGGGTTGAATTCGCATCGCGCGTTCTGTCGTGGCCCTATTTCGTCGGGTACCGGGGTGGCGTGGCGGTTTTCGTTTCGATTGCGGTTTCGCCGTCGGTTGGGTCTTGTACGGAAGCTTCCCCCGAATCGTTCGTATCACGCGAAACTGAACTTTCTTGCTGGTTTTCACACTTCAACTTTCAAACTGATCACATTCTAAAGATATTGTATTCCGTTTTTTCATCCTATCGCTTTTGCAGAACGATATCCGTGTATGATTGTGTGCTAAATCGATCAGCAAATTTTTATTAAATTTTACTCAAGCTTGAAAAAGACCGAAACTTCCGGGTGTGAAGTTTTGTGCGCGTCGTACAGATGGACCGTAATATGTCCAGCGTCGGTCGCCTAACCAGACGGAGTCCGTCACCATCCCGTGGCGGACCCAAGTTACGCATGGACCGTAAGCCCAACCATGTCCGGATTAATGGTAGGTGCTTTCATGGTTTGAGTTAATTGGATTGTTATTGAATACGTTTTATTTTTGTTGCGTTCTACAGATCCCAGCCATCCGGCCGGTAAGCGTAAGGAGATCGACAACGTTATGCGGAAGGCTCGTGCCTTTCCTAACGAAACCTGGGACAAAAAACTGCTCGAGGTCGAAGAGAAAGATCCAAACCGTTGGCGCCATACCGGATTCAAGAAAATGTACATCGAAGATGATCCTAGCAGCTCGGACAGTGAACGTGCAGTGGGCCGTTACGGGAACGGCCCACCACCCTCACGACGCAGCCGTAGCCGATCACCGAGATCGCCTCCGCCTCGGCATCGCCGCAGTCCATCCCCTCCGGTGCGAAAACGTCGTCTGATTCCGGTATCTCCGTCACCACCGCCGATGATGCGGCGGCGACCTGTATCACTTACGCCACCACCACCGCCACCTCCACCGGAACCGGTTATGAAACGAAGACCCCGTTCGCCACCACCCCGGATGATGCGTCGCCTATCGCCACTGGAGTTTCACCGCAAGTCGCCGATCTCAGTGCCTGTTTCGCCCCGTCGTGCTCCCACCCGACGCATGTCTCCGGGTCCGCCGGTACGGCAGAGAGTTAAACGACCACCGTCGCCACCACCCAAGGTGAGTTTTGGTTGAAGTTTTGGTTCTGTTGTGCACACTTTATCTACTTATGGATAGTGTGATGGGATGGAATATCTTCTAAAAAATCAAGTTTCATAAAAGGCTCGGCTTTATATTTTATCCTCATACTCACTCCTAGAAATTCGAGCCTACTCGCGTTAATTATCCCTTAGATGCATAAAACTAATTTTTCTTTTGCACTGATTTTTAGGCATGGATGCAATATTTACCTCTTGTTGAGGCTTTATATCACAGAATTAGATATGTTGCCAAATGGCAACAGTATGCATTTAAGGGTTATAGTTTTCTCGAAATTGATCTGTATAACCGATGGAGTTAATCTATTGTATCAGCTACTCAATTAACATAAAAAGCAGTCCTATAGAGAGTTTTGGGCTAAGAGAACAGCGTGAACACTGCTGGAAAAGGAGATAGATAGTCAGGGCCACCTCTTGCCCTTATGGTTATCAACTTTTTTATGGTTGATACCTTCGGTCGCATGACGTTTTCTTGTAGTTCGGCATTTTAGCTCCACTAGAAAACAAGGGTCAAACTCGTGGCTGTGATCAATCTGGAAAATAATTTCATGGGCACCATCACATTTTTTTCATCGTGCCCACTCGAGTGGATCTCTCCTTAGCATTCCCTAATTAATTAGCATTCCCTAACTAATTTTCTAATTTTGATTAGAAGATGTGGGAATAATCACGAACATGAAGGACTAAACTACACATGATCGCATAGTTTTCCCGTTTTATATAGGATTTCCTATCTTTATGGGACTGATATGCGATCATGGGCAGTAAAGGAGTCGGAGCAATGCAGCAATACGGAGCGTAATCTCGGGCACCTTCGTGAACGAGCTGATGATGATACTTCCTGAAGCAGCCGTGGCTCGAAAGGAGCTGCGTTCACGTCTCTCTGTGCCTTCTATTGACCCAAGTCGACAGGGTTGGGATAACCCGGTATGTCCACCTTCTATTCTCCGTATTGCTCCATTTTCAGCGCCGCATCCCAGCAGGAACCCCATATCGCGATATCGTTGACGAAACACTAGATAGTCGAGTCGCCGAAGTTTGACATAATCCTCGCTATTGCGTTCGCTGCCATCGGCGACCGGCTGAGCCTCAACAACCACGTCGACTAGACGTGGTTGTTGAAGCTCAGCCGGCCGTCGACTAGACGTGGTTGTTGAAGCTCAGCCGGCCGTCGATTATCACTTCCAATTGCTTCAATGCTCGCTTCGATGCAATCACGTATCCTCCGACGTCGATCTGCATTCACTGAACCGCTTTGCAGTTTGCTGACCAGCATCACCTTCGTTTAGTGGTGAGTTATATGCAGCTTTTGATCTCGTTCATCCAGCTGTCGATCGCGTCTCTTATCTCTCTTCTTCGAGTGTCTTGCCTAGCACCGTTATTGATACGTCTTCCGCGAAACCGTTGACGGACTCGTTATTCTTGTTGTGATGCAGTCCGTCAGAATGCCGAGGTCTGTCCAGCGATTCCGGGTGGAGGATTGCGTCCGATTCACTGTTGGCCCGATGATTCAAGCCGGTGATTCGCTACGGTCTACTCGGAATAGTCCCCGAAGGTGGATTTTTACTACAACAAAGAGTTCCCCGGCAGTGGACGATTTTCCGAAACCAATGCTACCCGGGCAGATACCGAGGTTGGTTCTGGGTGGAGGGTGACTTACAGTTTTCAGGCGTCCCGACGACCTGTTGCCCGTGCTTCTTTACGATATACTCGAACTAATCCACGGCGGTGGGCCCTGCCTAATCAGACGAAGAAATTTCCCGATGTCGAAGGTTCTCTCGAAACCGTTATGCTGGATGCTGGTCGGTTAGGTGGCGAGGTTAGTCCTGCGATTCCGGGAGAAGAATGATTTCCGGTTCTCAGGTGCTCCGACGACCTCTTGTTAACGATGCGCGCGCTCAGTCTAGTCCCCGGCGGTTGATCTAGCCTACTGCGGTCGCGCTCGTTGGTCTACTTTATCTCTCTTCGGCAGACTAATTTTTCGAGTGCTAAAAACGGTCTGGCGATTCCGGTTGGAGTGTAACTTCTGGTTCACCGGTATCTCGACGACCCGTTGCTGGTCGTTACTTCTCTCGCCATTTTCATTACAACACTGACATGATCTGAATGATTTCTGTTCACCGCATCCCATTTTTCTTTGTCCGCGCACATTCCTTGGACGACATGGTTCATGTTAACATCCTCACCGACAATGGTTTGTTTTGCTCGTGCTCGAATCGCGGGCCTCGTTTCCTCTGCATCATCGCAGCGATGCAGAACGCGACGATCTCGCGTGGCCGAATCTATGCAGATTTTAGATACTTCTTGAAACAGCTATGCCCAGACAAAAACTTCACCATGTGCTCTGTTCACCCACACCGACAGGCATGAAAATAGTCGATGGGTCCATCTACCGTTCATAGCGTTATCCCAGTGATGTTGCCACTTGCTTAAGGTATCAGTTTTGGCTTGTTTACCGATTGCTGTCGTGCCTCGATCCCATAAAACTCGCTGTCTTCTTCGAGTAGAAGGTTTATAGAAGATGCTGTTCAGCCGAGATGTGTTCCACTTGGTCTGCAAAGCCGTTACCTATGCAGGTCCCGCCTATCTGAGCACCGATGTGATATATCTAACTATCGTGAGGGAAGGTGATATATAAATTTAATAAAAACTGCAAGGTGTACACAGTACGATAGTCGATGTAAAACTGTCTATTCAATTCTTTATCTCTGAAAGCTGAACCAGCCAGCTGTTCAGACAGGGTTGTAGTACTGGGTGGTCACCACAGTTCTTCCCCCTTTGGTCCAAATTATTGTACATCGATAATGGCGAAACTTCACTGCCATATATATAATTTAATTCACGGAAAAACTTAACTACCGTTACGATTCAGAAAACGACAAAACTTTACTGCCGCAAAACTAATATTTTCTTTTTTTATTGTAGTAAACGAAATCAGGATCTTGTAGACGACGCTTCGTCCTATTTGAACGACGCAAACAAATAGGTTCACGGCTTAAACTCGCTGATGGATTCGTACTATTCGATTGCGGCCACTGTAGCGTGGACGTGCCTTCCTGGGGGTCCACTACCCTGTTGCCAGGCGGTAAACTGTTTCTCTCTGAATCACCATCGTCCGAATCACAAACCATTGGTTGATCGTTAGGTGAACCTCTATAAATGAATGAATCTGCTGCGAAACCATAAAAATCGTTAGCTTCATCGTCAATGTCCTCTTCTTGATCATCCTCCCCCCTTCTTTTTCGTGTTGGGCTGCTCGCAAAAATTAAAGCTTGGCTCTTCTTGCGAGTGCCAAATAATTTAAGCTGATTCCGGTGCGCCAGGTACACCCGACCTCCAACGGAAACCTGAAATGTATTTAGAGAAATTCGTCTTAAAAATTTAGCTTCAAGCCATCGTCTAATATCGGTTGTTCTAAAATTTTTATAGTAAATTAAATCCCCTGGGTGCAAAGAGTCAATCCAGTCCCGGGTTCGATGTTGTACTTTGGTATCATTGTTATGTATAGGCATATTCACAACTTTCCGCTTCGTCATATTATTCCTAAAACTATTTCTAGGGTGGATTAAATCCAACAACGTCTTAGGCTTAAATCTAAACAGCCTACTGGAAGGAAACGAACCATCTTCCAAACATGTGTTCCTGTAACTAAACAAAAAGTACGAAACTATGTCTTCCGTACTCGATCCTGCCATTTCCGGATCCAACAAAAACTTCTTCAAACCTTCTTTCACCAATCTTACCATACGCTCAGCTTGTCCATTACTTGATGGGTTATACGGTTCATCACTTGTATGCTGTGCTTCTGAAAGAAATCAATTAATTCTTTAGATTTAAATGGAGGCCCACCGTCCGTAACAATTACGTCCGGTAACCCAAACCTCGCAAAAACGCTGATAAACTTTGACTTTACCCTCCTGGCTTCAGTACCAAATTTCATGTACTCTACTTCAAGCCATTTTGAGAAACTGTCAACAATCACCAGGAAGGTTTTCTTATCGAAATGAAAAAAATCCGCATGAATGCGACTAAACGGTTTTGTTGTAGGAATCCAGTTAGAGTGAGGAACTGGCTTAGAAACAGTATTCATTTGGCAACACACACTGCATGATTTAACGAAATTCTCTGTCACTATTCATGCCATACCAATAAACTGCCTTTCCTGCCATCTGCTTGATCTTAGTTATTCCGGAATGGTTTTAGTGTAAGAGCTTCAGGATCTGCTTTTGTAAACTTGCAGGTATAACGACACGATCCTGATACAACAAACACCCTTCTATTACTTCCAAATCCTGGTGTTGTGCGCAGTGCGGTAAAATATCAATTTCAAACGAAAATAATCGTTTCAAGTGAAACTTCGAGCCTTTCACTGTAAACATACCACCACTATATCAGTTGAGTTCGGCTGCCGTCTTCGTTTGAGTCACTCAAAGTTCACTGTCAATTGAATAACAGGTTCTAGTCATTTGACGTTTTTGCCTGTTTAGTTTCTATTGAACACCAACCTCACATTAGCACTGTCTCAGCTAATGGAAGTGAACCATTCCAATGAACCACTCACAAATGAATATGAAGGAACACTCTGACATAAAAATAACTCCGACCAAGATAATAAATAATATAGGGTAAAGGCTATGATAAGACGAGGCAACTCAAGACGGATACAGGTACGAGCATTTTTTCTCTGCATGAGTAAGGTTGTATTTTTTTCGATGAAGCTGATAAATCAGGAGGATATGAAAAAGAAAAGAATAAAACAAATGACGTAGTGGGCTTTTCTGCTTAACAAACATAAAACAAATGCACTCAAAAATGAAAAATGTTCCGAACCTTTCTTTCTCTTCTTCTTGGAGAGTTTTCTTTCCTTTCTTGTGCCCTGGTGAATAATTGTTGACAGATGACTGTATGCAACTAGCGAGGTTGGCAGTGCAGCCAATTTCTTTGTCATATTTAGATATGTTGCTATAATACACATAATAATGACTGTTTTATTAACTCACATTTCGCCAAAATATATCTGGAACTAATCAATCCAAGATTTTTATCATATACTACATGTTTCTAGCAAATTTGGTCAGCATAACAGCCTATTCATCAGAATCAAATTTGCCACAAACTTTGAAATAGAGATGGACGTACTACCAAAATACAGAAATATACAGAAATCGTATTACTAGTTGCTTTATCTTGTCTTAGGTGTAAACGGGCGAACTCGTTAAAGGTTCAAGATGATAGATAACGGAAATCGATGGTTAGTCATTTTAAATGAAGGCGTAGTTGGTTGAGTGGTAAGCGTGACAGCCACCCATCCCAGTTAGTCTGGGTGCACTCCCAGCCGAGGTCGCTGAGATTTTTCTGAGGTGTAAAATCTTCCTTCGGAAGGGCCGTAAGCCGTTGCCTAGCAAAAGCAAGTATCGGACTAACGTTCCTTCTGCGATCTACGTTCGGGCCAGGCATGCGCCGGTTTTGTTCAATAAACACTTTAGGATTACCAGGAGTTGCACATTAAAAGATGTTTCCCTAATCCCAAGCACTACTACTGATTCCCTGTGCAACTTCAGCTAGTCTAGATCGATAACGGAGTAGCAGCTACGGGTGGTCGTACAAGGTCAAGCTCAAGCTCAAGCTCGATGGTTAAAGTCATTTTTAAATCAGAGATGAGGGCAACATGGATACCATTTGAAAGGAGGTTAGGCCATTTTGAAATCCAAGATTGCGGCCTATAGTGACCAAGAAACTGTGAAAACAACTATCAATATGGGTATCATTTAAAATAATCATAAAATACCGTAATTTATGAATTTAGGCCATTTTGAAAACAAAGATGGCGGTTTCGGGTAACCACCACAGTAAAAACCATGATCAATATATATCTATATCGCTTTTGCAATGATGGTCACTAGATGACGGAAACTGATGATTGAGGACATTTTGCAATCAATCAATCCAATATGGCGCCTTTTGGTTACCTCAAATCAATAAACCCACCTTCGATATGACCTATTTATAGCATTCATATCGAGCAGAACCTTTTCGAATTCTTTCTGAAAAAGAAAAGATTCTCGTAGACTATAGACTGTGCTCGTAATGTGTTCCTATATAACCAGTGTGGAAATGTTTTACCTCTTCACCATGTCATCGGAATTGTACACAGGGAACTATTGGTAGAGGTGCAAATAAATAGCTGAATTACATATTTGATTTTAGCAATGAATTTGACAGCTATGTACAATTATGATAGCATACTGCGGCTATCATATTTCTTTTTCAAATTTTCTTAAATTCGCAGAGTTCAGACGAAAATAATGAATCTACTAATAACAGCTTATTGAAACTGGTTGCAATGAAAAATGTTATTTGGTAGTACGTTCATCTCTATAATATTTTTGTTGCAAATTTGATTCTGATGAATAGGCTGTTATGCTGGCCAAATTTGCTAGAAACATGTAGTATGTGATAAAAATGTTGGATTGATTAGTACCAGATAAATGCGAAATGTGTGTCAATAAAACGGTCATTATTATGTGTATTATAGCAACATATCTAAATATGACAAAGAAATTGCCTGCACTGCCAACCTCGCTAGCTGCATACACTCATCTGTCATCTGGCACAAGAAAGGCATGATAACCAAAAATACGAAGCCAGTTGTCTCTTTTTGTCTTAGGTTTACCCGGATCTCATTTGACTGGTGCTCACTGGGGAAATTGAAAGCTGATCTATTCATTTGAGAGGATCAAACGAAGGAGGTTGAATATGAATCGCGACTCATTTGAAAGTAGCGGTGAGTGAAGTGCCATGAACCCAGCTTCAGATTAACAACAACTGATGCGTTAAATGAATGTGAATGCTACTGCAGACGACTGATTGACTGCGTTCATTCAGTTTCGATTGAATGAAATGAAATTTTACTGCACTGGTTGTGCGTAAACATCTAACAACTTACGATCCATCTTCTGTGGTCAACCATGTTTCATGTAATAAATTATCTGTTGCAAAAACTTGTCTTTTTTTGCTTCATTTGCAATCAAAACATGATCCACCGGGAAGTCATCGGAAACATTTATACTTTTGATGAATTCTCTTTGTAAAGAAGCTGGTACATTTTCAGGCAGAGGAAATCGTGAGCAAAAATCTGCATTTCCCATTTTCGTTGACAGTCTGTAAACAATGTCAAAATCATAGATATTTTGATCAAGTACATATCGCTGCAGACGTGTCACAAACAACGTATTCTTGCCTTCTTTGCCAAAAATACCAATCAAAGGCTTGTGGTCAGTATACACAGTAAACTTCTTGCCAAACAGAAATTTGTGAAACTGCACCATGCTCACAACTGCTAAAGCTTCCAAGTGCAAAATTGGGTAGGATTTTTGGGCATTCGTTAAACTAAAGGAGGTAAAACTTATTGGCCTCTTCTCCTTTGATTTGGTGTGCGATTACTCCTCCTAAACCATGATTGCTAGCATCCGTTATAACGACTACGGGCATACTAGGATCATAAAACTCTAAAAGCTTTGGGCTCAACAAAGCTTGCTTACAGTCTTGAAAAACTCTGCTACATTCAGAGTTCCAGACAAACTTGACATCTTTTCTGAGTAGATGATACAAACAGTAAAGGCGGGCGGACAGATTGGGCAGAAATTTACCGTAGTAGTTAACTAAACCCAAGAATGCCTTCAGTTCAGAAACGTTATTTGGAACCTTGGCTTTCCGAATTGTCTCGACCTTTTCCGGAGATGGTAACAAACCTCTGTCACTCAAAACATGACCCAGAAATGGCAAACTTGAAACAAACCACTTGCATTTTTGCAAATTAACTTTAATGTTGACTTTAGACAAACGCTCCAAAACCAATGTAAGCTTTCAGTCGGCTTTGTCCTTGCCTGCTATTAAAACATCATCTAAATAACAGCAAACTCCATCGATACCTTTCAAAACTTGATCCATGATCCGTTGAAATATAGCTGCACTAGAAGAAGCACCTTGTGGCAAACGATTATAAGTAAACAAACCTTTGATTGTATTAATCACCATTGTTTTTCTGGATCGTCTTGACAATAATAATTGTGTGTACGCACCGGCCAGATCTAAAGAACAAAAAACTTTGGCACCAGCCAATGAGGCAAACAAATCTTGTGTTAGTGGGAGAGGGTAAGTATCGGGAATCAAAACTTTATTGATGGAAACTTTACAATCAATGACCATCCTAATACCATCGTCTTTTTTTCACCACAACTATTACCGGAGATGCCCATTCATTTGCATCTATTCGCGTTATGACGCCATCTTTTTCTAAACTATCTAAATGTTCCAAAACTTTGTCCTTTAACCTGAAAGGAACGTCATAAGCACGTTTAAATATCGGCGTATGCTCTTTTAGAACTAGATCAGCCTCAAACCCATTTATTGGCGTTGATAAAGACTTATCAAAAACATTGGCAAACTTACTTTGTATCTCTGCAACGATCTGATCTGGTGAAACCGACAGTTGATTAATATTGTTTCCGAAAGCCTTCCTCCAATCTGGAACAAACACATCCAACCAATCTCGTCCCAGTAATGGAGTGAAACCACTGCCGTTTCGCAAAATAATTTTAGGTCAACAGTCTTTGTGCGTCCATTCAGCTCGACCATAACCTCAATCTGTCCTTCAACCTTCAAACGGCTTCCATTGATCACTGCTAACTTCTTGTCGCATCTTTGTAGCGGAATATGATCGAAATCTCCCTCGTACATCTCCAAACTGATTACGGAAACTGCAGCGCCACAATCAACTTCCATTTTCAAGCTCAAACCGTCAACATAAACGTTGCGAAATCATGGTTCGTTAATTCTGTTGATCGATGAGATTAGCATACAATCCATCTCGTCATCCGAAACAGATCTGTTTAAACGACGTCTCAAACTTTTCTGATACTCAGTCATCTTGGGCTTTTCCGCAGGAGAATCGACAAACTTGACTGTTTTACTCTTGTTCTTCAAGTCATAACAAAAACGACGCGTGCGACCTTTTCTACGGCAGAAGTTGCAAAACAAAGTCTTTGTCCTGGGTGAAGAACGACTCCTGCGATCAAATGAATCAGAACGGCTTCTGCTTCTCTTTCTGGCCGGCTCTCGACTTCTTCTCCGTGAGCGATCTCGGGAAACTTCGAAGCTGTCACGCCTTCCTAGTCTGTTCAAAACGCTTACACGATTGGAATCGCCAGAGATCAGTTTAGCTCTCGCTCCTGCTAATTCTCTGTTTACGATGAGTTTCTCCGCTTTAGCCAGCGTTATATCCTCTTCATCGAATAAACGATGCTGCATGTCCTTGTCGCTAATACCGCAAACCAATTTATCGCGAATCGCCATGTCCTTAAACTCTCCGAAATGACACAACTCTGCCTGGAGCTTGACAGCGAGTATAAAATCTTCCGCGCTCTCACTCGGACCTTGGACACGTTGGTAAAACTTGTAACGTTGAATCAAATCACTTTCCGTTTTATCATACCGCTTCCTGAGAGCGCCCGTAATTTCCTTGAAAGACACGGTCTTTAAATCCCTTCCGGGAAAAAGAAGCTTCAGCTCACTGTACACTTCTCTACTGCAAGTAGCCAAAAACGACACTTTTTGATCTTCCTCACTGGTCACTTTATGATGCGCAAACACCCAATCCAGTTGCTCCAGAAACTGCGCAAACGGAATCGTTCCGGGAATGAACGGTTCAATTTGATTCACCAACGGCATACTTGACATAGTGAGATATAAACAAAATAGTGGAAAAGAAACAAATATAAAAAAATAGTTTAATTTTTCTTTTAAATGCACAAAACTGAAATATTTTTTTTTACAGTGCATGCGGAAAGATCGAATCAAAACAAACTAAATTCGACTACTACCCAAAAAAACAAGTTGTTCTGCAGAATAAACACGCGATAAACAATAAACTTTACAAGTCTGTTTTGTGCGAGAACGGTATGAGCAGCAACAAGCATAAGCTAGAGCATAAGTAAATATTGCAGAACCAAACGGTGAACCACGGTCGCTAGCGAAAGAATTTTTGTCGTCGCGCAACTAACGTATGTTGCAAGCAAATTCGGGTGCTGCACGTATACTGGTAGTAGTACGTAAAACAAAACCAGAACAAAAATGGTTTTCTGGTAGACAAAATCACTGTTAAAACAAAATGAAGCGCAATTTCTTTTGTGTGCTAAACAAGAAAAATGCCATTAAATTACACTTAAACATTAGTTCTGAAAACAAAATGTGCAAAAACTTACGTGATCGTTTACCAAACCTACGGCAAAACAAACCAGACGAAAATTCTCTTGCGCGGGATTCGCAGAAAACTTTTTTCCTTCACAAGGATCCAAACGTTGATATCTGCCAGAAAAACCAGGGGAAAATACCGTAATTCTCCGCTTAGACACTTCCACACCGCCAGCAACGGAATAAACTACATGTAGCCGTTGAAAACACTTGGCGGGGTTACACTTTTCCTTTTAATATGTTCTTAGGAACTGCACTCACTTCCAGCTAACAAAACGCCGGGAAACCTCCAAACACTTTCGGCACCTCTGGAAAACTTAACTCCCGGAATAGAAACACTGCCGAAAACAACTTTTCACGCGAAAAAATGCGATTTAATCTTCGTCGCCACTGATATATCTAACTATCGTGAGGGAAGGTGATATATAAATTTAATAAAAACTGCAAGGTGTACACAGTACGATAGTCGATGTAAAACTGTCTATTCAATTCTTTATCTCTGAAAGCTGAACCAGCCAGCTGTTTAGACAGGGTTGTAGTACTGGGTCGTCACCACACGATGTTGAGCACTCGCCAGTAGTCTCGCTTTTTAAAGTTGCTGATCGCTGAATTGTTGGGCATGATTCAAGATAGTGTCGAGATCACTTTTACGGCCCTTCCGCATGCGTGGTCGATATGGCTATTAAAGTTTAACCGGTCGTCTATCATTACTCTCAGTTGTCTAACTTCCCGCTTTGAGTTGATGATACACTCCCCTGACTCACCTGCTGCACTGCCTTTCGGTTGCTTATCAAAATCATCTGGGTTTTGTGGTGAGCTAACGTCAGCTTTTTCTCGCGCATCCTGTCTTCCACATCATCTACCGCCTCCGTTGCGACTACTTTTACTTCCTCTAGTGATTCGCCGATCACTAGGAGCACCACGTCGTCCGCAAAACCGATAATCTTCGCGCTCCTGGGGAGGTTCAGGTTCAGCACTCTCTCGTACATGGTATTCCAAATATTTGGGGGCCAAGTATGGAACCCTGTGGAACACCCGCTGTAACGGTTACACTTATTTTTTGATTGTTGAGGCAGTACACGAAATGCCGAACAGCCGCGTACTGCTTGTTGGTCGTGTGGAGGAATGCACTATTCTAAGGGTGACCAGTGCCCATAACCTAGGACCATTATTGTCGGGAAAGTGGAAAAAAAGCCACAAAGGGGGCTACTGTACCTGCTTCTCTGGAAAATATGCAGCCAGGAAGACCAACACCAGCACGAAGAAAACCAAAACAACCAAGGTCGTCTCGTTGCATATCCGGATAGAATTTTACAATAGCATTTACCCTGCAAACAATCATAAAACAATAAATATTATAGTTTCAACATTGTTCGATGCCAAGTTCTCACGGTAGATTGACAATAAAATTTCATGTAACAATAAATTTCACTGTTCAGCAAAAAACTGATACAGTGCATTCACATTAAATTTTACTGTTTTCGAGAAAAAAAAAATGTGTGGAGAAAAATTGATTTTTTTAATGTTAAGATTCATAACCACCCCCATTTTTCACTGTAAAAGTCTATTTTACATTGAAATTTACTGCAAAATCGTTAAAGTTTATTGTTTTTGTATTGTAGCATAACACTAAAACTTACTGTAAATTATTGTAAAAATACTGGGGAGCACGTCGTCGGCAGTACTTATGCCAAACGACGTGCTCCTAAATTACTGTACTGTTACAGTGAAAATCATGGTTTTGTTACTGTACATTTCTCTTCGGGTAGTGTCAGCAACGGAAGGAAGCACAGGTGCATATCAACAAACGTTCCTGTTCGATTGAAAGTCGATTCTGCATCTGACATCAGCATTATCACGAACAAGATGTGGAAGTAGATTGGAAAATCGAAAGTCGACCTACTTGAAGAGTAGTGACAGCATCTGGGGAACCTCTGGAACTTGCATCCGAGTTCTGGTGTGTCGTGATCATCCAAGGCGTGTCAAAACAAGGTTTGTGTCGTGTTGCAATTCCCGGGATTAATTTGTACGTTTTAGGTACCGACTGGATGGAAAATTTCGGTCTGTGGGACGTACCCATTAGCCCATTCCGTAGCAAAGTGTGCACTGAATCAAAGCACAGCATCGACACACTTCAATCACAGTATACCGATGTGTTAGCCACCTAGGCGTTCTTAAACCAGTCGAATACATCGACTGGGCTGGATCGCTTGTGGCAGTGGGGAAACCGATCGGTAACATACACACCTACGCTGATTTTTCGACTGGGTTAAAGAGCGTTCTTGAAGCTAACCAGCATCCACTGCCACTTCCGGAAGATATATTTGCAAAGATGGCTGGATGCAAGATCTTCAGCCATACAGATCTATCCCTCACCATCTATACTCACAAAGGGTCTTTTTTTCAATTTACCCGTCTGTTACCAGGAGCCCTTTAACAGCTGATCGACACGAATGAAACCAGCGGTTATTTAGACGACGTTCTGGTCGGGGGAAGAACAAAAGAGGAGAACGAACAAAATCTTCGTCGAGTGCTAAGTCTACTTCAGGAGTACGGTTTTACGGTGTAAATAGAGAAGTGCTAGTTTTCAACACGACAGAATAAATATCTAGGCCAGATTATGCACGTTGATGGTATCAGACCTGACCCTAGTAAAACTGGAGAACAAGCTGGAGATTGTGGTATCGGCGGACGCATAAATTGTTGGTATCGGTGCCAGGATTGCTCATCGTTGTCCAGATGGAACAGTGAAAGCGATTAGTCACGCATCTCGGAGTTTGACACCTGTAGAGTCGAACTGCAGCCAAATCGAGAAAGAGGTTCTCGCTCTGATTTTTGCCGCTACTCGTTTTCACCGAATGTTGTTTGGGAGACATTTCACGTTGGAAACCGATCACAGGCCACTTCTTTGGATATTTCGCTCCAAAAAGGGCATCCCAGTCTACACTGCAAACCGACTCTAACGGTGAGCGCTTACTCTACTGCTGTACAATTTTAGCATACAGTATGTGTCCACGGACAGTTTCGGCTACGCCGATGTACTCTCTCGGTTAATCAACATATACAGTCGACCGGATGAGGATTGTCATTGCGTCCATTCCGCTCGAGAATGTCATGCAAGATGTTGTGAACCAGTCAGTGGAAGCCCTACCGCTCACGTTCAAGCTAATCAGGGCGGGTACAGAAACAGACCCGATTCTCAAGCAAGTTATGCAGTACGTACAAGAAGGCTGGCCGGCCAAAAATGATCTTCAGGATTATCAACTTCAGTAGTTTTTCCTTCGTCGAGACGGTTTGTCAGTATTTTCCGGATGTATCACATACGGCGAACGGCTGGTCATATCGTCGAAGTTCCAGAAACGTGTTCTCGACCTGCGGCACAAGGGCCATCCAGGTGTTCATGTAATGAATGAACCAGTGTTGCCAAAACCAACAACAAAACAACTCTTGCATCTAGGGATCTAGGCCCTTACTAGAAAAATCATGGCAACGTGTGCATATCGATTTTGCTGGACCAGTCGACGGCTAGTTTTATTTCATTCTGGTTGACGTTTTTAGTAAGTGGCCAGAAGTTGTTCCAACAACGCGCATTACCAGATGAGATAACGGCGTGAGTCGGATAACGAAACTATCGTGAATTCATCTAATCCAGTCAAGATACCGCTGGATATTCTGTTGGAATCATGATGCTTGAGTCGACGTCAGCCGGAACCAGCAGATCCGCAGTACCGTTTACACAAACGTGTCGACCTTCATCAAATACCCAACGTAGTCAGCGCCGCCTTCCTAAAGCTGCTCAGCAATAACCGATCTTGTTTCGCCACTCTTCGAGAATCCGAAGAGCTCCAGTTAGATATGCGCTGTATCCGCTTTATTAGGAAGGGGGAGGTGTTGGGGTGGCAATCCTATGTGACACAACGACCCGAGCGGTGGCTCATCATCTGACGTAATTGTCATATTGATTGACGTCGCCCGCGTCGAGTGGAGTCACAAGTTAGATTGTCCCGCGCCAAATCAGTCGAGAAGCTCCATCGTTTTGTTTTATATTGTATCTCATAAGAATAAAGTTTTAATTAATATTGTTGCGTGTTATACGTTTTACGCGGTATTGGACCAACGTAACGATGAGGATTTTGTCAGTTTCGCGTATGTTAGCGATCGTTTCATTTTGTTCGTCGATGGTGTCGATATTATGGGGGTTATTCCGAACAGTCACTTTAGGTGAGGTGACACTTTTTCTCACTCGCGCGATCACCGAAGTCACCTAAGGTGAGACGAGTCACTCACGTGACTCTCTGTCACGCTATTCTGGTGTGTCACCGCATTCTGTTAGTCGTTTTAGGTGACAGCAAAGTGAAGAAAAAAATGAGATGACGACGGTGAAAAAAAACATTAAATCGAATCGTTGTCCGTTTATATTATGAATGTCTGGTATTCGTCGTATTTGTTGCTTTTTAAAGCAATTGCATAACATATTACAACTATTTGTAGTAGTTTTGTTAATTTAAAAAACTAATACGGAAACGCTCACTAATAAGTTTGTATTTGTAAAAAGCACTGGCAGCATTATCAAAGAACGGCATGAATCGTTAAAAAGTATAAAGTTAAGCAAGCTTATTGTGTATTAAGACGGTTTGATTTTTCGAACGGTTGCGGTTCGATTGAATCCGACCCGTGTCGTTATATTGAGAATGCAAATCACATTCGTTCGAAAACTGCTCCGTCGTAATGCAGAATAAGCTTAATAATAATGTTATGACTAATCAATCCTACCATGAAGTTTTTTTTCGGATGCCAGGTTTCGTAGTTACTGTTTCATTGGACACAGAAATTCGAAAACAGATTTTTCTGCGTTCTTACGTATATATAAATCTTATTTCATTCGCAGTTCCATGTACACTAGGTTGATATGTAATAACTACACATTAAAAGGTATCATTCAACACCTGATCAGTACTTTTTGCTTTGATGTTACTAATGTGGTCGTATTCTTGATGGTCACATCATTAGCGTTTCTGCATTAGAATTGGCAGACAGCCTTTGTTGATTATAAGATTAGGGAATGTGGGGAATAAAGTGATATAATGTCTTTTTTGCGCCAGCAAAGCTCCTTGAGCGTCTCATATACGAGTTACGAAGGAAATTGAGGTTTCGATGAAATGCCGGAAGAGATGAGGAGCAGCGAGTTTTACAAGAGGGACTGAGACACTTACTACCACCGAAATAAAATCTGTAAGTAGCACTAATACATATATAATTTCAGGAACTGTGCGGGATGGCGCTGGACCTGTGGCGTTCGACTGGCATAGTCTATTCTCATTGGTTCGAAAGTCTTCTTGGCTGGTTTTGGTAGATGTGTGCAAGTGAAAAGATCAATTCACTTGGATGGGGGACATGTGGATCCTGCTAGTTGTCGACTCTTTTGACCTTTGGTATGAATCTAAATCAGGAAAGATTATTTAGCTCGACCAAGTACAGCAGCTTCTAGAAATGCTGAGTAGCCTTTTCGGGTCGGTGTAATCTGACATTCGGTTCGAGAAAACTTTATGGGGAATCGCGAATAAATATTACCCAATTATTATTCTTTATGGGCAGAGATTCTTTTTGTGAAACTTTGAAATGTCTTCACCCGTCCAGTTAGTCAGAATAATGTAATGGTGAGTATTTTTACCGCATCCATAAATAATCCGCTTCAAACCAAGGAAATTAGGAAGAGACGTAAGCGGATTAATGCGAAATTCTCACTATTGTTTGTTTTGTTGTATTAGCTACCCTAATAAACATCTTATGATCCAAGAGCCTAACGACCTGTTCAGGGTATAATCCAAACAATATGTGGAATCGTTGGATTATATGGGTTAAAGTTCGAGTATATTTTTTTAATTTTTTTTCATTGGGTTGCACCAAAATGTGCAGTTAAGGGCATCATGAACAGAGTCACAAGGTGGCAGCAAAAATGGCTGCTGTCGTTTCTGCTTCTTTTTATTTCATCGTCAAAATCAAAACATTGCATTGGCGTGCAAGACAAAATCGTTTGAAACTTGAATGTCTTAGCTCAGATTGCTTAGAGATTGTATCACTGTATGAACGCATGTTAGCATAAGCAGATGAATAGATTCTCTTCACGGCATTTTGACTCGTTTGGGAAATTTGTACCTTTTTGTTTTTCAAAACAAATGAAACACGCGGTAAAAAATCAGCCAGCTGATTACTGAACGATACACTTGTGTGCATTCCATCTCCTACCGGTATAGTACGCTCGAGCTGTACACAGATGTTGTAACGTAAGCCGAACATACCCGAACATAACCGAACCTTTGTTGTGATTTTGGCATCGCTTCACCTTAAGTAAAATATGCAAAACGAAAAAGTTGTTGCCACTGATATATGTAAACAGAGATATACTTACAGTACACGAATGCGTTCCCACTAAGTAATTGCATGTACTTTCTATCTCTATGGCAAGCACAGAACACAGTAAGGAACCTAAGTAACCATAAGCATAAGCATTGAACGGTGATTGAACCATTGCACAATATTGTCTATACATTTGCACTAATGTTATTGTTATTTATCAGTGTGCAATCGGGCTGTCTCAATAACCTATTTTTGCAACCTATGTGCATTAAATGTGCACCTATCGGCTCACCGTTGCACATGTCAGTGTGTGCAGTGCTCTGTGCATCTATAATTGTGCACCCGCCTTCCCATGAGCCTTATGGCGGCTCAGAGTTTGTCCTTTCGTGTTGCTCAGGGATACATTCCTCCTATGCACATCCACACATAAGCACACATGCATATAGAATTTGATCATCCCTGTTCCATTCAATATTCATATTTGATACGACCCTCAATTTTTTCTATCATTAATATGCTGAGTAACCAGACGGGAAAAGTTCTGTTAGTGTTTCACAAAAAGAATCTCTGCCTATAAAGGACATGAGAAATATTTATCCACGATTCCATATAAATATTTCTCGAAACGAATGTCAATCTGGTTCGACTTAAACAGACCGCATCGACCCGAAAGGGTTGCTTACCTTTTCTAAGAGCCGTTGTGCTTGGTCGAGCTAAATGATCATAAAAAAGTCCTGAATAATTGACTATTTCTTAGGTACCACTCCTGTACTCCTTGCCCGAACTAACCCGTACCCAAGGTCAAAGTCGATAACCAACAGGATCCACATATCCCTCCATCCAAGGGAAAAGATATATCCATTTGTAAGTAGAAGCACACGTCTACCAACCAGCCATGAAGACATTCGAATCAATGAGAATGGACCATACCATTCGAAAGTCACAGGCCTAGCGCCACCCCGTACAGTCCCTGAACTGTTTGAGATGGAATAATAATGTATGTTAGTGCTACTTACAGATTACATTTCAGGGGTAGTGTCTCACTTCCTCTTTTCAATCTTACATATAGGATTTTCGATTGATGCGCACCGGTGTAGTGGAGTGCACTGGTTTTGCACTTTCTAGCAGAAGTGTCAATGGAACATACCCAGTTTTCTGCACTTCTGCTAGAAAGTGCAAAAATGGTACAGTTCCAGTGCACTCCACTACACCGGTGTCAATCAATCGAAAATCCCAATAGAATCGATATCTCTCGAATTCGCCATTTTCTTTGGATCTCTGGTGGCGTAAATATCAACTATCTGAAGAAAAAAAGACATTATATGTCAATTCATACATATTCCCTAATTTTAAAATCAACAAAGGCATGAAACGGTAATGATGTGACCATCCAGAATGCGTCAGACAGCCTTAATTGACCCTTTTCGACACTAGCTTAGCCTTACCAAGCCGTAACGTGGGTGGCGGCGTGAAAGCTGCCAAATCGGGGTTGAGCACATCTTGAAGCAACATCTGATGTTGCTCCAAATGTATGTGATCCAAGACTGACTTGAATAGTTCCACTGAGCATAGTTTTCATACCTTACTTCATTAGATTCACTGTTCTCCATTTACCCACGATTATACATTTGCACTAATCGGCCCCTTATTATAGCATTTACAATGCAATTGAGTTCAATCGGAATTACACATTCTTATCACAATATGACAATTTTTTTATAAAGGTTTTCTGAAAATGCGTGCATGCGTTGAAAAGTTCTAACGCAGCCACCACGAAATCTCGGAAACCAATTTATTTATAATTATAAAAATTTTCCTGCCAGAAAATCCTATTTGCCAAGAAATATAGTGAGTGCATGAAATTGTTTTCAGCAAACACACGCCAGGCTTCACTGCACCCAAATATGCGAAAAGGTGATTCGAAAACGACATAAACCTAGAAGCACCAGATTTAACGGGAAGCATAATTTCCTCAATTATCGTACCGGGCCACTGTAATTGATCGCAATGGTAGTAAAATGCAATCCCAATGGGTGAGGAGAGCCCACCATATATTTACTAAATGTTAACAACTGTTCAAATCGTTTCAATAGTCCCTCCCAAACTCAATATTTAAATTATAATCGTAAAATATTCAGTCAGTCAATATAGAATGTCTGAAATAAAGTACCTATTTACTTAATCGGTCGTAGATTTTCATAAAAACACTTTCTCCCAAAGGGTTCGACTAAAATTCCATAGGACCCCCGCAACAATTTATGTTCATGATACTCCTGAAAAATGCGGCAATGACCATATAGAGTAATTACACCAATTATGGATATACTATGTCCATCATAATAATGTTTTCAATTTGTTAGTAGTTATTATTATTTCATTATTTTCAATAGGAACACAATTTCCGAAATACATATGGTGGGATATTGAATTTTTGAACTTCTGAATCAATAGTAGAATATGAAAAATATATTTCATGCATGCTTATGTAACACAATAATTTCAAAGACTAGCTAGCATGGACTTAAGTTGCCGGTGAACTATATAAGAAGCAACATAGAATTTGCCTGGCTCGCCCTAATCAGTCCTAGTTCTGAACCTTGAAAGAGACAACATGCCGTCGTCGCTGGCTACATAGGTCGTGTGTCGGGCAATCTTAGCTTAAAACTCTAAACATAAAAGACAATCGCGCGCCTCGATGGTCCGCCGCAGCAGAAGACGTAACGTCAATCTACTTCTATCACTAGATAACACCGCGTAAAAACAACCACTCATTAACAGAAGTAAGCGGATAAATCCAGATCCCAAAACCTTCCAACAACAAATTACGTGCCCGATACTCGAAGACCAAAAAGAGGCTTTCCATTCCCACCCAAGAACGTCAATACCAAGCGATGGGAATTAAGCAGGCCACTTCCGGGGAGGAGAGCAGCCGCGAACCCACAAACAGTAACACAAATAACCAACATCTTACATGTAACGAATAAGAACTTACATGTAACGATGAGTTTATTTTCCCCTGGAGCTAGATACTCTTAAAAGATGATCTATGCCGTAATGGAACATGCTTTTAGATCCCATCAAAACATCTCTTCAATTGACTTTCAATACCAAGTAGAGGCGCATTCCTAATCATCTATATTGATTGATGGCCTAAATAAAATATATGTTACAAAATGAAAAAGCTTCTATATTTATCCCAAAATGATATCCAAAAACAAATTTGTCACACAAGTCGTGTCTAATAAAAATGACTTTTTGTTTGACAATTATTACTTCTAAAAAAACAATAGCTATGTTGTTGTCATCTTCTATTTCATCAGTGCTTTTATGGTCGTTATCGTAGCTCAGAATAATATAGCGAAGGAGGATAACTCCAAACCTTTAACACATTCCCTCTGATGCAAATATTAATCAAAAAATCGCTGTGCAGCAGATAGTTCCATTAGTCGCTCCAATCTCAAAAATATTTCATATACCAGACTCACAAAAAACTGGTTACATTAATTTCAATGGTTAATAAAATTATAGAAACTCATACTTCATTACAAATTTCCAACAGATTTACAGAGTTGCTAAAATGTAAAAAATAAAATCGAGAATCAAAATTCAAATTATCAACCGCCTTACCTCAGTTGCATTGTTTTTCCTTATTCCAAAAGTCACCCCCATTAGTCACTTTTCATATTCCCTTAGTCACCTAATGTGACAAAATTTGTCACCTTGGTGACATCTCTCACTTTAAGTGAGATGACTTGAAAATTTCCGATCACCTTAGTCACGTGAGATTTGTGTCACCTCACCGAAAGTGACCGTCAGAATAACCCCCTATACTACACGTGGTGGTGCAGCAGATCACTCCGGAGCATCGCCTAGTTTCCAGCAAGCACTGATCGAGATCCTCATTCAGCAGCACAGACTCATCAGTCAGGTATCTCAGCAGATGACAGTAACCCAGATATACTGGTTGCAGTAGAAAAACTGGAAAATCGACAATCGTTTTTCTCTCTTGTTTAGTGCTAATCCATGATATCGGAAGTAATGCGCTGTTGGCTAGTTGGCGGTGTTTTTAGTGCCGCTTTGATTAGGGGAGATCCTGTAAAAAAGAACATGTTGCATAAAAGGGTAGACTGTTGGCAAAATCTCTGAATTTTATCAAAATGTTTGTTTCATTGTCTTTGTTTTATAGCCAAAAATGTGGGACGCGGAAAACCCGGCCACTTTCCCCGGTCCCGGGGTAAGTTGGCGGTATATAAGTGTACTCCACAAAATAATCGATCAAATGGAGATTCAATAACTTGTTGGGTTTTTATGGAACATTCTGAAAGTCTTTCTAATAAAACAGTATTTTAACCTATATTTGCCATTATATTTCAATCTTAACCCATTATATCCTAGCGTATGAAATTTCATACGCAGAACTATCAATCGTTTAACGCGTATTTACTGCAGAATTTTGGCATCTAACTGCTTCATTATTGCACTAATGGGATCATTGCACCTCATATTTCATTGTGAAACAAGACAACAGCCATTTTTTTTAATTTTGTTTACATTTTTTAACAGTGTATAGTTGGGCCAAATGGCGGCTGAAAAGTAAGCAATACATTTAATTGAATTTTATTGTTGGAATTCGTGCTAATAATTCCATTATGTGACAAAACGTTCCTACATGTGTAAAAGAAGTGTTGTCTATCAGAAAATCCGAAGAAATATGTCAAACAACTTAAAATTTGTTGTTTTTATTTAAGCGTACGAAATTTTTTGCTCGAGATATTTTCATTCTCAAAACCATTTTAAGCGGTGATTTTATTTTTCCCATAATCTTTGATACATTTTTTAGTGGAATTGAAGATATCACCGCATTTGGCTCACTTTTTGAAACCCCTGGGTTATAATGGGTTAATACCTTCGACGCGTACTCCATATCCAACGGCAAATTTTCCAAATTCTTCAGGCGATTGGCCTCTGCATTGACGAACTACCTAAGAAAAAGATTGTCGAACTTTGAAATAAATTCCATAAATAAAAATATTTAATCACTATTTTTGCACTGTAAATAGTACCGCCAACTTGCCCTGCGTGCGTCACCACCAACTTACCCCAACCGCATATTTTATAAAAAAAAAAACTATTTAAAAATTAACTTTTGTTTGTTGATAGATGTAATATGTATACGGATACTGAAAGCTCCTTTTACGCACTATCGAAAAATATAGTCATTTGTGGAATACATTAAAAATTATCTAAATAACATAAAATGCTCAAAATTAAGAAAATTTACTTAGTATGCTCGAAAACACATTATCTCCCACAACTGGACGGCGCCAGTAGTTGAGTGGCAAGCATGACCGCCACTCATTCAATGTGCCTGGGTTCAATTCCAGCCCAAGTCGTTGAGATTTTTCTGAGGTGAAAAAATCTGTGGTCACGTCTTCCTTCGGAAGGGAAGTAAAGCCGTTGGTCCCCGGTCCATGAGTTGATGGATCGATATTCTAGTCCAGATAGTAGAGTCACCTCTCTGGCGTCGGTAAAGAAGAAGCAGAATTCAACTTCTAAAACTTACTAATAAATTCCTCCTCTCGTTATACTTGTGGAGTGCGCAGTAGTATATACGGCCTCTGGCAAATTTAATGTTAAAATAAATTTACTACATATGTAAAAAAGCAGGTAAAGTCTCAGACGCTTTAAGTTGTTATCAAAAGCAAAAATATTTCAACAATGTTTTCGTAGAATTGTCAGTATTCAAAAGAATGTAAACTCTTAGAAATTCTTAGTTGCATTTAAAATCAATAAAATCCAAACAAATTTTCATGTTCAAAGGAAAGTGAAAAGCTAAAAAACGCAGTTCGCTGCATCTTCTCAAAAAAAAGTTCAATGTGCCACGACTATTTCGAGAAACTGCATCGCAGAAAATTACCGTTTTGGTAACCTATTATTTCGGTTATTGACCTACAGGTCTGGTTAATCAAACCTGAGGAATGAAGCTTAATGTCTATTATGCCAAATGGCTTTATGCTAAATGGCCATTATGCCAAATAGTCATTATGCCAAATGACCACCGCTATGGTTGTGGCGAGTGGCTTTACCCAACTTGATGCCAAACGACGTTATGCCAAATGGACTCTCCCGCCTTTTTTTACAATGGAGAATACATTTACGTACTAGTCCAGTACACGTGCTATTAGTAGATGCCAAGCTACCACACGGGGTGTACTGGGGGTGTGTCGGGCTCGAATGGTGACGCAGCCATTAATACCGACTAGACTCCATTGGGCTCCGCCATTGTTCCTCCCAGGGAGTACCTCTAGGTATTACTTCTGGTGGGATGGCTGTACTTGATGTACTCATTCACTCTCGCTCACGTTCATGCATCCTGTATGAGGCTTACTTGGGTGCTCTCTCTGTCACACCTTGATTCACTCTCTAACACTCCACATGAGGCTGACTTTTGTGCTCATCTTTTTCGTTCCTTGCGAGGCTGACTTGTGTGCTCACCTTACTCATTCCTTGCTAGGCTTACTTTTGTGCTAGCCTCTACCATACCATGTAAGGCTGACTTTTATGCTCACCCTTAACATGCCGTGTGAGACTGACTTGGATGCTCACCCTTTCACTCCTCTGCCACGCCACGACGCATCGATAGCTGAGTCCCAACATACTACGCTACGACCCTCCCATCTTGGCATGAGGCAGTCCACATATACGCGTATACACTCGCTCTTCTGCCTTGCTTCGGGGTGGCTGGGTTTACCCCTTACGCGGTTGCCAGTCGCTGCGCCAAACCTGCCTCAGCATGGCCAGACCATTCACTCACTTTTTTTTGCGCTCGGCCTTTTTCGCTTCAACTAACCAGTCACTAGTTAGTCGTGCCCATCGTCTGTTGCTCGGTGCGCCAAATTACCTGTAGCCTACAGGCAATCTGGGTGGTTACCTCCAAGGTTACCCAGAAGGGAACTTCAGTCTAAGAACCCCGTCAAACATGATGTTCCATAGCACCGGGTTAGGATCGAGCCCTGCGGGACTCCGGCGGTAATCGGAATCCTTTTCTGACCGGCATCGGTCTCGTATAGCAGTACGCAGTTCTGGAAGTAGCTTTCCAGGATCCGGTACAGACCCACCGGTAGGCTAAACCGGTGTAACTAGAGTGCGATGGCATCCCAGCTTGCGCTGTTGAATGCGTTCTTCACGTCAAGTGTCACTAACGCACAGTATCGAATGCCTCGCCTTTTTCGTTGGATCGCTATCTCGGCAGTCTTTATCACTGAGTTGATAGCATCCACCGTGGACTTACCCTTCCGAAAGCCAAACTGGTAGCTTGACAGGCCGTCCGTACCTTCTGCCTGTTGAGGATGATCTTGGGCTGTGCTAACGCAACTCCGAAACCTTTTTTTAACGGCGTTTTATCTCTTTCTTTGCAGATGAGCCAATCTCCGTCAATGTCCAGCTGCTCGGATGAATCTTGTTCTGCATGCTCCGCCGATGACCGCCATCGCCGTCCTGTTCGGTAAGTATGTGCGATCGTGTAATTCGTCGCAGGACAGTCGACAACCTATACCGCCACCACCCTTCTCCTTCGATGGGTGTCGATGTGCTAAAAATATCCAAAATATTTGTGACAAAAATCTTGGTCGCTAATCTTCTTGTTCCCTCCCCCCATCCCGCGTAACGGCAGCCGTTCTCGTTCGATATCCGGTCCGCGTTCGCGTCATCGCGGTGCCACGCCGCCTATGGCACATGTTCCGAAAAGCCGCCGCGAAGTTCCGGGACTTCGTCCGATGAGTCCGCCGCCGACGGATCCGCGCCGTAAGGAACCGATGCCGAAGGTTCATCGCATCGATAAGGTAACAAACAGTGTGTTGTAGTTGTTGTATCGGCACACAGATTTTTGATGTCACCTTTTATAATGATTTTATTTGCGATTAAAGGATCCTCGAGATCGTCCATCGCGGCCCATTCCTCCGCCACCGCCCGTCGAACGGATCCGGCATCCGCAAACGCCCGACTCGGAGAAAGCTCCGTCACCGAAACCGATGCGAGTCTCGAAGCACAAGCCCATCCAGGAGAACTTTCGCCCGGTTAAGATGCGTCAGCCGAAACCATCGTCAATGGAAATGGTATCGTCTACTTCCAGTAAGAAGCACAAGCAAAAAAATGTAGTGAAGGTGAGTGGCATTTACAGTAGGGACAGAGAATTTCATGCTTAAATGGGTTTGTTTGCTCTTGTTAGGTTCGAACACGTGTTAAGGTCGAAGGAGAGCCGAAACAGCGTCGTCCGCGTTCGCCATCATCCGGTTCCGAGGAATCATCTAGTAGTGAAAGTTCGTTACCACGGTTTACTGCCACCACACGACTATCGCTTTCGGAACGCTTCGGTAAAATGGCTCAGTGGAGCGTCGATCGAAGCAATATGGAAAATATGCGAATTACGAAAAACAGCTCCGGTGGCGATTTGAAGGTAATGATCGAGGAAGAGTTGGAAGCACCGCCACCGGTTCGATATACTTACTCGCCGGCTCCGGCTGGGCACTTCCCGGAGGAGCTGATGACCACCGGGCCGACGGGTCTTTCCTCATGGGATGATGTTCGGGTGCGGTACGAGTATTACAAGGGTCGTGGCTATCTTAGAGATTTGGATCTGCAGGTAAGGGGGAGAGATTGTTGATAACTAATGGTTTTTAACACATTTTACACTTTTAGGACTACATCAAATGGGAGGAGTGGTGGTACAAGTACCAGGAATGGTTAAAACAGGAACGCTACTATGAACTGTGGGAACGGTCACAGATGAATCGTCGCCGCAAGAAAGTACCGATCTCGCAGCGGCTTAATTGAGCGTTTTAATCCGTCACCGTGGCCGATTCTCTAACATTTGAATTTAATGTAACGGCACAAGTCCGCCCTGGAAATGCATCTTTCGAGGGCGAGCTTTCATATTTTAGAGTAAAAATAAACACCCCCCCCCCTTATTTATGTATAAATGTTCTCAATGTGCATTATGGAGGCAATAGAAGGAACAGCTGTAAGAGGATCGCTAGATGCACCGCGCAGAAGATCTAAAATAGAAACAGAAACGACCTGTTGTAGTAGCCTTTAGTATTAATACAGTTTATTAAAGTGTATTTTATTTTTTATTTCTAGGACTCCACAAAATATCTGTAAAGAATCAGTAAATAAACAGGATTACTGAATCATTTTTGTTTGCGTAAATACGATACAGAAACCTATCCAAATCCTGATTTTGAACTCTATTTTAAACTCGATAGATAAAAAATAGAAGGCGAGTTTTGCGGGGTTTATATACTGCCCATAAACGCATAAGAGTCCCATGTGGATTTTTGTCGAAAATGAGTTATCCTTTGGATTGTATTCTGTATCACCACTAAATCACACTGCACAAATAAGATTACCGGGTTTGTTCAGAAAATATCAAAAAGAAATACTAAAACATGGTTGTCCCATCCATTTGGCTCAATGGATGGGACAATCTTGAACAGCGTTTTTCTCGGCTTGCTGTTTTTCAACATGGGACTCTTATGCTGTTATGGGCAGTATAGGATTCATCAAGCTCCAGGTATCAGATCGTCCTAAGTCAAGCACTTGAAGAATCCGTCGTTGATTGTCATTTTCTTCGTTCCCTCATAATGCAGCCATTCCGTAGACTACCCCTCCAAAAATACTAATTCCTAAAAAAAACTTCCGGTCAGGTTACTGTAATCAATCTTCAAAAAATAAAGCATTCGTACTATTATCCGGTTGGTTAATCATGACATGTCGAATAATTACGGGGTTAGTGTGAAGTCTGAAATCTTGGGCCTATTCTTAGTCACGTCTCCTAGTGAATGGAAGAAAATTTCCTTGTGACTGTGAGAATAGGGCCTATCACGTCGAAACCTTCCAAGCTTATTAATGCAAAGCAAAACATTTCAGTTTGCGACAAAGCATTTGAAGATACGATTAGAGGGAGTTTACAAGAAACAAAAAAAAAATAGAGCGAATAGTTATATTTCGAATTATATTAATTTATAACAAATCTATTTCCGGCATTTCTAGTTGTTAGATTATTTTCCTAACTCGGCAATATGTTTAGCAACATCCGCAGCGGCAGCATTGGTTAAAGAAACCGACTTTTCCTTACCCATTTCTAAAATTACAAAAATAGGTGAATTATAAATGAGATTATCAACAATTCGATATCCAACTAACCGTATCTGGCCCACAGCCTTGGCTGTACACCGCTGCATTCGCGAACCAGAATCGGCAGCTTGGGGTTCTCGCGTTTCAGGCCCGCATACTGTGTGCTGACAAACTCCCTGTCCGAAAAAAATGATTGTGTAACAGAAGCAAACAACATAACAAAACCATAAAATATCGCTTCTTACCGGACACCCTTGGATGCCTCGCCGGTCTGACACAGATGCAGACGAAGTTCCTTCACTGCCGGATTCAGTCGGGCCGCTCGGAGCAGGGATAGTCTCATCTTGATTCCGTCGGATAGAATAGCAATTCCTCCGATGATATCCAACCAGCTGCGAATAATTTTCAAGCAAAAATACGATCGATCGCTTCCGTAAATGTCAAACTGACAGTCGATTTTAGTACAGGGTGCTTCGAAATCGCTCAAACGCGAGTCGCGATAGTTTACCTAATCGTCAGTCGATATTAGTTTGACGTCTCGGTATACCCCTTTTGTCGCCGTTTCACCGGAGCGGCCATTTTGAACCGAAAATTTCATGTGCGTGTGTGGACGGGTAACCTGCGACAAAGCCGTACGTTCCGCAGAATATTCGCATTTTTTCGGTGGAAATGTGCCATTAAATGGCTAAACGGTATTGAAACATAGTGCTCAAGTGACTAATAAACAGTGCGAAATGGAAACGGTGCGAGTTTTCAACCAGGAGGTGAGAAAAAGTGCTATCGAAGAGGCGATGATGCTAGCTGTCCCCGAAAAAAATGGGTGCTCCGCGAATTCGCTGCGGTGGTTGTGAAAGTTACATAAAATTGATGGCGAATGGAGCCCCATTTCGTTATGGGGTGTAGGGTTTGTGCCAATGGGATGACTAATCCCGGATATTGTGCTTTTGTGTTTTCCAGCTCTCGGGGCTTTACGAGGCAAAGCCACCGATCTCCAAGGCCAAAATGGCCTCGATTACCCGGAGTGCGATGAAGGCGATCAAGTTCTACAAGCACGTCGTGCAGAGTGTGGAAAAGTTCATCTCCAAGTGCAAGTCGGAGTACAAGATCCCGGGGCTGTACGTGATTGATTCTATCGTGCGGCAGTCCAGGCATCAGTTCGGTGCCGAAAAGGACGTTTTTGCGCCGCGCTTCGCCCGTAACATGGAGCAGACGTTTGCGCACCTGTTCCGCTGTCCGCCGGAGGATAAGGTGAGTGTTCGCTCGGTTCAGTAGATAGAGTACCGTAAGATGGGGAGAGGGGGGGGGGGTGGGAGTGGAATAGCTCCAGTAGTTGATGGTTGAATGTGCTGGCAGGGTTGCCAAGTATGAAAGGAGATTTTTTAAAATTTGTGATTTGTGATTTTATTAGTGTTAAAGAGAACCTGGTAGTGAAAAATTAGTTTGTAACAACTGTAACTGTTAGTTCAATAAAATTACAAATACAATAATTTTTGTAACTATTGAATACGATAATCTAATTTTACCTTAAATAAGCAAATCATGTGACGGAATTGGACTCTACATGCGCAAAAGCACAAGAAAGCTGTCAATTCCGCGTTTGTGCGGAACGACTCTGTATGTGTTCGGTTGCCCAACCACAAACGATACACTCCTATTGCAAGTAGTAAACAACTTCTCGACTTGACGAGCAGCACCTTGGGTGAGTGTTCGGGAGCAGACGAATCGTCTCTTTTCTTCGACGCCATTTCCGCTGAGAGTTCAGCGGTCACACTACAATAGTTACAAGCCATGTCAACGAGCAGCAATAATCTCAGAATCGGACACTTGAACGTACAAGGGCTCGAACGACACATCGACGGGATAAAGCTCACGCTTGATAGAAAGCAATATCACTTTTTCGGTATCAGCGAAACAAAACTTAAAATGACTGCTCCAACTGGCCGTTTTAAAATTCCCGGTTACAATTTCATACGACACTCACTGCAGGGTGCAAGAGGACGTAGAACTAAGGCGTGTGGTGGTGTCGGTCTATATGTAGCAAAGAACGTCAAGCCCACTCCAGTTCTAAAGTCTTCGTACGACCCGGCTACCCCAATTGCACAACGCTTGGAGTATCTGGTTACCAAGTCAAGCATCAACAACTATGACATCGGTATAATGGTGCTCTATAATCCATCGAGCAGCAACCATTTGTTTTTATCCAAAATTACGAAAAGCTTCTTTTAGATTTGCTGGAACTGAACTTCGACAGGACGTATATCGTTGGTGATTTTAATATCAACGTCACAGCGAATCAGATGTCCTACAACATTGCAGCTGTAAAAAGGCTTCACGACATGTTTAACTTTGTTGTTCTGAACACCCCTCCTACTCGGATTACGGATACCTCCGCCACAACCATCGATTTTTTGGTGACTGATTCCCCGCAATCAATTATAAAATCTACGACGGCACCGGGTAGCTCCATCTCGGATCATGAGATCATCTACCTTATTGCTGATATGCGCGTAAGGAAAGCCACCCCACAAAGAGTAGTATTCCGGAATCTTCGAAGAATAAACCAAGTTCACCTCCAAGCGGATTTTCAGCCCAGGAACCATCAAGCAATTTTCGATTGCGAGGACGTCAATACGAAAGCTGAACTAGTGACGACTGAGATGCAACTTCTCCTGGAACGGCACGCTCCGCAAACAACAAGAGTTGTCCGCGACAAGCGTACGCCGTGGATAACCAACGAAATCGTACAGGCGGTAGCACTCAAAGATCTTGCGTTCAAGCTCTACTCGAGGAACCCGAACAGAACGAGGGGAGATCGTAATTGGCAGGACTACTGCGTAAAACGCAACCGAGCGAGCACTCTGGTTGCTGTGGCGAAGAAACGTTATGCAGACACGAATTTCTCTCCAGAACTGCCTGCCAAGAGGTTATGGAACAATCTCAAAAGGGAAGGAATCCACAACTCGAAGCAGACTTTCGACGATGCCCACATCGACACCGATCGCCTGAACCAGTTCTTTGCGGAGGGACATGTGCAGCTAATGGCTGAGGCAGCCGTATCCGTGGAGTGCAACAACAGTGAACACTTGCACATGCCTGATGTCGCACCTTTTAGATTTGAACACACAGATGCAGCAGACGTTGCAGTAAAAATCTCCGATATCAGTACGAATGCAGCTGGATCGGATAACATACCATGTGCTTTTGTTAGGATGCTATCTCCGTGCATCCTGCCGCTCTTAGTTAACCTGTTCAACGCAATAATCGATGCCAAGGCTTTTCCTACCGTTTGGAAAAGGGCTATCGTTACACCGCTGCCTAACACCACCAGCGCAATCGAACCAAAGGACTTCAGGCCTATAAGCGTGCTTCCCGCAATTTCGAAGGTTTTAGAAAAAATTCTGCTTGCCCAAATTACCGGTTTCCTGCAAGCAAATCCGCGTCTTCTAGCTAAACACCAGTCTGGCTATAGAGCACATCACAGTACAACCACAGCAATGGCGAAGGTTGTGCATCATGTCTACCACAACTTTGACAACCGATTCTGCACAGTTATGGTGTTGGTGGATTTTAGTTTGGCTTTTAACTGTGTAAGGCATGCCAAGCTACAACAAAAACTGCGTAGAGAATTCTGTTTCGACGACACCGCCGGTCAGCTAATCGAATCCTTTTTGGATAACCGGAGCCAAGTGGTGAGACACAGAAATGTAATGTCCTCGGAGAAAAGCCTCTCAGACGGCACCCCCCAAGGATCGTGCCTTAGCTCATTGCTGTTTAGCATGTACATTAACAGCCTTCCTTCAACGCTCAAATGTGAATATAACATGTACGCCGACGATGTTCAGATTTATATATCTGGCGCCATTGAACGTATTGATAGGTTGGTGCACGCTATCAATAACGATCTGGCTTCAATCGCTACCTGGGCAACGGAAAACGGACTATTTCCTAACCCAAAGAAAACCCAAGCGATAATATTCTGCAAGGAGGGCCAGGTTATCCCGAGTGTGGTTTTAAAGTTTTGTGGTGAGACTATTGCTTTAAGTTCCAAAGTCACAAACCTTGGACTTCTGCAACTTGAAATGGAAAGAACTTGTGAGCGGAAGCACCATGAAGCCGTACAACACTCTGCGATCGTTCCGCCGCTTTGGATCGGTCCTGTCTCAACCAGTTCGCCTCAAGTTGGTACAGGCCGTGATAATGCCCATTCTCACTTATTGTGACATTGTGTACTGACCCGGTCTTAGTGTCGCGCTGAGGGAACAACTGCACAGGTGCTTCAAATCATCCATCCGATTTGTGTTCAAGATGAGAAGGTACGACACGACTGAAGCGGTTCGCAATGCAGTGCTCGGACATGACCTACAGGATAACTATCGCCAAAGGATATGCTGCTTTCTATACAAAGCTTGGAACAGGCAGCTCCCGGAATATATCCTGGAGCTTCTGCAGCGAGGGCAAATGGAACGGTCTAGGAATTACCTGGTACTGAACCACACAACAAGCAAGAAAAAGAGCATCCTTGTCTACGGGATTCCATTCGGGGACCAGCTACCTGCCGACGTCAAAAGCAAGCCTTCTTTCGCCTCATTTAAGCAATCGCTTAGGAGAAACTGATCGGTACAGACTAGATTAAGGGCGTACTTGAAATTTGATTAATTTTCTTCTGTATTCTAACAAAGTCTATCTTCCTTGACCTGATGTAAAGTGTAACTAACAGGCCCTCGTATAATTAATAAATTACAATTACAATTACAAAAGACACTGAAAGCTATCACCGTTCTCAAATCTGCGTTCAATGTAAATGTCCCCATCTAGCAAAGGTTCGAGTACTTGGCGATCCAGGTTGAAATAAACGAGCTCAACATCGGTATTGTTGTCGTCTACAATCCCATAGTGTCCAACCCAAACTTCCCACAAGAATACAAAAACTTCTCTTCGATATCCAGGAACTTGCCTTCGACAGACTGTTTGTTTTAGGAGATTTCAACATAAACGTAAAGTCAACGCAACCGGCCGTAAATTGTGTGGCTCTGTAGCAGATACATGACGCATTCAACCTCTCCATTCTACCAACCCCACCAACAAGAATAGCCGAAAGAAGCTCTACAACCACAGATCTGCTAATTACCGACAGCCTAGCTTCGATCCTCGCCGCCAAAACTAGTACCAACAGCATCTCAGACCACGAAACCATCTACCTAATATCAAATGTTCGAATCCAAAGAACTGTACCCCAGCGTAACAGAATCAAAGATTTCCGGAATGTTAATATAGTTAGCCTTCAAGCAGACTTCCATGCGCAAGATTTCCGTCAGGCTATGAATACCGTTGATATCGATACAAAAACGCAGCTGATCAGCACTGAACTGCAAAATCTCATGCGACGACATGTTCCAGAACGGATGATCGCAGTGAAAGACAGACGGATACCCTGGATCACATCTGAAATAGAAGAGCGATATCAGTTAGGAACCTTGCGCATGCTCTATATCTATGAAACCCAAATAGAAACAGAAATGACAACAACTGGAGCGACTACATAGCTAAGCGAAATAGAGCAGCCGCATTAATTACAACCGCAAAAAAACGAAAAGTACTTCGGCCCGGACCTTACCGCAAAGAAGCTGTAGAGCAATCTTCGGCGGGAGGGCATTCACAATAATACCAAAAAGAATGTACCATGCGAGGAGACCGACCCGGAAGCGCTTAATCAATTCTAGAGAAAATTTTCAATAGGACTTAAATAACAATGAGAGATTCTCTTTGAGGTCTTTCTCTTCTGTTCATTACTCGGCCATTTCAACATTTACTACTCTACTCTTTGCATAATATTGTAGTAAAAACCGTCGGCTTTCGATATGTATTGGAAAATTAGTGCAAAGTGTTGTAATGACGTCGTAATAAACGAAAGAGAAAGTAAACAAAGGAAGGATTATAAATTTATGATTAATTACTTACGTCCTATTGAAAATTTTCTCTAGAATTCTTCTGTGTGGGGCATCGCCAGCTGTTAGTCAACGACAGTTTCCGTGACGAACCAGCTCAGCACACGGGTACTAACCGCGGAGAAACTCTTAATTTTCAAATTACTGATGCCAACGAGGTTGCGAAAAAAGTGATGGAAATACAAACAAACGCTGAAGGAGTACATGGAATACCCATTTCGTTTATTAAAATGTTGATGCCGTTAACCCTACCGCTATTGGTCCATCTTTTCAATGCTATCATAGAAGCGCGAGTTTTTCCAGTAGTGTAGAAGAGAGGGCTTGTCACGCCAATCCCAAAAGTTTCCAATCCCGTGCGTCCCAAGGATTTCCGACCGATAACCGTTCTTCCAGCAATCAGCAAGGTGTTAGAAAAGATACTGCTTGATCAGATTGTCAACCACATCGATGACGGTAGGTACCAAGAACTCTTGGTGGTAAATCAGTCAGATTACCGGAGAGGCGAAAGCACTACAACGGCATTGGCAAAAATCACCCACGACATCTATAAAAATTTCGACGGAAATCATTGTACGGTGATGGTGTTAGTCGACTTTTCACTCGCCATTAATTGCGTAAACCACAAACTTCTTGGAGGAAAGCTTCGAAGAGACTTTCAATTTTCGGAAAATGCGTGCATCTAGTTTCCTCTTTCTTTAGTCAACGCAGCCAGGCAGTGAAGATACGCAACATCAGCTCAACCCAACAACCGGTCACCGACGGCACCGCCTAAGCGCACTACTATTTAATCTCTATATCAACAGTCTGCCAATGGATCTGAAGTGCAATTATCAACTCTATGTCGACGACCTTCAGGTTTACCTCTCCGGCCCAGTTCAAGATGTAGAGATGCTGATTGCAACAATTAACGAGGATCTGCAAAGTATTGAGCGATGGTCGAAGGATTCGACTTCTGTTCCCAAACCAGAAAAAAACTCGGATAGATTATCTTTTGTAAAAAGGACTCCGTTGTTCCTACCAAAGATATAATTTTCTGCAACGAAAAAATTGTGCTGTCGGACTACGTAGTGAACCTCGGACTTCGGATGGATAAAAACCTCAAATGTACAAACCAGGTAAACGACGTAACCAGCACAGTCTTCAACACACTGTGCACTCTCCGAACGTTCTCACCGGTGTTACCTACGCCGACAAGAAGAAAAATAGTACAGTCTGTGACAGTACCGTTCTTCACATACAGCGATGTAGTGTATTATCCAGGACTCTCAGAAGCATTGAAAAACCAACTACAACGTTGTTTCAAAGCAACGGTGCGATTTGTTTACAACATAAGACGGAGAGACCCTACGGCCGCCGTTGTCGACATAATTCTTGGGCACGACTTCATGACAAACTACCACCATAGAATCTGCTGTTTCACAGGACAGGCAATTGGCCGAAATCTGACCGGCTATATACTACAACACCTTCAGCGATTGCGCCACGAACGATCTCGATCATTTGTGGTCCCCCGACAGACCACCTCAATGAGGAAAAGTCTACTTATCGCAAGAGCTATAACCTGGAACCAGCTTCCGTTGGCAACAAGACAGCAGAACACACTAAACACACTAAGACCAGCACTAAGAATAACGATTTAACTAACCGACTCTCTAGTTTGTAATCAATGTCTGGTGTAATGGTCTGATCAAAACTAGATATTGCTCTACTGTTTGAAGTCCACGCTACCGAAACGGGATCGACACGGGATGCTTCATATGTTTGGCATTTCGATACCTACTAAACGAACATGTACGAGAATCGTTACTACACCTCGCCACTTGTAGCATCCGGCTCTGGAAGCCTACTCGTCTCGGACTGTCTGTCAGACTCGAATCTTAGCTACTGCTGCAAATATGTGAAAAGTGCCCCTTATCCATGAGTGGCTTGAAAAAGCGACTATCTGGGAACGGGCTGCTGAAAAATAAATGCTGTGCCTCGTTAGCTATGCCCACGATGGCAGCACCATAATGGGGCATGGGTATCGTAGCAGAAACAAAAAGATGAAATTCGATACCGAATCATCAACTAACAAATCCGAGAAATGTAAAGATGCAGGATGAACCAATCGGCAAAGTACGCGGCAATATTTGAAGGAAACTAAGTGAATGTGGCGTATGTTGGAACCTGCGCAAGTCACCTGGCTGGATCGAGAACTGTGAAAAAATGAAGGTCGCACAGTAAACTGAACTGCGTGTACCTTGTTCAAGTACCACATCTACTATGGTATGGTGGCGATAATAAGGTAGACCATGCAGCGGGCGTTGTTCAGGCTATTAAGAAGCAGCGATGGTCATCAGACTTAGGTCGGGATAAAGAGGAAACTTCTTCAACTACCCGACGATGAGAAAGACCCTCCCCTAGGTAGACGGGTTCGATGGTATTGCAATCATATTTTAGTGAATCAGTTTTAAAGTATCTATGACAGACAACTGCTTTAAGATGGTTATTGCATTTCGCCTCGATAGTGGTGCATCGAGATTACCGAGAGAGCTTAAGGGGCTATTTTATGTTTTACGCTTCTTCATAATCTGCACTAGCCCAAACTAACGGTCAACCAACAGCGTGTGCACTAGAGATGAGCGCTACTGAAAGAATCAATTCACAAAAGTGAGCTGTTGAGCTACAGCTCTTTTTAAATGAACCACCGCTTGTCAGCTCAAAATACACAAACACTGTACGCAACTGTCAACGCGAATAAGAAGATGCAAAGGCAAGGCGTTTCCCCTTCACATTGCAGACTTACTGCTTCGTTCCTCACACGACCAGGTAGAAACATCCAAAGTCAGCTGGTAGAGTTAGGTGTTTTCACAAATTTGCTATGAGCGATCCGCTCCTGAGCTGAAAAATTTCAATATTTTTGCGCTCCATACACTCATGCGAGGCTTGGATTCCAAGCTATGTGCTACGGAAATCTTGGCTGTCACGTGAAAAGTAATGTGTCTTCAGATCTTCAGTTCGTGAAAGAGCGGACAGGAAAGACTCGATGAAGGAATGAGAGCTGATCGGGTCATGTGTTCAAAAAGAGCGAAAAGAAAATGATCCGATGCATGGTATTGCTTTGTAAAAATGAAATGAGCTGAAGAGCTGTTCAGAAGAACTGGTTCACTTCAATGTACTGAACTGTTCGGAGAGCCGCACACTAAAAAGAGCTAGTTTGCACATTTACACTGGCCTGGCTGACTGGCTGGTCGCTTTGGATTGACTTTTTCTGTGGGCTGTGTTTGCAACCATTGTTCAACAGCTTAATGGCAGTGTTGCACATTTTTAATTATTTATTTACTATTGAACAGATAAAAAAAAGTGATGCGCAATGTTTGGAACTATTATTTACATCGTGTTCTTATTTCTGCGCACTTGTAGCTATTAGGGATGGTGCGTAAATACAAGCCTTACTCGATTGTGCAAGTGGAAAAAGCTGTCGTTCTTGTTAAAAAGTCACTATCCGTCGGGCAGCAACTACATGTAATGTTCCTGAAAGCACAATTTACTTAAAGCTCAAAGCGGAGCAAGATTTTCGAAACTCCAGAAGACCGCATAGTTTAAAGAAAGAAGAGGAAACACATTGTCAATTGGACAATCGATAGCGCAAAGGTTGATTTTCCGGCTGATCGGCTATCACTTCGTAGCGTATACGTTCAGTGTATCAGGTGGAAACAATCCGTTCACCGATGGTATACCCGGTTGGAAGTGGTTGAAATCGTTCCTTAGACGATATCCCATTATATCTCGGTGAATCCCCTACTAGTGCGCTATCGAAGCAACGGACAAGTGTAACGGAACCGAAGATTCGAGCATGGTTTGATCGTATTCATTGGTACTTCGATACGAATAAGTTGCACCATATCGAAAATAATCCGTGTGTTCAATATGGATGAATCAGTCATCCTTTTGATACTAAACAGAGAGGTAGTATTCGCGCGGACTGGGGAAAAATACGTGTACAAAAGCAAAAACTGCGAATTCGGAGAAGGAAGCCTACACTTAGTATACATTATTTGCGGCAAATGCAGCGGGAAATCTGACATGACTCTTGCACTGTTTCCTTACAAGCAGCGACTACCGGTCGAAATAACTCGCTCCGTTATCAAGTAGAAATATTGCAACCGAACGGTGAATGTATTCCGGATGGAAAGTGCATATCTACAGTCGTTCTTCAGAGGACACAGCAACGTAAAAGTGTAGAAGAACCGAAATACAAACAAATTTCATCATATTATATGAGATACGCTATTATTGATGTTTGCCTGAAATCACATGTGGCAATGTACATTACGTCGCACCCCAAAACCAACTGGAAAAGGAAGGGATGAGGAAGCTAAAAATAATGACCACGGGATTCCACTGGTCACCAGTAAGTGCAAGAAGCAGGGAAGATTATCTGATCGCGGGCACTAAGCACCAAGACAGCTTTAACAACGGTGATTTTGACGTTAAAGACAGGAGATAATTAAATGACCCCCTAGGCGAGCAGACAAACGTTTGCCCCCTGCGAAAGACGGTCTCCGTGCAGAATAAAAAGTTGTTCAACGAATTATCAATCATATTTGCACTTAACTATTTTTTTACATATTGTAAACATATCAAGGATCTACGGCTCCGTTGAGCTACCGCTATGAGCCGTCTCAAATTAACGAATTAAATGAAAAAAAGACTTAAGGCCGAAGGTTGATCAAACTCACCGTAACCAGAGGGACGATTATCTGTAGCACCTATTTTAAACGAAAAAATATTCGGACGCATACTTGGAACGACGTGCTCTCAAATTGAGCGGTTCCAGGAGTAGGAGAATCATGCTACTGACCATTCAGAGATCGTCGGCTGAGTTGATGTTACCGAAAAATAGGCTCAACAGCTCGACAAACGAATCGAATAACTTTTAACTAGATATGGCATATACGCAGTGTAGCAACCGGTCCATGAGGCGGTTAGTACAACAGTTACAGTTGGGGTACCACATCTGGAAATCAACGCAATAGGTGGTTCAACGTTGAGTGCCAGAGAGCGACCGGCGAGAAATATCAGGTTAGAAGCGGAATGCTTAAAGCGACTGTCAAGATAGGTGATCTGAGGGTAGCCGAGATAAATCTTTATAGGCGTAAAAAACTAGTAAGGTCATTTGCTTCAGGAAAAAATAGTCGTTACATTGCATTTAACAAAGTTGATGATTAAGTTTTCGTTTCGGTATCGCACTCTGGGGCGACAGCATCCAGACAAGGTCGCCGAATAACCACCCCAGCATCCAGTCCGGGTGTGGTGGAGGGCCACGGAAGTAGATGAACTGGCAGATTGTAGTTAAAAGGGTCGCGGAAAAACCTCCCCGAGCAAAGTCGACTTACAACAAGTAGAAATCATATTTTGATAATAACATCAAATTGAAATCTTATTTTGCTATCAGTTTTAGATTTTTTAAATATGATATCAAATTTTGATCTCATTTTGCTATCCTTACTTCTTAGAAGAATATTCTATGTTTATAATTCTTTGCTGAAACATCAAAGTGAATACATACTTTGTCGTCGAAAAAAAATTCAACATCTCAATGAGCTTTCAATTTACTCTCACTGATAGCAGAATTAGTTTTCTGTTTGATGTCATAGGACAATCTTGCTGCTCTCCATTTTGATCTTTTAATTGTTAAAACGACCAAAACGACAACAACCTTAGCAATCATTTGCCGAACATCACAACATCAAGTTTAGTTTTCAATTTGTTGTCAGACTCTGCTCGGGTCCTCAGCGCCCAGCCCGGGTATGGCGGATGGGTTGGCATATTGTAGCTGATAGAGGACTGCGGGAGAGCCACCTCAGCATTCGCCCGGGGTAAGGTTGACGGTCTGCTGAGTGATGGTGGTAGGTGAGTTGTTTGGAGCTCGCACGGTCGCGGTCCACCTTAGATGACTTCAAAAACATTGGCATCCTTCAAGAAAGCTACTAGTGTCTCTTCCTGTGCTGAGTCGTTCGCTAGTGTGTTCTGAATCGAGTAGGTCAGGTTATGAAATCTTTGCAGCTATTCGAGCTTGTAAAGCAAGTCGGTTATATAAGAGAGTCGACGTGGGTGATGGTGTGCTCTTTATTCCCTCCAGTTTTCGCGAACTGTCCTCTCCTCGAGATCTCTTTTACCTTCTGAGGGTAGCCAGTGGGCGATAAAGTGCACGAAAGCTTTTGCCTTCAATGCCCTAATAATGTCGGATGATGGGACCTCTATGGATAACTGGAGGATTGCTCTATGGCTTGAACGTGGTAGTGCTCGGACTCCCCTGATTCCAGTGCTTTGATGACGAGATGAAATGTGACAAAATCACCGTCGGAGTATCTTCAGGTTTCTTGATGAGTAGCGACGGCAACTGCTTTTGCGGAGAAAGTTGAGCAGAGGCAAGGCCCTCTCCAATTTTGCTCACACCCGCCACACGCTCTTGCTATTTGTGTTCGACCGTCAAGCAAAATACATAGCGGTACTTTCTGAGCCCCAGCTCGACCGGAATGACAGGTCGAGCAGGGGTTAGAAAGGTACCGCTATGTAACGAAGCGTGTACTGCTTTATTTGGAGGAACATAGCTCTGACAGTACCGGGAGGGTCACCTGCTCTGGTGGATACAGCAAGGCTGCTGTCTAAGTTCAGGCCACGCTCGTGCCAGGCGTGGTTGCGTACTCGATGCAGCTGTGCGATTGCAGCCAGAGATGGCGTATTGGCAAATGTGGTATGGATGTCCATGGGTGTTCGTAGCAGATGACATTCATTATCAGATTTTTTTCTAAGAAGCCTCGTTTCAGGATGGTTACAGCCAGTGCCCACTGGCAGGGAAGTACGCCGATCTCAAGGCAGGTGGCTTCGGTAGGGGTGCTAGGAGTAGATACGAAGCCAGTCTGACTGCACCCGTGGTACAGCGGTGACAGAATATCTGCTAAGCTCTCCCAGCTCTCGAGGTGGTATGGATGAGGGCCTGGCTGATATTCCAGCAAGTATGACTGGCCTGCCGATGGCTACATGATGAGTATTGTAACAGTGCGCAACAGCGCATTGTGGAGCTGAGATACCTGTAACTATTATATCGTCGGCGTAGACAAACACACCTTTCGGAAGTGTGTTGACCTAGAATAATGAGACTACCAAGGTCAACTCTTGGGGAACATCGTTAGTTTCCCGAAACAGGTTCGACTGGTTTCCTCCAATATCCACCTTGAAACCTCGGTTACTGACGTACTGCTTGCCAAGGTTTCCGCGAACACCTCATTGGAGTAGCTGGTGTAGAACTCCTTTACGCCATACCGTGTTGTAGGCCTTGATGAGATCTAAGGATGGCAATGTCTGCATGGAAGTCGTAGGCTACGGCTTCACTTACTTTTTCACCGAGACAGCTTAGAGATGGATGACTGTGCCGAGTCAACTGTCGCTGGTCAAGAAGTCTTTGTTCCTCGAAGAGGGTCACATCTGGCATCTGTTTCCATCGTTTTCCCTATATAAGAGAGAAGACTGATGGGTCGGAAAGTCATTCGGGCTCCGCAATTCTTCGGAATAGGAATTGTGAGAGCGGCTGTCTGGGAAGGTCCCGCCTTCCCTTGTTCCGTTGAATCCGCCTAGGAGTGCTCGCTTGTCATCCGGGGGTAAATGCCTTAACGGACATTTTCGAGTCCCGCAGAATTGCTTTTTGCAGTACTTAGCGCAGTGGCTAGTTCCAGCTTGAGTTTGAGCTTGTGCGACCAACCTCTGGCTGCTACTCCGTTATCGATTTGGACTAGCTGAAATTTCACAGGGAATCAGTAGATAATTTTGCTTGGGAGTAGCGAAACATCTTTCAATGTGCAACTCCTGGTAATCCTAAAGTGTTTTATTGATGAATAGCGGCGCCGGCCAGGCCCGAACGTAGATCGAGGAAAGAGAGTGAAGGAATGCTAGTCCTATACCTGCTTTTGCTAGAGGCCGTATATACTACTGCGCTTTGGATTTTACATCTTCTTTACCGACGCCAGAGAGGAGTTGCCTGGACTAGATATCGATCCATTAGTTTGTGGACCGGGGACCAACGGCTTTACTTCCCTTCCGAAGGAAGACGTGACCACAGATTTTTTTCACCTCAGAAAATCTCAACGACCTCGACTGGGATTGAACCCAGACCAACTGGAGTGGTTGGTGGTCGCGCTTACTAAAAAAATCCATCTATCTCATCCAATCGATGATGGTCAAGGGGGTATTTTTAACAGATCGAAGAACTTTTCGTCGATCTTTGAATGCCCTCACTACTTCTGGGTTTTACCAATGAACCGCTCGATTTGGTGGTGCTGGTGAGGAATGCATGGTTTTGCAGCCTGTGTCATGACCGATTGTACGACTTTCCCCCGAAAACCATTCCCCAGAAACTAAAACACCGAAGTTTTTTCCCCAGAAAAAACCATTCTCCAGAATACCATTTCGTCGAAAGTACCAATTACCAGAAAACCTATTCCCTGAAAGTATTTTTGCCCAGAAAACCGTTACCCAGAATACCCAGAAGTTCATACCCCAGAAAAAATCATTTCCCAGAAATTGAGGTATTTTAACTGAAGATGACTTATTTATTAGTATTAATATTCAGGTTTGGTTTTGTAATATAAGAGCTATTGATAAAATGGTATCTTTTAATGTTTTACCATCTTCCTGGTAGGCAATTAAAACTTCTTTTAATTTTTTGTCTCTCCTGCCTGTTTTTTTACAGCGACGCCGGTTTATCATATCTCCTTGCAGATATCGCATATATTCCGCCGACGTGAACTGCTCTTCCTCTGTGAATGTTTTCACAACCGCATAAAGTTTAAGGTCACTGTTACCTTTTAAGAGTGCATTTAATTGGTTCTGCTACCTTTCTATTGCGTTTGAGGTTCTGGGTATGTCATTGAGGGTGTTGTATCGCATGGTCCATAATTCAGGGGAAAATCTGGCCTTTGCCTGTGCGCAGTGTTTTCCAACCCTTCGCTTCTCCAAAACGTTTTTTTTTTCGATGTAATCGAAGTACGGGGCCATTTGATCCGGAGCTGAAGTACGAACAATACCCAAGCCTTCACGTACATCTTGAGGCTTCAAAAAGTCCAAGACCTGGGTTTGTCTGAAAGAGATCTGCATTTGCACGTTTTTCAAATAATTTCCAGATACTCGCAATTTTTGGATCCGTTTCCACCATTTTTTTTATGTAGCAGATGAATCAATGACCTGTGATCAACTCGTATGCCCGGTTTATTCGAACATAGGAGTTAACTCCTTCTTTTAAACATGAGCAGCTCTTTGAATATGTATGCCAAATAGCCCTCGGAATGAAACTTGCTATCCACTCGTCTGACCGGTTTTCTCAAACATAGGGGATGATTCATTCTTTCCAGCACACTATGGAATAGCTGGAGCAATAAGTTGGCTAAAATAAGGAAAACATATTCGCGCTATCATATTTTATCATCATTTTTTATAACATTCTTCGATGTTTGTTGCATCCTGTACCATCGAAATATCAAGAGGGTCCCTAGAGGCCTAAAATTGAGGTGATTTTGGGAATAAATTGCGAAAGATCTACTGAATGGATCTTGATTTTTTTTATTTTGAAGATACATGTTTCGGCTTTTCAATTTAACTTTAAACGACGAAAACAAAAATGTCTGCGATCTTGAAACGTCATTGGTGACATTGATGTTTAAATTACATGGGTCCCGCTTAAATAAAGTTTCGGCTAATTGGGTAATCAGTAACCAAAAGGTTGATATTCTCTACAATCATAGCTACGTTGGCTATATTTTCCCGATTTAAAAAAAAAAAAAAATTATATTATGTAACGATTTGTAAAAAATTCCAATTATTACGTCATTTTTTGAATAAAATTTTGCAAATCGTACAACAACATAACGGTATGATTTCTGAAAAATTAAAAAAAAATATTGAAATCGGACCAAAAGCTCTATGAGGAGACTCGACAGCTAAAAAACACTACTCTCGGGAAAACGCACTTTTTTTCGTCTTCAAAGGTGAAATTCGAAATCCAAAACACGTATCTTTGTAATAAAAAACATAATTAAAATCTATTCACTCCCTAACAGTTTATTCCCAACAAAATGTTTCATTTCTTCTAAAAACTGGCCGTATGCAACAGTTTTTATTAAATTGAAATTATGTAATCAATGAGGTATTATTAAGTTAGAAAACGTTGTTAATGATCTATGCTAAGTACTCTGTTGTTGTGTGTCCTATCTATAAAAAGGGCGACAAGCTGGATTGCTGTAATTACCGAGCAATCACCCTGCTGAACGCCGCCTACAAGGTACTCTCCCAAATACTATGCCGTCGACTATCACCAATTGCAAGAGAGTTCGTGGGGCAGTACCAGGCGGGTTTCATGAGCGAACGATCTACCACGGACCAGGTGTTCGCTCTTCGTCAAGTACTGCAGAAATGCCGCGAGTACAATGTGCCCACACATCATTTGTTCATCGACTTCAAAGCCGCATACGACACTATCGATCGAGATCAGCTATGGCAGATTATGCACGAGTACGGATTCCCGGACAAACTGACGCGATCAGTAAAGGCGACGATGGATCGGGTGATGTGCGTAGTACGTGTCTCAGGGACGCTCTCGAGTCCCTTTGAATCACGCAGAGGGTTACGGCAAGGTGATGGTCTCTCGTGTCTGTTATTCAACATCGCGCTGGAAGGTGTAATAAGAAGAGCAGGGATCGACACGAGTGGTACGATTTTCACAAAGTCCGTCCAGCTACTTGGCTTCGCCGATGACGTTGATATTATTGCACGAAACTTTGAGAAGATGGAGGAAGCCTACATAAGACTGAAAAGAGAAGCCAAGCGCGTCGGACTTGCCATCAACACATCGAAGACAAAGTACATGTTAGGAAGAGGTTCACGAGAAGAGAATGAGAACCGCCCGCTTCGAGTTTGCATCGGTGGCGACGAAATCGAGGTGGTTGTAGAGTTCGTGTACTTGGGCTCACTGGTGACCGCCGACAATGATACCAGCAGAGAAATTCGTAGACGCATCGTGGCAGGAAATCGTGCTTACTTTGGCCTCCGCAAGACACTTCGGTCGAACAGAGTTCGCCGTCGTACAAAGTTGACCATCTACAAGACGCTAATTAGACCGGTAGTTCTCTACGGGCACGAGACCTGGACCATGCTCGTGGAGGACCAACGCGCACTTGGTGTCTTCGAACGGAAAGTGCTGCGTACCATCTACGGTGGAGTGCAGATGGAAGACGGCACATGGAGACGGCGAATGAACCATGAGTTGCATCAGCTGTTGGGGGAGCCGACCATCTGTCATACCGCGAAAATCGGACGACTACGGTGGGCCGGGCACGTAGCCAGAATGTCGGACAATAGCCCGGTGAAAACGGTTCTCAATTGCAATCCGACCGGTATAAGAAGACGTGGCGCGCAGCGAGCACGATGGATCGACCAGGTGGAAGACGATTTGCGGACCCTTCGCAGACTGCGTGGCTGGCGACGCGCGGCCATGGACCGAGTGGAATGGAGGAATCTTTTGTATACGGCACAGGCCACTTCGGCCTTAATCTGTTAATAAATAAATAAATCTGTTGTTGAAAGTATCGAGTTATTAAGGGGTTACATCATTAGAATTTTCAAAAAATCGAAAAAAAATTAATGGCTGAAAAAAATTCTTCGGCAAAATAATTTTCTGGGTTTTGGTGTTTTCTGCGGAACAGTTTTCTGTGTTCTGGTTCTTTCTGGGTGAAAGTTTTCTGGGTTTTGGTACTTTCTGGGAATCTGTTTTCTGGGAATTAGTACTTTCTGGAATATGTGTTTCTGGGGAAAAAGCTTCGGCATTTTTTCTTCTGGGGAATGGTTTTCGGGGGAATGTTATACAATCATGGGCAGTTTAGTAGGTGTATACACATGGGACAATTATGCGCATAGGGGAAAGTTGATTATTCTTCCCACTACAATGAGGTAGGTGTTAAATTTCACCGACTCAGACGGCAGGTCTGTTTTTTTAGGCCGACCATCTTTTAGAGTTTCGAACCTTTAACTGATTGTCAAGTGTAACGGTAACTGAACCAAAGTGATTGATCTTGGAAGGCAAGGTAGATGGGTGCAGAGTAAACAATAATGCGTTGGAGGTCTCCTAGGTTTGCTCTCAAGTCGTTGGTGTTCCATTAGATTGTCTGTGTGCGGTTTGCTCCATCGGGTAATGAGGTTAGATGGGAACGGGAGCTATTCCTGGCCAGACTGCGGCTGGATACCATTTGGATGGGTCTTGTGGAAGTCGGTAGGACAAGTGGCAACAAGTCCGCCGCGAGTCTGCGTTCTTTGGCGTCTGGCCTGTTGCTGGTGTTTCTGTAGTAGTTGGATACATGCGGGTTCTGAGGTTATAGGGACTTACCCGGGAAGGCCTCGGGTTTCCTGTACCTGCAACCGTCGAAAACTCATCAGATGTCTCCGGCAAATCCCCAATCGAAGGCGACACGGAGAAGGCACTGTGCTATATTTCCCTTTAGTGGATAAAATTTTTGTTAAAAGCTATATTCTCAATTAAGGAGAAAATTGTTTAAAATCATCTTTGCACACGAAGAGAACACCCTGTAACTAAATGTGTTATGGATTCTGCTTTTCGACTTCGTCTCATCGAATTCGACAATAACTTAGTGACAGGGTTAAGCCAGAGCCGGATTGACGCTAGCTCAAAAAAAAAAAAAAATACGGAGACACAACTTATGTTTCTGAGTAAACCTCTAGTAAAACGTGATGTCCCGCAAGACTATTTCTGGAAAGTATTTACTTATAATGCGATACTCGAAACAGCTGTTTTATTTAATGAAAAGCAACAGATATACAAATTTAACTAGATAAAAATAGCAACCTCTCAATATTGCTTCCCTTCGTTCCACCACCAGAGCAAAATAATCCGAGTATTGAATCTGTGGCAGAAGAACATGGTCTTCGCTCCTGAGACCATTCAGCCGTTGTTCGATTTGGCGAATCCGGAACATCCGCTGCATCTTCAGTATAATGCAGCAATGGCAGCCGCTGGAGGTAGTAGCAGCGGAGCTGACCAAACTAATGCTTCGAACGGTATGAACACCTCGGTTATATCGCACGATTCGCCGGTTATATCGCACGATGATCATGGTAACTCAACGCAGAATTCGGACACGGTTAGTAGTTTAGCTTGATAAGTTTGGCTTAGAATTCTCAACTTAAAAATACATTTAATTTCAGAAACCTTTGGACCAGAACACCATCCGCCAGTTGCAGCAGTTCCAGCAGATTCTGATGCGACAGACCAGTGGTGGGGATAGCTCGCATGGTGGCGGCAAGGATCAGGTTAAATTCAACAAGAAATTACTGGACTTTGACTACGGTAGCGAGGAGGAGGAGGACAAGAATTCACCTTCGCTTCCGTCTACGTCGCTGCCGGACGGAAGCAATATCGCTGCCATCTTGTCCGATCCGAATGTGCTGAAACAGTTGCAAAATCTGCAGAAGCTGAAGCAACACGAGATGGAGGAGAAGCAGAGCAAGCTGACAGAGATGCGACTCCAGGAGGAGAAGTTCGAGAAGCATCTGGCCAGCGTACTCAAGGTGGCTAGCACTATTAATACCCAACAGCAGCTTATCGATGTAAGCTTTCCCCATGTGATTTGTGTGTTCTAATGTTCCGTTTTTTTTTGTTTCTTTTTGTACTATGTTTTTGTCTATTCTGTTCTTTTGCTCCGTCTCACCTTCTAGAAGTTACCCTTTGCCAATGAGTGCGATCTGAGTCGGCAGCCGCCGATCGATTTGAATCCGGGTAAGATTGTGACCGTCTTGCGGTTGGACAGAAATTTTAATTCGTTTTTTTTTGTTTTGTTTTTTTTTTTTTTTTATTTCACAGTGCTCCCCCCTCCATCCAACAAGGAGGCCGACATCGATGAATTTGGTGTTGTCACGGAGGTAATTATCGGTGACTTGTATTTTATTTTGTTCTTGACTGTTTACGGGGGCGATGAAATGTCTACCGGTTTGACGGATTGCGTTTGTGTATGGGAAGAATTGTGGAAGGTTCAGAGATCAGGAATGGGTTTGATGGGTTTGAAAGAAGCGCATGAAAAGGAGTTGGGTGATCATAAATATTTGTCTGGTGTATATATCAGTATGAGTACGCGAGGCAATCCGATTTAGGGGTTATTCGCGTCACATATTTTGAAATTGTCAATTATAGATGATATAGGACAACGGAATGCTGACATACAGTTAAGAGAAATTTTGGGAAATATGCTTGAAAAAATATTGGAAATATTCCTATTATTTTTGGCAGGGGGGAGGAATGACGATTTGCTTTTCTTCTGAGAACGAATATTTTTTCACTTTTACAATCAACTTGGACAGTTAACGAAATTGAGATATAAGATGCACGTTACACAGTTCATCCAATCATAGTTAACTAGCCTGTTAGAAGAATTTTAACTGAACAGATGGTGCTGACGAACGATAAAATGATGTCTCCAATGGAATGCATAGGAAAATATCGAGGATGGGTAGCTTCTCCTTATTGAGATGTCTTTGGTACTAGTTTTTAGGGAGATCAACCATCTAGAGCGAATAAAAAGTTCATGCATTTTTTAATAGAAACATGTCTTTAAAAAGTGAGTACTAAATTGTATTTCCAAGATCTTTTAAGCAGAAATGATGCGATCTGAATCACGTTTGCTTAGCGGCGTCACAAGAACAGTAAGATGGAAACCACGTTCATGAAACTTGCCACCGGAAAAGAATTATTGACGTCATCCGGACCGTGTTTTGTAGCATAACTTCGAAAATTCTTCAAAAAATGTTTTTATATATATTTTTAGAACAAATTTCAAAATTTCCAAAATTCAATACGCTCTTTATTGAATTTTTGCGATCTTTCGCATCTTCCTGTAAATTTGAAAGAAGTTCTACGAATATCAGAGGAATCCTACAAAATTCATGAGTTCAGAGAAATTCAGGAAAACAGTAGTGAATGGCTAGGCTGGTTATAGTAGCCACGAAGACAGCATAGTCAGCACATTCCACTCCATGCGTACAGCAGGAAACGCCACGCGTAACCTGCGTTACCAATGTGACTGTAACTGCAAGATAAGCAGAATAGGGATAGCTTGGCTCCTGTAAAATAATATATCATAAGGGTTTTTTGAAAGGGGGTGTTATTTTCTTTATCGAGATTTCTTTAAAATATTGAAAGCCTCGGATTGGTTTATAGTTAGTGTGGTGGAAAAAGGTACCACCATTTTGGATTTTTTTCGCACATTCAACTGGAAATTGTGTTTTTTGAAGAGGAGTTTGAGGTCTTACTGAATATAGTGCTTTGTCCCTATCACGTGATGGATTGTTTCATACAGATAACTCGCATCCTTTGAACTAACTCGCACCCAGCTCTTCGTAGATGTTCTATAGGCCGTCCGTACAACAGTGCTAACTAGAGATTGGCGATACACTCACGAATCGATCAACCACGGTCAGGTGAACCACGATTCACGGAGTTGGAGGGAGCCATTTGTTGCGTTACCTACTTCTGCTTGGTCGTTAGTTAGTCCGCTTTCTCTCGACTTGTCGAGATAGTTACGATCGTAGATACAACTAGTTGGAATTTGTTTGAGACGATAGCTTGTAAACATATGCTTTGTAATAGGTTGAAGAATTTTGACATTTGCTTCTCCGTTGATGGTACTGGCTGTTGGTTTGGGGGTGGAAGGTGCCATCTTTCCTGTTTCAGTTTTAGCAAACATTGTTGCCTACGCAGAAGCTACTGATTGGTCAACCGTTAGTGATTTCACTCATGATGTTGAAGGCTGTAGTCAAAATTTAGTTAGAAAACTGCGTAAACTTTTAAATCGATAAACGTGAGAAATCCGTGTCTTACTATTGCTATCTATTCAAGTGTTTCTGAGCTGCGCTCCAGCTACATTGCAATAATCTCTTCCCCACCTACACAAGTTTGCCAAACTTAATTCTGATGAGCGCTTCATTTGCAGTGGCAGTTGCAAGTATTTACACACAATTCGAATCGAGACTAAACACTTGTTATCTGATCTATGGTAAAACTAGTTATTTTTTTATTTGGAATTTAACTAGGAAACAAGTCGCCTATTAGAAAAAGAAAGGCTCTGTTACATTGCATCAACAAGTGTGCATTGTTTCGTTGTTGGCTGTGTCGTTTCTCCTCGTTGGTGAAGGGTTCAACGGGTTCGAAAAGCGTTAGGGCCGCAGCGTTTCATATGTTATTTCGTCGCTTCGGTAGTCGGTGTTCGGTGTAGCAGAAGTATTAGGCTGCGGAGAGCCTCCAGCACACCCGTTAGGATGAGGCGGAGGGTCCCCTTTTGTGTTGTATCTCGATGCTAATGGCTTCGACACGTCGGGTGAGTGGGTAGCCTGCGTTGTTCTGTATGTGCTTCCACCTTGGCTGCAGGTCAGAAAGTTGGTGTTCGGTAGAGTAATGTTTATGGGTGTGGAAAACCTGTTGTTTGTTTCGAGTGGTCGTGGTTGTCTGGTGCCTGTGAGACGTAATAACCTACCTTACATCTGGACCGAGTTAAGCGGAGGGTTCGTAGGGTGGCACAAGTCAGTTTACCTGCCACAGGTGTTTAGCGTCTTTGGTGTTCTTGGTAGTCCTAGATACGTCTGAGGAGCCTCACATCGCTTAAAAAGGACATTATGGTTTCTTTGCTAACCAGAGATTTTTTGCTAGGACGTCCCGAATAGAAAGTGGGAGAATTCCGGGCAGTTCATCAAGCGGTATTTTACAGTGTTTGCCATATTGGACATATCGGTGGATTGGTCCTGGTGATTTTGTATTTGTGTGGCCAGTTCACAATCGGGAGAGCGCTAATCTTTCGAAGCGACCAATCCAGCATGCCAGCTACCTTTTAATATCCTGGGGGTGACTGGATTCGTTCTTCCAGTAGGTTGTGAAATCTTCCCTTTATTTGGTCCGAACTTCAGTGATTATATCCTTGGAAGGTATCGATTCGGTAGTCAGCTTCACGGTATGTCTTCCGCATGCTACCAGTGCATCAGCTTGTTCATTTCCACTTAGATCGTGCAATGACTAGAAACCAGACATGCACAAGCACGGTGCTGCTCCGTGTCCTATTGATGTGCACTGACTCATAATGTGTCAGCGTTAAATTCATTAAGCTAGTGCTTGAGCTGGTTTCCGATGAGCTAGAGTTAGCAAGTAGCACGAGCACCGATGAGCGAGAGCCCTCGCTAGCACGCTGCACGGAGCTATAACTCAGCTATAGCAAAGCAGAATAAAAAAACGCGTTAGTGTGAGTTAGTTTTTCAGCAACCTGTCGCACATTCACCAACGCATAGTTCTTGCTTTGTCCTATTCTTTCGTTTCATAGCTTACACTACTGCACCGTTCTAGCTCATCGGACAAGCTTACCGTGCCAGCTCATTGAGTTAACTCGTGTTAGCTCACTGAGCTAGCTCACCGAGCTTGCTCGTGCCAGCTTACGGAGCTCGCTCGTGGTGCTAGCTTATCGTGCTAACTCGTTGTGCTAGCTATTCGAATCCTACAGCTCGAGCACGCAGGTTACCTAGCACGAGCGGTGTCAGTGCTTATTGCTTTTGGTTCGTTCAAAGCGGCCGCTCAGCTCGTGTTAGGCTCTCGTGCTGTGCTTCATGCATCCCTGCTAGAAACCCAACAAATTGTAGTCAGTGAGTCGCAGTGATTCTCGATAGCTATGCAAGCTATCGAGAACCACTGTGACTCAGCGACTGCAATTTGTACATACGTGCGGGTGGCGGAACGTAGCTCTTTCCAGGGCGGTGAATATCGACATGGCGTCGGAGAAAACAGAACAACGTGGAGGAAGGCGAGGCTTGTCCCTATCCCCTGGATTCTCACCCCCACCTCGGTCTACTCGCTACGTCAACTAGCATGGACGCATCTGTGAAGAACCGGGCGTGCTTTGTAAACCGATCTTTCATTAGCTGGTAGAACTTTACTCGGGCTACTTCTGGGGAGAGTTCTGCACTAAGTGACCTGTTGGTGTTCGTGCATTGCCGACTTTCGTTCCAGGAATGTTTTGGATTCTGTGGAGACGTGTCAGTTAATGATGGGGAGCAGATCGGTCGCGATAAAATATGCCCCCGCTGGGGTGCTTGGAAGTGGGTTTGGGTCATTTGGCATAAGGTCATTTAGAATAACGGACATTTGGCATAACGGTTATTTGGCATAGTGGTTGTTTGGATAATTTTAAGAATTAATCATACTGAAGGTCGTTTGGCATAACGAACATTTGGCATAATTTCTAGTTTCGTGAGATCACTTAGCTAAATTATGCCAAATGACTATTTTCCCGACGTTAAAATAATTATGCCAAATGTCCGTTATGCCTAATAACCTGCAGAATGACCGTTTCTCAAACTTATGCGACATGTTCGCTATACCAAATGTACGTTATGCTTCATGTCTATTATACCAAATGGCCTGTCGGATCGTATTGCTGTATAGATCAGCCAAGAAACCATGAAAGTTATGAAACCGTCCCTGTGGTGGCTTGTGATCTCGATTCCGTAGCAGATCTTGCTGTGAATGAGAGGCCCTTCGACGACGAGGGCGATCCTCCTGTTCCAAGTCGGATGTCTGTAGCTGATGGTCTGAATTAAACGTTTCCTACTTTTCCAATTTCGTTTGAGGGATCGGAATTGCAGCATGAAGATAAGCGGCGATCCAGTGTGATGCGAAGGAGTTTCGGTTCCCGACGGATTGGAATAAGTGTGCCTTTTTGTTTGACTGATCAACTAGTAGTAACGTGATCCGAATTATAACAATGAGCATTTGGCAACGGCCAAGGTGGCCCTGCTATTTCAGTCCATCGACCGACCGTATTTGGCACTATCTGCAACTTAATTCTCATTCGGGATGTTGATTTCTCTATCACTACGATAACGATGTCATCGGCTTAGACAAAAATATGAACATCCTCGGAGACGGCGTTGGAGGACATAATGGTACAGAAGTGTCCACCAAGTTCTTCAGCAATTTCTCGCGCGTCATCCATAGTATCTCCGTTGACAACGAGTGAGAAGCCCGCTTGCCTTCTCTTACCACATTAACTCACAGTTTGGATGTAGTCTAGTCGGGTTGGATGCCCTCGAGAAAGGCTTTCCAATTCTTCTCGTTTGCTTCTTTGATCACCTTTCAATATTGGTTTCTGGCAATACGGAAGCTTCCTTTGAGTACCCAGTTCTTCGTTGATGTTGTATTAACTGTTCCGAGAACAATGGTAACTAGAGATTAGCGATAGACTCACGAATCGATCAAAAGAGTCGATTCTTAAAAAGCAGCGAGTGATGAACGAGGGAGTGGAGGGAGGAGCCATTTGTTGCGTAGCCTACTTCTGCTTGGTGGTCAATTAGTCCGCTTTCTCTTGACTTATCGAGTTAGTTGTCATAGTGTATCCAACATTTTTGTACGATAGTTGTGTTTTCCCTCGAGAAAGGCTTTCCAGCTCTTCTCTTTTGCTTATTTGGCGACTTTTCTAGTCAGGTTTCTGGCAATACGGAAGCTCATCACTCTGCTCTCTCAGTGGATGATCTATAGGTGTCTTTTTCAGAGATCTTAGGGTAGCAATTTTGACCTCTGTGATCCACCAAGGGATGGATCGAGATCCCATAATGTACTGAAGCGATTCAGTTTACTTCGAAGAAATTCGGTGTCAATTGAGTCCCGTATCTGTTGGAATATCTTCATATCGTCAATGAAGTTTGATATTGAAGTCCGTAAAATGGAGGGGAAATATTAATATTACCGAGGTGACTTCCTTGTGGCATGCCGGATGCAGGAAAAAATGTTGCAGATTGTCCTTAATGGTGATTTGGAGTTGCCTTCCATCGAGATAGGAACAATATCAGCGAAGAAGTTGACAGAGAATATCGAGTTTATTTAGTTTGGCTATCGCGATATTATGGTTGATTTTGTCAAAGGCAGCGGGTAGATCCATGTAAATAGCACCGGTTTGTAGTCCGTCGGCGAGTCCGTCGAACACATACGTTGTGAATGAGAGCAGGTTGGTCGTTGTCGATCGTTTTGGCACAAAACCATGTTGGTCGTCTGCACTAAGCACTACATACAGAGAAAGAAAATAGGGTCTAAAATAATCAGCTTGCATAGTGTGGATACCGCATTTGAACACGAAATTCCTCGATAGCTCGAAAACTTGTCGAAGGGGCTCAAGAAACCGCTGATGTGCTTGTTTGACAAAAATCGAGGGTACACCATTTAGATACCCTGAGCTTGGAGTTTGCTGCAAGAATAACGGCATCATCGAGGCAAATTCGGACGATGGAGCGTCCCAATGAAAAAGTGAGACTCACGGCCGCGACGGCTTGTTGTGATGTTAGGCGTTCGTCGAAAAAAAAACATTTGTAAAGTTGTCGACAGCTTGCAGATTTTCTTAATGCCTACAACTCCATTTAATGACATACAAGATGGTAACCCTCATTCGCTCGGCCCGCTGCTCGTCCACTCACTTCCAGAATCACTGAGGCTTAGATTTCAGTTGACGTTCGACATTCCGCAGGTGTCTGAGGGAAGACTCGTCTGCTTTGCTCTTTGTATTTGTGGATCAGTTGAAAATTTCCCCTTAGGTTTCGTGATTTTTCGTAAAATGCAGCTCGTTTGGCAGTTTTATGTAGTCTTAGAACCAAGGATGCAAAATGCCTACCTTTTCTGCGGTTGTAATTTTTCTGCCTGCATTCTCATTTCTCTTTCGACGCTGCTGTCGTTCGCTAGTGCAGGACGCCCAGCGCTGTGATGCAGTCTGTAAGCAAAGCAGTAACATGACAAAAAATACTGAACCCAGTACAGTCACCAGACGCGAGCGGTACAGCTTGTCTTTCCTTATTTTACACTTTTAAATATTTTTAATCTATTCAATATTTTTAATCACAAACGACGACAATAAATGCGGTTCGTTTACGCCACGACCGGCATCAACGCTTTCGTGTGCGGGCTCTTCCTTTGACTATGCAGAGAAAATGTACAAAGGGAGAGAACAAACTTTACTACGCCACACTCTCATCGAGTAGTCGGAGTACAGCAGCAAAATAAAAATGTATTCTACTGTTGTACGGGAAAATGTACTCGGTTTGGCTACCGTTCTGGCAAGAGCTGTAGTGATGCGTCACTGTAGCGGGCTGTACGGCTTGTGCAAATGTAAATATACCGAAAAAATGTAGTTTACCGGTACCGTTGGCATCCCTGCTTAGGACAGTTTATTGTCAGGGAGGGTGTTGATTGGCGTCTATTTTTTTTTGGTACATGAAGGTTGATGAGGTAATTAAGAATGTTAGAAAACGGCGTCTCTGCATCGTTCACATCATCTTGGTTAAGTTTTTCTCCCCAGTATATATTCAACAGTGTACCAATGATACTGTTGCTGTCTACGTTTTCAAAATCGTACACGATAGAGCTAGTAACGTCTTCAAAGTTTACTCCTATGTTACCATCAAGATGTAGTGGGGAGTGGTGGCGCACATGCTGGAGCTGTGGAACAATATGGAACATAGTCCCGAGCGCTTACTACTACTACTGTAACTACCATCTAATATACAGCTGGAGTTGACGATATGCGCAGATTTTTCAGTATCCAGTCGAAGAAATCCATTGCTTGCTGGACACCACGTCAAGCCAGGCAAGTTGGTATCATCATTCGGGGCCACAATCAAGGACACCAAAAATACAGAGGAAAGCTGTGCATCGATCAGGCTGGAATCCCGAATTCTATCAAGTGGAAAATACAAGACACAAGGGAACATCTAGCGATTGGCAAGTTTCACTGATAACTACACGTGCTCGGAGCTCGTCCAACGGTCATCGTTGATCAATAAAGCTTTTATGGCATGACGAACAGCGATAAGTCCACCACCACTCGACATCTTATGGCTGTCGAGGGCGTTGCGGTCACAGCGGTAGACATCCAATGCTAAACTAAACACCTGGCGAGACAGAGTGCGCTTGTCAGGTCGAATCTCGGTCAAGGCGTTAACCGTTATCTCGGTCAGCCCGTAGTAGCTGGCAATTAGCTGCCCGCTGATGAATTTAGGCCACTGATGTTTTGATAGTAAATCTCGGTGCTGTTGAAGGACGGATCAGGATTGGCTGAAGTGACGTCGACAGTACTAGTAGCAGAGAGCGCAGCAATGTTATCTTTTGGAGCAGTTTTGGAGGCTCTTAAATCGGAACTGCTGACGATCACTGTCTCGACTGCGCTTTTTGTGTATTAAAATAACATGTCAATTAAGGAATAACGTGATTTCATCCCGCTGTTAAAAGCATCTGCAGCCATCGGAGTATTCCATGCACTGATGGTGGTGGGGTCGTATATCATCATCATCATCATTACATAACATGACAATTAAAGAAGTGGCAAAGAAGATTGATCTCATTGGCTAGTGGTTGTATATTCGAGCTCCACCCAGAAAGGATGCTCATTTCTCATCGCCAGTAGGACTCCACAATTGTACTGTGCACTGGAAATCGACTGTGAAGTCTGTTAAAGAAGCCAAAAACTCCGCAAAGGGAATGTTGGGCCTAGACTTTGCTTTACTACAGAAAGTATTAAGGAGTATTTCAGAATTGGATAGGAGAAGATGCTTTTACTAAATAATGCAATTGTAAACTACTTCGATACAGCTTGGGGAAAAGGTTTTTATTTGTTTGTTAATCAGTAATTTATTTTTATTTATTTTATTTTATTTATCATCTGACCTGGTTGGTCTTAATGAATGTGGGGATGGGGAAAAGCCAATTTGAGAGAAACATTAACTCTTCTCAAATTGGCATCAAAACCCCATATCTTTTCAATTGAATACACAATACATGACACGTTGAAATCGAAATCCGCAAAAAACCTCGTTGAATATGGCAGACATGAAACGAATCGGATGATGACCACCATATAGGGAGTTCCTATGTCCCAACAGCAAAAAGCTTCTTTGACGGAGCACACGTTCTGGTGCATAGATGTGGAGTTGACCTAATAATTCCGGCGTATCTAACTCACCTAGAAGAATCTTAGCGACGAAAACAGCTTGGGCTTCTCTTCTTCTCGTTTCAAGTGTGTGTAGACCTAATAATATACAGCGGTCTTCGTACGGCAGAAGATTAATAGGGTCCTGCCACGGAAGGCGTCTTAATGCATAACGAACGAATTTTCTTTGAATGGTTTCAATTCTTGCTATCCATGTTGCTTGATACGGACACCATATTATGGAGTTAGATTCCAATATCGACCGTACCAATACGCAGTACAGTGAGCGAAGACAAAGAGGGTCCTTAAATTCATTCGAAATTGTAAACATGAATCCCATCTGGCGGTTTGCCTTGTTAATGATATAGTCGAAGTGAGGTCGGAAAGTGAGTGCAGAATCCAAAGTGACTCCAAGGTCACACACTTGTCGTACACGCTCAAGATGTTGATCTCCAATACAGTAGTCGTACGAAATTGGCTTGTGCTTGCGATGATACGATATTACACTGCACTTGTGAATACTAATTGTAAGCGAGTTTAAGGAGCACCAGTCATTGAAAGTGTCCAAGAGCTGTTGTAAAGCTAAGCAATCCCTGATGCACTTGACGATCATGTATAATTTAGCACTCCTAATAACTTCAGCCGTTCCAAAAGTATTGCGTGATCAACTCTGTCAAATGCTGATTTCAAGTCGGTGTATACAGTGTCAACCTGAGCACCAGCGTCCATATTACGTAAGCAGAATGACACAAATTGAGCGAGATTCGTGGAAGTTGATCTTTGTGGGATGAATCCGTGTTGATCAAAGGAAATGTAGCTTTGGCAGGATGCAGAGAGCACATCGTTCATTATGATCTCAAAAACTTTGGAGCAGGAACACAACGATGTAATTCCTCTGTAATTTTCAACATTTCGCCTTTCTCCTTTTTTTGGAATACAGGAAACATAATTGATCTTTACCAGCTAGAAAGGACAACGACACTGCCTGAAGGAACTGTTGAATAGAGTTGTCAGCGGTAAAATTAGTACATTCGCGCATTTCTTGAGAACACATGAAGGTATGTCGTCAAGACCAGGAGTGACTGAATATTTTAGCTTGTTGATTGCTGCAATAACCTGCCGATCTGTAACAGTGAAACTTCTCAAGGGACAAATATTTGATGGAGTGTCTCTACAAGCGTGCGCAATTTGATCTGCACATGAAATTGTTTCATTGAATGCGTTTTTAAAGTGAGTAGCGAATAGGTCACACTTCTCCGAAGCCAGATTGGCAGTCTGCTCCTTCAAAAACATATCAGTAGGTAAACCGTTCTCCTTCCGCTTGGAGTTCACAAATTTCCAAAACTTTCGGGGATTACTGTGCAGGTTTGCTTGTGTTCGAATGGAGTAGCGTTTGTACAAGAGAATGTTATAAGATCGATAATTATTACTCGCTTGCGCAAAATGATATTTGGCGAGACGACAGCGTGTACGGCAATACAATCGAAGTGCCTTAGATCTGAGCCGTTTAAGATATCGTAGATGTGCATTACTCTACGGTGGCTTACGAGCTGGCCTACGCAAAGGAACAAATTCAGCCATGAGAGCATTAATCACGGCAGTGAAATATTCAACGGCGGAGTCAATATCATCCGTATTCTCAAGTGAATGCCAATCTGTATGAAGGAGTGCTGATGCAAGTTCCAAGAAATCAGCTCGGTGAAAGTCAAAACCAAGATCATTCGGAATATCCTCAAAAATAACAGGTTTCGGCAGACTGATAATAACCTCTACTGGTGGATGATTTGCATCAATCACAGAGATGGATTCGGCAGGTTCGCGGATCTGACAGTCGGCAAGTGCAGTCTCATTCAATAAGACAAAGTCCAGGATACGACCATAACGGTTTCACGCTATTAATTTGTGTGAGACAGTTGAAGCTGAATCCATCTAACAGCGCAGCGCAAGCGGTAGAAATGTAAGATCGAAGTACGTTGACTACTGGTGCGACATTGTCATGTGTGTCCCAAATGAGGCCAGACTGATTGTAGTCTCCAAACAATAATGCGCAGTCATTACTTCCAAGGCAAGAAAAAACAGCATCAATTGATCGCACATGGTTGTTTGCACTGTGAACTAGATCACTCTTACGATCTGGTGGTAAGTAAATTACAGCTATACTGACAAAACGATTATGTAACTTCAGTTTAACGAACAGCTGTTCAAGCGAAACATCAACAGGTGTTGGATCAACGAAACTATTCAATGCAGTAGATACGGCTATGAGTACGCCCCCTCCGCGTGATTTACGGCTGTTCACAAAACTGCGATCGTTTCTATAGACAGCATATGAATCACCAAAAAGCTGACGAGAATGAATTCTATCATCTAACCAAGTCTCGGTGAGAACAATTACATCGCAATGGGAGGAAGAGATTGCTATGAAAACTTCGTCGATTTTTGTGCGTATGCCTCGGACGTTCTGGTAATAAATCGTCAGTTTACCATTCAAGTCTGCGTCGAGAGTCAATTCCTCAAATTCCCCCACATCACTCCAAAGATGATCACCTAACGGTGTAAGGCTGCAGGCTTGAAGACCAAGTGGTTCTGATGAAGCGACAAAGCTTTGATGATCGGATGACGTCACGCACGCCTGGAAGTTATCACTACTTAAAAGGCGAGCAGTACCAGTCTAAGCTTCAGCAGGACATATACTGCTGCAAATGTTACCTGATGGAGTAATGCTGCATACTAATGGGATAACACTGGATGCTTGAGGACCAAACAGATTTGAAAACGTGTCGGAGCATTCAAAGATGGTGACAGTTGATGGATCGGCAGTTACGGGGTCGGAAGGGGCTTCCACCGTGCGGTTTTTAGTGCGTCCCGGTGAAGATAAGACTGCCAACTCTAAACATCCAAATGTGACGGCTCCATCGCCGGCTCCATATGCGACGTGGGTTTCCTTTCCAGCGGTACTGCCGACGTCAACTTGACAATTTGCACACCTTTTTTTTCTGCGGCCATCTTCAAATTCACGAAATCGAACATTTTCTGGCCATGATTCATTTGAAAGAGCTTTGTCTTTGAATTTTTCATCAATGCCAACTTTGAATGACACAAATTGAAGCGAGCTAACGTCCTTTCCTCTGGGTACTAATTTAACTACCTTGGGTGTTACGTTCGACAGTTTTAGGCATTCACTAACCAGTGAGGCAATCTGGTTCTCTGTAGTAGCCGGATGAAAGGCAGATAGATATATCCAAAGCAACTGATCATCAGCACGACAGTTGAGATTCACAGTCTTGATCACATTTGGTGCCTTCGTACCTACATTATTCGTTACGGCGGGGAAGCTAAATGAATTCCCATCGTTTGCGACGTTTTGGTGTGTTGATTGGTATATCGAAGCGATTTACATTTGGTCAGGAAATCGGTGTAACAAAAGGAGAAGGCGCACTCGATTTGGAGTCTACTTTTGCCGTCCGTGATTCAAATCCTGAGCGCAATTTTTCTATCTCCGTTTGCATGGATTGAATAGCGGTAAGCAAATTTGCAAATTTGTCGTCGAAACTGGTCATCAATTTGCGAAACTGCGCATTAGAGAAAAGAAGAGCACAACCGTCGCACATCAAATGAGCTGCTTTACTGATTAAGCTTAAGGTGCTCATCTTGCCTATAGCTTTATGCTTATCCACAATTATTTCCACATTGCGTGGAAATGGCTCTGCATTATGAACTCTTGTCTAATGCGTCTGCTGCTTACTCATGTAACAATTGAAGTTTTATAGCACGGTACAAGTGCGATCTAAGAGCGGCTTCAAGAGCGCCATAAAACTACAACTGTTGTTAAAATATTCAACTTTTCTATTCGAACCCATTAGCTAGACCAACTTCTGCCATTTCTGTTCAAAGCATTGGTTCAAATGGGTGGGTGAAATTTACGTTTTACATTTTTCAGGCCACTTTTGTTATTGTTCTTCTTAATATGAATGAAGCAAGAACAGTAGTGATACTAATTTTGGAATAACACCAACTCTTGGGATAAATTAGGGGTAATTTTCAACCTATCACTCAACGAACTTTTCTGAGTAGTATTTGGATTTTTGGAATTACATAACGAAACGAAATGGTGTCAAACGAAGATGGTGATCTAGCCTTCTGTTAAGTGATCTGAGGCAAATAAGTTGGATTGCTCGTCGTGAAAAAATCTAAAACTTACAAATGGTGCAGTCAGCTCGCATAAATCTAAAGATCTGCTATAAATTAGCGAATTTGGGTTTCGATTTCGTCTCATCAGAATCCGACGTTAATTTGACATGACTAAATTCTAGTCAAGCGTGATGTCCCGCAAAAAATATATGAATTTTAGGATCATGAGAACTAATGAAATCGAAACATTTGGTTTGGGCCAATGCACGATGTACTATGGTATATGCTATAAAGATCTGACATAGTCTTTCATATGTTCAATGAGAATCTTACTGTTCTAGTGAACATTCGTCGAAGTTAGTCAATCAACGAACGAATCATGATGAAGCTAGGGATACATAATTGGTATTAGTCAATCCACAGGTGGGGTTATTCGATAAACCAATCCTTTCCCCCTATTGGCACGCTTCAGATAATATTTCATCTTAATTGATTTTGATGTCCCACAAGAAAAATAAATAAATTTTAAGATCATGAGAACTAGATCATGAGATGCACTATGTTATAAGATCTGACATTGCCTTTCATATGTTCAACGAGAATCTTACTGTTCTAGTGAACGTTTGCCGCAGTTAGTCGATCAACGAACGAATCACGATGAAACTAGGGATACATAATTGGTATTAGTTAACTCAGAGGTGGGGTTATTCGACAAACCCTTCCTTTTTCCCTATTCGCACGCTTCAGATAATATTTCATCTTAAATGATTTTGATATCGTCTATATACCCTTGATTGTAAATCAGTAATATTTCCAAACAATTCGTCACAATTGCAATCAAATAAAGTAAGTAGACTACCCTTTGCAATTCAACGAGAGTCGGAATCGCGGTCAAGAATAGCTTACGAGTTGTAAGCAATTCTTCCAACACCGGTAAGTCATTCTTTTTTTTCCAAATTCTCTGCCAAACAAACCACCGTTCGATCCCCCGAACCAAAACGCTCAACCTCAAATTGATCGCCACACGCAAACATAATTCGTCTCCCGATTTGGAACCGGTCGATAAGCGCTCAAAGAAACACGTTGCAAGCCTGCCGTTAAACAAAAAGAACAAAAATAAGGTCCTACTCTTTTCCGATTCACATTTAAATGTATTCTTTCTCTCTTTTTCAATCGGGCGGCTAAACTCGCCCGATCGAAATTGTCTCTTCCGGTCCGATTCTCCAACAGATCATCAGTGATACACACAGCTCGCCCAGGAGTACACCGGCGGACCAGTACAAGTCAACCACTTCATCCAGACGTCGGAAGAGTCGCTCCCGGTCGCCCAGGGACCGGCGGGATCGAGAACGAGGTGGTGGTGGTGGTGGTGGTGGTAGTCGCAGAAGGACGCGGTCGAGGTCACGGTCCCGCACACATTCACCGAGACGGGGTCGTGGAGGACGCGGTTCATCCCGTGAGCGAGAACGGGTCAGCCAGAAGGACAAAGAACGTGACAAGGAACGGGAGAGGGAACGCAAGAAGCGTGGACTACCGGATATCAGGAAGGAGCATCTCAGTGGTAAGATATCGACGGATGCGTGCTGCTTTCCGTAACCCTGACGGGTTGAGGAAAGCGAATCGCGTTTCAATTTGAAAGAAAAGAGTAGTGCCTTTTGTTTCTGAACGCTTTGCAACGTGTTTCTGCGAAACGAGCGAGAGAACAGATCGATTAATGTGATGCCTATTTTTCATCTTTCTCTCTCCCTCGCTCGATGATGACATGATGATCGCTTACTTGATTACGTGGCAACAGTTTGCAGTACGACTCTTTGGGTTGGTCACCTGTCCAAGCTGGTCCAGCAGGAAGAGCTTTCCGACACGTTCGGCAAATATGGCGATATTGTTAGCATTGATCTGATCCCACCGCGTGGTTGTGCATTTATTGTAATGAACCGTCGCCAAGATGCGTACAAGAGTATGCAGAGTTTGAAGAGCCACAAGATGCATAGCCGTACAATCACCATTTCATGGGCCACCGGTAAGGGTGTGAAAGGCAAGGAGTGGAAAGACTACTGGGATATCGATTTGGGTTAGTTTTCACGAGTCGTGGTTCGACGTCCGTTTGGCAAAGGGCAAATGTTTAATTATGTATTTTCCCCGTACAGGCTGCAGCTACATTCCATGGAACAAGCTGAGCCCTAATACTGATCTGGCTAGCTTGGAAGAGGGAGGCATGTTTGACGAAGATACAATGCCACAGTGGATGAAGGATAAGATTGCCAACGCTACTAAGAAGGACGAGGAACCGCCGATTATTGCGAATCCAATTTATCCGGTCGATACCAGCCAGCCGCCGCCACCGGCAATACTGGGCATGGGTATTCCACCTGCGTTCCCGATTGGCGGTGTTCCGAGGTGGGTGTTAGAATTAGGCGTCACGAGATGTTTAATTTGTGTATTTGGTCTTGGTGTACTCCTGAGTAGAGAACGATTTTGGTAAAAACTATTTTTCTCCAGCGCACAAAACCTACAACTTCGTCTCATCAGAATCCGACACTAACTTACCCTCTTATTCTGCATTACGACGGATCGACTTTTCGAACGAATATGATTTGCATTCTCATTAACGAAAACAAAATCAAACGGAAGCCTGCTTGGATCGAACCACATTCGTTCGAAAATGTGATCCGTCATAATGGAGAATAAGGCTGTTAGTCACAGTACTAAACTTGCGCCGGATTTCGTGTTAGTCCCGTCTCGTATTCTGATGAGACGAAGTTGAAATGCAAATGCCATAACTAATTTAGGACTCCTGAGGCTAAACTGAGTAATCTGGGATTTGTCAATAGGAGAATATTTCTACTCCCAGAGATATGAGGTTTACTTAGACGCACAATTTTGTCCAGATACTATATTGCCGTCATACGCGTAGCAGTCCCATCTATAGGTGGGATTATAATACGTATCACGGCAGTACACTTCCGGTCTCATAAGTGCAGTAGAATTTCAGTTCATTCAATCAAAAGAGATTTCAAATACTCTTCGACCAGCCCGCCTATAACATGCCCGTTTTGCTTCCAGAATGCCAATGATGGGTATGCCGATGGTACCCCCCGGTATGGGTATGAACGTACCGCCACCGAATTTGATGATCCCCGGTGCAATGAACAATCCTCCTCCACTGCCGATACCGAACCCGGGAGGTTTCGGAGTCGGAGTAAACGTCGGAGTGTTACCGCCTCCTCCACCGAGCCACCTACCCCCAGTAATGCATATGCACCCGGCCGGTGGTGATGAAATGGACATTGAGATGGAGGAGGAACCTCCGAACCACGGAAACATAAACATGCACCATCCGCCTGCCGCCATACCGATACCGAATGTGGCTTTCTTTAACCAGCCACCGCCGCCTCTGTTACCGCCTAATATGCCCATTGTTGCCGGGATGACATTTGGTCAGAATAACGAGGATAGAAGTAGAGATCAGAATAGACCCGGTGGACGAAATCGTGATGATTTTGAGCGGCGTGATAATCGTGACGACCGTGATCGTGACCGAGGAGGGCGAGATGACCGGGGAGGGCGTGATGATCGTGGTGGACGTGACGACCGGCGTGGGTTCGGTAACGATCGCGACGGCGGACGAGGTCGAAGAAATATTCGCGATGACAATGAGCAAAAGAATGAGCGCCCAAGTCGTTGGGGAAGCAACGATAGAAATCGAGCTGCACCGGTACCACCAGTTGGTGGCAATGATGGGGTCCGAGATGATAGGCCACTTTCCGAGCGACTGCGGGAACTGGCCGAAAGAACTGCTGAGCAAGCTAGCGAAGCTCAGCAACAGTTTGGCGGAGGAAGAAACTTCAGAGGCGGTCGTAATATGAACAATGATGAAAATGGTAAGTGAAGTTTTTGATTTGTTACAAAGCTAAGTTACTATGTTTTAAGATTCGGCAGATTTTAATAATCGTGGTGGAGATGATTTTGGAGGTCGCCGTGGAAACTTCCAGCAGGGAGGTCGTTTTAATAACAACAATATGAACAACAACATGAACAACAACATGAACAACAACAACCACAATCAGCGGGGAGGTGGACGATTCAACAATAACCGCGGAGGTCCAGGATTCGGGCAAAACCGCCAACAGCAGCATGGTGGTCCAGGTTAGTTTAAATAGGCCAATTTATCATTTCGACCATTTTCTTTGTATTGATGGTGTATGTTTGCTCTTTTCGTCTTTTTCGGTTTGTATTTTCTTCAAAGAAGACGAGATGTCGCCAATGAACATCATGTCTCTTATAAACATGGACATTTTTTCAAACAACGGACAACAGCAACATGGTGGGGATGGAGACCAGCAGCCACCATTCTTTGATCGTGGTGGCAGAGGAGGTGGTGGTGGTGGCGGTGGTGATTTCAACAATCGTGGACAAAACAACTGGAACGATGGAGGAAATCGTGGTGGAAATCGTGGTGGACGTGGCAATTGGAGGGATAACAACGACGGTGGAGACAACAATGACAGAGGAGGTGGTCGTTTCGGTCGTTGGAATGATCAAAGAAATCAGAACCAGAACCAGAATCGCTGGGGTGGTGAACAGGGCGGTGGTCAGCACGATCAACAGCCGCAACAGCAAGATTGGAATCAACCACAGCAGCAATCGGGTGGTTTTGGTGGAGGTCCCCGTGGTGGAGGTGGTAACAACAAAATCGTTACATGGGATCAAATGGACGATGTCTGGGATGATGATCTTCCGGCAGCTCCGGTAGCACCAGTTCGCAAAATTGAGCCACCAAAAGAAGAGATACGACCAGAGCCAGAACCCGAACGCCAACATAAACCAGAAGTGGAGCAAAAGCAAAATCGGCAAGAACAAGAGTTCCAACCAGATAATCAGGATCGTCAAACAGAACACCAACCACAACAGCAACAGCCACAAAATATTCAAGAACCACAAGAGCAGCAACAAAATATTCAAGAACAACAACAGCAGCACCAAGAGGACGAAATCCGGGAAAAGTACATTGATATGGGCAGCATGAATCAATCGGAACCTCAGGAAAGACACGACGAACAACAACAGCAGCAGCAGCAGCAGGAACACAGTGTTAGGAAACGAGGAGGCACTCCTCTTTTCGACGAAATGCAATCAACGGCTGAGCAGCAGCGGGAGCGTGAAATGGCAAGAAATCCAAGTCCACCACCCAGAGAGCCCGAGCCGTTTGCTAGAAATCCATCACCGATGCCACTGCTGGGTAGACCTCAGCTATACACACCGTCTCCACCACCGGCAGCAGCCGTGGTAGTAGCTGAACCGGCTGCTGTTTTTGAGGCGCCAGAACCTGTGAAGGAAGCTATCGTTTCGGATCATTCGGAATCTGCTGTAAATCCAGCGCTAGAGCCACAAGGTGCTCCTGCTGAGTGCACTACTGAATCACAGGAATCTGTTCCGGCCGCGGAGGATGCTTGATCAAATCGATACGATAACGGGTATTTAGTATGAACAATGAAAATGCTCGTTGAAGAGATGGTTAAAAATTTTCCAAAAGCTACGCATCCAATGAAATGTTTTACGACCGTACAGCAATTTTTTTTATTTAACTAATCAGCAGTAAGTGCGCGGACTCAAATATTTTGGTTTTTGTCAATCCGAGTTAGAAGTAGATTTTGTTTTCAGAAAATGTGAAATAGAACACGTTAAAATAATTTGTAAAATTTTTCATGGAAGGAAAATTATTAGTTTTAATTAGTAAAAGAGTGTTCAAAATGCAACACTTCAATTTCCCATTATACAACATCATAAAAGTATAAAAATAATGAATAAACTTTTTGAAATCATACAAGGAAATAAGGCTGTGATATTTTGTACGAGGGACGTGGTTTAGTAGTTGCATTTCATCGTTTTGAGCAGTGTGTAAAAAAAGTATCAAAGAATCCTGAAGAAGCTGATGTTTCTAGATAAGTTTATGCGGAAAAATAAATCACCCCGAGATTATTACATAAAATTAGATTGTTTGGTAATAAGTGAAACGCAGAAAGAACCGGATTAATTTTAAGCACACATGTGGAACTTTTCTAGCATAAAAGGTAGGTGTTAGTTATTCGCCGCGGGAATTCATCGTGGGATGCCGCGGAATCAACACCACCTGTCGACCATGAGCATGCGGAAAAGAAAACACGCGCTTGCACTCGAGTTGAGTGACTTGTGCAAGGTATTGTGAAACTAAGCTTGTTATATTTCGTTTCATTAGAGGATGATTTTTGTTTGTTATAATAGATTGTATTCACCTAGCAATGGCGGCAATGAGAAATGATTATGTATTTAGGGTAGCAAGACCAAAAGACATTATATATTTTCTGGATTCAAGTAGTTTGCAGCGATGACATTGTCACGGAATCGGAACAACTGCAAATCGTACTATACGAGAGATTTAGATGAAAATGCGCTACCGAAACGAACAGCACCAGTCTACAAAATATCACAGTGATTTACTATTTCGCGTTACATTTGATCACATCAAAAATATCTTTACTCGTAAAGAACAAGCATGCATATAACCTCTTACAAAAGCTAATATATGGTATAAGTATCACCAATCAATAAATATTACACATAATTGTGTTGCTCTAGCGAGTGGTTGCGAAACAACAAACCAACTGTTTCATTATTTTTTTTAGGTTGTCCTTTACAGCAACGGGACGTGGTCGTTCCACACACTAAACGAATGGTCTTTCAATCAATGTACAGTACACAGTAGTAATGATTAGTTATTGGTTATTGCGATTTCTTGCATAACTTCATGGACACCGTTAGTTATCAATAGGAAACGGTGTCAGTTTTCCGTAGTGTTTCCCCGAAAACCAAGAACATCCCGAAAAATGTTTAATTAGATACTTATTTTTTATTCCAGATATATTAAGGGGGAGCACGTCATTTGGCATAAGTTCGTTTGGCATAAGTTCATTTGGCATAACAGCAGGTGACACATGCTTTCATTTGGTATAATGATCAGTTGGCATAATGGTCGTTTGGCATAATTTGAAATATACATTAAAATCTCTGTTATATTCAATGTTGGCCGCTAATGTGGCTAGGCCACATTGTTTTGAGCATGGTGCTGTCCGACATCGCTCCACTCTGTCGGACTTAAACTAGTTGCTAGCTCCTATGTTTAAATAACCCGGGCAAACGAGTACATCAAAAGTTTGCTTGTGAGGGATCGCCGTCTCCAACGGCGGGCGATGGCCGCCTCCACAGTGGAACGACTTAGAACAAAAGGTGGACTAAAGTCCAAACTTTTCCGTGTCGGTTCATATAGGACGTTTTTATGTAATATTGGTACGCTGAATTCGTTTTCGATATTAAAACATTTCAAAAATGAACATTTACTATTCATTAGGGTGCCTCAAAAAAAAAATTTTTTCTAAATCGTTCTTAAAATTTGTGTATGTTAATTTTCGTGTGCTAAATCGTTTTTGATATTAACATTTGCAAAAAAAAATTCATTATACATTAGGGTGGCTCAAAAATAATTATTTTGTTGTGAAGGTTCAAAAAATTTTTAAAGCCATTTTTGCGCGCTGAATTCCTATGTTGGTTGTAGAAAATAGAAATTAACTTTACTACTTATTAGAGTGGCTCAAAAGTAAATATTTTGTCTTTAATAAAGATCTCTTTCAATTGTAATTTTAGAATTTATTTTCCGTATTGAAACGAATTGATTCTCATTATGTGGCTTTAGAAATGAAAATTTTATTTTTAAGGATCAAATATGATGTGATCGACTAGTTTTGAAACGTTTAATTCATTAGTGGGTTACTTGGTATGAAAACTATATTTTTTTTCATTTTCAAAATAAACATTTTGAGCGTCTTAGTGGAATATTGATTTACATTCACTAATCAACAAGATGGTTAACGATTTTGTTTTCGCAGGTGTGTTTTAAGTTGCTTAGATTGCTTATTTCATACCTTAAATTAAAACAAATCCAAAATCCTTTTTTCGCGTATATGGTTCAGTTAAAAATGGTCTCATTTTATTAGGATAATATCGCATACCCTTAAGCTATATCAGCGCTATGCAAACTCAGAAAAAATAGTCTCACTAAATGACTAGAACTCAACTGTGTTCACTCAATTTGACAGTTATTGCGTAAGTTAGCAAAAATAGTTCATGAAACATTTTATGACACATTTCAGATGGTTGAAAATATTTACTGAATTTTAAACATTAACTCCTTTACCACTTAAAAACCATACTTCCCATTCGGCTCCTTACTCTTGATCACTAGTAAAACCCTTGTAGATCATGCTCTAAATGCTATTTGAAAGTTGTGCATAAAAGTGTCCTTATTCTAGTCATAAAGTGAATATTCAAATTAAATATCAGTAATAACCATGCGTCTCCATCCATTTGACTGCTTATCGCAAGTTTTCGCAAAACTAGCATAGGCTCATTTTAAAGAGAAAATGAAAAGCTTTCGAATGAGCATAGTGTGATCGCGGGCATTCACGGGCGTCGTTGTTGTTATCGCTTTAAAAGTTCGAATTCAATAAAAATTCATGACAAACAGTTATCTAAACACTAACTAAACCAACTAGTGACTTATTTTTGGCGATTTTACGATGTTATTTTATCACACGGATAATTTTGGTGAAGTAATACAATTCATAAAATCAACCGTTTCTTTGAAAAACGAGAATAACCGTATGTAGTTCCTATGGTAAAATAATGCAAAAAAACACTTGGGTTATGCCCTTCAAAAAGTTGTCAAAAATTCATTTTGCATTCAAATCACCTAAAACCTCGCGAAAATGTCTCTGATGGCTCAGCTGATACGAGAAAAATACTAGTGAGAATATCGCATAACCTTCATATATGGACTTAAGTCCGGGCTCGTCCCACTGTGGCCTCGTCCAGCGGATCCTGAGCGGATTTGTGCCGCTTCGGATCCTTGGTTTCGGTTATGCGACAAAGCCAACGGCTATTTGGTACATGGATTCAAAAAATTGCTCATGTTTGAAAGAAGGAATCAATCCTTGTTTCTGGAAAATGTATATGTGTATATTTGCCAGAAACAAAAGTTGATTCCTTCTTCAGTCATGGTTCTTCAAATTTGTATACCAAATAGCCCTCGCAAGTAAACTGGTGATCCACCTGTTTGCCCGATTTACCCAAACTTAGGGGTTAACTCCTTCTTTCCAACATGAGCAGTTCTTGAATCTGCATGTGAAATAAGTTCGCAAGCAAAATGTTGATTTTCTCGTTTGTATGGTTTACTTAAACATAAGGACATGTTCAGGTGTGTTCCAGTTCTAGATTCATAATTTTGACAGTTCTATAATATAAAACTGAAAATTTTAAAACTAGAACTTGCTGTCCCCAGCAGCAGTTTTAGTGAGAGTTCTAGTTAGTTTAAAATTCATGTCTCGCCATGGCATCGGTGTTACTGGACTCAAAACTATTTTCCCCCAGTCATTCGCGTCTAAGTGTCTGTGCTGTATACTTTCTATGTATTTAAAATGCGGTTCTAAACGTGTTTTAAAATTAGCAACAAATAGAACGGCGTCGTATAACAGTTTTAAACTTAAAACAGAACTGTTTGGAATTATAAAACGAATCGCTCTGCTGGGGATGCGGTTGATTCAGTTCCAGTTCTACTTTGAAACTCCTATATAAAATAGAACGCTGCTGAACATGCCCTAAGGGTTGGATCTTTTTTCAAATATGAACAGCTTTTTGAATCTATATACCAAATAGCCCTTGGTTATGTCGCATAACCGAGACCAAGGATCCGAAGCGAGATCCGCCAGGTTCCGACAGCGGGTCGGTGGCTTCTCGCAAGCAAACCAGTGATCCACTTGTTTGCCCGGGATTACTCACACATAGGGGCTATCTACTAGTTTAAGTCCGCAGGACTAGAGTGACCATTATGCCAAATGAATATTATGCCAAACGAAAACATGTATCACCTACTGTTATGCCAAATGAACTTATTCCAAACGACGTGCTCCCATATTAAGGGGTGCCAATGTGTTTCAAGGGATGTACACCCTTATTCTTGTTTACGACGAGTACGAGATTCGTTCGAAAGCGATTCGAACGAATAGTAAGCCCATTTGATTTTGCTGTCGTAAACGGGAATACAAACCACGAATCTCGCATTCGTCGTAAACAAGAATAAAGGTGGTATTCTCCAAGAAATTTGGTATCAAAAACAATGTGACGCAAATGCAGTGCGGGAAACAACTCAGCAAGCCGTTCTTGAGAATGCTCATTTTCGTTACACAATTTCAGAACTTGTGTATGTGCTATTACTGCTATCGCTGAGAAAACTGACGTTTGTGTTGAACTAACGACCGAGTTATTCAGAAATTATACAGTAAATATCGCTTCGGTACCGTCCAGTCTTAGTAAAAATGTCCAAAAAAGGGACTAAACTGCAATGAGGATCTAAAGGTTATTCTGCTTGTTAAAAAGGTACTAATACTAAACCGCAAGGCATACTGTTCAGCGAATTGGAGGATTAGGAATCAGTAGTGACAGAACAACACCCCCGAAAAGATATGGTCATTCAAATAAGGCTTCAACTACAGCTATTTATCACGCTGTGTTAGGAACAATAGCATATCCTTGAGTTTCAGCTTTGAGTACATAGGTTCATCTATGTATGGAGAACCAAAAATCCGGATACGGAATTGCATTACTGTAGGGCAGTTACATATCACATGACATGAAGTTCCATTATCGGATTCACAAAGATCACACGAATAATACTCAGACCGCTGAATAGTAGCCATGTGATAATTGAATTCGCAATGTCCAGTCAGTGCCCTGACTAGAATACTGCAATTGATTTTAGAAAAATTTTGACATATTTTCAGACTCACATTCGGGAGAAAATTTTTTGTTTGAAGGCAAGTTTGCAAGCTACGCCAATGGTTGGTATGTTCAGATGCAGCCCAAGTGCTTATTGACAGTGGTAGAACTGATTCTGGACCAATGACTGCCAGAGCAAAAATAGATTCTTTTATCGCAAATTCTCTATTGAAGTGCCGCCACACAGAATCGCAAAGAATTTTGCTAGAAATACGGTACAGTATCTACCCAGCGAATGAGACTGGTTCAATCTCATTTCACGACAATACTAACCAAACATGTCAAATGGTCCTAAGTGCAAATGGCAGTTTCGCTTTGTTTACTTTCTCTTTCGCTAATAACTCGGCAGTTTATACGTTTGTTACTCAACTCTTAGCAGAATAAGCTAGTCGAAATCAGAGTTTTTCGATATAAAGGGCGAACACGAAATTATTGTGACACATTCAATAGGGCATAACTTTTTTACCATTGGGTAAAAATCAACCAAATTTTGCACACTTTCTCATTGATGTGTATTGTTTACATGCTGTCAAACTTGAAGTCGTGTTTTTCGATTCAACGAAAATGGAGGTGAACCAACGCGAGTCGAGAGAACAAATTCTTTCCAAACACCTGGAATTTCCTGACCTGTCGCACCGGCAGTTGGGAAAAATGTTGAACATTCACCATTCAACCGTCTCCAGAGTGTTGAAGCGGTTGACGTTGGACCACGGCAAAGGAGCTGGAAGAAAATCGGGACCGGAGAACAAAAATACGGAGGGAAAGGTGAAGCGGATCATTAAAGCAAATCCCAACGTCTCAAGCCGTGATTTGGCTAAAAAGATCGGCATGTCGCAGAGCTACGTCCAGAATGCAAAGAAGAGAGCTGGACTACATACATACAAGGTACAGAACTTACCAAACCGCGATGAGCGGCAACAATCGACGGCTAAAACTCGGACACGGAAGCTCTACGAGAAGATGCTGACAAAATATGGCTGCTGTGTGATGGACGACGAAACGTATAAAAAAGCCGATTTTAAGCAAATTCCGGGGTTGGAGTTTTTCACCGGCAAGAGCAAGTTCTATGTGTACGACAAATTTAAGAAGAAGAAAATGCCGAAGTTCGCCTCCAAATATCTCATTTGGCAGGCCATCTGCTCTTGCGGACTGAGGAGTGAGCCTTTCGTGACAAAGGGCACAGTAAATGGCGAGATTTACAAATCTGAGTGCCTCGAGAAGCGCCTTTTGCCGTTCTTGCAGCAGCAAGACGAAGCTCCGCTATTTTTCCACTGGGTTTTAGTCTCCAAGATTTGCCAAAAGCCTGTCTACATTGGCCGAAGGCAATGCAAACGTTCTTGATTCTGAAATACGATGTGAGCTGTTCAATTAAGTTTTGAGTCAAGAATTACACCAACGTGCTTAACTTGATCTGTGACAATAACTTCAGATTCAAAGAACTGCAACGGACGAGCTCCAGTTGTTGTCCTTCGTTGCGTGAAAAGCATCGTTGATGCTTATTTGAATTAACAACATGAAGACACCATTGCTCAACAACAAAAGGCTTGTTCCATCAAATCAGAAAGTGTGTTAATGCAAATACCGGTGATCATTAAATGATAATCATCGGCGAAACCGTATGTCGGAAACTCAAGCTCATTAGGTTTCCTCAACAAGCCATCGGCGACAAGGTTCCATAGAAGTGGTGACAGCACACCACCTTGAGGACATCCGCAGACACTCAGTTTCATTATCTCTACTTGTCTTAACGATGAGCACAGATGTTGCTAAGCATTGCGTGTATCCAGCTCGTGATATGTGAAGGTACGTCATGACCTCGTGCTGCTTCCAAAATGGATTCTAAAGACACGTTGTCAAAAGCACCTTCAATATCGAGAAAAACTCCCAAATTTGATTGCTTTTACGAAAAAGCCTTTTCAATGCTGTAGACAGCATTGTATAAGAGAGTGGTGGTAGACATCCCCCGCTGAAATGCATGTTCTATTGCACGCAGCTGGTACTCGTCCAGGCTAACATCCCGAATGTAGTGGTCGGTTAAGTGTTCCACTGATTTGGGAAGGAAGGTGGTCAGACTGATCGGTTTAAAGCTTTTTAAGTGCCGTGGCCACCTTTGGGAATGAATTTTGCAGTTATTTCCCGCCGCGATAATGGATCCTGTTGCAAGACTACAAGTAAGAACTTTTTACAAAATATGCTTGAAGTGTTCATATCCTCTTTGTAGTAGAACTGGAATGATTCCATCTTTTCCGGCAGTCGTCAGTGGTGGGTCCGTACAACCTGGAAAGTGTTTGTCAAAAAGACAGTTGAGTACTACATTTTCGCCAGACGAGTATTTACCATTAGCATTTCTTATAGAATTGACATGGAAGTCTTTCGATTTCAAAAGTAACTTATTTAGTCTAGCAGTCTCGTTGAGACTAGAGACATTTTTGCAGAGGCTTTCCAAGCGATTCGCTCAGAGGACCGAAGGGCATTTCTGTTTGCTTTGCGAGCCAACTTAAAGGCCTCCGACCCGTCTATGCGGCTGCAATTCCAAGCTCTTCTGCATAACTTTTGGAGTCGAACAAATTCGGTATTGCACCACGGAGTTCGCCTAGAAGCACGCATAACTCGTGGCGGACAAGCCTCTTGGAATGCTGCTGCTATGAGTGAGTTGGTTTTACCCACGACATCATCAAAGCCACTTGGAGATTAAATCGTCGGAAGATACCCATGCAACATAGTCGTCAAGCCCTTCTCGCAGAGCTCCCAGTTCGTAGATTTGGGATTACGATATGTGATGGACGTCACCGTGGCCCTTAGTCTCTTGTCCAGTAATTCCTATCCTTACCTCTCCGCGGTGCCAGCTAGGGTACGAGTAACCATAGGAAAGATCGGGGAAGCAATCCCGGTGGGACCATGGTCGTATGCTGACAGGGAAGGGGGCTCCTATTTTCGGAGGGTGAGTCCATCCGAGCGTCTGTTCCCTATGTGAGGGGCGGCTCAAAAACAGCGTCTGTTTTCCATGTTGGGGGTGGCTGATGTATCGTCCTCGTGTCAGCATGGAACTCTAAACAGAGCTGACACGATGGTCCTCCGGTGAGACAGGGGGTTGGGGAAGGTCCAACAAACCGTCCTGGAAAAACTAACCGTTACGAACAATGCACAAAAAAATACGAATCGGAACAATCAGCAAAGACCTACGCGACGAAATAAGGACTACGATTGAAAACTCGGAACATGGAACCACGCAACTTTGAAGTCGCAGCACTGCAGAAATTTTGCTTGACAGGACAAAAGGTATGGAAAAGCTGGCACGGAACTTTGAGGCGATGTCGGAAAGGTACGTCAGACTGAAAGCTGAATCCAGCAGGATTGCCAACAACGTTTCGAAGACAAAATACATGAAAGGAAGATGTTCTCGAGACGACAATGTGGACCTCTCATCCCGCGTACGGATTGACGGTGACGAAATCGAGATGGTCGATGAATTCGTGTATTTGGGCTCACTGGTAACCGCCGACAAAGATACCAGCAGAGAAATTCAGAGACGGATCTTGGCGGGAAATCGTGCCTATTTTGGACTCCGAAGGACGCTCCGGCCGAACAAAATTCGCCGCCGCACGAAGTTGATTATCTACAAGACGCTGATTAGACCGGTGCCTCTACGGCCACGAGACCTGGACTATGCTCGTGGAGGACCAACGCGCCCTTGGAGTTTTCGAACGAAATATGTTGCGTACCGTCTATGGTGGCGTGCAGATTGAAGACGGAACGTGGCGCAGGCGAATGAACCTTGAGTTGCATCAGCTGCTGGAAGAACCATCCATCGCCCATACCGCAAAAATAGGACGTTTGCGGTGGGCTAGACACGTCGTAAGAGTGTCTGATGGTTCTTGAGGGCGACCCTACAGGAACAAGAAGCGAGCAGGGCCGGCGGAAAGCGTGGGTAGTATTGGTAGTACTACCCACTCGAAAATAACCGAGTGGGTAATTACCCACTCGAAATTTTGAACCATTTCAAAAAATTTAGATGTGTAACGCATGTATCTCGCACTACACACATTTGAAAACATCGATGTATCACAATTCCATTTGCATAAACGAACGTGACTTAATGTGAATGTAATGTAAGCGTGTGCATTGCGAAAAGGGAAGAAATCATTACTAATGGACCCCTCACCCTATGCTTTGTACCCACTCGGGCGTAAAGTGTTTCGCCGCCCCTGGAGGCGAGCACGGTGGATCGACCAGATAGAGGACGACCTGCGGACCCTTCGAAGACTGCGAGGCTGGCGACAAGCAGCAATGGACCGAGTGGAGTGGAGACGGCTTCTGCATACAGCAAGAGACAACAAGGCTCTAGCCTGAACGATAAAGTAAGTAAATAGATGGCGAAGGAAAAGATTTTCAAATTTAAGTCTTTTAAGTGATTTGATAGCCTTGATAGCTAATTTGTTGACGGTTTTGTTGTTTCAATTTGTCGCCATGGGTCTGACGCACGGTGTCAACGAGATCTTTCCCCTTCAGCAGCTCAACCAACCCGATCGTCTGTTTATAACGTTTTCATATAATCATTTTATACGCATACATTTCAATATTTAATACAAGAATCTTGTAACGGGGCCCCTATATTGAAAGCATAAATGTATTCTACATGTTCTGAAAAAATTGTTTTGCCCCACCCTAATATGTATTTCCATCACATACAAAACCAATCAGAACTAAATATTCGCTCGATTAAAAAGAAACTACAATCGCATTCGCGATAGAAACATGTGGCCACCTTTTTATTTTGCACGCGTATGACATCCACAATCGCGCTTATGTCAAGTCAAGGCCATCGGTTTGACAGCCAGCTGTTTGGATCTATCATCATTACCGTCATTGGTATAATATTATCAGCAAATTTTGAATAAGGGTGTCAATTGTATATTAATTTTATTGCAAAGTGTGCAACGTTTCCGAAAAGGTACGCGTGCTTTTTGTTAGACATTCAGTTCGTTGCAGAAGTTCATCAACAGGTCGCGCTTTCGCATTGATCCAAGGTAAATACTACATCATCTTGTTTTCGTCGGTTTTCAAATATTTAGCGATGTTCAGATATTTTAGTAATATTTTGAATGATTCCATTCCTGACATTGAATTGTCAGGTCAGGAGAAGGTTGTCAGAGGTAGCTTCACTATCGTGCTAGTACGCGTGCAAAATGACAAAGTTATATAAATTCACCTGCAGTTTTTGCAAAATTGTATGCTAGCGAAACGCGTTTGTGTTGAACGTCATGGGTGTTGCGCATGCGTATCGTGGTTCTGCAACAAGCACTTGTCATAAATGCTAACAGATGATTTCAGGTTCAATAGCCTTTTTTGCATAATGACGGATGACTTTTTCGAACGAAATGTGATTTGTATTCGCGATTGGCGATCTATTGTCGGTGTTGCTCAGAATAAAGCTATGTTTGTTTAAATTCGTTTTTGTTTTAAATTAGAGAAATGTTCAGCGCCTGGGAGAAAATTTTGACATCTATTTCCCGCTTTAGATTGCCAATAACGACAACCAAATCAAGCGGAACTCAGCAGGTTTGGTCGAACAAAATTCGATCGTAGAATCAATCCGTCGTAATGCAGACTCATATCTTCCAAAGGGAAAATTTCTCTAAATTTAACTAACTTAAATTGTAGTAAACTGCATATCGATATCGTAAATATTTTCAAGTCACCTAAGCTTCCCTATTCCATTCTGCCTAAAATTTTTTTGATGGGTAGGAGAACTGGGTAAAACGAACAGGGGTAAAATGAACAGGTAACCAAATCTAGTCAATATTTGTTAAATTCGGAACAAACTTCACAGAAGTTTTTAATTTTAACTTTCTTCAAAAATTGGTTACATAATACACACAGAAAAATAATGTTGGTAAAAATAAGAATTTTTCACTCTTAGCAAAAAACAACCAGCGCATACTCTTAGTTTGAAAATAACACTTTTATTTTGATTAACGACCTATTACAGATATTTCACCGCAATAAGTAGACACGGCTGTTTAAAAATAAAATGGCTTAGGGGGTAAAACGAACAGGTTGTAGTGGGGACAATATGAACAATCTTAACACTCCAAGTACCAAGCTACCAAGCTTCAAAATTAGTCGGAACGCTAACTTCAAGTTGCTATACCTTCACTGTTCTCCAACAGATCCCAAATATTTTGACAGTCATGAATAGCCCCAAGTTTGTAGATGTCGCTTTTTTCCAAACTTTCTAACCAATGGTAGCAACAGAGACGGCGTACTTACGAGTTTCCCGTGGCTCAAGAGGTACTAACCTATGTAGTACTAGAAGGTCCCTCGAAATGTCAAATAGAAAACACGTACGGTATGCTTTGCTTTTCTATATTTGTATTTTTTTCTGATAGCCTATCGGTTGTGGTTCTGAAATTCAAGTGAAATTTGATGCCGCACGATTTTGTGAGGGCGAGTTTCCAGTCTTTAAAACTCTTCATAGCGGAGTATAGGGGAAGGCCTGTTTGTTTGAAATGACGGTTTTGTGTGGTAGCTACGCCGAACATTGACCAACGTTTCCGACTCCGAATCACATACGACATAAACGATGTACGGTTAACTTTCCAAAAATCATCCCCAAGTTAAAGTTCATGAATACCCACTAGACAATACAGTAGGATTCCGTTTTTGGCAACAATTTTATTTTTTTCAGTTGCCAAAACCGGAACCGTGCCAAAAATGGAACCTTATTTTTAAAGTTTGGATTTTCAATTTACGACTTCAAAAATGTTTCAAGGATTTTTAATCATATGTGAAATGAAATGAGATGAAAGAAAAAATAAGCAAATTCAATTTTATTCATGATTTTATCAAATTCAGGCTTCGTACAGTGGGGCAAGCTTTCGACGCTCAAAACCTCTACCGCCCTGGGTATATATCCTGGAGGATTAGTGTCTTTAGTAAAGCATCTTAGATGGAAATGATCATTATTTTGACAACTTTGGTTTTAATCTAGATAGGTAGAAACTGATCTAGATCAGTTCTATCTTTTGATAGAGGTATTCTATCAAAAAACTTTCTTCGGCAAAATTGTTTGTTTTGATATTTCTAACACATGTACTTTATAACATATGTAGATGGCGCTACATGACATTTAAATTTTTTTTCGAGAAAATGAATTTTAACATTTGTTTATGAAAAAAGGAGCGGATCCATAAAAAAATTTCGGGAGGGGTCCGAAATTTTTATTTTGGAATGAACGTTCTACAATACGTTGTGCGTCAAAACCTCATTTAATGGAAATCAGTTTTAGTGATCAAATTTGGTTTGAAATGATTTTAAGTTTGAAACTAATATAAAATTGAAACTAATTCAAAATTGCTCAACAAGTTGAAAATTTTCGGAGGGGTCCGGACCCCCAAGACCCTCCCCCTGGATCCGCCACTGTGAAAAATATATCTAGAAATAAATGTTTTATTCCTAAAAGAGTGATAAATGTTATCATTTTAAGGTTGTTTTTTTTTCAAAAATAAAAAAATATGTTCCACAAAATTTGTAATAACCCACGAAGCGGCAGATGGCGGCAGCTGGAATTTTGTATGTGACTAGTAAAAAGCTTTAACTTTATAACCACGAAGAGAAAAAAGTGGGGCAAGGTGGGCCTTTTGCAGACAAATGAAATGAGGAAAAAATATGATTCAAGTTAAATAGTTCCTACTTCGCTAGAGAATTTTTGAGTAAACTAAAATATATGCAAATATTTTCTTGTTTTCGAATTCAAAAATAATCGTTGATCTTTCAAATGGAATTGATAGATTGAAAATCGAACTGCAATGCTTGAAGATATTTGGGTTTGAAGAAAACCATTTTTGTTGTAAAAATCACTTGCAACTTGTACATATTATAGGGGAAAGTCGTCGGTTGTCGGCACCCCTATGTAGCTTTTGACAGAAACCAGATATGGACATTCTGATAAATATTATTTGTGTTATATATTAGCGCGATCTTTTTGTGCCGATTGCTGAAGCAGACTCGAATGTTCTGTTCCACAACCAATATATTTTTTGAACAAGTGGAACTCTACTCAAAAGTTTTTTTTGATGATTTGCTTAGTGTTACAGAAAGAAGTAAATCGATCGAAAAAGTATGAGCATTGAATATTTACGATGTGAATTTATTCTATTTTGTGATTCAACGTTGAATGGCGCCGAAATGTTCGCCAGAAGTTTTCTTTTGATCAGTTTTCAAAAAGCTTACTAAAATCGGTTGTCGGCACCCAATTTTTTGTGGCAAATGCTCTCAATAGCCTAATCCATATGGGTATTTTGGAATGGGCTTTACGAATAGATACCAGAGATCGACCTTTGGCACCATTCTGAAAACCAGGAAGGCGACTTCCGGTTTAGCGTTTTACATTTACATGAAGAAAGCCCACCTGGTCGTGTTTTTACCGCTAGGTAGCACCGTATATACCAGATTGTCACGACCAGATAATTTGGTAGGGGGCTCGGGATTACCTTGTAGTCCCCCTCCCGTTTCGACTGACTTCTGTCTGAACTGTCTGAAGCTTTGGTAAAAAACTGGAGTGCCTGAAACTAACTCAATGGCAGTCAATGCGATCCGTCAGTCCATTAGCAGAGCGTAATATTCGCACTAGTTTTTCACATACACATATTGTGGTTCTGATGAAGAATGATGTTAATAATGCCTTTGATGGGTATTGAACTGAATAAATTTCCTTTTCCCTTTGAATCGTGATGATCATCATTCATATTTTCCCATTTTTAGTAAATTTTTTTAGGGTGCCGATAACCGACCACATTTTTCAAAATGGTAAACTTATCATTTTACTAAATTGTTAATAAATTTTTTTAAGTTGACAAATGAAATTAAATTATTCGATAAGTTATTAGCTAACGCCTCTAGCTTTCTATTGGTATGCTTATTCCCATATATTGTTTAATTAGAGTAATGTGAGCCAAAAACAAAAGTGTTCCGACAACCGAACACATACATAAATAATGCATCTCTACACTTATTGTAATGATTAAATAAAACACGTATAGTGTAAAATATAGGTAACCCTTAAATACATAACACTGTTTTAAAACAACATTGCGAAAAACATCTCAAAATTATCACAGCAATATATTGAAGCTATGAGACAATTTTCACAATATTAAAAAAAATGGATTTGCGCCTTTGAGGGTTACTATGACTCCCATGTTTGGAAATGAAGTCAAATGTGATATAAATTGATACAAAAAATATCTTTTGCACATTTCTAAAAGACTTGTTATGACCAACAAAAATGTTACCAAAAACGGAACCCATTTGTTGCCAAAATCGGAGTGTGCCAAAAAGGGAGCATGCCAAAAACGGAATCTTACTGTATTTGTTTCCTGATATTTTAGGAATATATTTTACAAGGGTTCACAATTTTTTATTCAAATCGTTTATTTGATAAGGCACGTTGCGTTAGCTTAAAGGTGCCAATTTTGTTTTGTTTTACATTTTAAATTGCTTAAAACTAGGGGATTACATATTGATTTTTTTTAAAATGAAACTAATGCGATTTTATAGCTATCTTATATATCTACACAAGGGGATAATATTGTTTTCGTAAGATTAGGGGGGTCATTTAGTTTTTGTGGCAATATGGTTTGACATTTTTATCAGTGAGATTATTGGAGCAAATAATGTTTAATTAAGGGGGACAATTTTTTACGACTAACTTAAAACTAGGCATAACTAGAGGGCATGATTGAATTTTGTAAAGATTCGTAATTATAGTTATTTTTGTGGGTAGTAGAGTTGGGCAATTTCAACGAGATTATATGATATAATAGTTAAAACTAGAAGAGACAAGAAGAGCTAAATGCTTCGTGATGATATTGGGGGGGGGGGGTGGTAGGGGTGTTACTTCTGGGTATAAGAGTCAGGGGAGGGAGGGTAGACAAAGATGGCAGGGAGAGAAAATTATTTCAGTTTCAGGCATCGTGAGATCAACGGATGGATTACAAACTCGAGTGGCCTTCATCAGGGGAATCATGTACTGGGACGCCGGGTGGTCCTCCTCAAGATGGCAGGGGTTTTTCCAGACGATTTCGTAGTACGGCTCAGATGTGGATCGGCTACATTTCGAGTTAAGCGTGTTATGTTCGTGCCGTAGGTCCCGTGTTTGTTGGCTCATTCGATACAGATGGTTTGATACAGGTGGAAGAGCGTTCTGAGAATGATAAGGAGATAACAAGGGGCAGTTAGACTTGTATATTGATGGTTTTCACAAAGGTGTATATAAGGGACATATAGAGAACATCGCGGCTTGCCAGCACATCTCGAACCGGGACGTTGGTTGGTCTTCCTCGGGCCCGCAGGGTATCCATTAGCCGAGACCTAGCGGAACTGTACTCGGTGCACGCCCAGACAATGTGCTCGATGTCGTGATAGCCGTCGCCACAAGCGCAGATACCACTATCCACGAGCCCAATACGCCGGAGATGTGCATCCAGCGTGTAATGGTTTGCCATGAGTCGGGACATCACACGAATGAAGTCACGACCCACATCCATCCCCTTGAACCAAGGTTTCGTCGATACCTTAGGGATTATCGAATGTAGCCACCTTCCCAGCTCTCCACTGCTCCACGAAGTTTGCCAACTTTCGAGGGTTCTCTGATGAGTAATACTGAAAAATTCGCTGAAGCAAATTGGTCTTTCGTAAACGTCTCCTTCTAAGGCACCCACCTTAGCTAAGGAGTCTGCCTTCTCATTGCCCGGAATGGAGCAATGAGAAGGGACCCATACCAAGGTAATCTGGAAAGAGTTGTCAGATAAAGCACTCAGTAGCTCCCGTATTTTCCCCAAAAAATACGAGGAGTGCTTGCCTTGTTTCATCGAGCGAATAGCGTCAATGGAACTGAGGCTATCCGAAACGACGAAGTAATGGTCTGCGGGTAATGTTTCAATGACTCCAAGGGTATACTGAATGGCAGCTAGTTCTGCGGCGTAAACTGAAGCAGGGTCACTGAGTTTGTAGGAGGCGGTGAACTTTTGATTGAAAATACCGAAGCCAGTGGATCCTTCGAGGTTTGATCCGTCAGTATAAAACATCTTAGAACAGTCGACTTCTCGGAATTTATTATAAAAAATGTTTGGAACCACTTGTGGGCGTATGTGGTCCGGAATTCCACTAATCTCGTCTTTCATGGATGTGTCGAAGAAAACAGTAGATTCAGAAGTATTTATGAAATGCACACGGTTGGGATTGTAAGAAGAAGGGTTAATATTCTGCGCCATGTAGTCAAAGTACAGGGACATGAAACGGGTCTGAGAATTGAGCTCAACAAGCCTTTCGAAATTTTCAATCACGACCGGGTTCAAGATATCGCATCGAATGAGCAATCGATATGAGAGTTCCCAAAATCGATTTTTCAACGGGAGAACGCCCGACAGCACTTCGAGACTCATCGTATGGGTCGACTGCATGCACCCTAAGGCGATACGCAAACAACGATACTGAATTCTTTCGAGTTTGATGAAATGTATGTTCGCGGCGGAGCGAAAGCAGAAGCATCCGTATTCCATTACCGACAGTATCGTTGTTTGATACAACCTAATTAGGTCTCCTGGGTGGGCACCCCACCATGTTCCGGTTATTGTACGAAGAAAGTTGATCCTTTGTTGGCATTTCTGTTTCAGATACCGAATATGGCATCCCCAAGTACCTTTCGAGTCGAACCAGACCCCTAGATATTTTACTGTGAAGACCTGAGCGATAGTTTGACCCATTAATAGAAGCTGTAGTTGTGCTGGTTCACGCTTCCTTGAAAATACAACTAGCTCAGTTTTCTCCGTGGAGAATTCGATACCCAGCTTAATAGCCCAAGCAGACAAATTGTCCAGGGTATTCTGTAATGGTCCTTGTAGATCGACAGCTTTGGGTCCCGTAACAGACACCACGCCATCGTCTGCAAGTTGCCTTAACGTGCAGGAATTGTCAAGACATTCATCAATGTCGTTGACATAGAAATTGTATAAAAGGGGGCTTAGACATGAGCCCTGGGGAAGGCCCATGTAGCTGAATCGTGATGTCGATAAGTCACCATGCGAAAAATGCATGTGCTTTTCCGACAACAAGTTTAGTAAAAAGTTGTTTAAAGTCGCTGAAAGACCATGCTGGTGCAGCTTCTCTGAAAGAATGTTGATCGAAACTGAATCAAAAGCCCCCTTAATATCTAGGAACACTGATGCCATCTGCTCTTTGCTAGCATAGGCCATTTGAATTTCAGTTGAGAGCAACGCAAGACAATCGTTCGTCCCTTTGCCTTTGCGAAAGCCAAATTGTGTATCTGACAGTAAGCCATTTGCTTCGACCCAATTGTCGAGGCGGGATAGGATCATTTTCTCGAACAACTTCCGGATACAGGATAGCATTGCGATCGGACGGTACGAATTGTGGTCGGAGGTTGGTTTTCCTGGTTTTTGGATGGCGATGACCTTCACTTGTCTCCAATCGAGTGGGACAATGTTAGCCTCGAGAAACTTATTAAATAAGTTCAACAAGCGTCTCTTGGCAGAGTCAGGCAGATTCTTCAACAAGTTGAATTTGATTCTGTCTGGCCCCGGAGCTTTATTGTTACACGACAAGAAAGCAAGTGAGAACTCCACCATCGAAAAAGGTGTTTCGTTCGCGCTATCGTGAGGAGACGCGGCGCGGTAAATCTTCTGTGCCGGGGCGGAATCCGGACAAACCTTCTTGGCGAAATCGAATATCCAACGGTTTGAATATTCCACGCTCTCATTAGTACTGTTTCGATTTCGCATACGTCGGGCTGTTCCCCAAAGAGTGCTCATCGATGTTTCTCTCGTTAATCCGTCGACGAACCGGCGCCAATAATCGCGTTTTTTGGCTTTCATCAAACTCTTCATTCGCTTGTCTAACGTCGCGTACTGTCGAAAACTGGCGGGTAACCCGTCGTTCCGGAAGGTCTTAAACGCGGCGGCCTTCTCTGCGTACACGTCTGAGCACTCTTTATCCCACCAGGGATTGGGAGAACGTTTTTGTATGTTCGCGCCGGGTACTGGCCTAGTCTGAGCTTGATTCGCGCTGTCGAGAATCAAGCCAGCCAAAAAGCTGTACTCTTCCTCCGGAGGAAGTTCTTGGGTAGATTCGATGTTGTCGGATATCGCGGCAGCATAGCTCTTCCAATCGATATTTCGTGTGAGGTCATACGAAATATTGATTGATTTCAATGGCCTTGAACCGTTATTGATTGAGACTACAATCGGCAGATGGTCGCTGCCGTGGGGATCAGGAATTACCTTCCACGTGCAATTTAACCGCAGCCATGTTGAGCAAAGGGACAAGTCTAAGGCGCTCAGGCGCGCTGGAGGAGCAGGAATCCGTGTCATTTCACCCGTGTTTAAAATTGTCAAATTGAAGTTATCGCAAAGATCCTGAATTAAGGAAGACCGGTTATCATCATAGAGGCAACCCCATGCTGTACCGTGAGAGTTAAAGTCTCCTAAAACTAGTCGCGGTGCTGGCAAGGATTCTAAGATGTCTTGTAGCCGTCGGTGCCCAACCGCGGTGTTGGGGGGAATATATATGGAAGCTATGCAAAGGCTTTTGCCTTTGGTTGTTACTTGACAAGCGACAACTTCAATACCTGTTATCGAGGGAAGGTTAATTCTGTAGAAGGAATAGCACTTTTTGATCCCCAAAAGCACTCCTCCATAGGGGGTGTCTCGATCCAGGCGAATAATATTAAAGTCGTGGAAGTTGAGTTCTATGTCGGAAGTTAACCAAGTTTCACATAATGCAAATGCATCGCAACTCAAATTATTTATTAAAATTTTGAAGGAATCGATTTTCGGGATGATACTTCTGCAATTCCACTGTAGAACAGTGATCAAATCCGTGACCTCGTTCGATGAGTTAGCCATCGAAGGATACAATCGCTGAAAGGAGGGGCCATTTAGCAGTCAACTGCTTCAAAAATGTTCTTACTGTAGGGAGAAAAGCTAACATAAGACTTTTAATAGGATCAGTTATATTAAAAGTTTTTATTATCCAGTCCACAATGTCCGAGAGTTTGATAATTCCAGTGCCGCGATTATTCTCGAACTGAAACAGAGGAACACTTGGGATTTTTGATGTTCCTGGAAGTGCTGGGAACTCCTTCTCTGAGCTTAATCCTCCGAGACCAGGAGCTAATTGCTTCGGTTTGGTTGCAACACTTCCAATAGATGTGACTTTCGGAGCCCCCTCAAGGGACACCTTCTGGCCTTTACAAGGAACTTTACGAGAGGAAGTGTTCCTCCTCTTCCTATAAATTCTAGGCACCCTAGTAGATGTTCCCTCTTGTGGGTTACCAGCCTCGCCCTCGTCAGGAGGCAAGTGAGTATAGATGTTTGCTGAGGATGGTGGCGTAGCATTCTTTAACATTTCTGCGAAAGAATGTTTGGATCGTCCCGCAAGGGAACGTTTCAGTTTATCCCCGCGTAGTTTGTACGCGGGACATGCCGAGATATCATGCAGACTCTCCGCACAGTAAGGACACTTTTCGGCTTGCTTACTGCACGAATCATCTAGATGATTCTCCCCGCATTTTCCACAGCGGGCCTTGTTGCTACAATGGGTGGCTGTGTGACCCAGTTGTTTACACTTTGTGCAATTCATGACCCGCGGCACAAACAGACGCACAGGCAGACGAACCTTGTGCAAGAGGACGAAATTTGGCAAAGCGGTACCAGCGAAGGTCACCCGATAAGAGTTTGATTGGGGGTACGTTTTTGAACCATCCCCCGCAACTACTACTGAGTGCAAACGTTTGCACTCAAGTATTTTAACTGGCTGAAGTAAGCGGTCTCTGAATCGGCCAACCCCGTACTTCAGCAGATCCTCGCACGTCAAACTCTCATCGGTTACAACGCCTTCGGATTGTACTCTTACAGCCGGAATATACACGTTATAATCCCGCGTAATATGCTCACAGCAAGCAATATCGTTTGCCTGCTTTGAGTTGGCTAGCAACACCCTTATCTTGTCCGAGCGGACCTTTGAAATTTCGGTCACAGCCGAGAACCGTTCCGTCAGGTCTCTAGAAATCTGAAGAAGATTCAGTGATTTAGTTTTGGGCCGAAAGAAGACCACAAATGGACCAGTTGAGAGTTCTGGATAGCATTTGGGCCGGGGGGGAGCCTTAGAAGTTGAACCCGATTCAACTTCCATTTGACCATCCGGAGAGGGAACCATAGAAAACGTCAACGCACGGGGTCAGCGCCCGCGCAGACGGAAGAAAGCAATAAATGTGTTACAAAAGACAAAAACCACTTAGCTTTAAACTGGTGTCCAACGACGAACCGATCCAGCTTATACAGCTGGCTATTGTTTAATCCTCACACGCGAACAAAAGACTGAGGACCGAACCGAACTGGCAAAATAACCTTGAATGCGGATTAAAACTATTCTTTATCGCCTCACACAGCACTACGGACTAGAAAAAACAACCTCTGTCTCGATGGAGAGCTCGAAAACGAATGAGGGGTTCACAATTGTCTAGTAACATGCTAGGACAAAATTCGGTACCATATCTTATGTCCCATGTCATTACGTATGAACATATAGAGGCATTGTGCGAAGTCATACGACATAATTATGTTTTGGAATTTTATGATGCATCTTTCGTGTACCATAGGGTTCCACAAGTTCTGACGCATATTTGTTTTCGAAACTTATGTTGCGATGGACTTCCTAAGCACTGATGCACTCATAATGTCGGCTATTATGATGCATATGAACTACGTTTTATTGTCTCAAGTCTTAAAATAAATTCCAAACATTTTCTTGGTCGCTGTCTTCTGCTCTCGGTTATGTTGCAGAAGTAAAAAATCGCAACACATTTTCGCACGTAAACAACGTCAGATGTATGCAGTGTATCCTAGCAACGATCAATAAATTACTGCCACCAACTTTACAAACCTGATAGAAAAAGAGAACGCTAGATTAGTTCGGCAAGATTGGCAGAACTGAAGGAACTATTCCAGAAGATCTAGTACACAATGTACCACAGAGTTTTGACTGCTTCTTTGTGAAATGTTAGTCTCTATTAGTCTCTGGTAGCAAGCAATTCGATGGAGATTCCGAGTATTTCGGTTTCGCGATGGCTAGGTGACGCACAGTAGTCGAAAATTGAAAAAAAAAACGCAGAATAAATTAATAACTCCTCGTGGTTACGTCTTAGAAGTATAGTGTCGTCGGCAAAGTTGATTATTGGTATCTAGGCCTTCATGTGGTTGCAGCAATGAGATATGATAGAAGGATGCTGTCTTCGATGAAGTTTTAGGCAATGCTATTTTGAGCAATTCGTCCGAATAGACTAACAATATAAGTCTTTCAGCTTTAGAGATACTTCGCTATTGTTGAAAAGTAATTTCAATAGTCGATTTTTATCCACAACTCACTTAGTTGCAGCCCAAGAGTATATCTTCATTTTGCATCTTCCTCCATATATCCTAGAGAATAACTTGCTGTGTCATTTATACCACTTAAACCCGACGCAAGTTGAAAAAAGCCCATGTTCGAGAATTGATAAAAAAGAAGAAGAAAGACGGATAATCTTTTACTTCAGCTCCATCCCGCCTAATTTTTGTTTGTAGTAGCATCTTTGGCCCTGCTAGTAACTACACGGAAACAAATCCTTTATCGTTTTCATGAATAAAAAATCATGAAACCAAAAATTTTGTCATCCTTAGAAGTCATGATTATGGTTCATCATATCATAATGAAAAAGACGAAGATCATGAACTATGACAAGCACTCCTATGATTACTGATCATGGCCGCTACTTGTGTAACACATACCGGCAATATTTGACATGTGAGAGCCTGGTTGCCGCTATTTAGGGGTATTCATTCAACTGTTTTCCTTCAGGACATCATATTGAATGAGTCAAATTGAACAAATGCAGTCCGAATTTTTGCGCGACGAATAAAAAAAATTAAAGTCACGTTAATGGAAAAAAAAGATGGGTGGGTAATGTCTGCGACATAACCGGAGAGATGTAGAATACATAAGGAACACGTTCTTCAAATATGTTGATACTCATTGGAATTTTCCGACAAAAGGTGATTTGGGCGAGGAATATTTCAAATTATTCTTTACAAAAATGATGGTGGTCCTGAAAAGGACCGGTTTTGTTGGCGTTGTTGGCCTTGGTGAGGGAGATGGCTAACGATGAAATTAATTGTTAGCATGAGGAAGTCGCGTAGTACTGGCCAATGGAAAAACAGATAATAATTGATTCCTGAAAATCAATTTTTCTTTATTCATGTAAATTATACATACTTACAAATCTAACAGAAGATTCCTGATCATATTTCTGAATCATTAGTGCGAACATTGTGTAATTTGGTTAAGTACAATGAAAGTTACAAACTTTCCAAACTCGACCTTCTGTTCATTCAGAAATATTGAAATGGGGTGTCGTGGTCACAATAAAAAAAGATGGGTGGGTAATGTCTGTCACATAACCGGAGCGTCGTGATTTCAATTCGAGACGTTAATTTAAATCTAATAATATTCAACAGAATCACGTTTGAATGGGAAATTTTCAAATAATTCTCTATGGTAATAATGGTGGTTCTGAAAAGAACCTTTGGTATCGGCGTTGGTGTTGATGGTGATGCGCTGGATCGTTGGATATTTTTGGCATGATAGTTACGTGCCTGGCGAACTGTTTTGTAGCCTCGAACAAAACGACAAGACTGGCTTCTTCGGGTACCATTACGGCTGAACTTTATAAGCTTAGCTCGACTTTGAAATCCTGCACAATCTCACGAATCAGACACTGGTAGGGCCATTTTGTTTGCTACTAGCACGGAGCTGCACAAAAAATCATTTAATGCAGTTAGTTCACGGGGGCTGCCAAAAAGCTTGAATAGAAGCATGCGACTTCAACGTTTCTCTTAAACACATGCAACAACACATTCGTTTTGGTAATACTGATAATAACAGTAGAAAGGAATGGAAAAGCAGTGCACGAAACGAGCGAGAGGATAATTTAAATTTTTGTTCCGTGTGCAAGCTACTTCTTTCCACCCAACGTATTATGTTGCTTGTTGAAAATTTGCTACACACCTTAAAATAAAAGTTTCAGTTTAACTCTCACTAGAACACAATTGATTGGTCCTGAAAAGAACCGTTGCTTTTATTGTAATTTACGCCCACTCCCACAAACCGACCAAGTAGGCATCAGTGGCTTCATTACGGCTGAGTTTTGTAAGCGAAGCTCGACTTTGAAGTAATACACAACCTTACGAACCAGACGCTGGAATGTTAGCCAGCGGATTAGTTGCTCCGTTGCCCTTTAGTTGGGGCGAAATACTAGCATGGCGACAGTTCCTGATCGGTAGTTGGTTGCGATGGGCCACCAGTAGCTGGGGCACTTTTGCGGACCGTCATCATCGCCAACTGCTTTCCTCCGGTGGACTGGCTGCTTGCTAGTGCTTGAACGAATACGAATGATGAGAAAAACCGACCGACCAATATTCATATATGAAAACACAAGAAAGCACTACTATCGCTCTCCCGCTCGTTTTCGTGCCATTCCTGTGCCTTTCCTTTCCGTTCGGCTACCAATACTAGCATAACCAAAACGAATATTCTGTCTTTCCATCGCCTTCAATCTAGTGGCCAGTGCTAGCAAACTTGCATGTTCAGTTTTTCAATAACAACATTCCAACAATATTTTCAAAGAATGTTGCAGATTTGAAAAGAAGGAAGGAGAAGATTTTCACAAATTTAAATTCTTTTGTTTTATTTGTTAGCGCTGATAAAGGCTATTTAGTTTGCTACTAGCAAGGAGCTGCACAAACAAATCGATTTATGCAGTTAATCAACGGAGGCTGCCAAAAAGTTCGAATAAAAGCATGCGACTAGTGTACTTTGCATGTTCTATATTTTATCAATACTAGAGAGGATCAATAAAATAATTCAAATTGTTATAGCGACATGGAATTGTGGCAACACTGGCCATGAGATGGTGGGGGAACACGCACATTCGTTTTAGTTATGATGGTAGTAGCAGCAGAAAGGAATGGAAAAGCAGTGCACGAAAACGAGCGAGAGAAGATAATTTAAATTCTCTTTCTTTCTTTCCACACATCGTATTTCTTATATTGCTTTCTGAAAATTATTTGTTATACACCATAAAATGTAAATTTCAGTTTAACTCTTATTAGAACACAATTAATTGGTCCTGTAAAGAACCGTTTATTGTTTTATTGCAGGAGCATAATTCAGACGCACTCCCCGCGGACACGGTGAGCTAGAAAGCACTATTTTGCATTCTCGAACAAACCGACCAAGTAGGCATCGTTGGCTTCTCGGGGCATCATTACGACTGAGCTTTGTAAGCGTAGCTCGACTTTGCAGTCCTGCACAATCTCACGACCCAGACGCTGGAACGATAGCCTACTCTGTTGCCCTTTAGTTGGGGCGAAATTCTTGCAGGGCGACAGTTCCTGATCGGGTTGCGATGAGTCACCAGTAGCTGGGGCACTTTTTCCGCCGTCGTCATCGCCGACTGCTTTTCTTCGGTGGACTGGCTGCTTGCTAGTGCTTGAACGAATACGAATGATGAGAAAAACCGACCGACAGATATTTATATAATCGCGCTAATATGCACTACTATCGCTTTCTCGCTCGTTCTCGTGCCGTGCATGAGCCTTTCCTTTCCGTCCGGCTTCTAATGGCCTAACCAAAGGAATATGCCGTCTTTCCCCCACCAAGTGCTCTCGTCAAGCAACCCAATGCGAATAACCATACGAACAAACATGTAGTGGACCTATATATAAACTTTTCATTATTTTATTGTTCGGTTGGTCTACCATAACGACGGCTCTGTGCGGGATGGGCTGAAAATTTTCACTTTTCCGAGTCGTTTTCGAAAGATTTTTCAAAACACATTTTTTTTTGTTATTAGTACATGTTATACATACTTCAAATTTTAATACAGCATAGAGGAACATATTTGCAACAAATTGGTCTAAAAATCAAATCATTCTGTTAAGTATGATAAAAGTTATTAACGTTCAAAATCTGACGCGGCGCCGCAGCCGATATTTTGAAACGGGACCCCTATATTGAAACCTTAAATGTATTCTACATTAAAAAAACTCTGAGTCTTTCGCAATGAACACTACTTAAATAAAGCAAGTTTGAGTCCATTAACTATAATTGGTTTCTAGGCCCAAACCAAAGCGTATAATAGGAACTAGCCATTGGCGTTTATTCGAGGCTAAGTGCAGCTTACAAGCTAATATGTTTTGAATATAGGCAAATTATCGCGAATTTTTAGCACTAATTTACGGAAAAAATTACAGTATACTTTATTTAAAAATTACGAAAGTTCTCCTCATGGTGTTTTGTGTTATTTAGAAGTGAAAATTTTCTCGCATGCCAAATAAGAAATAGATAAGCCATAAGTTCCCGAACCAGTCAACGGAGTAAAAATAGCAACAGTATTTAGGTTATCTCTATCCTATGCTGGTGGTGCAGAGGCTAAATCACTGATCTCAAAAGGCCCTTCATTTAGGGAATATTACCAGTACGATCAGCAGTACACCGCAGTTGTCCAATTGCGCGTTAGAAATAGGTTGCGAAAGCTCACAATGACGATTGTTTATAATGGCCAATTTCCCAATTAACTTGAAAATCAAGCGAGAATTGTTTTTTTGGCGCAGACTATTTAATAAGCACATTAGGATCTCAATAGTGGCAGGTTTGTTTAAACGCGAAGAACTATTCTAATATGTTCAAACAGCAGTTATTCGTTACATCATGCATCATTTATCATGCGACACATCAATACTGCAGCTCAATCATTTTCAACATAGCGATTTTAAAATCTATTCACTAGGATTCTAACACGGTTTTTGAGCAAAAACCCTGGTGAATGAATAAGTGTCGATTTAAAATTAAGGCTTTTGCATGAAAACTCTGCCAATTTAATAATAGTAATTGTGAGGTTAATTAATTTTAGTAAATAAATTATAATTGGATTGATAAATCCATAATTTATTTTCAATTTCATAAAATAAATTGACAATTTTCAGAAAATTAGTTCATGATACCTAGAATGAGAATCGTCATTAAAACGCCTGAAATTATACTCGTCGACGAAAAAAGAGAAACGCATATACTGCGTTACGGACAAATAATTCATGATATGATGCACAGAAATCATGGTGTATTTTCATAACATGAAAAAACACTGTATTCCGAAAATCATGAGTCAGTTTTCTCATTTCGAGGAACGGATTTGTTCCCGTGTAACTAAGACATATTGGCCTGCGGTAACTTGCGGTATCTCATGTACAACACTCAAAATGGAAAACATACTTAATAAAAAATACCTTCCATTTCATATAGAACTATCCTTAAGGGATTACAATAAAGTTTTTCATTAGATTTGCTATTAAAAAATTACCCTCACAGAAAAAACTACAGTGCAAATAAACATCCTTTTAGAACCACGCGCATTATATGCCTTTCGTAGGCCCGTTTCAGCCCACATTTACACACTGTAAAATTCAACAATATGTTTTGTGTACCACGACTTCATTGTATGTGGTGTATGAAAGTAAACTATACTGAAAGAATTAAAAGCAAGAAAAGTTCTGCACGGTACCAGAAACAAAATCTTTATTATTCGCCTACACTGCAGAATGTGAGTATTGCGCACAATTCACGTCATTGAACACGTAATACTTACTTACTATTGGTCAGCAGCAGTTTTGGGTAAAAATCAACTATTGAGATTGTTTTGCAAAAATAGCGCATGATCCCAAAAGGTTTAGGACTTATATTGCTAGTATATTCGGAAGAGTTACTCATACTAGCATTACATTGTTCTTGTTCTAAGACACAATCCTGCTATCATACCTCGTTCAAAGCCGGCCGGCTGAGTATGGAACTACTTTGGCTGCGATCACATGACGGCCTAGATAGCAAGCATCAATTATGCCGAAGACACTATACTTCTAAGTTGTAACCACGAGGAGTTATTGATTTATTCTACATTTTTTTTTTCAATTTCCGACTATTGTGCGCACTACGCCAAAACAGCTCTCAATTAGGTCATTAAGCTTATACATTTTTTTCCAATGTAACTGAAGTTGAGGATACGCAAAATAACGTCATTTGTACGCAAAATAACAAATAAAACATATTTTATGAAATCGAATTATTACGACCACACCTTCCATTGAACTAGTTTGATCCCTATCTTTTTGCAGGGATAACTGTCAAAAATGCCAACCACTGTGGCTAAATTCACTGTCAAGGAAGACCGATAGTGTCAGATGAGGATGTGTTTTCATTTTCGTAGAAGATCAACTAAAAATTAGTGTGAAGTTTTAGGTTACATACCTTTTTATTTTTTAAAGAATCGATTTTTTATTACTTTATCTGAAAGTAAAACTCCAAATTTTTATAGAGATCTGAGAAATTGATCGAAAGTTACAGCGCTTCCAAGCGCGAAGCGTCTACCAAGAGCAACGGTAACTTGAAATTTTAAACTCGATTATCTCGAATTGTCGTTTTTCCAAAAATGGTTTTCCCGTGATCATGATTGCCGAAAAACCACTTAACCGATTTTCTTCATTTTTTTTTTAAATTGATTGTAATTAATTTTTCTCGTACCTTAATGATTCCTTTTTTATACATTAATTTTTTTTGTTGAGAATTTAGAGCTTAAAGCAGCGATTTTTTAGGAAAATCGTTTTCGAATGCAGTAAAAAATTATCATTTATTCAAGTAATCATTAGGGTCCGAGAAATACTCATATACTAATGGAATTTTTTGAGTTATGGGATTTTAGTTGACCTATTGGTCTTTAATTGTGCTCACCGCAAAGCTCTTTATTAAAAAAGGTTTCGGGGAAATATCCATTGCTCCGCCATTTATCAGTATATTTTTATAAACTTATGCTTGTTTATTTCACTGAAAAATGTGTAACCAAAATACTATAAGTTTAATGTAACGAAATCATTGCTTTATGCCTTTATGTGAATTTAAGCGTTCTTGACATTTTTATCACAAAAAGGTATGTAACCTATTAAAGGCGGCTTTGGCAACACTGCCGAATCGCTTGTGCGCGGTTTTGAGTTCATCCGCGTTTATAAAAAAGCTTTTGACGGTGTTTGGCACAAAGCATTATTTGCCAAAATGTGGGATTTCAATTTTACAACTTACATAATAAAAATAATTAATAATTATCTTACCTTCGTACCTTAAACGTATCTTATCGGAATTGTAAATCTAATAAGCTATCCGTTAACCCCTTCATGGTCATGTTGTTTATAATCAACAACGTTTTTCAACATCTATAACTTTTGATTTAGGTAAGATTTAGCATAGCATAGCATAGCAAAAACGACCGCAATAATCATGGGTGGCTGATACAGTAAAATCTTTTTATACGACAGTATAGTTCGCTGCACACCTGGCCATGTCCTTACGATTGCTAAAGGGAGGGGAATGTTAGTTAAATACCTACTTAAGAAGATACGGGGAACCCATGCAATCTCCATAGGTATTACGGTTGTTAGATTTTGTTAGTAGGGAAGGAAAATGTTGGTTTGGAAAGATTTTATATATTCAACAGGATAATAAAAATTATTATAAAACGGATTGATCTCACCAGATTTATTTGGGTGATGGCACCACCGACCGACTACTTTCTCCGAGCATTGCGCTTAGCACGATAATGAAAAACTTGAGATGCAGTTGACGAAGAAGGCATCGGTGAGGACCCTGATGACGATTCTGACTGCAAATCAGTAACAAACCGTTGACTGACGTTTTCATTAAATTGACTGATGTTCACTATTTTGCACACTCGAACAAAAAAGTTTTACAGTTTTGAACGGGTCATTTCTTCGGTATAAAAAGTCTTAACTTTCAGTACCAAGAACTATTTTTCAACCGATGAAAAAACGTGACACATTGGGAATTTGCGTCCAACCTTGCTCAAAGCCTACTTCGATCTTCAGAAAATATATTCAAAACGGGTAGCTCCATATTGAGGACCGTGTTCAACTTTTGTAAGATTTGCTCACAAATACAAATAAGACTAATAACTGTGACTAGTATCTTTCATTTGAGCAGCACAAGTGTTCATATTACCCGTAGAACAGAAGTTTTAATTATTGTAATTGAATTCCTATAGAACAGTGCTGCCAGGGACGGTTTAATTTAACGATGGAAAGTGAAATTTTGATATATCTTCGATGCTTAACACATTATTGAAAACTCTTGAAACGCTTAAATTTCGGCTTTTCTGGCTACCTTTTCCAAGTAATTGAACTATTGTAAAGAACTGTATTAAGCATCGGAAGGTAAAAATTGAACAGCTTCGAGCACGGCAAGAAAAGTACCTATCTTGAAAAAAAGCGAGTTTTTCGTGTTTCTTGGGCCCAATAGTTTTAAGGAAAAATAATTTTGGAACCCGTCATGGGTGAGAAAAGAGTAGGGCATGAAAGGGTTAAAGAAGGCATCCCTCAAAAGTCAAGTTTCGCTCCAATACTATACAATATTTTTACCTCTGATCCTCCAAATCTATCCGCAGACTGTAAAAAGTCACTTGATGTCTCGAAACGATCGAGCGCATTGCTATTTAAATAACAGAACACTAACCCACGAACTCTGACATATATATTCTGTACTCCCACACTCACACTAAATCCTGAAAATATTTTACAAGATTCCTTTACTTGTGGTAAAATATAGTGAACGTGAGAAATACTCAACAGCCAAATAAATCAATTTTTGTGTTTTTAACTTTGAACTGGTATGCACGAATTTTTCCTAACCCACAGTTAGTCAGCGCTATAAGAAGTGACAACAGCAAGCGCGAGTGGATTATTACACTGGCGACTCTCTGATGGCGGGATGTGCAGCTGCTGGTGTTTACTGCCTTGAAATAGGATTGGAACTGTCTCATTCGCTGGGTAGATACTGTACTGTATTCTAAGGCTGTGTGGAGTACAATCGGTTTTACAAAAGAGCTTGGCGGGCAAAGTTATACGGATGAGGCACGATGAGTATGTATCGCATACATTAACGTGCACGGGATCATCGGATATTGTTGCAGATACTCCAGCGAGTTCATGACTACTAAAAACCTTAAATAGCATCAAAAATTTATTCAACTGCGTTCTGTGAGCCTACATTTATATGTACCGGATGCATAAACTCCGAAAACATCAATGGTTAATGGGATACCTAGATCTTTTGAATTTTTGTAGGTTTAGAATAACATTCCAACTTTTATTGGTAATAGACAAGAATTGTATAATGTAGTAATAATTTTGTAATACTTTACACTGTACTAAACGCACTCAAAAGTTTTTTCGAAGTTTAATAAATGGAGGTTTCAGCACATCCATATTAAAGAATTACACCCGACCTGGATCAGTAACAGATTTTCTTTCCACAATAATTTAGAAGTTATTGCTATCAGTCCTAAAAGACGTACTATGCGAGCAATCAAATAACGGTAATTTTAATCACTTTCATAAAATTTCATGCAGACATTGCAACGTTTTCGTTGAATTTGAAGTCCGCCGATGAAACTAACATCATCCGAATTATGTCAGTTTGCTTACGATGTTTGAGGTTCATTGATGATCAACGCCCCGACCGCCGGACAGGGACAATAAGACAAGACACAAAGGTTCTGTCGGTGCTTCGCAATAAGCGTGAGTGTCCCCGGCCACGCGCCGTTTATCGCCAATAATGTTTGTGAGAGCTCGTTCGGTCGCGTATATCGTTGTCACACCAAAACAGCCTGCTAGATGGTGTGCCAGGCACGTGACCATCTCCGGAACAGCTTCCGTGCGCAGGATAACAACAGCGAAAAGCAACAGCGCTGCTGCTTGGGGATACCCAGTAACCTCGTAAATTTGTTTCCTTCTGACGAGTTGCGTATTCAGATTCTCATTTTATTATGGTGAGAAAACACACTCGTGTATCGTGTCCAACACGTGCACAGTTCAATTCAAATATCGTGAAAACAAAAGAGGAAAAATCATTGAGTTCATTTTTTCCTTATGGAACAGCTGTTTTAAGAGGGTTTCTGTGATAAATAAATCCTGAACTCGTTTCATTCATGTTTTTAAATTTCGTTCTACAATCGATTATCATGTTATTGCAGTTCCAAAAAGCAAAAGACGCTTTTATTAACACCTCATTACCTCCCTTGTATTGAGAATCAATCAAAAACTAATTTGATTGATAACAGACAATTATATGCTCACACTTTCCTCCGAGCTTCGACGCGTAGATAGTAGCACATCAATGACGTCGGCTCGGACAGCGTGTCTACTAAACATATGGCAACAAAGCTGGACGACGGATTCGAGATTGTCATTGTTGCCGCGTGTTTGTCGATGACGCTTAGTATACACAACACAGCGCTAGTAGCGGTACACTCAGCTCTCACTCTCTATCTCTGTTTTGTCTCTTTGTCCACTAACCGGTGCCGTTTTTGTTGTTGTTATCGTTTCTAGCTCGCCAGTCAAAATGAGTCGACTCTTCAGTACGGGTTCGGTTCTCGGTGCGAGTGCAAGCAAAATGGCTAGTAACTTTCGGAAAGTGACCCATTGCATCTTCGACATGGATGGATTGCTGCTGGGTAAGTACTCTGTACTTTGCGTAAGGACCCACATCCAGTTTAGGTGGTGAAATCGGTGAACTTTAGATTCTAAAATGTTAAACCCCCATTCATCAACTCATTCATTTCCATTGTCTCTACTAACGAGGGAAAAGTTGTTTCATTTCATCGATAGTGTATGTAGTATTGAACCAACAGCCGGGTGTGATGGAAAGTTATTTGGAAAAGTGGAAATTTTCTTTGTCCAATGCATGCTGACCTTGACTTCACATGCAATGCGACTGCATGCCGCTATATAGGTGTATAGACAATAAGGTGATGCGGAAATTCCTCTTTCATCAGGGGCTGGAGCGAGGAAAAGCAATTCCATTTAGTCATGTGCGAGATAGCGGGCGCGCGTAAATAGTAGGTAATATGTAAAGTATAGGTTACAGAGTACAGACTGACGGCCGAGAGCACTGTGTGATGTAAGCAGGTGTAATGTCTAGGGAGAAGTTTTGTCTTCGGTGTTCTGGAGAATTATATAGGAGTACGTTACTAATTTCAACACTGAAAAGTAGTTCGACTTTAAAAGATGGTTTAAACCTTAAAACTATGTGAAACTGACTGAAAATTTAAACTAAAAATACTTTTGGGACACTGAATCCGAACTTTATCCAAATGATACACTAATTTGAATATTTGCTTACCTAGGATATCTCCGAAAGTTTTTTTTTTATACGTCTAAAAAAACGTTGGACACAATTTTCAGCATACGCCAATGATTCAAACGTGATAAATTGAAACTTAACATTGTTCGTGAAAGTTGAAAGCGATTTTAATTCTTTACTCAAAGAATATAAATTATTGCTCTAGGAATTGTTGGCCAAAGTTTCTTCTTAAATCGAATGGTATTGTTGAAATTTTCTATATCAATCTTTCGAATGCACATAGCCGTATCGCCAGATTTCACCGGCTACGAAAGTTTTAGGGCACTTGTAACGATAAATATGTAGTTTTGTGAATAATCACAATTCCATATAGACACGTAGTAAATATTTACCTGTGAACAATTGAATGGCTGGCGTCCAAAAGGGTCTAACCCCACATTGAGTCTTATGGAAGTTTTCTCGTTCGTTTTCCGAGGTTTTAAGAAAAAGTAGTCAATCGATTCGCAATCAGTAAATTTTTTATTGTAGCTCACATATCGGTGAACTCGACATAATACTGTTTTTGTTGGATTGCATTGTACGTTGACGTTTCGGCCCACATTTTCGATCTTGAAGGTAAGGTCCGCTCATACACTTGCTATGTATGGCTATTTTCTAACTAATATATATTTCTTGCCCAAATGTATATTATTGAGCAAATTTTTGAAAACTCCAGTGAAGGTGTCATGTCTCTACATTCAAAGTTCACCGAGCAATAAGGGATTAAGAGAATAACGGTACTTTGTGGTCGGAAAGTTAAAAAACGTTCAATCAATTATTATCTTTCGTTATAGAGTTATGGTGTCTTCGGAAGAGCTGCGCCACGCTTAGCTAGATAGAAATGTGGTGTCTTCTAGAAAGTTGTAGGTGATATCAATTTAAACATATCTTAAGAAGATGCAAACTTTGTAGGTCCAGTACATTTAGAGATAGAGAAGGTTTTAGTTAAACCATTTATTTACAGGTTATGTTTTCAAAAATGTGCGATATTTCAAAACCTGTAAGACCTACAAAGTTGGTGTCTTCAGAAGATATTTTTACAATTACCTGATATACAACTTTGCTGTAGACACCATCTTTCTATCTCGTTCCATTGAAAATTTGATAACAGCGCTGCCCTAGCGACTGAATTTCGAACTAACATGAAATGATCAAATGAAGCGCTAGAACTCACGCAACAACTTTGCCAAAGACACCATAACTCTAAAACGAAAGATAAGGAAAGGATGTGTTGATGGTGGGTTAGCCCCTTTTGGACTCTAGGTACCCCCGGGTTTAGCCCCTCGAATAACGAAAATGCTCGTGAATTGAAAAGTAGTACATGTAATGATTTTATTTTTTATAGACAATATGGGTCAATGAACTACTAATAAAAAAATGTATTTTTACAATAAAAACAATGTTCATTTTGAAATACGGAAGTTTTTTCATTTCCTGTAAAAAATGCAAAATTTGGGTTAGCCCCTTTTGGACGCCAGCCATTCAATTTCCTCGAAAAAACCATAACCGAAGGTGCTTTAATTAAAGCCATAGAATGTTGATTACACCCAAATCTGACGGGTAAGTTTATATTACTTTTGGTAGGATTCTTTTATCATTTTGGTAATAGACCATTTAATTGCGTATTTCCGTACTAAACCCATATTACCTTAAAGATACTAAACGGTGAAATGGCGAGCTTCGGTAGTTGTACATTAGGGCATGGCAAATTTTTTTTTTTATTCTCAAAGTCTCCCCTCCTCCCTTTCCTATTGTGACAAATGTCAAAGTAAGCTCAGATGCCAAATTTCATATCATTTGGACAATTTTAGACCTCCGGTTTCGCTTGAAGTTTTTGAAACTGGTACCACGGGAAAATATCCTATTCTAAACGCGACGAACTGTTGATATTTTCGTGCATCCGACTTGATCCATGAGCGCACAGTTCTTGAATCTGTCCAGAAGAAGACCTTCTTTATTTCAAAGTTATGACTCTCCAGTATTGCGTCCTTTAGTCGAGCGTCCAACACAGCTGCCATTAGTTCCAAGCGAGGGATAGAATGTGGTTTTATTGGAGCAACTTTAGATCGAGCCTGTACCAACGTACAGTACCGAGCTCCTCCAGACAGAATCCTAAAGTAGCCAACAGCTCCGTATGCGTTCTCACTGGCATCTACGAATATGTGTAGATGTAGTGACCCGTAATCTAGCGTACCGCCATCGCCGAAGTAATATCGAGGAATTCTCACAGATTCAACATCTTTCAAGTATGTTGTCCAGCGCATCCATTTGTCCATCGCATTGTCGTCGATCGTTTCGTCCCAGTCGCAACCGTTTCTCTAGAGGTCTTGCACTATGATACGACCGTGGATTGTGAAATTTGCCAAGAGCCCAAGGGGATCGAATAGACTCATGACGCAGCTCAGTACAATCCGCTTCGTTGGTCGTTGTCCGCCGGTCACGAATGGACGTAAGTCTTCTCTTATTTGAGTCGAGAATGTGAACACATCGCACTTTGTATTCCACACAATACCCAGAACTCTCTCATAATTCGTCTCCTTATCTCGGTGAAAATGAATTTCTTGATTTTCTCACCACTGCTTCAACTGCTTCTGGGTATTCCTTTGCAAACTCTTTTTTGCATTCTTATGCATGACGAACAGAGCTTGGCTGGGTGAGCACGTTGCACCGAAAATGGCACAGTCCATCACGCACACTTCTCCACCGAATAGGAACCGTTGTGCTTGACGATCTTCAGGGCGGATCCGCACTTGGTGGAATATCTCACGAATGTCTCCACCGAATCCTATTCTTCGCTCTCTGAATTGGCATATCACTGACGGCAAAGAGACAAGCAGATCTGGAGCCTTCAATAATGTTGAATTTAAGGAAACGTTTTGAACGGTGGCTGCTGCATCCCATACCAGGCGTACCTTACTGGGTTTCTTCGGATTGAGCACGATGTTCAGCGGTAAATATCACGTCTTATGTCGCTCAGTAGATTGTAGCTCCTGTTGCGTCGCTTTGTGGCAGTAACCCTTCTGCAAATATTCCGTCATTTGCTTCTGCACGTTCTGCTGTAGCAGCGAGTTTCTAGCAAGTCGTTTCTCGAGGCTCTTCATGCGCTTATCTGCCATACCAAAACTGTCCGGAAAACGCATATCCTGTTCTCTCCACAACAAACCAGACTGGAAGCGTTCGCCAATGCGTATGGTTGTCTTCTCCAATATCTCCCTGGCCCTACGATCATCGTTCGATTCTGGAATCATGTCCACTGTCACAGCCAAATCTTCCAGCACATAGTGTGATTTTAAAAGGTAGTAGAGATCTTCGTTAGACACGGTGGCACATGTATGGTAACCGACTAAGTTAGACTGATCCTGCGCCTTCTCTTGTGGGCCGTATATAGTCCATCCCAACGTTGTTCGTACCGCTATTGCCTCACCTGGGTTCCCAATTCGGGATTCTAATGGAGCGAACAGGTGCAAATGCTTCAATCCAATCAAGATACGCGGTGTTTCCATTGGGTAATCTGCCACCTGAAGGCCCTGTAAGTGCTGGTAGTTTTTCGCATATTCAGCAAACTGCAATGTTTGTCTTGAATCTATGCTCGATACCTCTAGGTCAATAAGCTTTGACTCTCTCTCCAGTCTAGTCATCCCGGCAGTCCACTATACACGCAAAGGTTGCATCGTTCCCACGCAGCCCAGTTCCTCCGCCACAGAAGCTTCGATCAGCGTGTAGGATGAGCCTTCGTCAAGAAACGCTAGAATTTTCACCGCTTTAGAACCGTTGTACACCACCACTGGGATCACACGGAAGATCACGGTACTATGCTGGTGTGCGCGTTACACGTCGATTGTACGTGTGGTTGATGTAGTAGCGTGTTGTGCAACCCTTGACAATCCGCCACCTTGCAGCGGATGTTTATGTTACATTTCGCATCTTCGTGCGCGTTAAGATAGCTTCTGCAAAGCTCCCACTTATCTACCGCCCTCAATCGCTGCGCTGGATCGAGCTTCAAGAACTCATCACAATTTCGCAATCTGTGATTTGTTTCACCACACTTCACACAGGGGACTCGCTTCTGCGGCTCAACTTCCCGATATGACTTCTCTTCTTCGTTGTGAATATTCACAAAGGCTCCTTGCTGGTTAGGTTTGTTTCACTCTCTATTTCGATCCATGGTCGCATGACTTCTACTACCCTGACCATCAACTAAGTTTATCGCCTCCGTCGCGACGGATACTATCTTTGCTAGAAAATTCGCCATGATGCGCAATGTAACTTTTTTACCACTGCTTTGCTCACTACGTTTGTACCGAATCCAGTCCATCTTTGTGCTCGATGGTAAATTTTTTGCCAACTCACCTATCAACAATGGATTTACCAGGTGGTCCTCCAAATGTGTGGCCTCCATATGGTCACAAAGCTGCTGAACAAGCCGACCGAATGTGATGAACGATGTCTTTGGTCCATCAGCTGATCTAACCTTCACTAGCAACGTCTCCAAGATTTGCTCGGATTGCCCAAATTGTTCTCGAAGCTCTTGAAGCACCTTCGGAACGAACTGCGGCAGTAGAAGTCGCAATCCTACCGCTTCCAGTGCAGGCCCCTTCAAGCACTCCTGCAACCGAACCAAGTTCTCTAGATTGGAGAAACCACACGCTTCCGTTGTCGTCTCGTAGCTGATGATGAAGATTGACCGCTCTTCTACCTACCCGGTGAACGTCGGTAATCGTCGTGCCAAGAACTGCCGCGCAGGCAGTTGAGCTTTCGTTGGCGTTGTTTCCAAACTTTCACTTCGAACACTCAAACTGGAATCATCATCACTTTCACTACCGCTTTCCGGGATCGATTTGTTACGCTCATTACCTACAAAACCAGTTGAATTTGCGTTGACTTTTGAAGAGCTATTACACATACTAGAAACCGTTTCGTGTACCTTTCCTGAGCCTACCTTTCGAGTGGAGTTCTTGTTACGTATCGTACCTTGTTCCTTTTCTAACTCGACGCGTTCTAACAGTGCCCTGTTTATCCTGCATTGTAGTTCGTCTTTCTCTGCTTTCTTCTTTTTATTAAATTCTTCTTCTGCTACAGCCTGTGCTTCTAACTCCTGTTTTTCAACTTTCCACAATGCCTCACGCTTTTCCTTCTCTAACTCCAACTTCATGTTTGCCAACCGCTTCTTCCGCTCTATCAGGGCTGACAAATGCTTCCGTTCAAGGCCAATCAACTACTCAGTTTCTAGCAGCTCTCTTTCCTCGGCATCGATATCATCATCATCATGCCTATCAGCGCAAGTGGTACATACCCAATCCTGATCGTTTTGTACCTCTGATGTCACGCCATGTTCGGATCTCAAAAAAAACATATTTTTTTTGAAGCAGCTTTTTTGTGCAGCTCAAAACTGAAATTATATATTCATTGGATAAATTCACCCCGATATTTCACCTTCAATTTCTCACATGAATAGTTTTTTTTTCCTCACGCTACCACTATCCAAATGCTCTCTTTCTCGCTAATCCACTTTCTACTACTTCACTTTTAAATTTTTAAACTTCCAAATATCTCCAAATGATCGCAATAACTTTATTAGTGATTAACGTTTTTTCTCTTTCACTGTCAACGGTTTGTTTTGGTTTTTCCTTCTCCTTTGTTGTCTGTCATACGGAATATAGACATTTCGCCGTGTTGCCAGATAAATCGCAAGGTGCCGCAACATATACATACGTACAAGTCTTATACAGGATTCCTGATTATTTTTCTGACTGATTGGTGAAAACATTGTGTATTTTGGTTAAGTACAATGAAAGCTACAAACTTTCAAAACGCGATCTTCGGTTTTTTCCGAAATTTTGAAATGGGGCTTTTATTTTGAAACGTTAGTCGTAGTTAATAGTTGGCGAAAGAAAACATTTTCAAATTTAATTCTTTCGAGCGGAAAAATAGCGCTGATAAGGACTAATTTGTTTGCCGAAGAAAATATTCTCCGGGTGGGAGATTTTTGTTCCAATTGTTCCTGCTCTCTAACACGGAGCTGCACAAATTAATCCACGGAGATGAATCCTAATAATCACCTTCTCTCCGGTCACCGGTATTGACATCTGACAATTGGACTTGCTGAAACCGACTGAAATGATAATTCTTTCTGACCAGATTTGCGGCTTGGTTCATGAAATTAGCGGGAATCAATCAGGAACGAGCTTCAGTGAGATGATTTGAAATTGGTTTTTTCGTGTGTGTGTGTGTGTGTGTGTATGCTATCTTACATCCATCAGAAATGAAAATGATGGCTTCTGCTAGTAGCACGTTTCGACACAAACTGATTCATCCACCAGTCGTGTACAGTTCACAAATATTTTTCGGTATTGTACAGCCATCCGTTCGCGCCAAGCAACCAAATACGAATGTTGATAGAAACAATTCTGTAGCGGACCTATATTTAAAACTTTTCATCATTTATGTGTTCGGTTGCTGTACCATATTGACGGCTCTGGCCGAAATGAGCTGAAAATTTTCACCATTTTCGGTAGTTTTTGAAAGATTTTTTTAAAACACAGTATTTTTGGTATTAATGCATGTTATACATACTCCAAATTTTAATACTACATTGCGGAACATATTTTCGATAAAATTGCCTTAAATCTGAAATCATTCTATTAAGTATGATGGAAGTTATTAACGTTCAAAATCTGACGCGTTTGCCAAAGCTGATGTTTTGAAACGGGCCCCCATATTTAAACGTTAGAAGTATTCTACTTCAAAATAACATTCGGCGAAATGATCAATTTTGCGAAACGACTTTCGGCAAAATGACCTTCGGCAAACTGGCTTTCGGCAAAAAGATCCAGACCCAAAAATTACAAGGATCAGCTCTAGAACTGAAGTTTTTGCAATTAGTCTGATTGGATTCTGATGGGTCAGTGCTGCCAGACACCTTATGAGGGAAAGTGAGTAGAGGGCGGACAACAATGACAGGGAAAAAAGAAATCAAAGAAGATAACTGTCAGGATATTATGAACCGGATCATGGACTTGCCTCCTTGGATTCGCTGAGAATTCTTTGGATCAGATTTGCAGGTAGCTATTGGCAGTTCAGCCACAAAAGAAGAGATAACTAAATTCGGATATCTTTCGTAATTACTAATATGTATATGAGAGACATTGTAACAACTGACTAGCTCAATCGGTGTTGCTGCTCAAGGTCGGCTTTCCCACTGCTGCTTTAGGAGGACTCACAACCGATTACTTACCGCAAACCAGACAACAAGGCAGATCGACAAACAGGAAAGACTTTAAGGCTCAGTAGAAAAAGAAAGTACAATTATCAAACATACATTTTTACTTATTTATTAAGGGAAACATAATCTGTAGGAAATGGGGAAAAGGTATCGATGCTGCCGAACAGGAACTGATGGGGCACGTGCGACAGGATCATACTGGTGTGGAGAGAGAGAGCGAGGGCATTCATACCTTAAGTATTGCGATGGTACGATGGTCGTCGGAGAATAGAGCCATTGGTTATATAGGTGTCGTTGACTCTTCTCCTGGTGCTCGTGTACGGAGGGGAAACTCATCGGCCCAAGTGTCGATGAGCGGGGGCCAGGCTCAACCAGACCTCAACGGACTCAAGCCTCCGAAACGTTCGTTTCCACCAATCGACGAACACGTGTGACTCGGCAATATCATAAAGGGGCTCACCGGCCACCAGCACCACTCGACGTGATTGAATGAAGATGATGTCGCGGCGTGAGGGTTCACCACGTGGTAATGAAGTCCGCTGACGACGGCTGGCTTAATGTCCTCACGCACCAGTTGGTTCTTGTCACCGTTGTCGGCCTGGAAGGCGGTTACATCAGAAAACTGTTGCTTCCAAGCGGATGGTTCAGGATGGTTCGTGCTTGTTCCGGACGGACGGTACTTGTTACGGACGGACGGTGCTTGTTCCGGACGGACGGTGTTTGTTCCGGACGGACGGTTCTTGTTCTAGACGAACGGAGCTTGTTCCGGACGGACGGTACTTGTTCCGGACGGAAGAGGCTTATTCCGGACGGACTGTGCTTGTTCCGGACGGACGGTGCTTGTTCCGGACGGACGGTGTTTCCCGGACTTTTGCACTTGGCACGTGCTGCACTTCGTTCACCGACTAGAGACTCCAATCACACGCCTCGTCACTTTGACCGTCGTAATTCAACTCACTTCGCCTTTTCCTCACATCTCTCTAGGCTCCTCTATCCATCTCGTTTTTCTCTCTCTCTCTCTCTCTGGACCGGATATAGTGGTGTTGCGTGCCGAATATATTCGCCGTGAAGTTTGCCACAATGCATGTGGACCGACGAGATGCTAGCCGTCTACTTTAGGGTAATGGGATATATGTGGACTAAACTAATACTAAAATTAAATAATTAAATCAAAACAAAAATAGAAACCTTTTTATGACTAATTTTATAAGAACCTTCAATATAGTAATGAGCAAATGAAAACAAACAATTATATTGCAAATCAATGTACATTAAACAAGAAGTTCTTGTCCGTCGATCTGACGGAATTGTGACCGGTCTATCAACGGTAACAACATATAGGAGAGATCGAGCATATCCAGCACATCTAGGACTCAATGAGGCCGAAGGAATTCGTTTAATGGAGATCTGGCGCTAGAGCACTAGGGGCACGACCAGACAATATGTTTTATGTCGCGTCATCACAAGCGCTGTGACCATTCTCCACGACCCCAATAAGCCGCATTCACTTTGAACGTACAATTATTGGACAACACCTGAGATATCACCCGAAGCTACTTCATCTTTTATAAATATCATCGCCTAATGGCTAAGTGTCCGCCTTTTCGTTACTATTCTAATTTGAATGTCCCCTTTCTCATTACCCGGAATTGAGCAATGCGAAAGAAACTAATATTGTATCTGGTAATCTGGTACGATTTTTCAGATAAAGCACTCAGAAACTCCCTTATTTTCTCCAGGAAAAACAAGAAGTGCTTTCCATGCTCCATCAAACGAAGAGCCTGTAACGATGTGGGCATGGCCATTGATAGATAAATATAAAGCTATAAGTTTTGTGGTGAGAATGTATGCAGCACAGTCTCTTACATGATCGCGCTCACCACTACTGTCATAATAATTAACGTAGAAGTTATGCATAGTTCTCATCATCTGACGAACGTTACGGTGATATGCTCACCACAATGCTTGGCGCGAGCATCTTCGCTGTCAGATAAATTTATGTGTTTAAAAAACCATGGTTATGTTTATGTACAGTATTATAATTTCATCGGGAAACGCTATTGATATCGAAAAAGGATTCTCGGTTTCGTGTATTCTGATTAAAATTTGAATCGAGTACACAACGTAGGGCCTAGCCACCAGACGAAATATTGTTTCTCTCGTTAATCGTTCGACAAACCGGTGCCAATAACCGCGTTTTTCAGCTTTCAACAAGTTTTTCATTTGCGTTTCTAACGTCGCGTATATTCGGAAAAATTTCTTGCGATTCGACGTTCAAAAAGTTCTTCTAGGAGCTTTTCGCGTACAGTTTTGAGCACTGTCTGCCCATCACGGACGGGGAGACTGTCCGCGGTTGTTCGCGCCGTGTATTCGTTTCGTCTGACCTTAAATCGTACTGTAGAGAATCAAGCCAGTCAAACCGTTGAACGCTTCCACCGGAGGAATTTCCTGTTTTGATTCGATTGTTTCAGGTATAGTGGACGTGTAGCTCTTTCAATCAATGGGCACATTAATAGTAGCGAGGTTGAGTACAATGATAAATCTAACGCGCTTGGCCGTGCTGGCACATTAGGCATTCGTATCATTTCCACCGTATTCAAGATAATCATATTGAAATTGTCGCGAATATCATGCAGTAACATAGATCGGTTATTATCGTGAAGTCGACCCCATGACATATCGTGGGACCTGAAGTCTTCTAGAACCAACTGAAGTGCGATGTATATGGAAACAATGTCAATAAGTCTTTGCCTTTGATTCGGACTTTACAAGCGACAACTTCAATACCTGGTACCGAGTAAAGGCTTATCCGATTGAAAAAGCAGCCCGTTTTTATCCCAAAAATGCTCTTCCATAGTGGTTTTTCGACCCTGGCGACTAATGCTAAAATCGTGGAAGGTCTACGTCGAAAGTTAACCAGGTTTTACGCAAGGCACATGCATTGTGTAAAATCTCGGAAAATGATAGGATTAAAATATAGACACATTGAGGTTTGGACGGCGGAATTTCCGAGCCACTTACTTCGATTTTGTAATAGCACCCATCAAAGGACGCTCTCAGGGCGTTTACGAGGAAGCTTAGCAGAGGAAATGAGTCTCTTCTTTCGAAAATTTGTATGCCCATTAGAAGAATGAGGCAGATGAAAATAAGTTGTTTTCTTATACTCCTCGATTTTTGCTGAGCGCATTTGCTTCCATACCAGAATTTTTACTGACTGATGCAAATGGTTTTGGAAGGAGCCAACCCCATAGTTCGCCATTAAGACCATTCTCTGAGATCTCCATCAATCTCTACTTTCCGGGCGGATACGCACACAAAATACTTCTTCGCACACGCCCAAGTGTTGTTCAGTTAGATCACGCCTACCAGGATATCGATCGTCGGAGATACCTTCCCATTGGTCAACACTATCATGTACAACAAAAAAGTTCAAGTTCTTGAAAAAAAAATTTCAAAGGCTTTCAGACCTATTTACATCAATATGATCGAGAATAACTAATTTTAGGCATCTGAAACAATTTTCATATTATCGTTACTAAATCACATGAAGTGATTTCACTGTGCGCTGGTTTGCGCACCTTGCATTAGACAATTTTTGGATCGGACCACCCTTCTGTTTTGAGGTTTGGATGCTTTACGGAAAATGAAGCCCATCGGAAAAATAATAGTTAGCAGATAGTTTTCGAGCTTCAATTTAAATGTTCACAACGATTCCCAGTGCACAATTTCATTCGCTTACGAAATACCATGCGTATGCATCAAATAGTTCTCTCCGGAGAGTCTTGGTAGCTTGAGTCCCGGTAATCTGCATGCAATGCAACTGGCTTGTGCCCTGTTGAATAATTTCTTAGTTACAACCTGGTGCGGGCGTCCTCGGCACCTTCGAAATCTGTACATTAATTGTAACCCCTTTCATCATCCATCATGTCAAATCACCATTCGCCGTGGTCCCCCTCGCAGACACCGAGAAGCTGTATACGGAGGTAACACAATCCATAGCCGACCCGTACGGGAAGATCTACACGTGGGAAATCAAACAGGCGGTGATGGGGCTGCAGCGGGAACCGGCCGCCATTGCCATCATCGAGGCCCTGGAGCTGCCCATGACTCCCGAGGAGTACATTGAAGTTTCCACCGTGAAAATCAACGAGTTGATGCCGCACTGCGAACTGATGCCAGGTACGAACACCGGCGAACCAAACCCGGCTAATCGGTTTCCTTTTTTTCTTTCTTTTTCCACCTTCTTTTCACAGATACAGAGAAAATTTACGAGAAAATATTGCGAGATTTGATCAAATCGTACAACTCGACCTACCCGTGGGCTACCCGCCTGAAGGTCCTGGGTACGACCGAGCAGAGAACCGTCTCGATCATAGTGAACGATCTGAAGCTGTCCTGTACAGTGGATGAGTTTTTGAAAAAGTTCCGCGAGAAACAGCTAGTGGATCTCGCCGGCGCTCCTCTCATGGGAGGTACTAAAGAGTGATAACAGAACTTATAGAAACTTAGTTTAGAATCGATTTTCTCTGTGTTTCGGAATTTGCACCGTTGAATACGATATGACTGTCTTTTCAACGTATTAATAGTCTTTCCCTCTTCTATTCCAATAGGTGCCGAACGACTAATTCGGCATCTACACCAGTACAACATTCCCATTGCTGTGGCCACTAGTTCCAGTTATGACTCGTATGAGGTGAAAACGCGAAAACACCTAGAGCTATTCGATCTGTTCCACCACAAGGTGACGGGATCGTCCGATGCTGAGGTGAAGGAGGGAAAACCTGCTCCGGATATTTTCCTGGTGGCTGCCTCTCGTTTCCCGACCTCACCTAAACCAGAAGAGGTAAGAAAATTCGTATGTGTTAGTATAAGATGTTAATTTGGTAACTTTCTCCCGAAAACAGTGCCTTGTCTTCGAGGACGCCCCTAACGGAGTGACGGCGGGAGTTTCCGCCGGTATGCAGGTAGTTATGGTACCCGATCCAAACATAACCGAAGATCAGCGGAAGAACGCGTCATTGGTGTTGAATTCGCTGGAAGAGTTCCAACCGGAACTGTTTGGACTGCCTGCCTTCAAATGAGGAACATATTAGCTGTAGCGTAACAATAATAATACTAGCCCAACCGAACCACTATGTTTCAACATAACGACGCGGAACGTTGTTTTATCTGTTGCTTAGTGTAGATTAACTGTCGTTTATTTTCGTACAAAAGTTTGGGAGATGATAGTTTTAATATATTTTCACATAAACGAATGAATGTATTTTTTATTCCTTGAACAGAAAATCGGGTTAAGTTCTAATTTGCAATATTCTTCAGGTTCGCTCACATCACCGTTTCTGCACAGAGAACAGACATATAAGCTAAAACAAATTTTCCCGAAAAACCTGTGTAAACATTTAAATGAAAATACGTTGAAAATCACCATCGCATACAGGTTCGCATGCTTGAGTCACCATAGTATCCAAGTTTGCATACAAGTCCCGTATAGAGATTGCTGGCCGATCGAAGCGCCGGCCAGTGGCAAGTTGCTACTTGCTGTTGTCATTTCAAAGCGACAGTTTAAATTCTTACACAAGTTTAAAACTTTTCTTGTATGTCAGTTCTCAGTGGTTTCTGTGCTAGAACTCAACTCAGTTCCATCAAAACCGTTTGTTTGAAGCAACTAGCTTCGCTTCGAGTCCTTTTGATTAATTTCGCTTTATCAGCTCTTTTGCAAACGAACTCATTTTTAACCGCTTTTTATACTGGAAGTTCATCCTTGCCGACTTTTTCGAGTGAGAACTTTTGAAGCGATTTCTATACTGAAGGATCTCAGTCCAATTTTGATGTTTATATCTGATTTTTACATTTTAATAAATTTGAAACGCGCTTTACTGAACACGTTCTGTTCTTGCGACTTTCAGTTTCAGTCGCTCGTATGTGAGGGAACTATCTAGATTGCCTGCTTCTTAGTGCTCCACCCGACCTGCCCATCAACATGCTTTTCCTTCGACCATCCAATGACGAATGAAGCACAAAATACATGCGGAACTTAAAAAACATACCAATACTCGATTGGGTCACTTTTGCGCACCATACTGCCGGTCCTCGCTGAAATAGACTAGGAAACTTAGATTTCTGCGTCACTTACGAAAGATTGTCTGAAAACCAGTTTTTGAGTTGTTTATAGAAGTAATACATACTTAGAAATTGAACACAAAATTAGTCCTTTTTTCAACTGATTAGGGCAGATTAATTTGTTTTCGAGCGCTCAGTCGAGACAGAAGTGTTTTATTGCCAGTCCGTGCAGTCTATAGCGATAAACAATAGTGCTAATCCGCGTTCAAGGTTATCTTTCGCACTCTCCGCCTCGTCGAGGTTTCAGTATTTTTCCCTTCTTTCGTGTTTCTGTTTTTGAGTACCGTTGGTTCTCTTACTAACGTGCAGTGGGCCATAGGCCCGTTCAAAAATGGCTTCCCCTGACGGTGATTTATCTCAAAGTGAGGTGAACGTCGAAACAAAATCGGTTACCCGGCTTAAAGTATATCCAAGCTCGGCCACCAGACCCTTCCTGAACTTCTTTCGGACCAAGAACAAAAAGTGTTTGAATCTATTTCAGATTTCTGACGGACCGGTATTCGGCCGTGACAGAATTATCGAAAATTCACCCTGAAAGCTTCGTGTGGTGGCAAACAGTTTAAATCAGGCAAATGATATTTCTGGCTACGGGCCCTTTACGAAGGAGTACCCCGCAGACTTCAACCCTGTTAGCTGGAATATACACCAGCTAACAGGGTTGAAGTCTGCGGGGTAGTCTCCGATTCGAGTCTGAGTTGCGAGGACCTGCTGAAACATAGAACTGGCTGTTTTAAAGGCCCCATGTTCAAGCCAGTGAAGATATTGGAGTATAAACGTTTGTATTCAGCATCAGTCGCAGCTGGTGGGAAGAAAATATACGTCAACTCAGACTCTTATCGGGTCACGGTGTCTTTTTTTAACAACTTTATGCAAAAAAATTCAGCATCTCTGAAATTTCAGGATATGAAAGAATGGGCTTTCCCCTTTCATTTGAAACCAACATCAAAATAATCCGTCGGTGGGTCTAGAGCAACTTTTTTTTGGAGTTTTTTTTCGTGAAAACATAGATTTTACAATAGAACTAGTTCATATTCCTATCCCTAGATGGTGCATTAGACATTCGAACAACACTAAAAGTGGGAATCTGATAGATATTTTAATTGTCTACAACTTTGTTAACAGCTAAAAACCGATTTGAAATTATCCGGAAAAGTTGTTTAATATTTTAACGAAGTCTAAGTCTAAGTTAGTTTCACAGAAACCCTAGTGGTTTGTAAGTCAATTCACACGCATTTGCCAAATACCTGTTTAGTTGAACAGTGCATTCAGCGGAATTTGAGAGCTTGGAAAGTCTCATCTTTTAGCTGAAAAATATAATTCCAGATTCCACCTGATATAGGACACCATTAATATTTTTGGGATGAAAAGTCTTAGATAAGTGATGACCAAACTAGTATGATATTAATATTCGTTTCCAAGATGGTGCGTGATTCCTTTCGCAGAAACAGCTTTTTCAATAGTGTATGCCTTCTTTTTCATTTTTTCGATTGTTCTCGAGGATGACTGATAACTATTCTTGCATGCACCTCCTACTTTGTTAGCATCTTCGTATAAAATTCACTTGTCCTGAACTTCAAACTTTATATTTGAACAAACTCATAAAACTGTTAACACCATTGCAATATTACGTGCATTTCATTGCAATGCTTGGTTAAAAGCGCTTGTCATCTTTTTTAAAATTAACTCAATTTGACAAACAGTGAACAAAAAACTTTGAGTTTTTGGATCAAGATAAATATTTTTTTTATTCGTGGATTTGTATATACAATAAGGTTTTTCTTGTATTCAAATCATATTTTGTTTTCAAAAGTAATACATTTCGCATAATCTAGGATCAATGATTAACGATTCCTCGCAAGATTTATAGGAAATGGCCGGAAAATCCAACTGCCATAATATACATTGCGAAAAAAATTTGAATGAATCGTTTCACGCAAACCTCTAATTTGGACAGTTACTTCTGTGGTTTGCGTTCAATTATAAACTGTGTGTCCCAACATTTCGTCTTGAACAGAATTATAATAGCTGACTTAAACGATCATAACCTAAATTATGCGACGTATGGTCATTTCTAAAACATAAACGTAAGCAAACCATTCTAACCAAGCAATACCTTCCGATGAATGGTAGTTCCTTCGAGCCTATCGGGAAAGATTACAAACTTGAACCCAAAGTACAAATAGCTTTCTGTCTCTGTCAAACATCCTAATTTTCAGAAGGTCAATAGGAATTGTCAACGAAGAAGTTGTAATGAATCCCGTCAAATATTTTCATGCCACTAAGCTCAATTATTTTTTTGATAATGATATAAGTGCGAGAAAATTTATTTCCAAACCACTAGGCCTCGTGTGAAACTATCTTAGATATAACTTCGTTAAAATCTTAAACAATTTTTCCGGGTGATTTCATATCAATTTTTAGTTGTCAGCAAACTTGTCGACAATTAAATTTTCTATCAAATTCTCACATTTAGTGTTACTCGAATGTCTAAAGCACCATCTAGGGACAGAAATATGAACTAGTTCGAGTAGTAAAAGCAATATTATTACGAAAAAACTTTAAAAAAAAGTTGATCTGGACCCCCCGACGGATCATTTTGATCTTAGTTTCAAATGAAAGGGGAAAGTCCATTCTTTCATATTCCGAACTTTCAGAGATGCTGATTTTTTTTTTGCATAAAGTTCTCGCAAAACATATGATTACGGCTTAAAAGCCAACTGTCAAAATTCTCTTCGAAAGTAAATTCCGGACAAACCTTTATTCACCAGTCGTAGATGTTGGTAGTAAACAAAAGAGAAAAGTTTTCTCTTTCATTAACTGCTGTGAACTGTGTTTAGCCAGTAACGGTTAGTCCGGAATTTACTTACAAAAAGAATTTTGACAGTTGGCGTTTAAGCCGTAATCATATGTTTGTCGAGAGTTGTTCTAATAAATATAATAATATAATAAATCGGGTCCACTCAAGAGCTTCATCAGGGCTCATGTCTAAGCCTTCTGTTATACAATTTCTATGTCAACGACATTGATGAATGTCTTGACAATTCCAGGCAACTTGCAAGCGTTAGCGTGGTTTCTGTAACGGAACCCAAAGCTGTCGATCTACAAGGACAATTACAGAATATCTTGGACAATTTGTCTGCCTGGGCTATTATGCTGGGTATTGAATTCTCCATGGAGAAAACTGAGCTAGTTGTATTTTTTAGGAAGCGTGACCCAGCACAACTACAGCTTCTATAAATGGGTCAAACTAACGCTAAGGTCTTCACAGTAAAATATCTAGGGGTCTGGTTCAACTTGAAAGGAACCTGGGGATGCCACATTAAGTATCTGAAACAGAAATGCCAACAAAAGATCAACTTTCTTCGTACAATTACCGGAACAAACAACGATGTTGTCGGTAGTAGAATACGGATGCTTCTGGTTTCGGTCCGCTGCGAACAAACATTTCATCAAACTTGAAAGAATTCAGTATAGTTGTTTGCGTATCGCCTTAGGGTGAATGCAGTCGACCCATACGATGTGTCTCGAAGTCCTGTCAGGCGTTCTCCCGCTGAAAAATCGATTTCGGTAAATTTCATATCGATTGCTCATTCGATGCGATATCTCAAACCCGAAGGTGATTAAAAATTTCGAAAGGCTTGTTGAGCCCAATTCTCAGACCGTCTCATGTCCCTGTACTTTGACTACATGGCGCAGAATATTAATCCTTCTTCTTACAATCCCAACCGTGTGCATTTCATAAATACTTCTGAATCTACTGTTTTCTTCGACACATCCATGAAAGACGAGATCTGTGGAATCCCAGACCACATACGGCCACAAGTGGTTCCAAACATTTTTTATAATAAATTCTGAGAATTCGACTGTTCTAAGATGTTTTATACTGACGGATCCCAAACCTCGAAGGGTTCATTGGCTTCGGTATTTGCAATCAAAAGTTCACCGCCTCCTACAAACTTAGTGACCCTGCTGCAGTTTACGCCGCAGAACTAGCTGCCATTCAGTATACACTTGGAGTCATTGAAACAATACCCGCAGATCATTACTTCATCGTTTCGGATAGCCTCAGTTCCATTGTCGCTATTCGCTCGATGAAACATGGAAAGCACTCCTCGTATTTTTTTGGGGGAAAATACGGGAGCTACTGAGTGCTTATCTGACAAATCTTTCCAGATTACCTTGGTGTGGGTCCCTTTCATTGCTCCATTCCGGGCAATGAGAAGGCGGACTCCTTAGCTAAGGTGGGTGCCTTAGAAGGTGACGTTTACGAAAGACCAATTTGCTTCAGCGAATTTTTCAGTATTACTCATCAGAGAAGTGTCGAAAGTTGGTAAACTTCGTGGAGCAATGGGGAGCTAGGAAGGTGGCTACATTCGATAGTCCCTAAGGTATCGACGAAACCTTGGTACATGGGGATGGATGTGGGTCGTGACTTCATTCGTGTGATGTCCAGACTCATGGCAAACCATTACACGCTGGATGCACATCTTCGGCGTATTGGGCTCGTGGATAGTGGTATCTGCGCTTGTGGCGACGGCTATCACAACATCGAGCACATTGTCTGGGCGTGCACCGAGTACAGTTCCGCCAGATCTCGGCTTATGGACACCCTCCGGGCCCGAGGAAGACCACCCAACGTCCCGGTTCGAGATGTGCTGGCAAGCCGCGATCTCCTCTATATGTTCCTCGTATACAGCTTCTTAAAAGCCATCAATATAAAAAATTTAAATATCCGTTTTATTTTTCTAGTCAGAAGTGCCCTCTTTCGCCTGTACCATACATCCACGATGGTTTAATGCGACTCAAAGGCGATACAAAACATCTCTGTTGAATGAGCCAACAAACACGGCATCTACAGCACGAGCATCACATGCGCAACTCGAGATATTGCGGATCCATATCTGAGCCGTACCACGAAATCACCCCTGCCATCTTGAGGAGGACCACCCGGCGTCCCAGTACATGATTCTTCCTGATGAAGGCCACCCGAGTCTGTAATCTATGCCGTTGATCTTCCGATGCCTGAAACTGAAAGCTAATAATTTTCCCCGGCCATCTTTGTCAGCTCTCGCTTCCCTGACTTTTATATCCACAAGTAACACCCCTACCCCCCCCCCCCTCCGCACTAAATATCTTCCTGTGCATTTAATTCTTCCTCTCTCTTCTAGATTTTACTATTATAAAACATAATGTCGTTGAAAATGCCCAGCTCTACTACAACTTTAAAGTGTGGAGTTTGGCCATAATGCCACATCAATTGTCTTGCCAATGGGGAAAGGACACGGAGCTTTGCACCGAACACAACTTACCTATTCGACGGCACGTACACGAAAGAGGGAGATTCTCTTCCTAGTTTTTTTACGACGGCAGAAGCAGTGTTGGCAAACCTTCCAAATCTTTGGTATTGTCAACGTCGGTTGACGGAATGTAGGGGAACTGTGGGTAAGACGGACAGGTGAGGTAAGACGGACACATGGTTATTTTAGGGATATAACATTAAAACTTCAATTGCATTGTATGTGTACCCTATCATTATGGGTAACCTTGAATTATGAAACACTTAGTAGGCCTTGAATACTGCTAAACGTGTACAATTTAAGCAAATATTGATAATCAGTAGTGCAGTTTCGTGCGGATGTAATTATCAAGTTTCCGATTTTAAGGTTTAGCGATGAAAAAATCAATTCTTTGGCGGATTTTTTCCTTTATTTCGATAAAGTAACTCTTAAGTGACACCTTCGTGGAAAATAACAGGTAAGTTTATTTATGCGTGAATAAATACAAACGTTTAAAAAATATGTGTACTGGTGGGGCAAGACGGACAGTCTTGATTAATTCTATTGATTCATCCTTTTTACGAATGTCTCGCTCGTAGAAACGAAATTAAAGCAGTCAAACGTGAAGAACCTTCAAGTTAGCTGAAGTCTCACATGCAGTAGACTGCAGGATGTACGTTAATGTGCCCGAGGCTCAATACGGAATTCCTAGAACCTGGTAGACGATTTTGTGCAGGTCCCATACTCTGGCTGTGTGTAATCGAGGAACTAATGTTACCAATTACGCGTTTAATATATAACTTTCCAGTTTTGTATAAGTGATTGTGACTGATCATTGGAACTGATTGTCTAGCTCTCTTTATGACAACGGCAAAAACGATATTAGAAAATACAACATTTGCTTCAACTCTAAATCGAACCACAAAACGTCATTTTTCACCTCGAATTGAACATATATATTAAGAAGAACCACAATCCATTCTAAACATGCGCAAGAAACAGTAAATTTTAATATTTTGCATTGTGATCATCCTTTCTGCAGCATGTCCGTCTTACCCCCACCATATGTCCGTTTCACCCGCAGTCTGGAAAAATTGCAGATATTTCTTCCTTTTTCAGTTCTTTAAAAAATGCTAGTTATTGATTTTTGTAATATAATTCCTCTGGGCACACCAAAGCCAATATATGGAGCTACAACATAGAGTATTACATGTTGACAAAAACAAGCTCCTACTATGTTATATTTCAGTATATGCTTAATATGTCCGTCTTACCCCCAGTTCCCCTACTGCAGCACATGTATAGCGAAACCGTAGGGTGTATCCCACAAAAAGTGATTTTAATTAATCTCCCCGAATCTTTACAAAATTCAATCACGCCCTCTAATTATTCCTACTTTTAAGATAGTTGTTAAAATTGTCCCCCGTAGTTAAAAATTATTTGCTCCAATAATCTCCCTTCTAAACATGTCAAACCATATCGCCATAAAAACTAAATGACCCCCCTAATCTTACGAAAATTATGTTACCCACTTGTGTAGATTATAGTTACTATATTCACAGTTAGGCGGAGACACTGAGCTGAGCCAATTGAACATGTCAAATACCGGAGCCAATCGAGCATGACGTCACATAACATGTTCTCTTTTGATGTATATGGAAAAGATATTGTGATTATGGTCATAATTATTTTACTCTTATCTTGTGTTATTGAGTATAGAGAAACGAAAATCATCAGATATCATCATCATCAGATCTTCGAATTGGCTTTTTCTATTCGTGCATGTAAAGTTCTTACTTACGACGACAATGAAATTATTAAGCTAGAGCTTGAACATTTACATGGGATGCCAGTGTTTTTTCCCTGAAATAAGAGCTGCCAGTTTTCCGGCTTTAATGTCCGTCTGACTCTTAATATAGTAACTCTAGCGTAGATGTATAAGATAGCTATAAAATCTCCTTAGTTTCATTTAAAAAAATCAATTTGTAATCCCCTAGTTTTAAGTAATTTAAAATGAGAAACAAAACAAAATTGGCACCTTTAAGCCAACGCAAAAGTGCCTTATCAAATAAACGAATTGAATAAAAAAATCTTTATCCAGTGGTTTTTGATGTTTTGTGACTTAGTCCGGTCTGACCTAAGGGGTTGAAACTCAAAAAATCGAATTTTATTTTTTAATTTTATTATCATTTTTTATTGAATATTCTGAAACTAAATAAATTTGAAAATATCTGTGCGAAATTTCATCCAGATCGGAGCGCTAGATTTTAAATTACAGTCGTGTGCTGCGCGCTGGTTCTTCTACGAATGAAGTTAACACCAAACTTTAAATGCCTCTCGGAATGAAGTGTTTTGTAAAGTACCGTTGCGGTGAACGTGATATCCCAAAAACGATTCATCCGATTTTCAAAAACTTTTTTTTATTGCTTGTATTTATTTTCTCATGTAGTTGAACGGTTCCTTTTTCATCAAAAAAATTTCGATTCTTTGCAATGAATTTTTGTTTAAAATTTTGAACACCACAAAACTAAATTGTTTGGTCATTGTGTTTTTATGCAAGAAAAAATATTTTTATTGGGAAACCGGTCCGTTCAGGTACACCACAATACATTTCTCTTCAATAATCTTTTTAGTTTTTGGATTTCAGTCGAGCTGTTCGGCTTGAAGAGCGTTCACCGCAAACCTCTGCCGAAACAACACGCTTCGGGGGATGGGCCATAACTCCGACAACCTTGAATATTTTTTTAATTCAGCTTGTTTTTTCTATCTTCGATAGTACTACCAACGAACTGTCTTTCGCTTTTTCAAATAAAATGTGCCTAAAACGCTTTTTAAAAATCACGAACTTAGTTCACTTTTCGCCACAACTTTGTATATAACCACTTAACAGCAACCAATTGTGCTTGAGAAAACCGCTTGTCAAACGCGATGTTTTACAAGAATAAGTGTTCATGTTTAAGATAATGATTACTAGTGAAAACGGCTTAGTAAACCAACGCACTATGCTATAAGCTATTTAAGGAGAAAAAATTTGGTTCATTTTTCTCTAATAATGCGAAAAGTGGGCAAAATCACTATTACGCGTGAAAGGCATTAAACTTATAACTAAATTATGTATAGAATTTTTCACGTTAGGGGGAAGCCTGCCATAATTATGAACTTCCTATTGTTTAAAAAAAATCAGTATCATCTGAAAAAGTAGCTAAAAATATTGAACCTTCTAGTGTTTTCATTCGATTCTTTTTTCACCTGTTCGTTCATCTTTTTAGGCGATTTCTGACAAAACATTGCGCCAAAAGCCTAACGTTCCGCAGGACTTTCTCGTCATATTAAGAGATTGAACATAAAATTCTTAAGGTGGCACAGAGAATGCGTAAAATTCGCAAACGAAAAAAGCAGTTTTTTTCCACACCGTATGTCAGATCTTCATAAAAATCAATCAGCAGTACAGTAACAACATTCTACATACGCTGATTGATTTTTATGAAGATCTGACATACGGTGTTGAAAAAAACTGCTTTTTTCGTTTGCGAATTTTACGCATTCTCTGTGCAACCTTAACTGACAACGCTACCTGATCAAAGTGTGCTGTTTACATATTCAATTCATTGTTCATTTTGTTTGTTTACAAATTAATTGAGTTCTACAAGATGACGACACGAATGAACTCATGATGAATGAAGTTCATGTTTGACAATTCTCGGTGGTTTGTTTACTTTGTCAGTTGCGTGAGTGCGAGTGCAACGGGTGCTCATCTGTTACACAGTGATGTCCCTATCCTCTGTGCAGTAAAGAGAAATTGAAATTACTCCCCACACTCTGGCAAGCAAAACGAGAGCGCTTCTCTTTCGTTCATATACACCACCGTATTTAATAGGCGTGTTTTGGAATTCAACATTGCTCAACAATTGGTCATCGATGACCAAATTGTTGAGTTAAACATGGCCGCCGCGATTTTTTTCGGTGAGCAAAAGAGAAGGTTTTGCTCTGTTGTGATACAAAACTTCGGATGCAACATTGCACGTTGGAGAGCTGCGACACCCATTCCCCTCTCGCTGCTGAGCAGCAAAGAGAAACTAAAATAAGCTGGTACCAGTGATGCCACATTTTATATTATTTACCGGGAATAAAAAAAATCGCACTACTTTTTCAGAAAATTTGTACCGAAATTTACAGCAATAAGGGGCCATGCATAAATGACGTAGCATTTTGGGGGGTAGGGAGGGTATACCAAATTTGTGACGAAGTGTGACGAGGGGGAGGGTAGGGTCAGAAGTTGTGCGACGTAGCATTATGTTTAAAACCCATTGTTTAGAGAAAACAATTTAATGATCCTCCGTTCCCAAGAGAAATGAATTTAAATTCAAACAAGTTACTTTTGATGCGGTTTTTCATGAGGTAAATTTTACAATTCGCAGAATTTCAATTTCAAGTTCGCAAAAATACGAAAAGATTTTGTATGCGGATTTAACTTGCTACATTAGTTAGCTAATGTTGCTAACTAGTAGACTTAGTTTGGAAGCTGAATTAAATTTTCACTTCGGAATCAACCAAACTAAATTTAGTAATTTAGATGAACGTATGTTTCTTAGAATCATTGGCAGCTACAGGATTGAGAGAACTTCTCTTCATGCTCCCCTTGACATATAAAATTCAAAACAAAACTATCAACACTATATTTGTGATGAAATGGGCTTATTTTACACGAAATTTGTTGTTATAATGAAAATGTTGATAAAAGTCGTCAAACATTTCGAAAGGACATGTGTTTAAAATAATTGAAAAGCATGTAATTTTTTTTTCATCACCCGGGCGCTGTGCATGGGACGAGGGGGAGGGGGTAGGTAAATGCTACGTTATTTACGAGGGGGAGGTTAGAATTTTGTGACCAAATGCTACGAGGGGGGAGGGAGGGGTCAAAAATCGCTGAAAAAAAGCTACGTCATTTGTGTACGGCCCCTAAGTTAATGCAAACGTTTTGCTAGTTGAATAATATTTGGTTAATTTGGGTGTTTTATACATCAACCTTTCCAATCTCGCTTTATTTTTCCGTCAATAATAAATAAAAAACACTGAGTTCTTAGTGCAAAAATCATTTGTTCTATTGTTAAGGTTTCAATAATAAGTTCATTCGCCAGCAAATCATTTGTTTGGAGTAGTCAAATTACAAAATATATTTGTATTACACACCAAAGAAAAACAGTTTCCGTAAATTTATATATCGTATATACACTTTCTCAATATTACTAGGTATCAGAAATGTCAAATAAAACTATTGTTTTACCATTTTATCTCCAAAAATATGTACCATGCTGTAGTTTCCTTAGACATCATTTTAATCTGTACCTATACAATTCAAATAATCTGCAGCTTTATAGAAACATCTGTACTTTTGGTAGCACTGCGCGGTACGCATACAGATCTGTCAATCACGCTTCTCATTCGTTCTTGAAATGATGGTGGGGGCATGCAGTCGGCTGAAATAAATTCCCATTCTCACAACATGTGGTCGGCACCCAGCATGCTATCTCTTTCGCTTCTTTTACCTGTTGTATAAGCTTCTTTCAAGAATCGTGTACCACCGTCAACGAAGTTTTGGCGTCAGTGCGCTCTTGGGCTCGCATCTGGTAGGATGGTTGCTAATTGTTGCGCGCAGTTGTATGATAAATAGGGCATTCAAGTTTTCATTGCGCTCAAATACAGTTTTTCACTATTCTCGGGTTATTTTTGCTATTATCAGTTTCTCGGTGATGGTTTGGCCGATTATCACAAATGCCTCAAATTAAAGGTATGTTTTCCTGCTACAAAATTTCGTAAGGATCCGTTGTATGGTTCCGGAAATATAAACTGTTAATCGTCCGGTCACATGAAATTCCCATAGAAGAAGAAACTAAAAAATTCTAAGAAATCGAATTTGAATTTGGGATGACAAATATTTTTAAAATGCATGAAACATCGAGATTTTAACCAAACCATTTTTGGTGTTTAGATCATATGGGCATCCTTCCTATACATTATGCGATCATTATCCTGTTTCTCCTACCAGCTGATCAAGACGACCAAACTCAAACCGCTGATTACTGGTTCAAGTTATCGATTTGATCGGTCTTTTCTTTTACAAAATTTTAGAACTCGAATATTGATTTCTTGTATATAGTTGTCATGTCATGTATAATGAAAATGTATTACACTCAGGTTTTTTTACGCGGGGGATACGTACCACGATAATTGGAAAATCCGCGTAAAAAGCCGCGTTAATTCGAAAATCCTCGTAAAAAAACCGCGTTAATTCGAAAGTTCGCCTAAAAAAACTCAACACAAGACTTAGAATATTTTTAAAAGTTTTTTTTGCACGGATTTCGCAATTAATACGGTTTTTGCAAAAATAAGTCCTTTTGAATGCAAAATACTTAGACTTTTTCCTACAAAAATGCTGAGTTCTTTTAAATCCAAAGAACTTAGAAGAATTTTGGCAGTTTTTTTGCGCGGATTTCGCAATTATCTCGTTTTTGCAAAAAATATGCCTAGTCCTTTTGAATGCAACAGACTTAGAAGATTTTCGGAAAGATGGAAGAGACGGGTCTGGACTCCTTATGTCCCGCACCTCAACAATATGGGTATTTTTTGAATGGTCTTGACGAGTAAGTGCCAGAAATTGATTTTTGGTGTCATTTTGAAATCCAAGATGGCGACTTCCGGTTTAGCGAAATTCTCTACAACCCATGCAATATGGGTATTGTCGGAATAGTCTTGACGAGTAGGTGCCAGAAATGTATGTTTGACGGCATTTCCAAAATGGCGACTTCCGGTTTGGCGAAATTTGTTATAACCCAATAAATATGTGTATTCTCGGAATGGTCTTGAAGAGTAGGTGCCAGAAATTGATATTTGACGCTATTTTGAAATCCAAGATGGCAACTTCCGGTTTAGCGAAATTCGCTGTAACCCAATCAATACAGGTATTTTCGGAATGGTGTTAACGAGCAGGTGCCAGGAATAAATAAATAAATAAATCAGCATCTTCAGCCCAAGGTTGTCTATGAAAAATTGATTTTGGAAGCCATTTTGAAATCCAACATGGTGATTTCCGGCTTAGCGAGATTCTCTACAACTTAACCAATATGAATATTTTCGGAATGGTTTTTGACGAGCAGGAGACAAATGTCGATGTTTGATGTCATTTTGAAATTCTAGATGGCGACTTCCGGTTAACCGAAATTCCTGAATGGAAAATCTGGGCGATCATCCAAAACATCCTCGAATATAAGATCTAATCATAAACCAGCGAAATGTAAAATATTTTTATGTGTGCATCCTGAAGAGTGCGGTGAGAATGGAAATGAGAGAAGAAAGAGATGTATGTAATGTGAGTTGGGGGTTTTAATTGATTCAAATTAAACACATTGCTAAAATGCAAGTAAATTCAACTGCTTAATTAAAGCTATTTGTACATCCCATACTGATTGGGTTATAGCGAATTTCGCTAAACCGGAAGTCGCTTTCTTAGATTTAAAAATGGCGTCAAAATAAATTTCTGACCATTCCGAAAATATCCATATTGTGGAGGTGCGGGCCATAAGGAATCTTCCAGACCCGCGTCTTTCAGCTTTCTGAAAATCTTCTAAGTCTTTTGCATTCAAAAGGACTTGAAAAAACCGTGTTAATTTCGAAATCCATGCAGAAAATAAACTGCCAAAATTCTTCTAAGTTCTTTGCATTTCAAAGGACTTAGAATCTTTTTTCAGAAAAACATCTAAGTCTTTTGCATTAAAAAAAGGAAATTTATTTATTTCAACTACCATCAAAGGCATTTTGAACATCATTCTTTATTAGATGCACAATATATGTACCTATGTGAAAAACTGGTACGAGTATTACGTAGTACTATTGCACTGGCGGATCGCATTCATTGCAATTGAGTGAGTTTCAGGAAACCTATATTTTAACTAAAGATTAGGACAAATCAGACTTAAGTCCACGCTGGCACGTAGTCAGAGGGAAGGAGGGGGAGTCTAAAGGGTAACTCCGCTCCCCCACCACATTTTCGGGAATAATGATAAATGATCACAAATAAAAAAAATTATAATTCCAAACAAGCGTGTTTTCAAATTGATGTGAAAATGATATAGAATAAATTTAATAGTACAATGAGCATTGGCAAAATCAAATTCTTACATTGGCGATCCTGCCGGTTATTGTAAGAATCTCCCACGCGGTTAAATCAAGTAAGGAAAGAGTGAAAGCGTGTAAACTGAAAGGCTTCCCAAAAACAATATGGCGACTCGAAAGAAAAAAGAATTGTGAAAGCGTGTAAACCACGTGCCTTTTCATACTAGCAAAATTGCTGCTTGGTCGCCTGTCATGAAAAATGGCTGCTTTGTAGCCTGCAAAGAAAAAACTCAGCAGCCGCATGCATATATTATATTTCGCAAAAATCGCCTTAAGGGCCATCCATATACCACGTGGATAATTTAGGAAAGGGTAGAGGTCACGAGAAAGTCCATGCTTGTCCATTGGGATGGGGGTGGGGGTATGGGTAATGTCCACGTCGTCATATTTTTGTCTTTTATATAAAAATGAAACAAATTTGTATTGTCATTGGTGTGAGCGGTTATCTTCAAATTTTTTCAAGATTTTTAAATAGTCTAAGTGCTTATAACAGCATAGTATATGCGTGTGCATCACGTGTGAAAATTGAAAACATCTATAAAGACTATCATCGAAAAAATCATAAGAACTCGCACGAAAAAGAATCAAAATTTTTTATCTAGGGTAACTACTCCCTAATTCATCTTAGCACCTCTATTCATCTCACCCATTTGAACACATTAGATAGAGCAGTATCTGCTATCTCTATTCAACGCATTAGCTCAAATGGTAGGATGAATAAGGGTACGTTGTGCTCGACTTTTCGCTTCGCTAAAACGCAAGTATTTTACATTTCCCAGGAAATTTTTTTAAACGGTGCTTCTTCTTAGGAACGAAGCAAAGATGATGATACCTATTTCAGCGCAATCCACTAACTCTAAGTCGAGTTATCAACGAAATAGTGTGATATCCTGACTAATGAGATGAATAAGGGCTCGTCTACCCTAAATCATTTGATGCAATCATCTGTAACATGGTCTAATCACATTAATTTTGGATTTCATAGCTGGAGGTTGAAATTACGAACCAATTCAAGAATTTAAAGGTTATTTGTGATGAATCTTTGAAATGTAAATATAAAATATAATTCGTTGAGATTTGAACGATTTTCATAAGGTTTGCTTCATATTAGTCTTCCACATGGGAAAAATTTCTAAATCCCTTTTTTATGAAGCTACCCATTTTTTTGAAAGTCCACATGGACACCGTAGGGAGGGGTAGGGGTTTATGAATCGTCCACACTTGTCCACGAGGGGGTCAGAAAAGAGGGGTTTTTTGTCCACGTGGTAAATAAACGGCCCCTTACAGTACGCCACATCGCAATTGAATAAAAAAGCTCGCGCATAAATATAAGCAAAAATACCTTGCCGCAATGAAAACTAGGCATAACGGCTCGGGACAACCACATTATATTCAAATCACAAAACAAATAGTTTTCCTTTTGTTCTAACATAATAACATCGCATAATTGCATATAATCAATCATAAGACTAAAACAAAATGGCCGCCAGCATAAAATATTACCGCTACAAAGCTTGGCATGGCAGATCGGGACGATCGCATTGTATTCAGCTAAATGCCTTGAGCAACATGATTTTTTGAGCCATTAATGCATTGCTCGTATACGCACACAAGCGTTAGCAACGACGAGCCAAAGGGCTCATTGATCGCAGCAACCTCAACCGGCCATCTTTTTGCTTACGATCGCCTCATAGGTAAGACGTGCTTCTGTTGCTCTCATTTAAGTGTAATACCGTGATGGGATATTTTCAAGCGATGCAATCAAATTCTCAAATTTTGGTCTACGTGGTTTATGAATGGTTCCTTGTCTCTCTGGTCGTGACAATTTGGTGTATACAGTGCTACCCAGTGGTGAAAACACGACCCATGGGCTTTTCCCATGTAAATTATCAAAAACGGTTCACCAGAAGTTGCCATCTTGGTTTTCAGAATTGCGTCCAAAATCGATCTCTGGTATCTACTCGTAAAGCCTGTTCCGAAAATACCCATATTGATTAGGTTAGAGAGATTAAGCATTTGCCACAAAAATGGGGTAAAGTAAATAAAATCAATTGTGGCGAACGTTTCAGTGGCATTTAATTTTTGAACCACAATATAACATTAATTCACTTCGTAAATATTCTATGGGCATACTTTTTCGATCGATCTGCTTCTTTCTATAACACTCAGCAAATGATCAAAAAACTTTTAAGCAGGTTTTCACTTGTTCAACAAATATTTTGGTTGTAGTACAGAACCTACGAATCAATTGTCGACAACCGACCAGTGACGGCAACCGACCGGTTTCCCCTACCTACTACGAAACTATATGAAGTGAAACAACGAGAAAAATGTTAGCCATTCGTTAGGTGTAACATTTTTGTAACAAATAATTCAAGCCATATTTAAATGTTTTTATTTAAAGCCATATTTAAATGTTTTTGAAACCAAATTGTTTGTTAGAAATTCAGAGTTTGGTAAATAATGTCTTTTAAGCGGTTGGCCAACACGAATCGGTGCCGAAGTGGATCATGTGTGGCCTCAATAATACTGTACAAAGATAATGTGGTCAATCGATAAAACTGATTCAAAACCTTTATAATAATTTTTAAAGCATGTAGAAAATCACAACTAAAATAAGATTGAAACTTCATGAATCCAGTACTAAAACTCAGAGTTTTTTTTCGGAAGCATTTTTAGTCGATTTACTGATATTAATATATACTGGTGACTGGATTAAGGTCCATATAAGTTCTGGAATATGAATTGACCAATTTTACACAAACTCGAATTCAAATTCCAATTAGTTCCAATTAAAGTTAAAAAATTCCTTTCGACAAAAACAACGCCGCATTTAATGTAAAATTTGTGAATTTTACATTCATCAAGCAGTGACCGCTGGCTTATTCTTTGTTCTGGAACTCTGTGGACTCTCGAAAGTATTTTCAAAATAGCATTGCAACTATTGCGCTTTTTATCTGTTTTGCCTAAACAACTTCAAGGTACCGAAGAGGAGCAGTAAAGCAGTTTTTGCATGTCGCTAAATATTGTATTTAAACACTAAAGTGTGTTTTTAACTACGCAAGAGACCTCAATATATTTTACATTCTCGTGTTCGATGATTTTTTTAAGACGGGTCAGAAAACGTAGAAAAACATCTATGGTCCCTTAAGTGATTGGTATACATCAGCAACATTGAACGTATTATTGTTTGAATTATTTTCCAACAGTAAATATGCTGTTTGTTTAGGCTTAGGTGCTTTTCTGATCTAACAGGTAGGGTGATAATAGAAACAAGGAGAAAATCTGCTCATTACCTTATATTTTCATAATTTTCCAACGTCAACGAAATAAGCAGATTGAAAGCTACACCATTAATTTTGTTCTACCGACTCTCACTTTTTCCGCAACTTTTTACCAAGTTTTATGCAGCCGAGCTAACCAAGATCTCAGTACAAGTGACGTTTGTTTTGCCGGAAAATATATTACTGAAAATCAGTAAATTGAAGCCACGTTGCTGAACTATCAATTGAAAAAATTAACTGACCGTTCAGCTGTGCGGAAAACACCGAACTGAAGATGAGATATTCAAATTTTGAATCTTCAAAAGCGCGAACAATTTTGAAGAAACTACTTACCACCGAATCAAACTTAAATTATAAATGTTAATAACAGTTTTGATTTCATCTCAATTAATGCCTGCAGCATTGAGACGAGTACATATAGACCTTTTTAGTAGACCCAATACGAAAAACACTCAAATAGCTATATAATTAGCTGTAGGAAGCTAAAAAAATGCGTTTAAAGAATAGTCCATAAAGAAAGAGTATTCTGATTGCAATTGAAAAGCGAGATAGTGAACTTGTTTGTTTATTGTCTTATTTTCAGAGTGCGCAATTAGTGTTTAGGATAAGCAATTTATTAACTAAAATGTACATAAGATGCGCATAAGTTGCCCAGGCCGAAAATAGCAAAAAACGACAGGCGCAAGTCCAATCAGTTTCTAAACTGCTCACTCGACTGACACGCGGAAGGGAAACTTATTCACCAGCAATTCAATACTAGCGCATGCCAAATAACTGGTGTATTGGTATGTGTACTTTAAAAGTCTCTTTCCTCTCGATGCCGTTTGTTGACCAAATCATCGGCCCTCACCGTACGATGGATTGTTGAGCTGTCTGATGTGATGATCTCTCTCTCGCACAACATAATCAAGCTTTGTTTACGTTGCACACTGGTGTCACAGCGCGTCGCTTTACTCTCCCGCAACAAAAAGTCATCAAAATACCGATGAGTTGTTGGTGGATTTTAGAACGTGCCTAATATGTGTAAGCGCACGTTGATGGCAGAGGTAAATTTTCATACACCCAACACTGGAACGAGCTAGAGTGTGGAGAAGAGCTCTTGAAATTCTCTGTGGCGCGCTCAGATAAATTCGCCACAGCGCGCGCCCCAGAGTCGCTGTGGTGTATTCACTGGCGTGGTTTCACTGGCGTGTATTCACTGGCGTGTGATCTTTGGTTTGTTTTCGTCTTACAAGCGACATTGCGAGTGATATTGATTTGATTTACACAGGTTGTTGCGTTGTATTGTGTGGATGTCGCTGGCTTATTTCAAGCTTATATGATTTTCTACTGAAGATTGCATAGTTGCTTGGTAAAGCTTGCGAGTTTATAGAGTGTTGTTACACTACCGTGGGAAACCTGAAGTATTCGAGCCTAGGGGCAAACTAGGAAAACGTTTTACGTATCAATGTATCGGCTGGTATAAACAAAGTTTTATAATGATCTGTAGTATCAGATTAATCGTATAACAGATGTAAGACGGGATTTGTACATCCACATTAGGTACGGCCTATTTTTTGTTCGACTGAATAACTCAATGGTAAGTTAACTTATTTTGATTGCGAATTTGGCGACGCCAAAAAGTAAAGTGATCCATTACAAGTAATGTCCTGGTATTACACACGTTTTCGATTATTATCATACGCAGGCATTGTAATTCTCTCTCACTCACGCGAGAAGAGGCTTATCCGATGTCCAACTTTTCCGAGATAAAGTCCACATAAAACAAAATAACGTTCACGAGAATTCACATTGTTACTTGTTTTTTACATTTCTTATAAAAGAAATGTATAGAATTCGCTCAAACTTTCAAGATTTTTTCCGAGGCCCGGAGGGCCGAGTCTTATAAACCAATCGACTCAGCTCGACGATTTGAGACAATGTCTGTGTGTGTGTGTGTATGTAACGGACAAATTCTCATTCGAGTTTCTCAGCAATGGCTGAACCGATCTTATCCAAACCAATTTTAAATGAAAGAACTAAAAAACAGTATGAACGCTATTAATTTGTTTTTGATTCTGATGTTTTGTTTCCAAGATATGAATATTTGAATGCGTAAAAATGGCGTTTTTTGCAGTTTTTTTTTAATTATCTGCCGAAATTGACAATATAGATTAACACTTTATATGTTTTTTGACAGCTTTAACGAATACCTTTAGAAAAAGCTATAGATTGTTGAAATCGAACTATTATCAAAAGAGATATTTAACATAAAATGCGGGCGAAAGATTTTTATCATTTCCCATTGCCAGAAATATGACCAAAAACATGTAATCTATTATTAACGCCAAAACGGCTTATTTTAGGTCAATAGTATCTTCGGAGAATTTAATGAAGGCAATATGCCCTTTCTTTTGGTATTGTGCTTTTGCTGATTAATCCCCCTATGAGTGAGATATTTTCACAAATTTTCTTGGAAGTGATTATATCGAAATGATGTCTTCAGCAAATTTGTAGCTCTTACTTTTGCGAATAACTTTACTGAAGACTTCAAATATCTATTTTGAATACTTTGAAAGTTATGGCTTGTTGTTTGTGGATTACTCTTTGTCGCATATTTATTGTTCAATATAGTAATAATCCATTGAACTAAGCCAAACATTATTTCAATAAAACAAATTTTGTATTTCATTTTTCTATCTACAACCGCTAGAAATAATCACCGAACACTTCCAAGTTGTCTGGAAGGAACTTGATAACTTATCAGTGCAAAAATGTTCATTTGTACGAACCTTCTGACTGCAATTTTTCTAACTTATAACCATCGGATCGATCTGAAAAATATCGGAAAATAAAAAGCGAAATAAATAGCTACAAGCAACGGCATAGCCAAGAGAAAGTTTTGGGGATTACCACCATACAACACCCCCCCCCCCCCCACCACACCCAACAAAAAAAAATTGGATTGAAGTTGAAAATTTATTGATGCTGACTGATTTAATTCAATATTACAATAACAATTATCTGATCCGTAGATTGATAACCTGTTGTTGTAAACATCATGAGGACTTTTGATAAATTGTCGGAATGGGGTCCTGATATGTAACTGATCTATTGGTCTTGATTTCACAGTTGTCTAATAGCATCAATATCAAATTCCTGCCTGAAAACATTCCAATAGAAAATTACAGAGTTCTGTAATCAATCATAATCCTCAGATTTATTTTCAAATTGAGCTCGTTTTTGTAGAGATGTACTATAATAAGGGTCTTTATTTAATAGGAAGCGAAGTTAAAATTGATTTAATGAAACATAGTACTGCTCACCAAAAAAATGCATAACTTTCAACATTTTCTAAAAATGTTTTTGCCTTTCTCATTCACTCTAAAATTCGTCAATCCAATCCCGTCCCGGAGGGCCGAGTGTCATTTGCCAATCGACTGAGTTCGTCGAGATCGGAAAATGTCTGTGTGTGTATGTATGTGTGTATGTGGAAAAAAATGTGACCTCTGTTTCTCAGAGATGGCTGGACCGATTTGCACAAAGTTAGTCTCAAATGAAAGGTACAACCTTCCCATCGGCTGCTATTGAATTTTTTATTGATTGGACTTCCGGTTCCGGAGTTACGAGTTGAAAAGTGCAATCACATAGCAAATTCCCATATAAACTGAAATGAAAAATTTTCAAATCAAATTTGTATTTTTGATTCCAAAAGCCTTTAAAATTCATGAAACATTGAGAAGTTTGGCAAAAATGGACTTTTTTGGACTTTAGTACAGTTTTGCCTTTCTCATATAGAAAAGTTATGCAATTACTCTAAAAATCGTCAATCATACCAGCCCGGAGGAAGTATGCAGTGAGGGGTTGCTACTTTAAAATTAAAACTAGTTTAAAATTTCTTAACAAGTTGAAAATTTTCGGCAGGACCTGGACCTCCCGGATCTTTCTCCATGATCCGCCGCTGGTTTCAAGCGATGTTTCAGTATCACATAGTATCTCAAGATCGTGGCTGTCGATCCATTGTATGTATGTGCAAATCGTACTGAACATGTAATATTCATTTCCACCATTGTATTGAACATAACCAGCCATGGAATCGTAGTTTGGACAAATGAGAAAAGCACAATTGCACCACTAGGTGGATTAAAACAGGTTTTTATTTTGGGAATGCGTCGAGTTGAGACGAAAACGTAATATGATTAAAAACGAGGAAAACACTTTCCGAATGTAGAGAGAAATTTATGAAAAATGACGATTTCCATTCGACTCTAGCAGGTTCTGATCAATTTTGATGAGCATTTGATTTTTGTTGTATGACCAATTATAAGTATAATTCAAATGTTTAAAAACAGTAATTTAAGGTAAAGATAGCATCATTTTGAAACCGTCAATTTCGGAAGTTTAGTATCTTCAATGAGTTTTACAAACGTTAAACAGCGCATCATTTGATAAAATAATTTTGACGGTATATCGTCCAAGAAGTATTTATGGTGAATTTTCTCAGGTTAATATTCATGACAACAATAAAGTCTCAACAAGTTCTCTAAAGACACGAACCTTGTTACTATTTTCTGGAAAATAATTCTGCATAATTTTAAAACTTTAAAAATTATGGTTTCGGAATTATGCCGTTTGGACAGTAAGATCGATTTTCACCAAACCGAATTTCTGGCTACGCCGCTGACTTCAAGTAAGTAGAAACAAAGTCGTTCTACACTCGTTCACAAGAAACTTCTTCGAATGCTGAATATCTATTATAATACATTGACACCCCAATTTTATCAGCCAAATATGAATTGCCAAATATGATTTTTTTATTGCATCGAACTACAACAATTTTTAGGTAGCTTTCAAGGGGTTATTTTATAGGCTTCTTCCAAAATTTGGCGAACCTATTCCAATTCGTATACCAATTAATTGGAATACTTAAGGGTTTATATGTTGCAGATAGAGAAAATACTGAAATTTTCAGCTTTTTTCCTACACAATATTACGAAAGCTTATTAAACAATTTTTCCTAATAAGTTTGTGAAAATTATAAACTATTTGAAATTTTTTAATACTTTAATTTTTTATTTAACCGTGATTTTTTAATAAATAGTGACCATCGCTTCACAACGTAGTCTATTTTTCATGGCTTGCGGTGAGCACGATCTCTCGAATTGCTGAACTGAAAATTAATAATAGAAATTAATTTTTAGTGTTCTTTACAGATTTAACTCGCCGCGCAGATAGCTCTGAATTAGACCCGCTGGTGCCCTAAGACGATTTCGCTAGATTTTCGGAGCACTGTGCACCCAGTGCATTAACGCAAGTGACGGAAGGCTATCGAAAAGTTTCGTGAAAATGAAAATTCCAGTAATGATGATGATTTCCCCAAACGGTTCGTTTTCGAGAGGTTTTTATTTGTTCTTTGGCATTAGGATTAGCGATAATAATTCAAATCAAGGATACTACTGGGAAGTCACCTTTAGAAAAAGTCGATGTCGAAGTAAAATTTCAAACTATGCACGCATGCACTTCAGAGATAGCGTGATATCAGGAGCTGCGATTTCATTTCAACGCTTTTTTGTGAAAAGGGCGATACTCACAAATGTTTTTTTACATACATGCGAATGATTAATAAATAATCCCTTTAGGAAAATTCAGTTTCCCACCACAATATAGATATTTTATTAACAGAGCATTAACAATAATTCGATGGTATGTCTATTTTATGGGCCATTTTTTCGCTTTCCTATTGATTTGGTTTGAGATTTCTAGCACTGATGTTGTCCTATGCTGATTTGAGCGATTCTCTGAGTCCTGCCACTATCCCATGTAGTATGTGTTATCAAAAACATCGCGAAGCATCAAGTTCTAAATGTTCTCAAACGATATAATATCCGAAGCGAGTGATAAGAGTTATAAGAAATGTCTCATCACACTGTTAGGTGGATTAAAAGCGTTTTTTTCTGTAGCGCGTTATTAAAAATAATGACGTGCCAATTTAGAAGCGCTTCTATTTGACCGGTACATTGCTTTCAAGGGGTTACAGCACTGTAGATTTTTAAAGCATTTAATTTTTATTTATTAGTTGAATTTTGTTTACTGGTGCTTTAGGATGCTGAAAATGATATTCCAAAAAATGAATCGCGAAAACATTAAATAAATATTCAAGTTTTTTCGCAACGCCTCTTATGTATACCTCGAGTATACTGAAAACGTTAACCGTGTTTTTCTCGAAATAATTTTTTTTTAATCTGGCCGGAAATGTAACTCGAACAAATGATTTTTGATCAGCCTAAAATTTTTACAGCATGTTCAAGATTACTTTCTCCAGCGATGTACGTGGGATTTAATTTTTTCATTGCATAATTTCTTAATATGCAAATTTTAAAAATCGACACTTTTAACACATTTTTAGCGTTTTTCGACTAAAAATGTGCCATTTCGCGAAAAATCAAGACATAGAAAAAATCTTACGTATGCTGTTTGCTGTCGTTCTAAGAAGTTTAAAAAGCTTTGGTTTTTGGCTCTAGATCAAAAATTACGGGACATGGAGCTCCGGCCGTGGACCCTTTCCAAAAAAAAATCCCCGACGGGAAAGTGCTGCACAGCCGCCATCTTGTGACGAAATTACTCGAATAAATCATTTTTTTGCAATAAAGTAATGTTATATATCTCATTAACCCTCTGGAAGTCGCGCTTATGGCCCACTGAACGAGCAGCCGCTGATGCTTTAAGACGGGTTCGCTAGATTTTCAGAGCAGCGTGCAGTGCCGGAAAGTTAAACAAGATCTCGATTCATCTCATTATTGCGTCAAGATAAATTCCCGAAATATGCCTATTTTTCGTGCTCTATAGTGGTGTAACCCCTCAATAATTAGTTCTGGAATCATTTGACGGCATTTTTCTTCTGTGCCATCATTTAATTAAATTAGCTGGTTTTCTCTCGAATTTCCATGCGATGGTATAATAAGAGAGAGAATTAAAATTGAAACCTAACATGTTCGGGTACGAGTATAGCAAAGAAGTTCAAAATGGCAAATCCACCGTCTTTGCAGTACATACTAAATTGTTCCAAAGAACGTTTATCTGTTTGCCGTGATTTTATAATTTGTAAAACTTATAATATTTAGTTTATGTATCAGAGGATGTTTATGACTCCACCGAATAAAAATCTTCTTGTGTAAACCTTGAAACTATAGTTGATTTCGTGACATGAGGATGTGCTTTTGTTTTCATTTCGATCCGAAAAAGGAATACGATCTACGTTTATCCCAAAAATTAACGTAAACTTCGTATTCTATACATATATTAATCAATTCACCTGTAAGTATTCATACATACACTTCGAATCGAGTACACTTCCGTGATATTTATTCTTAGTCCAATTAGGTGATTAAAATTTTATGATAAGCAGAAATATAGGATTTGATTCCTGATGAAATAAATTTTTATGGATATTTAGTAATATTATATCAGACAATACTAATTATCCTCAACATATTCCATATTCTTCTCAAAATTTATCATTTTCGAATGCTCTAGTAATGCTAACAAAGTAAATACATATTAGTTTAATAGTTCCGCACTTAAGCTGTAAGTCGCATTTTAGTCATGCTTGGGTCAGTAAAAGCCAAATATTTTACGCTTTTTTGGCTATTCTCGAGCGACGTAGAGATACAAAAAAATATTTCGTTCTAATTCTAATATAAAATTTTTGAAAATCTACACTTGTACTGCATTACAACGATAGCATTAGTTAGACTAATAATATAGTGCAATAAAAGCAGAATGTTGAAAGTTGTTCTACGTGTCTTATGAACTGCCCTAGAATTTTAATTGCAAATATGGGAAATCGTTCAACGTATCTTTGGTATGTGTGCAAAGAACTAGAATATTTGAGTGAAAATTCTGCTAAAAAATCGATGAAAAGTTCTATGGGCGATGTCAATATATTAAACGTTTAATCCCAAAAATGATAAAAAATGTTAAGATTGTTTATTAACCAATTTATGTATGTGAAACTTCTTGTACCATTACCACTACCATGTATCATTAATATAGCCATTGCTAATTACGGCTCCTATGGGACATGCAACTATAGATACATTAGCTCAACTATATATAACTTTCATAGTCGGTCATACAAACAACGGGTTGTTAAGAACCGGCCACCATACCAGAATCTGCTTTTTCCATGTATATATTTTGACAACATACCATTCAAGCACCATTTTAATTCTTTCCCATTTTAATTCTGTCGATTGATGAATTTTTTTTATACGATGGCTTCTGAAGAAAGCTTCGTTGACACTAAAGTAGCCTGACGCTTTATCCTATTGAGCTATCGCCGTAATATTATAGAACGTAGTTTTTTATATCATGTTAATCTACAGGTTTTTGGAATCTTTGAAAATCCCTCGGAAATCCCCTGTTCGAAGATCGTGCAAGATGTTTTCATAAGGCGAATTTTTTTTTCTATATATTCGTTGATATAAAAGTTCGCAAGCGATCTTTTCTTCTTCCGATATTTTCTTGAACCGAATAATGTTCCCAAACATCGGCACTCTTGAAGTTCACTGACGATTTTTTCCGTAGCGATATTTTATATCAGTGAACTTTTTATTAGAAAATCGGCGATGAAAAGATTCTGTTGTGAGCATTGATATTTTGATATTTTCCCAACACTACCTTTTTGATAAAACACCTCATTCAAGAAAGTTATAATGAGGAATAATTTATCACACAAAAATCGCTTGTTTAAACTTGAGGAAACACCTTACTTGTTACTTGAAAATACGAAAATTTCATAGAGATTGACAGAGATTCCGAAAGATACTACCAGATACCTAATATTTTGTTTTGCTGTTGATATTACGTGCAATGAATCCGTGCATTATAATTACGGTCTAAAATACTAACTGACGCAAAAATCTAGAATACGTATAATAAACATTGTTGCTGCTGACCCATTTATAACATACTTTTATGGAACACAAGATTCATTGTTCATTTAAAATAAGCGTGAACACTAGTGGCCTTTTTTCTTGACCCCGAAACTGAGCCAATTTATTTCGCTCATTGACGCGCAGAATCCCGGTCCTAGCTCCCATGCTCTTGAAACATTCGCTTTCGCCTGCTGTTTAAACGATTTCCACGCAAAATAATAGACAAATAAACAAATGCATAACGGTGTAATTGTGATGTTGTATGTAAATTAATTATCGTATACCTAATTTTACTGAATATGTCAAGCCTGTCGACGAAATCTAAGATTTCGTTTAAACTTGTAGGATTAAGTTATAATAAAACTATTAATACTTATAACACGAGTTTGCATATCAGGTGCCTCTGGTCATTATAAAACTCTCTAAACGATGATACGTAAAAAGTTTTCCCAATTTGCTCCGAGGACCGAGTACTTTTAGTTTTCCAGGTAGTGTAACAATATTTTATAAACTCGTTCGATTTACCAAGCAACTTGTATGAAATCTTCAGTAGAAAATAATATAAGCTTGAAATAAACCACCACCATCCACACAATACAACGCAACAACCTGTGCAAATCAAATCAATATCACTCGCAATGTCGCTTGTAAGACGAAAACAAACCAAAGATCACACGCCAGTGAATACACGCCAATGAAACCACGCCAGTGGATACACCACAGCGACACTGGGGCGCGCGCGGTGGTGACTTTATCTGAGCGCGCCACAGAGAATTTAAAGAGCAAGAGAGCACGGTTATCTCGCACCCAACTACCTCAACACCAGCGCACACTTGAAATCGGTCTATACAGCTCCGAAAGAAAGAGCGTTCTGCTTTTTTCTGTGGTGTGTGATCATTGTATCCTCTGTGTAGGCATCACACTTACGCGCCAGTGCATCACTAGGGTGAAATGCCATCACTTCGAACTCACGTAACTTCCATGTAAACAAACCACCGAGAATTGTCAAACGAAGTTCATCCGGCTCATTTTGTAGGGTTATGTCGGTTGGTGTAAAACCTAATAATAAAATCCATATAATTCAGCGGATAAATTTTTGGCGGGACAAAGTTTAGTGGTGAACCCAATCAATTGACAAATTAGTCTGATCAAGCAAGCTAGTTCGCACATGTTCCTTATAGCTGCTGATTTCAGCAGCCGGAACCGGTAATTCTTTCTCATCGAGATGTTGTACCGAAGGAGCGCCAAGAATCAACTGTGTACCTGATGACATCCTTGACCCCGAACCATATAAAATGGTGTTTTAAATCGAGCCCGACAGTTGAGTTCACAACAGCGAGGGTAGAGTTCCTGGCCTAAGTTTGTCTTTGAAACCATCATGTGACCATGTGTACGTCTTACCCTCATCCTCTGTCCACCTCACCCGGAGTTCCCCTGGATAGTAACATCAATGATGTTGGCTTGGACAGCGTGTCTACTAAGCACATGGCAACATTCGCGTGTTTGTCGATGACGCTTAAACCGCTAGTGTTCATTTTCCGGCAGTTAGGTAAAGCAGCCCTTATTTCGTCGAACGTTGGCCTATTTCAACATAAATTGGCAGGACATTAAAAAAAATTGGACAAAACTTATTTCTCTGTCAAATATTTGACACAGTGTACTACCGACTTCATTATTCAACACAGTTAGTAGTAGTAGAAGTAGTATTAGTAGTAGCGGTGCGCTCAGCGAATTTATTCTCACTCTCTGTGTGTTCACTATCGTCACCGGTTTTGTTTTTGTTATCGTTTGCAGTTTGTTATCGTTTGTCGCTCGTCAGTTAAAATAAGTCGATTCTTCAGTACGGGTTCGATTCTCGGTGCAAGTGCAACAGCAAAATGGCTAATAACTTTCGGAAAGTGACCCATTGCATTTTCGACATGGATGGATTGCTGCTGGGTAAGTGCTCTATACTTGAAGGGATGTGCTTACATAAGACTCAATCCAGAGGCATTTTGAGTTATTAACGTTCTTCATGAACCCAATTGTGACCACTATCGAAGAAAATACCTTCCATTAGATCAATAGTCTACAGAATATTGAACTAACAGCCGGGTAATGGAATGTTAAATGAAAAAGTGGAAGTTTTCTTTGTGCAAAAAACGCTGACCTTGACATTACATGCAACGATGCAACTGCACGCCGATATAGATGTATGGAAAATAAGGTGATGCGGAAATTCATCCCCCATCGAGAGCTGGAGCGAGGAATGGGAAAGCGATTTCATTTAGTCATGTGTGAGATAGCGAGCGCGCGTAAATAGTAGGTGAACGACGGCTGAAAGCACGTAGTGATGTAATGAAAAGAGACTATAACTACTAGAGGGCGCAAGCCGCTGCTAACCCTGGATGGATAGTCTTTAGTTCTTACATATGGTAGGGTTACTGCTCCCTAATTCATCTTAGCTCCTCTTAGTAGTATCTGCTATCTCTATTCAACGCATTAGCTCAAATGGTAGGATGAATAAGGGTACGTTGTACTCGACTTTTCGCTTCGCTCAAACGGGAGCATTTCACATTTTCCAGGCAAAAATTTTAACTGTACTGCTTCTTAGGAACGTAGCAAAGATGATGATACCTATTTAAGCGCAATCCAGTAACTCTAAGTCGAGTTATTAACAAAATAGTGTGACATACTGACTAATGAGATGAATAAGGGCACGTCTACCCTAGATCCATTAGTTTGATTTTTTTCGTTCCGGCTACATATGTCAAAGAAAATGATATCGATATGCTGGAGCGACCAGTAAATGAACGGAGACACTACCGATTTGCGGCCTCCTGTAGTTATGATGTCTTCTGTGTAATGGTTAGAGAAATTTTTTATCTCAGGAGTGCAGGTACGGGACCTGCCATACAAATGCTTTATTCACTCACAAAATACCACGCGTGTTCACCGGATCGCTCTCGATGAAGGGTCTCGGTAGCTAGAGTTCCATTAATGTGCATACCGGTTGTCTAGTTGATGATTTCGGATCAATTACTTGGTGCAGGTGTGCTCGGAACCGCAAAAGTATGTATATTAAATCAAACCCTTTCATCATCCAACATTTCGCCGAGGTTCCCCGCAGACACCGAGAAGCTGAATATAGAGGAAACATAGGCAACGCGTACGGGGAGATCTACGCATGGGGAATCAAACAGACGATCATGAGGCTGTATTGGGAACCGGTCACCACTGTCATCATCGAGCCTTCGAGCTATTAATTACTCTCGAGGAGAGCATTTCAATCGCTAATATCAACTGCATTGCAAACTGATGCCACGTACGATCTCTGGCAAATTAAACCCGGCTAATCAATTGTTTTTCTTTTTTTTTCACCTGTCCATAGATACGGAGAAAATTTACGAGAAAATGATGGGGGATTTGATCGAGTCATACAACTCGACCTACCCGTGGGCTACCCGCCTAAAGGTCCTTGGTAGAACCGAACATGTAGCCGTCTCGATCATAGTGAACGACCTGAAGCTACCCTGCACAGAGGATGAATTTATGACAAAGTTACAAGAGAAACAGTTAGTGGATCTCGCCGACGTCCCTTTCATGAAAGGTACTAAAGAGTGATAACAGAATATGTAGAAGTTTAGCTTGTGTTTTTCAGAATTTCCATCTACGAATGTGCGATGTTCAAACTACTAATAAAAAATTTCCTCCATTTTTTTGATAGGTGCCGAACGTTTAATCCGTCATCTGCATCAACACAACATTCCCATCGCGGTGGCCACCGGTTCCAGTGCGGAATCGTACGAGATTAAAACGCAAAAACACCTGGAGCTGTTTGATCTCTTTCACCACCATGTAACGGGATCGTCCGTGCAGGAGGGAAAACCTGCTCCGGACATTTTCCTCTTAGCTGCATCTCAATTTTCGACCTCACCTAAACCAGAAGAGGTAAGTGAAAATTCGCATGTGTGTTCAAAAAGTTCATTTTGTAATTATCTTCCCGAAAATAGTGTCTTGTCTTCGAGGATGCCCCTAACGGAGTGAAGGCGGGAGTTTCCGCCGGTATGCAGGTAGTTATGGTGCCCGCTCCCTACATAACTGAAGATCAGCGGAAGGACGCGTCGCTGGTGCTGAATTCGCTGGAAGAATTCCAACCGGAGCTGTTTGGATTGCCTGCCTTCACATAGGAACTGCTGTTGCGCAACATTAAGAATACTAGCCCAACTGAGCCACTATGCCCCAGCATGATGACGCCGCACGTTGTTTCATCCGGAAGCCGGGTAGTGCACTAATGTTATGGCGAAACCGCCTTAGAGATTCGCCGAAATGTAGATAATAGTGCGTTTGCCGGAGGGTTAACTGTTGTTTATTTTCAGTACAAAAGTTTGGGAACTGATAATTTTAAGATGTTTGATCGTAAATAAATAGTTGTGTTTATTAATCGACAATCGCTTATTGTTTATTCTCATGTGATTTGTTTGAATTTCAAGTAAATATATTCAGACAAAGGGTTTGAGCCAAACTTTTCGTTCTATACGAAAAGGTTGTTCGAAATGTTTTCTATATTTCGCCAAATTTCTCGTTCTATTTTAACCCATGTTGTGTATAACCGACTACGCTTTTGGTGTCGATAGGATTTACTTACAAAAACAAGTTAATAACTAAAGCCACTGCATGTGTGGTAATATCTTTGAGCTGCTAGAAGCATTACGGAGTTCTGGTGGGATTTAAATTGATGTAACACCCAGGTCTCTTGCTCTGAACTGTGTTTGAAAGACAACCGTTGCATACAGGGGATTGATTTTGTAATTGGAGTAACATTTTCAAAACACCAAAAGTTCTCTCCCATGATAATCGTTCCTATCTAGTCGAATAATGTTGAAATCACGAAAACTCCAAATAGAATAAGGCCGCATGGTTGCTTACGAAATTGCTAAAATGTCACAATTTTTATGGTACAGAAGATGCATGAATGTGACTAATTTTGGAATAAGACTCCAACTGTTCTATTGTATAACAACGGTGTCTTTAACACTGTTGGACGCATTAGCCATCCACGGGGGCGCCGAGAGGGGAGGGAAGGGGGGCGGTGTGTTTCCCCCGGCTCCGGAGTTGTGGAAGGGACCCGGACATTGAACAGAACGAATGATTCTGACAAATAGTGTTTCAATAATAATTTATTTAAAAATGCAGTTACAAATATAAGATTTTCTTAATCAGAAGATCAAAAATGTTTTTCTGTTGAAGCATGCATTTTCGATTATAGAAATTATGACGACGTCGTAAGTGGTTTCATGGACAAAACAAAATGAAGGTGTTGCAACTCATAAGGTCAAACTGAACTGTGGTCAATGGTTCATCCTAGCAAAAACAGAAATTACCAAATATAGTCCAATTTCTATCATAAAGTCAATAGTATATTATACCATAAAGTTTATACTGTACGGAAGACCAATCAAAAGAAAACTTTAAGAAATTAAAAACTCAAAAAAGAACTTAAAAAAAATGAAAAAAATTGAAATTTATTTCATATTCTACTATAATTATTTCGTGTATTTAGACCGAATGCTTAATTTTTTTAAAGTATTTTTGAGTTCCGGGCTATCGAAAAATTGATTTTGATTCGAATTTTACTAAATAATTCGAAACTTTGCAATCTGTAAGTGGATTTCAAAAAAAAGTTGTTTATTTTTCCGCTTAAGCTAAAAAAGCGGTTAGAATAGAATCATTAGTCTAATTGCGATTTCTTATCTTTTCAGGACAATATGTGACTTATATTTCTTCTTATTTTAATCCGTTGAACCGCTAAATGAATCACTTCAGTATCTATTAGATCAGATTATTAAATGTTATTAAAATACGAGAACCAGAAAGTTTTTTCATCTTGAACTAATTTTCTCAATTGATTTTTTTTTAATTTTTTGGAACATCGTCGAAGAAATTCTATATTCCTCATATAATCTAGAGTTTCAATTCATTTCAAGTTTTTCTCCCACTTCTGCTGTTTCATATTTTTTATTTTCTGAATTTTTGTTGTTGTTTCTTTTTCTATTTCATCCAGGATCTTTTTTCCATATATTCTTATTTTACATTTTGTTTTGTAGTTTTTGCTTCATATTTTCCATTCTATATTTTTACCGAAAAGAAGAAAGCTTGGCATCGCTTGAAAATGTTCAAGCTTTTAAGTGTATTTTTTGAAACGAAAAATAAAGGACTCTTGTAGAGCTCCCTTCGAGTCGGTTAATTTTCATCAATTTCGGCGCAGTTTATTGCCTCCCGGTTATCGAAAGATTGAATAACGGTGCAATTTAACGATTACACAAAGTGAAGTGGCTTACAAAAGCATTTTCAGCATATTTTTGACTGACGCGAGTGGTGACAGTTTGTGAAAATCGAATTCCAGCAAATGAAAAAATATCTTTTCCTCATTCCCGCCGTCGCCGTCGATTCCCGATGCAAGGACAATAGAAGTGCACAGAAAAAATCTAGAAACACAGTGTACATTCTAAAAATAGTGAAAAATGGGTTTTCAGAGAAAAAAATCGATCCGAAAAGTGAAAAAAATACGGCAATAAGAAAAATTGGCATATTCAAATAATTGGCGTTTCATCAGCGACTAGCGACTACCAGGTGTCGCCCCAAAATTCTCCGCCCGAAAAATAGGTGGCAAACCAGCCGGTCGGTGCTCAGCTAATTTCGTCCGCGTCCCTTGTCACCTACTTTTATTGGATGTTTCATAAGCGGTGCTATCTTTGGAAATGAGTCGCCTTGGATATTCAATTGTTTTTTTAATTTTCTTATTTTATTGCTAATGAGTAGAGGTTTTGATTCTTTTATATTCGGGATTGCAGATATTTTGTGGCATGTAGATTTTGGGTGCTCGTTGATGTGATGGCACTGTAAGGGAACACGTATCTGCCGGTCGGCAAACTTTTATTTGGACTGAACAAACTAATTTCTATGTTTGTTTGGGGTTTGATTTACCAACGGGGGAACGATCCTCTGTATTTCCCTTTAATGTTCGATATAATCGTTCGTATACGTGTATTTCACAAACAATCCGATATTAGAAATAGGAAATACTTTCGTTGATTTATAACATCTCGAGCTGTCATAACTCTTTGTCTGTATAACGTGTTATCACTCGGTAGTTTGCAACCCAAAAAATATATCGTGGAGAAGGTATAGCGAAATTAGTCTAAATAATGTCGTAATAAATAGTGATCCGGCCCATTACGCAGATAAGATTAGCTTTTCTAAGCAATACTTCCACGATCGGCTGTGTGGAGTTGAAATTGCTTTTGTTTAAAAACAGGATACTCTCGGTAGCCGACTACCCAGAGTTCAAAAAGAACCAAAAACTAAACAAGATCTTCTTTTTCGAGCGATCGTGTTCTCGAAAACTTACTAAACTACTACCTAATAAACTATGTACAGGTCGCATCGCTTGCATGGAGCGAATCCTAGAACACCAACTTCGCGACACCTATGGAAGAGTCTGATGAACCTTCTGTATAATATTCCTCATTTTATTCAAACGATCGCCGGGTAAAATCAGCACCGACACGGTAGAAACCACGAAAAAATTCGTCGCGTGATTGAATATTATTAAGAAATATAAGCAGTGCTCCTTATAGCCGGCTATCAGGAGTTCAAGTTGCTTATTTTGTTAATCGTATGAATACAACAAATGATAAATTCGCCAAATTCTCGGCAGCCGGCTGCCCAGAGCAATTATTACGTGATAACGCTATTGACACACTTACTAACAACTCTCCCATTCCCATGATACATGTGGAGTCTCTAGTAGCAACATGTATCGGACTAACATTCCTTCCTTTCCCAGAAGATCTGCATTCGGACGTGGCCGGCGTCGGTATTGATCAGCATGCAGGGATCAGAATAGATTGTATAATGTGATTCATCATGTTATTCCCAAGCATGTTGTTCCAATGAACATTTTGCAACCTAATTTTGTTCTGGTCAATAACGGAGTAGCAGCTACGGGTGATCTCTTATGCTTATGCTCATATTTTCCATTCTATATTTTTACCATCTTTGTTGTTTTTTTTTTTAAATGCGGCTAATTTTTTAACATTTGTCCCATTTTTTAGATTCATTTCATCTTTTCATATTTTCTAATTTTTGCGTTTTATCTATCGCTTTATTTGTTTTTTTTTTATCCATTTGCTCAATTGATTTCATTAAATTTATTTCACTAAATTTTAATCTTTATGATTTTTTTTGCATTTTTCATATTTTTCAATAAACTTATTTTAGTATTTTCTCCATCCAGACTTTTTCCATATCTTTCATTATTAGGTAAATATCATTTTCTGAAAAATCATTTTTTTCGCTTATTTTTGCCTTTCTCAATAGAAAAGTATTGCAATTGCTCTGAAAACTGACTTTTTAACGGAGGCCCGGATGGCCGAGTGACATATATCATTCGATTCAGTTCGTCGAGTTCGGCAAATGTCTGTGCGTGTGTGTATGTGACCAAAAATGTCACTCATTTTTCTCAGAGATGGCTGAACCGATTTTGACAAACTTAGTCTTAAATGAAAGATGCAACGTTTTCATAGGCTGCTACTGAATTTTTAGTTGATCCGACTTCCGGTTCCGGAATTACAGGATGATGAGTACGAACACGCAGAAAATGTCGATTTTAATAAATTCTGCAATGAATGTATAAAGGTGAAAATTTTTCCAAAATATGACCACAACTACTTCGATTTGTAGTACTAGGTCACTAACATCCATTCAAAGTCTATTTGGCCACATTGGCCACCATCATCGGTTCTGGAAGCCCCGGCGGAAGTATCTAAATTCAGAATAACAGTCACATCGGTTTCTCGGTGATGGGTAGACCGATTCAACTAAACTTGGTCTCAAATGAAAGGTATTGCGTCCCCGTAAATGGCTATTCAATTTCATCCCGATCCGACTTCCGGTTCCGGAGTTACAGGTTGTTGCGTGCGATCACATAGCAAATTGTGATTCAAACCGATACTCCGATGAAAGCAAAAAAGGTAAATATTTCCCTAAAATGTCTCTCAAACAACTTAAATTTGCTGTTCTAGGTCACCGACGGCCAACCAAACTTTCGTTGACTACATTGATCACCATAGACGGTTCCGGAAGTGCCCGAACTCACATCAGTTTTCCGGAAATGGTTGGGCCGATTTTCACAAACTTAGTCCCAAATGATAGCTATAATATCCCCACAGATGTCTATAAAATTCGTACGTACGTATCGCTTATATGGGTCCGGAAATATAGACTAAATCGTCCGGTCACATATGAAATTCCCATATAAGCCGGAACTCAATTTTTTTTTCAAATGGGGGACCCCATGAAATTTTAGAAATCGAATTCGTATTTTTGATGCCAAACATCTTTAAAATGCATGAAACGTCGAGATTTTATGTTATCTCGAAAATTTTTTTTTATAAAGATCGACTTTTTGGGACTTTGCCGATTTCGCACCTTTTTTCAGTTCAATATTAACGTGGCTGTTTTTTTCTTTTTCAAAATTTTAGAACTCGAATAATGATTTATTTTCCTGTATATAGTTGTCATGTGATGTATAATAATAAAATGTAATATATGCATTTAAAAGTTTTTAATGAATATAAACAACGCACACATTCTCGTGATTCATGATTGAGAAAGACACAATTGCACCGCTAGGTGGATTAAAATAGGTTTTATATGGTTATCATAACTTCAGGTGTATCTTGTACCTGTCTAATCTATTACGCCTCTCATCTATTATCTTTTATTTCTTCTTTTCGAGTCCTATACTGCCATTCTACTCTCACCTTCAGCTGGGTCAGCAAAGATGGCGATAGTGAACTCACACATTCTTAAAGGCGGTCTCAAGCGGGAACCTACAAAAATGCTCTCGCGCACGCGATCACGAATCGGTCACGCCCGGAGGTCTATCCTTGATCCTGGAAGCCTAGGTCCATGCCTTCAGCTGGACAAATAAGGAAAATACACTCATACCTATTAGACAACACGTCTCATGGCGACATGACAGGGAACCCACTCTCTGCTAGAATCTGAACCGTACACCGAAAATTTAACATCAGACTCACGGTTCGCACGACCATTCAAGAACAAACGTAAATACACGTCAGAATACAAACGTTAGTGCCCCTCGCGAATATCCGCCCACGAATTCGCAAACATGATTACACCCCGGTGATAAGGTGAGCGTCTCAGCACTCATAAACTCATCTCAAGCGTCGTCCTATAAACTCTCGCGCTCGCGCGATCATGAATCGCGCACATCCGGAAGTCTCTATCCCCGGTACCGATAGTCTAGGTCCATGTTAATTAAAAAAAAAGAAACAAAAAAAAATACAATTGAAAAATTAAAAAAAAAACTCCCATATCCACTAGACAAAACGTTCCATGGCGACATGACCGGGAACTCTAACATACTAAAGAAAATAATGGTTCAAAGTCTATTGATATGAGCTAGAATTATACGTTTACTTAACTGCCCATCTACGCATGATTGTCCTATGTGTATAAGGAATCTCACAGCACATAGGGGGATATGCGTATAGCGGTAGTTAATTGAAGGACAAAATAGACCACTAGGCCATGTTGACTACTTTAGACGGTTCTGGACGACTTTGTAGTGAATTTAATGTACAATTAAACATTTTTCCATTACAATGAGTTCATATTTTCGGCATGTTTTATTGTGTGATTACATTTTTTAATCTTTTTCAATTGACGCTCTTCTTTTTCTCGTTTTATATCTTCTCTCTTTTGTTTACATTCCAAGTTATTTTTTTTTCATTTTCACGGTGAATTTTCAACTTTTTGCGTTGAGCTGCTCGCATTTTCTTTGCTTCTTCTGCTTTAATTTTTTTCTGCTTCTTTGAAGTGTATTTCATACAGTCGCTCCTTAGCTGTTAGGACGGGATGAAATTGTTTTTTTTGCAATTCCTGTGCTTTCCACTGCGGCGAAATGGTGGCAGCTTCAGAAAATCCGAAATACTCTTCTTTCGTTTCGCATGTTGTACTTCAGTTGTTTGTCGAAGGGCGTTAGACATATTGTTTTGCGCATCTTGTAGCGAGATTTTTCCAGTTTGTTCGACAGCGTTGTGCTTTTCAGCAACGGCACAAATATCAGACGATGTTGGTGGAGATGCGATTCTGGTATCGTTGAGGTGACTGACTTCTATGAAAATCGAGATCAATTAATATTATTCAAATTACAAAAGGGATTTGAAAAGATATTACCACTCGACAATACTTCCAACAGTTCATCTGATCTATCGCTCATACATTTTGAATTGATGCAACTCGATTCTGAGGACGAAATAAATAATTATTATTAAACATATTCATTTATCAACACGAATATATAACTATCTCCAAACCTGTATCTCCAAAACCTGAACACAATTCCGTACAAAATGTATGTATAACCTATGAAAATATGACAATTTGCATTTAACTTTAACCTTCCCTAGGTGTTAACTTTTTGTTACGAATAAGGTGTTAGCGGGTCATATTGACCCCGATTTCGAACTTAGTTTTAAGGCACATTTTCAGCCAAATCTACATGAACTTGTACCCAAATTGTTTGTTGAAGTTTCAATTTTCAATTTCTGGTGAATATAACTGTTTTTGACCAGGTTGGCCAGTGTGAATCGGTGCCGAATGGGGTCATATTTGGCATAAAAAGATGTATGCAGAACCGTCATCATAAATCACCGGTTTATTGACAGAATACTAATAATAAATGCAAACAAAACAAAAATGAGAATGTATATATTAAATTTGTACATGATACGACCGATCTGGGATGTTCCGGATTACAATTCCGATGCCGATTCCGGCAGTATAATAGTATTTCATATACTATTGAACAAGCGACAAAGTGATCAATCATTGAAACTGATCCCAAAGTTTTGTAATATTCTTGAAAACTTACATAAAATCCCATCTAAAATGATAGTGATACTCTGATTCAAATACTTACTCTGGATTATACGTGAAAATTATTCGGAAGATCCGGAACATCCGTAAAACTGGCTAATTCATAAATCTAGTCCTAGAACTCAAAAGTTTTTTTTTTCGAAAATATTGGCATCAATTCGTTGTTATTACTGGAAAATCGACCCTATTGGCCACATAATAACTCTCCGGAGATCTGTAACATCCGTGGAAATTTGCTCTAGAGATCTGAGATATTTTCGAAGACATATAAGGGTATAACATTGACATAAATTCGTTCTTGTGACTGCGACAGGAACCCTTTGATCCATCGGATGATCCGGCGTAGAATAGGCCAGTTCACAAATTTGGTTCCAGACATGGTAGCTTTCGCAAAGTACTTTTCAAGGTTTTGTGGAATTCATTCATTTTTGTGCTTGGGACATGAACTCGAATTGACTCGTCCTGCAATAACAGTTTGGGAGTATCAGTCTGGCAGCACAGGTCACGTTGCATCCGCGTGCAATCAAGAGTAAATTTTCGAAAGGTTCGTTCTATTATTGTAAACAAAGATTCAACTATCAATTCAAGGAAACTAATAACACTTCCAGGTAGACTAACACCACAATAATGAGGAGAAACGATTCGTCGTCAAGATGGTGATGTTGGTTTGCGCGGAAGTGGCATGTTTCGAAATGTTTACTTATTTTACAGTTCGTTTTTACGCGATGCCGTAAAAATGAAAAATTGCGTTCGAATTGTTGTTTGCGACAGAGGATTCGTGTTTTTGAAGAAAAATCCTAGCAATGTAAAACTAGGAAAGATGGATTCTGTGTTTACAGAAAGAGTCACGTACATAGTGATGGGGACCTTCAAGCGTACTGAGATGCCCTCTACAGAAAAAAAAAAATCAGAAATTGTAAACAAACCTCATTGTAGTTTGAGGAGTTACCTGATTTTTCTTTGACTGTCGAATGACACTTTATTTCCCCTATACGCACACTGTAAAATATAATGACTAGGGGAAAGAGGGTAACAGTGGAACTATGAAAACAATACGTTTTCATAGTTCCACTGTTACCCTCTTTCCCCTACTGTTCTTTCTTTTCGTAACCCGAATGTTTGTGTTGATTTTGAATGACTTCTACTAAGTTCCAAAATAAATTAATCCGGAGTGAAAATCAAACCACTCTTTCATTGCTCGCTGAATTTTATCGAAGGTTATATATTCTAATATACTGATGATTGTAACAAAGGTGAATATAATCATGTTTTTTGGCTGATTCAAATAATTTTATTTGTAATATTATTGATATCGACAGCAATACTTCACCTAAATGCTAGCTATACAAATACGATTTGAGGGAAAATATCGGAAGAAGCATTTATCTTTCGTTTGATGTTGGGTGATGTATAATGTATCTATCTCTATCTATAGCTCAAGAATATTGTGCCTTGCAGGATAATCGCACGATATGCGATTATATGAAAGCTCAATTGAGATAGGCGCGTGACAGCCGCCCATATAAATGTATAGGCAGCTTTTTCTTTGAAGCTTTCGAAAAGCATACAGCTGGCAGAAAAATAAAGCTCCACTGAAATCTGCTTGCGGAGCAACTGCGGCTATATTTGATGCGCCTTTCAGACGCCCGCAATGTGAGATTTTATTATAAGCGCGACAATATATAGATTTGATTTGTGCGTTTCACTGCAATACTATTGTACCTGATATGGATATAGATGGCATCATGCTAATATATAACACTCTCGTTCAGAACCACACACAGCCAGAGTTGCCAGTTGCCAGATTTGTTCATCTCATTGTCTAAAATGTTATGACTATTTTAGACAACGAGATGAACAAATATTCTTGTTAATCCTTACAATATGTTCCAAACATCATTTTTCATCATGTACTCGTCAACCCCGTTCCGAAAATACCCATATTGCTGATTCATCTATACCGGAAGCCGCCATCTTGGATTTCAAAATGACATACGACATCGATTTCCGTTATATACTCGTTAACCCCATTCCGAAAGTACCCAACTTTTATTAGTAATTGTTTATTTATTTATTTATTTATAAGAGTAAGTAAATGGAGGTTTCAGTGTATTCTTATATGTTTTCGAAAATACCTCAGAGCTCTAGGACAAGGTTCGTGAAGAACATGTGTAGCTCATAAATACGAACTCATTCTAATGAAAACAGAACACCTAAGACCTAAGGTCCAATTTTATGAATGGACCAGTTCAGCAAATGTTCCGGATCTTCTGGATGGTCACTATGTGAACAATAGTCAATTTTTCACATGGAACTACGAATTTATGCGTATGCAATGTGAACAAATGTTTTCGACAAAAACTTCAGAATTCTAGATTCATAAATTAGCCAGTTTAACGGTTGTTCCGGAACTTCCGAATAATTTTCACGTATAATCCAGAGTAAGTATTTGAATCAGAGTATCACTATCATTTTAAATGGGATTTTATATAAGTTTTCAAGAATATTACAAAACTTTGGGATCAGTTTCAATGATTGATCACTTTGTCGCTTGTTCAATAATATATGAAATACTATTATACTGCCGGAATCGGCATCGGAATTGTAATCCGGAACATCCTATATCGGTCGTATCATGTACAAATTTAATATATACATTCTCATTTTTGTTTTATTTGCATTTATTATTAGTATTCTGTCAATAAACCGGCGATTTACGATGATGGTTCTGCATACATCTTTTTATGCCAAACATGACCCCATTCGGCACCGATTCCCACTGGCCAACCTGGTCAAAAACATTTATATTCACCAGAAACTGAAAATTGAAACTTCAACAAACAATTTGGGTACAAGTTCATGTAGATTTGGCTGAAAATGTGCCTTAAAACTAAGTTCGAAATCGGGGTCAATATGACCCGCTAACACCTTATTCGTAACTTTTTTTGTACAGCCCTTCAGGAATGCCCGACAATTTTGAACTCAATTGAAAATCGTTGCGCTCCATGAAAGAGGAAAAGTCAAGAAATTCCAAACTGCTAAGTGCAAAACTAAAAAAGTTAGCGCATTTTGAAAGTTCATTTTGGGTCATATTGACCCCAATACCTAGGGAAGGTTAAGTATTGTAAACACTGGATAAGGCATCTCCGAAATAATAATAGTGTCAATAACTGGGGCACTACTAGGGCCAACTAAGGAACACTTGGTGCCATAACTGAAGCAAGACAAAAAATTTTGACTTCGCATTAACCCTTTCATGCCCAACTTGTTTCTAGTGCAGGTAGGGTTTCAAAACTATTTTTCCTTCAAAACGGTGGGGTCAAGAAACACGAAAAGCCTATTTTCATAAAGATAGGTGCTTCCATGGCAGTTCTTGGCAGGTCCCTGGCAGCACTGCTCCATCGGAATCCAATCAGACTAATTGCAATAACTTCAGTTCTAGAGCTGATCCTTGTAACTGTTAATACTCAAATTAATGGCAATAATCACATTAATGAGCCTTACTTGTTTTTGTGAGCAAATCTTGCCTCAATCAAAAGTTATAGCTGTTTAAAAACGTTGTCCACAAACAACATGGGCATGAATGGGTTAAAAACCTTTTTCAATGAAAAATAGGTTCAATTCAGCTTCTTGTTAAGAGCTCTCAGATCTTCTTAAGGTTTGACAGAGAATAGGCAAAAATCGAAAACGAAAAAAGCAGTTTTTTTTCCACACCGTGTGTTAGATCTTCATAAAAATCAATCAGCTTATGTAGAATATTGTTACAGTACTGCTGATTGATTTTTATGAGGATCTAACGGTTTGGAAAAAAACTACTATTTTCGTTTTCGATTTTTACGCTTTCTCTGTTCAACCTTAAGCACTCTCAGATCTTCCTAAAAAGATATAGATTGTAATTTAGTATGGCATATTGACAAAAATTAAGGACCAAATTCTTTCGTAATGCTTAACTAGTGCCATAACTGGTTCACTCACCCTACTCGGCAAAGATGTTAGCGGTCATCCATCCGCGTTTGATTTTTTGATCTATCTTCGTTATGTTGCAATATTATTGAAAACTGATAAAACTAATCAATTTAGACTGTCTTTGGCTTCATTTTCCACACGATTGGACTATTGTAAATATTCTAGCAGAATTGTATTGAGCATTGGAAGGTGAAAATTGAGCAGCTTGTAGCACTGCGAGGGAAGCACCTATCTTCATGAAAAAAGGTGTTTCTTGACCCTACCGTTTTCAAGGAAAAATAGTTTTAAAACCCTACATGCACTAGAAAAAAGTTGGGCATGAAAGGGTTAAATGCATGTCAATCGTCTATCTTGCATGTCAGTCAACCACCTTAATATTTTCCCCTCCTCCTCCTTCGTTAGCACAGATCTTGGCCCTGAAATCTTTTTATTCTGCCAGTGGCCACTGAGGCGGTACCGTACCGTAGAAACGGGAGTGCCGTATTTCTTGCATGCGGCATACCTCGTCATGCCATTGCGTATTCCATTTATGTACATTTGTACCGCATCTTCCAGGTACCGCGCAGCTTTTATCTTGGAGCACTTTCCCATTTTGCTGTAAAAGCAAAATAAGGATCCATCCATGGAATGATATATAGTGGACGCGACGGACGGAATTAGACGCTAAACAGTTTCCGCAACAAACAAATGTGTGAAAAGAACTTTACAACTTTGGCTCACAAGTAAATGTTTACCAGTTTGACATCGCAATATAGAGTAAAAATTTTAATGGTTGCTAGATCGAAAAATCAATTCACGCAAGCTAAGGCCAAATAAAGCACATACTAAATTGAAGCACCAGTTCTTCGCCCTATGAAAAACTACAGTTAAATATACAAAACAGATTATAAAAATAATATCATAGTAATATCTATGCAATATGCATTATATATACACTACATATACAGCACTACAAAGGAAATTAAAGGATTTCTGCGTTTCGAACGGAATCGAATGACACTTTATGTCACCTTGCATCCCTCACCGCAGTTGCATCTGGGAGGCTGGGGTAAAATTGACGAAATACCATTTAAATTTTCGAAGATAATGTTGACTTTTGTGAAAGCGCTGATTGGACGAAGGCTTGCATCACCTAGAATACCAGCCTAAATGACATAGAGGAGTTACGAAGATGGAGATCGGTATAAAGGTGGTACAGTAAGATTCCGTTTTTGGCACGTTCTTTTTTGGCATGCTCCATTTTTGGCAACAAAAAGTTCCGATTTTGGCAAAAAACGGGTTCCGTTTTTGGCAACATTGTTGTTCACGCAGAAAAATATTTTTTAATGTCAAATAATATGAGGGTTGAAATAATAAATTTACCAAGTTGTTCTGTGTTCAATAAAAAATACATGTTTATTTAAATAAAACAATTGTTGAAATAATTCTGAAGAATTTATTGGATCAAACATGGAAAATAGTTGGACCAACAAATTTTTTTATTGATTTTATCATAACAACAATCGAAACAACAAACAACTTTGTTGAACCAATGAGCTCATTTTGTTGAATAAAACTAATAAAATATTTGGATCAATGCATGTCAAATGTTCAATACAATTTTTTTTTTGTTAAATCAAATAATATCTTTTATTGTTTTAAACATAACAAATATTTGAATCAATGCATAGCAAATATTGAAGCAAAACCAATTTTATTGTATATAAAATATGCCTATTCTTTAATAGGAACCAAAGGCCAACTGTCATGGTGACAAATTTAGAACAAACCATTACTCGCTGACAACAGATAACATCAGTACAAATGAACCTCACAAAGTAAATACTTGCCATTGATTTATTGGCCTTTCTCTAAAAACAGGCTACAAACGCATTAATTTTACGCAGTCAAATCATTCTGGAACCGCTTCGAAATCCTGAATGGATGCAGTATGGCCCAGTCAAACCCATTCCGGGATCGGTTAAGAATTCTGAATGGATTCATTATGAGTTCCAGCTGAAAGGCAACAACCGATTCCGACTCAATCGTTTGTTGCATTTGAGCGAGAATCCATAAGGGATTCCAAACCTGTTCCGGAGTACGTTTGCTTGGAATGAAATGAAATTTTATTACATACAGCGCATACGATTCCAATCACCGTCCCTTTATGTAGTACCTTTGGCCGTGCGCGTGGTTTATTCCAGATATGCGCTATAATGTAGTGCTTCAGAGTCTCGGCTTTTCCAAAAAGATTGCAGAAGGCGCACGAATACGCTGTGTCTTCCTGTTGGACCAGAGATGGTGAAGTACAGGAAACTGCCCTCTCGAACAGGTATTATTTATCTCTGATGCGGTGACGTGTTTTCAGTTCTGCGATTGTCGTTTTTAAACCACAAAGGGTGTTTTGGTTGAGTCCTGGAATAGAGGAAGGCACCATAAAACGCACCGTGTGCATTCGACTTAATTTATTCACTAACCTTTGTGCGACATCATGATTATTTTCAAGCTGCACTTGCGCCCTTCGAGTCCGGAAAATCTGAGCACTATACGAATTCACCGAAATCTGAATTCCCTGATTTAAAAATAGCGAATTTCTCCAGCATTGACGCACGTGGAAAAAGTTTTCTTCTTCGTAGCAACTTTTATTTTTTATTTGTTTCAATTCAACAAGGACTGTTGATGTAATGCATTCAGTCCTTTTGAATCAATTAGCTGCATGCTTTTGTTAGAATCACAGATTTGTTTGGAACAAACAATAATTTTGTCGATCTTCGAAAAGCACAGATAACAAAACTGTAAGATTGATTCAAAATATATTTTGGTTGATCTAACCAAAAAAATAAATTTGGTTTAATAAATTTCTTGGTTCACAATAAAGAATTTTTATGGATTAAAAATGAAGAAATAATTTATAGAATCAAACATGCACAATTCTTTTGCGTGTTGTACATAGTAAATCTTTTAAAAAATGCTCATACACATTTCGTTGTAATAATTGATCACTTATGACTTTTTTTCCAAACATGGGAGTCATATTTACTATATTTTATGGGAGCGGGCATAACAAATAAAATTAAATTTGCTGATTTTCTTCTATCCTTTCATTCCATATCACACATTCTTATATAATTAATGTTGTTGTAACATTTATGATGTAACAAATTGAAGATAAAAGCTTTTAAAGTAAGGTTACATTTTTGGCACGGTTTTTGTTTTGGCAACTGAAAAAAAAATGTTGCCAAAAACGGAATCCTACTGTACTTAACCTTCCGGAAGTCGCGCTAGTGCACTGAGTGCACGCTGCTCTGAAAATCTAGCTAAATCGCCTTAGCGCACCAGCGGCTGCTCGTTCGGTCGGCCATTTGCGCGACTTCCGGGGGGGTTAAATATAACAATGCCCCGACGCACCACTGACATATAAGAATTTTAGGAGTCCATGGAATATGACACACCCATATTCCCGTTCGATCGATAACATAAATTATAATGTTCGGATACGTTTCATCAACAAAAACCAACATCATTTGCTTTATCTAATACCGTGTATATATTCATAATATGTATAATATTGTATTACTTAGAACTAAAAAAACTATGTCCTCAAGTCGAACATAATCATCATTCAAGTGTTCACCACATCATCGATCATCTCTATGTGTAATGTCTAAATCTTTTACTCATCTCGTTACAATTACATCCGGTTGAATATTTGTTTCCATTTCCGGTCCATCTTCTCATCGCTTCCAATAGATTTTTTTTATTAACTCTCTTTCTCTTGCTTTCTCTCCGTGTTTTTATATGTGTGGATTTGAAGGATATATCATCATCATCATCTGTATGTTTTTGTTTGCCTATTTTGTCCTACTACACATGATTTTTGAGTGGTATTTAGCGTTTCTTTTTCATTTTAATTTATTTTAGTAAAATTTTAGTCAAGCTTAAAAAAAACAAATTACGATCAGAACGAAACAATTTAACCGAAAAAAAAATTAAATGTATGTAGTAAAGCCCATAGATATGTACATCCAACCCAAAAACGAACAAACGAACCAATCAATGCGTTGGGAGTTAAAAGGGACAACTAAACGCTACGGTCTAACTAAGAGCTATATAAGAGAAACTTTTTTGCTTTTGTTTATATTTTTCTTCTGCATCGATTGAACCCTTGAAGTTTGCCTGTTTGCTTCTATTTGACTGTCAGATTCTTTTTATTTATTTTGATTACAATCTGCGCTGTTTAGATTTAACACCTTTCCGAATTCCGGCCTACTTTTCTGACGTGGGGATGTTTTTTTTTTCTCTGTCGAGCGAATTTCATAGTAATAGCGTATAGCGAGAGAGAGTCTCGACGAGACGGAGAACGATGTTAAATGATTCGACGACCGAATAGGGTTAATTGTTCTAAATTTTGACGCCTCCGCTTGTCGTCGTCGTTGTTGACCTTCTCTCTCTCGCGCGTTATTATTCTGGATTCGCTCGGCTGTTGTCAAAGGTGAAATCTTAAGGGTTATTTCGGCCGGCTCACTTTGGTCGGCTTCACCCTCATTCCTCTACCAGCAGTAGGCGGGGACCTGCCCCTGCCTCTATGGAGAGGGGGTTGAGGATGGGGGAAAGAGTTGGGGAAGGGGTAGGTGGGTCGGTGGTAGCAAAGAACAAAGAATACAAAATCTCTTGTTGCTAGGTTTGTTTTTCTTTGTTTGTAGTTTTTTTTTACATATTTCCATTAGCTTCGCGGTTTGTTTGTTTGTTTGCCTTTATGTACAACTGTCTTCGGAGTGATGTGTTTATCTTTTGTTTACAGGTGTGTATACGTGTGAAAGTGTGTTTGTGTGTACTTTTGTTTCATTTATCATTGTGAGGGGGGTGTAAAATTATGCTAGATCTCTTTTTTATAGTTAAGCTTTCTGATGCTCTAAAAATAAATAAATAAAAATAATGTTAACAAAACAGAAATAAATGTATATGAATATATATATGTATATAATCTAAGATTGTGTGTCTATGTGTATAAAATAATTATTTTCTAGGGACAAATAGTATATGAATGGTACACCTTATCTTGCCTCCCTAACTCGATATCGATCTCTTTTATTTAGTTCTTAGCATATTGGTTTGATTTGCTTACTTACAAGATTAGAAACGGATAAAAATCGGCTGAAATTAACTCTGCATTTCTCGGTGCCGAACTGACCGAGGAAAAAAAAACCGAAAGCGAATCGCTCCGCACGCTCAAAATAATGATAATAATGTATAATCTTAGGTATAAATGGCCCATAAATAAGGTTTTTTAAAAATAGTACAAGATCTTCCATTTGATAGCTCACGACAACGAAACCTAACCCTAAAAAAATGGTACTTTCAGCACGTGTTTTGCCGGTTGCTTCTTTGCTTTGTTTTTTTTTCTGTTTTTTTTGCATGCTTGTTTCTGCTTGTTAACTTATCATAATGAGAAAGACGCTGTAGTGACTTCATAACGATAGTATTAATAAGAAATGTTTCGTGAATCAAATTCTCTTACCTAAAGTTAGCATTATTTGATTAAATTTGCTTTAGTTTGATGAACAAACGAAAATAAGTTGAGGAAAAAAAGCATCGTTTCTTGTTTGTGTGTCTGTATGTGTTTAAGGGTGCCTGATAGCCCTCGATCGGTAACCAAAAATACTGAAATTACTCCGCATCTCTTGTGTTTGTTATTTTCTTTTCTTATTTTCGTTAGGTTATTATATCCTCTTTGTGTACGATTTTGTTGTCTCTTTGTTCTTACGCTTTCACTCTGGTTTCTGCTTTCTCGTCTTCTCCTTACAATATTCTTAGATTGATCGGTTTCTTTCTCAAACATTTATCTCACATCCAGTCTCGGTTTTACCTTTTATTTTAAAGAGATACTGTAATAATAGTCAATAGGCGTTGGGTAATGGGAGGAGGAGGGGGAGGAAACCTAGTCACAATCTCACCATTCTCAGAACAAAACATTTTAATTCTATAGCTTATGATTTTTAACCTCCGCATAGCTCTGGGTCACGCATTACTTAGCAATGGAGAGTGGTTTCTAAAAACGACGATTTAGTTGAACCCGGACGATGATTGAGGGAAGGTAAGGACAATCCCTTGTTTTTATACAGGTTATTATTTTTTTTGTTTCTATAGTTTTCTACCACAACGAATATGGGCGGGGGTTGGGGTTGGAAAAGTACATCGTACATAGTTGCACACACACAGAGAGGAACTGGGCTAGCGTTTCGGACTAATAACTGTCGCTTTTTGGTTACCAATGAAAACAAACTGTCAAATTCTGGTAAGCATGTGGTCGTGTTGCACGATTCATCAGTGTCGTAGTTGGCTGCGCAAGCGCTTTGCTCTAACATCGAGTGTTTTGTTTTGTCATGATATAGCTAAAGAGACTATAATAACTAGAGGTGTGCGCCGATGCATTTTTAATCGGCGGCGGCGTAAGCGACATATTTGGCCGGCGGCGGCGGCGTTGGCGGCGTCACGCCGTTGGACCCTATCGGCGGCGGCGCGCCGGCGTGTGTCGGCGTGACGAATATTGACGCCTATGTAACTAAAAACAATTCTTGGCAGTAAAATTCCTTTCCCAAATTGGTAACAGACTTCGCAGCACATACAAACAGACGTTACCAGCTTGAAGAAAATTCTAAAAAAAAATCATCGCTCACGATGTACTAGCGACATCTGTTGAACACATTGCACAAAATGGAATTCTCGCAATCATATCAAGTTTTTTTTTTTTCAACTGAAGCTCCAATAGTGCCCACCTAGGGGCAGAATGTATTACAAATTTGCTTCAAATTAGAAAAAATGCATTTAATTTCCATTTTTGCAAAAACTTTGCACTCCTTCGCAGAAAAGATTGTTTAACAATCGTCCTACGCTGATCCACTTTGTTAGATGTTTTGTTGAATGTAGGGCTAGTTTTTTGTAGGGTTTTGACGTCTTACTTGCAACGCAAAATGCATTATGAATTTATATTTTGATGGAAAGAAATGCATTTAATTTCGCTGATGCATCACAAGTGCCCACCCTGCTTGCCAAATGCAAGATAATAAATGAATGGCGGGACTATTTTACAGTTGCAAAATTTAAAGAACGAAATAGAAAAATTGTCGATGTCGCATACTACGACTTCGCATGAAATAATGATTGCAATGGACTTTTTAAAGAATGCAGAGTAACGACTGTATTTCAATAACCCATAATAATTATTTATAGTTCTATGTTTGGGAAATTAAAACGGTAAAATAATTTTTGTTTTGTTTGAGGAAATTAATTCTTGTTGTCGTTTCATTGTTTTTTGTTTCATTTTAGTCTTCTTTACCGTCGCTCTTTAAGAATCCCACAGATATCGGGTACCCTAACACGAGGCGTTACTAATGGCATTAATGGCATTACTGCGCAGAAATGTCACTTTTAATGGTCATGTAAGGACCTTTTACTTCATTTTCCTGGTTGGCATTTACTTTTACTTCTTGTAAGTACAAAATAACGCATACGATTCCGTGACACCACATTTTCTTTCAACTTAAGATTTGCTTCTATCTAGAGTGCAAAGTATGCTCGATGTGCTGGAGTCATACAGATCTACACCATAACGAAACCTAAATATACAGTTACTATCATTCATAATAATTCCACGACTTGATGTTGGGTTGAAACTGATTACTAAACAAGTCTGATTGAAAATGGTCTGAGCGTATCTCTAGTTTTCGTAGCACCTGCACTCCGCCAATTGCCCTAGCAGATCCGGGGACCAACAAATTCGAATCCATTGCATACATCTAGTCAGATTCGATACACCGAATCAATTAAATTACTAACATCCTATTAAGTGCTTACTCGGCGATCGGCATCGTGTTGTAACTTAAGAAATAATTGTGAAAAACTCCAGCCTTGGGCACTTCGACAAGAATGAATTTCACATTTCCGGCCCATTTTGTTTGTTTTGGTTTGCCTGAGATTAAAAAGACGGTAACGTTTTTGGGTGGGTGCGGAAACTAAGTAACGCATTTAGCTCTGTGTCAAAATCTCTTCACTAACACCACGCTCGCTGATATGGCGCATTTTTTGTAATTTAAAACGACCGTTTTTTCTACGAGTGATGAAAATTCATCTCGTGTTACGTCTTTTTTGGTCTGTGATACCGGGTTGATGCAACTGAGACTGAAAATCTTTCTTGAGTGGGGCTAGATCACACGATGAATAATTTTTGAGACCAGAAATCTTACCCTCTGCATCGCCACATCAGTGCACCAGCGTCGCGAAAAGTCAAGATCATTCTGTCCAACTATTCTTCGAGAATTTTTTTTTAAAATAGGTCACGATTCAATCAATGATAAGTAAACCTCGCATTGAAAATAATTTTTGTGTTTTCAAAAAACTAGTTCACGCAAAAAAGATGGCATTATACTCAAATGTTTAGTAGGTGGTTGTGTCTGAATATGCTTACTATTTTTATGATTCTAGTTCATAACTTGATGATACATTGATTTGTATTAACTTTATTGACTAAAAAAGTCAAGAATTGAATGATGTGCAACGATTTTCGTAAATTCTCTTTGTGTCAACGTGATATTTTAGTCTTGAGTTTATCGTCGGATTTTTTACACAGAGTCACGTGTCTTATAGTTTTCTTAATTATTTCACGGACTTGAATTGTGGCTATGTAATGTATTTTTGATGCTTAGCGCAGCGCAAAAGAATAACAGGGTTACAGGTCCTGGTAGTTTCCTTGTATCTAATGCTCGCGCCTATGAGACTGGTTGCTAGCATTTATACACAATATCTCACATAGAAATTTCAAAACCAAAGAGCATAGCGAATAATCCATGAATAATAGTCTGAGTTTCTTGAAATTGTTTTCGTAAGTATATTAAGATTATGTGGAAAATTAATTACTTCATGAACTATATCATGAACAGTTTCACGAGCTCGACGGGTAATCGTGTCTAGCATACTAGGAATCATGAATCGGTTAAAAAATCGATGAATAATACACTGTATTCCAGTGAAATTGATTACGTGCAAAGATTAAGATCAGGCAAATTATCGTAAATTTCATTACTTATATCTTGAAAGTGGAAGTTTTTTTTTAATTTGTGGACATTTCCACGCGCACGAATGGTGAATTGTAACTTATATGCTCGCAATCATAACCAGTTGACGAAGCAAGAATGGATCCATGAATTGTATTCCGAGTGTCGTGTAATGATTTGCGAGAAAATATCAAGACTTTGTTAATTTTGTGATCTAATTCACAACCACTAATACCAAATAAACATCAATATGTGATTAATCATGAATCAGTTAACGTCGTATATTCGGACCATAGACAATGTTTCTAGATTTGTGGTTAAAATTATGAGCCAACGATTGTCGAGTTCGCGAATTGTCGGCGTGGGTAAAAAGCATAGGCGGCGCGCCGCCGGTCTACCTTTCGGCGTCGGCGTTTGTTAAAATTTACCGGCGGCGTGGCGTGGCGGCGCACAGGTCTAATAATAACAAAGAGGCGTCATGTTCCGTTAGGAATTCCAATTCAGCTGTAGAAACTTACAGCTGAATTCGAATTCTAAACGGAACATGTCGTGTCTTTTATATTCTAGTCTTTTTAGGTATAGCCATTTATGATTTTTCTCGCTTTCGACATTGTTTGTGCAAAAGTTAGGGAACATTAAAATTCTTCCAAAATGCTATTAGGGTTATAAGTAAATGTTCGATATCCCTCGAAACCTTGCCTGAGCAGTAGTAAGTAGCTGCTTCAGGAGAATTGAACGCTGTCAAACTTATGTCGTTTTGAAAGGCCACCAGCAAGTAGCAATTTGCTACCAGCCGGCGCTACGGTTGGCCACCAAACGATATACGGGCGTTGCGTGCAAACTTGGATACAATGGTGATTAATGAATGCAAACCTGTATGCGATGGTGATTTTCAACGTATTTTCATTTGAATGCTTACAAAGGTTTTTCGAATAAGCTTGTCCTAGCCTATATATCTGTTCTCTGTGGTTTAGATTTTCCCTTTGTTCGAATTAGTAGCTAAAAACAGCCACATCGACCAGGTGAATCACAGCTCAAACTTTCCCGGCGATAGACATTTAACCATTGTGCACAGCTGTCTAAATATGGCCTCACCAACGTTTTAGTTTCATGGTTTTATCAAAAAAGGTAATAATCGACACTCCAATTTCACCGTTTATGGAACCTGCTGTTAAGAATGTCTTTAACCCACAAGAACATATAGCTTGCCATACAAGATACTTTTCAGGAAATTTTGTTTTGAGTTTGCGTCTAAGTTGTTAAGGACCATCTTTTCGACCAGTTGCAGTGTTAGATTTAGGCTCACAAGGGTACTTAAATTTGTCGCAAAATTGCGATTTTTTCATATTTTTGCGTGCTGACTAGAGCGACGCTATCTTGAAAACTAAATGTTTTTGTCAAAGCAATGTTTACCAATTACGTTTTTGTATGTACTTGTATTGGCCAAGAACAAAAAATAATCGTATTCAGCACTAGTTTGGCTGAGTAACTCAGTGTACACGGATTCCGGTGCGAATCATCCGATTGATCTGTTTCGAAACTATTGTCGATCTAAACTTGAGTATGAACGATTCGGAAGCTAACTAACTAAAATAACTAACTGGGATACTCTGACGAGATATAATCGGGTTCCAGCTACACCTCAGCAGATGGAGCTAGTGTAGTGTCAGCCGAAATTTTCGCTTGGCTTTAGCTTCGAAATATTTCAATCCTTTATGGCGATTTCGCTTGAATCTGAAACTGAGTCAGTTCCTAACCCCAACCACTGTCAGTTCATACATTTTGACAGCAGTTGGGGTTAGGAACTGACTCAGTTTCGCCTCAAACAAAAACCACATTAGTGAAAGCGGAAACTGTTACAACTATCCGCTAAGTTCAAACCAATCGTGCTGGGAGTAGAACCGGTATTGTGAACTGTGGTAGAAGGTCACACGGAGAATCAAAGCTAAACATCTTGGATTATATGATTTAGAGGAAAAAATTTACTGGTAACCGCTGTACCATACTAAATGTTACCGAGTGAGTAAACATATCAACCGAAGCCAAACAAACGATGGCTAGAACCAGGACCCAAGGGGCTTGCTGAATGTGTCTTGATCGTAGATGAATACAATTAGAAATCCGATTTCAAACAGGCTCAAACTCTACAAGGCTCTTGCTCGTGTAAGCTTCATCATTAGATTCAAGTTTGTTTTTGCTGATAATTGGCGAAAAAGATTGTGATTAGGCAAAACTTTTGTGGCGAAATAAACCAAGAATTCAGAACGAATGTCTTGTATTTTTCCCTTCAAAGAGATCGTGGTCCAGCTCAGTTTCATTTTGACTAGATCTAGCCAGCTGTCATTGCAACCAGAACGTGCTACAATGGTACAACGACAATAGAGTCCAGTTCCTCGTATTGAGTTTTTGGTATACCGCGAGAAGGAGCCCTCTCATCTCTCCGACTAAAGTAAAATCAGCCGAAACACCGACCATTCTTGCTGTGGAATATTAGTTGAACTGATCCGATGGTCGCCACAACCAGGGTTGCCACTATTTTTCAAAGAAAATCTTGCAGTTCAAATAAAAATGTCTGGCAAAATCTGTCACTTGGCCTCAAAGTCATCGTAATTTTGCATTGCAACAATGCAACAATAATCGATTTTTGTTTGGGAAAATATGATCCAGATTTCCAAAATTTGTGTGTAACAATCTCTATAATTTTAATAAATCTGGTAGAATGAGAGGTTTGTCTTTCTGGCTGTGCCAGATAAATCTGACATAATGGCTACATTCCCTCTGGGGTGTAACCTAGAATTCAGAATATTTGGAAAAATCTGGCAAAGCTTAAAAAATCTGGCTAGAAAAAATGTCTGATCAGTTGGGAAAAATCTAGAGGATTCCAGATAAATCTAGAACATTGGCTACGCTGGCCACAACAACAAATCACCGAGTAGAACGAAGCAGGCTTGACATGTGTTCCCAGTAAAACTCATCTCGGTAACATCCGGGATCGTTTGGTGCGAGTAAACAATATAGTGGTATTTCGCCAACAACTAGGGAGCATTGCCCACCTCTTAAGCTAAAAGCCATAGACTAGCTATCAATAAACCACATATATCAGTAGAATTCAGTAGTGGGAAACAGCATCCTCACTAAATCATCAGCACAAGACAGCCAGCATTTATATGTCTGTTGGGTACGGAAGCTCCAAATTTTTTGAAGACGCATTTGGCCGCCCTGTAAAAAAAAGTCACTCGGCAACTTGCAAATTGGGCTTTCGAACATTTTTTAGTTTTGAAACATTCTATATATACAAATCTCTTTCTGCCAATGGTTGCCAATTCTCCTGATCGTTCAAACTTTTAATAGAACATCATCGGAAGCGTACTTCGCTGGTTGGACCAGGGCCGGCGTTACACTTTTAGCACGAGTGGGTAGTAAGCATAGGGTGAGGGTAATAGAATAGGGATTTGTCTCATTTTCGCAATACACACGCTTGCATTACATTTACAGTAAATCACTTGCAGTGTGTTTGTGTAAATGAAGTTGTTGTGCATCGACATTTTCAAATGTGTGCCCGAGATACATACGTGGCAGATTTCAAATTTATGAAAATGTCAAAATTTCGAGTGGGTAATTACCCACTCGGTTATTTTCGAGTAGGTAGTACTACCCATACTACCCACCCTATCCGCCGGCCCTGGGTTGGACATTTTCTACCTAGACAGCTTTTTAGTTTGACCTAGACACAATTGGAAACGATGCTGGTTGAACCATTGTCCAAATAAAAAGCTATATGCCAAAATCACTTCGACAATCATACCGATCAGACTGACAACCGTTAGAGATGTAAACAGATGAATTTACCCTAAACTAACATTTGCTTTGACCAGTTTTTGACATCTGCACATCCTATACTGACATACTGCAATATCCTATCAGCGAACACTTCCGACGGCAATCAAGTGAAAACCTCTAGAGGGTGAAAGAGTCAGTTACCACAGGACCTGAGATTGCGGCCCCTTCTCCATAATCATGGAGTTTACTATTCCAGTTAATTTTCCAGTTGGACTTACTGGGTATCGGGATAAAATTTATTGCTGTACGTAACGATACGAAACTTTTACCACTTTACTTTAACAAACCGCTGTCAAAACATTCCATCTTCAATCACCAGGAATAAAATAAATAAAGCGACAGATTTCATACGAAGCAATAAAATCATGAATGTGTAGTTTTTGTACATTTTCGGTTCTTTGTTTCAGGGCCGAGCCTGTGCTGGTCTAGCTACTGTTGTCAAATGAGATTTGCGCAATCCCGTTCGCTTGGTAGATACTGCACACAAGCGAAGTTCTTCGCAATTGTATGTGGCATACAATCGGTACTTTGGCATTTCCGGTGAAAGATTTTTTGTTTATTCGGATGGTAGAAAATTTCATGCAAACCTCAAATCGAGAAATTCTGCATTTAAAATTCTGTTTGTGTCCACCTGGAAGAAAATCTGGTAGCCGGCAGATATCCGTCAAAGTTTTGGCAGCTGTCAAAATTTTCAAAATTTCTCTGTCAGAATTCCATGTTTCTCTTTGTTTGACTTCAATGTCAAATTTAATTCTTTTCGGCATTTTGGCGACTCCGCTTCTTCGCATCTTTCAAGCAATTTCAGACTGTGTCATTTTTCCATCTTGCTGGAAATTCGCGAACATATTTACAGTCCATGAAAAGGGTAATACAATCCTTACAAAATTAATAGGGAGATATCAATAACTATCGATGAATAGCTTTACTTATCGCTGTCTCGAGTTTGTGATTATGGAAACACACCATAAAACATTGCATGAAAATGTATAACCTCACTTTTCTGACAATTGACCTAGAAAATCTTCATTTCTACCCAGTACAAGAAACTTGGTTCGAATTGCCTTTTAATTCTAACAGCACGCAAACGAGCTCGTTGAGCTGTCATTTTTTCGAGCATTTTTGCTCAGATGTCAGTTTGTAATGTTCCATATCAATAAGACTGACATCTTTTCCTTCCCCCATTCAAAAGAGACGCGACAGAAGTTACAGCGCCTCCACTGTATGAGGGTAGGAAACTCCACTTAAATATAAGTATGTGTGCAACACTATGAAAAGTACTACCTTTACTCGGAAGAGATGTCGCCGTCGCTCTCTCCAGCTGTTAGTCAGAGTTGCCAGTCGTTTTGATAAGTAGTTTTTCCCAGCATACTAAATAATAGGGAATATATGACGTCGCACTCAAACAAATTCTATTTATACTGACCTCTCTGCCTCATGTTGAACCTCGATATAACAGGCGCAAACATGGAGCGATTTGAAATAGTTTTTTTTTAAATGATTCGAAATCACAGATCGAGGAACAACGATTCTCGAAGGATATTGCCAGGCATCCAGATTTACTTCTACGCCAGGAATAGCTCATGGCAGCTACTTGAGACCGTTTATGTTTCTGCTTTACTTCAATGAGCTGTATTTAGTTCTGAAAACGCCTCGCTGGTTCTGCGCAGACGATTTCAAAATATTTTGTGTCTTTCGCTCAATTCAGGAATACAGATATCTAACATCAGCTTGAAACCATCGCTGATTGCGGTGTAGCAAGAATTGCGAGTGTTTAAATCCGAAGAATTGTTCGGTAATTGAATGACATTCTGGCTTCCTCCAAAATGGAAACGGCTCAACCCTAGCGCAGCTGGATAAACCTATTTTGTTACATTTCTGACAGCAGGTTTTCCTCACCGGGTCTCTTTTATTTCGTTTATAAACCGTCGATGAATCCCACCCAGTAAAGCCAACCGGAATACCGGCTCCAATGACAACCGACGCGAACTCGCAATCGGTTGTGTTATTTGGGTCAGAATTTCGGCGAAAATCAGCCAGAATTCCAAACCGCGGATGATTTTAACAGGGAAAACCCTGACACGGAGGCAGTGTGTTTACTCTTTCTTGATCAATATTAACCGGAGTTTGATTTGAAATTCCGACTGGATTGCAAGTCGGAAGAACTTGTTTGTTTTTGAACCGAAAATCTTGTGGAAACCATACCAAACTCCGAATCCGGCTGGAATGACTGGAACCATGCTGACTCTCCATTCAGAAGGAATTCGCCTGCACGTGAAGTGACTAATGACTAATCTAAATCGCGGGATAAATCGCGATTTTAGCGATATTCCAGAGGTCTCAATTGTACTTGGATCGCTTTGCGGTTGGACCTCTGCCACTTGGACCCAAGCTGGAGAGAATCCGTCTTGACTTGGACCATTGTTCAACTATAAAGAATCTGAATGCCAGTTTCAATATGCAGGAAAAAGCTTAAGCTCATTTTTACAGTTCAAAGAAATTGAATTTTTTTGATTCCACCACAGCACAAAAATCTGGTCGATTTTAAATTCTATGACTTTGAAAACAAATTCGCTGGATTGTTATTATTTGCTTTGATGGCGTCATCAAATACAAATTTGTATTTGGCGTCATCATGCAATGTTCTATACAACTGGTATTCCCTATCACTTTTTTGCAAGATCGTAGTAACCACAGGCGTTGCGAAGCGTGAAATAAAAAAGTGATGGCTAGAAAAGTGTCTTGAAAGGTCTTGATCGGAAGTAAAATCTGAACGAAGAAAAGTTCTTAGTAAATTTTTCAAAGAAATAACCCCGACCATACATTAGATTATTGGTGACCATTGGGGACGAACCATGTGGAAAAGTTCAATGTTAAGGAAAACAGTGTTTAGGTGTGGAGAAAAACGGATGCGTGACGAACAGCTAACCGTTTTCTACCGGGGGATATCACGCTGTGATTACGTAACGTAGTGTTGGCCACAAAGCTTCCAGCAAACGATTTCCGTAATTGAATAAAGTTTTAAAATTGTGGTGTTTTCTGTTATCAAGGCTGGATAGTTGATTGTGCTGTTATCGGAGAAATTCTGTATTTGGAACCGGCAAGCAGGTAGGTCTTGTACGGTTAGCAATTTAGTGACAAAATCACTAATCGAGTCCGGCAAAGTTCAAAATAGTGGAAACCCTTCACGGCACTCGGTAGTGATTCACTCACATAAGTTTTCTAGTTCAAAATGTCTATTGGCGATAAAAAAGTGGCCGCGAACTTTGGTAAAATGGAGATCTCACGCCTCTCATTGCGTATCGTAAGCGTGTTGCGCGAGTGAAAAAAATGGTCGCCATGACAGTTGTTTGGCTATGAACCTTTAATTCATAGAATTTTCCTATCCATCCAGGTTTAATTCCATCTATATTTTGTGGGACCTGGAGTCCGAGTAGCATACGACATACGTACGCGTTTAATATTGACATATATTTCAGATAATTGCAATTACCTCGAATCTGTTCAAACAACGCTTGTTTTCTGTTCATGCTCATTTTTCACAGTTCAAGGAATTGGAATTTTTTTGATTCCATCGCAGTACAAAACACTGGGTTCAAATCGCTTTTAAATTATTTTCAACACCTTGAAAACTAGCTTGAAGTACTGTCATTATTTTTCTTCATGGTGTCATTATTCAATGCTCAATATCTGGTGTCCGCTATAACTTCAAGGAGAGATCGTAGTAACCGTGTGCGTCGCGAAAATATGCGAAAAAATGTGACAACTAGAAAAGTCTATCGGAAAGAGCATCTGCACGAAATGAAGTGCTTAGTGTTTTTTTTTCAAATCGACATTAGATTGCCCGTAAGTAATAGTGACAAAATAAACTAGGGATCCGCAACGTATTCGTCGTTCTCAACATCTAACACAGCTTTCCTTAAACATGGGATTTTTTTTTTTGGAAAGCTGTGTTAGATTTTGAGAACGACGAATACGTTACGGATCTCTAGTCGTTTTCTGCCAGGGGGTGCCGGGCATTATTTCGATCCTGCAAAGTCCCAACAATACATTCACATCTTTTTTCTTGTTCCATAGGTATTACGATTGACAATAAATGGTCGTGAAGATTGGTAAAATCGGTATCCCCAGCCTCATAGAGGTTAGGACCACCACGTACCGTAAGCGTGTTTCGTGAGGGAGGCGAAAGAAAAAATGGTTGCCATGACAGTTGTTTGGTGGACTAAAAATTGTTTCAGCGCTTGGATGCCTCTGGTAAGAGTTGCAGGCAAAAACCGGGATCCCACTTACCTATTTTTTCGTTTATTTCAGAGTTTGAAGACGAATAGGACTTCCAATTAGTTGTCTTTCGCCGAAGCACGGTACAAACAAAAGCGCTCAAGCCTAGACCGATCAGTCCGGATATAAGCCACCTGTACCACCTACTAAAAAGGTAAGTGAAAATGAATGGCATAAGTCCTTTTTAGCCACGAAACTCTCTATAATTTTTATCAACTCCCTTCGAACTGAAACAGCCAGCTTGTACTTAACCGCAACCATAGACAAACAGACATTATACTATGGGAAAATTCCTCCAAAAATATCGCTCCGTAAAATTTGCCAGCACACTAACGTAACCTTTTTTGCACGGTCCTAAACTCTCATCTGCAAGGGAGTTACTGTTCAAGGTCGGCAATTTTCACTAGTGCTCTATCCCCTCATTTATGGACCTTGTATGCAAACTTGAGTACAATAGTATTTCACGCATGCGAATTTTCGTGTGATTGTGGTTTGTAATTTATTGCACAGTTCACACCGAATCGAACTGCACAGCATGAAAGTGTGATTAAGCAAAAGTGTGATCAAAAGTGCAACTCATTTGATCGGACAGATTTTTGACACTGAAAGGTGCCAAAAACAGATTTCTTCTTACTTTTACTATCTGGTAGGTTAGCATGGTTGCCAATCTCGCGGTTTTTATAACATATTTGATTGAAAAAGTTAATTTTTATGTCGATTTTATATCATTTCCTTTGGCAAACGTGCATCAAAAATCCAAATTCAAGCAAAATACAATATTTTTAATTGAATATTTGCCTATACAGAATATATACGCGAACGGAGGACTTAGTGGAATGTACGTAATATTTCAAAGGTTTAAACATAGTGGAATTGAATGGAAGAAAACCTTTGAAATATTACCTACACAGATTTGTTGAAAAAAAAAGCTTGAAATCTGTTTTCTGTGCCATTAACGAAATTGTTTTCGTTAATTCTCTTAGTTTATCGACGTTACTAATGTGACAGCTTGTTAGTTAAACTGTTTGCCAATAAATTTGGGAGCAGTTTATGCACTGACTTGAGGTCGTCAATAGTTTACAATGGAGAATGAAGTGAGACAGATTAAATCGAAAACATTTTGTGTCAAGATTTGTTTGGGTTATTTCATGATGTTGACGTTTTTGCTTCGAAACTGCGATTGTCATACTTTATGTAGTAGCGAAAAAAACAAATATTAAAATATCGATAAATGTTCACACCTTTAACAACTTATGGTTTTCGTAGCTGTCAATTCTAAACAACTACCCAAATGTCAACACTTGAAATGGGCCTCTCGGTTAAATTTTACCATTCGAAAGAAAATAACTTTCGAACTGTCAAATTATAACTGAAAGTTAAAAATATCGCCAAATGATTTACGGCATAAATATTGGCATGTGCAGTTAAAAAGGTGCCCATCAAACCCAGAAAAAAACGGTCACCGTGGTAAAGTTCCCTTTCGCATAACAATCGAGTTTGTGTGCGTATTCCGAACAAACAGTTAAATAACAACTCAGCCCTGTTCAACAGACACGTGTGTGCACGCGCATACGTATACCCTTTCATCCGTAACCAACCGCCGCCACAATGAATGTCAAATGTTTTTTTTTCTTTCATTTATACACTATTTTATGTAGATTGGAGTGTGTGGTAGTGTAGGTATCGTAACAGTATAGCAGAGCGAGGATTGGATATTTCTAACACTTCTTCTGACTGACTGACTGACTGGAGTGGAGGGATATATCGATCGTATCGAATAGTTTAGCAGCAGTATCTGCCGTAAGAGTGTGGCTGTGTGTGTGTTTGTTTCTTTTTCGCGATCTGTTACCTTACGATTTTTGTTGTTGTTGTTGTTGTCGTTTCATCCAACACACTAGCACTCACTTACAACTATCGCATTGGTGTTGCGCACAATGGTTTTTTTTCGTTTCCTGTCTCTGCATATAAGCATGTTTGTTAGTTTTTGTTTTATTTTCTTCGAAAGCGTAACAAGAAGAAGAAGAGCATATTTGTTTTGTTTTTGCTTGCTGGTTGTCCAACTTTTTGTTTATATTATTAAAAAGTGAAACGAAAAAACAAACACTTACAGCTTAATTACACGATCCGCGTTTTTGCTTCTTTAGATTTTCATCGTTTAGTCGTTAAGGATGGGGGGGGAGTTTGCTCGCGCCACTGTTCGCGATACTGCCTAAGGATGCAAAAAACTTGCAAAAGTTTTACGATACGTAAAGTTGATTTCTACCCACAAAGTTCACCCAAATACAAGTTTTAATTACGTTTGTACATATAAAGAGGCAAAAAATTTAGTCTTTTATTTTGTAGTATTTTTCTTTTCGTGTTAATTTTGTTGCTCGTTTCGCGCGGAGTTTTTCTTCTTCTTTTTTGCGCTCGTATCCGCATATGTGTCTTGTGTGTGTATGTGTGAAGTTTTTGTTTCTTCCAATTACGTTGGCGAGATCGAACTAACCTTAAAATGATTTTTTCTTGTTTTCAATTGTATTTTAATTTGCCCGAAACTATACGTCAAGAAAAACAAAAAAAACAAGACCGATCGATTTTATTTTATTGTTTTGTTTTTGGTTTTCGCACAGCGATGCATTTGCTTCCGTTATTCTCACGATTGTCGTTTCGTATGTACGTGTTGGTGAGTGGGTGTGTGTGGATTTCATTATTTGCTCATGCGAGTATATGCCAATATCGATCGATTGCTTCCGTACATAGTTGTCTTTTGTTTTTGTTTTGCTTATAAAGAGTTTGTTTCTTCACTTTCTCTTTATTTGTCTCCCACTAGCAAGTTTACGTTTTGTTTTTCTTGATTATCTCAATTTTGGTAACAATTTAAGTTCAGTCAATTTTGGTTTTAAGTTTCAAGGGACAGTTCTGGTTGATTTTCGCTAGTTACTTTTAGAGAAATTAGGTTGTTTTTTTTCTTCTAACTCTGAAATTTATTGCCTTCTTTATTATTCAAATGTCACTTGCAAGGTGGCGAGAAACAGGTTTTCGTTTAAAGTTCGCCACGCAACAGCGAATGGTCTTGCTCAATTAATCAAACTATTTACGATACGACAACACACAGTAGGCTGTGAAAAGTAACGAAAAAGCGTGTACTACTTTGTTCAATAAGGAGATCATTTGTTTTTTCTTCTTTCTTTTTTTCTGTCATTACGTAGTTCCGTTTTTTTTTCTTCGCGTAATTGTGAGTCTCTGAACCAAGGATTGTTCCGGAAAATAATTTATTTTTTCTTTAAAATTGAATCAACTGTAAAGGTTAAATAATCAACAAATAAACATATCACAGTGCGCTTCCTGCTCTTTGGATGGCCGGGGATCGAAGATGTTTTAGTTGGTACACGACAATTGACGAAATGTGTTTTGTTTTGCATTCTGTCTGTGTATAAGACAGAACAAAACCTTAGCAAAATACGGTCACTGCATTCCAGCTTAGGGCGTAAATTTGATACAATCCGTATCAGTTTTCTAGTCGCCGAATGTCAAATTTGAGTTGGAAAACAATCGCCATTTTGTTTCATTTGTTTGTTTACTTTTTTTGCGATGTGCGTTTGTAGTTACATCACGCCGAATCAATCCTATCCGGTCGGAATGGAGTGAAAAATCCAGCCGTTTAGACAAAATGCAATCAAATTCTAGCTATACACCAAGAGGTGACGCTAGTGAGCTGCCGTAATTGATGTAGTCGTTTGATTTTGAAATCAAATTCGAAATGTTTTGAACCAGATTTGAATAAGAATCTTCCGGGAGCCAGAAAATGGATTGACTGGGACAGTACCCAGGCGATCAAATCCATCTGGAATAGGTTCCAGTTGCGTCAAAATATTGTCTGACTAAATTCGAGCTAGAATTTCAGCGTATCTCTGGCTCGAAAACAATAGTCGGTTCCGGCTGAATTATACCCTATACCGAATGTGCTTCAATCCAGTCATTGTGATGAAATTATTCGAGTGTCTTGTACACTCCCAAAATGTGGAGCTAGTATACTCCAGGAATTTATTTCTCTTTCCGTCATAATCTTTCGACTGATCGACTGCGAAATCCGTTTCGAACTTTTTCGATCTAAGCTTCATTATAAACGACATGAAAACCGCACAATGAACTGAAAGGCAGTGAGTCTCCACAACACATTAATAGGTGACGCCAGTGAGTAATGTATCCGTCTGTTCGAATAAGCATTTCGAAAATTTTCGATCTAGACTAGATTTGAGTGAATGCGGCTCGGCCCACTAAGAAATGATGGTGCCAAGTTGTCTAATGAAAGTCCTTCGTTGGTTCAATGCTATCCAGTATCAAGCAGATCATTCAACAGGCGACCATTAGTGCACCTGGTTTGGATGATTTTGCACTAATGTTTTGGACTTTTTAATGGGTGAATCGGAAAATGACCTAACAGGGAATGAGTCTCGGCTACACACGAATAGGTGAAGCTAGTGGACAATCGGAATTCATTCGGCCATTCTATGTTAAAATCAGTATCGAAATGTTTCGATCTAGATTTGAATAAAAATCATCTGGCTGCCGGAAAAGTAACTAACTGGGAGATAGCTTGCGGTTTTGCACCAGTTTTATTAGCCATCAAGCCTTTTCATCTGTTTTACGGAGACTGGGATGGACCATTAGGCTAAGAATTTGACTGCTGAGGGTATAGGGCAACCTAAATGCCCTTTTTTGTTGAGATTAGTCTTTGTTTGATTCATGGAAATCATACGACAACCCCTGACTGGAACAGCAGAATTAGAATAATAGGTCGAATTTCAGTTTTCGGACAAGATTCGAATTAGAACTTCGAATGCTTTCAAGCTTCAGACTCTAGGCTCAAATATGTACAAGGAAAGGAATTCGCTTGGACCTCTTCCTGTCTGTTGAACGTAGCCAGAATTCAGTCATTATTTTGAAATTATTCAAGTGGCAACATTCATTCAAATATATTGAGCTAGTGTACAGTCGAAATTTATTGCTCTGTCAGTCTAAATCTTTCGACTGTTCGATTTCGAAATCAGTTTAGAAATTATATTTTAGTAAAAACGATCCGGAAGCCTGTTCAAATTCGAAATCAGCTTCGAAATTTTACGATTATCCAAATTGAGCGAAAACAATACGAAAGTCGGAAATGAGTTTCAACTACACACCAACAGGTGACGCCAGTGAGCAACAGGAATCAACTTAGAATTCAGTCTTGATTTATTTCGATCTAGACTAGACTGGGAACAGTTTCCTCTTTTGCATCGGTCATCAAGCATTTTCATCAGCATCACACTGAGCATTTAACTGTCCGGGCAATCCAATGGCTATTGTTTGTTGAGATCAATATTCTTTCTAAAGAGCTTGAGGTTCCGCAAAATTCAAGACAGCTGTTTACTTGATTTGTGGCAGCCATCAGCGAAGTTCATTCGATAGCCACTGACTGGGACAGTTCCAGTTGCAATACAGTCGTGATTCGCTGGTTGGACACTTTTTAACTGGACCGATTTTTAGTTGGACCTCCGCTAGTTGGACCATTGTCCAACTAAAAAGCATCTGAACGTCAAAATCTCGTGTCAAATTTACTTTGACAATCAATCTGACAATATTGAGAGATATGAACAGATGCATTTACACTGCCAACATCTCCTTTGGAGAATTTTTGACATTTGTCAGTCGGTCCAACTAGCGAATCAAATTCGTTAGTTGGACAGGGCTGTGGCCCAACCAGCGAAACACGACTGTAGAACAGATTTCCCAAAGAGTAAAATCTCTGACTTTGAAATGACTAAATTTGAATTTCGACTGGCTTAAATGCAACAAACAAATCCGGCTGAACGGTGGCCAGAATCCAGTCGTCATGCCGAAAATTTTCGAGTACTCAAATATGTTGAGCTGCAATTTATGTCGATTTACGTCCAAAATAGCCAGTTTATTGGCTTCGAAACCAATTTTGGAATTTTTCGATTAGGTTTTCAAAGAGCCGCAAATGTTTTGATCTGGAGTGCGTTTCAGCTACACAGCAACATTTGACGCCAGTGATTAATGTTCGTAATATAAATCTATACGAACTCGAAATCAGTTCCATCTGTTCGAATTCGAAATCAGTTTCGAAACGGTTCAATCTATATCTGTGTAAGAACGATTCGGAAACTGGAACATGAACTGACAGGGAGTGAGTCTCAGCTACACACCAACAGGTGACGCCAGTGATCAATGTTCGAATTGGAAATCTATTCAAATTAAAATCATTTCCATCTGTTCGAATTCGAAATTAATTTCGAAATTAATTTTGAAATGGGTTGCCCTAGATTTAAAAAGAATGATGTGGAAGTTGGAGCATGAACTGACAGGGAATGAGACTCAGCTACACACCAACAGGTGACGCCAGTGATCAATGTTCGAGTACGAAATCTATTCAAATTCTTAATTAGTTCCATCTGCTCGAATTCGAAATCCGTTCCGAATTGGTCCGACCTAGATTTGAATGAGAACGATCCGGAAGTTGGAACATGAACTGACAGGAAGTGTGTCTCGGCTACACACCAACAGGTGACGCCAGTGTGCAGCCGGCCGTTCGATATCGAAATCAGTTTCGATATTTTTCGATCTAGATTTGAATAAAAATCAATTGGCAGCCAGAAACTGACCTAACTGGGAAATAGCTAGCTGTTTTGTTCCAGTTACATCAGCTATCAAGCATTTTCATCTGCGTTACGGACTGGTTCATAACACTGAACATTCGACTGTCGCGGACCATTATCTGTTGGGAACTATACTTTTTTCTGAATGGCTTATAACCCTTCAAAGTTCAATTCGTTAAAATAATTCCGTAAAAAGACATCCTGCTGCCGGGAAATAAACTGATTGAGGCGACCTAACGTACGCATTAAAATGGACTGATTTTAGTGACTTTTCAATGCGTTTATCCTGCCACCTGATGGTAAATCCATCTATGCATCGCCAATCGTAGCAACCCTGTTGTGTGCACAAAAAAATGACGGGATTATCAGTTCATTTGGAACAACCCTTTGCAAAAATAGTCAAGCAACTATGCTCGATGGTTTGTTCGTACTGCCAGTTCCACACCGGAGCGACGAAGTTGGACATCGTGAAGTACTTCGTGTCCGTCGGACAGTCTTCCCAAATGAACATCATACACAATATTCGCTCTGATTCTGTGATCATATTAAACGCACATTTTGTGTACGAATTCGAACACGCTATTTCGTGCCAAAACACGTGCACATGTTCGTGAGCGGCATGTACGTACACGGTGTGCATACACCTCTCCTACACAAAGGTTCATGGTACCAATTTTCTCCTTCTCACTTTCATCATCATTAGCGTGGACTCTTTTTGCCTTGTGTGAACCGTTCTCATGTACGCACCCGGTTTACGCACACGGATGTTTGAACTAGTGTTTGAACATCGTTCGTTTGAGTTCGACGTTCGAGGCGAACATGTACATCGAGACGAAGCATGTTTGAGGTTGAACGCGTGCACGAAATTTTGTACACAGGCACAAACTTGTCGATGTTCATGGGAAGTCTACCGTCGGATATATCCGTTCCGGCATTTACAACTTCTTTTACCCCTCTGGAGAAAGACGAGAGTGTCGAACGGACGTCTGGTTTCGGCCGTTCGACGAAGCGAGGCGACCGTAAATTGCAGCAGAAGCTGAATAATAAGATCGAGGGCAAGGTGGTCTCATCGTTTCGCGTCGTTGAACCGGGGGTTCTGAGTAAACAGTGAAGAAATACACTGGTAAAACGGATATTATTTTGCAGTCGTGGTCGCCGTTTCTGAGCAGCAGGCAATCAGTTAGAAGTAGGGACTGACTGCCTCCCAGCTTCGGCCGATAGAAATATTTTGAGCGAACCTCAGTCAGAGGATCCCCTTCAATAATTTTGTGGCCATAACGGAGAAGCAGCTTATCACCAAGGCCACGAAAAAGCTGAAAAATATACCGACTTCTATATTTTCATCAGCCATAACTGGGTTGGTTTATTCGTACTGTGAGCTTCGCTCCGGAGTAAGTTGGATGTCGTGTCTGCCGGATAAAGTCGTTCCGGCATTCGCATCCTCCTGAAGAAAGACGAGAGCGTCGAACGGAAACCTGGCTCCAGCTGTTCGACGGAGCGACGCGACCGTAAAATGCAGCGTAAACGAGCGCAAAGTGGCCTCATTATTTCGTTGTCCTTGGTCCGAGTGGTTGGAGCACACGGTAAAGAAGTACCTTGACCAAACGAACAGTATTTTGCGGAAGCGTCAGCCGTGTCTAAGCATCAGTTAATCTTCCAGAAGAAACTGCAGGACGTTTCCTAGCTGCGTCCGATAGAAACATTTTGAGCGAACTTCAAAGCGAGGATCCACTCCTATAATTTCATAGCCAAAACGGAGAACCAGCTAATCGCCAAAGCCACGAAAGAGCTGAAGAACATGCCGGCATCCATCTTTTCATCGGCAATGACTAAGTTTAGTTTATCCAGCTCCATTCAGGAGCGACGAAGTTGGACATCGTGAGGTATTTCGTGTCCGCCGGATATAGCCGATTTGGCATTTACAACTTCTATTCTACTGGACACAGACGAAATCGTTTAACAAAGGCCTTGTCCGCCTGACGGTACTACGCGTTCGTAAAATGTAGCAGAAGCTGAAGAGACAAGGGAGCCTCATCATTCTGCGCCTTGGACCGGGGGTCAGAGCAAACGGTAAAAAAGTACCTTGACAAAACGGATAATATCTTGCGGAAGCGTCAGTCGTGGTGGGCCGTGTCTTAGCAGCAAACAATCTCGCAGAAGTCGCGACTGGACGTCTTCAAGTAGCGGCCTCAAACGGAGAATTGACTCCAATAATTTCGTTGCCAAAACGGAGAGGCAGCTAATCGCCAAGGCCACGAAAGAGCCGAAGAACATTCCGACTTCGATTAGTTCATCGGCCATGGCTAAGGGTCCGAGCAATTATCGCAAGGCTGCCACGCAGGGCATCGAAGCATTTTTGTGGAAGGCTTAATAATCGTCGGAATTAAGAAAAATATGTTCCATTGTTTTCTTCAATTGCTAAGCTCGTCCTATATCTGTTGCGCCTGGATACAGCCAGAGGTCATCATTTACCATAGCAGTCAAAATCTTCCAACTGATTGACTTCGAAATCATAGTTAGATCTAGAGCGATCCTGAAGCCAAAAAAATGAACTGTCTGGGAGTAGGTTTCAGCTACACACCAATAGATGACGCCAGTGAGTAGACGGAGTCTATCCGTCTGTTCGCTTGCGGTAACACTTTCGGCTTTTTTTTATCTTCATTTGAATTATCTAATCCTGTCAAACATTTCCACCGGCACCTCGTAGACTGGGATACGATACGCTAAACAATTGTATTCCAGGGGTCACCAAACGACCATTGTTTGTTGAGATCAATACTTATCCTCAATGGCTTAGACAGTACCCCTTTTCGTTTCATTCATGGGAATCGTTCCAAAAACAACTACCAACCCATCAGGAATAGCCAAGAGCAGGAAGGAAGCGCGCGTTCATTGCACCAAAAAAAAAAAATGGAAGCTCTGGGATCAAAGCCTTTGCTAGACCCGTACCCTATAATGCACTTGAAGTCCTTTCCGCACCTCCCACGGGGATTCGTTATTGCACCGCACTCCTCGTGCCTAAAATGAAATCTCGGGTTACAGGTCACAAAAATTAGCCAGCAGACAAATGGTTGCAGTGGTTGCGGTTGCAATCGTCGCGATTCTCACCCAAGCTTCAAGCTAAACGACTAAAAAGTACCATCAGAATGTTAGACTCATCGACACCGAACGCTAAGTTCCGAACGAGCTTAGACTTAGGAAATAAATATGCTTAGAATTAGATCAATCTATCAAAATTCGGGTAGACTTTGTTTCAAAAGATTCAAAATCTTCACTAAAAGTGGCAGTCTTTTCAAGGTTAGGAGGACACCGAAAGTCCTCACCAGTCCAGTTGGCGTGTAAAATTAAAGCAAATTTTGCTAAATGTTAAAAGATTCGCAAACGTTGGCAACACTGATGGCAGGCGTGTGAATGCTACTAGCTCCATCTTTGGTTCTACTAAAATATAACTGTTTTGACAGCCACGCAACGCTCCCGTCCGAAAACCACGTCCATTTGTCTGTTCTTGCTTTGTGTGCATGCGTGTGATCGGATCAAACAAAACACGCACACACGTTGATTGTTGGTTTGCTGGTTAATGCGCTAGCTAACAACAAAAATAAGATCCATAATTAAATGGTAAACGGTTAAAGTAAAAATTATCCACTAAAAATATGAGAACATAAACGAGAGAAACAAAAACGGCATTTTTTTTGCTTCTCTGCGAAATATCACAATTGGACCAGTTGTCGCTTTTCCAGTGTTTTCATTTAGCGCGGGTTCTTTCCCTCGAACAACTCCTTAGTTCTTTGCGTTTTTGTTTTTGCTTTAGTATTTTCGCTTAAAATTACGTAAATTAGACTTATCTTGGGGATTTTCTTCTCTTCTCTTAATTTTTTAGTCAGTTTAACGACTTTTTCTTTGCTTGATCATTGCAGTTTGGAAAACACGTCAAATAGTAAGTTTTACACATACATGCCTCGTACAGCAGGAGTCGACACTAATTACGGTATGTTTTTAACGACTTAAATGTTTCTTTGTTTTTCATCTTTTTCATTTTGTTTAACATTATTGGCAGTGGTTTTATTCGCTTTTAGTCACATTTCTATCTGTGTTTTGATGTTTTTTTGTTTTTCCGCGTGACTTCATTTTATTTCATTCGTTTTTCGTTGATGACTTCAGGCGACGAAATGCTGTCTAATTTCGTATTCCTGAAACAACCGGCGTCAACCAGCCGCCGTACTGTCAACTACGAAGAATCAAACAACAGTTTCGTCCTGCCTGTGTAGACCAAAAAAAACATGGAAAAACTAACCACAATAGTTTTTATTTGCGTTCGCGCGTTGTTGTTTTTCTTTTGCATTGACAACCAGAGCCTCCTCTGAGAGGGCTTCGGAACTATATTCGCTTCGTTTTCCGAAATTTACGTTGAGAATGTCACAGCTGCTGGTCGCAGCTGTATATGAGCTCTGATATGACGGGGGGTTTGTGTGTCAGTACGGTTGCTTTTCTCTTCATTGGAATTGTTACAATCGTAACCCACGAATGGTTTCGCGTGTTATTTTTTGTTTTACTTCGTTTTGTTCGTTAAAAACTAAATCAGCCTTTAAAAGTCTTGTTGCATTTATTTACGGTTGTGTTTTTTTTCGATTTTTTTTTCTTGTTGCTGCTGCAATGCTCCATTTAAACTTTCGAGTAATTCGATAAAGAGATAGACAATCATTCAAAAGCCAATTGTTTCCGTTACTGCGTTCCATTGTTCGGTTCGGTACCGTATTGCGCACGGCGCGAACGACTCACACGTGGTGCCATCGGGACAGGGGACGACTTTCCCATTCTGGCAGGTTTTGTTTGTAGATTATGTGTTTTAAAGCTGTCAAACACTGTCACTTTTTTGGTTTATGCGAATTTCTTTCCACGGATTTTGTTGTTTGCCTTTTTTACGATGTTCTTGTTGTAGTTGTTGTTGTAATTTACTTGCTGGTGTAGGTATGTTAAAAACGATTCGATTATTAGAGAACAACATTTAGTCCATTACGTTAAAATCAACAAAAAAGAGTAGTTTAAACAACAGCGATGCTTAGGTTGTTTTTTTGTAGTACGATTTTTTCCTTGAAAAAAATGGTCAACAGTTTAAAATCACAGAGTTTAACTTGAAGCTTGAACTTTGTTTTTGTTTGCAATTTGGTGACTCAAACCGGTTTGTATAGTGGGGTAAGCCTAATTTTCAGTGCTCAAAAACAAAAAAAAAGACTAACAGTGTGCAAAAAAGTTTGTTTAGAGTCACGCGCTATTGTTTTGTTTGCTTGCTTTGATTTGTAGCAGTATAAAAATAATTTACGTTCCATTAGAACCGCTATGTTTGCTCTCATTTTAGTTTGCTTTCCCTCTGTCATGCTCCGTTTAAATCCTCTATCTGTACAATTGGTATCGGCTGCGACTTTACACACGATTGCTGAGAATATAAATAACGAACATTATTACACTCAATAGAACCTACAAACTATCTCTTTACGAATGGATTTCCACTGTTTTACTTATTTTTTTTTGTTGCAATCGTTTTCTCATCAGTAATCCCACATAATTGTATCTCGCTAAAATATATCACGGTTATATGTACAGTGCACGCGCGCTCTAATCACAAACACTCACACACGCACAACACTTGCGCCGATGGTCGCCCACGCACTCTCACTACCGTACACGCATGCTCTCACATCAGACTGATTGCTGCTGGCTGCTATTGTTGTGTTGGTGTTGGTGATTGTGGCTGTGGTGGTGGTGGTGGTGGTGATGGTGACGGTGATGGTTTGAACTCGCAACCGCTAGGGGCGCTGCTGTAGCAGCTGTCACCGCCTGCTGTGATGTTGCCGCTGCTGCTGTTGCTGATGCCGGCGGATGCTTGCGCGACTTGGATCAGTCCCCGAAACGGCTGCAAGCCTTCTTCCACTTGCACTGGGTGCACCACTGTTCCTTGTGATCCATGCCGTAAACTTTGCGGCACTTTTTATTCTCGCCCCGCGTCCGACGGTTCGGCGACAGGGGCGAACGATTGCTGGCCGCACCGGGGCTGGTACCGGGTGCGACGAACGTACCGGAACCGTTGAGCGGTTGCACCTGGCCGCCGCTTCCACCCGATGAGAGTGCCATCGCCGACTGGTGGTGGTAGTTTGTACCACCCGGGGAGAGCTGAATTTGGCCGAGATGCTGTTGTTGCTGCTGCTGCTGCTGGTAGTGATGTTGTTGAGCTATTTGGTTTGAGTAGTTTGGCGATGGGTACGGGTAGGAGGCCGACGGGCGGGGCGACAGGCGGACGTGCTTCTGGGGGGAGGTCTGTAAGAGAGAAAAAAAGAAGAAGAGCGATTAGTGATTCGTGTATAGAAGGATACTTTCCGAAGCTTGGCTATGGTTCAGTGACCGTACCTCAGAACGCCCAAATTAACCTAGAACTGTCGATGAAGCGTCTTCCTTATACTTCTATCCCTAATCTACATTATTCCCAAGTCTTAAAAGGCCATCATCGGGGATCTTGCACAGTGTGCATCTCGAAACGAAAGATTTATTGTACACAAGCTTGTATCAAATAGTCGTTTCAACTTGGTTACATAAGCTCATCAGTTCTACCACAGTTTTCAAAAAAATGTGGATTTTAAACAGATAGCGAATTGCATAAAATCGTATAAAAATGAGATTTTTTTTTTCTAAAATCAAGATCTCTATTAATACTGATGATAAAATGTACAGCGCTTTGATTGAAATAGTTAGTTACCAATGTATGCACAATCTGGTTAGAAGAGGTGTTAGATATGACTTTCTGCTCCGATAGCATAACGCATAAGTTGGCGAATTGAGTCGTGCTTAACTAGCTAACTAGCCGTCATTATTTGGTCATTGAAACGTTTCGATAGATATGGTAACTTAAATATCGTAAAACCCAATCTACGAACCAAGAGCTCTAGAAAGAGCACTTCTCCATTAAGTCCAACTTGTTGGATGAGCTCGTGGATACGTATAGCAATATGCCTCAAGTAACCATTAGCATTAAACCATTTCACTACATTGGCTTGGCTACAAATTAGCAATGATTTCACTTAAAACCAAGGCACTAGAATTTTCAATGTAGTCCTACATTAGTATCGTAAATGCATAAACGTATTGGCAGAATGTGGCGTTATTGCTAGCTGTATATACGTATATAAAGCTGATATAAAGCATGCCTGCCCCAATGGCCTTTAAAGCACGTATACATTCAGTTCAACTATAGAGCAAATATGAAGCCATTATATCTCTAAGCGTGGACTTAGTCGTACTCCTTACTCTCCTTTAAATTATTCACTTGGTATATGGATGATCTCTAACATGCACAACAAAAACGCGGTGTACAAAAAAGATATTATATCCTCAAGTTTGAGTACTGCGTAGCTAGCACTGGTCTATGCATCATCTAGCTCATTTATTATGATGGGTCCATTAGGTTATGATGATCTAATGATATTTATTCCACATCGCAGAACTTTTCTTCGACATGTTGATAGCCTCGTAAAACTTTTCCACGTCGTTTCAGGAAAAGCTTCCCTCGGACTTAAAAAAATCTTTTTGTAAAATTTTATCCCAACTGCTCACAGTTCAATATATCGTGGCCTGTGTAACCGCTGCATACATTCGGCTCTTATCCTGGGTTTTCCTGTTAAACTAGCTGTTCCATTGATCTCGGTGTATGGTACTCAATACTTATGTAACCTGTACTGTTTTTAGGTTATGCACAATTCTTCTATTCGTTTGTCGAGCTTTTGAACACTCTTCGGTAAAATCCTAAGTCAACAGTCACTCTTTGACCAGCCACATAACTCTCTAACGCTTGGAATCGCTGATGCTGAACGTTCTTCTACAAATTTAAAGCAAAGCGGACAAGTCTAGCTACCGCACCAACGTGCCTGAAATTTGTGTGGGATTATTTAACAATTTACAAGAAGATAGGTCACTAGTTCGCATTTTCATCGCTAGGTGACACTGTATGCATCAGATTATCACTGCAAGTGAAAATAAGAAAGACAAGACTACAAGTCAGTCCAACTTTTTTAGAACAAGTTATTAAACTTTTAACGAAGTGATGGTTAGAAAGTTTTAGTTCCACATGTTATCGCATAGAGGGCGCCAACACGATGTTTTCAACGGAAAGATATACAAATTAGGTGTCTTCTACAAAGTGGTAAAACGGAAAATTTGCAGTAATTTTTATGAACGTATCGATATTCTATCTCTCTTCTGTGCTGGCGCCCTCTGTGCGGTGACAGGCTGAGCTAATTTTTTCAATCAAAACCTGACACGTATATTGTACTAAAATTCTTGAGCTAAACCTAACCATTTTTTTACAAAAAATTAATTTTTTTTAAATACGTGTAAAATCATCGAAAGACCCAATTCCCAAGACTGTTTGGCTGTCGCTCACATCATATACATTCCAGCCGCCGATCTTGAGCTCGTAAAATCCGTTGTCGCTAGGTGTTTGAAAGCAACAGACGGAGCATCTAGTCAGTAGACATGTATAAGTGTATGCTCCTGAAAAGACCCAACTGATAGCAAAATGGAAGTCCAACAAGATTTAACGAAGACTCCGACATCTTGTTGAAAATCATACACATTGAACGCAGTTGGGCCATGTCTGATCTTTTAAGTGTTCTAAAGATTTCGGAAGAACTGACACGAAATATTCAGTCGTGGCAAATATCTCGAAAGTCCATCCAAACAAGCTCAGCATTATGATATTCTATCTAAAGCAAGCAAATAACATTGCTGACCACAAACATTTATTAAGGGATTACCGTGTTTACATGCCCACCCACAAAGTTGAAATCAATAGCGTGGTCACCGATTCGGGATTCTCTGGCATAGCTATACTGAAGTACGTAAGTTTGCTGTTTTGAGAACCCATTGCACCAGTGAGCGAAGATTTTGAATGGCGAAACCTTGGTGTGACAAATACGCAGATAATCTTCAACATGAAACTACTCGACATCTCGACGAACAGACAGCAGATCAACAGCAAGTCAATAAGCTGACAGCGGTCTTGATAGCTCGGGAGGTTGACGAAGGGGAAAGCGAACAAGTTTACGCTGAATAGCTTTTATGCGCTAGATTTTAATTTGGTAATGAAGTGCCCAAACAACAGGAGGAAATTCGTAAGTAGAGCGAAGTAAGGTACAACACAGCGCCTTTAAAGCGACGTACTTCGCACTTCGAAATTTTTGTTAATGCGAGAAATGATTCCTAGAAGCATCCAGGCCTAGGAAATAACATATTATATGTTTCTTAAAGCTGAGCTGGGGATCTACAATAGCCCCGAAGTCCTTCACAGAAGTTTCTCACTTGAGAACAGTTGTAGTCAAATGTAATTAATCAGCGTTCGCGGATGAATGAGATGACAGAATACTTTGAAGCATTTAATACCATCCTCTCTCCGGAAGTCGCGCATATGGCCCACTGAACGAGCAGCTGCTGATGCTCTAAGACGATTTCGCTAGCTTTTCAGGGCAGCGTGCACTCAGTGCACTAGCGCGACTACCGGAAGGTTAATCTTACACCAGATTGAAAACAAATCTAACTTTTTAGTACGAATCCTGCATCTTCAAAGTTTTTAACTATATAGTATAGTATGAAGTCATCGGAGAAAGATAGTTTCAAACAGTCTACTGCAAAGTTTAGCTCATTAAGGTAGAGCAGAAACATGAAGGGCCCTAGATGACTGCCCTGGGGAACTTCAGAGCTGACTGCGAAAGGAAATGTAGTGTGGCTTCCAATTTTTCGTGTCGTTTCGCAACCTTTCAAAGATGACTGAAGCCAATTCAGAAATAAACTACTGAATTCGAGCCTAGATTCAGACTTGCTACAGTTAGTTGATGGTTAATTTTGTCGAAATCGGTGTAGTTGGAGTCGATCTGTTGACGTGCCTACCCGCCAAATTCACAAAAAAAGTTTGAATTACTTCCAAAAAAAAAATTCTTGCATTTTTTAGCTAAAATATTTTTTTTGTTTTGGGTGAATACGATAGTTTTGAGTTGAGATAGTTGAGAGTTTTTGAACTTTTGAATTTTATAAAATTAAACATTTTTCAATCATTGACAACTCACAAACTATTCGATGTAAGGAAAAAATACTAAATAAAGTTTTGGTTAGGCATGAATATACCGGAAATTGTTTTGTAATATTTTGTGTTGTTTTTAAACTTTGTGTACTGCAAATGTTAGAAGCGAATCAATTTTTTTCTAAAATTGGACCAGAGCATTTTTTGGAAGCAATTATAATTATATTGAAAAGCTTGTGTAAAAATTTCAAAAGGATCTCGAAGTACTTTACGAGATATTTCAAATACAGTGAAGACCAGTTTTTATCAGCCCCTTGGTGAATTTAGGGTTGATAAAATAGGGACATTGATTAAATCGGGACATGTATTTTTTTTGTTTTTATGAAACCAAAGCTCTTAAAATATTCTTCTTTAGTCCCTAGATATAGCCTTATAACCTTTCCCGATTATTTAGCTTAAACTTCCCTTAAGGGGGTCTGACAGAGTAAAATTAAAAAAATGCCTATTTCAGATCTCTAAGATAAGAAAAATATGTTCAAGAAAAGATTTATTCGAATTCAACTTGGTATGTCTGCTACAGCCCATCAAACTACCAACTATCAATTTTCATATGAAGCTGATAAAATCGGGTCTTCACTGCATAACTGGTCTATCTTTAACGTTTCGCGTAAAATTGCCTTGCTTTAATGTGTTTTTTTATAATTGAAATATCTTGCTAAGTATTTTCAGATCCTCTCCTAAATTTTAGCACACTCTCTTAACATAATTCTTAATATTTAAAGGAAAAAAGAAGTAAAAAAGTTTGGTCCAGTTTTTCTTAAATTACAATTTTTTATGATTGCAGAATACAAGTCACATAACAATAAAAATATTTTAGTAAATTATTCCGGAAAGCTCACGCTCAAACTTTTTTATTTAACTATTCTTCCATACATCGAATAGTTTCCTAGTTATCAATGATTGAAAAATGTTCAATATTATAAACTTCAAAGGTTTGAAAACTAATAACTTAAAAAAATATCATATTCAGCCAAACCAAAAAATACAATTATTTTCAACTAAAGTTAAGACAAGCAAAACATTTGTAAGGAATTAAAATTTAGGTGGAAGTCTGACGTGGAATGACTCTTATGTCTTGTAAATAATAGAAGCTAGAGTTTTTATGAGTTACAAGAAAATGTTCGCCTTTTAAAATTATGAAAGTTCTCTAAAGGACATTTAGGGTTTTCATAACTTGCTCTTTAGTAATGCTTTCAAATTGCTTTTACGATGGACATTTGAATTGTATTGTTTTTCATTTCTATTAATTTAAATGGTGTGGTTCTAATTTAACTAAAATCCGCAAATTTACTTGTAATGTATCAAGATAGATTTGCGCACTCCTTCAGAAGATTGAAGAAAATCAAATTTTGAAAAACTTTGTAGAAGACACTGGAGCTCTATGCCTTGTGCTTTTCTTTTTACAAGATATCCATAAAAAATTAGGGTGCATTTAAAAAAAAGGTTTTATTTATATAACTTTAAAAAATTTGGAAGTTGAGATGACTTTAGAAATACTTTCAGATATTTTGGAGGAGAGCAGTTTATCTCAATATACTGATCCTCTAGCTTTTCTCGTTAAATTTTTTTTATAAGTTTTACTGCAGATACACTATTTGTCGAGTAAATATTGCTAAATATAACAAAATTTCATTTTTGCCATTTTTTTGACATGTATGCTACAAAGTATGCTATTTAATATGACACAAATGGTTTTTAATTTTAGGTGTCCTAATTGAAGATAATGATATTTGAAAAATCATATAACTTTAAAACGAAAATGGTTTCGTAGTTGGCTTTTATGAACAAATTATGCACCTTAACATGATCTTCAAGTTGTCCAAAGGTGATTTTGGAGGGATTCCATAAGAAAGTGGAAGGCCATAAAATATGACGATCTCCGATTCGAACAAACCTTTGTAGTTGTATTTTGATCATGGATCTCCATGACTTCCTCTGGCGATTAGAATTGACCGAAGAGAAATTTTTTACAAGGGCATAGAAGTTTTTGCCCGGAGAATTTTCAAAAAACTGTTCGATTGCTGTATTTCATAAAGCAAAACTATCTGAGAAAGAGTTATAGAGAATAAAACCTTCTGCACGAATAAAATATACACCTAAAAAAATTGTGACATATTTCACAAAACAAAAATTTATGTTAAAAAAAATTTATTACGAAAAATCCACGTTTTATTTTTTTCACCTTTGGTTAATGAAAACCTAATGAGAAAGGAAGCATTTGAAATGTAATTCTGGAATGGCGAAACAATCAGTAAAAAAGTTTTTCTTACGATAACTTTAAACTTTTTTTGGATTTCATATAAGTTGACAGACAAAACTATAATTTTATCATGAAATATAGTTCTAAACATGGTTAATTTTAAATCAAAATGCGCTCAACGAAAAACTTACAAAATGCGATAGTTTTCGTTAAATATGGAATTTTGTTTCAGCAAATGCAATTATGCCAATTTTATAACTTATTCGCGTTTCAATAAAATATTTATCTTTTAAAACAAAACATTTCTCGACAAACATATGATTACGGCCTAAAAGCCAACTGTCACAATCCACTTTGAATGGAAATTCCGGACAAACCGTTACACGCCAATCACAGATGTTGGTAGTAAACGAAAGAGAAAAGTTTTCTCTTTCATAAACTGTTGTGTCATACGTCTCCCAACCTTTGAACGGAACGGATCGTTATATTTCACAGTGGTGCTCGGTGTGTAAATTTTAGTGAGTCAAGGTCATCCTTTGTTCGTTCGTTAGCAGCCGTTCTGCTGGTGCCGACAGTAAATCCAGTACATTGTTTTCGCTGGTGCGGAACAATCGACGTTGTTTGCAGATAAGTTTTGCTTTATTTTTTTTCCTCGTTTGCTTTCTTTCCTTTTCCCTACTTTTACTCTACCTTGTAATCAAATAATAAGACACATTCCCGTTTATATAACGCTCTGCCCTCGTGCTTAAATGGCCGAGGGCGAAATACCATCTGATGCAATCATGGAAGTCCCTGATCCCCCTAATACTCGCATTGCTCCCCGTATAAAGCAGTACCCAGAAGGTTCCTCTGGGCCATGGGTGGTATATTTTCGGACCGGAGAGAAACCGGTTAATATATTAAAACTTTCTCGAGATCTGACTGCTAATTACCCGGCCGTAACTCAGATAACACGTGTTCGGGCAAACAAGATACGTGTTCTAGTGAGTGATCTCGTCCAGGCAAACGCGATTGCTTGCTGTGAGCGCTTCACGCGGGAATTTAAAGCGTACGTGCCTTGTGTGGCCTGTGAAATCGATGGGGTAGTGTCCGAACCGGGCCTGAAATGCGAAGAACTGTTGGAGCACGGGGTTGGCTGCTTTAAGGACCCCTCTCTTGAACAGATTAAGATCTTAGAATGCAAACAATTGTATACCGCAAACACCGAGGGAGGTAAGACTACCTACTCTCTATCAGGCTCGCTTCGGGTGACATTCGCCGGGTCCTCTCTTCCCAACTACATCCTCCTTGACAGGGTTCGCCTACCAGTTCGCCTGTTTGTACCGCGGGTCATGAGCTGCAGCAATTGCAAGCAGTTGGGCCACACAGCCACATATTGTGGAAATAAGAAACGATGCGGCAAATGCGAAGGAGAGCATGAGGATGACTCTTGCGACAAAGAAACTGAAAAGTGTATTTGCTGCGGGGGCCCTTCACATGCTCTTAAATCATGCCCTGCGTACAAGCAGCGCGGGGATAAAATTAAGCGCTCCCTTAAGGAACGCTCAAGGCGTTCTTATGCAGAAATGCTAAAGAATGCTTCGCCATCTGTCCTGTCCGAAAATCCCTATGCTGGTTTGGCTAACGTTGAGCAAGAATCTGACGACCCACGAGAGGGAACATCTTTGGTTAACCCAGGGGAATCCAGGAAGAGGAGAAATCCAGCCTCCCCTACATTGCCTCGTAAGGGTGCCAAGGTGTCGTCCACTCAGAGTGCGCCATCTACAACCAATAAATCCAACGGAAGTGATGCACAAAAGCCGAAGCAATTTGCTCCAGGACTTGGAAATATTAATTCTAACAAGGAGTACCCACCACTTCCAGGGACATCCAAAACCCCAAGTGTCCCCTTTTTTCAAACAGATACTCAGTCCAGTAGCGGACTAATGAAATTTTCTGACATAGTGGACTTAATTTTCACAGCTTTCAATGTTACTGATCCTCTTAAAAGCCTTCTGATACGTTTTCTCCCTATAGTGCAAACATTTTTGAAGCAGTTGACTACTAAATGGCCCCTCCTTGCAGCGATCGTATCCTTCGATGGCTAAGTCATCGAACGAGGTCACCGATTCGATCACTGTTCTACAGTGGAACAGCAGAAGTATCCTCCCGAAAATCGATTCCTTTAAATTTTTACTAAATAGTTTAAAATGTGATGCTTTCGCATTATGTGAAACTTGGTTAACTTCCGATATAAATCTCAACTTCCACGACTTTAATATAATTCGTCTGGATCGAGAAAACCCCTATGGAGGAGTACTTTTGGGGATCAAAAAGTGCTATTCTTTCAACCGAATTAACCTCCCTTCAACACCAGGCATTGAAATTGTCGCTTGTCAAGTTTTAATCAAAGGTAAAGACCTTTGCATTGCTTCCATCTACATTCCTCCTAGAGCCTCGGTAGGGGACCGAACGCTTTGTAATATCACGGAATCCTTACCGGCACCGCGGCTAGTTCTGGGAGACTTTAACTCGCACGGTACGGTATGGGGCTGTCTTCATGATGATAATAGATCAACATTAATCCAAGATCTTTGCGATAATTTCAACATGACCATCTTAAACACGGGAGAAATGACGCGGATTCCTACACCACCAGCACGCGCAAGCGCGTTGGATTTATCGCTTTGCTCGACATCGCTACAGTTAGATTGCATGTGGAAGGTGATCCCTGATCCCCACGGTAGCGATCATTTGCCTATCGTGATTTCAATTGCTAACGGTTCAAGACCATCGGAAACAATCAATGTATCGTATGACCTCACACGGAACATTGATTGGAAGAGTTACGCGACCGCGATATCCGTTAAAATCGAATCCACTCAAGAACTTCCTCCGGAGGAAGAGTACAGGTTTTTGGCTGGCTTGATTCTCGACAGTGCGAATCAAGCTCAGACTAAACCAGTACCCAGCGCGAATACCCATAGACGGTCTCCCACCCTGTGGTGGGATAAAGAGTGCTCAGAGCTGTACGCGGAAAAGTCCACTGCATATAAGGCCTTCCGGGAAGACGGGTTACCCGCTAGCTATCAACAGTACGCGTCGTTAGAAAGGCGAATGAAGAGTCTAATGAAAGCCAAAAAACGCAGTTATTGGCGCCGGTTCGTCGACGGGTTAACGAGAGAAACAGCGATGAGCACTCTTTGGGGTACGGCTCGACGTATGCGTAATCATAATAGTACCAACGAGAACGTGGAATATTCAAACCGTTGGATATTCGCTTTCGCCAAGAAGATCTGTCCGGACTCTGTCCCGGTACAGAAAACGTACCGCGCCGCGTCTTCTCACGATACCGCGAACGAAACACCGTTTTCGATGGTGGAGTTCTCACTTGCTCTCTTATCGTGCAACAATAACGCCCCAGGGTTAGACAGAATCAAATTCAACTTGCTGAAGAATCTGCCTGACACTGCAAAAAGGCGCCTGTTGAATTTATTTAACAAGTTTCTTGAGGGTAACATTGTCCCTTATGAATGGAGGCAAGTGAAGGTCATCGCCATCCAAAAACCAGGAAAACCAGCCTCCGACCACAACTCGTATCGGCCGATTGCAATGCTGTCCTGTATTCGGAAGTTGTTCGAGAAAATGATCATGTTTCGCCTCGACAATTGGGTTGAAGCAAATGGCTTACTGTCAGATACACAATTTGGCTTCCGCAAAGGCAAAGGGACGAACGATTGCCTTGCGTTGCTTTCTACAGAAATCCAAATGGCCTATGCTAACAAAGAGCAGATGGCATCAGTCTTCTTGGATATTAAGGGGGCTTTTGACTCAGTTTCTATCAACACTCTGTCAGAGAAGCTGCACCAGCATGGTCTTTCGCCAATTTTAAATAACTTTTTGCTAAACCTGTTGTCTGAAAAGCACATGCACTTTTCGCATGGCGATTTAACAACATCGCGATTTAGCTACATGGGTCTTCCCCAGGGCTCATGTCTAAGTCCCCTGCTCTACAATTTCTACGTGAATGACATTGACGATTGTCTTGCCAATTCATGCACGCTAAGGCAACTTGCAGACGACGGGGTGGTCTCTGTTACAGGGCCCAAAGCTGCCGACTTGCAAGGACCATTACAAAATACCTTGGACAATTTGTCTGCTTGGGCTCTTCAGCTGGGTATTGAGTTCTCCACGGAGAAAACTGAGTTGGTTGTTTTTTTCTAGGAAACGTGAGCCGGCGCAACTCCAGCTTTTAATAATGGGTGCAACGATCAACCAGGTTTTCACATTTAAATATCTCGGGGTCTGGTTCGACTCTAAAGGTACCTGGGGATGTCACATTAGGTATCTGAAACAGAAATGCCAACAAAGGATCAATTTTCTCCGAACAATAACTGGAACATGGTGGGGTGCTCACCCAGGAGACCTGATCAGGTTGTACCAAACAACGATATTGTCGGTGATGGAGTACGGGTGTTTCTGTTTCCGCTCCGCTGCGAACATACACTTCATCAAACTAGAGAGAATCCAGTATCGTTGCTTGCGCATTGCCTTGGGTTGCATGCACTCGACCCATACGATGAGTCTCGAAGTGCTGGCGGGCGTTCTTCCGCTAAAAAATCGATTTTGGGAACTCTCATATCGATTGCTCATCCGATGCGACATTCTGAACCCGTTGGTAATTGAAAACTTCGAGAGGCTCGTCGAGCTTAATTCTCAAACCCGTTTTATGTCCTTGTACTTCGACTACATGGCACAGAGCATCAATCCTTCTTCGTACAATCCCAACCGTGTCCGTTTCCTAGATACTTCTGATTCTACTGTATTCTTCGACACATCCATGAAGGAAGAGATTCGTGGAATCCCGGACCATATACGCCCGCAGGTGATCCCCAATATATTTTATAATAAATTCCGAGAAGTCGACTGCGACAAAATGTTTTACACTGACGGATCAAATCTCGATGGGTCCACTGGCTTCGGTATCTTCAACAATACTATCACCGCTTCATTCAAGCTCAATGATCCCGCTTCAGTTTACGTCGCAGAGTTAGCTGCAATTCAGTACACCCTTGGGATCATCGACACTCTGCCCACAGATCACTACTTTATCGTTTCGGACAGCCTCAGCTCTATCGAGGCTCTTCGTGCGGTGAAGCCAAAAAAGCAACTCCCGTATTTTCTGGGGATGATACAGGAGTCCTTGTGTACGTTATCTGAAAAATCTTATCAGATTACCTTTGTTTGGGTTCCCTCTCATTGTTCTATCCCGGGCAATGAAAAGGCCGACTCATTAGCAAAGGCGGGCGCATTAAATGGTGACATATACGAAAGACCAATCTGCTTCAACGAATTTTTTAGTATTTGTCGTCAGAGGACGCTCAACAGTTGGCAAACCTCGTGGAGCAACGGGGAACTTGGACGATGGCTACATTCGATTATCCCAAAGGTATCAACGAAGCCTTGGTTCGGGGGGATGGATGTGGGTCGGGATTTTATTCGCGTAATGTCCCGACTTATGTCCAATCACTACACCATGGATGCGCATTTGCGGCGTATTGGGCTTGCGGAGAGTAGTCTGTGCGCTTGTGACGAGGGCTATCACGACATCGAACACGTTGTCTGGGTATGCGCCGGGTATTGTGACGCCAGGTCTCAGTTAAAGGAATCCCTTCGGGCCCGAGGTAGACCACCCAATGTCCCAGTCCGAGATATGCTGGCAACTCGTGATTTCCCCTATATGTCCCTTATTTATACCTTCATAAAAACGATAAATATCCCAATTTAGCCCCTCTCTTTTATTTCTCGTTTTTAGAGTTTCCTCCTGCCTTGTGGAACCGATCAGCTCCAGAGTGCCACTATGTAACCGCCGTCGCCCTTACCACTACTCCTGCATAGAAGGAAACTGAAGCGAGAGCGACTCGAGTTCCGATGAGTTTTGAAGGATTCCCCGCGTGTCCGAAGAATACCATCCGCCAATCCGGTACTCGACGACTTACTAGACTGAGGCGCAAATTTGTTTCGCTGATCCCCCTTCCCCCCCCCCCCCCCCGTTCGAGCGAAAGTTGCAAGTTTTGCTCTTCTTTCCCTGTCTCTCCCCTGTCCTTGATACAACTGCTGCTACACTGATGCGGAAATAAGCCACCCTCTGAATATCTTGACCAAGCATAAGTTTTAGTTAAAAAATTCAAATTAGTATTCTGTATTCCTAGTTTTAAGATAGCTATAATTTTTACTCTTTATTGAAACTCTTGTCCTCCATCTTGTAAATAGAATTGAATCCCTAGTTTTAAGATTTCTGTGAAATTTCTCATAAATATTTGTTCCCCCTTTTGTGTACTAAACTATATTGTTAGTTTTAAGATAACCGTAAAATATTTCGTAAAATACTATTACTCCCCCTCTTGTATATCAAAGTGAATCCCTTGTTTTAAATTTTTTTCATAAAAAAATCTTTTGGCCCTCTTTTGTATATTGAATCTTATTTCTAGTCTTAAGATAGCTGTAAACTTTCTTTTCCTTTGTAAAAAAAAATATTTCAACATTGTAACCTCCTAGTTTTAAGATATCCAAAATGTAAAAACAAAAGCATTTGGCACCGCCAAGCTAACGCATTTGTGCCTATCAAATAAACGAAATGATTAAAAAAAAAAAAATAAACTGTTGTGAACTGTGTTCGACTAATAACGGTTTGTCTGGAATTTCCATTCAAAGTGGATTTTGACTGTTGGCTTTTAGGCCGTAATCATATGTTTGTCGAGATTTTTTTTCAGTAAATTTAGATCATGGAGAATCTTTCAATAAAAACAGTTTTCCTAACAAAAACTTTTAACATATTTTTAAAATTAAAAATTTCATTATTGAATTGCCATTTCTAAATCAAAATGCTCAAAACAAAAAATTTCGAAAATGTAATTGTTTTCGAGATAATTTGAAGTTTTTTTCAACAAAAACAATTATTTGGTTTGAATACGACCTTTTCACATTAGGAAAGCCATCGCGTTTTGGAAGATTTTCGTAAACAAATTTTTGATTTAAAATTACATTATAAATCATATTCCATAATAAAATTTTTGTTTTGTCTATCGATTTGTAAAAAAATTTGAAAACATGTTTAAAGTTATCGTTAGAACAATTTTTTTACTGATAGTTTCTCCAATCCACAAATAAATTTAAAATGTTTCTTTTCTGTTTAGGTTTTCAATGACAAAAGATAAAAAATTAAAAAAAATGTTTTCTTTTGTAATTAACTTTTTAACATAATTTTAAAAAATTGCTGTTGAGTCAAAATTATCTCATCGGCTGTGAAAAATGTTTAGTTTTCCATGTCAGTGAAGCGTGCAAAGTTTCATCGGAATCAAAGATGGTCCGTCAGGTTTTGAATGATTTTCAGATGAACTTTCGTGGTATTTCTCTTTAGTGTAAAATAAAACCTACAAAAGTTATATAAATAAAACCGTTTTCCAAGGAACACCTTAAAGCTTGCATTTGGATTTCTTGTGGAATGAAAAGTATGTTCGAGCTTGCGTGTCTTCAGCAAATTTGTCCAAAATATGTGTTACTATACTTTCCTTGAAGTCACGCTCTATCTCGAGCCTTTATTTTGGAACCTTGCTAAACATAGAACCACCCTAGCTTCTGTTTAAACAAAAAGAAGACCCTCGCATAGTACAACAACTTTTCTAAATATATTATAAGGCTAAATTAGTTTTTGCCAAAAGTTTACATTCTTGCTAATTTTACATGCTGAGCCACTGTGCATTGGCTACCTACAACGGTTTTTGATTCCATATAAACATGAACTGAAAAATTTTCAAAGGGAACATTTAAAAATCGGGTTTATAATCTTGATGCCAAATGTCTTAAAAATGCATGAAACGTTGAGATCTGGTTAGAACCAGACACAACTTCGTTTCAACTAAAACACATTACCCCTAAAAGTGGGTGTATCCCATTAGGCATACATTACATTAGGCATACGGACATTTGGCATAAATACGTTAGGCATAATGGACGTTAGGCATAAATTATCATATCGAAGTATCACCTAACGGAACTTATTTTTTGGCAGTGATGGTTTCGGGTGGGAACAGGGTGAATGCTTGAAATATTTTTTTACGTTCTAGAATTACTCTGGAAGCTGATCCAACTCGTAAAAAAGATGGTTGGTAAAAAAGATGAGGAGGTTTTATGCCTGCTGGAGAGAGGGTTTTTATGAAACCTAGCTCCAGGGGGCTTTTCACTGTAGAGATGGGAAAACCGATTCAATTTAGTGAGCGAATCGCATCAGATTCCGTCGAAAACGAGGATTATCGTGCTTCATTAGTTCGGTGCAGCGCATTCATTCAGTTATGTTCGGTTCAAATTCAATTTCAGTTTTAAACAGAATTTTGTTTCTGTGCTGGCTCTGAGGAGGATTATCGAGCAAAAATGCTTCAGACAAGATTAAGCAGTTCACTTATGCTCGAAAATTTAAAAGAGGTTACATTCTGCCTTCACGTGTAACTAATAAATGCTTTCGTTTGTGAATTAATTTATATTTTCTCTAAACTGAGGGCATTCGATTCTGTGGGAAACTTTAGTAAGTTTGGAAGTGAATGAATGAAGGTGGCGTTGAAACTGAGCGCTGGCTTCGGTAATTGTATTCAGAAATAGACAACTTTTACAAAAATTATCTCGTTCTAAATGTTGTAATTATACATTCTTCCAAGTCGCTCAATAAGTTTTTTTTAATGAATCGCAACTTTTTAAAAAAGAATCGTGGCTCACTCACTCTTTTTCAAGAGTCGATTCTTTTGATAGATCCGCGATTCACTCGCCCATCTCTATTTGCTCCAAATAAAAAATAAATAATCAAATCAATCTCATTTGTATTAAGGTATGAATAAGGCATATTAACTTAGACTAGTTTTCGCATATATGCATGGTTCAATTGTCCAAGAAGAAAATATATATCTAGAAGAACAGCTCATGATAGAAAGAATGATGCAGTAGTTGCCTCTATATTGATTATCTCCCATATTATTATACAGTTCAATGATTATATTCTTAAGGCCGTCAATGATAGAACTATGGAAACTGTCTAATAAGGGGAAGAGTTTTTTTTAACTGTGACGAGTTACCGAAACAAAAAAGGTATCGGCACAAACGTAACATCCATACCCTAATGCTGATGCTATCCATAACACTGTAAGTTTCCATAGGCTCCAAAACTTCATTTTTGTTCATTTTAGGCTAAATTTTTCAATATTTGGATGCAATTGTATTGGTAATATATCCAATAGGCTTGAAATGTGCTTGGAATCAAAACTGTTCACTCAAATGAAGAATGTATTCAGCTCACCCTCAGAAAAAATAGAGAAAAATGTACTCTTGTACGGAATAAATATCTCGCTTTATGTATTTCATTTTGTAATCTCTCGTTAAAGTTATACGAAGGTATGCAATTGTATACAGCAAAGCGTAGGTATTTTTTTGACCCAAACAAGGTTGAAATCTCTACAATAAAAACAATTCTTGCTATTACTTTTATATTTTTGGGAATTATGCCTATCATCCATTATGTCTAATGTACATTATGTTAATTGGTCGGTGTTAAGTCAGATCGGATGAAGTCCCAAAATCTTAAAAAGTGAGATAACGATAGCACTGGTTAAAGAATTTCTTTAGCTACTTTCGTCTTTTGCCATAATTGTAATATGGTACAATTAGCATGAATTATGGCAAAAATAAATTTCGAATTGTAATGTGAAGGATGCTGCGATTGAAACTTTAAACTCGTTTTTCTCGAAATCAACACGATGTCACTTAGTCCGGTCTGACTTAACACTGACCAATTGTCCATAGTGCCTAATGTAGATTATGCCAATCGTCCATTAGGGCTAAAGTACTTATGTCTAACGTCGCGCACCCATTAAAAATATCTGCTCCAACTTTGAGAAAATAACTTTACTCATAAAAAACTAAAGTAGGGCTATGAGCCTATTTTGGCACTATGAAGGAGAGGGCCGCACTGTTTTTGAACAACTTTAAAAAAACCTATATTATCTATAACTTTTCTCAGAATACAGTATCAGTAAACTGCTTCTTAAACATCTATATAATGCTCATTTAGCAGAAATGTTTCTGTTTTCAGCATAAATGAAAATAAATGTTCTGTTCTGTGCATCTATTCTCACCCCAACGATCCATTTATCGTCTCCTGGGAGTGCCAAATTTCACCTCATCGAAAAACAATCTTGTTGAAACACAATGCCTCATATTCTGTTTGCGTCGACTCTAACTAGGTATCCGGATCATGGACGCCACCGCATGATTTGTAAAACGAATCATTCTACTTTTTTCAGCCGATCAAAACAATCGTAAATATCACGCACATGAAAGAACTTCATCCGCTGTTAGAAAAAAGTGTGCCCAATATTGCACTCGCGGGCCATAGTCATGGGAAGGCTACCAACTGGTAATGACTAGTTTAACATCAAACATTGCATTGTCTCGAGCCGAATTTTATGTTGAGATGAAAATAAAATCTCTGGAATTAGAAGTTAGTTGAATAACTCGAAATAATTGTATCCTAAGCTTGTAATTGCTTTACAATATACTTTCATGATTATATTTTAGTTTGGCCGCACTGCTGATTCTTTCCTGTGTGCTGGATGCATTTTTTTTTGATTTTGATTGTATCGGAAAAAAACATGGCGATAATGTGTACCACCGTATTTCTGAATCACGTATTATAACACCAGGCCTATCCTATCGTTTATCAATGCTTAATATAGTTATGGCGGAATAATGAGTAATTGCTGGCTATTTTTTGTTGCTAAACGCCGTTACGTCCTGTTTCAGTTCATTATGTTAATGAGGCAAATTAGTAGATGTTTCAAGAAGTTGATTTTGTTTTTTAATAAAAGTGGAATTTCAATGAAGTTCTAAATAAATATGTGCACTAATAAAGAATATAACTTGAGATTATTTTTGCACACCTTTTTTTAGCCAAATAGATATTGTCATTATCTCATATGCTTGGTTTGAAGCCAAAAGGTGCCAAATAGAGTCACAATAGGCTCCACTGCCATAATAGTCACATTGCTCTACCTTATAAAAATTCAATTACATTTCAAAACATCAAATAATTAGCCACCGTTAATATCCCTGAGTAATTAATTTTTAATTTTAATAAGCACAAACTTTTCTCCGAGAACGGCTTTGTTCAAAGCTTCTGAGTATTTAGCACAATGGAGAAAACACTTATATATCAAACAAAATTTACGTTTTATTGCACGCTGATTGTTGCGAGACTCGTGCGAGTATAAAAAATATTTTTTTTGCGAAACGCTTTACCAACAACGAAACACTTTCCCACAAACTGAAACTTGGCGTGAAACACCATCACCCTCACCTATCCGAGTTTGGCATAAAATCCCTACTGCTCCGAGCCTGCCTATTTCCGTTTTTCTCTTTCCTTCCGCGAACCAACCAACAGAGAAAAAAACAACAACAACAACACTTACCGGACTAACCTGCGACCAGGTGTAGTTGTGATGTATCAGCGGCGAGGTGTTACTGTGCGGGTGTACGGCGCCGCTGCCATTGCTACTGCTATTGCTGCTGCTGCCGTTGTTGCTGCTACCCTGGCCGATGACAGTGCTGTTGTTGTTATTGTTGTTGTTGTTACTACTGCTACTGTTGTTATTGTTGTTGTTCAGGGCTTGATGGTGAAGCGGCTGCTGAAGGCCGGCTGCTGGGGCTCCTGGCAGTGGCAGTGGGGGTTTGATGGCAGCATTCAGTTGATGGTGGTGTTGCTGATGTTGTTGGTGATGCTGTTGTAGCTGATGATGATGTTGCTGCTGCTGCTGTTGTTGCCGGTAGTTACCAACGAACTGTCGCTGGTACTCCGGATCCTCGTACGGTGATCGAGCCATATCGCGGTGGCTCAGAGTCGGTGGCGATGGCGGATGGGGTGCGGATTGGCCGCTGTCACTCTCATCCTCGATCTCGGTGAAGTAGAAATCTTCGTCGTCGCTGGCCGCGTCCGGGCTGCAATGAAGGTGGGGTTTGAAGATTCAAGGCTGACGCACGGTAAATAACAGAAACTTACCCAAGATGTGCGTTCCGTACGTGAGCGGTGACCTCAGAACAAGATGTGTAGATTACTCCACAACCCTTCCAGGTGCATTTGTATATTGGTTGGCTCGCCTGAAAAGGAGAAGAAATAAAGAAACAAACGATTAGTTGATAATTAGGTCATTTGCGTTGTTTGCACCGTTCTTAACAGGTGGCTCGGACGAGAACCTTCGGTTTAAACACCATTGTCCGGCGGGCCACAAACGACCGTGGTCCGGTTGTGACCAGTGGAACCTCACTGGCAACCAGCGATCGGATCATCATGGCGACCGTTACTGTGTCGTCAGGCAGGAACCGAGAACAAAACACGCCAGGACCTAGTTAACAACGCAACACGACCCGCGGTGGAACAATCGCATTTGCTTGGGCTCTGTGGCACAGTGAGGCACAAGGCGGCAGCAGCGCAATTTCTGACCTATTTTATCCGTGTTACATACTCTGTGTTGACGCGAGCTCACAATGTATGAGTGTCGGTTTGCTCCCGTCGCCTCTCCCGAACGGGAAAACCAAACCCCTCCCCCCGGCCTTCCCCCCGCACTCAACCGGTTTCCATTCAGTACATAAGCTTCCTCCCATGTTTTACTCCCTTCCCATGTAAACACACGGTCTCCTGGATCAAAAGTAGCATCAGTAGAATCTGGAGCAGCTCATCATAGCAACAAAAAAAAAGAAGAAAAACACGGCGAGGGTTCTCGCTCATCCCTTGGCCCACTTGGCACACTACTAGGCTGCGAGAGTATAGTGATGGTGGAGTTTGACCTGACACATATTCCTTGCGTCTGCCGCGCCGCCGGTTGCTTAAAGCGCTCCCCGCATCCCCTTCCAATATTGGAAATGGGATAGTGCCCGAAAAATTTTCCTGTTTTCAAACACCGTTATAGCCAGGAAGACCGGCATTTTCCCTATCGCGCAATTGCTTCTGGGTGGCCCACGGCTTGATGCTTCAATACCAACACAGGCGCACTGGTTGCGAACGGTTGGATGGATCCGCCAGAGAGTGATTCAAGCAGCACTTCCGGGTGGTAGAATGTATAGTGTGCGAATATTGGTTTCGCCTGACAGCGGCAGTGGTGGTGCCATTGCCGCAGGGAAGGAAGGAGACGCGTGGTGGTTAGTGTAATATTTTCAAGGGAAGTTAGCATCAGGGAGCGAACCGGGTACAACCACAGGGAAAAGCGTACGTATCGATTGACCTAGTTTTGGGACTGTGCGGTGCACCACTCTGGAGAGGGGAAGTGTTTTGTTGCCTTGTTATGATTATGCTCCAGCCGAAAAATCGCCAGCGGAGAAACAGGGAAGATTGCCAGATGGCCTCGTTGGTTCTAGTGCCGCGAAACGAAAACGGAAACGACGAGTACCGGAGATGGCGATGATTAGTGTGCTGCGAAGGAGGGCGGGATTTTTTTTGCGGTGCTCGGAAGCGGTTGTAGTAATCAAATTTTTATGCTACGATGAAGAGTCGGTGCAAGTTCGGGAGGGTTTTCTTTTCATTGATGTTGCCATTTTTTTTTTGGTTAGATTCCTGCAGAAAGTGAGAGTAGGGGATTCGTTTTTGGCGAGTAATTGCTCTGGAATATATTTAGATAGGCTCGACGCCGTTTATTTGCATGCCTGATAGGGCGAGGAAATGCTCATCTTTAATTTAATTTTTTTTTTCACGTTTGCAAATGAGACTGTCGGATTCTGGATGAAACGGAGTCTATCGTAGCCGAAATGAAGTAAGAAATGGGTTTCAAGGGCTGCCAACAGAGTGGTTGCGATTAGGGTGCTTAATGGCGACCTTTTTTTGGTGAGAACCGGTTCCCCGGTACTGTATCCCTCAATACCGGTTACTAAAAATACCTGAGCGACATAAAATGTCAAACAATATACTTTTTTGTAAGCTTTTATATGGTTCAGTCTACCTTATACTCTCGCCCAGAAGCAGAAGCAAAAAATACTCAGTTATAGTTATTAATAAACCGAGCAGTCAATTGCTACTGCTTAGTTGCTTATCCACTGCACAAACAGTACAGTATCGTTCCTCCGGCTGAGCAGTGAAATCAGAAAACCACAAAAGTGAAAAGTGCCTCTACTACGAGAACTGCCATTGCGACTGAACAAATTCGTATTAGACGAAATTTGCGCTTAGTGGAACAGTTCCTGGAGGTGATAACGGCGATAATCCTCACGGAAGTGGCTACATCGTGAGCGTAATATGATACTGCCAACGTCTACAAAGTTTAACCGATCCAGATCCAGATGACGAAACATATCCCTTCTTACCTGGCCTTGGATGCAAATCATATCTAATCAAACAACGCTGATCACAAACTCAGATCAGATCCCTACCTGCTCCATTTTGATCGAAGTTAGGTACTAAGTCGGCGTTCGTTCTTTTATAGATTAATATTTAACAGCAACATGTATTAATGCGTGATTTAGGCCCGAAGCTTATTATTTTGGCATAGAGTAAATAATGGGAAACAATCCAAATTGTTATTTTTATCCATGAATATTTTCGAATAAATAGTTAAAATGTCCAGTTACGCACAACGGGAGTTCTATTCGTTAATCTTCTAATGCCACCTTGCTGGCCGATGTTTGAAACGGACCCCCATACATTCCGAAAAGTTAGGTTCATTATATTGCTCTTCATAGCATCTTTTCAGAAGACTGGATATAATTGTGCCAATGGCATGTATGGGCTAAAAAGCCTAGCCAATATTACAACCACCTCAAGCTCAATCGGACATGATTAAGAGGCAGCGCAGAATGGTCAGTGAACGCCACAGTTTCGAGTGTGACAGAGATAGATTTAATATCGTTGAAAAATAGAAACAAAAGTTTGATATTGGTTAGGAATTTTTGGTCTGGCAAGCAATCTGCAGTTGCGGAAAACAAGGTCAGATTTCTGTCACAACCGGGTTTATGAACCAGGGAAAGGACACATACCACAAAGAGTGCCTTCACAAACGTCGACCACCTCGCTTAGACAAGACAGAGGTTCTCCGGTGTTTTGGCCCGATGTGACTTCGTGCCGTTATGCAAAATCAGTGCTAGGAAGTGTATAGAGTCATCAAAATAAATTCTGTGCCCAAAGACTGCAATACTCCAAACTGCCCGTAATAAGTGAGTTCCCTTATATCACTGGAGTTCCCAGTCATGTCACTTTTCATTTCCATTTTGCAACGTTTGATGGCCCACTGAGATGTCCAAAAGATTGTTTCAAAATCGTTCAACACGGGTCCAACGATGGACGTTTGTTGAACGGTTATTTGGACGTCCAAATTGGTCCAACGAACGCCCTTCATTGGACGATTTTGAAACCAACCGTTCTTAGGTTCGGTCAACTGACCGGTTCGGTGAACTAACCGGTTCGGCGAGCTAACCGGTTCGGTGAGCTAACCGGTTCGGTGAACTAACCGGTTCGGTGAACTAGCCGGTTCGGTGAACTAACCGTTTCTTTGAACTAACCGGTTTGTTGAACTAACCGGTTCGTTGAGCTAACCGGTTCGTTGAGCTAACCGGTTCGTTGAACTAACCGGTTTTTTTTAACTAACCGGTTTGTTGAACTAACCGGTTCGTTGAACTAACCGGTTCGCTGAACTAACCGGTTCGGTGAACTAACCGGTTCGGCGAACTAACCGGTTCGGTGAAGTAACCGGTTCGTTGAACTAACCGGTTCGTTGAACTAACCGGTTCGTTGAACTAACCGGTTCGTTGAACTAACTGGTTCGTTGAACTAACCGGTTCGTTGAACTAACCGGTTCGGTGAACTAACCGGTTCGATAAACTAACCGGTTCGGTAAACTAACCGGTTCGGTGAGCTAACCGGTTCGGCGAACTAACCGGTTCGGTGAACTAACCGGTTCGGTGAACTAACCGGTTCGGTTAAGTAACCGGTTCGTTGAACTAACCGGTTCGTTGAACTAACCGGTTCGTTGAACTAACCGGTTCGTTGAACTAACCGGTTCGTTGAGCTAACCGGTTCGGCGAACTAACCGGTTCGGTAAACCAACCGGTTCGGTAAACTAACCCGTTCGGTGAGCTAACCGGTTCGGTGAACCAACCGGTTCGGTGAATTAACCGGTTCGGTGAACTAACCGGTTCGGTGAACTAACCGGTTCGGTGAACTAGCCGGTTCGGTGAACTAACCGTTTCGGCGAACTAACCGGTTCGGTGAACTAATCGGTTCGGTGAACTAACTGGTTCGGTGAACTAACCGGTTCGGTGAACTAACCGGTTCGGTGAACTAACCGGTTCGGTGAACTCCATCTATGTTTAGTGTTGTGCATTTGATGAACAAATTGGTTAAAGACTGATAGCCGATCTAGAATCAATGCAAGAGGTTATTAAACTAACGAAATCTTGTCGCATTTAGTTTTGCAAATGGCCTAACAGCGCTAGGTGAAGCGATTCAGAAATCGATTTTCACAAATTTATTTGTTTTTGTAAAAGAATCGTTAACATTAGTTGAATAGTATTTTCTGATGAGTTTTAGTAAATAAGCTGTGCCATATTTTGACTGAAAAGGTTTAGTACTACATTTAATCGGATAGAGGGCGTCACCACTAACTTTGTAATGGAGAGCGATGTAATGTTACCATTAATAAGAATTGCTACAGAGTGTCTATTAAATAACTTTGTAGAAGACACAAACTTTCTAGCTCGCTCCGTCTAATACTTCGTTTTGGCGCCCTCGAGCGGGCAAAACTTTCAACTACCTTTTTCTGACCCAAAGATGACGCATTTTTTTGTACTAAAATTCTTCTGAGTATAGTATAAGTATGAGCATGATGACCGTACAATTCGTACTAGCAAAGTTGCACAGAGAATCAAAAAATGGAACCTGGGAGTAGCTATCCATCCTCAATGTGCAAGTTTCGAGAGTCCTATGTTTTGAAATGCTAATAGCAGCGCCGGCCACGTCCTGCTATTAGCATGTATACCTCTGCATCTTTACATGTGTCACGGGAAAGAGTTTTTGTTAGTGGGATGGAGTAAAAAGTTGTACAAATCAGGATTCATTGTAATAAGCGATACGATCTATGTAGCGCTTAGAAGTGTTATCATGTGTTTATTGCTCTGGGCAGCCGGCTGCCGAGAGTTTATGATAGATTTATTTGTTGAGTTAATTCGGAAATTCGCAATATGTAAAAAATACTTCCATTCCGGACATAAAATCCTTCTGAATATAGTATTCTGCTAAAGGGCATCATACTATAGCAAATCAAAGAAGTACGTGAATTTTGACGTTTGATCTATCCCCGGTGCTGTTGCGCCCTTCGCAAAATTAACTCAGACACTGGTTCGTTAGTTTTTTTTAGATTGGTTAGCAGTTATCTTCTAGAATCTCGATTCTAAATATATATTAGATATATAGTCGAAAAATTTCATAAAATTTTGAATTTTTTCACCAAAAGTTGGAAATTGAACCCTGATGATAGTTGTAATCGGATAGAGTCAGCGCGATAAATTTGTTCTGGTCACTCTACTGGACAATTGAATACTTTATGGTGACGCCCCAAATGAATTTGACAGTTCGCTTGTACTGTTTACTTGTACTTAGGAAAATTCTTTACGATTTGCGTTGATCGAATCTAGTCATCCAAAAAATTGCAACTGCTTTTAGATATTACATATCACAAACTGAATCTTTTTCCTAATTTTGATAACAAATTAATTTTTGGCCACGATTTCTACGTAGCGCAAAGGTTTTTCTGAACAACCTTTGGTTGCAAAACTAAAACATATCTAGCAGTACACATGTATACATCAATGCCACTCAATTTGATGCGTTTTTCTTCGGACTGAGCTAACTGGAATCGGAAGTGCATGTGCTGAGGGTTCGTTTGACCATGCATTATAACAGGGCTGATATAACATTATGACAATCTACGAAAACCAAGCAACAATTTGCATTGGTTACGATTTCAACACGAAGATGTCTTTAAACTAATTGTATCAATTTTTATTGAATTCTATTTTTAAACTACGGAGCATACAAGAGTTATACTTAACATATTAAACGTGAGCAGTACTATGTTCCTGATGTGATGAAACTGAATATAAAGTCATATTTCAATAAACATTCCACTTCGCAAACAGAATGCTTTAAAATTAATCCTTTCAGATGATTTAGAATCAGGATGATTCTTTTTTTTAGAATCAGGATGATTCTTTTTTCTTGCTGCAGGATAAGGAATGACGATTCTTTGGTTGGTCGAGTATATGTCGCCTCGACTTATAGTTTATCTTTGCGTTTGACATTAATTTGGTTTAACCGACACTGAAATCAGCAGCTGAAGAATTTTCTACTTGTAATCGGTATATTAATCCAAGAATGTTCATCGAAATATTTTTTGAAACAAATGAAGATTGGGCCGTTCTTTTCCTTTATAGTTTATTTTCTACAGATTTTTGGAAAAAAAATCATACAGATGTTCACAGATTTGTTGGCATTACAGATAGTAAAAAGATTTTTTTTGACTCTAACACAGGTTTCAATGTGGGAACCCTGGTTGTGCGATGGTTATTTAACTAATTCATGATCCCTAATCAGTCACGATCCAATATCCGTGCTAATGAAATGGTTCACAAAATCATCAAATATTATTCATGCATTCGTGAACTGGTTCAAGATTCCTAATATGTTAGTTACGATCCAATATCCATGCTCGTAAAATAGTTCATGACATCATGAAATATTATTCATGTATTCGTGAACCGGTTCATGATACCTAGTATAATAGTCACAACTTACCATTCGTTTTCATGAAAGAGTTCACGAAATCATAAAATATTATTCATGTATTCGTGAATTGGTTCATGATTTCTAACATACTAGTCACGATCCAATATCCGTACTCGTGAAATAGTTCACGAAATCATGAAATATTGTTCATGTATTCGTGAACTTGTTCATGATTCCTAATATATTAGTTACGATACAATATCCGTACTCGTGAAATAGTTCACGAAATCATGAAATATTATTCATATATTCGTGAACTGATTCATGATACCAATTTTAATAGGCACAACTTATCATTCGTTTTCGTGAAAAAGTTCACGGTATCATGAAATATTATTCATGTATTCGTGAACTGGTTCATGGTTCGTAGTACATGATTTACGTTCTATCTAGTATCTATTGGCGTGCTTGTGAAATTTAGAAGATATCCCTAATCATTTACAAATTCATGCAACATGGTAATGAAATTTTTACGTGAACTCTATCACAAAAGTTGGAGTATTATTCGTGGAATCATTTTTGTTCCATGCACTTTTTTATGAAATACCCAGCTGCTAGCGACCAGTAATAGGTACGAGCAGTTGATATCAAAAACTTTAAAACCTCGAACATCGCTATTTAGGTTCATTGAAGGTGATGTCCGGACAGAAAACGAAAACTGCACTGAGAACCCAAAATAGTATGCGTGATATAGTTCACAGAACCAAATATCGCGAATGAGTCTTATTTTAATGATCCAGTTCATATTGTCACGTTATTCCGAGTAAAAAAAGCATTAGTAACCAAAAAGTAATAGATCACGATAAGGCTGAGAATTTACGAATACCATGATAAAATTGCTGTTATCATAAACATTAGCTACACTACTCTTTGAAAGTAAACTCTAAAATAAAGTATCATGATAACTTGAAAAGAAATTACGAAAATCGTGACTAAGATCTTGAAATCATGAACACAAAACACACAACTCGCGACGAAAATCTTTAAATTCGCGACAAAGATCCTGAAATCGTGAACATGAAGCACTCTACTCAAAATATCACGATAACGTGAATGGAAGTTACGAACATCGCGACTAAGATCTTGAAATCATGAACTTTAATCCCGCTAACGTCATGAGTATTCACAAGAATCGCGAATAAGCTCTTGAAATCATGAACAACGTTTGACTGTCGACTGTGTATTCCCAAATCATGAACAAGAATCACTACAAAAACTAAACATGTCCAGGGAACAACAACAGTAACCTAACCAACCATTCTAATGTAACGCCATGTATATATTCGGGGCGAACTGGTTTTTAGAAAACACAAATAGTTACATGAATACGAGGTTTTTATTATTCATACTTTCAGGAACTTGGTCACGGTTTTAGTAAATCGTTCAGTTCACGAAATCGTGACCTTTTGTTGACGAATTTATGAACGGATTTTTTTCCGTGTAGGAGTGAGACATTTTTTCCCATTGTCCATTGTTTTCCACTATTGTTAAATCAAGGGATGTTGACATATTATGAACAGGACGTTGTTGGCTGCCATTTTAGCTATTAATTCCACTGATTTGCACCATCAGCACCTAAAATATAACTAAGACAATGGTGTCGAAAATTTGACATTGCCTAACTCGAAGGTAACCCCGGAAGGGACATTTTTAACGACATCCAACAATGGCTAGATCAATTACCGACACTAAAAATCCCTTCCGAAACCTAGCCTAACATAATACCCGTTCTGGCTCCTGCTGGTCTATTCAGAATATGAAAAATTGCTTTACTTAGTCTGGCAAGGCCAACACGGAAAGCGGAAATGCTAAATTGCTGTACCAACACGAATCCTGATCAAACTCGTCGCCAAGAAACAGCATTGAACGCTTCGAGCTTGCTTATAAATTTAGACCCCCTCCCCATCCATCCGAACTACCAGAGCAGGCAGGGATAAATGTCAATGATTTACGACACGGCAACGTTCGTTGCCTGGAGGCGCAGAGGCTAAAACCACCAATTCCCGATCGGAAGCGCAACAGAAAAAAGCTCTAATCAATGTTCCAGTATTTTTTTTACTCTCAATAAACAGGCAGTTTTTCACTTCCCGGCTGATACCAGAGCGAAGCCAAACAAAACCCTAGGCATAATCTATCGATCACAAAATTCTATGAAACTCCCACTCCCCAGCGCGATGTTAGAAAAATACCGGGGGAGACGTCATCGACTTGGCTAGTGCTTCCACACTAACCCAAGTGTGTTGTGTTCCCGGAATACGAGCGAGCAGCGGGAACCGGCCGGGAATGTAAATGGCGAAAAATCGATCGCATGGTGGAAGCACATCGCGGTCTTTGGCTCAATCGTTCTGAGTAACATTCTCCTCCCGGCTTAGGCCATCAAGTGTTCCCATTTTCGTACTTACTTCAGTCCCACACAAACACACCAATGAGCAAGTAAATAGGTTACACCAACACCAACCCGCACCATCCGATGATGACACAGTGTTGGCTGTTGGCTATTACAATGTAACAGCTTATTTACCACCCCGTTCCCTAGAGTTCCTAGAACACTGGAATGGCGGGGTTCCCGATATTTGAACAGGACTCTTCCAACTGAATTGTATGTACATACATAGGAAGCACTTTTATTCCCGATCTGTTTTCCCCCTCCCGTCTCTTCACTGTTGGTGGCAGCATCCCACTTCCCAGCAGCGGGGTGCCAAACGACATCGGTTTGCGTGTGTTTTTCTCTCGGTCACGCTGGTGATCCCGAAACCTATATATTCATTACGCTCCCGTGATCCCGTTTCAACTGCTGAGTCCTGTTTGGATATTGGGACACTATCGGCCAACTGAGTGCTCACAGTAAAAGTGCGTGAGATATGAGTACCATTTCGTAGTAGGCTGTGTAACATTCATCCATTTAGGCGGAAGTGGCTGGGTGGAGGGGGGCGGAAGCTTTTACTGTGTTTCATTTGGGCGGAAAGCTCGCACATTTTTTGGACATTTGCGCGTTGTCGGACCTGTCTTAATGTTTCCTTTCGGAGTAATAGTTGGCGATAGGGCTTGTCGTTTTCGACGCGCTAGGAATCTAATGTAATTAATCTTGGCCTTTGACCGGTCAGGAAGTGTTTTACTACTAATTATTCACCTCGAAAAGTTGGGGGGGGGGGGGGGGGGGGGGTGGTAAGGTTGGGAAAAATAGGATTTGATTGGAATACTGCTAGCTCTGGTCGGTTTTACGATGGGGAATGTTGCGGTTGTGTTCTATTTCTGAGCGGGTAGTGACATTGAATCCGCCAGCTATCACCTATTGTGGGTTGTTTTATTTTCTTTCGGTGCGTTTCTTTCACTTTCGGGTGATTTATATAGTCAGCACGTGAACTTGGGACCAGGCATGACGAAGCAGGTGTATAGGTTGGTTGCTGGTTTGCTGTGATCGTGTAAATGATGATGTGAGCGCAAATTTGACAACTTGTCACGAATACTACACGCAACGGAAAGACAGTTGGGGAGGCCGTGGAACGATGAAAATTCGTTGAACTCCAAAATGGAGAATTTGGCTATGTAATTGTAGTAGTGAAAAGCAAGCTTTGATGGAGACGATTGGTAGTTGGTGTAGATATAAACAACCATGTGGCTCCATCTGAGCTTTTCTTCTACAACCTTGTAAAGTTTTGGGATTTTCACAATAGATCTAAATACTGGTCGCAGTGGTTCGTCTCCAACAAAAAAAAAGTTTTGGGAAGATAGGTTCAATGGCGTCTGCGGGATCAAATTCACAATTAATGTTTTTTTTTCATTCCGCCAAGAAAAATCAATATTTAGGATGTATTTGCGTGATTATCATTCAATGAAAAGTCGCATTCTATGAGGGTCATGTTTTATGGACTTTAAAAGGTAAAATATGAGTATTCGATTATTTATAATCAGAAAAAAATCGATGAAACTCTGTACCAAATTATTTAGCGTATAATTTTGGATTGTCTATTTCAACCATAACATTGATATTTATCGTCTCATTTCCATTAATAGTGGATAGTTTTCTACGCACTGTTTATGGAAACTGGACCTTATTTTGTTATTTCCTAATTTGTAATGATGGTATTTGACTTTTATCACAATTTTATTTTCTTATTAATAAAATTCCTGCCATCTGAAATGTTGAATAAATATCAAAATTTCAAATCGAGAAAGTAGAAAAAAATCAAATCTCGATTTGGGTGCTAGATTTGTGAAATAGATCAACCAGAACAAGTACTCAAATACATCTTAACAGCTCCAAAAATTTAAATTATTTTCTGATTAGAAAAATACCGTCTAGAAAAATAAAAATATGAATTCAAAAAATTGGAAAATGAGGTACTTTTATAGTTTTACTGTACTCCTGCGTCACTAGGATCCCGGCACACGTGTTCAATTGTTATCGTCAGAGCGTCTTTATTAATTTGCTAGCCTACCCACAACAGTCCAATTGTATGGAAAAGATAGTCGAAGTTTGTCCAAATTTATGTGTTTTAATAGTTTTCGTCAATATTTGAAGACAATGAAATTATATCGTTAAAATTTTCGCAGCTTGTTGAAACTTCCTGGCAGCACTGTTCCAGTTGAAACTAAACCGATAAAGTGTAATAGTTCTACGTATAATGCTAATAGCTGCCAATACTTAAATCGATGGTAATTGTGCCAGTTGTTGGGCTTATTTATTTGTGCCAGTTGTTGGGCTTATTTACCACTTTATGCCCATGTTGTTTATAAACAACAACGTTTTTAAACAGCTAACTTTTGGTTTAGGTCAGATTTACTTTCAAAAATAAGTTAGGTTAATATCTGAGACTATTATCTTTCATGTGAACACTAGTAGTTATAAGTATTACCCGAAGAATATAAGTTAGTGCAATTATTTTGAATTAATTCCACCGGAGCGTTTCTGCCAAATCAAAATTTTTTAAAACTTTAAAAAATATGAAACAAAACAGATGAAATTCTACGCGTTCTTACCCTACAGAAATAAAAACTGATGTCGGATGTCCCTCCGACATCAGTTTTTATTTCTGTAGGGTAAGAACTCGTAGAATTTCATCTGTTTTGTTTCATATTTTTTAAAGTTTTATAAAATTTTGATTACAGAGATTTTAACATTAGGGTCATTCGGCTCCTTTTTTCGGATTAGAAAAATCTCTTTTAAGAACTATCTCTAACTGTATGTGTCGCGTTGGGAATCGAGCCCAGATGAGCGGCGCACAAGGCAATCAATTTACCAACAGCGCTATGCCCGACCCTTTTTTCATTTTTTACTGGCTACGATATTTTTTACTAGAACATAAATTAAATCTATCAATTGTATTGGACCTTCTTCATAAATTTTTCCTTTTTAGTTTTGTTCAAATTCAGTAATATTGCTTTCTGGGAAAAAGGAAATTTTCTAACCAAAACGTGCACTGTGGACCATTCAAATATTTTCTGTATAAAACAAATAAATAAATGAATGAATAAGTAAATGAGTAAGAGATAAATAAATGAATAAATTCATTAATAAATAAATAAATAAGTAAATACATAAACAAATAAATAAATAAAGAAAAAAAAATATGAAAACAAAAATAAATAAGCGACCTAATAATAAATAATTAAATTAGCAAATAAATAATTAAAAATTGTTATACATGCAAATAAATGGATAGAACAGTTCAATAAATAATTTGGTTGACTAATTTATTAAATGAACTACTATCTATTTATTCATTAAATTGATTTCTCAATACAAAAAATATTTATATAAATTATTTATTCAATGTACACTCAGGCTTTTTACGCGGATTTTGAAATTTACGCGGTTTTCATTTACGCGGCCTGTATCCCACGCGTAAAAAAACCTGAGTGTATTGTAAAATTTTATAATCATGATAATTAATACTTTGAATCAATAATTAATTATTGAATGAGCAAAATAATACGATTTAATTAGTGAGTATTTCAGTAAACAGTGAAGGTCACAAAGTTGGAGTGTAAATAAAAAAGACGTGACACCTTTGTTTTTTTTTATTTCGATTATAGAGGTTTTAACCTTATGGTCATTCGCCTCTTCGGGTTAGAAAAGTCTCTTATGAAAAATTTCTAACCCTACGTGCGGGGTCGGGACTCGAACCCAGGTGCGCTGCGTACAAGACAATCGATTTACCAACTACGCTACGCCCACTCCCTCACCTTTGTTCTCCTTGCTAGAAACTGTTTTATAGATTTTTGGATTTATGAATTTTATGAATTGTTGACAAATATCTGAAAAGGGCATAAGGGCAAATAAGTCTCTTTTTGTTTACTTTCGCTTTAGTCTAAAACACGGCCGCTTTTAGGTTTGCTCCTTAACTTTTATTATAATATGCTAGATGAAATCAAAGTCTTTCGACGAAAACACTGCTGGAAACTTTTATGATGAAGAGAAAATAAATACAGAGAGGCTCTTCTTTGTACTTAGGCCCTTTCCACATGTTTATCTAACACTTTGCGAGTTTTCAAAAGATATGAACTATATGATATAATTTTAATAAATGTTAAGAATTTTCATAAACTTCATGAATTTTGTGATTTTAATGAATTATTTGTTTTTATAAACATTGTGAATTTTTCGAGTTTCATGAATTACATTATTTTCGTTTTTTTTTAATTCATGAAATTTACGAAACTCGTGAATTTTATGAACTTTGTGCATTTTATGAATTTCATGAAGTTATTGCATCTCCTAAAAATCCGGAATTGTATTTTTCCATACATTTTACTAGTCTCGAAGATTTTATGAATTTAATGAATTTTCTGAATTCCGCGAATTTCATGATGAGTTACGTAAAATCAGAAATTTCATGAATTTTGTCTATTTTATTAATTTTATTACGTTTAAGAATTTCACGAATTTCATGATTTCCAAGAAATTTGAAATTTTACGAATATTTTGAATTCTACAAACTTCAATAATTTCATGAATGTAAAAAAAATTATGAAATTTTCGATAATTTCATGCACGAATTTAATGAAATCATGAATTGCGCAAATATAAAATGTTTTATGAAGTTCATAAATTTCATGCTTCATGAGGTTCACGAATTTTATGAAATTTACAAACTACAATAAATTGCCAAATTTCACAAGATTTTATGAATTTTGTGAAATTTATTAATTTTATCAATGTTATTATTATTTTGATTAAATAATTGATCAACATGTATATTGTGATTTTCATAATTTTAAGGATTTGAGCATGAAATTTATGACTTAAATGCATGAAACTAAGCTCAAGAAAATGGTTAAATATATCAGGTTTATGAAGTTCGTGAACAAAATTCCTGAAATGAGCAAAATTTATGAAATTCTTGAAGTTTATAATATTCATAAAATTCATAATCTTAATGAAATTTTCTCTTTGGTGGAAATTCATGAAATTCGTGAAATTCATGAAATTTATGACTTTCATGAATTTCATGAATTTTATGAATTTCATGAATTTCATGAATTGCATGAATTTCATGAATTGCATGAATTTTATGAATTTCGTGATTCCATGATTTTCTTGAATTTCATGAATTTCTTGAATTTCATGAATTTTATGAATTCATGAATTGATGAATTCATGAATTGATGAATTCATCAATTCATGAATTCATAAAATTCATGAAATTCATGAAATTCATGAAATTCATGAAATTCATGAAATTCATGAAATTCATGAAATTCATGAAATTCATGAAATTCATGAAATTCATGAAATTCATGAAATTCATGAAATTCATGAAATTCATGAAATTCATGAAATTCATGAAATTCATGAAATTCATGAAATTCATGAAATTCATGAAATTCATGAAATTCATGAAATTCATGAAATTCATGAAATTCATGAAATTCATGAAATTCATGAAATTCATGAAATTCATGAAATTCATGAAATTCATGAAATTCATGAAATTCATGAAATTCATGAAATTCATGAAATTCATGAAATTCATGAAATTCATGAAATTCATGAAATTCATGAAATTCATGAAATTCATGAAATTTATGAAATTCATGAAATTCATGAAATTCATGAAATTCATGAAATTCATGAATTTCATGAAATTCATGAAATTCATGAAATTCATGAAATTCATGAAATTCATGAAATTCATGAAATTCATGAAATTCATGAAATTCATGAAATTCAAGAAATTCATGAAATTCATGAAATTAATGAAATTCATCAAATTCATGAAATTCATGAAGTTCATGAAATTCATGAAATTCATGAAATTCATAAAATTCATGAAATTCATAAAATTCATGCATTTTATGAATTTCATGCATTTTATGAATTTCATGAATTTCACAAATTTCATGAATTTCACGAATTTCATGAATTTCATGAATTTCATGAATTTCATGAATTTCATGAATTTCATGAATTTCATGAATTTCATGAATTTCATGAATTTCATGAATTTCATGAATTTCATGAGTTTCATGAATTTCATGAATTTCATGAATTTCATGAATTTAATGAAGTTTATTAAATTTGGAAAAATTATGAAATTCATAAAATTCTTGAGATTCCTAAAAATTACGAAATTCGTGAAATTTATGAAATTTTCTAGAAATCATCAACCTTTACTAATTTTATAAATTAATTTTTAACAATTTTATAAATTCATGAAATTCATGTAATTCACAGAATTCAAGAAATTCATCAAATTCAAAAAAAAATTATTAATTTAAAATTCATGAATTTTATAATTTTCATGGATTTTATGATTTCGTGAATTTTATGCATTTGGTGTATCTGGTGGAGAAAAATGTGGGCAGCAACTATTTTTTCTCCACCATGGAGAAAATTTTTTAAAACCACCTTTTAATGAAATTCGTAGAATTCATGAAATATGTAAAATTTGTAAAATTAATGAAGTTCATAAAATTCTTGAGGTTCATGTACGAAATTCATTAAATTTATAAAATTCACCAAATTTATAAATTTCATTGAAATTCACGCAATTCACAAGACATAAAATTCACAGAATTCAATAAATTCATGAAATTCAAAAAAAATCACAAAATTCATAAAATTCATGAAATTCATAAAATTCATGAAATTTATGAAATCCATGAAATTCATAAAATTCATGAAATTCATGAAATTCATGAAATTCATGAAATTCATGAAATTCATGAAATTCATGAAATTCATGGAATTCATGAAATTCACGAAATTCATGAAATTCATGAAATTCATGAAATTCATGAAATTCATGAAATTCATGAAATTCATGAAATTCATGAAATTCATGAAATTCATGAAATTCATGAAATTCATGAAATTCATGAAATTCATGAATTTCATGAAATTCATGAAATTCATGAAATTCATGAAATTCATGAAATTCATGAAATTCATGAAATTCATGAAATTCATGAAATTCATGAAATTCATGAAATTCATGAAATTCATGAAATTCATGAAATTCATGAAATTCATGAAATTCATGAAATTCATGAAATTCATGAAATTCATGAAATTCATGAAATTCATGAAATTCATGAAATTCATGAAATTCATGAAATTCATGAAATTCATGAAATTCATGAAATTCATGAAATTCATGAAATTCATGGAATTCATGAAATCATGAAATTCATGAAATTCATGAAATTCATGAAATTCATGAAATTCATTTTATGAATTTAAAATCCATTAGTGTATTCGGTCTAATTCTTACAAGGACATCTTATATGCATTTCGCCTGATCTTTTTAAGAAACAAACCCGTAGTTGATTGCTTCTCTTTGGGCTCCTTTCATTGACCGATGAGAAAAGTTGTAAATATTATCCTGCTTATGTGTCACTCCAAACTAGGTTGGGACCTACTTTGAAGCTTCTTCATTCTTCACCACTAGAAAGAACTTCAAAAACTCTCCAACTTCACAAACAAAAAAACCAACAGAAAAACTACCCTAAAATTGCTTACTCTTTGTCGGACAACTCCTGCTTTCATAGGCTCGGTACGTCCTGCGGGTGGCTGCTCCCTCCCTCACCACACTTGTGACACTTGTGATATCACCGTTAGTCGTCGTGTCGTGCACACCTCTCCAAGGTACCTCCGTATGCTCGGCGGTTTTTTTTGTATGCTGATTAGTTTGACGTCGGTTTACTCTAAAACCGCTCGCTCTATGCCACGGCCTACTGGCCTACACTCTCGGTGGAATGGGAACTGGTAACCTTCTTCTTCTTCTTCTTCTCACTATTTACCTTATTTTGCATACACATAGGTACACTGTGTCCAAAGGTTCCTCAAAGCCTACTTAACCGCAGTTAGCACTTGCAGATGCAGATAATAGTGGACCGGGCAGGGCAGGGACAGGAGACACACACAAAGAGAGAGGGAGATGGCTGCACTGATGTCGTAACCGCAACGAGTGCAACAAAACACGTGAGAAAAAAATGAAAATAATGCACACTTTTGTAACCGCGTAATCCACACTGCTGCCGGTAAGCGCGCGGTTGTTGTTGGGGCGTAGCGGAGCGGCAGGGAGGTGAGTTCGGTTTAGTTCAAGTAGTTTTCCCCGCCTGCTACTGCAGCTGCTGCTGTTTCTTTTGCTGTCGGTCGAATCGGGTGGGCTGTTTTTCACCGCCGGTGAAATATAGTTAAGCACTTGTTCCACTTCTCACTTTGACACTTGGCTTCCAGGCCGGGAAAGGACCCTTTTGGGGATACGGTTTCTATTTTTTTTCCGTCGCACACAATTCTTTCGCAAGCGCAATTTTTTTTTCTCGTATTCCAAACCTCAGCACATTCAATTTTGATGGTGCTCTTCTGGTGGCTTTTCAGAACCAGCTGTGTGTCTGTCGTTGCCGGGCACTTCCAGAAACGAGAACGACCCGATTTGATTCGACACTGAGCACGACAGGGACAAGGACCAGCTGGCAGTGCTGTACGATACGGCAGACGGATGCAGCTTTTGACGGGTTTGTTCTTCGAGTAACTGTCGACCCGTGGGTCGGAAGTATAGTGAAAGCATAACATAAATGTTAAACATCAAATCAATTTCGACGTATTTAATAAGTGCGAGCTGAAACTACAAAATGACAATTTGGATATAGTGCTTCACTGGCTGCACTGCCACTTCCAGGAAGTGTGTGCCGGCATTCTCATGCTGGCTTCGGGGGGCGCATGCCCGGCGCACAAGCATAGGCTCACACTGCGAAGTTGTTGATAAACTGCAAGGATTCTCCACACTGTATGGCGAGTATCTGTGGAGCCACGAGGTGAGGGGTTCGCCAAAGGAAGACACGGGAAAAATCAATTTCTCCCTTTCAAAACATTGTCAGGTTGTGTGTGGATGTGCGTGTGTGCAAAATTTGCCGGCCGGGATATTTTCTTGCTCTTTTGTTGTTTCCGCTGACTCTCAGGAATCGAAAAGAGATGATTGTCAGAAATCGCGCAGGATATAGAGAGAGTTGATGAACAGAATGAAGGTCATCGGTATTTGTTGGAGTTTTTTCTTGCAAAATCAAGCCATATTTTTAAGAAGATTTTCCATCCCTGGAAGTCGTTTCGGGACATTGAATCAAGCATCAAGTGTTTGTATTAAACTGGAGAAACTTCCTTTAAAAGTTCACAGAATCGGCTTTTAAAATTATATCAGTTTTCTCTCACTCTCGCGCATTCTGGTGGCTGTGCATGTGTATGTGAAAGAGTGGACCCGCTAATATCAAGGTCAATTTGCTGGGTTCCTTCGCCGGGAAGGGATTTGCGCATGTTCACCGGTTCGAAATTATTTTTAGGTTTTTGTTTACACTTGTGCTATTTCGTTCTATGAATAGTGCTGAAGGTTTCCGAGTCGAAAACTAATTTAGCCGGACAGTTTTAAAGCCAAAAAATGTTTGCTTGGCATTTTTCTTGTAAGAGCTTTTTTGTGAAACTGCCAACGCTGTGTTTAAAATTATATTATGTTTGATGAGATCACTATAGAAACATAACTAATTTGCGTCCTTGTCCCTACTCATTAGAGTTGAATTCACTCGAATTGTGAACATCTGAGATGGAGATTGTCCTGTCTTTCAAAGACATTCTGAAAGTGACACATTAGCAGATTTGGGTAAAAGCGATGGCCTACTTTAACTGCTCCATTTAGTACAACGAGCATCCGATAGGGCCTTGCGATAGGAAAAATCAATGACAAGTGTCTCTTCTACTCCGCAGAACCTTGGCAGCACCCACCGAGAGCGCCAATCGAATCTTGACCCTTGTCACTAAATTGGATTTTCTCTCCGAGATAAATACTAATTCGAGATAATGTCAACGGGTAGTATTTAGCAATAACAACAGCAACAGTATGATGCAAAGTAGAATAAATTCTGGTCGGAGTCTGGTGCTGCTGTTTGGGGTGCACTTTTTCTAGTGCAGGTGACCTGATTTTGTTTCCTTTTGTGATTGGTGCAATTGGGGCACAGTTGCTGTGGTTGTGGTTTCCCTGAATGTTTCATAAAGGATACAAGGGAGTGGTGTTTTGGGTTTGGTTCATATTTTAGAATGGAATCTTTCCCGGAGTTTCAGAATTCGTCGGAAGTGTTCATAGTGTTCAAAGAAATTTCTATCGGTTTTAACAAGACTAAACAATTAAAATATATTTTTGCAATAGTGATTACCAAAAATTATTTTTGAGTCTTCCCGCTGGAGTTCTTTTAGCTTTGGTTCAATGACGTCTTCAGAGGAATTGGTGGACGTTATGAGTTCTTGCTTATAGTGTTATGATTTTAATGAGTTCGGATTCTCTTTTTCCACGGAGTGCGCGTAAGCGTCTCTGCTTACGGGTCCACCAAAACTCTTCTATTTTCCTTCAAAAGCAACAATAAGGGTTGCGAAGGTTGCGCCGTAAACTATTTCGGAGCTACTTTAAGTGTAAACCTCTAATAATTTTAACGTTAGTCATTGTTGCTTGTAGATGACATTTTAAAAGCCAATTCTTTAAAATAACCTTTTAAATATTCCGTTAAAAATGGACAAATTTCTATCCATATTTTTGAATTAATTAGTCATATTGAAAAATAGTAGTGACTCAAATAGTGGTTAATTGTTTACCTATAAATAGCAGAGATTATGTCAATAATGTGCTGAGAGTACGTATCGAAAATATGTGCTAGGGTTTTAGCGATTAATCCCCTTAAGAGATTTTTGAAATGATTTTTTGACAGATGAAATTCGGCCACGTTGTAGAGATCGCTTTCGCAAACATCTTTGCTGAAAACACCAAATTTCTGGGGTAGGCGTAGCGTAGTTGGTAAATCGTTTGCCTTGTACGCAGCGCACCTGGGTTCGAGTCCCGACCCCGCACATAGGGTTCGAATTTTTTCATAAGAAGGTGAATGACCTTAAGGTTAAAACCTCTATAATCGAAATAAAAAAAAAACAAATTTCTCGTAAATACTTAAGAATAAGCTATATGTGCTTTGTCCCCAATAAATTATTTTTCTAATATCTTCTCAACTATTAGGTAAGTAAAAAAATGGAATAGGGTAACTTCAGCCACACTTTGTCGAGTCAAAAAATGTAAGACAAAATAGATGTCAAACGTATGTTGACTTAGGATAGTGTTGGAATAAATTGGCTGAAAGAAAGTGTTGTTATTACCATGCCTAAAAAGGTCAATTTAAAAGAAACTCACCTCGTTACCAAAAAAATTATTTAAAAATGAAGAAATTTATAAAAAAACACAATGCATTGAAACATCTTTGAGGCCCTACAGCCATACATCCAAAAGGAATGTATGTTACCCATCAACGCTTATCTCTTTTGAAAATAAAATAAGACCTAATAGAGCTCCACGATAGATAAGAAAACTCCAGAAGAGACAGCTCATGCTGAAAAGAAGGACAATATTCATAACTTTAAGCACACCATCTACAAATATCATGAACACAATTTTAACAAAAACTTGCGATTCCAAATATTAAAAGGGTTTTTTATTCACAGGAATTAAATTTTCCCTGTACGACATTTTGGTAGTGACAATTTGTAGGGGAAACTATTTTATTGTATGTATCATACAATCGTTGTATGATGTGAGGTGAATGTAATGGACTTAACTAACGTTTAGTACTGCATTATCCAATTAACGACCGGAATGTGTCCTTTGCGGTAGATATGGGTTTATTACAAGCTTTAAAGCTAATCGTTTATGCTGTTAAGGCTCAGTGCTGGCGCCATTTTATACTAACTGTTTAACTTTCAAATGTTAACAATTACAATCTTCATGATTGAAGATAACTGCACCCATCATGTGCTCAATTGGATCTCGAAAATAATTTACTGTGTGAAAAGCATGCGCGATCTTTGTAGAGGAAAAATATAATGCGTTGACTAAAAAACTACTTGCCAATCAACAGCAATGCCCAAGCTTTAATGCTATCAGTATTCCGCATCTTTGATCCCATCAGGTGCAGCATAGAGTCATAAGTAGATGTGCTCGCAAAAGGTCACAACAACAATGCTAAATAAACCGGATTAAATTTTAGCTTAAAATAGCTTTGTTGACCGTAAATACACAGGATTAAATTTTAGGCCAATAATTCTTTTTAGATCACTCTATCATATTATGTCATGACATTAGTCCAAAATTTTCATTCGACCAAAAATGGCGGTCGGCCAAAAATGTCGTTCGGCAAAAATGACATTCGGTCAAAAGTAACATTCGGTGAAAAATTACATTCGGCCAAAAATGTCATTCGACCAAAAACGACATTCGATCAAAAATGATCTTCGGCCAAAAATGACATTTGGTCCAAAGTGATATTGGGCCAAAAATTATATTCGGAAAAAAATTACATTCGGCAAAAATGGCATTCGTCCGCAAATGGCATTCGCTCCGTCAAAAATGACATTCGGCTAAAAGTGACTTTCAGCCACAAATGGCATTCTGACAAAACTGACATACGTCCAAAAATGACATTTGGGAAAAAGTGGAATTTGGCCAAAAATTACATTCGGCTGAAAATGACACTGTCAGAAATTCGCTTAAAATACATAAAAATTGGTATTCGACCAAAAATGTCATTCAGCCAAACATGACATTAGCTCAAAAGTAACATTCGACCAAAACTGACATTCGGCCAAAAATTACATACGGCCATAAATGACATTAAGCCAAAAATGGCATTCGACCAAAATAGACGGTCGACCTAAAATGACATTCGAACAACAATACCATTCGGCCAAAAATGATATTCGGTGAAAAATCACATACGGCCAAAATGGCATTCGGTCAAAAATCGGCCAAAAATGGTAATCGGCCAAAAAATGCCAATCGACAAAAAAACATTTGGCCAAAAATGACTGTCGGCCAAAAATCACATTCGGCTAAAAATGACATTCGGCCAAAAATAGCTTTCGGCCGAAAATGGCATTCGGCCAAAACTGGCAATCGGCCAAAAATAACATTTGCAGAATGCAGCGGCATTCGGCCAAAAATGACATTCAGGGAAAAATGATATTCGGCCAAAAATTACATTCGGCCAAAAATGGCATTCGGCCAGAAATGACATTCGACCAAAAATAACATTGGCATTCGGGAAAAAATGATATTCGGCTAAACATTACATTCGGTCAAAAATAACATTCGGCCAAAATTCCATTCGACTAAAATAGACATTCCGACAAGTGAGATTCCGCTAAAAACGACATTAAACAAAAAAGAACAGGTGGCCAAAACTGAAATTCTGCCATAAATGACAGTCGGTCAGAAATATCATTCGGCCTAAAATGACATACGGCCACAAACGACATGCGGCCAAAAATGGCAGTCGGCCAGAAATAACATTCGGCCAAAAATGGTATTCGCCCAAAAATGACATTCGGCCAAAACTGGTATTTGGTCAGAAATGACATTTGGTCGAAAATGACATTCGTCCAAAAATCCCATTCGCCTAAAAATGACATTCAGAAAAAACAATGACATTCGGCCAAACATGACATTCGGCAGGAAATAACATTCGGCCAAAAATGACATTCGGCCAAAATGACATTCGGTCAAAAATGACATTCGATCAAAAATGACATTTGCCCAAAAATGAGATCCTGCCAAAAATGATATTCTGTCAAAAATGACATCTGGCCAAAAATGATATACATCCAAAAATGGCATCTGTTGATCTGCCAAATGGCATTTTCTGCCAAATGGCACTCCCTGCCGAATGGCACTTTCTGCCGAATGACACCTTCTGCCAAATGGCACTTTCTGCCAAATGGTACCTTATGCCAAATGGCACTTTCTGCCAAATGACACTTTCTGCCAAATGGCAATTTCTGCCAAATGACACTTTCTGCCAAATGGCAATTTCTGCCAAATGGCACTTTCTGCCAAATGACACTTTCTGCCAAATGGCACTTTCTGCCAAATGGCACTTTCTGCCAAATGGCACTTTCTGCCAAATGGCACTTTCTGCCAAATGGCACTTTCTGCCAAATGGCACTTGCTGCCAAATGGCACTTGCTGTCAAATGGCACTTGCTGTCAAATGGCACTTGCTGTCAAATGGCACTTGCTGTCAAATGGCACTTGCTGTCAAATGGGACTTGCTGCCAAATGGCACTTGCTGCCAAATGGAACTTTCTGCCAAAGGGCACTTTCTGCCAAATGGCACTTTCAGGATTCATTTGAGACCAAATTCGATAATCATTAGATCACGGTTATCATATTTTCATGTCATCAAGCCAATGAATGGCATTCGAGTAAGTAACTTTCACCAGAATATTATTCAGTTGGAAAATATTTGGCCAAATAGCATTCTGTAGAATGGAATTCTGCCAAAAAATGACATTCGGTAAAATTGACATTGGACCAAATATGATATTCGGCCAAAAATGACATTTGTCCAAAATGACATTCGGCAAAAAAATCAGCAAAAAATGACATTCGGCTAAAAAGTACATTCGTTCAAAAATGACATTTAGTCAAAAATTACATTCACCCAAAAATGACCTTCGGTCAAAAATGACACTCGCCCAAGATCAACTCAGTCAAAACTGACATTCGCCCAAAAAAGGCATTGGCCAAAAATGACATTCGACAAAAAATGGCAGTTGACCAAAAATAGCAAAAGTGACGTTCTACCAAAAATAACATTTGGTCAAAAATGACATTCGACTGAAAAAGATATTCGACTAAAACTGACGGTCGGACAAAAATAGAATTCGGCCAAAAATGACATTCGGTTAAAAATGACGTTTGTTCAAAGATGACATTCGGCCGAAACTGCCATTCGGCCAAAAATAACATTTGACCAAACATGGCATTCGGCCTAAAATGGCATTCGGTCTAAAATGACATTCGTCCAAAAATGACGTGGCGTCAAAAATGACATTCGGCCAGAAATGACATTTGAACGAAAATGATTTTCAGTGATAATTGATATTCGGCTAAACACGATATTCGACCAAGAATGACACCCTGTCAAAAGCAATATTCCGTCCAAAATGACATTCGGCCAAAGGCACCATTTGGCTAAAAATGACTTTCGGCTAAAACTGACATTCGGCCAAAAAGGACATTCGCTTAAAAATAACGTTCGGTCAAAACTGGCATTCGGTCAAAAAGGGCATTTGATTAAAAATGGCCATCGGGCAAAAATGGCATTCGGCCTAAAAAGACATTCTTGTCAAAATGACATTTGATTAAAAACGATATGCGGGCAAAAATGACATTTGGCCTAAAATGACATTTGGTCTAAAATGACATTCGGCCAAAAATGGCATTCGGATAAAAAAGCATTTGGCCCAAATTGGCATTCGGCCAAAAATTACATTCGGCCAAAAATGCCATTCGGCAAAAGATGACATTCGGTCGAAAACGACATTCGGCAAAAATTACATTCGGCCAAAAATGGTATTCGGCCAAAAATGACAATCGGTCAATAATGCTAATCGGCCAAAAGTAACATTCGGCCAAAAATGCCATTCGGCCAAAAAATGTCTCGGCCAAAAATGACATCAGCTAAAAATGACATTCGGCCAAAATGGACAATCGACCAAAAATGAAATTCGGTCAAAAAAAATGTTCGGCTAAAAATGTCAGTCGGTCAAAAATGACACTCGGTCAGGAAAGAGTCGTCCAAAAATGACATTCAGCCAAAAATGGCATTCGACCATAAATAACATTCGGATAAAATTGATATTCGGTAAACTATGACATGCGGCCATAAATGCCGTCTGCTAAAATGATTTTGTGAACTATTTCACGAGTGCGAATGGGCAGTCGTTACTAGTATACTCGGAATCATGAACCGGTTCACAAATACATGAATAATGTTTTATGATTCTGTCAACTATTTGGTTATACTAGGAATTAATTTTAATTTTGGTTATACTAGGAATTATGAACCAGTCCCCGAATACATGAAGAATATTATGATATTGTACACTAACTATTTGACGGGTACGCATGCTCGGACGTGACTGTTACACTAATAATCGTGAGCTTGTTCATATTTCCATGAGTAATATTTCATGATTTTTTGAACCATTTCACTAGTGCGAATAGTGACCCGTGACTATTTCGTTAGGAACCACGAATCGGTTCACGTATACTTGAAAATATGGTATGGTTTTGAGAACTATTTCACAAGCACAGATATTGAATCGAGACTAGAATTTTAGGAATCGTGAACTAGTTCACGATGATTGAAAGGATTCATGAATAATATTCCGAGTTTCGTGAAGTAATTCACTAAAAAATATGTGTTGATTTTGTGCACTAATTCACATCCACGAAAACTAGATCAAGTTCAGGATATAATAAATCATGAATCAGTTCACGTTATAGTCCAATTTTGAATAATGATCGTCAACATATGAATAAAATCACGATTCAATCTTTGGTTTTATGAATTTTGTTCATAAAATTATGAACTAGTTCACGTACAAAAAATCAAATTAGTAATGACATGGCGGAAGCCGTGACTGAAATTCATAAAACAAAAACAAATATTTTCACTAATAAAAGCGTTATGCGGGCGTTACCGATTAATTATAAAACACATGATTTTTGTTCATGGTCCTATTTTCGTAACGTAAAAACGTGGTTTTTCCAGCATTCACGTTACTTTATTCACAAAATTTTTCCGTGTGCGTGGGTAAACGCTTCCGCAGCTATTTTCTGAAATCGTATTGTTCCGTGATCGTTGATCGCTGATCATATTTTGAAACAATTATATTAGAGCAATACATTTTTAAATTTTAAAAACTTTTTTTCTTTTTCGTTTGATTGCCAAAACGATGCGACATACGATTTCGTGGTGATCCACTTCCTTTTCAATTGGACCGTGAACCCAGTCACAATGAGTCCAGCTGGCAAAGTTGGACCACGCGTATTTTCCACTGGAGTAAATTCTGCTGACTTCCTAGAAGTGATTCGAGTGCATTTGCACAAAATTATCTCGTAACAATTGTGCGGGTTGCTGCAACTTTGCACGTAGGAAGTTAACATTTTCATATTTCCCCAGAAACTTAAGCATTGCTCTCACCGCAAACCCCACGCCTCCTAGGATGAGTAGCCACGTGCGCCCGGCAACCGGAGGCGTCGCTTGTCAACTTCCGCCTAGACGCTGCTGCCGGTTGCGCGTACGGTTCGAGTGGGCGAAATACAATCGAACACCCACGCTTCCGGTGTGTGTGGGCGCAAAGCCCAGACAGGACTGTGATGGTGCGAATAAGCTCGCTAACAGTAGTCGGTAGGATTCAGCGGGAGGCTGCTGCTGTGTAGGCGATTGTTGGCGTATGAAAAAAAATCTGATGACGTAAAATTCGCCTGGACACGTAAATCGGTAAACGAAAATTACCCCTCCCACGGCATCTCGAATCGAACTGGTTTGCGTCGGCAGGTTCTCAACAGTAACGCTACGCTTCCTAGCTTTTATTTAACTTCTTCGAGCGAGGGTGAATGAAACTTCCCGAACCCGCGAGGGCAATTTTAATAATACCTATCAAACGGGAAGAAGATTGAAAGGTGAACAAACAACGATTAGTTCCCGGTCGGTGTGTGTGGATGTGAGTAAGTGTGATAAGAGCAGGTCAGCGACTGGCTGAAGCAAACAAAAGGACATTCTCCCTACACGAAGAAAAACTGAACTCAAAAATCCAGAATCGTGAGGATCGTCTCAGGAGCGCCGCGGTGCGTGGTCATTGAACTTGACGTTGAAAGGAAAAACTACGCGACTACCTGTTGGCTTGACTGCGGCTGCTGCTGCTGATGCCCCTCACGATGCAGCACCGCCATTCTTCCTTTTTCCTACCTTCCGCACAACCGACAGTAACCTTGATCGCGTTGATCGTTAAAAGTTCAACAGTTCCCTTCTTGGCGTTGGTACAGTGGCTGTCCAATTTTGAAATCCTACTGTAACAAATTTGACAAATTTGTTTATTGATCGACTTAAATTAAGAAAATGTCGGCGTAATGTAGTCAAATTACCCTCCAATCAAGTTCCCTGTAACACTTCAGTCTATACTCACTTGATGACAGATGTGCACCGTCAAAATCGGACCACCACTGCAGCAGTTTATGGTTCATTGCCCGGCCCGGCGATGATCCAGAACAGGTACTACTGGTGGCAGACCTTCCTTTTTTGGCTTTTCTCTTTCGATCCTTCGCGTTTCCCCGCAACAAAGCCTACTTCGGCCATCCATCCGCTCGCGATCGCAGCGAACGTAACCAAAACAATAACAACGACCCCTGATGAAAGATGGGAAGGACAGCCCCGCTATAGAAGAAGCACAAGAGGGAACGAAAAATACGATCACGCCGGTCGGCTGTTGCTGGTTGATGATGCACCCGGCACCGCCGCCGCCGCTCGTAAGGGCGATGCCTTCGCGCGGATGTTGAACTTTGGATCGTTTTTCGCTCCCACACCTCCACCGATGCCGCCTCCTACGGACGGAGATATCCCGCCCGACAACAACGGCGGACGGTGAAGTCGATCGCGGGCAATTTTGTTGTTTTCATCGGGATTTCTTTTCAACCTCTCGTTCGTTTCCACCGCGACCCTCACCTCGCCGCCTCATGGGTACCCATCTTTTTTTAGTGTTGTTTTGAATTACCTACTCGTCTTCCCTGCCCTTCCCTGTCTCGATCAAAAGTGTAGAGCCTGGCAAGCCGGCCGGCGCGTAGGTGCTCTCGCATCCCGGGCGTTTCCCTTCCAGCTAATTACGCGCTTCATCGTCAAGGCTGTGCGGACTGTACGATTGGGATCGCGATGCGTGACGCATTCTACAAAAACCAAACAAAGAACATCATTCTCCTTTGTCCCCGCTAGGCGGACGGAATCACACACGTACGCGTCCATCTCCCCATTCCTCCCTTCGTCGACGTACGGCGGTCCCTCTTTAAAATGTCCAAAACGACAACTGCCAGTAGAGTGGGATGAATCACGGGAACCAGATTAAATTCGATCAGCCCGAAGTTGCTTCCCCCGGCTCAGGCGGATACGTAAACGCGATCAAACAGGTTTTCGTCTACCAGACCTCGGTTCCCCGGGATGGGATCGACTTTTTCGCTAGGGTCAAAGGCCTCTCCAGCCCCACTTCAGAGCTCCTTTGCATTGTGTAAGAAAAAAAAAATATATCGCGGCAGATCGCGTAACGAACCGACCGAAGGAGGATGGATGGAGGTTCATTGGCCTGCTTGGATGGGTGTATCGATTTATGCTGGATGCCGCATAACCTACTATGTTACTTCGGTACATGACCCCGGCAAAATGCGCTCCACTGTTTGATCTTATCTAACTGACCACCGACCACATATGGGTTGTTGACCCCTTTTTCGCTAGTCACGCTCATGGTGTACAATTCCAGGAATCGAACAGTAGTAGGTACGTCGAACTCCTCACAGCGCGAACTGACCCAGCACGGCACTGCATGTTGTACCTATAAATTATACATCAGCACCCGTTTTCCGTGGAAAACGGAACCAGGTTTCCCCCGTCACCGATGCATTTGTTTACATTTATGTTTCAGGTGCACTTTGGTCTATCGCTCCGCATTGATTGGCCTGTGCGTGTCGATAATGAAGGATGGCTTCTCTCGTGGGTGGCCGGCTAGAGGTAGAGGAAATGGCAAAACAATAGCAAAATTGTACACCCCCCCCCCTCCCGCGGTATACCATGTCTTATTTGTTTGCTAGCAGAACTAGGCCCCCGTCGAAGTGCAGTTCACAGCGACAAACCAACCGGCAAGCAGGCGGGAGTCTTGTTCAAATGAAATTCCCTGAATTGCAATTACGCTTAGCGGACCGTAATTGCAGAGTCGCTCGCCCCGCGCCACATGCTCTCTACAGGCACGGCCTAATGCCGTCTCGTGCCGTCATGGCATACTATGTGACTGGCCGAGCTTCTTTGTTGCGATTTAACAGAATAAATAAACTAATTTTTTTTTGTAGAATTGTAGATAGAGGAAGGTTCGAAAGGGCCGTAACTAAGGAGTTTTAAGTTGAAATGAGATCCTTCGCGGTCGGTGGCGAATCCAAGGGGACACACTTAATTTTTCTGTCGGATCTCAGTATTTTTTTTGCATCTTTTGCCGAAATCTCGACACCTGAGATTTTTTGCTGGGATCTCAGAAAGTGACATTTTATAGCTGAGACTCGGAAAATACTTCACTCAAAATCAGCAAACAAATTTCACTTTACTGAAATATCAGTTTCTAAATTTGCTGACCACACAGCTGTTGGGAAATTGCCGAGCCGAATCGAGTGTGCAAGATTCTTTAAATCGTACAGAATCAATTTGACGATTTTTTACGTGTAATGTCACTAATTGAGTTAAATGTAAAGAGTTTGGTTCATTCTTGGTTGAGTTGGTGCAATCTTCACTGAATATTCCTAATTTTATTTTATGTATTAACAGAACTCTTATTTTCTTATGAAAATATTTTATGCAGTTTTTTTTAAATTCGCTTCATATAAAAATAGATGACAGCAGAGTAGAACGCGAAAGCGTAAAATAAGCTAATAAAAATCAAGCACATTTTAATCTTCAACTCGTACAAAATTACATTACTTCACATTGTAATTAAACAATAAGCTTTGAAATCATTCAAGAAAATTTTCCCCTAGGGTAAAAAAATTAATGAACCAATTTACGCGTGAGGGTTAGAGTGCCCAGAAAAATGATGAATTTTTGAAAATTCAATCGGCACACCACTGAGTCGATTCCTAGTCCCACCAGGAGTACTTGCTCCAAATTTGAAGCAAATCGGACAAGTCTAGCTACCGGACCAACGTGCCTGAAGTTTGCATGGGATTTTTCGACAATTTACATGAAGAAAACCCACTTACTCGCATTGTCGCCGCTAGGTGGCACCGTATGCATAGTATTGTCATTATAAGTGAAAATAAGAAAGATAATTTAATTGTGTACAACTTTGTTGAAGACTGCTAGTCAATCCGGCTTTGCTAAAATAAGTTATTAAACTTTTAACGAAGTGATGTCTGAGTCAGTTTTGCATAGGGCCTATCAGTGCATGGTTGTGTATCGGTACTCGATTCCCACCAACTGTACATTTTTGTGAGATAATGGTTAAATTTAGCTGAATAGTATGTTCAGAAGAATTGTAGTACATAATACGAGTTATATTTTGGTTAGAAAATTTTAGTTCCAACTGTGACCGCATAGAGGGCGCCAGCACTAACTTTTCATAGAAGTGAGATAGCATATCGAGATGTTCGGAAGAATTATTTAAAAATGCTTGTTCTACAACTTTGTAGAAGACACCTAATCTCTTTCTCTTTCCGGTGAAAAGTTAGTGTTAGCGCCCTCTATGCGGTAAAATGAGGAACTAAAATTTTCTAACCAAAGCATGACTCGTATTACTTACTATAAATCTTCTGAACATACTATTGACTCAAACCTAACCATTATCTCACAAAAATGTTTAGTTCGTGTGGATCAAGTACTGATACACAACCATGCACTGCTAGGCCCCATGCAAAACTGACTCAGACATCACTTCGTTAAAAGTTTAATAACTTCTTTTAACAAAGCCGGATTCACTAGCAGCCTTAGACAAAGTGGTAGGCAATTGAATGATCTTTCTTATTTTCACTTACAGTGATAATACTATGCATACAGTGCCACCTAGCGGCGAAAGTGCGAGTTAGTGGGTTTTCTCCATGTAAATTGTCGAAAAATCCCATACAAACTTCAGACACGTTGGTCAGGTAGCTAGACTTGTCCAATTGGTTTCAAATTTGGAGCAAGTACTCCTGGTGGGACTAGGAATCGAATCAGGGGTGGGCCGATAGGAGTCATTTTTTTCCTGTCACTCTAGTGAGGGTACAACAGCTGAATTTGAATGTTTCGCATTACACTCGCCAGTAACTGACACCAACTTACTGCCAGGTAGACAATATATCCGAACTAACACCAAATTGGCGCCAGTTAGGTACCAGCTTTAGACGTTGTGTAAACTATTTGGATTCAATATCTAACTGACAGAGAGTTGATTGACCGAATGCCTATTCGGCCGAATGCCAATTTGGCCGAATCCCAGTTTGACCGAATGTCATTTTTAACCAAATGTTATTTTTAGGCCAACAATCATTCTTTGGCCTAGACATTTTTGGCCGAATGTCGTTTTTGGTCGAATTTTTTTTCGATAGAATGCAATTTTCGACTGAATGACATTTGACCGAATGCAATTTTTGGGCGTATGCTATCATTTTAGGCTGTGTTATTTTTGAATAAATGTCATTTTTGGGCGAATGTAATTTTTGGCCGAATACCATTTTCGACCTAATGCCATTTTTGGAAAAAGATCATTTTTGGCCGAATGCCATTTATGATCTATTGCCATTTTTGGCCGAATGTTATTTTTGGAAGAATGGAATTTTTGGCCGAAAGTCACTTTGGGACAAATGTCATTTTTGGCCGAATGCGATTTTTGAGCTAATACCATTTTAGATCGAATGGCATTTTAGGCCGAATGCCATTTTGGATCGAAGGTCATTTTGCATCAAATGCCATTTTTTACCGAATCCTATTTTTGGCCGAATGCCGTTTTTGACCGAATGCCATTTTTGGTCGAATGTCACATTTGACCGATTGTCATTTTTGGCAGAATATTATTTATAAGCGATTGCCATTTTTGGTCGAAGGGAATTTTTTATCAAATTTTATTTTTGGCCGTGTTTCATTTTTATCGGCAGCCCTAAGTTTGCGCCGCTAAAACAACAAAAATGATCCATAAAAAATTGAAAAACGATCCATAAAAAAGTTGTCCATGTTCCATAAAACAAAACTGAAAATCCATAAAAAAGTGTGAATGATCCATAAAAAAGGGTGATTTGATCCATAGATTATGTAAAATTGAACCATAAAATAATCGCAAAAGAGCACTAAAATAGTAATAAAAGAGCAATTAAAATGAACCAATGCCCCATAAAAATATTGGAAATGTTCCATAAAATGATACATTTTGCGCCATAAATTAACTGACATTGATCCATAGAATACTAACAATGTACATTAAAACACGTCGATATGTTCCATAATATCGACAAAAGTGTTCCACGGTATTACAAAATGGAGCAATAAAATGTCAGAAAAAGTTCCGTAAATTTGATGAAAATTTTTGCTAAATAATTTTTCTTGGTCCATAGAAGCTGTAAAAATGAACATTAGAAATGATTCATATATCGAACGTTAAATTATGGTTCATGGATATTTACAAAACGATCCATAAGAAAATAAAATGTCAAACGATCCATTAATATGTGCTTATGCATCAGAAAAATTAAATTTAATGAATTCATGCGAATTTTTTGCTATTCGAACTAATAATAAAGTTTATTACATTTGGTTGTAATGTCAAACTACAACAAACAATGCGTACATTATAGTTAAACTTCAGCTTCCGTACCCAACTAGTCAGCTAACTGACCTTAGCTAACCTGAAATCATTATGGCAACTCTTTAAACGTCAGGGTATTTATGATATTAGAGCGCTGAGTGTTATTAGACCACCTATACAGGCTGGCATGAGTCGCAAATACTATCTGAATAACTATCTGAAGCGAAAACGGACACTTTATACACGAACCCTGACTAATGTGGCTACGCCACATCGCTTTCTTGTGCACTGTCCGACTTCGCTGCCGCTCAGTCGGCTTTTAACTAGCTATACCCCCTATGCTTAAGTAAACCGGGCAAACGAGAGAACCACAGGTTTGCCTGCAATTCCAGCTACGGGTTAATCAATGCCTCGTCCAACGGATCCTCAGCGGCTTTGCGCCGCTTCGGATCCTTGGCCTCGGATATGCGGCCAAGCCGCATCACACTAGCTCCCAGTATAAGCTCACTTGTTAAAACACTGTCACTGTTATGAGAATTATTAAGCACAACTTATTTTTTAAGTCTACCATAAAATTTCGCATGAATTCATTAAATTTATTTTTTCTAATGCATAAGCACATATTAATGGGTCGTTTTACATTTTCTTTTCTTATGGATCGTTTTGTAAATATCCATGAACCATAATTTCGTTCGATATATGAATCATTTCTAATGTTCATTTTTACATCTTCTATGGACCAAGAAAAATTATTTAGCAAACATTTTCATCAAATTTATGGAACTTTTTCTGACATTTTATTGCTCCATTTTGTAATACCGTGGAACATTTTTGTCGATATTATGGAACATATCGACGTGTTTTAATGTACATTGTTAATATTCTATGGATCAATGTCAGTTAATTTATGGCGCAAAATGTATCATTTTATGGAACATTTCCAATATTTTTATGGGGCATTGGTTCATTTTAATTGCTCTTTTATTACTATTTTAGTGCTCTTTTGAGACCATTCTATGGTTCAATTTTACATAATCTATGGATCAAATCACCCTTTTTTATGGATCATTCACACAGTTTTATGGATTTTCAGTTTTGTTTTATGGAACATTGACAACTTTTTTATGGATCGTTTTACAATTCTTTATGGATTATTTTAAATATTTTATATGCAAAAGTACATTTTCCCATTTTTATCTGCATGTCATTTTTAGCGGGATGCCATGTTTTACAGAATGCCATTTTTGACCGAATGTCATTTTTGACCGAATTTTCACCGAATGCCATTTCAGACCAAATGCTGTTTTTGGAGAAATGCCATTTTTGGCCGAGTGCCGTTTTGGTCGAATGTCTTTTTAGCCGAATGTCCTGAAACCTGAATGTCCTGAATGTCATCTTTTGCCGCCTGTCTTTTTCAGTCGATTGTCATTTTTCCCCAACTGTCAATTTGTTGGCCGAATGTAATTTTTGGCTGAATGTCATGTACAGAATGACATTTTAGGCCGAAAGCCTATTTTTTGGCGAGTGTGATTTTTGGCCCAATGCCATTTTTGACCCAATGCAGCTTTCAGAATGTCATTTGTGACCGAGTGGTTTTTCTGGCTGAATAGTGTTTTTGGTTGAATGCTATGTTTGATCGAATAGACTTTTCTACGGCTCATGTACGCACACGTCACATGACACAAATAGTACATCACATTGTTACATTGTTTTCAATCAAGAATCTGCCAACCGACAAGAATGTCCTTTTTCAACGAATGTTATTTTTGGCCGAATGTCATTGTTATTTTTCGCCGAACCTCATTTTAAGGTCTAACGTCATTTTTCAAGCGAATGCCTTTGGTCGAATGCCGTTTGACAGAAAATGCTGTTTTGGCAGCAAATGTCATTTAGCAAGAAAATGCCGCTTAACCAGAAAATGCCATTTGGCAGAAAGTGCAATTTGGTGGAAAGTGCCATTTGGCAGAACGTACCATTTGACAGAAGTGTCTTTTGACAGAATGTTCCATTTGGCAGGGATATGTTATTTAGCAGAAATGTCTTTTTGAGATTGACAGATGTCATTTTTGGCCGAATGTCCTTTTTAACCGAATGTTCGCTTGTGGGTGAATGTCATTTTTGTCCGAATGTGATTTTTGGCCAATTATCATTTTTGGCTGAATGCCATTTTTGGTCGAATGCAGTTTTTGGCTATGTAATTTTTGTCCATTTGCCATTTTTGGCAATATGCCATTTTTGACCGAATTCCATTTTCGGTCGGATGTATTTTTGGCCGAGTGCCATTTGTGGACGAATGTCATTTTTGGCCGTATGCTATTTTTGGTCGAGTGCCATTTATAGCCGAGTAGCATTTATAGCCAAAATGTCAAAAAGTTTTGGCTGCATACCATTTTTGGCCGAATGTCATTTTTAACCGAACGCCATTTTCGGCTGAATACCATTTTTGGACGAATAACATTTTTGGCCGAATGTCACAAAGTTTTCGCATAATGCCATTTTTGGTTGAATGCCATTTTTAGGCGTTTGCCATGTTTGGCCGAATGCCAATTTTTGGTCGAATATCACTTTTAGCAGAATGTCATTTTTGGTCGAAGGCCATTTTTGGCCTAATACCAGTTTTGTCCGAATGCCATTTTTTTTACCGAATGACATTTTTGACCGAGTGACACTTTTTAGCGTATGCCATAATTGACCGAATGCCATTTTTGGAAGAATGCCATATTTGTCCGAAAGCCATTTTTGGCTGAATGTCATTTTTGGCCGAATGCCTTTTTTGATCAAATGCCGTTTGTTTGATCGCCGAAATCACAAAATCTTAAATATTCTTTATGAATTCGTGATCTGACATCATTAGTATAACAGACAAGACAGTAAAATTTTATTAAATTAAATTAAATTAAAATTTGAAATTTGGTGAAATTTGAAATTTGAAGTTCGAAATTTGAAAGTTACTATTGTGATTATGAGATGAGGGATTCCATGAGAAACCGGCCGACCGCAAAATATGACCACCGTCGATTCGAACGAAACTTTGCAGGTGTGTTCGCTGTATGAATCTCCATGATATTCTCTGGCAATTGGAATATTTTGATGCAAGAGTAATTTTTCAAAAGGGCGTAAATGTTTCTACGTGCATGAATTTCAAATTTTTTTTGTTCGATTTCTGTATTTTATACAGCAAAACTGTCTGAGAACAAGTTACAGGGAATGAATACTTCTGTCCGAAAAAAATATACACTGAAAAAAATGTTGTGTCATTTTTCAAAAAAACAAAAATTTATGATAAAAATTTAAATTGCGAAAAAACCCATTTTTTAAATTTTTTATATTTTGTTACCAAAAACCTAAAGAGAAAAGAAACATTTTGATTGTGATTGCATGATAGAGAAAAAATCGGTAAAAAAGTTTTTCTAACAATAACTTCGTACATGTTTTTAAATTTCATACTAATTGACATACAAAATTGTAATTTTATTACAAAATATAATTCTAAGCACCATTTCAAATCAAAATGCATTTAACAAAAATCTTCCAAAATGCGATAGTTTTCGAGATATTTGAAATGTTGCTACTTCAAAAACAATTAATTCGTGTAATTATGCTCTTTTTAAAAGTTATTCGCGTTACCCCATCAAAAAATGTCAAAAATTTTATGTTTATCGTTTTAAAGACGTAAAAGCAACCTTTTTAGTGTATTTGGATCATGGAGAAGCTTTCAATAAAAAAGTTTTCCTAACAACAACTTTTGACATTTTTTTATAATTCTTACTATTTGCAGTCAAAAATACAATTTTCTTTTTGAATATGATTCTAAACGCCATTTTAAATCGAAATGCTCTTAACAAAAATTTTCTAAAATGTAGTAGTTCTCGAGATATTTTAACTTTTGTTTTAACAACACAATTATTTTGTTTTATTGCGACCTTTTCATAAGTTAGTCGCGTTTCTCCATCAACAATAATAGGTTTTTCAAAAGGCCCGTAAACTTTCGTGCAACTTTCTTTTTGACATCAAGGCGATATTGTAAACCATTTGAAAGTTACATGAAAGCAACCAAAATATATTTCAACCATAGGGTCTGTTGATTAAACTATGTAGCTGAATCATATGTTGGTTGTTTTCATGTAACTTTAAAATGTTTCACAATATTGCCTTGATGTCAAAGAGAAAGTTGCAGGAAAGTTTACGGGCCTTTTGAAAAACCTATTATTGTTGATGGAGAAACGCGACTGACTTATGAAAAGGTCGTAATAAAACAAAATAATTGTGTTGTTAAAACAAAAGTTAAAATATCTCGAGAACTACCACATTTTAGAAAATTTTTGTTAAGAGCATTTCGATTTAAAATGGCGTTTAGAATCATATTCAAAAAGAAAATTGTATTTTTGACTGCAAATAGTAAGAATTATAAAAAAATGTCAAAAGTTGTTGTTAGGAAAACTTTTTTATTGAAAGCTTCTCCAGGATCCAAATACACTAAAAAGTTGCTTTTACGTCTTTAAAACGATAAACATTAAATTTTTGACATTTTTTGATGGGGTAACGCGAATAACTTTTAAAAAGAGCATAATTACACGAATAAATTGTTTTTGAAGGAGCAAAATTTCAAATATCTCGAAAACTATCGCATTTTGGAATATTCTTGTTAAATGCATTTTGATTTTAAATGGTGCTTAGAATTATATTCTGTAATAGAATTACAATTTTGTATGTCTATTAGTATGAAATTTAAAAACATGTGCGAAGTTATTGTTAGGAAAACTTTTTTACCGATTTTTTCTCCATCATGCAATAACATTCAAAATGTTTCTTCTCTCTTTAGGTTTTTGGTAACAAAATATAAAAAATTTAAAAAAAATGGGTTTTTTCGCAATTTAAATTTTTATCATAAATTTTTGTTTCTTTTTTTTGAAAAATGACAACATTTTTTTCAGTGTATATTTTTTCGGACAGAAGTATTCATTCCCTGTAACTCGTTCTCAGATAGTTTTGCTGTATAAAATACAGTAATCGAACAAAAAATTTTTGAAATTCATACACGTAGAAACGTTTACGCCCTTTTGAAAAGTTGCTCTTGAGTCAAAATAATCTTATTACCTGTGGAAAATATTTAATCTTGCGTGACGGTGAAACGTGTAAAGTTTCATTGGAATCTAAGATGGTCGGTCACGATTTTAAAGATTTTCGGACGGATCTTCGTGGAATTCCTCAGATCTGACCGTCGACTCGCTGCAATAACTTGTCGTATGTTTTGGTTTAACTTTGGATGATATCATGGTGCGCCAGAGACCGAAAATAAAACGGTAAATACATAAATTGCATGGTTTCAGGTGCCAAATTGTCACGAAAAAATCGCCGTTAGGAATTTCGGTTCGCCATATTGGATTTTAAAATAGGCATCGTACATTGGCCATTAGACTGCTTTCCTATGTGAAAAATGCCCATTGCAAAAGCGCAATTTTTGATTTCGATTTTTTCTTCACCGTCGATTTCCTGGAGTTCACTTCAATAACAAAAAATCATAAAAATATGCCATCCCCGTTGTTATTTTACAAAAAAAATATACTGATGCTATCCCGCATAAATCTGTACCATATGTCAACCATAGAATCAATCGTTTCAAAACCATTTTCAATATGGTTCGTTCAACAATAGATTAACCATTGCCTAGAATAATATCGAACATAGCCAGTGTCGTTTTTTCATGCTCGACCATACAAACAACGGGTCGTTAAGATACCAAAATGTGCTGTTTTCCATATACATTTTGACAACATACCATTCAAGAACCATACAGATTATGGTGGCATGCATATTTTAGGTCTAGCGATGGATAAAATATTAGCTGTAGAAAAAAAAAATTTCCCCTTCAACATTTCAATTCTATCGATTGATGAAGTTTTATCTTGTTACAAGCTATCTTCTGAAGAGAGCTTCGTTGACACTAAGTGGACTGACGCTTTATCCAATTGAGCTATCGCCGTAATATTGTAAGACGCGGATTTTTGATCATATTAATCTACAGGTTTTTGGAGCAGCGTAAACAGATGTAACCCGGGCCCCGTGGTGGTGGAGGAACGCTACGTGGGAAGCTGAGCTGCAAGCAACCGGGCGGGTCATAGGTGGTGGATAATGCTTAATCGCGATAGCAACTAGTTGTGATTCGCGACCCGAACCAGCAGCGGGGGCTGACTGCGGGTGTGGTAGGACGAGGTAGTGGGCCCTATACGTCCTAGGCCTAAATACCACATGCCCTAAAGCAGCCCTGACAAGGCGAGCCAGTGCCGCCTTTAAATAAGCGCTTAGCCCAAATCCCTCTCCTCCCGTTATCCTTCCTTCCTTCCTTCCTTCTGCGGCTGTTCGCCCATCTAAATATGGAAGCTGTTCTTCAATGTCAGCTTCTTTCACCGAACAGCCTAGATAAGCCATGTAGTGTCGGTAGTGGTTGTTTCAACCGGCTAAGAATTACACTACGGACTACCTGTTTCAGTGGTAAAAATCTACCAAACAGGGAACCCCAATTCCATAGTGTCATGCGACCCGTGCTATGGGTAAAATTGTTGAGGGGGTTTAAAACATTCTCAATGGCGAACGGAGCTTGGGAAGAGTCGGGCGAACTCCCCAGTACGCTGCATTACGCAGCGGAACGTTCACTCTACACACCGATTTTTTTTCACCGATGATCCACCTAATTTTGCCGAATTTTTGTTGGCTGGGGGTTTGCAGAGACTCTCGGCTGATGGTAGTTCGGTGAAGTTTTGTTGAGTCTCGATTATCAAATTTCGATGTGTACAGATCAACCTGCCCAGAGGCCGTGTGGTATCCGGCCTAGAATTGAGCCACTGGAGTCCTGCTGCCATGTCGTAGGAGGCGACTGAAAGTAGGAGACCCTAAGTCAAGGTGTAGTTCCGTGCCGAGGACTTAATGATTGGAGGGTCTAAAATATGCCAGTCGCGCACGGAGCATTTTGGGTTTTGCCCTTGCTGTGTTATGCGAATCTCTGACACAGTGGACCATTATTTTCTTCGCAAATCGTGGGAATCAAATGATCATGTCCCATTTAAACCTGATATGGCTCGCTAAATGCGTTAACATCCCAACTCGCTTGGTGTCCTCTAGTTGTTGTGCAATTTGTGTTGGAGATGAAATGTACAGTTCTCTAATCAACAATGGTTAGAATAGCACAAGTCAATCTCCAACATAAACGTACAGCAACTATGAATTTATCTCGACTCATGCAGGAAGGTAAAGCTTCCATAGCATTGGTTCAAGAACCGTATTTCCATAAAGGAAACTTCTATTTTGGAAAGTTACTTAACACTGCCTTCATTGCTTACAACAAGACAGGCATGACTAACCCACGTGAAATGCCTCGTGCTTGCATTCTTGCAAATAAGGCTATTGACGCGTGTCTCATATCGGAGCTCACAACTCGCGATATCTGTGTTGTCACAGTTACATTGACTGTCGGAAACGTAGACAAAAAATATATATATTGTTCAGCATACCTACCGCATAACGAATCATCTCCTTCTGATGATTTCAAAAGCGTTGTATCATATTGTAGCAAAAATGGGCTTCCGCTCATTATCGGCAGTGATGCGAATGCTCATCACATCATTTGGGGCAGCTCAGACATCAATCTGAGAGGCTCTGAACTGATGGAGTACATAAGTAGTACAAATCTCCATATTCTGAATGTGGGAAACCGACCAACTTTTGCGAGGTCTGGGAGGGAGGAGGTGTTAGACATAACACTTTGCTCTGATAGAATTTTGCATGAACTGGGAAATTGGCAGGTTCCAAATGAAACTGAACCGTCTCTATCCGATCATAAATATATATTTTTCGAGCATTTTGATGTCACCTTCAATGTGGTGACATATCGTAATCCTAAGTCTACAAACTGGGACCTCTTTTTGGAAAACTTAGCGACTAAATTTCATGGATATTTTCCAACAATTAGTCAACTAGACGACTTAGATGACGTCGTGGATACGACAAACTCATTCATATTAGCATCCTACGAAGAAGCTTGTCCACTTCGTACTGTTAAATCGACTAGGGGAACCCCTTGGTGGAGGGCTGAGCTTGATAGAATGAAGAAAGTTATGAGAAGAGCTTGGAACCGGCGTCAGCGTGATGACTCCAGGGCTTTCAGGTCAGCTCGTAGTGCATATAAGAAATGTCTTAGATCTGCAGAACGGGCTGGCTGGCAAAGCCTATGCACTAATGTCTCTAGTCTGAACGAGGCTAGCAGATTAAATAAAATTCTCTCCAAATCGAATGATTTTCAGATGAACTCCTTGAAAACCAGAGATGGTGTTTATGTGACAGACGAAAAAGATGTTCTTAATTGTCTCTTCGACACACACTTTCCAGGTTGTATCGATCCGGAGTTGATCAATGTTCACAGATCTCATTCTGGTGATTCGGACTCGTGGGCGCTAGCACGCACATTGGTTTCCACTGAATCGGTCAAGTGGGCAGTTGACAGCTTTGCTCCATACAAATCACCCGGAAAAGATGGAATACTTCCCGTGCTACTGCAAATGGGATTTGATATTCTTAAACATGTCTTGAAAAAGATTTTGCTTTCCAGTCTTGCTACCGGGTATATCCCGAAAGCATGGCGAGAAATAACTGTTAGATTTATTCCCAAAGGGGGGCGCTCAAGCTATGAAGAAGCCAAGAGTTTTAGGCCTATCAGCTTAAGTTCTTTTCTTCTGAAAGCTTTGGAACGGATAATCGATCATCACATCAGGAACGTTAGTTTAGTTGAATATCCTCTGCACAAAATGCAACATGCATATCAGTGTGGGAAATCCACGATCACTCTGCTTCACGATGTTGTTTACAACATTGAGAAAGCCTTCTCGCTCAAGCAATCTAGCTTGGGTGTATTCCTAGATATTGAGGGTGCTTTTGACAATGTGTCCTTCCAGTCTATTCTGGAAGCGACGCGCGGTCATGGGATACCTGCATGTATCTCAGGTTGGATAAACGCAATGCTTAGTAACCGCATACTTTGCTCGTCACTGCGACAGGCTGAGATACGGAAGTTGAGTATTTGCGGTTGTTCTCAGGGCGGCGTTCTGTCACCTTTGTTGTGGAACTTAGTAGCTGACGGCTTGTTGAAGAAACTCAATGAGCTTGGATTTCCAACCTACGGGTTTGCTGACGATTACCAAATACTAATTACTGGATTTTGCATCGGAACAATCTTTGACTTGATGCAACAGGCATTAAGAGCTGTCGAACAGTGGTGTCGACAAGTTAAACTATCAGTTAACCCAAGCAAAACTTCAATGGTTCTTTTCACGAAGAAGCGAATAACAACCGGGGTTCGTCCCTTGCAGTTCTTTGATTCTGAGCTGCTGTGTGCGGATCAAGTCAAATACGTTGGAGTCATATTGGATTCCAAACTGAATTGGTCTGCTCACATTGAGTTCAGAGTCAAGAAAGCGTGCATGGCCTTCGGGCAGTGCAGACGAACTTTTGGAAAGACCTGGGGTCTCAAACCTAAATACATCTATTGGATTTACACGACAATTGTACGTCCAATACTGTCATACGGATGCCTTGTGTGGTGGCAGAGGGGAGAGGTGGTGACAGTCCAGTCAAAGCTAAACCATCTGCAAAGAATGGCGCTCATGGCGTTGACTGGTGCTTTCACCACGACTTCGACTGCTGCTCTTGAGGCACTTCTAAATATCAAACCATTACACATACACTTAAAACAAGAAGCACTATCATGTGCATACAGACTGCAGGTTACTGGGCTTTGGAACAGTAATCATGTTGATCTTGCTACCAGTCATACACGATTGTGGTCACAAATGGTTACATGGGGTGAAGATATTCTTGCTCCCAGCGATATTACATTCACTTGTAGTTTTCCTTACAGGACATTTCATGTGAAGATTCCCTCTCGAGAGGAGTGGTTGTCTGGCTTTATGGAAAGACAACAACAAACGCAAGTGGTTTGTTACACTGACGGTTCTCTGATGGAGGGACGTGCTGGTGCTGGTGTCTACTGTCGTGAAATGAGATTGGAACAATCTCACTCACTAGGTAGATACTGTACTGTATTCCAAGCAGAAATCTTTGCGATTATGTGCGGGGTGCAATCGGCCCTTCAACTGAGTTTGTCCGGCAGAGTTATAAACTTCTGCTCCGATAGTCAGGCTGCAATCAAGGCTCTTAGCTCAGACAAATCCCGGTCCAAGCTAGTGATCGCGTGCCGAACCCAAATCGAAGAACTAAGCATTGTCAACACTATCTACCTTGTCTGGGTGCCCGGACATTGCGGTATTACTGGAAATGAATGGGCTGACGAATTGGCCAGGGCAGGTTCAGCGATTGACTTCGTTGGTCCTGAGCCCGCGCTGCCAATTTCGACAAGTTGGATAAGGGAAAAAATACGGTCCTGGGCTTCGTCCGAGCACCGCAATTATTGGAGAAATCTACAAACGTGTCGCCAAACAAAGGCGTTTCTAGAACAACCATGCCCAGTGGTTTCGAAAAATCTCTTACATTTTTCGAAGCTCCACTGCGGCATGCTGACCAGGGCTTTAACCGGCCACTGCAAACTCAATTATCACATGGCAACTATTCAGCGCGCTGAGTCTTTTTCATGTGATCTTTGTGAATCCGACTACGGAACTTCATATCATCTGATATGCAACTGCCCAGCGCTAGCGCAATTGCGATTACGAGTCTTCAGCCGTCCTTATATAGACGAAACCATGTTTGGTCGACTGAAACTCAGAGACATACTAAAGTTTCTTATCCAATGTGGTAAAGAGCTTTAGGCTTATTCGCAGGCAAGTTGAACTACTTGTGAGTTTAATTTACCTGTTGTTTATTTTTTGTTTTGTGCTGTTTTTCCCACCCTTTCAAGTCTACTTCCCCACACCTCCTTGTCCTTTCCTTCCGCTCAGGAAATGATGAAAACACACGGCAAGGCACAAATCCCCGACTATGTACGGGGAACGTGCCATTTGAGCCAATATATTCTGATTCCTGATTCCTGATGGTGGCATGCATATTTTAGGTCTAGCGATGGATAAAATATTAGCTGTAGAAAAAAAAAATTTCCCCTTCAACATTTCAATTCTATCGATTGATGAAGTTTTATCTTGTTACAAGCTATCTTCTGAAGAGAGCTTCGTTGACACTAAGTGGACTGACGCTTTATCCAATTGAGCTATCGCCGTAATATTGTAAGACGCGGATTTTTGATCATATTAATCTACAGGTTTTTGGAGCAGCGTAAACAGATGTACGAATAACAAAGACCACCAAATCAGTATAACCTCTGGCGCAAAAGTACAATGTAGTATACGAATCTTCAAAATAGGATACACGTAAGGTATTGGGAATGGTTACTTAATGAGTATGGTAGTATAATAGTTGAATTATCATGATGGAATGTATCAGTAGTATTCCCAATATGGTGAGTATTATATGAATAGTTAGGAAATGGTTCCGAAGATTTCTGGAATGGTATTTATTTATACGGGATGACAACAACTCGATGATTTACAAACTTGAAAGTTAAAAGCAGTGATTTATCTATATAATGCGAAGTTTCTGCCTCACAAGCGTTAAAATTGATGTTTTGCAAATTAGACAAAAAACTTCTGCTTTGGCAAGCAATTCGTCAATGTATGGCCTTTTTGTTTCTTTTATGTTTTCTGAAAACGAAAAAGTGTAATGCTACAGAGCATGTTAAGTAACATGGCGTCTCTAGCCAAGCAATGCAAAAGTAGGCTTGTATGCAAGCTATATTGCGTGCAAGATTTAGCACTGTGGAGTTTGTCAATGACTGATATATTTAAACATACATAAATGTCATATGTCACCACAGACTAACAGACATGACACTATGAAGAAATTCCTCTAAAAATATCGATCCACCAATTTTCCTAGAACACTATCTCCATCTTTTACACACCGTCCCAAACACTGAAATTCTATGCAACATACAGGCGACATCACATGAAAGTATGTTAGAATGACATCACAACGTTGACGCACCGGCCGGTCTGCTGGCATCCGATAGGTGATTGTTCTTTTGAACTTCCGTAATGATAGCCTGCCAGGTAATTGTTTGCCTGGAACAACTGTCAGGCAATGTGACATTTCTGCGGTACCCGGAAGCGATATGATACTGTTGCAACTGATTGCTTAAGCGATGTTATTTTTGCTATTGATTAACCGGTCTCTATTCTAAAGAAATTTGTTTGAACCATGATACGTTCTAAAATCGAATTACTTCCACCAGAATAATTGATCAACAATTTCCTGTTTCTGAGCAATCCGGTTGGCCTTGCTGCAGTGTTTAGACCCCCAAAATATTTGCAAAGCTGTCGATACTCCACACCACCATCTGCGCGAGCCGAAAAAAGCATTAGAAGGTCTCCCAATGCCCTACGATCACGCTGACTAGGCTACCTACGGCTCCACTCGGTAGCAGCAATATTGGCAATAACATGCGCGAGTTCAAGTTCATGCCGCTTGATTCGTTGGCGTACGTGCGGCACCCTGCACCGTAAACTGGATATACCTAGAAAATTGGTAGTGGCGTAGTACCCAAAAAGGGGGTACAAATTACCTACTAATAGGTTCCAATCCCTATAATATTTACCTATTTCTAGGTAATATCCGCTCAGATTTGATTAACAATTACCTAATTTTAGGTGGTTTCAAGTTACCTACTGGTGAGTATGTGCGGTTTTGTGGAATTTTGGTACTATTTACTTAGGCATCCAGAAAAGTGCACGAAATTAGAAGTGGGTATATTCACTCTACCTAAACTAGGTGATTACGAATCAATTATAAATACCTTGTCCATGAAAAAGAATAAATATTATAGAGATTTCCACCTATTAGTGGGTAAATCGTACCTTCTGTTTGGGTACAGCGCTAGTACCAATTCTCTAGGTACATCCAGTTTACTGTGTGTAAAGCTTGGGTGTAAAAAGCGCACAGTCAGGGCTTTGTTGGGTCGAAAAGCTTGTCATATGTTTAAAATAGTTCTCCTCTAATTTATTTGTAACTCCCGTGAGATCAAAATTCTTCATTTCTTTTTTCAAGTCTTTCAAATGTTTGCCTGAAAAAAGTTGGATATGTATGCAAATGGTCAATCTCCTTGCTAAATGAAGGCGGACAGACGGCATATTGGTTTGACATTTAGCTTGCATGCCAGTTTTGTTTTTATTTTAGAAAATAATCTAGCACATCTAGTGAAGTTTAACAAATTTTCATAAAAATAACGAATATTTTCACAGCAGAAAACGACGGTTCCACATTCGAAATAGTCACGAATTAATGTGGGAAAAATTTCTAACCCAAAAATTTCAGACCGCCACGTCAGTCGCTCGATTTCGCGCTGCACCCGTTCGGACTGTACTAGTTTTTTTCTGTCTCGCCTACTGCCATCAGTCAATCATAACGTATAGGTATAATGTATAACGTATATAAAGCAGCAGACAGGTAGCAAGTTGCAGGCCCAATGATGATTTCCTGTTTCGGCATAACGGCTGGAATTGCAATGTCAAACTGCTCGACAGAAACAAAAAATAAACAAACAAACAAGTAAACGAAAAAAAGATTTGTGAATGAAACGCGAGAGCGTTGGGGGTGTGTGTGCGGATCGTACGGTGGGTTGTTTTTTGGCCGATTTGATTTGACAGTGGCCATGACGTGGGCTATATTGTAGTTTTTGTTAAGTTTGTTGTGATTGATTGTTCTTGAACATGATCGTGTTTCAAGGTGAAACGAGACAGAGGAACGGAAATGTTTAATGATTTGAGTGCTTTGCAGATAAAATAGATTTGTGGTTTATTTGATGGGATTAATGGAAATTATGCTTTCATGTCACACAGAAATTTGATTGACCGGAGGTTATGAGCAAATTAATGACGTGATTTAAGCTTGCGTAATAATCAGCGAATGCCGGATTATTTCAAATAGAATTTTTGCTTCCTTTGAACGTGTTTATTGTTCACTTGTACTACTATGCCAAAAATGGCAGCCTTCGACAAAGTTGCTGGCAATACAATTTTCTTCTACAATCCCAATTCTAGACAAGTTTTGATGCCCAAAGTGCCACCTAAGGGTGAAAATCAGTACAAGTAACTTTTTTCTATGTAAATTATTGAAACATTCCATACAATTTTCAGACTTGATCCCCAGACACCGCTAGTAACTTACGAAGATCAGGTTGCTCTAGGTTACTTGTACCGGTAGCCTAGCCCAGATATCAGTTTTCATCCGTTAAGTTTTTAGTACTCACATGGGGGTACTTAATGGGTCTTATTTTACTTATTCGAAATTCCGCTACATGTGCTTACCTGCAAAGAGAAGAAAAAGAAAACGAGATTAGTTTTAAATTATTCTCCACTGTATGGCAGCATGTTCAATTCGGTTCGTCTAATTTCGCTGTTGTCAGAGGGAAGTTGTACTGTGAGGTATTTCTAGTTTTGATGGCGCACTCCTAATAACATATATTCTAATGAATACGTACTTTCATGCGCTCTTCGGTTTATGAAAAAATTAATAATCCAAAAATTTAACAATTCAAAAATTCCGAGATTTAAAAAAGGATTAATATGAGAACTTAAAAACTTAGAGATGCAAAAATTTGAGGATTTGACAAATTCACAGATTTAAAAATTGAAAAACATAAGAATATAAAAATTTGGGATCACAAAAACTTTGAAATCTTGGAATGTAAAAATTTAAAAATTTAACTGCTCAAAACTGTTGAATTTCAAATATATAAAAAACCAAAAAGTTAAGAGATTTGAAGATTTAAATGCTCAAAAATTTCAAAATCTAAAGTTAGAATTTTAGAATTTATAGAATTTAAACTTAAAAATTCAAGAATTTAGGCATTTGAAAATTTAGGAACATAAAAATTTGAAAATATGAAAATTTAAGCACTAAAAATTTAAAAATTTTACAATTCAATATAAAAATTTTAAAAATTGAAGGGCACTAAAAATTTAAAAATCCAAAGATCAAAAAAATTTAATGCCTGAAAATTTAAAAATTTTGGAATTAAAAAATTTAGAAACTTAAGCATTTAAAATTTTGAAGATTTATAATTTAAAAAATCAATAATTTAAAAATTTAAAGATTTAATAATCTAAACATTTAAAAATTTCAATATTAAAGAATTTAAAAATAAAAAGACTTACAAATTTAAGAATTTTGGAAATTCAAACGTTTTGAAATTTTAAGAAAGATACTAGAAAATGAAAAAAAATCAAACTAAAAATATAAAAATTTAGGAATCGAAAGTTTAAAAAATTTAGTATTTGAAAACTCATCAATTTAAATATTTTTAAATTTAATAATTTAAGAAATTAAAAATTTTAAAATTAAAATTTTTTGGAACCTTGACCATCAACAAAAAAAGTTAAAATTATAACTTCAAGAAGTATCGCTCCTAAGACCCAATGAAATCACGAGCTTCTTTTTCGTCGTTTTATCGGTGAGAGAATCGAAAGTCCGAAAACGCTCGATCATTTGCATTTCAAATTACAAGTTTATTGAAACTAGAGAACTGTAACTAGACGGGCCTCTGAGACCCCCTCTGAGATTTGCCTTTTTGAGGGTTGAAATATAAACATTTGAAAATATGAAGATTGGAAAATTTAAAAAATCAATAGTTTAAGAATTTAACCATTTAAAAATTCTAAATTCTTTAAATTTGTAAATTAACAAATGGATACATTTAAAAAATAGCAATTTAAAAATTTAGAAAAAAATATTTGGGAGTTCAAAATTTAAAAAATGAAAATATAAAAATGTAAGAATAGAAAATTTTTGAAAATCTGAGCAAATTTTAGAATTTGAAATTTTAAAAATCAAATCGTTTCAAAATTTAAAAGTTTTTTAATTTAAAGATCCTGAAATTAGAAAACATAAGGTATTAATAATTTTAATATTTTAGATTTGAAAATTTAGAAAACTAAAATTTAAAAAAATTAAGAATTTATAGATTTAAAATTTTCTAAAATTTTCTTTTTTTCAAATTCTATGATTCAACAATGTTCACATTTTAACAATGTGAGTATTCAAAAATTTAAAAATTTACTTGATCAAAATTTAAAAAATTGGAAAATTTAGAAATTGAAAAAATTGGAACTTCAAAATTTTCAGATTCCAAATTTAAAAAATCCGCAAATTTTAAAATTTTAATATATCAAAGCTTTAGATTTTATTAAATTATTTCTAGTATTGTAATATTGAAATTCTAATTGTTTAAATTTTCAATTATTTTAATTTTTGTATCATTGAATTTTCGAATTTCTTATTTTTTTATAATTTATTTTAAGTCTTCGTTTTTTTTTTTAAATTTTCGAGTTTTTGAATTTTTGAATCATTAAATATTGGAATTTCTAAAAACCTAAATTTTGAAATTTTTGAGCCCATGATTACTTTTTGAAAAAGCTTTAAATTTTTTAATTGCTGAATTTTTGAATTTTGGATTTCTGAGTTACGGATATATTTAATTTCTGATATTTCGAGTTTTTGATCCGTTGAATTTTGGAAATTTTCTATTTATTTGCGTATTTTTGATATTTGTATTTAATGTATTTAAATTTTTGAGTTCTCAAGTTGTTGAATCTTAAATTTTTTGAATTTTTGGTTTTTTTGAAATTTTTATCTCTTGAGTTTTAGTATTTTTATATTTTTGTCTAGCATTTTTGTATTTTTGTATTATAAATACATTTTTGCGTTTTCGTATTTGTGTATTTTATATTTTCGTACTTTTGTATTTTTAAAATTTTGTGTTTTTATTGTTGTATTTCTGCATCTTTGTTTTTTTTTGTGTTTTTGTATGTTTGAATAGTGGGATTGTTGTACTTTTGTATTTGTATATTTTTGCATTTTGTATTTTTTCATTTTTGTATTTTTGTGTTTTTGCATTTTCGTATTTTTGAATGTTTGTATGTTTGTATTGTTGCATATTTTTATTTTCGTATTTTTGCTTTTTTTTGAATTTTCGTATTTTTGTGATTTTGTATTTTTGAATGTTTGTATTTTTGCATATTTGTGTTTTTGTACTTATGTTTTTTTTGCATTTTTGCATTTTTATATTTGTATATGTTTGTGTTTTTGTAATTTTGTATCATTGTATCTTTGTAGGTTTGTATTTTTGCATTTTCGTATTTTTGTATTATTGTATTGTAGTATGGCTGTGTGGTTGTATTGTTGTATGATTGTATTGTTGTGTGGTTGTATTGTTGTCTTGTTGTATTGTTGTACTGTTGTATTGTTGTATTGTTATATTGTTGTATTGTTGTATTGTTGTATTGTTGTATTGTTGTATTGTTGTATTGTTGTATTGTTGTATTGTTGTATTGTTGTATTGTTGTATTGTTGTATTGTTGTATTGTTGTATTGTTGTATTGTTGTATTGTTGTATTGTTGTATTGTTGTATTGTTGTATTGTTGTATTGTTGTATTGTTGTATTGTTGTATTGTTGTACTGTTGTATTATTGTATTGTTGTATTGTTGTATTGTTGTATTGTTGTATTGTTGTATTGTTGTATTGTTGTACTGTTGTATTGTTGTATTGTTGTATTGTTGTATTGTTATATTGTTATATTGTTGTATTGTTGTATTGTTGTATTGTTGTATTGTTGTATTGTTGTATTGTTGTATTGTTGTATTGTTGTATTGTTGTATTGTTGTATTGTTGTATTGTTGTATTGTTATATTGTTGTGTTGTTGTATTATTGTATTGTTGTATTGTTGTATTGTTGTATTGTTGTATTGTTGTATTGTTGTACTGTTGTACTATTGTATAGTTTATTGTGATATGGTTCTATTAGAAAATTGAGCAAAATTAACACTTCAGTCGAAGAAATTTTATGGAATTTTAATTATATTTCAAAGTATGTGTAACTATTTAAAAATCGTGGAAATTATTTTCAGAACATTTTTTGAAAGCGATGCAGATAACCGAAAATTCACAGCCAAACACTAAAATTTAAAAAAAATAGAATGTAAGTTTACTGCAAATTTGTCTCTGATATCCTTCAGGTATTATAAGGTGACGTACGGAGAATTTTGAAGGCAACGGGCGGAGGATTATTCAGGGAGGCTGTACGTGCAATCGTGAAATCAGTTGACGCTAGGTGCTTAAAGGCGTCAAAGGGAGCATCTATTCAGGGGACTGTGTATCAAGACCAGTATATAGAGCAAGCAATTTTTAGGAGCTGTAACCTGGCTGGTAGATTGATGATTATGGTGTGTAACATTAGATTTGAATTATCAGTCCGATTGCCGTTACGACATTTTATGTTCCAGATATTACCCTCCCATCTCTTTTTTTTTCGAGAATTGCCATAATGGAGCTAGGTTGTCGGAAGGGCTCTCCGTAAGAATCACACACTACATTTGCAGACGAGACGGGAAATGTCACCCACCTAAACACTGCTTAAGGCCAATTGCAGCGGGACTTGATGCAATGTACGGTTCAGATATGTGCGAGCGTAGACTTTGAGATCGCGTGTATCATCGTGAACGGCTTGAACGTTAGTACGTTAACGTGTTCGATCGTGTGGGCGTTCGCATGTCGCGTGTGCAACAATCACATTTTTTTCGCTAACTTCCGCTATTTTTCTAGGAATAAAACTTTTCTTCAGTGTTTCCTAAGCGTATTTAACATCAAAAGTAATAAATTAAACAGGAATTTGCTGTTAAATGCGGTTAATATGTGCGATTTAATGATAAAAATGTGGAATCGAGACTAAATGTCAGAAAATTTGATGTTTCTGAATTTTACCGGTAACAAATTCTTTTTCATTTAGTTCCTAAGGATTTTCCCCGTTCAGAAAAGTGCATTTTTTAAAAATTGATTTAAGAATAGTAGAGATATATGCTCGAGAAAATGTTAAAATTTCATATGAATGACGAAAGGCTCTATAACCCCAACTTCTCGTATTCGGACAAAGGTCAAAAAGTTTCGTTACATTTCTGAGATTTTTTAAATTAGGAAAACTGCAAAATATGTATGATTTGCATCAGAGAGCAGAAAAATTATTAAAAATAGGAGATATTTGGGACAAAATGATCCAGTACCCCACTTTTTCGTATTTTCTGAGAAATAAAAATATCTTTATTCTTTTTCTGAGTGCTACTTCAAAAGTTATGGCATTTAATATATTTTTCCTCTATATTTTCCCATAGTGGGCGGAGGTCTAGAATTGTCCAAATGATGTGAAATTAGACATTTGAGCTTACTTTGACATTTGTTACAATATGAGAAAGGGGGGCCTTTGAGAATCAAAACAATTTTTTTTGGGAATGCCCCAACGGTCACCTAATTACCGGAGTGTTTTAACGTTGGCGAGGTCGCGGGCGTAAGTATGTGGGGATGATAGTGATTGCATGTCCGCGTTTGTGACCAGATTTTTGTTATCGCGAAGGCCACGAGCGCTTGTACGTTTTGAATGAGTGAGATTGTGAGCGTATATGAGAGAATGTGAGATGTAAGGAGATTATGGAAAAGCGAATAAACTGGCCGATAACATTTTTGGTATACCAAAGAAGTGGCAAAGTAAACTACTAGAAATACAGCAAAAACAGACTAATCAGTCTACTTTCTACTTCTGCCGCAGTCAGACGTACAATCGAGCTAAGTGAAGAACAGGCCTCTCGATCTAGTGTGCATTGTCTCGAGAACAAAGAAAACATCGGACTATTCTTGTCATCATGAGTAAAGTTGACGAAAAAGCTCTACTCCGACCCAACGCTGCGGTCGTTGACTTTAAATTTTGTTTAAAACGACCGAGTTTTAGTGAAGTGGAATACCTTCTGAAGATAAAAATGCAACTTATACTTACGGAAGTGTTGTACCTTCAGTATCATCATCTTCGCAGTGCAGTGTTAATATCATTCAACACGTTAGCACAAGCCGAGCGTTTCGTTTTGAAGAACAATTTAAAACACGTGGTTGAAAGTGACAACGTTGGAATTAAGATTCCCGTATATATTGAGAATGATTATATAGATGTAAGGTTATATGACCTATCGCCTCGTACCCCTCCTGAGCCAATTGCAAAATGCATGTCGCAATACGGAGAAGTAGAATCCGTTACACCTGATACTTGGAGAAACTTCTTCCCGGGTACTCCTAACGGCGTTTTTGTAGTAAGGATGCGGGTTGAAAGGCCTATACCCTCCTACTTGACAATAAAACTCAAAACTCACGGAACTACAATTATGCAAACTACGCTATGCACCCATGAGGGGCAAATTTTTACGTGCAAGTATTGTAATCAGACAGCTCATCATGGACAACCTTGCGCGGAAGATGCAGAGGAAGACGCATCTCAGCCGATTGCCAACTCATCTACGGCAAACCAACCCAAAACAGAGTTTTCAATACCAATGCCTGAACCACAAACGGTGGCCAAATTTGTGGCAGCAGTTGCACAGACCATAATGAAAACCACAAAAGATGCATCCAGTACCGCAAAATCAACTGTAAGCAACATTAGCAAGGATAACAATAACAGTGACGGATTCACGCTGGTCAGCAATAAGTGCAAGAAACAAGGAAAAATATCTGATCACGGACACCAAGCCGGCTTCGACCTGGACGTGAAAAACAAAAAAGAATTAAATGACCCCCCAGATGCAGATTGCCAGCAAACCCCGCGAAAGAAGGTCTCCGCTCGCAATAAAAAGTTGCGCGCTCGAGATCCAGTATTATAATAATATATGTTTATATTTTTATTTATACATTTGTAAACATATAAAAGATCCACGGCTCCGTTAAGCTACCGCTATGAGCCGTGTCAAATAAACGAATTATATAAAAAAAACAGACTAATGAAGTAGAAGAAAAGCACACATGTAACAAGCAAGCAAACTACTTGAACTCGTATAAGTGCCAGCAAATGATATTGATTTAACATTAACGTCAATGCCATTCTGTTAGAATTTTTTCAAGCTATGCTAACTGGGAATAGGTGATTCACGTGCTTCGGTAAACTAATCGTACCTCAATTTAACCAAACCGATCTTCCCGAATCAAATACGCGGATTAAACACCGAGAAAAGTGACCAACGAATCCTACTATTCCATCATATACGCCAGTTCTGCTTCCATTCCCTGATCGACCTGTCACTAATACTCAGACGAACACATTCACAGGTAGACATACGACTGCCACATAACAATTGTACACTAGTGTATCGATTTTGTTGGCTATTTTCGGCAAATTTAAGACTACCATTATTAGAAACCAAGCACTAATAGGCTCCTAATTTTACATTTTTCATCTAGCCTGTGAGCGATGACGAAGTCAACCGATAAATCGACACACAATGAGCTCCACTCGCAGTGTACACCAACACTGTTATTAAACTGTGGAACAATGTCTGCAAACACGGCCCACAGCAAAAGTCAATCCACGTCGACCCGCCATTAGGCCACGCCAGCGCGCACAGGTTAGTGATTGAGCGTTAGTATGGGCTGGTGCAGAGTATGAAGAAACACAAAACTTAAAAAAGGCACATAAGCCCTCCCGGTATCCTCGATGCACCACTATAGAGGCGCAATAACCGTCTTAAAGCAATTGTCTTAAAGGTTCTTTAGCACTGATGCACGCAATATGCTTAATGATATTTGCAATACCGTCAAATTCCTCAATCTGAGGGAGGGATTTGTAACTGGTGTTCGTAATATTCTGTTAATATAACTGTCAATTACAAACCAGGAAAATTTCATTTAAACTGCATGTTAGGTTGTGCTTTGATTTCGTTTCGGATCATTTGTAGTGTAATTCTATTTTACTGAACCAGTGCCAATTGGGCTCTTCAGGGTAAACCTGGGGACTCAAACCCTATCAAATGCATTTATTGTATTCAACGATCCATGAAAGTTTTAATAGCGTGAGTTAAGTTCCCTTAACTAGTAAACAAGTAACAAAAAAATACTCACAAAACAAAATATATTAACAGGATTAAATATTAAACATCTTTCCAAACAAAAACATTATCGGTCAGTGAAATCTCCCCTCACTTTGCTAACTTTGCGCCGCCAATGTGCAGCCGCATAACTTCCGCGATTTGATACTACAACGTCATCGGCAAACGTTTTTTCCGTCATTCATTTCAGTTAAGTGCAAACTCAAAGCCTACTCCTTACTGCAACCAGCAGCTCTCTGCTGCTCGGGCGTCGTCGATGTAACAAAACATGAAAATCTATTTCACCTTCCATCATTAGTCATCATTGTTCGCAACCTGGTTGAATATGACTCGAGCTGTCGAGCATTGTCTTGTTTTTTGTACCTCCTATTTTCCTGTGTGTACTACACCCTGACTTGCAATTGCAGCGACGCCGACTTCTTTTTCTATTGCAAGGTTTTTTTTTTTGCTTCATTTTATTTGTTCAATTCGCACTTTGCAACTCATTCGAATGGTGTACAAATGCGCGAAAATACACAGACACGAAACACGAATACATACTTTACTTCAGTTTGAAAGTCACTGCAATTGCAAACGCCTCCACCATATAATAATGGAGGCAGTCAAAATGGCTGCCACCGCCGAACCGTTTTGCTTTAATGAAGCAATTTGTGAGATAGCGTCAAAGACGGCTATTCTTTGCATTATTATAAATTGTTAGGTAACAATTTGTTATAGCAAACACAATAAACCGATGCAAGCGAAAAGGAAGCAAACAGTTATTGATTGACCGCCTCCAGCCGTTTTTTTTCTTCAGTTCAATGAAGACGCCTGGTTGTCTGTGATAATCGTTGAATTTAACAAGACCCACCCGATCGATGTGCCGCTCGCTCGGTGGTCAGAAAACAGCAAGGCCCACCAATTAATTAGGTAGACCTATTTATGAAATTGGAGCACCATTCGAAACGAAACAATGGAATGCAAACCAGCGGAAATTTCGGTTTGGCAATTTTCCCGCCCGGACCAACGCGGGGCTTGCTTGCTTTGTTGCGGAGGCTGAGCTGCACCCCGTTCGTCGTTGCTTGGTGTCGTGGTGTACAAGTCGTAGGCGAAGTCTAGGTCGGTAGGTGTATGTGGGGTGCCAGGTGAAACTTCGCTACTGCTGCTGCTGTTGCCGTTCATGATGGTGACCTTGACTCAAGCCATGGATGCGCGTGCAGTGCACACATTTTTTTGTTGTGTTTGCTCCGTAGGGCTTACATGGAAGGGCGCAGATTGGTTGGTCGGGTTGGTTGGTGGCGTTCGTTCAGTTCAGCGAACAAAGGTCGCACGTGTAGCTACTTTGCGATGATGCAACTACGGTGATGATGATGATGATAATGATGACGCTCTCAGTGCAATCTCACAGCAGCGGTGGAGGTGGTGAATGGGGTTGCATTGCAGTATGCACTAGAGTGTGGAAAATGCGAATGCTGAGCGGAGCGGGAGTGAGCGAGCGAGAGTAGAAATAAGTAAGAGAGAAAAACGTGCCTTCTTGGATCGTTTAAGTTTACAGCATCGTTCGCTTGATGATAATAATGATGATGATGATGATGAGAGTTGATTTTGAACAAAAAATCGAAACTTTTATGACATGCCGAGCTAGGTGATGTGAGCAGGGCCACTTTGGGCGAATAATTTGTAATGGTTGCACTTTTTGTAAGTAGCCTTGGTTTTGCTTTTGAGGTTTTGGAGTGCTTGGCAACAGCAGGCACAGGCGTTGGGCCGCTGGCTACAGAAATAGATGAAGGGCAGTTTGTGATTGGATGCATTTTTCAGCTATTTTCGTTGTTTGGCTGCGATTTTCATTTTTAGAGATAATTATTTTTATACACAATTTGGGCGATATCACTTGAATTTTATCAGTGTCTTTGGTGAAGTAACTAGCCAAGATTTCGTCAGTTGTTGCCTATTTCAAAATTGCAAAATGGTTACGAATTGTCAAAATTCGTACTTTCATCACAGCTGAAACCCCCAACCCATCCAAGTCACCTAAGAACCTACCGCGTACCTAGAATTAGTTGAGACATAAATGACTAAAAAAAGTTAATAAGCAAAATTACACAAGAACAGTACAATAAATGGTTTGGTACTAGTTTGAATTTTGTGTCTAACTAGGCCCAAGTCAGTGCTTGTTACTGACGAGATGGATTAGAAACACCAAATCAAATTTATTTTCCCGCAATATTAAATAACAATAACCAGTGTGCAAGCTTGGAAGGAATGCAAAGAATATCGACGAAGGCTCAAGAAATTTAGTAAACTTTGGAAAAAAATTTCAGCGCTTCTTTCTGTCATCCCATCCCAGGAACCTAGGACCAATGGAGCGACATTAGCCCTCTTAGTCAAGTCGCTCCCAACGGTTTATCAAATTCCCATCAAGTTGAAACGGTCGGTACGGTTGTCCATATTTCTTCCTTATTCATACAGGCATCAATGAAGGTCTGCAATATTTCTAATAGCTAATGAACTTAATGAACAACAAGAAATATATTCAATCTTTAAGGAAGTTTAGTGGATCTCAAGCAAATACTACCATATCTGGGGAAGAACTAAAAATGTCCGGGAAGATTTGCGTATTACAGTATAGATCTTTAACCATTGAAGCGTTGCAAGAAAGATCTGGAAACTCAAATACTTTTTGCAAACTTAAGAAAAAGTCTGCGAATTTCTGGAAAGTAAGTAAATTGCAGAAAAGGCCAGAAAGCTATAAAACTCCAGGAAAGCTCCGCTAACTTGATCAAAATTCCGAGAACTTTAATAAAGATCTGCGAACTTCAGAAAAGTTCTGCAATTTAAAAAAAATGTTTATGCAGGCTTCCGAAAAGTTTTATAAACTTATTCGCCAAAGATTTTTTGAGCTTTTCTCAAATTAAGAAAGATCCCAACAATTTCCAGAAATCCGCAGAACTTTCTTAAAGTTTGCGAGATTTCCTTATCGTTTGCATAAGTTACGAGAAGTATGTACGTAAAAATTCCTTCAAGAATAAAAAAAAATTAACGACATTCAATTAGCTAGAGATTACTGAGTAGGGAAAGTTATGATAATTTAGAGCCATCTTACTCAAGTGAGAGCAAGGATATGAAAGAAACAGTTCGAAAAACTAGAAGTGGCAGGGTTATTAGAAACAGGCCTAAAATCTTACGGACTAATCTTTTGTCTTCTGCTGGCAGGAGTCGAGTTTAGGCAGCTTAACTACGAATCGTTCAAGTCTATCAACATGTCTCCTGGCAAAGACAGACTTGTCCCTCCCAGCGGCGGTGGGTAGTCACTGTAGGCAAAGCCACCACCTTACTACACACAATAGGCAAACCCGCTACCACTGCAAGCGCAATGGCAATAGTCTAATAAAAATTTACCTCCGTATTCGAAAGGCAAACAGAGATGAACAGCGGCATTTCATTGATGCTAATCGTCGACAGGTTTTCAGTGGTGATCTTAAGTGGCTTCCAGTTTGTCGGTTCACACGGTGTCTGTGTTAGTATGGTGTTAATTTTGTGTTAATTGTGTGCCAACTTTGTGTTATTTTTGTGTCAATTTTGTGCCAATCTTACATCAGTTGAGACACAATTTTGTGATTGGCTAATTTGTGTTAATTTTATTGTCACTATTGTGTGGTTTTGCGTAAAAATTGTGCTAATTTTGTGTTAATATTGGTTTCAAGCTGGCGTCGCTATAGCTCAGCTAGCTGGACTTAATAATGACTGAACAATGTGGAACAGTATACTATTCCTTAATCCTGTTGCTTCCAATGAACATTTTGCAATCTCAATTGAGCCTAGCTAATAACAGAGTAGGCATATGCTAATGCTTATTTCTTGTAATTTGTGTCAGCTTTGTGTGAAAGTTCATTTTGTGCCAATCTTATGGCAGTTGTGAGACAACTTCGTGGTGTGCTAATTTTAGATCAATTTTATATCCATCTTGTTGTCAATGTCGTGTAATTTTTGCGTCAAATGACTGGAAATGTTGAGTTATTTGTGGTAATTTTGTGTTAATTTTGCGCTATATAACAATTTTGTGTTACGTTTATGGACCCATTCGTCACTATGTTGTGTCAATCCTGGTCAATTTTTTGCCGATTACATTCGGATGTACACTTGTTTACATTTTGAATTTATTCTATTTTGATTTTGTGACAATTCTGTTTCAATTTAGTGTCAGATATGTGCCAATTTAGTGCATATTTTGTATCATGTATTTTACACATTTACTTAAATTTTGTTTAAAAATAGTTTTCTTTATTATCTCATTGCATAGTGGGCAAAAGTAGGCAAAACGAACGATTTTACTATCTTATCTCGCAGTGTGTGTGCGCGTGTGTGTGTGTTGACCTTCTTGTTAATGCCACTGGCCGGCAGTGGCATTATGAGAAAAAGTTGTTTTCATATGGTTCAATCACTCTATGCAAACAGTTTAATCTCAGGGTGTAGTAGGTGTTAGCTCTACCGATTCTCCAATGACCCATTTCAGAATGACATAGACTTAGCGGTACATTCCGAAACCATTTTCCCGTCGGCAAGACCCGCTCAATTATAATACGTGAACCATTCTCATATCTGTATTATAATCAAGCTTTCGATTTCTGGCCCCCTATCTTATCTGGCAGGGCAATGAAATTGAACTCAACATATTTGAGAAATCGAATAAAAGTGGTTTTCTGTGCCGCTTGAAGATGCCGATGGAGATTTCCGGCGAATTTTAACCTGTCTTCCTATATTTTGTAAGAGAAATTCATCACCATTTTCACTCGGAATAGAACACGAACGACCGAATTAGACTGCACCGAAACCTCCATCTATGAACTTTTTTTACGTAATATTAGATTTACGTAACTTTTTTACGAACTATATTCGAAATATCGAACTCATTTTATACGAACCATGTTCCTGAGTACGTACATTACCGTATTTAACACATGTTTAGCTATTACTAATAAAAGCTATTTTCAGGATGGGATTGATAGTAGATGACGAAAATTGGCGTCGGAAGCCATATCGAAAAAAAACGAAATGGCGACGTCCGGCTTAGATAAATTCTCAATAACCTCAACAATATAGATATTTTCGGAATGAGATTGACGAGCAGATGACGAAATCCGACGTCGGGAGCCTTTTCGGGAAACAAGATGGCTACTTTCGGTTTAGATAAATTATCTATAACCTCAACAATATAGATATTTTCGGAATCGACGTCTGAAGCCTCTTCAAAACCCAAGATGGCGACTTCTGGTGTAAATTCTTTATACACTCAACATTGTGGGTATTTTTAGAATATGATTGACGGGTAGATGACGAAAATTGATGTTGGAAGCTATTTTGTAAAACAAGATGGGGACTTCCGGTTTAGACAAATTCTCTATAACCTCAAAAACATAGATATTTTCGGAATGGGGTTGACGAGTATATAACGGAAATCGATGTCGCAAGCCATTATGAAATCCAAAATGACGATTTCTGCTAAAAATAATTTCTTTATAACCTTAACAATATGGCTATTTTCGGAATGGGGTTGACGATTAGATGACGAAAGCCATTTTGGAAAACAAGACGGTGACTTCTAGTACAGATAAATTCCATATTAAACTTACAAAAGGGCGAATAAGATTTGTAAACAAACTTTTATTTTGATGGTTTCTCTTAATTTACTATAATTTCAAAGCAGAAAACAATTGAAATTACTTCTACGAAGGGTAAAAATTTACATTAGCGCATATTTTTCATGAAATTCCACTCTGCAGCAGACTAATGAGCGAAACAAGTTTGTTTACAAAAAACACTTTCGCCCTTTTGACGAATTAATATTGAATTCTTCATAACCCCAACAATAAAGATCTTTTCGGAATGGGGATGACAAGTATATGACGGAAATCGACGTTTGAAGTCATTTCAAAATCCAAGATGGTGACTGCCGGTAAATTTTTTTTACAACTTCAACACCTGGGGTTGACGAGTAAATGACGAGGATTGATGTCTGACGCCATTTCACAATCCCAGGTGGCGACTTCCGGTTCAGCTAAATCCTCTATAACCTCAAAAATTTAGATATTTTCGGAATGGAGTTGACGAGTAGATGACGAAAATCGATGTCGGTAGTCATTTTGATGTCCAAGATTGCGACTTCCGGTATAGATAAATTCTCTACAACCTCAACTATATAGATATTTTCGGAATGGTGTTGATGAGTACATATATGACGGAAATCGACGTCGCAAGCCATTTTAAAATCCAAAATGGTGATTTCTGTTTTAGATAATTTCTTTTTAACCTCAACATAATGGGCATTTTCCCATAATGAGGTTGACAAGTAAATGACGGGGATTGATGTCTGACGCCATTTCACAATCCATGGTAGCGACTCTCGGTTCAGAAAAATTCTCAATAACCTCAACAATATAGATATTTTCGGAATGGCGTTAACGAGTAGATGATGGAAATAGATGTCGGAAGTCATTTTGAAGGCCAAGATTGCGACTTATGGTTTAGATAAATTGTCTACAACCGAAACAAGATTGGTATTTTCGGAATGGGGTTGACGAGTAGACAACGAAAATCGATGTCCGGAGCCATTTTCGAAAACAAGATGCTGACTTCCGGTTTAGATAAATTCTCTACAACCTCAACTGCATAGATATTTTCGGAGTTGATTTCGGAAATTGACATCTGAAGCCTTTGAAAAATCCATCCACTTCTGGTCTAGATAAATTCTTTAAAAAATCAACATTGCTGGTATTTTCGAAATGGGGTTGACGAGTAGAAGATGAACATCGATGTCGGAAGCTTTCTCCGAAAACAAGATGGCGACTTCAAATTTAGATAAATTCTCTATATCTTCAACAATATGGGTGTTTTCGGATTGGGGTTGACGAGTAAATGACGGGAATCGATGTCTGCAGCCATTTTACAATCCGAGTTAGCGACTTCTGGTTTAGATAAATTCTCTGTGACCTCAAAAATATGGGAATTTTTAGATTGGGATAATTTTAAGTACAGCAGGATTCCGTTTTTGACAACAATATATTTTTTTCAGTTGCCAAAACTGGAACCGTGACAAAAATGGAACCTTGCTTTGAAAGCTTTTATTTTCAATTGATTACATCATAAATGTTACAAGAACATTAATTATAGAAGAATATGTGATATGGAATGAAATTATAGAAGAAAATCAGCAAATTTAATTTATTCGCTATCCCGAGCAAACGAAAAGCCCATTATACCCCCATGCCCATGGGATTTGACATGGGTGTTTGAAATGGGTTCAACTCATGAAAACACCATCACCATGGTCCGGTAGGTCCTATATAAAATACCATATGTTGGTATATTTATGGGTTACTGGGACCATTTTATGGTGTCTTGATGGTTGTGAATTTTGGTACGGACCATGTTTAAGGCCTTTTCAAGGGGCTATGTGGTGTTTGAACTCATGAGTATTTGCTCGGGATGCCCGTCCCAATAAAATATAGTAAATATGACTCCCATGTTTGGAAATAAAGTCAAAAGTGATATTAATTATTTCAACAAAATGTGTATGAGCATTTTTAAAAGATTTACTATGTACAACAATAATGTTGCCAATAACGGAACTTTTTTGTTGCCCAAATGGAGCATGCCAAAAACGGAACGAGCCCAAAATGGAATCTTACTGTATATGTATAGGGATAGACAATGTGATGACATGCTTATAGAACATTTTGATCAACTGGAAACTGTTATATTGGACTTCAAAATGGCGTCGCTCATTGATTTTCGTCATCTACTCGTCAAGCACATTTCTAAAATAGCCTCATGGTTAGGTCTGTCCAGAATTTCGTTCAACCAGAAGTCATCATCTTGGATTTCAAAAAGGCTCTAAACATCTGTTTCTGTCATCTACTCGTCAAGCCCGTTACCAAGATACCCATATTATTAAGGTTACGGAGACTATTGCTTAACTGGAAATCAACATTTTGGGTTTAAAGAAGCTTAAAAGATCTATTTTCATCATCTATTTGTAAATCCCATTCCAAAAATATCCATATTGGTAGGGTTATCAAGAATATTACTCAACCGTAAGTCAATTCAGTAATATAACTTTTAAAATATTATTCTAACAAATTCGGTGTGCACCGTAAAAAGTTGTGAATTATCAAAATGGACAAGTTTTTGCGTTATAATATTGTCTGATCTCGAATATTTTCGAAGCAGTTCGGCAATTTTTGATAAATATAACATAGTGATTGGTTGAATTTACGTCAATAGTATTTTCGGGATACTAATCAAAAATTGAATTGCCTGTCATGTGCTGCTATAATTTTCATGATTAATCCTCCTATAAGTGAGATCTTTCAACTAATTTTTTTTTGGTTTGTGTTTTTGAGCAAATCGTGGGCAGACAAAATCGGGAGCTGATAAAATTGGGACTTCACTGTACTGATTAAATTAATTTGGAATTTTCGTTTCGATTTCGTCTTATCAGAATTCAACACTAGCTTAGTGACAGCAGTTGATTAATACTAGTTCCAGAAACGAAAACACGATTTTTATTCTTGAGAAAACCCTAATTCCTGCGTGATGTCCCGCAAGGAAAGAAAGTTTTATTTTAAGCTGATGACAACTGGTGAAATCGAAGCAACAGCATGAACTTCTTTTCTTGTGGGACATCATGCAGGTTTGCTCAAAAACACAAACCAAAAAAAAATTAGTTGAAAGATCTCACTTATAGGAGGATTAATCATGAAAATTATAGCAGCACATGACAGGCAATTCAATTTTTGATTAGTATCCCGAAAATACTATTGACGTAAATTCAACCAATCACTATGTTAAACACCATATTTATCAAAAATTGCCGAACTGCTTCGAAAATATTCGAGATCAGACAATATTATAACGCAAAAACTTGTCCATTTTGATAATTCACAACTTTTTACGGTGCACACCGAATTTGTTAGAATAATATTTTAAAAGTTATATTACTGAATTGGCTTTTAAGGGGTCATCCACAAACAACCAGCAATAATGTTGAAAGTATTAAAGATGATGTTTTGTGTCTTCAGCAAAGTTGTTGGCAAAAGCTTACTCGAGAACTTTGCCGAAGACATAACTTTAATATATGTACTCACAAAAATTTGGTTAGTATGTCTCACTTTTAGGGAGATTAATTATTAAAACAACAACACCATATGAAGGGGCTTGTAAAGTGCAAAAATGCCTCAGAAGACGTCAGTGACCCAAATTTGACGAGTTAGCCGTAATTAATAGATCGTACGATTTTGGCAAAACAAACCACTGAGTATCGTCAAAAAATGCTGATGAAAATCGTACCACTTGAAATATTTCAAGAATCTTAAATAACCGAGTATTTCAATAATGAAAACAACCTTAAACCAACCCTTAAATATATTATGCACAACAAATAATTGCTTGTTGTGGTTAACGAAGTTCAAACTCGCCCTACTTCATCATTCCTCATTATTGTTCATTGCACTATTCATACTCAAACAACAGTATGTAATTATAAGGCCAAACTTGTTTGTGTGAATTCTATCAGTATACTGCTAATTAGAGATAGTAATAATCAAATGCAGATAGCCTTCAAGCTTTTCAATGTTTCTCTATTTGCAAATAAAATATGCCTTATCTTTTAAACCTTGGGTTAATCAGGGACCCGGAGTATTCTTAAAACGGTCCTAAAATGGTATACTCTACAAGCACAAGCTACAGGTAGAGGATGGTACCATTTACTGCAAGAAAATCTTCAAATTTTCCTGGCCATGAAAAAAATCTGTCTTGAAGGGGAGGAGGAGTTTTGCAAGGAGGTAGGAGTTTTTTATTTCCAAAAACAAAACAAAAATTGTGTATTAAAATAGGAATACATTTTTTTTTAAAAATGACCCTGAATTTGGAAAAAATAAATCAATTGTGGTTTAAGCCGTCTTTTTTTTGAAAATTTTAATTGTATTATTGCTCAAAAACGTTTTCTTAAAGTTTTTTTTTGGTCGATTGCCCACCATTTTGATTAAAAGTTTAATAGTTGTGAAGTTGAAAAAAAAGTCGAGCTTGTTTAAAAAAATCGGTATAGTAGGGCTAACTTTACAGTTAAGTTAGCACTACTGCTCAATAAAACTGCATTTTTCAAAGTTTGAACACTCTATTTCAAGGTTTGAACACACATTTGTCGTAAATTAGTTGTGAAGTTGAATGGTCGAGCATCAGTCGGTATAGTAGTACTAACTTTACAGTAAAGTTAGCACTATCACTCAAGAAAGCTGCATTTTTTAAATTTGCACACTCTAATATCACGAATAAATTTTTCGTGAATTACTTGTGGAGCTAAAAAAATTGTCCAGCTTGTTTTTTTAAAAGATCGGTATAGTAGTGCTTACTCTACAGTAAAGTTGACACTGCCACTCAAGAAAACTGCATTTTTTGAAGTTTGCAAACTTTAAGCACAATTGTACATTTTTCGTAAATCAGTTGTGAAGTTAAAAAAATGTCGCCCTTGTTTTCTTTTTAAATCGGTATAGTAGTGTTCACTTTATAGTAAAATCAGCAGAACCACTCAAGAACACTGCATTTTTCAACGTTTAAACAATCCATTTCAAAGTTTGAACACAGATTTTTCGTAAATTTGTTGTGAAGTTGAAAAAAATGTCGAGCATGTTTTTTAAAGTCGGTATTGTAGTGCTGACATTTCAGTAAAGTTAGGACTACCATTCAAGAAAACTGCTTTTTTAAAAGTTTAAACACTCTATTTCGAAGTTTGAACACACAATTGTTGTAAATTAGATGCGAAGTTAAAAAAATTGTGGAGCATGTTTTTTTTAAAGTCGGTATAGTAGTGCTAACTTTACTGTAAAGTTAACACTATCATTCAAGTAAACTGAATTTTTTAAAAGTTTGCGTGTTCTAATCTCACGTATACATTTGTCATAAACAAGCTGTGAAGTCAAAAGAATGGTCGAGCTTGTTTTTTTTTTTTTAAATCGGTATAGTAGCTCTAACTTTACAGTAAAGTTAGGACTACCACTCAAGAAAACTGTATTTTTTAAAGTTTGAACACTCTTTTTCGAAGTTTGAACACACATTTGTTGTAAATTAGTTGTGAAGTTAAAAAAATTGTCAAGTGTATTTTTTAAAGTCGGTATAGTAGTGCTAACTTTACAGTAAAGTTAGCACTACCACTCAAGAAAACTGCATTTTGTTTAAGTTTGAACACTCTAATAAGAAGTAACTTTTTGTACTGAATTAGTTACAAAGTTAAAAAATTCCCGCTTGCATTTTAAAAAATCGGTATAGTAGTGCTAACTTTACACGCAAAAAACTGCAATTTTTAAAGTTTGAACACTTCATTTCGAAGTTTGAGCACAGATTTGTCGTAAATCAGTTACGAAGTTAAAACAATTGTCGAGCATGTTTTTTTTGAAAGTCGGTATAGTAGTGCTAACTTACAGTAAAGTTAGCACTACCATTCAAGAAAACTGATTTTTTTCAAAGTTTGCGTACTCTAATTTCACGTATACATTTGTCGTAAATAAGTTGTTAAGTTAAAAAAAATTGTCGAGCTCCTTTAAAAAAAAATCTGTATAGTAGTGCTAACTTTACAGTAAAGTTAGCACTACCACTGTACAAAACCATTTTTTAAAATTTTCAGCACTCTAATCAGACGTACACTATTGTCTTAAATTACTTGTGAGGTTAAAAAAATTTCCCACTATTTTTACGTTCAGACTATAGCGATTCAGGCCAGATACTGTTCGATGTTCCGAAAAAAGTTAAATTTTGTGCCGGTTTATTGCCTATAGAAAAAATAATTGAAATGAACTGATTTTTTTAAAAATTTGTTCTATTAAAAAAATGTAACTCAAATGACTAAAAAGTGGGGATTATGAGCTCTCTCTTTTTTCTAAATAAATATACTTCCATTAGTTTTCTGATATTTATATATTCCTCTAACAACTTCCCTTGACCCACCCCGGCACGGTGTGAGCTCCATTTCAATTTCTGATGCCGCCCTATTGCCAATCATCGGCCTCCGCACAGTGGAAAATTTTATTCCATCCTCATCAGACCGGTTGATTTAGAATGCAAGTCCTACCATGTTTATGTAATCCGACACAGTACAGAGTGCCATTATCGGGGCTTGAAATCGATCACTGCCATCACTTCCCGCAGCAAAATCGCGCACATTCAAAGGAAACGCGCCGTCGTTTGTCCCACGGGGCCGGCCATTTTTCCGGGCTAGTGGCAAAAGTGGTTTGCGTTACCACCACCACCACTACCAGCACCGACACCGGCTTGGCCGGTTTCCACCCGATTAGAACACACCCGTACACCACCGGCCACAAATCCGGAAGTCAGCATCGGTTCTGTGAAGCATATTTCATGCAAATTTTACACGGCAACAAACAAGTGGCCGGCCGGGGTGCAAAAGTTTTCCCTTCCTCCCTCCGTCGTCGTCGCCGTCTCCGTCTCTCCGTTCTAGATAACAGCCGCTGCTGCTTTGCTCCGGTGCAATCGGTGCTCGTTTTCAAGTTCAAGCATAAAATCGTTTCACCCGCAGCGTGAAATGCCGGTCATCCGGGAGACCCGGTTTTGAAACAGTTCTCGAGCGCTCCTCGTGGACAGTTGTGTGTGGAGAAGAGGTGTGCCATGGTAGGGCCCGCGGTTGAGGGGGGAAACCGTTCGATGGCACGTGTCGCGTAATTGTGGTGGTGGTGCTGCATCGGAATGCACTTTTCCTATAGCGACACACTGCAGTTACACTCATACTCTCGCACGGAACGGTCTTCCGCCCTGGGAGCCGAGAGTCGAGAAAATCGGTCACAATCGGTCGGCGATAGAGAACCGTCGTATGGGGGTTGTTGTTTTCCCATCACGCGGGTACGGGGTACACGGCTCTGGTATAACGGGCCAATGCATCTGTGTCATTAGAAGCCAGCGGGAAGAGGGAGATAGATAGTTTGCGAATGAACGGAACAGAGTGAGTGTTTCGTCGAGCGGAACAGAATGGTACCCTCCGGAAGGGGTGATAGGACGGGGGGATCCGACTCTCCCGGCGCTCGCTGCAGTTTGACGTTAGAAGGAGAAGTGCTCGTTGTTGCACACTATTCAGCTGACACACAAAGAAGAGTTGGATCGATTCCGATTCAGGGACAATGACGGACGGAGGCGTCATCGTCATTGAAGAGCGTCATTAGTGCTGTCAGTAGCAGTGGAGAACACGCTTAGTCTTAGCATTTACGACCTTCGCAGCCTGCCTGACTAGGGCGAAGATTTTGCTTTTATACAGTTTTGGTTGTGCAGGCCGGAGATGCGGAAATTCTTAGCAAGTAAATGACTATGCATGACAACGGACTTTTGTCTTGCTACTGGACATTGTTGGTTAGGAAGAAAAATCAATCAACTTTTCAACGTTTGTTTTCCCCCTAACCGGCAAAATAAATCACTGTTAGGGAGTTTGTTTCGAATGCTGAGCATTTTTCTTCCCAAATTCATGCGATTTATTATGTCAAAACGACATCAGTTTGGGTTTTATTTTTACGCAAATTGGAACGTCAAAAACGGGTCAATACAAACGCAACTCGGTGAGACCTAAGATAAGACTTGACAATTGGCCTTTTATTTTAACTATAACTTTTTTTCGCAAACTTTACCCCTACTGAAAAACTATCACTTGCTGTGTTTACGTTTCCGAGCAGTGTTGCCGCGTCTATTTATGAAGATTGTTTCATATTCATGCAATTTAGATTTGCATTATTTTGAGTTTGCAATCTATCTTTTGGATTAACCAATTTTCGATTGGTTAATCGAGACATCCTTCGGTACCAGCCAGTTGTTTTAGGCGTTCCCACACGTTGTGTAAACTGTTTGGATTTAATGTCAAACTGGCAGCAGCAAGTTGGTGTCAGTTACTGACGAGTGGAATATGAAACAATTAAATCCAACTTTTTAGAGCATACATTTCTTATTATTGTTCATGTAAATCATGATTAATGATTCATGATAAATAGTTGTTCTGCCTTGGCGCGCAATTTCTGTTCGGTTTGATAATTTTTATTCGTGAGAAGACAATAATAATTTTATTTGCAAAAAGAAATGGTTTTCTTTTTCTGTAACACGTTCAAACGTCATTTCACTAACTCATGTTTTACATTTTCTATGGTGAACGTTATCAAAATTAACCAATCAGGAGCCGGAGCATTCTGACGTAAAATTGGAACAAAACCGATCCCCCTAATTGTCATGTGTTGTCCTAGGGTAAGACTACAGTAAACTTTTATCGTCATTTGGCGGTCAACGAACAATCAGGTGGAGAAGTTCTCACACCTACGTGAATCTTGATACTTGATTGACTCATATGCTTAAACGTTAGTCGTAATGAGAAAAGTATGCTTCGCTGAAGAAGAGATAGATGTACAAATGTTGACGGATGTCTCGAACTAGGTAGGTAGGGCCCAATTAACATCCGTGCACATTATACAACTATCTCTTCTTGTGCAAACCATATTTTTTCTCATTACGACTAACGCTTAAGCACATTAGTGCTAATTTGTTTTATCTGATGGTTTTATCAAAGCATGACGGCATAAATCTGATTTTATCATTCCCATTTGCCAAGGGTGTGTAGTTTTATTTGATTGACGATATTTAAGAGTGTTTCAACAACATCCATAAAACTCCATTGTGTATAAGAGTAATTGAGCTTATGAGCAATTTCGCCAATTGCTGAGCCCCCTCCAAGACATTAATTTTTAACATTCACATAACTTTAGAATAGTTTTAAATCAGTATAATATTCTTGCCAATGCTGAATATATCTTGAGAATGCTGGTGAAGTGTTGAACTGGTGAAATGAGAAAACATGAAGTGTAGCTCAATAATTAAAAAAAACAGCATAGAGTCGATGGTGATTTTTTTTAGCTAGGGTAAAAAGCTTATTTTGGCTCTAATAGGAAGGGTGCAACACTATTTCGTTAATTCAGGACTTAGAATATATTTGCTTGATTGTCATTTTCCCTATTTATTGTAGATTTGTTACCATATCGTCTCATCATTTTTCTGATAGGAAGGGAAAGGGAGGTGCAAAAATAAGATAGTGAAGTGTAAACTGACAACATAATACAATCACAACATAAAACAGTACACATCCATGATTCTTTACTATAGAAGAAATCATAGACCCTACTGATAAGGCCTATAGTTTTTTACCCCATAGGTGAGGGAACAATAATATATCCCTGAGCTTTAGCTCTCTGTACACATCCGGATACGCAATTACGTCACAGACTAACAGGCATAGCACTCGAAAACAATGCTTCGCCCGCTTTAACGGTCATTTTAAATATATTTGTAGTTGGGACTGTGGTCACATTTGCAATTATAAATATTTTATGTGTGACATATGAACAAGCATATGGGGGATAGACCACTAGTGAAAACTTGTATCCAAACCCGAGGGGTAACCCATCAGCAAATGAGTGTCTGGGACCGTGAATAAAAGGTGGAGCTAGTGTTCTGCGGAAATTGCCGGATCGATATTTTTGAGGGAATTCCCTCATAGTGGTATGTCTGTTAGTCTGTGATTACATATCAAATGTGATGAAGCACCGTAATTGGATTTAAAAAATAATACTCAGCACGCTGAATAGTAGCCATATGATAAATGAGTTTTCAGTGTCCAGCCAGTACCCTGGTTTGAATACTGCAACCGTTGTTGGAAAAATGCAACAAATTCAGTGCTTCCTGCTCTTGGCGCAAATCTCCAATCAACATGGGGAACGTGTCATTTGAGCCAGACGCTACTGATTCCTGACTGCTCTTGTACAGATCAGAAGGCATTACGGGAAAATACAGGTGGAACAGTTGATCAAAGTGAAAATGAATCTCGTGCTAACAGAAATGGCACACATACAGCTACATCATACGAGGCATGTAGTACTAATAACGTTCAAATCTTTAACCGAAGGAGAAAGCTTCGTAGCGAAGAACGACATGCAACAGGACGTCAAATATGAAAACATTAAAACCAAGATACCCGTGTATATGAACCGTGATCTGACGGATTTGGCACCTAGTACTAACAGAGCTTGTATTAAAAGATTCATGTCGAAGTTTGGAAAAGTGCAATCCATCACAAACGACACTTTCGCTGGCATTCTCAACAGTGTTCTAGTGGTGCGAAAGCATCGGAACTAACCTATACCGTCTTGCTTGACTTTCAAGGGCAGATCATCTCAAGGTGTTAACTACAGACAAAGAACCCTATGTACATACCACATGCCAGCTCTGTAACCAGATGGCACACCACGGTAAGCCATATGCCGATATTAATCTACCGAAACCAACATCAACGAACAACCTGCGACGTGTGGTATTACACCACAGAAAGCCTTTGATCAAATGATGGACAAATAATATTCGCCAAACCAATAGCTAATGTATCTAGAGAAGTAATAAACAAAAAAGAAAACGGATATCCCAGGGTCACTTGAAAACACAAATAGCAGTAAACATCTAATAGCGAAAATCAAATCATTTAATAGTGAAAATCAAAGCTGTTCCATCGCCGACGACATAGACGCAAACGTAAGTAAGAGAGAAGACAGACGAAACAATCAGCAAACAGCAGTGAGTAAACACAACCATTCACTACCTAAAAGGAAAATTAATACAAAGAACGGAAAGCAGTGCGCCCAAGATAGACGACAGAATTAGTATTCGATTACTTTATTTATCTTTAATGAATTGGATTTTTTCAAATCTCTGAAATACACGCTATTTTCAAAAAATAGGCGAATGACTCTCGAGGTTGAAGCCTTAATAAATAATAATAATATTAAATAATAGTATCACCATCTCCGTAATGCATTATTCATATCATTCAACATGTTAACCCAAGCCAAACGTTTCATTTTTCAGAACATCTTAAAACACGTTGTTGAAAGTGACAGCTTCAAAATAAATCAAGATTCTATACGATATTGATAATAGTAAAGCTACATAACCTATCATCGCACACCCCTTCTGAGCTAATTGCTAAATGCATGTCGCGATACGGAGAAGTATCCGTTGCACCTAATACTTGGAGAAACTCCTTTCTAACGTTGTACTTGTGCAGATATTGTAATCAGACAGAACACCATGGACAGCCTTTGGCGAAAGATGTGCAAGAAAATGCATCTTAACCGATTCTCAACTCATCTACGGCAAATCTGTGTTTTTAATACCAACACAGGAACCACAAACGGTTGTCAAACTTGTGGCAGCTGTTCAATCTCTAATGACAACTGCAAAAGCAGCAACCAGCACCCCAAAATCAACTGTTGGAAACATCGGCGAAGAAGGTAATAACAATGACGACGGGTTTACGCTGGTCATCCGTAAATTCAAGAACATCTATACGCGAGCACCAAAACCAAGCTTCAACGATGATGATCCTAACGTGAAAGATAAGAGAGAATCAAAATGACCCCCCCCCCCTGATTCAGTAGGCGAGCGGACAAATGTTTCCCCACAGCGAAAGAAGGTCTCCGCGCGCAATTCAGGGTTGTGTGCACGAGATCCAACGGATAATCAATAATATTTGTTTTTATTTATATTTTGACATATTGTAAACATATCAAAGATCCACGGCTCCGTTAAGCTACCGCTATGAGCCGTTTAAAAAAACGAATTAAAAAAAGAACTGGCTAGAAAATAGTGAAATATTTTTGAAGAAGAATTAGTAAATTTAAAAGGATCCCATGCTGGGTTCAGTTAAAACAACTGACGAATCCATCGATGGTCACATGACGACCCACCTTCCCCCATATCAACCAGAAGGTGTTTTAGTAAAACCGTGTTTGTAAATGTTATGTTACAATGTTTTCATTGTTTCCTGGTTAATATACTAATATTTTTAAAAAATCAACAATATGTTCGGTTTATTTGTTCCTCTGTAGCACTTGAGTTAACAATATCCTCACCAGTCAAGGTAGATGTTCTTGTTTGCTTTTTGCATTTGCGGATTACGATTGTGTATTCGTGTCCTTTGGTGTGCTTTACTGGTGGTGCTTCAAGAATCATAGGAGGTTGATAGGTGTCCCTAGTAACAATTGAGGTTTTATGGTAGTTTTATAGCCATTTATAAAACATAGATTGCGTGCTATAAATCTTCAATTGTTACTTGGGGTAAACCAGCCTACAGGCATTCTAGTTGCAACCGACGGGTTGAAGTATATCATCCAAGAATCGATCTACTGGGTTCCCGAGCGAATTCGCATGGGCTCAAACACCATACGACTCCTTGAAAAGACCCCGAATATGGTCCGTTAAAAATTTTACAACCATCAAAACACCATAAAATGGTCTCAATAACCCATAGATGCACCAAAATATACTTTTTACATGGGATCCATCGGACCATGGCGTTTGCACGCATTCCTCCTTCCCTATCGTAAGAGGCAGCCGAAAACAGGCGTTCCTAAGTCAAGTTATATCTTCGTGCCTAGGACTGAATGTACTACTTCGCATATTGTGGGATTCGAATGATGGTCATGTCTAGATGCAGCACTATAGGTGCTATTGATGGAATGTGTGGTTAGAATAACACAACTTAATCTTCAACATAGACGTACAGCAGCTATGAATAGGGTAAGGTGGGGCAAATCCGACCGTTGGGTAAACCCGACCCCCCTCTGTTACCGAAAATCAGAAGCACTACGCGAACTAATATAAATGTTGTCGTGTAGAGCATCGAAAATAATCATAATGGTGGTATGACAGCTTTTCATCAGTCTACATTGAGATGCTCAAACGACAAAAGGTGTGTTTTTAGAACTTTTGATTTGACTTTTATGCATCATTGACTACAGGATATTTCTGATTGTTAAAGTGATTCCATAATAAATGTAAGTGGATTTAATTTCTTTGATTAAAGTCCTACAAAGTGCATAGAAGAATTTAGTTTAACTTGTTTCATATTTTTTTTAATTGCATCGTAATGAAAAATGACGCGGTGGGGCAAATCCGTCCACTAAATAGTGGGGTAAATCCGACCGCTTTTTTGCTAAGAAAATTTTTATTTTTCAGATTGGAATATATATTTTTTTGTTATTTATTATTTTTATGCAAAATGGTTCATAATTACAAACGAAAGACACAAAAACATGATGGTTATAGTATTCGTCGAGCAATTGCTCCGATGCAAATGGGAATATCATTACGTGCTACTGCTCGTGATTTTAGCATTCCAAGATTGACATTGAACTCCATTTTCTTCATGTTACAATTTAATAACACAACATTCATTGATTTATCATTGAAAAACCATAAATTTGGATAACAGCTGCACTAAATCAACCAAAAACATAGGGGGTCGGGTTTACTCCACCATTTTTGAAAACAGCAAAAATGAACATTTTTGTAAAACGCTTGTATCACAAGACATTCCCAAGATCCAAATAAAATGCTATATAAAGAAAGTTGCCCAGGAGTCTAACCTTTAATTTGATATATAAAACGACTTGATCCAATGTAAAATGAGCATTTTACAGCCAAAACCATTGACTAGGTCGGATTTGCCCCACCTTACCCTATATCCCGCCAGGTACAGGATGGAAAAGCTTCCATAGCCTTGGTTCAAGAACCGTATTTCCATAAATGAAACTTCTATATTGTAAAGCTACTTAACTCCGCCTCTGCAGCTTTCAACAAAAATGGCATGACAAATCCACGTGAAATGCCTCGTGCATGTGTACTTGTGCATAGTGCTATTGTTGGGCATTTTCGCTGCATAATGAACCTTCTAATGCTCTTCAAAGCGTTATATCATAATTTGGCCGAAATGAGCTTCCACTCATAATCGGCAGTGCGGTAAATGCCTATCACATAAATGGGGGCAGCTCAAGCATCGATTTGAAATGCAATGAATTGATGGAATACAAATTATGCTCGTTAGAAAAAACGCCCAACATTTGCACGGTCTGGTAGGGAAGATGTTTTAGATTAACTTTCTGCTCTGACAGTATGGCGCATTAGTTGGATATCTGTCTCGTCCGAACGAGTTCGAACCGTCTTGTTTTGATCACAAATACTTCATTTGAACGTCTCTCTAGATATTGTTGTATTATATAACGTTATCTAAAATCTACGCACTGTGAAGGCGAAGGGGGATTACGAGTATTTCCAACGAGTTTTATGTGTATTGCCAACGATTGAATCTCCAAGTGACTTGAACGTGGTCAGGGACAAATCAAATAACAAAAATCCAGTAGCAGCATTAGGAGGCTTGCACGCTTCGATCTAGAAAACCTCATTGGTGGAATGCAGGAATTGCTAGACTCAAAAAGTAAAATGGATACTGGTCGGGACGAAGATGAAGTGGCTCCAGGCTGTACGGAGCCGTCACCGACGATGGCCCCTGAGTTCATTTCAGATGGTTTGCTCGAAGAGTTATGACAACCGAATCGATCGAATGGGCACTTTCAAGTTTTGCTCCGTATAAGTCTCCGAGAAGGATAAGGATGATGCACATGATTCACTCTTGGGCTGCAACCGAGCTTGCCAACCATTGGCGTAGCGTTGCAAACTTGCACTCAAATAAAAAAAAATCTGCTTGTGGGAATCCGAAAATGTCGAAAAATTTGATGCATTTGTCCATGTGCAATTTGGACATTACAAACTATATTATCACATGAGTACTTACTATTCAGCGTGCTGAGTATTATTCGTGTGATCTTTGTGAATCCGATTAGGGAACTATCGGATGTAACTTTCTTGCAGTTATACATAGACGAACCTATCTACAGGGAGCCTAAGCTCAACGATATGTTATTCTTTCTAACCCAACGGGATAAGAAGCTATCGGCTTTATCAGTAGGATTCATTATTTTTTGGGAGTCAAGAACGTATACTAGACCGGCAAGAATTTTGACTTTTGTTTCGGAACACTGTTGAATCAAACGGTAATTGGCTTCACATACCGTTTGCCAAATATGAGCTTTTTCCGAAAACTTTTGCTCACTCACAAGAGCTTCTAAGTTTGTATGTGAGAATATATGAAAAATTGGCAATAGAAATAATAAATTCACTACTAAATGCCAGTATCATCTTGTGCATCCCAAAATCTGTAGATATATAGCTTAAGGTGAAAAGATCACTGTTCTTTCGCTACTTTTCTTCTAGTATGTAGCGAATTATTTTTCTTCTTCTGCGAAATATGTAACGTTGTATGCTAAACCTGATTGATATCAGTACTGCGTTCCTTGTATGATAGAACTGAATAAAAGTAACCGGAAGTCTAAGCTCCGTTTGAACTTTCAAAAAATGTTCCGCTTGTCGACCTGATGAATGAATATGATTTAGTATTGTTTAATATTCTATTCCCGCAACAGAAATGGTTATTTGCGTAGTAGACAAGCAATCAATGCAGGTACAGCGGCTCTTTGATTTTTGACTTTGTGCATTTATGGTAAGTTAGTTTTGAGTTTTTGGGTTTATTTGCATGATTCAGCGCATTCTAGGAAGTGGGAAATTACTAGTTTTTGTATTAATTTTGATACAAATGCTTAGGCAATTATCGGTGTTATTAGTAAAAATTAATGCACTAAAACTTTTTTTCCTGATTTTCCATTAAACTGAACAGGTTTTTATTTTAATGAATTATTTTCAAAACAGATAGGTATATAGCAAAACAAACAGACATATTTTTGCCATTTCACAAAAATTTGTATTCTTTTTAATTTTCTGTTAGTTAAAACGTTGCTGTGACTTATACAGACACTCAAGTTCTGCCATATTTCGTACATCAGTGATGTTAGTGAATATTATTGTTTTTTTTCCAAACACCATAACAAAGTGCCCCTGAACACACGATTTAACTAATTTTCTGTGCTACTAGTTTCTGAACAATTTCGTGCCTGAGGTAGTGCGACAATGATCGTAAAAAACAACTTTCAGTTATGATATTAAAAATGAATTTCCGTATCAGATATTGCAACCCGAACGCAACAACCATTTCATATTATATGTTTTCTGTTGCCCGGCTTTTCATTTGAAGAAAATGCGAAATATTGACGATATTATCTTGAAGCACGACAGAATCGAGATGCAACGTTCTAGAATTAAACACTGTCAGGTCATCATTACGCAGCAACTTTTCAGACATGACGCATTTGCAGCGGTCTTTGCGAAATAAACTGAAGATCAGTTGTCCTAAGTGATTCCCTTGAGTGCAACCTGTGAGTACTTCAAGTAAGATTGAGTATGAATATGGTACCTAATCTAATCAAGGGATTCTTACAGATTTAAACCAATTGGTCTATGACTGCGAAAATTGACTTTTCAGTGTATGTTGTGGGTAGCTTGGTGTGAAAAATATTGAGAATTCAAACAATTCAGTGCATAGCCGTAAATCAGGTGTAAGAATCAAAAATTGTCAAACATTGACATCAATTGTGTAAACCTGTCCAGAATTTTTAATAGGCCGGCTTTCATTGATTTCCCGACTTGCTTTTGGAATTTCGAGAACTTGTAGCGACAATATTCATGCAAAAAAATTAAACTATGTTTCGGCGAGGTTTTCGCCCAGTTCTTCTCGTTTAATTTTCCCGGAAATAACGACTCTAACATGTAAGCTTCCATCGCCTTTATGAATAATCTCAAATGTTTCAAATTTCGTGGAGCGAGCAATTTTTCAGAATGTGTTAAACTTGGTTAATACCACTTCGAAAGCGGCCTGTGACCTAGTAGGTCGTCGAATGGTTTTGATTAAAATCTTTCTGTCTACATAAGAAATCATTTGTATGGTGTAATGCCAGTTTTGCCTTCGCGCTTATTCTCACTCAGTAAGTCACACAAGGAAGCAATATGGTGACATTATTTTATATGCTGTTCTTCAATACTGCATGGTTGGAAGATACCGCGGGGTGGTCGATGCTAGGGCATTTCATCCGTGGAGTTCACCGAGTGGGAAACTTTTACGTCCAATTTCTTCACTTGGATGAAAACCGATTTGCGGCTAATTGGTCACCGAAACCGGTTTTCATCCAGTGAAGAAATTGGCCGTCTGGGTTTCGGGAGTCGAATTTGTGTTTTTGGTGGCGAGGGTGCGTGGGATGGGACTTGATTTTGAAGATGCAGCTTTTGATTTTTTTTATGTTGAATGTCGTGGGGGTGTATGAGGCGTGTAAATCTGATTAGGAATTGAAAAGGATTTGAAATTATTTTTCCTGGGCATCATAGTTCACAGAGTGGTGACTTGTTTTTTCAAGAACAGAAAAAAGGCGTGTATTTCGGGTACTTTTGGCATCAAGGTGTTGAAGGAAGGTTGAAGGACGGCGCCGGTGGTTGAGTGGTAAGCGTGACCGCCACTCATTCCAGTTGGCCTGGGTTCAATTCCAGCCGAGGTCGTTGAGATTTTTCTTAGGTGAAAAAAATCTGTGGTCACGTCTTCCTTCGGAAGGGAAGTAAAGCCGTTGGTCCCCGGTCCATGAAATTGGTGGATCAATATCTAGTCCAGCTAGTTGGAATCACCTCTCTGACGTCGGTAAAGAAGAAGTAGCTCCAACTTCTATACTCTTACTAACAAAAATATCCTCCTCCCGTGATACTTGTGGAGTGCGCAGTAGTATATACGGCCTCTGGCAAAAGCAAGTATTGGACTAACCATTCCTTCCCTTTCCTTCCGCGATCTACGTTCGGGCCTGGCCGGCGCCGGTATTGATCAAAAAACACACTTTAGGATTACCAGGAGTAACACATTGAAAGATGTTTCGCTACACCCAAGTATAATTATATCTACTGATTCCCTGTGAAACTTCAGCTAGTCCCGATCGATAACGGATTAGCAGCCAGGGGTGGTACAACCTCAAGCTCAAGCTCTGTCTAGGATCCTGCCCCTTGATCTTTTTCGGTTTGGGTTCCACCTTACATCCACTAATGTTCGGCGACTCTGTCTCCGTCAAACGCTGTCGCTTGGTTGGTGCCTTCCCTATTGTGATTTTGCCAACTCTAGCGCTTCAGCGGGTTTGTGGCCGTTTTTCAGCAATCACCCCTAGCGTTTCTTCGCCGTTCCCCTTAAGTGACGAGTTCTTCGTGTGCCTCTTATTTTATTCTTTGAGCCCATCGATCGATTGGTTTCTCCGTCGGACTGGTCTGTGTCCTCCTTGGCTACTGTCCGATGCTCGTCTCTATCTGGAGAGTTCTAGAATAGACGAAGCGCGGGACACAGAATCCTCCAACGAGCCACTATTTAGTATTTCTTTAAGTTTGCTTTCCGCGAAATCCTTCTGATCTTCCACCTCCATCGCCGCAATCTCCTCCAAACTCATGTTTACAGTGTTCTTAGTGTTTTCTATTGTGTTCCCACGAATAGCTAGGGAAGGAAAGTCAACCTTGTCAGAGCCGCGCTTGACAGGATAAGGGTAAACATACTGTGGAGTGCGCCCTAGTGCTCCACAGGCTCCGTGCTAATTATCTCTCGGCACGGGTCGCGTCACACTTTGCATTGGGGCATAGATTTTACGGCACGGATTTTGAGGACCGCCCGTTGGCGTTTTCTCATTCCGCTGCTACAACAGAAGTCTGATACTCGGCCTATGCCGATCTAACGACCAAATGTCATTGATAGACTCACGTGGAGGCATGAGATAGGAAACTTGTGAGTATCTCACCATTTGACGGTACAGCTATAGCTAGTCGCCTCCTATGACATGGGGATTAGAAACCCAACGAGTCAATTCTTTGCTGAAATACTGCGAGAGTTTTCAGCCACTACCGGATACCATACGTTTGAAACTACATTCAGTCGTCGCTTACGACATGGGAGCAGTAAAGCGATTCTTGGCTGATATATTTCAACCTGCCGGATGCCACACAGCCTCTAGGGTGATTTGTCCGGAGACAGAAAATAAACTGTTATCAACCTCCTAATGGAACACACGCAAAACACTGTTTTATTTAGAAGCCTGTCGGGACACTTGGAAGACGAATTTATTTTCTAATCAAAAGGTGATTTTTTGGTCATGGATTAATCAATACCGATGAGTGAGTGAGGTTTTGCATCAAAACAGGAACACATTGCTTATTGAAGGCGAAAATGTAGCTTAAACATACAGAAGTCAACTTTACACAGTTCCATCATATTCGAAATTCTGTGCTGATAAAGTTAAAAATTTAACTCGAGGCATATCTTTACAGGAAACAACAGAGACGGCGCCTACTATCTCCAAGTCCACATCAACAAACAAGAACATACAAATATGAGGACCAATACAATATCAGAAGACGCTGACAGTATGGATTAACATGGTTACTTGAGAGAAGGTGGATTAATTGACTCCCAAGCAACAATAGGTGACGCATTTAATGGCTTCCTTGGCGCGCACGAATTTACCTTGCAGTCATCCGATTCCGACCCATTACAACCCGAGCAAATTCTCATAGGTTCAAACGCTATTCAACCCTTTTAAATAGTTTCACAACCATGAAAAAACCATAAAATGGTCTTAGTAACCCATAAATACACCAAAATATGGTTTTTATAAGGAATCTACCGGTACATGGTGATGGTGTTTTCATAGGTTGATCCCATTTAAAACACTATGTAAACACCATGCAGTAGGGGTGAAATTGGACCATGTCCATGGCGGTATTATCAGCTTTTCGTTTTTCTCGAGAAGGCCGTTTATTTGTCTTCCGGATAATGTCAAATATTAACCGGAGTGAAGTAGAATACATTTTAGGCTGTTTATTCGAATGCTGCATGGAGCTAAACGCCTGGCACTATGCAATATTCACAAAAAGGGATAAATTAAACCAATTTGTGAATTAAGGACATAAGACCTAATTTAAATTTAGGGTGGATTTTTGTGGCAAAAATTGAATAGCCAAAGGCCGAGCGTTCGTTTTCTCGTCAGTAAACCAGTACTGGGTTTCTTTCCCCGGACATCACTAGGGGCTTACCAGCCACTTCAGGCTTAACGTATGTCTTGTAACTGTTTGGATACAGCGTCAAACTAGTGCTAATTTGTGTGCTAGATACATCGTCTAACTTGGCCTCAAGTTGGTGCTAGTTACTGACGAGATGAATTCGTTGTTGTTGTTGATTGTTGAACACAACAATCCAACTTATTTTACATTGGTTGCCTATTTTTGCGTGCCTGATTCATGATGTCACTAGGACAACAACTAATTCCCGTAGAACTTACATATGCTCGATTTTTCCGAATATTTTTAATATTGTTTTTTCGGGTGCGACTACACGAATGTCTACCACTGTATAGGTACATTAGTACGACAAAATTGAAGTACCGATCAATCAGATATTCTCGACGGTACGAAAACTATGCGATTAACAAGTAAAACATATCTGTCAACAGGTTGGATAAATTAAAACAAAGATATTTTGCTTTTAAATCGTACAGAGTAAACAATCTCATTGGTTGTTACAGAAAATGACTCATTTAGTTATTCCAAGGGCCGGCGTTGTTAGATTGCAAATTGTGTTATTGTTTTCAGGCAACTTCTTTATACATTCTCATCGTGTGCATTGCACTTCTCAGTAACAACACGGTTCGCAAACTAATTGTCTTGCATTCGAACTCATCAATTCACCCTGTTCATGATTTTAAATAGCAATAAAATCACCTTCACGCGGGTTGTAACGAAACCAAAAAAAAACAATGAATTTAAAACCAAACGAACCGAATTTATGCCGTGCCGTGCCTGTGTACTTCATTTTAACATGTTTTAACGACCATCGATGAAGTCGTTTGCTCTCCAGCTGACATTCAGCTGATTTTTTGTTGTTGTTGCTGTTGTTGTTATTGGTTAAACTCATGTCGTTACCAATGCAGCGATTTGACTTTGCTCGCGTTCCACTTGGAAAATCCATGCACTCAAAGTGCCATGGCATAACGATATTCCATCGAAGCACCACCACAACTAGCAGGCTTGGTTTTGCTTCAAGGTTCTTGTGTAATAATGCTTGCTGCTGCTGCTGGTGGTACCACCGACTGCAGCCATAAACAACAATATAAATATAATAATAGTCAAAAGAAGTCGATGGAAGCGAAGAAGTGGAAGAAGGAGACGATTACCATCGTGTAGTGCAGTTCGTATGTAAAGTGCAGGAAAAAATCGTGAAAACATTCGTTTGCGCGCATATCAATGACACGAATACCAGCATCGTCGTAACCACCATTGCATCGCAGCAGGCGCTGATCAGCAACAACACAAAACAGCTAAGCTACCTCAGCTCACCTCACCAACCCCTTTTCGATGGTATACCCATGAACCGACGATGTAGCGAGTGCTCATTACTCAATCTACTTTACAGTCATTGTAGCGCATATTTTGGACCTTGTACTCCCCCTCCACCACCACCGATGGAGCTCTGTTACTGTTGCTGCTGCTGTTATTTGTCGGATTCACACTGCATCGCACATCACTCATTCAGCATGTGACCATCAAATGGCTATCTATTCCCACCACCATCAGCACCGCCACCTAGCACTCCTCCTCCTCCGTCTGCTTCTACGATGTGCAGTTGTGCTGCACTTCCAAAAGGTGTGCGCGCATCAAATCGCACAGTTGCGTCTCGCGTAAAGATCATCCATCCATCATCAACCATCATAACCTCAAACATAATGGCAAACTGATCGGATCATCACAAAGGTACTCACGTCTCATTCGGGCGCTCTCGCTCTCGCTCTTGCGCCCGTACCTCCGCTCCGGGGTGGGTAGGGAGGACCGGTTTTTCCCTCGTCCTCCTCGTCGCTCTTGACTCGGCAGCAAAACAGCAGGTCGTTGGCGTTTCCGGCTATCCTTGAAATATCCGGGAATAAAACCGAAAAAACGAGATGCAGTTTCGGAATGGCGAAACCAGAACACAACAACAAAAATAAAAAAACCGTCGTCGTCACTCGCGAGACATGCAACACAGGCAAGATGACAGCGAAAAAAAAGCGAAAAGCCGCCGCGATTCGTGCTGCTACTGCTACTGCTGCACACACAGCTGCACCGCACTGTCAAATTTTAATGACTGAAGTCTCGGGCCCGACGACTTTCAGACAACCTACACACGCTCCGATCATATGATTTTCCCCGCACACTTGGCTTGCGTTCCGTATGCTAGCGGGCGCGAGCATACTCACACACGTCCATGCCAGCAAAGTAAAGCAAAGCACGGTGCTCCAGCAGCAGTGCGCGATCGTGCTTTGTATGGCGGCTCCAGTGCCAGTGCCAGTGCCGGAGCCGCGCCGTAGCGCTGGCTGCCTGCTGCTAGCTTGACTGGCTTAACAGGCTGCGCACAACGGTAGTAGTTGTGGTAGTAGTAGTAGTCGTCGTCGGCGTCGTTGGCGTGGTGTGATGGTAACCGACCGACGAATGTGACTTTGATTGCTGGAAGGGGGTGGTATTGCCATCCCCAGAACTACTACTACTATTACTACTACTACTGCAAACCGACTGTGTGGAGTGGCGTGTGGTAAGTGAACACTATACCAAAGCAATCAAAAGTGTATTCAAACGCGTGTGCTTCGACCAGCAAGGTAGGCTAGGCGAATTCGAAGGTGGTTCAGGTGCGATTTGCATGAAAAAATTGTGCGTATCTACGGTTGGATGGAGGTGCTGCTAGGTGCGCTGTCGTCAAGGATACGCGGCCCGGGTAGCATTGATGTGGGATTGTAGTACAAGGTATTTCATAGTTTATGATGGAATAGTCGTATGATGAGGTGAGAATGGAGGATATGACGGGTGATGAAGTTTGGCACTGATATAACTGTTCGAGCCTGTTAATAATTGTCTTCCGGGTGAAGTGGAGAGCGAGCTATTCGCTTAGGAATAGGCAATACGTTATGATTCCGGGGGTTTTATAACAAGAAGTAAATGCTGGACAAGTTTTGAAAATAATCACGGCAGTTTGGCAACTTTAGAACAATTTACATCATAGGGGAGTTGAGGAAATAAGCTCAAAACTTTATTTGTTTAAAATGTAACGAGAAAAAAACGAGATGTATCATGTAGATCATGTAGTTTGTTTCAGAGCAAATAGTGCAAAAATTGAGTTATTCCGTACTGAACGAATTTTAAATTGTTTTATTTTCAATTTAACCATAATTCGTTTGTTACTTTACACTTTTAGTTAAAACCAACAAAAATTTTGTTAAAGCAATCAGACCCTATTGTCACAAACCAAAAAAAAAGTTTTGTGAAATTTTATGAGTAAATGTTCAAGTGTGAACAAAGGGTTCACTTTGAACAGGTTTGAATCAATACTTTTTGCTTAATTACAATTTTACAGGATTATACTATACAGTGTGTTTGGTTCATGGTTAAGAACCTCTCGAGGGGTGATTGACTGTCATATTTGGAGGAAAACATTGTTCTACACATACCATCAAATCTCAACCGTTACAGAGTTATTGAACCTTTTGTGTAAAAAATCTCTTTGTCTTAAAATGCCTCTAAATCAAAAAGTATACTTTGTATTTTAAATCTCTTAGTTCCATTCGAGAGGTGTGCAATTTTCCTATTGAATGGTGTGCTCTATCTTTCAGTTAATTAGTTTTAATTACCTGTTAGTTGTAAAGTAGTTAAAAGTTAGTGTTTTGAGGCGGTTTTCGTTAATTTTTTCAAAGCAATGAATTATGATTATAGCAATATCTATTATCTAAAAGTAGGGTTTTAGGACGATTCATTGGAAAACTGAGAAAACTTTCTATTGATCTATGCACGAATATCTCTTAGTTAAGGGTACTACTAAATTACTTTTTACTAGTAAAATTGCTCATAATTAGCGTTTTTCGAAGAGTTTTGTAACTTTTATAATTATTAATCTACAAAATAATCGTTACTATTGTTCATTTGATTAACTTTCTTTATAACTTGTTGACACTTTATCTTTTTTCATTTCGCTGCTACTTAATAGTTAACACAGCATGATCTCACCACAAATGTAGTGGGTTCGAAATCGTTGTTTTTGCATATGAAACGATGTCATAAAAATTATTATGCGTGGAAACAAAAAGAGGTAATTGTATGGAGTCAAAGAAAGAATTGTAGAACTTGCTGAGATGCATTATTTACATGATAATAATGGTTATCCTTATTATTTACTATTTTAAGAAAATTACCGAAAATGCTAATAATAACACTTTAAACTAATTTACTTCTAAAGGAATGCAAAATTCACTTAACTGAAAGGTATTAATTCATTTTTCTCTGTAAAATTTTCTTGGCTTTCGAATGAAAAGAAAAAAAAAGTACGATAAGTGCCACACTTTTTCAATTAGAGCTAGTATTAGTGAAAATGAGATAAAAATAGATAAGATCAATAACCCAAACACATGAAAACCAGAAAAGATAAGTGCATCATGTCAAAGAACGAATTGTGCAGCTCTTCAAGACTAATAATCTGAATTAATAAAATGATGATGGTAACTATAAAGATTTTCGAGAAATGAACGAAAAATTCGATCAAAATTGATAAATTTTGAATAAATTACTTTGAAAAGGCTACTTAAACTTATTATTTGAAACATGTGAGGGCATCATTCAATAGAAAATTTTCTTACCTTCCCAATGGATCTAAAAGATTTGAAATACAAAGTATACTTTTTGAGTTAGAGGTGTTTTAAGACAAATAAAATTTTTAACACAAAAAGATCAATAACTCTGTAACGGTTGAGATTTGATGCTATGTTTAGAACGATTTTTTCTCCAAATATGACAGTGAATCACCACTCGAGAGGTTTAATCGTTTATTTTACGTTTCCATGTTTTATACTCCTGCCATCTATGTTTGAGCAGAGAGTACCATTCCACGTACACGAAGAAAAAGAATCAGTAAAAATAAGAAAATTTTGGTTTTAAATAACAATTTTCCCGTTTGATATAGTGACAAACTGGTTTCAGGTTTGGTTCAATCAATGCTATTGCTTGGAATTACCAACAAATTCGTTTGTTGACTTTTCTATAATTTCAACAAATAATTCTTTTGAAACAAAAAAATCATGATAAGTTTAACCGAACAAACAAGTTTGAAGTTAGATTTAACAAATTTTACTTTGATTCAACAATGTTTCTATTTAAAATGCAAACAGACGTATTTACTTTAAACCAAGAAATAAATCATTTTTCAAAATTAGCTCTCTAGCTCAGTCAACTACTATAACTACGCGGAGCTAAATAATTGTTAACAGTTCTACCCGTTTTGATTGTGCGACGGCAAAGAACCATGACTTCCATTTCTATTGTCGTGTTTACTCAACTGTTCGTGAAATGGAACGTTTGTTGCAAGTGAACATAAAACTTAGGCTTGTGGTAGCTTTTATCCAGTTCCATCATACAATAAATACGTTACTTACTGATATTGTACACGAGTAATGTCTAGAAGGCTGTACCGTGCATATCATGATTGCATCGTTGAGTGTACCAGTCAAGATCCCCGAGAAAATATAAGATAACAAAATCGAAGTTTGACTACCAGATACCAAAGCAGAGTCTTTGACACATTACATATTACAATTACGCACAACCCCTTGATAGCTGAGCTCACGAACTTAAATACAAGCTATGTTCGTTGCTCAGATCACACTTTTTATGTATCTAGGTCAGATTACCACGTGCCAGCCCTGTAAACAGATGGTATACAACGGAGAGCCCGGCATTGATACATTTATGAACAGCTCCCAAACAGCACTCAAAACTAGCAGAGAGTTTTCAACATCATCTGCTATACCACCAACGCAGACTGCGGAAAACCCTGAGAAAATTGATAAAAGATTTGTTCACTGAAGGAATTGAATATATCTTTGTTAATAAAAAGTATTTGAATTCAACATTAGTATTTATTAAAATTATTTTAAAACAACTATTTTTCGAGATTTCCTGAATAAAATTTTGAGTAATTTCGGCATGCTGAATTGAATTTGAGATATTTTTAATTTTCATTAGGTTAATAACGACAAGTAATTTTTGGAACTATCGCAATGAATATTAATACTCATTTTTAGTCCTTCTTTCGCGCCAAAATTTAAGGACAAACTATGTCGCTATTCACCTCTTATACATAGCTCCTATCTCCTACCTCCCCGCGGTGCCAACCGGGGTAGAGACAATCATACTCCAATCCGGGGTTGGGTCGCTGGTTCTATCTTCAACCGCGGTCAGTTCCTCCATTTTGACTGGTTGTCGGGTTAGAGCCTGACTCAGTTTCGTTTCGAGCGTGCTCACCTCAAACTGTGCGCGAAGAGCTCCATGTTCAAAAGGAATCGCTCTTTTTTGGGTGTATCTGTCATATAGAGTAAATCTTTCGATACAGGTAATGGTTGTAAAAATGTAAAAAAGGTAATAGTTATTTTAGGCCGCTCAAAATAGTTTTCTGTAGAAGGATCGATTTGTTTAGTACCCTCGATTAATCTACTCGAGATTATATTTTTCCTTTTTTCTTGTGTTAGTTTCCCTTCTGTAAACATAGAACAGAAATTTTATTGAAGATATTTTTTCGGTATTAACCGTGATGATTTCAGCAAATTTTAGCAAGTCCAGTTCAATAAGGAAATTGAAACCAGGGGCGGTCGCACAAACTCGAGCTCAAGCTGAACGAGAACTAGAAAAACCAAGTTATACAAATCTGAAAATTATCATTGAAGTATACATAAGAAGCAATGTTCGATAAAAACTCTTGGAAATTGATCGTAAATGATTTTCTTGCATTTTGCAAAGATCATATTGTATTGTGTTGTATTGTTTTTTGGGGCTTTAACCTGGATGGGCCATTCGCCCTTAAGATCATTTCGTCTACCAAGATATACCTCCTGATCTTTTCCCTTTCCTAATAACACAATTCCTTTCCAGTGATGCTCATGGAAATGCGGAGGTAAGCTCGGTCTCTATCAACAGCGAGTGTCGAACTAACACTTCTGTCCTTTCCCGGTATAACAGCATTTGTCGTGGCCGTCGTCATTATTGGCCATCTTGATTTGCTTCAATCAAACATCATTTTTTAGTTTATTGTACATTTTCACTCATTTGGTTAACCACGAAGTGCAACTACGGGCAGTCTACCTAAGCTAAACTAAGCTAACATAAGCTTTCTTTCGTACCAAAAATGTAATTCAGAATATCTAAGCTACTTAAAATATTTATTTTAGACAAATGTTATTTTTCGAACCATCCGACAGTGTTTTTTCACTAATCGTGCGATCTTTTAATTATGACTAAATCGTTAAACTTGGGTCATCATAGTTTTCGGTGGAATTTGTGGACATTACAAGTCCTTTCATATGAGGCTGTGATTTCAATGATTAATCTCCCTAAAAGTGAGATATATTTATTAACTTTCTTGCAAGTAGATACCTTAAGATTATATCTTCGCCAAAATTGCTACAGCATGCTTGTATCAACAACTTAGCTGAAGACGTCTCTATCTTTAATACATTTAACATTATTACTTGTTGTTTGTGAATGGCTCCTTAAAAGTCAATTCTTTAATATAACTTTTCTTGGCAATTTCGATATGTATCGGTAAAACTTTTGTGTTATCAAAGTGGTTAACTTTTTATATCTGAACCTTGGTTTGGCTCGTGTAGTTTAGTGATTCGACTAGTAATTGGTAATTGCTGCTATGATTTAATCCTCCTAGAAGTAAGATTTTTTCAATTGATTGTTTTTGAAGAAGATATGAGCTGACATTTTCGGTAAAGTTGTGGATATTGCTTTCGCGAATATCTTTGCTGAACACACGAAGTCTCTTCTCAGTCTCCAGCAGTGTTTATATTTGGATGACCCATGGAAATATTTTTTCCAGAGATAGATCGGTGATTTTTTCTGGAAAGATATGGAGCTTGACAAGACGAATGACTTTCTGGAACATCATAAAACTCTATCTGTGGTATTTACGAAGTCATGTTAATTTTTTTGCTTTTCTAACAATATTCAATTAGCTAGAGACTACTAAGCGCATCCAAAATCCGAAGGGTTAGTTTCTATTCCTTGTGGGTAAGATTCTATTATCTATTCTATTAATTGCGCTCCGTTTTTTGAAAAATTTACGAAATTTTGGGAGACTTCTTTCTGAAACCGGATCACTTTTCACACATGGGTATCAAAGAGTAAACATTTTACTTCCAATTAGTGGTCCTCAGTCGTTGGCTTCCGAAAGTGGTGTTGCTGGTGGAAATCGTTAGACTCCTTGTTGTGGTTGTCTAGATGCATATTCGCGAACCCGATCTAGCTTTGCTTTGCTGCTTACTTCGTATAACCATATCGTTGGAAAGGGAAAAAGTGTATTAATCAACAGAATTTTGCTCCGGTTATATTGCCATTTTGAATTTTATGCTCAACCAACATGGCCGCTATAGAATTTTGCTACATTTTTTTTCTTTTATGTCCCACTGTGTAACGGTTGCCCAACCAGTGACGACAGCACCTCCGAATCAACAGCCAGCCTAGTGCATGTCGTTTCTTTGTTTTTTAATGTTTTTAGTTATCACAAGTCTCCTATCTCATGCCTCCACGCGAGTCTAAGTCTATTGATGACATTTGGTCCTTAGACCGGCGACGACTGGGTGATATCAGCCTTCTGCCGATAGTACCAGAATGAGAGGGTGCGAACAGATCTAATCAAGGAAACACTACCGTAATAAAGAATATCTGATCAGAAATCAGCCGCAACAAGACTTTAATCTGACTAGTATCGATGATCGCGGGTACGTATTAAAAATTCGCCGCGTCTGTTTTTATGAATCTAATTTCAAGTTCCGTTATTGCCAACCAGCCCATGTATCAGGTTAACAATTCTTTATGGTCGTTATTATCGCTTGTATACGTGTATTTTATAAATCATCCGATACGTAAAATAGGAAATACATTCCTTGATTTTTAACATCTCGCGCTATCATAACTCTTTGTCTGTATAACGTGTTATCACTCGGTTGTTTTCAACCAAATAATTATTCCGTTGAGAAGAAGTATCGCTAATAATTATACCGCAGAGAAGAAGTATTCTGTCTAAATACTGTTACAATAGATATTGATCCGGCCCATTACGCAGACAAGATTAGCTTTTCTTGGCTATACTCCCACGGTCGGCTGTGTGGAGTTCAAATTGATTTTGTTTAGGAAACATAGGATACTCTCGGTAGCCGGCCGCCCAGAGTTTCAAAAGAACCAAAAACTAAGCAAGATCTTTTCTTTTTCGGGACTGACTGAGTAGGGTTACATTGGATAAATTAGTACCATATTTCGAACATGATGAAACTAGACACAAGTAATTTCACTTATTTATACTTAATAAATATTCCACTTAACGAACAGAGGAGCTTATTTTAGGTCGGTCGTGGTGGCGGCTGCGCGAATGTAATATTCGCTTGGTGCGTACAAACTTTTTGCCTGATTAGCTATTTTGAAATGCTGACAATGCTCCAGATTATTGTACTACTAGGGCCAGCCGCCCTCAAGTATTTTTTATTATACATAATACAACATTTGACAGAAAAGTTTAAATGCGTGGACAGGGCTGTTATCAACCACAGACTAACAAACACAATACTCGAAAACAATTTAACGGTCATTTCAAATAAACTTGTAGTTGGGACTATGGCCACATTTGCGATGATGCCGCCACTGATATATGAACAAGCGTGCGGGGGATATGTCATTAGTGAAAAATTGTTCTCAAGCCTGGGATGTAACCCACTAGCAAATGAGTGCTTGGGACCTTGTATAAAAGGTGGAGCGAGTGTACTGAGAAAAATGGCGGATCAATGTTTTTAAGTAATTTCCTCATAATGTTATGTCTGTTAGCCTATGTCCGACGATTGTCAGCTTCACGTAATCATGAAATAAAGTATTTCCCAGGAAACCTCGGGAACACATATATCCGTAGATATCTGTTTCATGTTCAACAAAGCATTGAATTCTTCCCGGCTGGTCTCACGAGCACTAATGCAGTTTCATGGTTGAAAACAATCCCATTTGCTTGTGCCGTCTTTGTTTATTATTTTCCACCAGCTAGTGATGGAGTATTTGTATCATGTGACGTGTACGTACATGAGCCGTTGAAAAGTCTATTGACATAATCCAGCGCGTTGATAACTTATCACACAGGTTATACATGTAACATCTTTTTCCTTCAGAATATTTTTCTTGAATGTTTTATTAAAAATGGAATAATTACGATTGCTACAGGAATGACGTACAAAACAGCTGTTTGCGTTGCTGTATAAAATTCGTACTAGACTCCTTACACACAGACCAGACCGAAGTGTCAAAAAGCACAACCAAACGAATTGTCAAAAAGGGCAGCCAAAAACCATAAAGGCTTCGCGAGAGGATGCCCATCCAATATGAAGAGAAAGAAAAGTGGGAACATTTGGCACTTTTGAGTGTATTAGTTTTATACTTGCAAAATTAAGCATGGAATCCGGGCCCCTGGAAGTAAAGATAAACATTCGGACAAGCATCCTAATTCTTTGGCGCACGATGATAAGATAGAAAAGGCCGAGCTTCACATCGGATCTTCTGATTCCAAAGCTTAGGGACACTTTTTATCTCGAAACTATCGATAAAAACTAGGAGTGGGTAATGTCCGGGACATAACCGCGGTGTTGACGTAGGACTCAACTTGGGCATATCATATGACATTCATGGATAATTTGAACCAATGCACTTTTTGAATGAATGTTTACTGGAAATTTCATGTCGAATGAGACTGCCACATTCACTGATTTTCTAGGACTTGCAAAAACCTTCGGGTTTGTAGATTAATTTGATAAACATTTGCTTATATGAATCACTGGTACATGTACAGAAGAATTGACAGGCGCAAACTCAATCCAAGTTATTAAATGGAACTTTCTAATTCAATTCTTTCTCCATTATGTTTTCATCCTAATAAGAACGGTTTGCAGATAACTATTTTTGGTGATACCAGACGAGAATCCTTTCTAACGATTCGAACCTTGCCCGAATTCGCTTCTGCTGCGTACATACACGAACATTCCCCTTTCGCAGCTCACATCGAATGAGCATTGTATATCGCAATGCGATCTCTTTTATAAACTTCTTAGTGCAGATGGAAGTCCATCCTTTTGTGCGACAAATGAAAATATTTTCATCATTCTTTTTGGTGTGGCTTTCGCTTAGTAGCAGGGTTGCCACATTCACTAATGTTCTTGAAAGATTTGCAAAAACCACCAATCAAAGCAGGCTTTTGCTTTTACAAAATCTATCAAAATTTACGGTAAAATCTACGGAATCTACTACACAATTGTTTTGATTATTTCCCAACGAATCGCGCAAAAATCTGTTTGTTCCGTACAGCACAGCGCAAATAATTGACGTTGGAAAACAAATCGGCAACTTCAACTGCCAAACACTTAGAAACGATCGAAGCATTTTTCCGTCAATGTCACTTTTCTGACTCAATTTTTTGTAGGTATTTTCTTGCTTCCGTCCAATTGGTCAGTTTATTAGTTTTATCGTACATTTTTCGGATATTATTATAGAAAATAACTAACCCGATAAGAGGGAAGTCATTTTCCAAAGCACGAAATGGAAATTTCAATTGTAATTCTTCTGAGAACGATTTTTGGTCCTAATAAGAACCGTTTGTTGTGAATATTATTTCGCCGTTTCCCGCTCGGCATGATGATTATTTGCTTGGTATGGATAGCGCACAGATTGGTATCTTCCAACAAACTAACCAGGCAGGCCTCGCTGGCTTCTTAGAGGGCCATTACGGCTGAGCTCCGGAAGAGTAGATCGGTTTTGAAATGCTGTGAAATCTCACGGACCAGGCACTGGAAGAGCAGCTTGCGAATTAGTAACTCTGTCCACTTCTGAAAGCGATGAATTTCACGCAGGGCGACGTCAGTTCTTGGTTGGCAGCGATAAGGCAGTAGCTATGATTTGGTTGGTAGTCCAAATGCAGCTTCTCGTTGAGCAGCACACGTACGTGTGTTCTGCTCTGTGGCTTAGACACGTCTGGCTTTAAGAAAAACTGTGACACCCATATTTATAGGTTCTAGCATTAATGTTGATTCGCATTAAAAGTAGTTTTTGAACTTTTTAAACAAGTTTTACATAGCAAACAAGGTATCAATAGCAAGCGTTGAACGTTTTCCTTTCGATTTATGAAACAATATTAGTAATTCCTTTAGTAGGAGAAAAGTTATTAAGGTTCAAAGTGTACGTAACGCATCCGCTTTGAAAATTTTGAAATGACACCCAGTATAGTAAAGAAAGACGTAAGTCCTACGTCAAAATAATTATGACCGAACTGAAGCAAAACTTATGGCAACAGAAAAGCCCACGTCATTTGTTTACACTTTTCTTCCTCATATCCTCCTGTTTTATCGACTTCACCGAAAAAAAAATTACAGCCGCGCTCATCCATAGAAAAATGTGCCCGTCTTGATGCCCATGCAGGGTTGCCACTATTTTTCAAAGAATATCTGGCAGATCAACTAAAAATGTCAGGCAAAATCTGTCACTTAACAGCGACCTCAAAGTCATCAAAATTTATCAATAGCTTTTTAATAAATTTGGGAAAATTTGTCCAAATTTTCAAAATGTGAGTGCAAACACTTCTATAATTCGAAAATCTGGCAGAATGAGAGGTTTATCTTTTTGTCTGGAAGCTGTAAAAAACTCTGGCTGTGCCAGATAAATCTGGCATAATGGCATCCCTGTGCCCATGCACAGCTTATGGGATCTTCCGTGATGCCAGTTATGTTCATGGTTGCTAGTTTTACAGTTTTAGTCTCCACAAATCTGGGAGTATAAAGTCTGCAATTGGAGCTCGTTAATCCGTATTTGATTATTATCTAGCTAGTTTGCGTGAGATTTTTTACTAATCACCTGGAAAAATCACGGAAAACACTGAATTTTATACAGTGTAATAGAATATATCCCCTTTAAGTTGCTTGGAAATTGGAAAGATACGTGATTTCAAATTTTAATACCAATTCTAGCCAAACATGTCAAATGGTTCTAAGTGCAAATGACAGTTTCTCTTTGTTTACTTTCTCTTTCGCTAATAACTCGGCAGTTTATACGTTTGTTACTCAACTCTTAGCAGAATAAGCTAGTCAAAATCACAGTTTTTCGATATATCCTGAAACAATATTGAAAAGTTTTAAGATGACGCCGTAATAATCGAAAGAGAAAGTAAACAAAGAGAGGCTCTCATTCGTACTTAGGACCATTTGACATGTTTGTCGAGAATTATCTAGAATTCGACCGTCCTAATAATTGTTGGAACCTTGGATAGATTCTCGGCATGTTAATTTACGGTACACAACACTTGGACCAAATGATAGAACAATTTCGAATACAAAACCGCACAACACGGAAAATTTTCCTCGCCTACCCAACTGCCATACATCGGAATTACGTGCGGAAATCCCCCTCTCTGCGCTGCTAACCATCAAATTGCAAAGTGCCATTATCAGCTGATGCCGACACTGGCTGGCACTACTGGTACTCGGTCTGGCGCATTTTGCCAGCACAGGTGATTATCGTTTGGATAATTTCCCGTCCGCCGCACTTTTCCGCATAGAGTTAGAGTTAGAGATACATTGTATAGGTAGTTGCAACCGTGCACAATTCGAATTGCAAACACGAAAAAAAAACACCGAACGATTGCAAATGGCGCACACGTGCCCGGGCCCGTCCCGTGCCGCCGCCGACGCCGCGCCGCGCCACTGCAATCGCCATCACCATCGGAAAAACGGCGCGTAATGAGCTACTATTTCCCTGTGGTCGTACAACGGTAACAACTAACTTTACCAGCTCGCAGCTAATTTCCAAAATGAGCAACTTATCGCAAATTTTTTTTCATAATTAGACATTGCGCTTACTCGGTGTACAGCTCTGATGAATGTGCGATTTGTGATTGTTTGCTGTTCGCGGTAGACAAGGTGGCGACACGGTCGGTAATCGAATCATCATTGACAGCTTTGCGAAAACAATAATAACGCTTGGACAGGGCTGCCAGTTTCGTCGGTAGAATGGAAAAAGAAAAAAAAAGCAACTCACCCTTCGCTTTCTCTTCATATCCTCGCTGTAGTCCATTCCGATGCCTTCGTCCGAGTTGGAAAACGATGTTGTCCGGGGTCCGCGAATTACAATGTCGTTTGTGGTCGTGGTGTTGGTGGTGGTGATGGTGGTGCTGCTGCTATTGCTATTGCTGCTGGTAGCCATCATCGCCTCCATCGCCGTTGTTGTCTCCGTTGCCGATCCAGTGATGTTAGCGGTGGTTTCGTTATTGTTGTTGTTGTTGCCGTTGTTGATGTTATCGCCCGGACTGCTACCATTGCTGTTGATACCGCTGCTGCTGGTGGCGCTGGCGCTGTTGTTTGGTGGCGTGGAATGTCCATCCTCGCTGAGCGGTGGCGTGGTCGATCCGGTGCTCCACGAGGTGGTACTGCTGCCGGAACTGGAACCCAGTACGGTTTCCCAGCCTGGAAGCGGGGGTTGTGGTTAAATTTGAACGTTTGCAAATTTGATTAAAAATGATCAATCGGAAAAGATTGGATAAATGACGTTTCGTGATAGAGCTGCGTTGTTCACTACTTCTTCAAGGTTGACTCGATTGGTATACTTTGAACTGAATCAGGTTTGTTCCAGTACCAGAAGAAACTGGAAGATTCCCAGAGCAAAAGGGCGAATATCATTTCTGTCTTCGTCTCTTCCCCTTTATTTCTTTGGAACTGAAGTAAATTAAAGTGGTCTAGATAGAGTGTGGCCAAGATGAATTTATGAATGAATATTTCTATTGCGAATACGTCAAATTCTCGACGTAAAAACCAACTTTCGAAATTTTGACAGTTGGTTTTTACGCCGTAATCATATGTTTGTCAAGAATTTCATATATCATAGGTTTTCTTCTTCTTCATGGCCACACTTCAACTAGAGTTCTCTAGAGCAAACAATGGCATTTTTTGCTATTACAGAGTAAAGGGTTCTAAAATGAAGTACTAGAACAAACCTATTACCATTAGAATATTCTCGCTCGTCTAAACGCCATCTATTTGTCAACTCTTAGATTGATGATAATGTTTTTTTCCCATTGACACTTACCCGTGACGGATGAATTCGGCGAGCAGGACAGACTCATAAGTACTAGAGCCGCGTTGCATTCATCCATCGGGTCGTCGTCGTTAATACTGTAATATTCCCGATCGTCCTGTGAGTATGACGGGCGTCGTTTACGAGATCTGTAAGGTAGAGTAAAAAGAAGCGAAGTGTGATAATTTCCATTATTTGATTAACTGCATCGAAAGGAAATGTAATCAACAAAATAAACCACTTTCTATTGACGGTGTTCCCAATATGGAGTGTTCCACTTGCATTTGCAACAACAAAAATCCACATATACATACACAGACGGACGGCAAGTTCAGTGCATTATCGGTCAATCACTTCGGATTTGCGCATTTTCATGGATTGGATAGACTATGTGAGGGGGTGATGGAAATAGGAGGTGGAACAATTTTCGCTTTCCTCCGTGTCCGATTTCTTTGTCTCTGAGGTGTGGAAAGGCAGTCGCAAAAACCGCACCATCAGCTGCTGATAACAATTTACATTGACCGCAAAATTGCAGAAAACGGATCGTTTGGCCCGGTCTCGGAAAACACACGCACACTCACTCACTCACGCGGTCTAAGTCTTATCGGGGAGAAGCTAGGTGTAACCTTGCACCTTCCTACTGGGCGCTTTGTCTGTTAGTACTCTCTTGCTGGCTGTTGCTGCACCTATTTGGCATTGACCACCACCAACCATATTGCATTGCATTATTGCATTGGCGCATCGGATTGCACTTTTGCGTTTTGAGTAATCTGCTTCGAATGGATTTGTGTTTTCCGCTCGACTTGCATTGTGAGTGGGCCGTCAGTTTCTAAGCAGGCTATGATATTTGTCGCGTTGTGGTTTGTTTGTATACTTTCAAGTTTTCGCGTGTAACGAGGTGACTTGGCTGGTTATGGAATTTGCGTTTCGACTTCGTTTCATCAGAATTCGACACTAACTTAGTGACAGGATTGAGATAACGCCGGATTGACGCTAGCTGCAAAAAACGAGAACACGATTTGTGTTTCTGAGCAAACTCAATACTTGGTGTGATGTCCCGCAACAAAAGGAGTTAATTTTAATCTGAGGTCCCGCAACAAAAGGAGTTAATTTTGATCTGATGAGAGCTAACAAAATCGAAGCATTTGGTTTGGCGTTGCAATCCAATGCAAGATGCATTTTTTTTTCTTGCTTATCCGAACCAAATATTTCAATTCAATTGGAGACGGGCATATCGTAGTTGGTAAATCAATTGCCTTGTACGCAGCTCACCTGGGTTCGTTTCCCAACCCCGCACATAGGGTTAAAGATTATTCCAAAAGAGATTTCTCTAATTCGAAAAAAGGCGAACGGCTCTAAGGTTAAAACCTCTATAATAATAAAAAAAAATATTTCGATTTGATTAGTTCTCATCAGCTTAAAATGAACTCTTTTTCTTGCGGGACATCATGCATTACTAGGGGTTTGCTCAGAACCACAAATCGTGTATTCGTTTTGGGAGCTAGCGTCAATCCGGCGCTAGCTTAGTGCTGTCGCTAATTTAGTATCGGATTCTGATGAGACGAATTCGAAACGCAAATTCCATAACTAATTTAGTTATAGGTTTTGTGCCCTTAACGCACAAATTTGGTTCTAATTAATTCTCCTGGATATGGAAAGAAAATTAATTAGGATTTTTCTCCACTAAGAAGAAATACAGCGGTATTGTATGATTTCTTCGATTAACCAGGTTACAAAGCGTTGTATGGTTCGTACGAAGAAATTGCAGTTTTTTCACATTTTCACAGTATCGTATTCGAAGTGGATGAAGACAACATAACGATATTGAACGTGAGATTCAAGTGCGGTGAACTGTAACACTCAGTTTTAATTTATCATTAGGTTTTGGTTCTTCATTTATTTTTGTTTTATTGTAATATTTTTTCCCAGGCAGATAATTGAGGATGTGCCCCCCCCCCCCCAACAGAACTGTATTCAGCCGTAAGCAAAAATTACAAAGGTTAAATCAAACCACGCGTTCGCGTTATTTTGTCTAACCTATTATTTGCGATCAGCTCTTCACGTTGGAGTACTGCGTATATGTACCCTAACGAAACGTGGAGATTGATGGTGCGATCGTCGAGTCTAGTCTGACCGTCGAAGATTTACTGAAGCACGGAGTTAGTCGTTTTAACGACTTCGCGGTTCAGTTAGTTAAGATATTTGAATGCGAGCAATTGCGTTCGTTATCGTTCGTAGATGGGATGAACATTTATTCCACTCTTTTAGAGTGACCTGCGTTGGGTCCGCACTGCTTAACTTTGGGATCAAAACCTCAAATATAATTCACCTTCCCTCGGGCACGTAAGGCACACCTACCTGCTCCGTTCTTAGTTTTAGGAGATTTCAACTCCCATGGAGCATCATGGAGGTTCCTTATGAATGATAATAGATGATCTCTGGTATACGATCTCTGCGATTACTTCTATATGAGAGTTTTAAACAAGGGTGATATGAGAAGAATTTTTAAGCCACTCAGACTTAATACTTTGTTCAATTATGCTGCAGTTGGATTACACCTGGTAGGTAATCCTCAATCCCAAAGGCTTCGATCATTTGTTAATTTTTGTTTTAGTAAATAACGGTACAAGTCGCGTGGATTCAACTTATGTTTCGTATGATCTCACACAAAACATTGATTAGAAGAAATATGAGAATAAGATCACATATGCTATAGTCATGGTGAAGAAGCTTCCTCCGTACGAAGAATACGACTTCCTCGCAGGCTTCATCATCGATGCCATCGGTTCAAGTCAAAACGACGATAAACAGACGATCCTCCAACCCGTGGTGGAATAAAGAGGGTTCCGATGCTAATGCGAAAAAATGTGAAACAAGTTTAAATGCTGTGCCTCTCACGAAAAAAGTTATTGGCGCCGGTTTGTCGATGGTATACCGAACTGCTATAAGAATACGTAATTGAAATATAACGAACAAAAGCGAGGAATACTCGACGCCATGGGTTTGTGACTACGCTAGGAATGTATGCCCATACTCTGTCTCTATGCGTAAAATTGAGCGCGACGTATCGACGGAAAACTATGCAATTGACTCACCTTTTTCCCTGATGGAATTCTTAATTGTATTCCTGCTACGCAAGAATAATGCTATTGGGTTCAATTTATTGAAGAATCTGCCTAATCCTGTTCAGAGCCGATTGCAGAATTCGTTCAAATGGTTCTTGTGCAGAACATTGCTCCACGTGACTGGAGACAGCAGAGCGTGACTGCTATCCATGTATCGGGTAAACCAGCCTCCGATCACAATTCGTATCGGCCGATTGGATTTCTTTCCTGTATCCAAGGGGCCGAACGATTGTCTTGCACTATTTTCATCGGAAATTCTACTGGCACATGTTCGTAAAGAGCAAGCGGAATCTGTATTCTTCGACGTTAAGGGGGCTTTCGATTCTACATCACTTAGAGTTCTCTTGGATAATTCGGTTCACTTGACGCTACTCAGTAAAACTAACCCATTTTCATTGATGAAATACAGCGTCCTCTGTACTTTGGATTTTGAAGTAGATCTTTGGATCACCATCGAATGATAGCCGATACCGTTGAATTACAGTAGAAAAAGCAATGGACGGAGATGGCTGCCTTGCGGAATTTCGAATGAGGTTAAGAACAATCGCCTGTCTTGACGGCAAGTCGGCGGTTTCTCAGGTATGATCGAATCCAGCGAATACCATTGAAATCGAATCGAAGCAAATCCATCTTGGTAACAATTATGACGTGGTTAATCCAGTCGAAAGTAGCGGAAGGATAAATCGGTGTAGATAGAGTACATCTATAGATCGCTGGACAATGTGTATGTGATATAAGACATGAACAACAGAAGAGTGGTTACTGCGGAACTTTACGGACTGAGTCCATGCTGAGTTTCAGTGATATATTTCAATAGTTGAACATGGGATCCAAAGCAACCGTTCTCAGTCAGCTTAGATACGGTGCTTAGTGATGTAACAGTGCAAAATTTAAAAAAAAGATAATTTTTTTTTGCATATTTCGGATCTCCAAGATAAAAATATGCTTTATTTGACTTTATATCACATGCACTAAATACATTTTAAAGCAACTAAGAACTGGGAGGGGCTGGGAGCACCAGGGTATCATACGAATTGAGGACTGGACGAGGGAACGTGGATAGCCAGCCCAAGTCATTTGAAGGAAACTTGTTTTCTTCAGAAGGTCTAATATGAGTTTGACGCACCCTTCTCCAAACAAACCATCAGGTGGGTAAAGCATGTATAGCGAAATTTTTTACCTTTTGGCTGGAATATTATTGTTGGAAGGGATTCTTTTTTCCCCGCGAGGTATGCGTAAGTGTCTCTGTTGACGGGCCCGCCCAACCCTTTTTGATTTCCTTTTAGTAACAGCGATAATGTGAAGGTCTCACGATAAACTATTTCGGGGCTACTGTAAGTCTAACCGCATTCACTGGAAAAACCTTGAGCTGATGGTGGCTTAATATCACATCACATCACATCATTTCGGATCTCCAAGACAAAAATATGCTCAAGAAAGGATTTACTCGACTTCAACTTGATTCGTCTGCTAGAGCCCATCAAACTACCAACTATCAATTTTCATATGAAGCTGGATAAAATCGGGTCTTCACTTTATCCATTTTTTAGTTCTCATACTTGAATATCATGAGTGTGAATCTGTCTTCTTTGGAATTAGCGTCATTTTCTCGCTGATGGCGTTGGCTGTTGATTTGGAGGTACTGGCCACCGTTTATGCGGGTTTTCATAAAAATATGAAGCTCATGCGAATTGACCACGGATTCAATATCATGCAAAATTGACTCTGACATCACTTCGTTGAAAATTTAATGACCCCTGCTAACAAGTCCGAATTGATTTGCAGTCCTCGACAAAGTGTATCGATTTTGTTGGCTATTTTCGGCAAATTTAAGACTAAGAGAAACGAAAGCAATGGAATTGAAAGACGGGTAGGGTTTTCTATCCGCCTGCATCGGTGGTAAAACATTATGATGAGTTATGTTCTATTAACGACCAGTGGGTGGACTTGGGTGGGATGCCCAACTTCTACCAGCAGAAGGCAAAGGATTCTCCACATTCACTTTCGATCATGTCCGTATGAGCCTGCGTAGTCCTATTTTTCCGTTCTAAGTTTAGAACTGATTCACTCTAGAATACCTATCAATTTTTCAATTGTCTTAGTCGATACAGTAGAACTTTGCGGTAATTAAAACATAGTACCATACTTTTCGACCAAGTTGTTGAATACACCGTTTGCGATCGACGAATTCTAGTTAGATTCCTGGTACTAAAGTTTAGTTAAACTATCAAAAATTGGTCCAACATTTTTAGCTCTTAAATGCGCAATATTTTGTTAAAAGAACATTGTGAAAATCATCTCAAAATTATAACAGTAACGTGTTGAAACTATGACACAATTTTCACATAATTCAAAAAAACAAATGATTCGCGCGACGAATTTGATGTTACATATAAGCTATATTTCATTTTGAAGTTTATAACGTTATATAAATCGTTGCAAATTTCATTTTGAAGTGCATTCAAAAAAGTGATTAGGCTTCCGAATCCGATGTCCCTATTGCGAATTGTAGGGCTTTACGTTTCCATATTTCATCAGAATTTATACCGCTTTTTTGTTTCAAAGCAATTAAATTGTCTCTGAATTCCGATTATTCCAATCTCCAACTTATTCCAATATTTTACAATCCCGCATACGAAGTACGAGCCTATATCGTGCGGATGCCGCTGCGCATAAGGGATTTAGATTTTTTCTCAAAGCGCTGTATATAAGAATTTTGGTGTTGACATTTAATACACATTAAGTAGAATTTTCGTGCTTCGAATTCATCTCGTCAGTAACTAGCATCAACTTGAGGCAAAGTTAGACGATGTAACTGATCTAGCACCCGAATTAGCACCAGTTAGACACTGTATCCAGTCGCACGACGCCTTAAAACAATGGTAAGTTCCAAATGATGTCCCGGGTAGCGAAGTAAGATGCTCTAATTTACTCCCCGGGACATCACACAAGACTTGCCAGTTTGTTTAGGTGTCATAAATCTCGTGTGACTGTTTGTATACAGTGTCTAACTAGTGCTAATTTGGGTACTAGTGTAAAGAAGGAGCGCGCATAAGCGCTTCTGTTTATGGATCCAACCCTTTTGGCCCTTCATACAGCGATACGATAGAAACATTGGACTTTGTTGTTAAAAGCAACTGCAGCCACTGGCGTAGCCTTTGCACTGATGGTGGGTTCACAACATCATCATCGTAAACTGAAGCAGTTGTCAGTTGGTTTTTAATGCAGCCTACTATAGTATTCCCTTACAAATTTGTTGAGTAATAAAAGGAACTGTGTAAACAAAAGAATTATTCTCTGCAGTTCCCACGCGTAGTAACACAGCTATGAGTAATAGATTTACACTCATTAAATAAAAAATTCTAGGAACTATTCGCCCAAAAAAGAGCTTTTCCCAGACATTGCGTGCCGTCTGCCCGGCAGCCATCAGATCCGACCACCATCGACCTCTGCAAACCAAAGCATAGTTTACTGCCCTTCTGACCTTCAATAACTACAATATGTAGTCTTTGAAGGTCAGCCCACACGGCCCCGTCGAAGATTAATCAATCATCAACAGTTTTTCCAGCAGGTTCTAACCAACGACAATCACCGACCGACCGACCGACCGCGCGACCATTCACCGTCTGGCTGCTAACGTCAACCGCACCAGCAACAAATTGCACCCAAAAACTTTCGTGTCGATTATCATGACCTAGACAATGTCAAGTATGGTCATACATTTCGTTCTCTTCTTTCACGCCATGTCTGGGACTGTCTGTCTCTCTTTATCCGTCTCGCTAGCTCCGATCGGGCACCTTCGATTTCCTCAACAATGACCCCCGCAACCACCACCTTCGTCCCGGGGAGAAAGAAAGATTGAATATGAAATTTGACTAACGCGCTGCATGCCGCCCTGAGGCAGGGGCCGCTTGGGAGCGGGAGGGGCCGTTCTTCGAGACAGTACCACCAAGCTGCTATTTACCGAAGTTTACATGTACAAAAATGGCACGAATTTTGCTGTGTCTGTCGGTCCCGCAGGGACCTGCTTGCACGAGGGGGGAAGGACAGACGGTCTTCTTTGGTGAATCAGCCACCTATCGAGCCGCAGTTGGCTGCGGCGGCCAAGGCGGTGGTAAAATGTGATGTGAAGTGACGCACACTCGCTGACGTAGCGAGACTCTGTCTGTTTTTGTGGGTATATGAAAGCGTTCAATTCATATTTTTTTTTGTTCGAATTTCGTTGGAAAAAATTGGTTCCACCCCTGTGTCTGGGGGTTTCGCGGCGGTTGGCAACAGCCACCACGGGGCGAATCCAGGTCGATGACTAAAAGATTTTCGGTAGACTGGCTCGATAATTGAACTGCTGTCGTTGCTGCTGATGCTGCTGCTGTTGCAGTTGGTGCCATGTTTTTGAAGGTTGTACAATGGTTGATAACAGGATCGTGGCCTCATTTTTTGTGCTCGGCCGGGACAAAGAAATTAAGCTCAGGGTTTTCTTGATGACCGAGGAGAGGTGTGAAAATTCCCAGACTGTGTCAAAATAGGTCAATATTTTCGATGCATAAGCAGTTTGTTATTCGAAGCAGACGGATTCGTGGAAGGGTTAGTTAGGTCGATGTTAGAACTTTCCAGTATCGTTGGAGTGCATCGATAACAAGTTTTTTGATTCTTGGTTAGGAACACAAACAATAAGGTCGGGTAAAATCTGGCATTTGATGCGTTACAATGTCACAACAACTACCTTGTTTACAATGATTCTATAATTGCTGGAAAGTTCGTTAAGTTCTGTTAAAGTACTACGACTACTTGCCATTCGGTTCGGTTCAGTTATTGTTATTGTTTCAATATTGATTTTCTCAATCTTTTGAACTATTCGACGTTTCGTCCATTTTCGATTGCATATTTCACAACAACTGTTTGCGGGCGGTTCACTACTTAACGTTCGCTTTGAAAACAGCATGCAGTGTTAAGAACTGCATCTAACAAAAACCACAGACAGATATTTGCCTTGAGAATGGCCACCAAAAACGGCCGAAACGTCAGATTTTTCCCGTCGTTTTATTTTAAAGTGCATTGCGACATAACTTTTGTAACCGGTAACAGATTGCTGATCGTGATCTCACTCTTCCAGGGATTACACAAGGTAGGCACATGAGAGCGTTTATGTTATTCGTGCTGTTTGTAAATGTCATTAGGAACTTTGTCAGAATCAAGCTAGTAAATACCGAAAATATTACGTAAATCAGCGTGGGTTTAATTAAAATTGGAACTACCCATGAACGGCTTCAGCCTTAAGACAAAGAGGGAGGGATGACAGGGCACGGAGTCCTGACGGAAGATATCCTGTCCGCTATTTGGAAGAACAAAAAAGGCATAAGCTGAATTTCCTTGTATTTGGTACATTTATCGTTCCACGAAATGCAGTTTGCTGTGAAATTAGGAAAATTTAACCTGATGAATCGAGGTGACCTTAGCTTTAGTGAATCAGTCAGTATTACCCTGAAAAAGAATAAATGTCGAATTTCAACAAAAAAGCGCGAGTTCAAGATGGAAACAAAGTTTAGAAGCTTTGCACCAACATGTCCAAGTTCAAGAAGTTATAAAAAGTTTCGCGAAAGCCCGAAAACGCTCGATCATTTGTATTTCAAATTACAAGTTTCTTCAAACTAAAGAACTGTATTCCATTTTTCAGATTCAGATGTTCTTCAATTTATTCGATCTTTTGGTATCCAGTTTATCATGTTACAATTTTCCGTTTTCGATTTTTACTGTTCCTGTTCCTTTGGCTTTTCGATTTTTGCTTTTTTAGTTCCATTATCTTCAATTTTGCAGTTTTTAATTTTTTATTTTCCGATTTAAATTTTGTATTTTCCAATTTTTAATTTTCTTTATTTCGGTTTCACCTTATTCAGTTTTTCCAATCATTAATTATACAATTTTTAAATTTCCATTTTCACCGGTCAGTCGGACGAACCGGTCAGTCGGACGAACCGGTCAGTCGGACGAACCGGTCAGTCGGACGAACCGGTCAGTCGGACGAACCGGTCAGTCGGACGAACCGGTCAGTCGGACGAACCGGTCAGTCGGACGAACCGGTCAGTCGGACGAACCGGTCAGTCGGACGAACCGGTCAGTCGGACGAACCGGTCAGTCGGACGAACCGGTCAGTCGGACGAACCGGTCAGTCGGACGAACCGGTCAGTCGGACGAACCGGTCAGTCGGACGAACCGGTCAGTCGGACGAACCGGTCAGTCGGACGAACCGGTCAGTCGGACGAACCGGTCAGTCGGACGAACCGGTCAGTCGGACGAACCGGTCAGTCGGACGAACCGGTCAGTCGGACGAACCGGTCAGTCGGACGAACCGGTCAGTCGGACGAACCGGTCAGTCGGACGAACCGGTCAGTCGGACGAACCGGTCAGTCGGACGAACCGGTCAGTCGGACGAACCGGTCAGTCGGACGAACCGGTCAGTCGGACGAACCGGTCAGTCGGACGAACCAGTCAGTCGGACGAACCGGTCAGTCGGACGAACCGGTCAGTCGGACGAACCGGTCAGTCGGACGAACCGGTCAGTCGGACGAACCGGTCAGTCGGACGAACCGGTCAGTCGGACGAACCGGTCAGTCGGACGAACCGGTCAGTCGGACGAACCGGTCAGTCGGACGAACCGGTCAGTCGGACGAACCGGTCAGTCGGACGAACCGGTCAGTCGGACGAACCGGTCAGTCGGACGAACCGGTCAGTCGGACGAACCGGTCAGTCGGACGAACCGGTCAGTCGGACGAACCGGTCAGTCGGACGAACCGGTCAGTCGGACGAACCGGTCAGTCGGACGAACCGGTCAGTCGGACGAACCGGTCAGTCGGACGAACCGGTCAGTCGGACGAACCGGTCAGTCGGACAAACCGGTCAGTCGGACGAACCGGTCAGTCGGACGAACCGGTCAGTCGGACGAACCGGTCAGTCGGACGAACCGGTCAGTCGGACGAACCGGTCAGTCGGACGAACCGGTCAGTCGGACGAACCGATCAGTCGGACGAACCGGTCAGTCGGACGAACCGGTCAGTCGGACGAACCGGTCAGTCGGACGAACCGGTCAGTCGGACGAACCGGTCAGTCGGACGAACCGGTCAGTCGGACGAACCGGTCAGTCGGACGAACCGGTCAGTCGGACGAACCGGTCAGTCGGACGAACCGGTCAGTCGGACGAACCGGTCAGTCGGACGAACCGGTCATGGACTAATTTGCGCTTTCTTCCCCCCTCTAAGAACGATTGGTTTCAAAATCGTCCAATGAAGGACGTTCGTTGGACCAATTTGGACAACGTCCAAATAACCGTTCAACAAAATTCCATCGTTGGACCCGTGTTGAACGATTTTGAAACAACTTTTTGGGCATCTCAGTGGGCCATCAAACGCTGCAAAGTGTTTAGTGTTTAACTAGCGCCAATGTGGTGCTGGATTAGACTTTACTAACTAGCATTAAGTTGTTGTTAGTTACTGACGAGGAGATAAACTATACGTCAAAAATGTATTCGTTTTGACAAAGGTTTGCCTAGTTTATCCTTTATTCGAAGCTGACCAATTGAAAAATATAAGAAGGGGTATCGGTGAGAAATAGGGCGCATACCAGTTCTGTAAAAAAATCATTGAATTGACAGCCTTAAAGCAAGACTTTGTTCACTTGTTGAAACATCCAGAGCCACTGAACATTCACTACCACCGGGAAGAAGCTTTCTCTTTCATCCGCCATACCCAGCTTCCCTCGCGACGGTAATTACAGACACGTGTGTACATTTTGGATTTTTATCACCTCGGGCCGGGCCGGCCCGGCCAGAGCAACCGAACAAATCGATGAACCGTCGTTGGCTGCCTACTTACATGCAACGGCATCGGTCGGACGGGCGGACATCAACCAAATCACGAAAAATGAGTCCATCCGATGAAAGCGAACTCATTTGTTGTCCACGTCTCTTCGGAGTAGGAGGAGGAGGAGGAAGGCAACGAGCAGCAGCTTCAGTCTGGCTGGTCATGGTTGAAAGCGAAGGTTTCACTTTTTTTCTTCTTCTGTCTCTCGACTCGAGCGGCCAACCACTTAACAACAGTAACAGCAGTAATAACAACAACAACAACAGCAAATAACGACTGCAGTCAATCGAGGTTGCCAATCAAACTTTATGCTATTTCATTATGCTATTTCGCTGGGGCTGCTGCGATGTCGCAACACCGAAAAACCGCAGAAAGCTGCAGCCACGAGCTCCCAGTTCATTCAATTGTGCTTCGATTGCGTGCCATAGTTCCATATCATGAAATTGCATACAGTCGGGCTGCTGGGATTGAGTTGACTGTTTTCTCCGTCCGTTAAACGTAAGAAAACCTTTTTTTCTCCATAGCGGGTAGCAGCAACTGCTTACTTCGATTTTCGTTGGCGTAGGTTCAAATTAACAGTTCGATCGCATAACATCCCAGCCAGACACCGCCGCCGCCGACAAGGAGGTCGCCAGCAGCCGTCTGCTGCAGCAATTTTCGGTTTCCTTTTCTTTTTCTTTCACTTGCGCTCTTGGTTCCACTTGGATAGTGCAATGCAATCAGCAAGTCAGTCTCATTTGGTCCATGACAAATTCGGCACCCCAAGCGAAACTTTCTTATCCCTTAGCCAAAGCATGTTATTAAACGAGTACCGCGACGCTGCCCTACCACGCGAGACGGGTTCCCCCGAAGGCATTCAGATTGTCAAACTTTGTCCTCGATGCGGCGACGATGTCCATGACCTTAGAATTACTTTGTCATTCAGTGAAGGTCGAATTTGGCTCTTCGGATCCGGTCCCGGGCTACATGACGCCGCCGTGGGTAAATACCAGACCAGGCAGCAGTAGCAGCAGCAGTAGCAGTGCTGGGTAGGGCCGGGCTCTATGTACCTAGCTACCTAGGACCTGGTTGCACGAATCATCAACCAGACGGTTCTTATGTATCGAAATGTCTGCTACCATCACTAACTCCACACCACCTGCGCCTCTGCTGCGTTCCGGCGGCGGGTGCGGTCAGACATGTACGCGGATTTGTCTTCGGTCCATCAGCCGGTTTCGTGGAAAACAAGTGTTTCGAAGAGAAACAATTGGTAGCGGTGGGAATTTACCATATGGCGGAATTTTGGGTGATGAATTGCTTAGAATTTTTTGTACTGGGAACGATTTGGATGTTTGGATTTTTTTGCCAACGTTAGATGGTTTGAAAAACCAAACTTCTCCATTAAATCACGAATTTTGGTGGAGACACTTAGTAGTTTGTCTTATAATTTTATTAAATACTAGAAGATTTGATGTATTGTGTTGAAGTTTTGATTGTTATTTTAATAATACTATTTAATTCGAGGATATTTATAAACGCAACATTAAATAATTTTAGATCTACCTATCATTCAATTTTCCAAAACTGATTGACTGAAGATGTACTGATTCTGGCAACTTTGCTTGTCAGTAGATTGGTAAATATATACACAGTGATTAAGCAAACGAATCTTCTTTGAAAATTTTCTTTTTAGAAAAATTACAAATTCTGAAAGCGAGAATTTATCACTTTTCTCTGTGAATGCTGGTCAGAACACATCTTTTTGAATTTCGTTAATGTAAATCATTAATAATCCTAAAAACAATGTATCTAAAAGCTCGAGAAAATATTTAATCTCGAGAATTTTAAGGAAATTATTCACATCTTAACACGTTCGACAAAGAAAAAACAAATCTAATAGACTAAAAATACTAAAATTACTAAAAAGATTAAAAAACTAAAAACTCTAAAGCTAAAAAGACCAAACAAACTAAAAAGATAAAGACTAAAGAGTTTAAAAATACAAAAAAGATAAAAAAGAACAAAAGGACTGTAAAGACTAATAAAACTAAAAAGACAAAAAATGACTGACATCACTAAAAAATAAAATGACTAAAAAGACTATAAAGATTCAAAAGACTAAAATAACTAACAAGAATAAAATACTAAAAAGAAGAAAAGACAAAGAAGACTAAAATGACTAAAAAATTTAAAAGGTGTAAAAGTACTACAAAACCTCAATAGACTGAAAAGACTAAAAATACTACAAGGGCAAAAAAACAAAATGAAAAAATGACTAAAAAATCAAAATGACAATGATTAAAAGGAATAAATACTAAAAAGAGTAAAAAGACTAAAAAGACCAAAAAGACTGAAAAGACTAAAAAGACTGAAAAGACTGAAAAGACTGAAAAGACTAAAAAGACTAAAAAGACTAAAAAGACTAAAAAGACTAAAAAGACTAAAAAGACTAAACAGACTAAAAAGACTAAAAAGACTAAAAAGACTAAAAAGACTAAAAGACTGAAAAGACTAAAATACTAAAAAGGCTAAAGATTAAAAAGACTAAAAAGAATAAAAAAGACTAAAAACACTAAAAAGACTAAAAAGACGAAAAAAACTAAAAAGACTAAACAGACTAAAAAGACTAAAAAGACTAAAAGGACTAAAAGGACTATAAAGACTAAAAAGACTAAAGACTAAAAAGATTGAAAAGATTAAAAAGACTAAAAATAATAAAAAAGACTAAAAAGACTAAAGAGACTAAAAAGACTAAAAAGACTAAAAAGACTAAAAAGACTAAAAAGACTAAAAAGACTAAAAAGACTAAAAAGACTAAAAAGACTAAAAAGACTAAAAAGACTAAAAAGACTAAAAAGACTAAAAAGACTAAAAAGACTAAAAAGACTAAAAAGACTGAAAAGACTAAAAATACTAAAAAGGCTAAAGATTAAAAAGATTAAAAAGACTAAAAAGAATAAAAAAGACTAAAAACACTAAAAAAACTAAAAAGACTAAAAAAACTAAAAAGATTAAAAAGACTAAAAAGACGAAAAAGATTAAAAAGACTAAAAAGACTAAGAATACTTATAAGGCTAAAAGACTAAAAAGTCTAAAAATACTAAAAAGACTAAAAAGACCAAAAAGACTAAAAAGACAAAAAGGACTAAAAAGGACTAAAAAGGACTAAAAAGACTAAAAAGACTAAAAAGACTAAAAAGACTAAAATGACTAGAATGACTAAAAAGACAAAAAGGACTAAAAAGACTAAAAAGACTGAAAAGACTAAAAATACTAAAAAGACTAAAAAGACTAAAGATTAAAAAGACTAAAAAGAATAAAAAAGACTAAAAAGCCTAAGCAGACTAAAAAGACTAAAAAGACTAAAGATTAAAAAGAATAAAAAAGACTAAAAAGACTAAAAACACTAAGAACACTAAAAAGACTAAAAAGACTAAAAAGACTAAAAAGACTAAAAAGACTAAAAAGACTAAAAAGACTAAAAAGACTAAAAAGACTAAAAAGACTAAAAAGACTAAAAAGACTAAAAAGACTAAAAAGACTAAAAAGACTAAAAAGACTAAAAAGACTAAAAAGACTAAAAAGACTAAAAAGACTAAAAAGACTAAAAAGACTAAAAAGACTAAAAAGACTAAACAGACTAAAAAGACTAAAAAGACTAAAAAGACTAAAAGACTGAAAAGACTAAAATACTAAAAAGGCTAAAGATTAAAAAGATTAAAAAGACTAAAAAGAATAAAAAAGACTAAAAACACTAAAAAACTAAAAAGACTAAAAAGACTAAAAAGACTAAAAAGACTAAAAAGACTAAAAAGACTAAAAGGACTAAAAGGACTATAAAGACTAAAAAGATTGAAAAGATTAAAAAGACTAAAAATAATGAAAAAGACTAAAAAGACTAGAGAGACTAAAAAGACTAAAAAGACTAAATAGACTAAAAAGACGAAAAAAACTAAAAAGACTAAAAAGACTAAAAAGACTAAAAGGACTATAAAGACTAAAAAGATTGAAAAGATTAAAAAGACTAAAAATAATAAAAAAGACTAAAAAGACTAAAGAGACTAAAAAGACTAAAAAGACTAAAAAGACTAAATAGACTAAAAAGACTAAAAAGACTAAAAAGACTAAAAAGACTAAAAAGACTAAAAAGACTAAAAAGACTAAAAAGACTAAAAAGACTAAAAAGACTAAAAAGACTAAAAAGACTAAAAAGACTAAAAAGACTAAAATGACTAAAAAGACTGAAAAGACTAAAAATACTAAAAAGACTAAAGATTAAAAAGATTAAAAAGACTAAAAAGAATAAAAAAGACTAAAAACACTAAAAAAACTAAAAAGACTAAAAAAACTAAAAAGATTAAAAAGACTAAAAAGACGAAAAAGATTAAAAAGACTAAAAAGACTAAGAATTCTTATAAGGCTAAAAGACTAAAAAGTCTAAAAATACTAAAAAGACTAAAAAGACCAAAAAGACTAAAAAGACAAAAAGGACTAAAAAGGACTAAAAAGACTAAAAAGACTAAAATGACTAAAATGACTAAAAAGACAAAAAGGACTAAAAAGACTAAAAAGACTAAAAAGACTGAAAAGACTAAAAATACTAAAAAGACTAAAAAGACTAAAGATTAAAAAGACTAAAAAGAATAAAAAAGACTAAAAAGCCTAAGCAGACTAAAAAGACTAAAAAGACTAAAGATTAAAAAGACTAAAAAGAATAAAAAAGACTAAAAAGACTAAAAACACTAAAAACACTAAAAAGACTAAAAAGACTAAAAAGACTAAAAAGACTAAAAAGACTAAAAAGACTAAAAAGACTAAAAAGACTAAAAAGACTAAAAAGACTAAAAAGAAATGAGACAAAGAAGATAAAAAAATCGAAAGCTGATTCGACATTCGAAATTTGAAATTCAATTTCACAATTCGAATCCCGACAGAAAGACTCAAGTCCAGATTCAAAAAAACGAATCGCAAATTTTAATCAAAAAAAAAATAAATTTCGGATGGCTAGTTCCGAAAGTTGAATTTCGAACTTAGACTTTCAAAATTATATTTCCGCACTTGAAATTTCAATTCTTTTAATTCAGTCTTTCCAATTCCGATGATCGAAATCGAATATCGATTTTCGAATTTCGTTTTCCTAATTTCGATTTTCAGATTTCGAGATTCAAATTTGGAATGTAAAATTTCTAGATTCGTAAGATTCTAGATTTCCAATGAAAAATTTCTAATTTCAAGTTTAAGCATTTCGCATTTTGAATAACGAGTTTCGACGAATACTGAATTTTAATTCCAAATATATTTGAGTTCTGAATTTCAAGTTTCGAATTTGGAAGTTCGAAAATTTCATTCTTAAATTTTAAATCGAAATTTCAAAATATTCCTTTCGGAATTCGAATACTGACTCATAAATTTAAAGTTTTGAAATACGTGTTTCTAATTGATATTTTAAACTGTTCGAATTTTAAATTCAATAAAAAAACCTGTTTTAATCCACCTAGAGGTGCAATTGTGCCTTTCTCATTTTTACAAACTATGATTTAAAAGCTGGTTCGTACAATATAACTTTATGGAAATGTCTTTCATTCTTATTACACTTGGTAAGTATATATAAGAGCAACTTTTGGAATTCATCGCGGTATCGGTTTGAATCGGAGTTTTCTATGTAATCGACCTCCACAACCCGTAACTCCGGTGCTTTAAGTCGGATGGAGATGGAATTTAATATCAGTTTCTGGGGACGTAACACCTTTAATTTGAGGCTAAGTTGAGCAAATCTAGCCATTTTCGAGAAACCAATATAACCGTTATTCTGACTTTGGATGCTTCCGGATCCGTCGATGGTGGCCAGTGTGGCTAAAGAGACTTTGAATGACTGTTGGGGACCTAGATCTACAAATTCAACAGTTGTGTTTACATTTTGGGAAAAAAATCACCTTATTACATTCATCGCAGAATTCGTTAGAATCGGGATTTGCTGCGTGATCGTACGTATGACCCTGTAATTCAGGAACCAGAACTCGGATCCACACAAAATTCAACAGCAGCTGATGGACCTTTCATTTAAAATCAAGTTTGTCAAAATCAGTTCAGAAAATTCCGAGAAACCGATGTGGAAAAATCAACAAATTTTGTTTTGTAACCATACTCTTCAACTCGTAATCCGGAACAAGATGTCGGTTGAAAATGAAATTCAATAGCAACCTATGGGAATATTATACCTTTCATTTGAATCTTGGTTTGTAAAAATCGGTTCAGTCATCTCCGAGTAACCGATGTGGACATTTTGTTAACAAATCCGCACATACACACACATATACACACATACACACATACATACATACACACATACATACACACAGATATTTTGCGATCTCGGCGAACTGAGTCGAATGTTATATGAGACTCGGTCCTCCGGGCCTCGGTTAGAAAGTCGGTTTTTGGAGCAATTGCATAACCTTTCTATATAAGAAAGGCAAAAGAATAATATTTAATTAGCTTAATAAGCATGAGTTCAATGTTATCTTCATGTGATTATATTTTGCAAAGGTTGGTGGAATGCGTTTGAACGTGTAGGGAATGGAGGTTTAGTAGAGTGGGTGTGGAGGATGCGTCAGAAATCCTTCATCTTATTTCGGTATACGGGGTGGATGAAGGAAAGCTGGGCGTGAGGGTGATCCAAGAAGAAGGGAGTGATGAAGGAGGGAGGTGTAAGGGCAAGGTGGGGAGGGGGGAAGGGGCGGCTACGCAATACTCAACTGCATATTTTGCCTTCCATTTGAGACTTGGTTTGAGAAAATCGGTTCAGTCATCACCGATGAACCGATATGACTTTAATTGTGGAATATGCCTGGAATTCCGGACTTCCGGAATCGTCGATAGTGGACAATATATTCAAAGAATGTTTGATTGGCAATCAGTGATCTAGATCTGCGATTAGAAGTAATTTGGTGACCATTTCAATAGTTTTTAGCCTCTGAGGTACTACGACTGTACCGATTTATATGGGAAATTCCAGTGCATCCTTACTAACACCCCTGTAACTCCGGAAGCAAGAGTCCGAACCGAATGAAATTCAGCAGCAGTCAATGGCATTACTGTATCTTTCATTTGAAATTAAGTTCGTAAAAATCGGTAGAGAATTCGTTGTGGAATGGGTGTGATATTAGCTTAGGAACTTGGCGGGTTCCCCGAGGGCGTCATGAACCGTCATAGGTGGCCAATGTGGTCAAAGCTGCTTCGATTGATCATTAGTGATCCAGACCCGCAAACTAGAGTAATGTTACATCAATTTTAATATGTTTTACATCATTTGAACATCATGGTGGTACCAGTTTATATGGGAATTTACTGTGTGACCGCACTCTTCAACCCGTAACTCCGGAACCGGAAGTCGGATCAACTAAAAATTCAATAGCAGCTTATGCGAGCGTTATACCTTTCAGATGAAACTAAGTTTGCGAAAATCGGTTCAGCCATCTCTGAGAAAATTGTGTGAGTTTAAATGACACACACACATACACACACATACACACACACATACACACACATACATACATACACACACAGACATTTGCCGATCTCGACGAACTGAATCGAATGGTGTATGATACTCGGCCCTCCGGGCCTCGGTTAAAAAGTCGATTTTTACAGTGATTGCATAGCCTTTCTTTATATGAGAAAGGCAAAACTGAAGGGTTCGAAAGTTCAAATATTCGAACCTTTAACGATTCCAAGATTCCAGAGTTCGAAAATTGAAGAATTCCAAATATTACAAAATACAAATCTTATACAAAAATTTAGCATTTTAAAAATTCAATAATTAAAAAATTTGAGAAATCGAAAAGTCGAGAATTATAAAGTTCTAAAATTCCAAAATTCGAATGACAAATACCATATGTCGCTTCGAATTTCGATGTTCGAATTTCGAAATTTTGAGTTTTAAGATTTGAATTTGGAATGTAAAATTTCTAGATTTGAATTTCGAATGTACAATTTCTAGTTTCAGATTCCAGCAGTTCGAATTTTGATAACAAAGTTTCGAATAAATTCGAAAAAGTTCGAAATTTCGATTTTCAAACTTCGAATATCCGAATTCTGAATTTAATTTCCAAATTTTAAATCCAAAATTCAAAATGGTTGTTGAAATTGGAATTCTGATTCCTAAATTTAAAATTCAGATTTCGAAATACGAATTTGAAATTTTGAACATCGAATTTCTTGTATAGTATTTCGAACTTCGAAGCTAGAAATTCGAGATTAAGCTTTAAATTCTGAATGTCGTTTCTAATTTTGTGTTTTGAATTTCCAAGTTCCACCCAGTAAAGTTTAGTTGGAAATGAACCAGAATTCCGGCTCATTTCCGGCTGAATTTTACTGGATAACTTCGAAATTCGAATGTGACATTTCTGGATTCGAATGTCCAGATTTAAAAATACGAATTTTTGTTTTCGAATTTCGGAATCCGAATCCTCATTTCGAATTTTTAAATGCAAATTTAAAATACGAATCTCAGTTGTAAATTTTAATATGTCGCTCCAAATTTTGACTTCAATCCAAAAATTCAAGAATTCGAAGATTCAAAAAATCGAAAATTGAAAGATTCAAATGTTCGAAAATTCTAAAATTCATATTTTAAGTATTCGAAAATTTTAATATTTTTAAATAAAATATTCCAAAATATTCGAAATCGAAAATTCTAAAAATCGGAAATTTTAAAATCCAAGAATTAGACAATTCGAAAACAGTATAATTTGAAAACACGAAAATTGGAAGATTCAAAGACTTAAATTTAAAACTTCGAAAATTAAATATTTCTACAATTCAAAGACACTAGAAATCTAAGAGTCGAAAAGTTCCAAAATTAACGAACAGCAAGTATATAAAATTATAAAACTCGATTATTCACAAATTCGAAAATTTGGAATTTCGAAAATTCTAAGATTTATCAATTCGAGTATTTAAAAATTCAAAAAGCAGAATATTCAAAAATTTATGAATTCGAATAGTTCAATGACTTGAAAATTTGAGAATATTGAAGCTTGATTATCCAAAAATTCTAAAATTTTAAAATTCCTAAATTCGGATAACTTAAAAGTCAAGAATTAAAAGAATTCGAAAGCACAAGAATTTTAAAATACGAAAACTCAAAATTTGAGAATTCGATGACTAGAAAATTTCAATATTCAAGAACTAGAAAATTCGAATATTTGAATTTGAATTTTAGATTTCAAAATTTGAAATTTAGAGTGTTCCAAAATTTGGAAATTTAAGAATCTATGAATTCGAAAATTCGAGAACATGATTTTTATATATGGAAACTCGTGTATTCGAAGCTTCAAAAATTCGAAAATTCAACAATATGAGAATTTACAAATTCTGATATCTTTTTTTTCTGTTTTTTATTTTGATTATAGTGGTTTTAGCCTTAGAGTCATCCGCCTCTTTTCGGATTATAGAAAACTGTTTTGGAAATTTTCTGACCCTATGTGCGGGGTTGGGAATCGAACCCAGGTGAGCTGCGTGCAAGGCAATCGATTTACCAACTACGCTATGCCCGTCCCCCATACTAGATATCGAAAAATCAAGAGCTCTGAAGTTCTAAATTGTAGAATTCGAAGATTCGAAAATTAAACAATTGGAAAATTTGTAAATTCAATAATTCAACGATTCTAAAATTTTAAAACTCGGAAATTCTGTAGTTCCAAATATCCGAAGGAAAGAATTCAAAAAAAATCAGAAACATGAGAATTGGAAAATACGACAATTCAAAGTTTCGACATCACAAAATTTTCAAAATTCTAAGGATAAAAAATTCAAAAATTCAAATATTCGAGAGGTTCGAGAGCAAAAATATTTAGAAATACGAATATGAAATTTCAAGACCTTGGAAATTCGGAATTACGGCAACGCTTAAGTTACGAAATTCAAAAATTTCAAATTCGGATATTTGAAAATTAGAAAATTCGATGGATCGAAAATTTGAATCCAATTAAAAAATTCGAGAATACGGAAATTCAAAAATTAAAATATTCAAGAATTCAAAAAATCAGAATTTCAAAAATACAAAAATTCAGAAATTCAAGTATTTTTACATAAAATATACCGAAAAGTTAGAATTCGAAAATTTTAGGAGACGGAAATTTGGAAATTTAAGAACTAGATAATTCGAAAACACGAAAATTTGGAAATATGAAAATTCGAAGAATCGGAAATTCGGAATTCAAAAATTTAAGATTTCTACTATTCAGAAATTCTAGAAATCGGGATGTTGAAATCTCTAAAGTTCTAAAATTCCAAAATTTAGATCCAAAATTGAAAAATTGAAAAATTAGACTACCCAAAAAAAATAAAAAAAAAAACAATATTCAAATATTCACAAATTCGAACAATTCGATAGATCAAAAACTCAAAAATTCTAAAACTTCAGAATTCAGTGATCGAAAAATTTTAAAATTTTGGGAAGTCAAAATTTAGGTATTTTAAAATTCAAGGATTTGGAAATTCAAAAAAAAACAAGACTTCAAAAAAACAGAGTACGAAGATTCAAAAACTCAAAATTCGAAAATTCGTTGGTTTAAAAATTCGATACGTCAAAAATTTTAAATCCGAGTTAAAAATCCAAGTATTCGAAATTTGGCGAGAATAAAATTTTTTTTATACGAAAATTTGAAACTTCGAAAATTCTGAAATTCAAAAATTTTGAAATTCGAGAAATAAAAAAATCGAGAACACTGTCTTTCTAAAAGTCTGGAATTGAAAAATTAAAAAATTCAAAAATAAGAAAAATCGACAATTTTAGAACACTGAAATTCTATAATTCTAAATATCTGAAGAGAAAAATTCAAAAACACAAAAATTTTAAAACACGAAATTTTAATGATTCGAAAATTCGATAGTTTTAAAATTCTAAAGTTGGGAAGCTCAAAAAATTAGGAATTAAAAAATTTGAAAATTCGAAAAGAAGATAATTTAGAATTTCAAAATTCGAATATTTTAAAATCTGGAAATTTAAAATTCCAGGAATTCGAAAATTCGAGAACACGAGAATTTGAAAATGCGAAAAATCGAGACGTAAAAAATTTGCCAGCTTGATAATTCGAAAATTCTGAAACTCCAAAGTTCCAAAATTCAAAAATTTGAAAATTGGAAAATTCGATGATTCAACAATTCTACTATTTTTGAATTAGAAAATTTAAACGTCGGATTTTTAAAAATGCGGGAAATAAAAAATTCGAAAACATGAGAAGTGGAAAATATGAAAAATTCAAATATTCGACCGCATGAAAATTAGATAATTCGAAAATTAAAGTGTTGAAAAATCCAAAAAATTTAAAATTTGTCGATTCGGAAATTTGAAAATTTTATAGTGCGAGAAGAAAATAATTTCAATATTATATAATTCAAAAACTTAAAGACAACAAAATATTTTCCAGAGGTCCCAAATTTGGGAATTTAAAAATCCAAGAATTCTAAAATTCGAAAGCATTGAAATTTGAAAATATTAAAGTTTCAAAATTTGAAAGTTTGAAAAATTCAAAATTCGGAATTTCAACGATATGAAAATTGTAAAATTCGAAAAAACCTCGCAATAATTTAACGTTTCGAAAATCCATATGTTTGTGAATAAGAAAATTCGATTTTTCGAAAATTTGGAGACTCAAGCTTTTGCAAATTCAAAATCGAATATTTAAAAAATTGTAATCTTGTGAATTCTAAAATACGAAAACTTTTCGGAATTTAAATTTCAAAATTCAAAACTCGAACACTAAATTCATAATCTCAATGTAATCTTAAAATTCCACACATCAAAATTAAACATTTTAAATTTCTGGAATGTTACGAATCAGCTTGATCAGTCTTGTCAGCAGGCCATGTTTAAGCATTATTTGCCACAATTCGATTCGTACCACCGAATCGTACGCTGATTTGAAATCAGGTGAACGGATAGCGAGTCCACTATTCCTCCAAACGCACCATGGTAAGTCGTCAACAAAGAATTCTGCCAATGATTCAGCGAGTGCAGTCTTGTAGGCGGCATTGAGAATCGGTACGCAGCGAACAATAATACATTCGAATTTATAGCCCTTCTTTTGATAGGGATTTTGAGGCAATCCAACCAATTCAAAGGCATATCTGCTTCCATCCAGATCACTCTAACCATGCAGCGAATTGTTTTGCAAAACCGGTCCCCTCCGACTTTCTAAGTTTGAGCGGGAAAAACCCCATGTAAAACGAATTTCATTGGATCCAATGGCGAATGTCAAGCCTACAGAAAAAAAATTTCTATGCTCAATATCGTCATCGAAACGACACAAGGTTAGCCATACGGCATTCATTTGCGTAGCTCCACCAATCAAAATGGAACCCCCTGACTAAATGACCCCACCGCTCACGAATCGGCTAAACGCAAACCAGACTTGTCAAATTTGTTTCGCGTAAAAACCAGCCCCATCTCCCCGCCAACCCTTCCGTAACCATCAGCATTTCTCTCACTAAATATCCGGCTGCCCGACTATATAGCTCAAAGCCGCGCCTCCAAGTTAGGCAAACGCTCGACCGAAAAAAAAATCAATAAAAACTACTCATCATTACCCCAGCCGTCTAGACACCGAATATTGCTCTCACTTTACTTTGCGCGTCACCTATTCGTGGTGCGCATCTGGATGAATGAGCGAAACTGCGCGGCGGCGTCGTCGTCGCCGCATCCACAAAGCCGAGGTATGACTTATCTCGCAAATTGTTTGCTTTTTTTTGGGTTCGCACGCGCATCGCAAATTTACTCTCTCTCTCTCGCATCAACCGACCAAACGACCGACCGACCGACCTATGGCGGCAACTACCACCGACATTTAGCCCAAAAAATGCTGCATCCCTGACCTTGGCCAATAACAGTTTTGCGCGGTCGGTGTTGTTTCGGCGGCGCTGGTCGATCGCCAACACACAGCACACACACTCCGGTTCCGCGCCGCATTATGACTGTGTGCATCAAAGCATCAAGCTCTCAGTCAGCAGCAAGAAGGACCGGTTTTGCAAACTCGCCGCCGCTTCCTCGCAACCCGCCGCCGTCGCCATAGAGAAGAAGCTGATGATGGTGATGATGATGGTCGTAGTGCGGATGCAATGAAAATATAAAAGCGAAAATAAAACCTTGCAAAAAATGATTCCTCACTTGACTGGTGATGCTTTGTTGGTTTGGTTTCCCGATGGCATTTCGGCTATTGTGCTATGGTGGTGGTGATGGTGGTATGTAAGCTTGAAAACATGCATGCATGCATGCAAACACAAACACCTGCTACCACGCCAAGTGGTTGTTTTGATGGTTGCGGCGGGACCAATTGAAACGATTAAGGCCACTGTGAATTTTGCAAATTTTCACATTCTTCAAAGGTAGGGGAACGATGGAATTTCTATGCTGAGTTTGGTGCATATCCGTCAGCTGACGAACGCAGCTGGGACTCGTTTTGGCGTTGCTACGTGGCAAGGATTGACAGAATTGACAGACCTCTCGCGGGACGGTTCTAACACCTGAATGTGATGTCTCGCGAGAAAACGACATTCTTTTAATTCCGTCCGTGGAATGTAGGTTGAGTATGTTAGCCGTTACTCTTACTAGGTTCTTTCTTTTATGTGTGACGAAAATGGCTTCATTGTTCGGCAGTTTGCAAATTATTGCAAACACGTTCGGGATCGTTTCGTTGGATGAGAAATTGGTACTAACTGGTTATGTATTGTTCGCGGCTGAATGGGGGCGCTACTCGAGCAAACTGCTCTCGGAGCACAGGTGCTACTCGTCGTGTCCTCGACCCAAGTGTGCTGGGTACTTGCAGGCGTTGTTTTCTTCGCTTTTAGTTTCTTGCTAGATTCGAACGCGGCGCGTGTATTGATACGGTGCCAAGAATGCTCTCTGCTTTGCTGCTCCGATAGTGCATCCAAGTAGTTCAATTTTGGCATGTTTCTATGCTCACTTGGTGAAATTGGTGAGCGGAAAAACACTCGATCTAGTTGTTAATGAGTGCTAGAACAGTTCGATCTCAAACCGTTAGCTGGCACATTTTTGAACTAGCCATCTTCAGAATACATAGTACGTACTCTTCTTCTTCAACAGATTTAATTTTTTTTTGATGATCCAATCTTAAATCTAACCCGGGCCAGCAGCTACCGATGGCACTTATAAGGATTGGCAACCTGCAACTTTTCGTGTTGCTTCACGCTCGCTTCTTCATGTCGATTCGTCAGTCAGTCCCAAAAAAAACTAGCATTTAAACACTCACCTTCAGACGACCTTCCACCAGACTGGTTGCCGTTCCACCGTTTGGTGTTTTGTTGGTTCGTTGGTATGTTCTCTGTCTGTCCGTCTGTCTGTCCGTCCGGTCTGTCTATCTCGGTTCATTTTCGGGGGCAAGTTTCGGTGGATAAATGTCTGTCTGTATGTACATAGCGGCTAGCTCTGTAACTATACAGCGGGGTATCTCTCCGTTCTGGATGAAGTCTCGCATATACACAGCAGTTCCCAATACTGTCTCAGTTGAGGTATGCTCATCTGGAACGGGTTTTTGTACGATGCAGCTGGAGTCGCGGGTGCCTGGGATTAGCGGGGGATTTTTTCATGCTCATTTGCTGTTTGGCGACAATTTTAATCCGATTCGATAAAGTGGTCGGAGAAATTGACAAGCTTTTGATTAAAAACTTTCTGGGGCAGAGATTGGATTCTGTTGACAAATTTACCACTTGATTTCAGGCGAACAACAATGCAGAATTACGAATTAGAGCTCCGAATCGGAACAAAAGTCAATAGCATTTGAGCACACACTTCGAATCGAAGATCCAAAATCAGAATTCAGAAGTAAAATTCCTAATGAGATTTCCGAGCCATTCAGAACCGATTTTGATACAATCGACGGGATAGACGGTACTTAATTAGTTACGGAATTTGCGTTCCAACTTCGTCTCATCAGAATCCGACACTAACTTAGTGACAGGAATAAGTTAGCGCCGGGTTGACGCTGGCTCCAAAGACGAAAACACTGCGTGCTGTCCCGCAAGTTTCACTGATTACTAATTTAACTGGTCGAATCAATCACTTTAAATGTGTTATCCCGTGAGACATAGATTTGAACCGGAGACCCAAGGTATTGCACTTCGAATTTTAGACCAATTTCGTGTATCGAAATACGATTTTCCCATTTCGAATTTCACCTTTTCGGAGTTTTGGAATCCGAAATAGATCCCAAATTCCGATGCCAGTGCCCGAGTTTCGTGTCCGACATCGGAATGTCGTTATCAAGCTTTGACTCCGAGTTCCAAAGCCAAATCCAAGAATCGCCCGAAATTCGAACCCAAATTTAAAGATTGAGATTCTGAATTCAGAACTCGAAATGCGAAATTTTAAATTTCTGCTCGTATATTGAAATTTGGATTTCGGAAAAAATTCGGAATGAAGATACAAATTTTGAAATTCGAAATCAAAAGTGAACTCGTATTTATAATTCTGAAATTTTAAATTCGAGTATCTAAAATTAGGAATACGAAATTCGAAAATCGATATTCGAAATTTAAAAAGTATTCAAAATTTCATATTCGAGATTTGAAACTCTAAACTCAAGTAATTGGTAAATTGAAATTCGAAACCGACTATCGTATTAGCAATAGTTGTCTGGAAATTAATTAATTATAATTAATTAATTATAAGTTTTTCATTCGAAATTCGAAATTCTAATAGAACATTCGAAGATTTTATTTATTTATTTTATTTTAAATTTGATTCAAAACGACAATCTAAATTACAAAAAATACGAAAATCTAAAGCAAATTTTTTTTGAAATTTTGTATTTAAAAATTCGAAATATGGATTCGAATATCAAAATTCAAAAACGTATGATGTTCGTAGTTTGAATTTTGGAAATTTCAGAATTAAAATAAAAATTGAAAATCCTTATTCGAATCTAAAAATTTCACAATCGAAATTCAAATTTCGAACTTCGAAACTCAAAATTTGGATTTCGCGTCAATTTTTAACCATTTTTAATTCTAATTCACTCCTCAAATTCAACATTCAAGGCCCGAATTTCTATATTCGAATATGGATGCTTGAAATTCAAAAGCGAAATTTTGAAATCAAAATTCACAATTCGTATTTTAAATTTGAATTTAAAAATTCGGAAGGGGGATTAGCAGCCATAAAAAGTTTTTTGTTTGATAATCCGTTTTCTTTCATAAGAACTCCAACCGGAACCACTCACACAAGTCGCTTGAAAATATAGGTTTTTTTTCGAATTTTTAAATTTCGAATTTCTAAAATCGCAAGTTTTCAAATTTACAAATTTATAAACCCACAAAATTTACAATTTTTCAAATCTTTAAATTTTCAAATAATCAAATTTTCGAATTTTCATATATTAATATTTTGAAATATTAGAATTTTCATATTTTCAAGAATTTGAATTTCCAAATATCCCAATTTTTAAATTTTCAATATTCCAAAGCTCCAAACTATCATATTTTCAAATCCTCAAAATGCCACATTTCCAGATTTTAAATTTTTTCAGATTTTCAAATCTTCAGTTTTTTAAATTTTTTAAATTTCTTAATTTTCGAATTTTTCTATTCCATATTTTCGAAAAAACGAATTTTTGAATTTTCAAATTCGCTATTGGTCAGATTTTTGAATTCCCGATTTTTTGAAATTTTGACTTTCTGAATTATTAAATTTTTGAATGTCGAAGTCCCAAAATATTAAATTTTTGTTTTATAAAATTTTCGAATATTGTGCTCCTAAAATTTTCGAATTTTTGTATTTTCGAATCCTCGAATGTTAGAATTTACGAATTTTTGAATGTTCGGATTTTCGAGCTTTCGAATTCTTGAATTTTCAAAATATTTAAAGCAATGAATTTACAAAAAACTCGAATTCTTGAATTTTTGAATCATCGGATATATTTCATCCAACCGAATTTTCCAATTTTCGAATCCATATTTTTCGAATTCTCGAATGCTCTGATTCTCGAAACTTTTATTTTCGATTTCTCGAATTACCGTATCCTCAAAATTCTTAAATTTTCATATTTTGAATCGCCAAATTCGAAAATTCTAAAATTTTTGAAAATTTTACTTTTCAAGTTTTCGAATATACGAATTTTAAAATATTCTGGTCTTCGAATTTTCGAATGCACAAATTTTCGAATATTTTCATCTCCAAATTTTTGAATAATGCAAATTTCCGATTTTTTTCCTATTGTTGAGTTTTCGAATCATAGAATTTTGAAATTTTAGAATTTAAACATTTGGAATTTTTAAAATCCCGAATTTTTCTCATTTTCATTCTGTCGAATTCTCCAATTCTCAAATTGTCGGATTTTCAATGTTGTCTACTTCTGGAATCCTTGAATTTTCGAATTTTGGAATTGCCGTATTTTCGGATTTACCAATTTTTGTGACATTAATTTTCAAATTCCGAATCATCGATTTTTTTTAATTTTCAAATCCTTGAATTTTAGAATCTTCAAATTTCCGCATTTTAGAATTTTGGAATTTTCGAAGCATTGAATCATAGAAAATTCAAATTTATGTTTTTTTTAAATTTTGATTCTTTGAATTTTTAAATTTTAGAGATTGAGAACTTTTTCGAATTTTCGGATCTTAAAATCTTCGTATCTTTAATTTTCCAACCTTTGGATTTTTCAAATTTTCGAATATTGGAATATCGAAATTTTTAAGTTTTGGAATGGTCGATTTCAGGATTTTTTTTAAAATTCGAATATTTGAATATGAGACCATCCGTAAATGACGTACCATTATATGGGGGAGTTTTGTATTTTGTGATGATGTGTGTCGACAGGGGGTAGGGGATCATGTCATGCTAGGTAGTTTTTTCAAAGGGGAATGTCACTGATGTCACGACAATCGTACCCGTTTCATTTAACATCGTTTTTTTATTTTTTACGTTGGCAAAGGGGGAGGGGAGGAGGGTTACCATCCAGCTACGTAATTACTACGGGGGTTGGAGCTTTGTGACGAAATGCTACGATGGGGGAGGGGGGTGTAAAAAATCACTTAAAAATTGATACGTCATTTATGGATGGTTCCTATTCGAATCTTACAATTATCGAATCTTTGAATTTCAGAATTTTCGAAATTTCAAATTTTCAAGATTTCATATTTTCAAAATTTTGAATATTCAAATATCCAAATTTTCAAATCTTCTAATTTTTAAATTTTTGAATGTTCGGTTTGTTGAATTTTCGAAATTAGATTTTCTCACACTCGAATTTTCGAATTCTCGAATTTTTAAATTTTCGAATGCTTGAATATTTCCATTTTCAAATAACCGATTTAGTGTATTTTGGAATCTTCCAATTTTCGATTTTTTGGAATCCTTGAATTCTGAAATTTCGAGTTCACAAATTTTCAATTTTTTTGTATATTCGAATCTTGTAATTTCAGAATTGCCGGATCTCCGGATTTATGAATTCTTGAATTTTTAAGTTTTCTGATTCTCAAGTTTTCGATTTTGCGAATTCTCAAATTTCCGAATATCTAATAAGAATTTCTGAATTTTCAAATTTTCAAATTTTCAATCTTAGAATTTTTGAATTTTGGAACCCTCAAGTCTTTGAATTTTTGAATATTTGAATATTCCATCTCTAATTTTCAAAATTTTTGGATTTTCGGACTCTCAAATTTTCAAATTTTGGGATCTTTGAATTTCCGAGCTTTTGAATTTTCAAATTTGAATTTTTGACGTTTTGAACTTTTAAAGTGTGAAATTTTTGATATTTCCAATTTTAGAATCTCTGAATTTTCGAATTTTTGAATCTTCGATTTTTCAAATATTTTAATAAACACAATTTCGACATTTCGAAGTTAGGAAATTATGAAATATCGAAATTTCGTATATTCGAATTCCTGAATTTTATAATTTGTTGAATTTTCGAATTCAAGGAATTTTGAATCTTTTATCTTCTAATTTTCGAATATTTAACTTTAATTTCGAGTTTCACAACTTTCCGAATTTTTAAATCTCCGTATTTTCAAATTTTTGAAGCCTTGAATTTTGTAAAATTTAAACGCTAAATTCTTTAAATTTTAAAACATTAAAATTTTAAATTTTCGTTATTTGAAACTTTGAATTTTTGGATGTTCAATGCTTTAATTTTCGAGTCTTTGAATTTTTAAGTCTTCGAATGTTAGAATTTCCGAATTTCGTGCATTGAAATTTTCGAATAATAGAATCATCGATTTTTTGAATTTTCGAATATTCGAGACTAATTTTCTAATTCTCGAATCTTCGAATTACTCAATTACTGATTATTTGAATTTTCAAAATTGCGATTTTTTTCGAATCCCTACATTCTGAAATTTTCGAATTTACAAATTTTAGAATCCTTAAAATTTCGTATTTTTGAATTTCACAATTTTCAGATCATCGGATTTTCGAGTTTTTTAAACTTAGAATTTTCTAGTACTCAAATCTTGAATTCACGAATTTTTGGATACTCAAATTTTCGAATCATCTGTTTTAAATTTTCAAATTGAAATTCTCGAATTCTCGAATAGTTGAATTGTCGAAATTTCGAATGTTTGACTATTGGAATTTTCGACTTTTTAAGTTTTCGATTCTTTGGACTTTCGAATCCACGAATTTTTGAATCTTCGAATTTTCGAGTTTTTGATTGTTCAAAAATACAAATTTTCGATATTTCGAATTTCCGAATCCTCGAATTTCAAAATCTTCGAATTGTCGAACATACGAAATTCGAATGTTTCGGAATTACGAATCGTCAAAATTTCGTATACATATTTGAATATTCGAATGCTCGCATTTTTGAATTTTAGAAATTTTGAAATGCCAAAATTTCGTGTATTCGAATTTCCAAATCTTCAAATTTCCGAATTCTTAAAATTTCTAATTTTCTATTTTTTGAAGTAAAATTTTTGAATTCTAAAATTTGAAATTTGAATTTCCGAATTTTCGGATTTTCGAATATTTGGATCGTTGAATTGTCTAATACTCAAATTCTCGAATTTACGAATTCTCAAATAGCCGAATTCTCGGAATTTTTAATTTTCAAGTTTTAAGAGTTCGAATTTTTGAATATTCGAATATTCGAATCTTCGAATTTTCGAAGTATCAAATATTTGAATATTTGAATTTTTGGACTCTCGAATCCACGAATTTTTGAGTTTTCAAGCGTTCAAATTTTCTACATCTAGATTTTTCGAATTTTTTATTTTTCGATTCTTCAAATTTTCGAATATTTGAAATTCCGACATTTCGAAATTAAGAATTCGAGTTTCCGAATCATTGAATTTTAAAATTTTCAAAATTTGCGAATGATTTAATTTTTGAATTCTCAAATGCTCGAATTTTAGATTTTCTGCATTGTCGAATTTTCCAATTCTCGAATCATTAATTTTTGGATTTTCGTATTATTATTTTTTAAATTTATAAATTTTCGGGGTATTTTTTAAATTTATAAATTTTTGATTTTTGTAGATTTTTTTTTGGATTCTAGAACTTCTGAATTTACAAATTTTCGAGCTTACAAATTTTTGAATGCACCTATTTTCGAATCTTCGGATCATTGGATTTTTGAATCTTAGAATTTTGTAATACTCAAATTTTCCATTTTACGAATTTTTGAATCCACAAATTTTTGAATTTTCGAATTTTTGAACTTTTGAATTTTCGAATATTTGAACATATTTTTTCGAGTTTTCAAACATTCGAATCCTCGAATTTTTTACTTCTCGAATTTTCGGACTACCGAATGTTCGTATAATCGAGTCTATGAATTTTCGAAGCTTCCAAACTTTGAAAAAATTTCGTATACGAACGAATATTTGAATCGCTAAATCTTAGAATTTCCGAATTCTTCAATTTTCAACTTTTCGAATAGTTGAATTTGATAATTTTGGTACCACGTAAATTTTAAAATACGCGTAAATGAAAACCGCGTAAATTTCAAAATCCGCGTAAATGAAAACCGCGTAAATTTCAAAATCCGCGTAAAAAAAACCGCGTGAAAAATACCGCGCAAAAAAAACCGTGTAAAAAAACTTGAGTGTATTTGAATTTTTGAATTTTCATGCTTTCAAATTTTCGATTTTTTTTTTATTTCTTGTATTCTCGAATTTTCTAATTTTTGCATGGTTGAATTTTCCAATTCTCGATTTTTCGAATTTGTGAATTTTTGGATTCCGAATCACTGAACTTTTGAATTTTCAAATTTACTATTTTTCCACTCCTTAAATTCTGGAATTTCTAAATTTACAAATATTCGAGTTAACAAATTTTAGTGTCCTCTGAAATCCATTGATTTTCATATCATCGGATTTTGAGAAATTTGAATCTTTATATTTTCAAATACTCGAATTTACGATTTTTCGAATTAAATTTTTTAAATATTAGAATTTTCGGACCTCCGAATCCTCGAATTTTTGAATTTTCGGGTTTCGAATTGGTTCGAACATTCAAATTTTCGATATTCCGAATTTTCGAAATTTTAAATCTTCGAATTTACGAGTTTATAAAATTTCTTCATTTCGAAACTACGAATTTTTGAATTCTCGAGTTTTCGGATTTTCGAGGCTTTGAATTTCCAACTCTTCGAAGTTGTGAATGTTCAAGGCTTGGAATTATCATTATTTCGTATTTTCGAATCTTCGAATATTCAAATATTCAAATTTTTCCGAATTTTCGAGTCTCCGTATTTTCGAATTTTTGAATCCTCGAGTTTTAGAAATTTCGAAATATCAAAATTTCATATATTCGAACTTCCAAATCTTCGAATTTCCGAATTCTTAAATATACGAATTTTCGATTTGTTGAATAGTCAAATTTTCAATGCTGGAATTTTTGTGTTCTTGAATTTCCGAATTTTCGTATCTCTGAATTTTCGATTTTTTGAATTTTCTAATACTCAAATTCTCGAATTTACAAATTTTCGAATTTTCAATTTTCCGAATTCTTGAATTTTTGAATTTTCAAATTGTTGAATTTTCGATTATTCGAATTTTCGAATCTTTGGTTTTTCAAAGTTTGGAACACATGAATATTTGAATTTCCGAATTTTTGAATTTTTGAAGCTTGAAATTTTCGAATAAACGGAATTTCGCAATTTCGAAATCACGAATGGTCAAATTTTCGTATATTTGAATATTCGAATTTCCGAATGTTTGAATTTTAGAACTCTAGAATTTTCAAATTATCGAATCTTAGAATTTTTTAATATTTGAATTCTCGAATACTCTAATTTCCGAATTTCCGAATACTCGAATTTTTTACGTAGTCGAATTTTAAAATTTTCGAGGCCTTGAATTTTTGAATTTTCGGATAATTAATTTGCTGAATTTATGAATTCGCAAGTGTGTGATTTTTTCGGGTCCCTGAATTCTGGACTTTCCGAATTTACAATTTTTGAATCCTCAAATTTTCGTATTTGTATTATTGAATTTTCGAGTTTTCAGATAGTTGGATCTTTGAATCTTTGAATTTTCTAATATATTCTCGAATTGACAAATTTTAGAATCATCAATATGTATAATCTTTTTTTTTTGTTTTAATTTTGACTTTTCGAATTTTCGAACATTTAAATTTTGGAATTTCCAAATATTTGAATATTTAAATTTTCGAATTATTAAGTTTTCGAATTTTTGAATTTTCAAATCCTCGAATTTTTAAATTTCCTATTCTTCAAATTTTCAAGGATTCGAACTTTCAAATGTTAGAAAATTCAAATTTTTTATATTCCAAATTTCCGAATTTTTCGAATCTTCGAATTTTCCAATTTTTGAGTCTTCAAATTTTCGAATATATGGCATTTCGACGTTTAGAAATTTCGAAACCTCGAATTATCGAAGTATACATAGCTGAGTACTCAATTTTTCGGACTTTCGAATGTTCGAAGAATCGAGTTTTCGAATCTTCGAAATTTTGAAGTTTAAATATTTGAATTGCCAATTCTTCCAATTTTTTGATTTCTAAATTTTTGATTGTTTGAATAGTCGAATTTTTGAATTCTCAAATTTTCGTATTTTTATATTTTTGAATTTCAGAATTTTCGGATCTCTGGATTTTTGAATTTTTGAATCTTTGAATTTTTCCATACTCAAATTCTCGAATTTACGAAATTTCGATCACTCGAATTTCGAGTTCTTGAATTCTCTCATTTTTGAATGTTTGAATTTTCGAATTTGAGGACTTAAGAATTCTCAAATTTTTGAGTTTTTGAGTTGTCGAATTTCCGAATTTTCAAATTCAATTTTAATATTCGAATGAATGAAATTTTGAAATGTCGAAGTTTCTTATATCAAATATATACACTCAAGTTTTTTTTTACGCGGTTTTTTTTGCGCGGTATTTTTTTACGCGGTTTTTTTTTACGCGGATTTTGAAATTTACGCGGTTTTCATTTACGCGGATTTTGAAATTTACGCGGTTTTCATTTACGCGGATTTTGAAATTTACGCGGTTTTCATTTACGCGGTTTTTGAAATTTACGCGGTTTTCATTTACGCGGTTTTTGAAATTTACGCGGTATCCATCAATGAGGTTCCCTTTATCGCGGATTCTTAAATTTAAGTGGTCTTCATTTACGCGGATTTTGAAATTTACGCGGTTTTCATTTACGCGGATTTTGAAATTTACGCGGTTTTCATTTACGCGGATTTTGAAATTTACGCGGTTTTCATTTACGCGGATTTTAAAATTTACGCGGTTTTCATTTACGCGGTTTTCATTTACGCGGCTCGTATCCCCCGCGTAAAAAAAAACCTGAGTGTATTCGAATTGCCGAATCTTCGAACTTTCGAGTCTTCGAATCTTAGAATTTTCAAGTTTTAAAATCTTCGAATCTCCAAATATTCAAATTTATCAAATTTGATTCGAATTTTTGAATCTCCAAATTTTCAAGTTTTTTCGAATTTTCGATTTTTTCAATAGCTGAATTTTTGAATACTCGCATTTTCGAATTCTTGAAAAATTGAATTACTAAATCTTCGTACTGTCAAACTGCAAATCTTGAATTTCAAAGTTCGGATGTCGTTTTAAATTTTGGATTTCGAATATTGAATTTCAAAAATTTCATATTATTAGAATTAAAAAGAGAAAGTTTGGATGTAGACTTCTGAAATTCGAATTCTTATGTCTAAATTTCAAATTCCCAAAAATCACTAAATTTGATTTTCCAATCGCGCATTTATTGTCTCCAATTTTGGATTTCAAATATTTCTAGAATTTCGAACGGCACTTCGAATTTCAAATTTCAATTCGCATATACATTTGTAGGTATATCCGTCGCCAGCTTAGCCTAGACCCCAGGAACTAGGTTAGGGTCGAATTCTGGCGAGAGAAACTCGAAGCACGTCTCCATAACAAATTCAAATTTCTAATTTCGAGTACCATTTTGAGATGAATTGGAAATGTCTAAGATTGTGAATTTCGAATTTGAAATTTTCCTTCTAAACTGTTAAATCCTTATTTACAAACACGACTAACGGAATCACAATTCAGAGTTTTGGATTTCGTGTCTGAAAATTTCAAAACTCGAATATCGCGTGTCGATCAGTATTTCGAAAATCGAATTTTGATTTTCGAATTTTGAATTTAAATTTTGAAATTTGAGCATTCAGATTCTAATTTTAAAATTTAGGATTCCTAATTTTAAATTTCGAATTGCAAATTTGTAGCATTCAAAATACAAGGTCTTTTTGTGATTTCGAAGTTCGAATCCTCATTCCGAATCCTTGATTGTAAATTTTAAAATACGAATAATCAATTTTGAATTTCGAAACATTTATGTTTTAAAATAATGAACTGTAACTGTTAGCTCCAGATTTCAAAATGCTAATTTTGGTTTTCGAATCTCAAATCCTCATTCCGAAATGTCAAATCCAATTTGAATATACGAAGTGCAAACTTCGAATTGTGAACTTTGATATTCGAATTTCGATTATCGAATTTCGAGATTTGAATCTCGATTTCGAATTTAACAATTGATGTTTAGAATTTCAAATTTCGAATTTGAATCACAAATATCTTTTCTTTCTTTCAATTTGTTACTTTTTTATTTAATTTTAATTGTAATCTTGTTAATATTTTTATTTGATATTGTTTCTGCCTGCCTCTTCTTTTGTTTTTGTACGTTTTTGTCTTAATGGTTTCTTTTTTTTTACATAGAATAATGTTATCTCACAGTTTTTGTTTATTGTAGGTAATATTTTTTTTACGCGCTGCCTTTTTTACAGTCACAGTGCTTTCTCTCAGTTGTATAATACTTATATATGATGCTCTTCTGAACTACTCTGGTTCATAAGGTGTGCTTTTTAACATGAAAACAATAAAATACAGTACACTCAAGTTTTTTACGCGGATTTTGAAATTTACGCGGTTTTCATCCGGCCTGTATCCCCCGCGTAAAAAAAACCTTAGTGTCTCTGAGTGTTCAACTCCTTAAATAGTCCAATCACCATCACCGATTTCTTGCATTTGTCCTCTTGGAACACTCCACAGTACCGGCAAATTATATTCAGTTTCTCGACAAGAAAACTTACCCATTTTGTTGCGTGAGTGAGAATGGCACATCGATGCTGTGTGATTGTCGCCTACGATCGCCGGCCATGTCGGCCAGCCGTGCAAAGTCCGTGTCCTTTTCCTGATCGGCGAGCCGGGGCGAACGGCGCGATTCCAACAGGCGAACCTCCTCCAGCCGTTTGGTCAGTTCGATCGGAGCCTGAAAGTGAAAAGAAAGAGATAGAAAAACGTGAGATCGAGTCGTTAGTAGAGTCAACATATCATATGGTTGAAAGGCGTGGGAGTGTGGAAGATGACATTAAAATACCGGATCGAATCGGATCTGTTTGCCCGCGGAAAATGTCTCTCACATTGAAAAGATGAATCATAGTTATGCCGGCCGGCAACATCGGATTCCGTCAGTGGGTGGCGACTGGTCGCCAAAAATAGCTTTTCGTTGAATGATTGAAGTTGTATCACCCGTTGAGTTTGCGGGGGCTGCTAAAGTAGTTGTATTTAACTAGTAGCACGGCGGCAATGACATAAAACTGCACTCGCCCTCTTCATATGTTAGTGTGTTGGAGGTCGGCGAAAGACGTGTGCGAAAAATGAAAATAAACTTATGTCGCGGTATAAATAGGACGTCCGAGGGAATGTGATGTAATTGCTTCGTGCTGCGAAGGGGATTTGTTGATCGAGAGAGGTTGGTAGCCCTGGCTTCGCAATCCAAGCAGTCCGTGCCAGGTGGCTATATTTGGCGAAAACATCTGCACTGTGTGATGTTGGGTTGGTGTGTTCGGGGGTACTTGACACTCGTCACACAAATATACCGCGGTTGTCATGGAAAACTTCCTTTAAATTGTTTTTTTAAGCTGTCGTGTCGACTCGATAAGCCAATTATGCAGGACTTACGAAACGATTCGACCGGAAAGTAGTTTTAATTCGTCGTCTGCAGCTATTAGCTTATAATCTCGATTCCGGTGGCATTACCAACCGGCAACGACTTAAGTCCCCTCGGAATCAAATTAAAACTGAACAATTTTTAATTACCCTTTTTCAAAGCCAAACGAACGAAGGTCCATCCAATCACCTTTATCGGAGCGTAATATGCAGCAATTAGCGACAGCGGCGGCGGCGGCGTCGACGCAACAAGTCATACAACGCAGTCATACCTTGAACCGGCCCGGTTCCTTTCGCACCGCGCGTCATTCGATTCGAGCAGTTGGCCTTTTAATTAAACGACGCAGAGTCCGAGTCACAATTTCCAGACGCGTTCGGTGCTATATCGAGATGCAAGTTAGACCCATAATGAGCGACACATATATAAGTCGTAACCCTCTAACGCCATAAACATCGAGCCCCAGTGATCACCGGCTTAGCAAGGAGATAAAAAGATCACCCTTTTGTCAGCGTTGATCTCCCACCCGGCGATGCCGGATCAGTTCTCATAAAAGGGTGTAAATGATCGCGCGCACTCTATCCAAATAGGGCTGCAATTATGGCGCACGATGGGGGGAGACCCAGAGTGACTTTCAAAATATGACAGCCGCAGCGCAATGCGGTTGGAGTTGCTAGTTCTGGAATTCTATGGCGGATCGATCGTGTGACTATACCGGCTTTGTGTGAACCGGCAGCTGATATGAGCCCTTGGTTTCTTTGTGTGCTGCCATCAGCTGGGATCGTGGTGCAACTGGTCGACCCTTCTCTTCCACCACATGGCTGATGAAACTAATTACCGGTGATTAATTAAATCGACGGCTACTGCCAGAAGCGGGTTTTTTCCCATCAACCTTGCGGAACTACTCCGAAGTCTTTATGATTTCCAGTTCGTCTTTGGTAGAATTGATAGGTTCTGACGAACAAGGAGAGATTTTAGATGATCTCATCAGTAGGATGGGGGAAAACCTGTTCGTATGTGACGGATTGGTCGTTAGAAGTTAGCTGCAGGTAAAGTACCAGACGGTACGTCTTTAGATAGTAATTTGCGAATCTTTTATTGGGTACTTCAGTGGAAAAATAATATAGATCTACTATATTCAGAATCAGACGGATTTTTTTTTTCTAACTTTGATATTCAAGATCAACATAAAAGGTCTCAGGTGGCTTCCCAACCGATAAAAAAATTCATTCGCAATAAACAATAAAACCATGTACAAAATCTACTCGGATCTCTAGCGTCAATCAACGCCGACCTTCTCGTGGCGAGCGGAGCGACCCAGGAAATCGAACTGGAATTCCTCAATCTGCCGGCGAGCACATCATCGCGCCGATTTCCCACCTTCTAATTAAAACTTTCAAGCACTCATTGCCACAACAATTAGCTCATCATCAGCATCGTTCACATCAAGATCAGCCTACCAAGCAACCCCCGTTCAGGCAAAGGCCACCGTTGGCAAACGAAAGGCAGATCGCACGAGATTGAGCAAGAGAAATGCAATTACAATTGCTGCTGCTGCTGCCGCTGCCGCTTGGTTGGTTGTGAGTAGGAAAATCTACGGGTCTATCTATTTGATTGCCACAGTTGTTGTTCGAATTGTGTGCACATCTGTTGCCGGGCAATTACTACTATTATTGTAATTTACTACTCGGTACGCATAGAGAAACGGCCAACAGCACTGCTCTTAGGTTCGAGTTTTAGCTGAGAAACTCGGTGGGGCGACGCTTGCTACGATTCCCAGATTCTTAGTTCAGTTAACCTTTTCCAACTGATAGAAACAAAAATGTTGAATTATTTTGGTGATTTTCTAGAACGCTGATAAAAAAAACAACATTTGAATAATTGTTAATGTCAAAAATTCGAAATATGAAACAGTAATTCGGATTTCGAAGATTCGAAAATGCAAATATTCGGCTTAGCAATGGCAAAACACGTAACAAAGAGAGCTCGAAAATAAAAATTCGAAATTCGAGAATTCCTTTAGAAATTTGGAATTCCGTAAAATCATGCAGTTGAGAATTAGAAGATTCAAAAACTCATAATTTGAATATTTCCAAATATAAAAAATCGAAAATCATATATTTAAAGATTTGAAATTTTCCAGTTCCAAAAATTAAAAAAAAAATATTTTCATTTTGTTCAATCATATTTATTTAGAGTCATTCAACTCCTTTTTTTGGATTGAAAATATCTCTTTTTAGAAAAATCTTCAATGCTATGTGAGGGATGGGGAATCGAACCCACGTAAGCTGCGTACAAGGTAATCAGTTTACCAGCTAGGCTAAGCCCGCTCCCTTAAATATTCGAAAGTACAGAAGCTGAACAATGCGAGAGTTCGGTACATGCAAATCCAACATTTCGTGAATTCAAAAATTAAGAATTTGAAAGTTCATTCTTTCTGAGATGCAGAAATCAAACAAAATATCGAAGAATTGAAAATTTTTAATTTTAAAATTTCAAAGATCGTATTCTCGAAAATTTGAAGGCGCAATAAATTTAAAAATTGTAAATTCCAGAAGTCTAAATTTGGAAAAAAGCAAAAAACGATTAAAAAATTCGTAGAGTCGTTAATTTAATTATTTGAGATTTCGATAATTCAAGAATTCGTGAAGTCGAAAATCCGTTAACTTGAAGATTTGAAATTTCTGTAAATCAAGTATTCAAGAGTTTGAAAATTTGACGATTTGTGAATTCAACAATTAGAAAACTTAAATTTTCCAATTTTCGTTTATTAGAAAACACGAAAATTCAGAAATTCGGAAAATACAGCAAATCAGAGATTCCCAAATTATAAAATTCGGTAATTTGCAATTTCGAAAAATGCGAAAATTCAAGAACTTGAGAAATAAATCGAAAATTCATGAAAATCCATTAATTTGAGTTAAAAAATTCGAAAATTTGAAAAATGAATGAAAGTTTGATCAAGATGAACTTATTTAAAAAATCACAAACATAGGATAAATTGAACATTCGATAAGTCAATATTTCGTATACAATTAAAAATCGTTAATTCGAAAGTTTGATTATTCGCAAATTCAAAATGTTAAAGGTAATCGAATTTAAAAAAATCGAAGAATAGGATGAATTGAACATACGATAGGTTAAAATTTCGTAAATTCATGAATTCGAAAATTCTAAACTTCCAAAATTAAATAAAAAATCGATAATAAAAATTTCAAAATTCAATGATTCGACATTTCGAAAATTGGAAGACTCAAAAATTCCAAAATCAGGAAATTCGAAGATTCGAATATTTGAAAATTCCAAATTTCGAAAGTCCGAGTGGTCAAAAATTCTGAAATTCAAAAATTCAAGTATTCTAAAACTCAAAAATTCAAAATTTCGAAAATCCAGGAGTCATTAGAAGATTCAACAATTCAAAAATTCTATGATTCAAAAGTTTGCGACTTCGAAAAATAAAAAAATCGATAGTTCAACTGTAAAAATATAAATTTCGAAAAATCGCACATCTAGTAACACAAAACAACGTGTAATTGAAAATTTAAAAATTATGTAACTTGAAATTTCTAAAACTGCAATATTCAAAAATTCAAAAATTCGAATATACCAAAATTCGAATATTCCAAAATTTCAAGATTCAAAAAATTCGAGCATTCGAAAACTCCAACTTCAAAGAATAGGAAGCTGAAAATTTTTAAAATTCAAGAACTCGAAATTTTGAAAAGATGAGATTTGGAAATTCGAAACCTCGAGGATCAGAAAACTCGAAAATTCTAAGTTGAAATGTCAACCATTTAAAATTTCGAAAATTCCAGCATTCAAAAATTCGAAACCTCAAAAATTCGAACATGATGTTCGAAAGTTCACAAGTTCTGAAATTCGAAAATTCAAAGATAAAATAAGAAAATTTGAAAATACAAAAATTCAACCAACAAAAGATTCAATAATTTAAAAATTCGAGAATTCGAATATTCAAGTATATGAAAACTCAGCAATTCGAAAATTCCAGAATTAGTAAGTTCAAAAATTCGAAAGGTCAAAAATTTTAAAACGCGGAAATCAAAAGTTCAAAAGCGCCAAATTTCAAAAATTTGATTATTCGCAAATCCTTGGAATCCTTGAATCCAAAATTCAAAAATTCACCAATTAGAAAATTTAAAAATTCGAAAAAGAAAAAAATTGGCAGCGTAAAAATGTAAAATAAAAAGTTTGAACATTTGAAAACACAAAATTTTGAATATTCAAAAATTCAAATATTCGAAAATTCAAAAATTCGAGGGTCAAAAAACTCGGAAATACAAAAATTCTAGAATTCGAAAGATCAAAAACTCGAAAATTCACAAATTCCAAGATTTGGAAGTTCAAAAATTCTATGATTGGAAAATCCAAAAATTTTAAAAATCGGAGAATTCATAAATTTGAAAACTCGGCAGTTCCAAAATTTTATTTTGAAATTTCGAAAATTTAGAAAATCAAAAGTTCAAAAATCCTAAGATTTAAAAATTCGAAGGTTTGAATATTTTAGTATTCAAATAACCTAAAATTCAAAAATTCGAGCATTCAAAAATTCGAGTGATAAAAATTCAAAAGTTCTCAAACTTATGCAAACTTTAGGATTAAAAAATTCAAAGATTCGAAAATTCCAAATTCTAATTTGAAGTTCGAAACGGATTCAAAAATTAGAATGTTCAAAAATTCGAAAGTGCAAGCATTCTAAAATGTTCGAAAATCCCAAATATTTAAATCGGACATTTAAAAATTCGAAGATTCAAAAATTTGAAAGTCAAAATATTTAAAAATTGTAAAATTCGAGTATTTGAAAATTTAGAAGGCTTGAAATTCTAACACTCGAACAATTTAAAAATTTAGCAACTCAAAATGCGAAAATTTAAATACTTGATGATACGATTTTTTTTTAATCTAATTTAAAATTCCAAATTTAGGAAGCTCGAAAATTCAAAACTTGAAACGTTTGAAAATTCCGAAATTCGCAAATTTTAAAATCCCAAAATTCAAAGATCCAAAAATTCTAAAATTTGAAAATTCGAAATTGAGATTTCGGCAATTCGAAAGTTCAAAAGTGCGAAAGCTCGAAGATTCCAAAATTCGAAAAGTGATGATGAAAAATTTGAAAGTTCAAAAATTCGAAAGTTCAAAAATTCGAATTCCAAAAATTCGGAAAGCCGAACATTCTGAATTTCCAGTTTTAAAATTTTAAAATTCGAAAGCTTGAAGATTTAAAAATTCAAAAGATTTAAAGTTTTAAAATTCGAAAGTTCTAATTTGAAAATTTAAATACTCCAAAATTCGGAAATCAAAAACCCCGAAAATTTGTGAATTTGAAAGTTCGAATGTTCGATTCGAAATTTGAAGATTCGAAAACTCGAGTATTCAAAATTTCGAATATTTGTGAAATTCGAATTTCAAAAGGTCCGATATTCAAAAATTAGGAAATTTGAAGGTTCGAAAATTCGAAAACTCCAGTGTTTGAAAATTTTAAATGACAAAAATTAGTAGATTCAAAATTTGAAAACACGAAAATTTAAAAAATCCAAAAATTCGAAAAACTCAAAAATTTAAAAATTCGCTGACTCGAAAATACGACCATCCTAGAATTCAAAAATTTGGAAATTCGAAGATTCGAAAATTCGGAAACTCGAAAATTTGAAAATTCAAGAATTCAAAAATTCGCAAATTCCAAAATTTGAAAATTCGAAAAATCAAAGATTCGAAAAAATCGAAAATTCAAAAAATTTGAAAATTCGAAAGTTCGAAAATTCGAAAACACAAAAATTCGAGAATTTGAAAATTCGAAAATTCAAAGTTCAAAAATTCTACAAATTCGAAAGTTTGAAAAATCTAAAGTTCAAAAATTCGAAAAAACGAAACCACTAAAACTCGAAAACACAAAAAATCGAAAATACAAAAATTCGAGAATTGGAAATTTCGAGAATTCGAAAATTCAAGAATTCAAAAATTCGAGAATTCGAATATTCGAAAATTGGAAAATTTGTGAATTCGTAAATTCGAAAATTCAAAAATTCGAAAATTCAAAGTATTTGAAGATTCAAAAAATTCGAAAGTTTGAAAATTCGAAAGTTCGAAGATTCGAAAACTCGAAAATTCGAAAGCTAAAAAATTCGAAAACTCAAAGATTCGAAAATACGAAACCACGAGTATTCGAAAATTCGAGAATTTAAAAATTCGAAAATCCGAAAATTCGAAAATTGAAAAATTCAAAAACTCGCAGCTTCCAAAATTTGAAAATTCAAATGTTCGAAAATTCAAATATTTTAAAACTCGAAAGTTCGAAAATTCGAAAATTTGAAAATTCAAAAATTCGAGAATTCGAAATTTCGGAGTTTTGAAAATTCGAAGATTCAAAAATTCGATTATTCGAAAAATTAGAAAATTCAAAAATTTGAAAATTCGAAAATTGAAAAATTCGAAAATTTGAGAATTCGAAAATTCAAAAATTCGAAAATTCAGAACATTCAAAAAATCGAAAGTTTGAAAATTCGAAAGTTCGAAAATTGGAAAATTCGAAAGCTAAAAAAATCGAAAACTTGAAGATTCCAAAATACGAAACCACGAATATTCGAAAAAACAAAAGTTCGAAAATTTAAAAATTAGAAAATTCAAAAATTCGAAGATTTGAAAAATGGAAAAATTCGAAAGTTTGAAAATTCGCAAATTCGAAAATTCGGAAATCAAAAACACCGAAAATTTGTGAATTTGAAAGTTCGAATGTTCGATTCGAAATTTGAAGATTCGAAAACTCGAGTATTCGAAATTTCGAATATTTGCGAAATTCGAATATTAAAGGTCCGCAATTCAAAAATTAGGAAATTTGAAATTTGAAGGTTCGAAAATTCGAAAACTGCAGTGTGAAAATTTTAAATGACAAAAGTTAGTAGATTCAAAATTCGAAAACACGAAAATTTAAAAAATCCAAAAATTCGATCATTCGAAAAATCAAAAATTGAAAAATTCGCTGATTCGAAAATACGACCATCCTAGAATTCGAAAATTCGGAAACTCGAAAATTTGAGAATTCAAAAATTCGCAAATTCCAATATTTAAAAATTCGAAAGATTAAAGATTCGAAAAAATCGAAAATACAAAAAAATCGAAAGTTTAAAAATTCAAAGTTCGAAAATTCGAAAACACAAAAATTCGAGAATTTGAAAATTCGAAAATTCAAAGTTCAAAAATTCTAAAAATTCGAAAGTTTGAAAAATCGAAAGTTCAAAAATTCGAAAACTCGAAAATTCGAAAATACGAAACCACTAAAACTCGAAAACACAAAAAATCAAAAATACGAAAATTCGAGAATTGGAAATTTCGAGAATTTGAAAATTCAAGAATTCAAAAATTCGAGAATTCGAATATTCGAAAATTGGAAAATTCGAAATTTTGAAAATTTGTGAATTCGTAAATTCAAAAATTCGAAAATTCAAAGTATTTGAAGATTCAAAAAATTCGAAAGTTTGAAAATTCGAAAGTTCGAAGATTCGAAAATTCGAAAGCTAAAAAATTCGAAAATTCGAAAACTCGAAGATTCGAAAATACGAAACCACGAATATTCGAAAAAACGAAAATTCGAGAATTTAAAAATTCGAAAATTCGAGGATTCGAATATTCGAAAATTGAAAAATTCGAAAATTCAAAAATTCGCAGCTTCCAAAATTTGAAAATTCGAAAATTCAAATATTTTAAAATTGGAAAGTTCGAAAATTCGAAAATTTGAAAATTGAAAAATTTGAGAATTCGAAATTTCGGAATTTTGAAAATTCGAAAATTCGAAGATTCAAGAATTCGATAACTCGAAAAATTAAAAAATTGAAAAATTTGAAAATTCGAAAATTGAAAAATTCGAAAATTCAGAACATTCGAAAATTCAAAAAAATCGAAAGTTCGCAAATTCGAAAGTTCGAAAATTCGAAAGCTAAAAAAATCGAAAACTTGAAGATTCCAAAATACGAAACCACGAATATTCGAAAAAACAAAAATTCGAGAATTTAAAAATTCGAAAATTCAAAAGTTCGAAGATTTGAAAAATGGAAAAATTCGAAAGTTTGAAAATTCGCAAACTCGAAAATTCGAAAATACGAAACCACGAAAATTCTAAAACACAAAAATTCGAAAACACAAAAATTCGAGAATTCTAGAATTCTAGAATTCGAGAATTCTAGAATTCGAGAATTCGAAAATTCAAAAATTCGAAAATTCAAAAATTCGAAAATTCGATAATTCTATAATTCGATTATTCGAAGATTTGAAGATTCGAAGATTCGAAAATTCGAATATTCGAATATTCGAAAACTCGAAAATTCAAAGATTCGAAAACTTTAAAATTCGAAGATTCTTAAATTTACGTTTAGAATTACGAAGGTTTGAAATTTCGACATTTCGAAAATCCTATAATTTGGGAATTCGAAAGTGCAGCATTCGGTTGAAAATGTGAAAATTTGAAAATTCATTTGAAATAATGGAAAGTTTGAAGTTAAATATTAAAGTAAGTTGAGAATTTTTAAATCCCGAAATTTCGAATGTTAGACCTTTTAGCTTTAAAAACTGCTACTGTAGGCGTTCACTTGCAATATATAATGTGAGCTGTTTAGATTTAATGTCTAATACTACGTTCACACTACGAGTTAAAACGCGTTTTAACGCTATCTTGATGACATTTTTCTTGTTGCATATTATTATAACGTGTTTTAACTCTGTAGTGTGAACATAGTATAACTGCCGCCAATTTGGTGTTAGTTTGGACATATAGTCTAACTGAAAGTAATGAGGTGATCCGTAGCAACAGCTATATCACTGCCATTTTGCAAGCTTTTTAAATACAAAAATTACCGCGAACTAACACCTTAAAACTCGCATCACCATTTACGCATTGATTTCCTTAGTAACATTTAATCTTGTTGGGCTACTTTAAATCCATCGGGGAACAGATATTACAAGGGCACTCCACACCGACCGGTTGCAATCTGCCCTTAATCATTATGCACAAGCAATTATCTTCATACTTGCCGATTATAATTTATCTCTTCTGTTCTGAGTGGAAGATACGTGCACTGTTCCGCTGCCGGGCTGGTTCCTCATTCGACATTTTAAAAGCAAACCGTATTGTGCTCGAGAAGAACCGGTAAGCAGCACACCGGTAATTATGTATTTTCTACGATTGCAACTTTGCGGGCGCTGGAGGAACGCCGCAGCATTAAGCAGCACTCTCCACTTGGTGTTATTCCGTATCTTTGTAATCTTGGGATTGGAGCAGGATGTAGAACCATCGGGTTTGTATCGTAGTAAATATGGTCTGGGGATAGCCGTTATAACTATTTGGATCCAAGTCACTGATGGATATTGTTCCGTCGGATTGTTACATACCGTCACACTTACGTCGTTTTTGCTTGATCTCGAAACTGAGTCAAGCAGCAACCCTAACCTCTATCAGTTCATAAATTTGACAGCTGTAGGGGTTGGAGCCCGATTCAGTTTCGCTTCTAGCAAAAGCGGCATTATTTTTTTTACAATGCACCAGTAGTGTTTACATGAATATTCACAACGCTGAATCTCTGAATAAAGACGCGCCATCATAATCTTTTGTTTACCGTATACATATCTGTCAGTGTCATTCCAATCGAGCACGAATCCTGTCAATGGTTCCGATTCGAAGATATTTTGTTCGATTTAAATGCTGTTGGTAGGTGTCGTGCTCGATTCGAATGACACTGACAGTTATGTATAAGGTAAACAAAAGATTAAGATGGCGCGTCTTTATTCAGCGTCGTTAGACCAGTCCATGTGAACGACTTTATTAGTGATCCGCACACAATGAGGTATATATAGGTGTGGTAGAACACACGGTTTGCTAGTGTTGGCAACCAAAAATGTGTGTAAACAATCCAGAAGCACAACGGGTCGACGTCATAGCGGTCACACGATTCAATGGGAGCGGAACGACCGCTATGACGAAAGCAAGTCGATTTATACTGTGATCACTCACACCACTCATGTACGATTCATCTTACGAGTACCAAAGTGCCATCTTTGCCAGACCTGTATATACGACATTGATCCGCACAGGGATGCGAAGAAAAAAACGACAAATCTGGACTCTTTCATTCCATTAGGAAAAAAAAAACTAGTAGTGCTGCCAAAGAAAATAATAAACAGTATTAGTGAACTGCCAAAAAATGAGGTTAGCCGTTCACTTTGATGATTAATAATTTCTTGTGATGGGAATTTGAACTGATGGGATTCAATTACAGCACATCGGGAACGTTTGGTATGACGGGTTGGATTCGTCATTTCCATGGCGTCAGAAAGACGGTAATTCTATACAACCGGTTCGAAACACGAAATTGTTCTCTTCGACCACCATTCGAGGAAATTCGTATTTTGGATAAAGAATTGCGCTCGTTTGAATGGCGAACAAGTTTTAAAATGTTCTTGATAAATGTCAAGAGTCTAGGATTAGAATTTTGATTTGACATTGTGCGTCTCACCTAAACCGTTTCAAGCTCTATCCGTCCAACAAACGCAACCAAAGCAAAGACACTCGATTGAATAATGCACGTCCAGTCGAAAACAGCCCGTCAGTTTCACTTTTACTTTTTCGCCATGGCCTACTAAGCAACCGATAGCTACGTTTCAAATTATGTCTATCTCTACACTCGAGTCAGGTATGTTACCAACATCGCATCGGCTATGAGAAACCTGTTCCGCCCACTCAGTCGAAATTCCACTCTATTAGCGGTTGGCAACAGCAGCGCCAGCGGTGGCAGTGAAGGGCAGCCTTCCAACATTTTTTTTCGTAATCAAACCACGGACTGCCGCAAACATGTCTGCGGAGGTTATGCAAAAAAAAACCGTGGAGAATTGGTACCCACCCTTCTCCTCAAGCCGCAACTATCATAACACACTCTCACTCGCACGCACACAATTACACGTGCATGCGAAACAAGTTGCGCGATCGGTGCGCTCCGCCTCACGGCCCGCCAGCCGGGAATTACGCGACCGTTGCGCGCTGTCAAACACCCGACCACGGGTGTTACTTGCTAGCAAAGGCACAAAACCAATCAGTTTATAACAACTTTCGAAAAAAAAAAATCACTAATCAGGTTACAAAATCCACCTTAAACCTGCAGCCCTAACGCGCGCAACAAGCCAACCATCAATTCCCAGGCAAAAATATTGAAAATCATAAATCCTAATCAACCAATAATAACTCGTTTGTCAACCGGCGGCCGCCGCGGCCTGCTGGGTCCTAAGTACACGGTTACTGCTTGAGTTTTGAGTTTGAGTATGACCCTTTAGGCGACTGGGCGTACGGGCGGGCATTTGTTGTCGACTGCACGCGCGCTCGAGCTCGTGCTAATTTATGCGCGCAGTTGACCTACTTCGATGGCCGCATTGCTGCACCGTACGCGGACGGACCGAAAAAAAAGTGAGAGGAAACTCCAGCCCCCGGTCGCTGCGGTAAACCGGGAGCAGCGGCAGTGCACTAGCCGTCCTGCACTGTAACTGCACTCTGTATGTGTAGAAGCTTAAATTGCGACATAACCTCAATACAACACGCGAAGCCGGATATCAATCGAAATGGGGTGGGTTGCGACTTCGACCGGCGTTTTCGCGCATTTGACAGACATTCTTGTTTTCGACAACAATCGCTTTTAGTGGCGCCACTGCTTTTTTTCCCAATCGAGACTCGAAGTTTGCGCCCGATCAACCAGCGGCAATGACGTTTTCCGTGAATGGCAATTTCCTGGTACCGTCGCTACCGAACCGAACTGGAGAGTGCCAATTATTGTTGCCCTTTCGAGACGGTGTTCCGGATGTGAGTGAGGGGTATATGGCTGGAAATGAGTGTGCAATTTCAAGGCCTTTACTGTAGATCCTAATTTAGGGAGGCGTTTGTTTGGAAATGGAGCAACCAGTAGGTCACGGGAGCTGTCAAAATTCGCCTACGTACCGGTGCAGAGAAGGGCCTCGAACCCCGCGTTTGATTTATTAATTTGTTTTGCAATTTTCTCTGCACAGTGTAAAAGTGTGTAATAACATAACAAAGCTCACAACGCCAGCGCGGCTCGTGGAGATCATCTTCATCGTATCGGAGAAGAAAACTTGAATGTACGATTGCATATGTTTCGTGATCACACAAAGACACGCGCGTAAATGTGCAATGTGCAATACCTACTCTTTCACGGTTATTTTTGATGCAACTGAATGAATGCGACTGACCCAGATGCAGGCATCGAGCGGCATATATCTCGTCCCGGCACGGTATTTTGCATCAATTTCGCGCTTTTTTTTGTCTCACTCGAAAAAGTCCTCGGTCGGTGTTCTAGAAAACGTTTGGAAGAGCAGATTGAAAATAGCTTTCTAGGTGTGAGGAAATGTCAAGGCATTGCTGCAGGTTCGCCTTGCCATTGCGCTTATTATTTGCTGAACGATTATTATGAATTGAATTCCGATGAAAGCAGATTAATTCGTTGAATAATGCGTCAAATGCAGCACTCGGGGCAAAGATGGATAGTATCTGTAATTAATTAATGAGAAGGAATCTTATTTATACGTCGAAATCTATGTAAACGGAGAGCAGAATTTAGTAATTATCCAGAACAAAATTTTAATTTGATTTCCTGGCAGTATTTCATCAGAATCCATAGAAAACACGAGAAAGAGGACACTATGGACACCAGGAAACGATCTTAAACCAGTTGTTTCAAGAGCAAGTTAAATAAAAAATGGAGTTTGAAAATTAATTTTAGGGTTACTTTCACTTTCAATTAGCCGTCACGGAGCAAGCAACAACGTTAGAATTGTTAGTCATGTGCGGGAAAGTACATCAATTACTTGATATTCGGTCAACCCTCAATGCTCAAACCACGCGACATACGTATGACGATCAGGTTCTTGAATATCAGACAAACCGAGTACTTTCAAGATAGTAACCAATTTGTTTTACTGAAACTGTTTAATAACAGTAAAAACAGTATAAAAATAGTCGATAAATAGTTAACAATACAAAACCAGCTTAACTTTACGTAATCGTGTACCTAGCTAAAGTTTACTTTAATCGTGTATCTAGATGATACACGATTAGGTAAAGTTTAGCTGATTTTGTATTGTTAACTATTTATTAACTAATTTTATACCATATTGTACTGTTATTAAACAGTTTCAGTAAATAAAAATTAGTTAATATCTTGAAAGTGCTCCGTTTGTCTGCATTCAAAAGCCTGATCGTCATACGTACGTCGCGTGGTTTGAGCATTGAGGGTTGACCAAATATCATTGGTAATATACGGGAAGAATTTGTCGCTTCGCCGTATTGTCGAATTAATGTTTTCAATATAAAACATGTAGATAAAGAAATAAAAATAGCGAATAGAAATTTGAGAATTGACAATTGAGAATTGAGAATTTAGAATTCATATATGAAGAATAGAAATTGAGAATTGAGAGTGGACCATTAAGCATTGAGAATTTTGAATTGGGAATTGGTAAATGAGGATTCAGAATGAGAGTTGAAAAATGAGCTATGGTAACCGAGAATTAATAATTTTTAATAATTTAGAATTGAAAATTCAGGATTAAGAATTGAGAAATTAAAAATTAAAATCGGAAGAAATGAGGTTCAATAATCTAGAATTCACAATTTTTAATGTCAAATGTTCCACCAATCGAATTTTCCAATGTTTGAGTTTCAGTAGTTTTCGCACTTTTCGAATCTTTGAATTTTCAAATTTTAAAATACCCAATTTTTTGAAGTTTTTAAATATTTTTGGTTTTTTTTTTGAATTTTTGACCTATTGACTTTTCGACTGCAAGGATTTTGAGTCCCAAATTTCCAAATGACTGAATCATAAAATTTTTGATTTTCGAATTTTGATTCTTATTTTAAATCTCAGGGTTTTCGAATTTTAATCTCTTGAATTTTCGAATTTTTATCTCTTGAGTTTTTGAATTTTCGAATTTTTGAATCATTGAATATTTGCATTCTGGAATTTCCAAATCTTCAAATCAGCATTTTTTTATTTTCGAGGGTTTGAATTTTCTAATTCATGAATCTTCGAATTTATGTTTTTGGGGTTTGGAATTTTTATTTTCGAATTTTTTAATTCTCGAATTCTTGAATAATAGAATATTCGAACTCTGGGATTTTCAAATTTTCAAATGGGCATTTTTTTCGAGGGTTCGAATTTAAAATTTTCAAATCTTCAATTTATCCAAATGTGTTCAAATTTTCAAGTTGGTCAATTTTCAAAGTTTCGAATGACCAAAGTGTCAAATTTACTAATTTTTAGATTTCCAAATTCTCTTTCTTGAAATCTCTAAAATTTCGAATTGTGGACATTTTTAACGTTCGACATTTCAAAATATTAAACTGCTGAATTATTTAATTTGAGAACTCGAAACGAATATTAAAATTATTGAACTTTTAATTTTCTAATTTCTTAATTTTCGAATCCTCGAATCTTCAAATTTTTAAATCACTGGATTTATGATTTTTTGAATCAAAAAAATTCCCAAGCTTTTGAATTTTTTGTTTCCAAATTTTCAAATTGTCAACTTTTAGAATGTTAGAAGCTTTGAGTTTAGAAAATTTTGAATTTCTTAATCTATAAATATAAATTTTCAATTCTTTGGAATTTTTGAATACCCGAATTTTTTATTCCACTAATTTCCTAATCGTCAAAATTTCGAATTTTGGAATTTTCGATGTGTCAAACTATTGAATTTTTAATTTTTCCAACCATCAATTTTTCGAATTGTAGAATTATTGAGTTGTCAAATTTTTGGATTCCTTGAATTTTAGAACTTTCCAATATTGGTATCTTCGAGATTTAAAATTTTCAAATTATTTGGAAATCAACGATCAAATTTTCGAAATTTCAAATTTTCGGGCTTATTAATTGTCGAATTTTGTAATTCCTGGATTTTTGAATTTTATAAATTTTTCTTTGAATTTGAAATTATCAAATATTTGAATTTTCAATTTTCAAAATTTTCGAATTTTCAGATTTTTACATTTTTGAGTCAATTTTAAAGTTTCGAATTTTTAATTCAGGAATTTTCAAAAATAATGAAATTTTTTGAATCTTTGAATTTTAGAATTTTACCCCGAATTTTCTTATTATTAATTGTTTTCGTCTTAGAATTTTCGAATTTTTGATTAACCGAATTTTTCTATTTTCGAATTCTTTTTCGAGTGTGAAATTGGAATTGAATATTGGAGTTTTTGACCCTCGACTTTTTGAGTTTTCTAAATTTGTTATCCTTCTTGTATATGTTTGGAAATTTATTGGTCGAGTTTCGTAATTTTAAACTGCTGAATTCTTGAATTTATAGAATTTTCAATTATTTGACCTTTTTAATTTTCGAGTTCTCAATTTTTTCAATTTTTGGATTATAGAGTTCTCAAATTTTCTAATTTTTGAATGCACGAATTTTTGGATTTTTAAATCTTCAGGTTTTTAAAGTTTGAAATTTTCACATCTTAATATTTCCAAATTTTTGATTTTTTTTATCTTAAGAATTTTCAAATATTTTCGAATTTATGTATTTTTTTAATTTACGAATTTTCAGATCTTGGAATTTTTAATTTAACAATTTCTGATTTTTTTTAATTTCCTAATTTTTTGATCTTTGGATTATTTTGACAATCGAATTTTTTTAATTTTTGAGTTGTCAAATATTCAGATTTTTGAATTTTTGTGCCGCCGAATAATTCTTGAATCTTTTTAATTCTTAAACATTTTAAATTCTTAAATTTCATAGTTTTCGAATTTTCTTATTTTTTAATCTTTGAACTTTCGCATTTTTGGATTTGAAATTTTCAGATGCTTTTAAAAAAACTAAAATTACCAAAATTTGGAACACCAAAATTTTCGAAAAATTTTCGAGCTCTCGAATTTTTGAGCCAGCGATTTTTTTTTTTTATTTCGATTTTCAAAAGTATTCGACATTTTGAAAGCTTAAATTTTTGTATTTTCGAAATATTAGATGCAAGAATTTTTGAATTTTGCATTTGCGATGCTTGATAATGTCGATTTTTTAATAAAAGAATTTTTGAATTTCTCGATTTTTTTATTGTTGCGATTCTTTTGATTTTTGATTTTGAAATTCTCGAAATTTTGAATTTATGAATTGTCAAACAGTCTAATTGTCAAATTTTTGCATTAAAATGTTTTCCAAATTCATGATTTTTTAGTATTTTTAACTTTTTATGATTTTGAATTTTAATATTCACGAAATCGCAATCCAAATTTTTAAATTTTTGAATTGATGACTTTTCACATTTCCGAATTTTAAAATAGTGGAATTTTTGGTTTTTGAAATTTTTAACACTCAATTTACAATCTACGAATTTTCAAATCTTTAAGTTTTAGAATCTTCGATTTCTCGAATTCTTAAATTTTTAAATTTTCGCATCTTTGAATTTTTAAATTTCTTAATTTTAAAATTTTTGAATCTCAAATTTTCAAAATAACAAATCTTTAATTTTCGATTTTTTAAATTTTTGAATTCCTAAATTTTCAAAAAATTTCGAATTTGTAACGGTCGAGTTTTGAATCTCAAGTTTTTAATTTTTCAACTCCCTAAATTTTCAATTTTTTGATTTTTGTAATTTTTGAGAAATTTGGAACTTACGAATTTTTGCATTCTCGAATTTTAAAATTTTCGAATTTTAAGCTTTTCAAAAATCTTTGATGCCTGATTTTTTGAATTTTCGAATTTTGATTTCCTCCAAATTTTGAATGTGGAATTTTCGAATTTTTGAGTTATCAAATCGGCGAGACGCCAATTTTCGCAATTTCGAATTGTTGAATGTATGCATGTTCGAATTTTCGAATTTCTGATTTCTTGGATGTTTGAGTTTTCGATATTTCTAATTTTCATGTTTTCGAATTGTTGAATGCTCGAAAATTTAAATTTTCGTATCTTCGAGTTATCAATTTTCGAGGCTTTGAGTTATCGAATTTTCAACTTTTTAAATTTCTGAATTTTTAAGTTGTCGAATTTTTGATTTTTCGATTTTTCTAATTCTTGAATCTTCGATTTTCAAAATTTCTATTTTTCGAGTTTTAGAATTTCCAATTTCCTATTTACAACTTCCAATCTCTAATTCCCAATTTCTAATTTCAATTTTCCGATTTCGCATTTGTAATTTACAATTTCCAATTTTCAATGTCCAATGTCCAATGGCCAATGTCCAATGTCCAATGTCCAATGTCCAATGTCCAATGTCCAATGTCCAATGTCCAATGTCCAATGTCCAATGTCCAATGTCCAATGTCCAATGTCCAATGTCCAATGTCCAATGTCCAATGTCCAATGTCCAATGTCCAATGTCCAATGTCCAATGTCCAATGTCCAATGTCCAATGTCCAATGTCCAATGGCCAATGTCCAATGTCCAATGTCCAATGGCCAATGTCCAATGTCCAATGTCCAATGTCCAATGGCCAATGTCCAATGTCCAATTTCCAATTTCCAGGTTTATATTTCAAATTTCCAATTTCAAGTTCTAATTTCCAATGTCCGATTTCATATTTCGACTGTCGACGTTCAATTTTCGATTTTCAATTTTTGATTCCCAATTTTCAGTTTCCATTTTCCATTTGCCATTTTCCTTTTTCCATTTTCCATTTTCCAATTTCCAATTTCCAATTTCCAATTTCCAATTTCCAATTTCCAATTTCCAATTTCCAATTTCCAATTTCCAATTTCCAATTTCCAATTTCCAATTTCCAATTTCCAATTTCCAATTTCCAATTTCCAATTTCCAAGTTTCAAATGTTAAATTTCATCTTCCGAATTTCAAATTTTAAATCCCGAATTTTAAATTTCGATTTACAAATTCCGTATTTCATGTTCCCAATATCAAATTCAAAATTTAAAATTCCGAATTTCAAATCCCGAATTTCAAATTCCTAGTTTCAAATTATGAATTTAAAATTCCGAATTTAAAATTGCGAATTTTAAATTCCGAGTTTCAAATTTCGAATTTCAAATTACGAATTTCAAATTCCGAGTCTCGAATTCCGATTTTCAAATTACGTATTTCAAATTCCGAGTTTCGAATTTTGAATTTCAAGTTCCGAATTTCAAATTTCGATTTTCAAATTCCAAATTTAAAATTCCAAATTCCGACTTTAAAATTACAAATTTTAAATTCGGAATTTCAAATTCCGAATTTCAAATTCCGATTTTCAAATTTCGAATTTCGAATTTCAAATTTCAAATTCCGAATTTCGAATTTCAAATTCCGAATTTTAAAGTCCGATTTTCAAATTTTGAATTTCAAATTCCGAATTTTGAAGTTCCGAATTTCAAATTCGGATTTTCAATTTACGAATTTCGAATTAAAAATTTTGAATTTCAAATTTCGAATTTAGAAGTTCCGAATTTCAAATTCCGAATTTCGAATTTCAAATTCCGCCTTCAAAATTACAAATTTTTGATTCGGAATTTCAAATTCGGAATTTCAAATTCCGAATTTCAAATTCCTATTTTCAAGTTTCGAATTTCAAATTCCCAATTTCAAATTTCGAATTTCAAATTTCGAAATTCAAATTTCGATTTTCAAATTTTAAATTTTGAATTTTAGTTTACGTATTTTGAAGTTCCGAATGTCAAATTTCGATTTTCAAATTCCGAATTTTAAATTCAGAATTTCAAATTCCAATTTTCGAATTCCGAATGTCAAATTCCGATATTCAAATTCCGAATTTTAAATTACGAATTTCAAATTCCGTATTTCAAATTCGGATTTTGAATTTACGAATTTCATATTCTGATTTTCGAACTCCGAATTTCATATTCCGAGTTTCGAACTCCGAATTTCAAATTCCGAATTTCAAATTTCGAATTTTAAGTTCCGAATTTCAAACTTCGAAGTACGAACTTCAAATTCCGACTTTAAAAATACAAATTTTAAATTGGGAATTTCAGATTCCGAATTTCAAATTCCGAATTTCAAATTTCGAATTTCAAATTTCAAATTTCGAATTTCAAATTCCGAATTTCAAATTCGGATTTTCAATTTACGAATTTCAAATTCCGAATTTCAAATTCCGAATTTCAAATTTCGAATTTCAAACTCCGAATTTCATATTCCGAATTTCAAACTCCGAATTTCAAATTCCAAATTTCAAATTTCGAATTTTAAGTTCCGAATTTCACATTTCAAACTTCGAAGTACGAACTTCAAATTCCGACTTTAAAATTACAAATTTTAAATTCGGAATTTCAAATTTGGAATTTTAAATTCGGAATTTCAGATTCCGAATTTCAAAATCCGAATTTTAAATTTCGAATTTCAAATTCCGAATTTCAAATTCCGAATTTCAAATTTTGAATTTTAGTTTACGTATTTTGAAGTTCCGAATGTCAAATTTCGATTTTCAAATTCCGAATTTTAAATTCAGAATTTCAAATTCCAATTTTCGAATTCCGAATGTCAAATTCCGATATTCAAATTCCGAATTTTAAATTACGAATTTCAAATTCCGTATTTCAAATTCGGATTTTGAATTTACGAATTTCATATTCTGATTTTCGAACTCCGAATTTCATATTCCGAGTTTCGAACTCCGAATTTCAAATTCCGAATTTCAAATTTCGAATTTTAAGTTCCGAATTTCAAACTTCGAAGTACGAACTTCAAATTCCGACTTTAAAAATACAAATTTTAAATTGGGAATTTCAGATTCCGAATTTCAAATTCCGAATTTCAAATTTCGAATTTCAAATTTCGAATTTCAAATTCCGAATTTCAAATTCGGATTTTCAATTTACGAATTTCAAATTCCGAATTTCAAATTACGAATTTCAAATTCCGAGTATCGAATTCCGAATTTCAAATTTCGATTTTCAAATTCCAAATTTAAAATTCCAAATTCCGACTTTAAAATTACAAATTTTAAATTCGGAATTTCAAATTCCGAATTACAAATTCCGATTTTCAAATTTCGAATTTCGAATTTCAAATTCCGAATTTCGAATTTCAAATTCCGAATTTTAAAGTCCGATTTTCAAATTTTGAATTTCAAATTCCGAATTTCAAATTCGGATTTTCAATTTACGAATTTCGAATTAAAAATTTTGAATTTCAAATTTCGAATTTAGAAGTTCCGAATTTCAAATTCCGAATTTCGAATTTCAAATTCCGCCTTCAAAATTACAAATTTTTGATTCGGAATTTCAAATTCGGAATTTCAAATTCCGAATTTCAAATTCCTATTTTCAAGTTTCGAATTTCAAATTCCGAATTTCAAATTTCGAATTTCAAATTTCGAAATTCAAATTTCGATTTTCAAATTTTAAATTTTGAATTTTAGTTTACGTATTTTGAAGTTCCGAATGTCAAATTTCGATTTTCAAATTCCGAATTTTAAATTCAGAATTTCAAATTCCAATTTTCGAATTCCGAATGTCAAATTCCGATATTCAAATTCCGAATTTTAAATTACGAATTTCAAATTCCGTATTTCAAATTCGGATTTTGAATTTACGAATTTCATATTCTGATTTTCGAACTCCGAATTTCATATTCCGAGTTTCGAACTCCGAATTTCAAATTCCGAATTTCAAATTTCGAATTTTAAGTTCCGAATTTCAAACTTCGAAGTACGAACTTCAAATTCCGACTTTAAAAATACAAATTTTAAATTGGGAATTTCAGATTCCGAATTTCAAATTCCGAATTTCAAATTTCGAATTTCAAATTTCAAATTCCGAATTTCAAATTCCGAATTTCAAATTTGGATTTTCAATTTACGAATTTCAAATTCCGAATTTCAAATTCCGAATTTCAAATTTCGAATTTCAAACTCCGAATTTCATATTCCGAATTTCAAACTCCGAATTTCAAATTCCAAATTTCAAATTTCGAATTTTAAGTTCCGAATTTCACATTTCAAACTTCGAAGTACGAACTTCAAATTCCGACTTTAAAATTACAAATTTTAAATTCGGAATTTCAAATTTGGAATTTTAAATTCGGAATTTCAGATTCCGAATTTCAAAATCCGAATTTTAAATTTCGAATTTCAAATTCCGAATTTCAAATTCCGAATTTCAAATTTTGAATTTTAGTTTACGTATTTTGAAGTTCCGAATGTCAAATTTCGATTTTCAAATTCCGAATTTTAAATTCAGAATTTCAAATTCCAATTTTCGAATTCCGAATGTCAAATTCCGATATTCAAATTCCGAATTTTAAATTACGAATTTCAAATTCCGTATTTCAAATTCGGATTTTGAATTTACGAATTTCATATTCTGATTTTCGAACTCCGAATTTCATATTCCGAGTTTCGAACTCCGAATTTCAAATTCCGAATTTCAAATTTCGAATTTTAAGTTCCGAATTTCAAACTTCGAAGTACGAACTTCAAATTCCGACTTTAAAAATACAAATTTTAAATTGGGAATTTCAGATTCCGAATTTCAAATTCCGAATTTCAAATTTCGAATTTCAAATTTCAAATTTCGAATTTCAAATTCCGAATTTCAAATTCGGATTTTCAATTTACGAATTTCAAATTCCGAATTTCAAATTCCGAATTTCAAATTTCGAATTTCAAACTCCGAATTTCATATTCCGAATTTCAAACTCCGAATTTCAAATTCCAAATTTCAAATTTCGAATTTTAAGTTCCGAATTTCACATTTCAAACTTCGAAGTACGAACTTCAAATTCCGACTTTAAAATTACAAATTTTAAATTCGGAATTTCAAATTTGGAATTTTAAATTCGGAATTTCAGATTCCGAATTTCAAAATCCGAATTTTAAATTTCGAATTTCAAATTCCGAATTTCAAATTCCGAATTTCAAATTCGGATTTTCAATTTACGAATTTCAAATTCTGAATTCAAAGTCCAATTTTCAAATTCCGAATTTCAAATTCCGCTTTTTAATTTCCGTATTCCGAATTTCAGATTCCGAATTTCAAATTCCGAATTTTAAATTCCGAATTTCAAATTCCGAATTTCAAATTCGGATTTTCAAGTTATGAATTTCAAATTCTGAATTTCAAATTCCGAATTTCAAAATTAGAATGTCCGAATTTCAAATTCCAATTTTCGAATTGCGAATGTCAAATTCCGAATGTCAAATTCCGAATTTCAAATTCTGCATTTTAATTTCCGTATTTCAAATTCCAAATTCCGAATTTCAAATTTCGAATTTCAAGCTCCGAATTTCAAATTTCAAATTTCGAATTTCAAATTCCAAATTTCAAAAAACGAACTTCAAATTCCAACTTTAAAATTTAAAATTTTGAATTCGACATTTCAAATTCGGAATTTCAAATTCCGAACTTCAAATTCCGAATTTCAAATTCCGAATTTCAAAGTCCGATTTTCAAATTCCGAATTTTAAATTTTGCATTTCAATTTCCGCATTTCAAATTCCAAATTTCAAAGTACGAACTTCAAATTCCAACTTTAAAATTTAAAATTTTGAATTCGACATTTCAAATTCAGAGTTTCAAATTCCGAACTTCAAATTCCGTATTTCAAATTCCGAATTTCAAAATCCGATTTTCAAATTCCGAATTTTAAATTCTGCATTTCAATTTCCGCATTTCAAATTGCACATTTCAAAGTACGAACTTCAAATTCCGACTTTAAAATTTCAAATTTTAAATTCGACATTTCAAATTTTGAATTTGAAATTCGGAATTTCAAATTCCGAACTTCAAATTCCGAATTTCAAATTCCGAATTTCAAATTCGGATTTTCAAGTTACGAATTTCAAATTCTGAATTTCAAATTCCGAATTTCAAAATTAGAATATCGAATTTAAAATTCCGAATTTCAAAGTCCAATTTTCAAATTCCGAATTTCAAATTCCGCTTTTTAATTTCCGTATTCCAAATTCCGTATTTCAAATTTCAAATTCCAAATTTCAAAGTATGAATTCCGTCTTTAAAATTACAAATTTTAAATTTGACATTTCAAATTCGGAATTTCAAATTCCGAATTTCAAATTTCAAATTCCGCATTTCAATTTTTGTATTTGAAATTCCAAATTTCAAATTTCGAATTTCAAAATCCGATTTTCAACATCCGAATTTCAAATTTTGAATTTCAAATTCCGAATTTTGAAGTTCCGAATTTCAAATTTCGAATTTACAATTTTGAATTTCAAATTCCGAATTTTGAAGTTCCGAATTTCAAATTTCAAATTCCAAATTTCAAAGTATGAATTTCAAATTCCGAATTTCAAATTCGGATTTTCAAGTTACGAATTTCAAATTCTGAATTTCAAATTCCGAATTTCAAAATTAGAATATCGAATTTAAAATTCCGAATTTCAAAGTCCAATTTTCAAATTCCGAATTTCAAATTCCGCTTTTTAATTTCCGTATTCCAAATTCCGTATTTCAAATTTCAAATTCCAAATTTCAAAGTATGAATTCCGTCTTTAAAATTACAAATTTTAAATTTGACATTTCAAATTCGGAATTTCAAATTCCGAATTTCAAATTTCAAATTCCGCATTTCAATTTTTGTATTTGAAATTCCAAATTTCAAATTTCGAATTTCAAAATCCGATTTTCAACATCCGAATTTCAAATTTTGAATTTCAAATTCCGAATTTTGAAGTTCCGAATTTCAAATTTCGAATTTACAATTTTGAATTTCAAATTCCGAATTTTGAAGTTCCGAATTTTAAATTTCAAATTCCGAACTTCAAATTCCGAATTTAAAATTCCGAATTTCAAATTCGGATTTTCAAGTTACGAATTTCAAATTCTGAATTTCAAATTTCGAATTTCAAAATTAGAATATCGAATTTAAAATTCCGAATTTCAAATTCCGAATCTCAAATTCCGCTTTTTAATTTCCGTATTTCAAATTCCGTATTTCAAACTTCAAATTCCAAATTTCAAAGTATGAATTCCGTCTTTAAAATTACGAATTTTAAATTTGACATTTCAAATTCGGAATTTCAAATTCCGAATTTCAAATTTCTTTTTTCAAATTCCGCATTTCAATTTCCGTATTTGAAATTCCAAATTTCAAATTTCGAATTTCAAAATCCGATTTTCAAATTTCGAATTTCAAAATCCGATTTTCAAATTCCGAATTTCAAATTTTGAATTTCAAATTCCAAATTTTGAAGTTCCGAATTTCAAATTTCGAATTTCCAATTTTGAATTTCAAATTCCGAATTTTGAAGTTCCGAATTTTAAATTTCAAATTCCGAATTTCAAATTTTGAATTTCAAATTCCGAATTTCAAATTTTGAATTTCAAATTCCGAATTTTGAATTTTCAGATATCAAATTTCGATTTTCAAATTCCGAATTTCAAATTTCGAATTTTAAATTCTGTTTTCAAATTGCGAATTTCGAATTACCAATTTCAAATTACAAATTAATTTTAAATTTTGAAGTTCAAATGTTCAAAGTTCAAAGGAGTGCGAAAAGCTATTCGATAGATAAAGAACAGTAACGCGGTTGGAATTCTGTGCGACAATTTGCAAGTACCAAAAACAAGTGGCTGTACGAAGCAATCCACTACGTAATCTTGATGATTGGGTGGGAGGCTTGTTGGAAGACCCTATCTTCATGATGGGTCATGAATAAGCTGACCAACTCCAATGAAAAAAATCCGTACACCTTACCGCAACGAAGCATAATGGTTGACCACGCTGAGGCAAACCTTTTGCATAGTGTACGGATTTTTTTTTGTTAGAGTTGGTCAGCTTGGTCATGGATGAGAATGTAGGAATTAATTATCACGGCATAACAACTCTCAATGCAAACTTCAACCTATAAGGTTTTCTCCCATCTTCTGTTTAGCATATTGTGCCCCTTTTTCTGAATCCTTTGTCGGTGAATACTAAAACGGCTTTCGAGAAAAAAATTAATGACTAAATATAAAAAATCCTTGATAAGTTACAGGGAAGCTACTGACGGAATTAAAATCTTTTTAACGATTTTAAAGCAGCGTACGATTTGGTGAAACGAAACAAAAGGTGGCCTATCATGGTTTAACATGGCTTTCTGACAAAACTGATAAAGCTGATTCGTATGACGCTGGATGGATCAAAATCAAGTAGGTATCAGAACACCCGGAGAAACATTCGACTTGTTTGTGACGTTTAATGAATTGATGCAGAGCGGTGCACTCCCTAATCTATTGTTCGAGATAGCGCTCGACCGGCACTATCATCAGAAGATATAATATGTTGCTAGGCTACACGGACGACATCATAGGAGTCGATCGTAAAGTAATGGAAGAAACACTTTTTAAAATGGAAGCCGGATTTACTATACATTCTGACAAGATAAAGTACTTGGTAGCTGGTAGACAGCGAAACAATTCAAACGCTTTTGGTTCCGAGGAAGAAATCCCTGTCGGCGAATTCGTATATATGGCACTGGTGTCATGTGATAAAAGATATTTGCCGAGCCGCTTGGTAAAAAGTGTGTTGTGGCTGCAAATTCAACTTTCTACGGTTGGCGTAGTCATCTGAAGTACGGGCGCCAACAAAGTTTACGCCATACAAATCGCTGATACTCCCTGTTGCTACGTTGGCAGCACAATGGATAACGGAGAATGGCATAGCTTCGACTTGACGGGTTGTTGCAGTTAAACTCCGACAGAACAGTGGACAAATATCGTCATGAATTTAAGCGGATGTAGAATTTAAATGTCAAATAAGTAGGAAGCAATCGACAATGGCGACAAATGGTATCAAATCGATGGTACTAGAAAAAAGTAATTCTATCAATTGCATCGATACCTATTCTTTTCGCTTTGCAACCAACCAACCCCCGCCAATCGACGGAACCCTTAAGGCCCACCTTTAGCCGTCCTTGCCCCCATTGAGTCATGTCACGAGATCTCTCACTCGAACAACACCGACCCGACACCGAACCGAACGATCATTTTTTGTTTGTTTCGTATTTCCCAATCAGCTGATGTGCACTCCGTAGAATTGCACTCGCGCTCTGCCGCGTCGTCGCCCGGAAGGTTTTCCTTGATGCCTATAAGGTACACCGAAGGAACACCGAAGCAGTCAGCTGCGACTTTTGAATGCACCGACCGACCGGACCGGCCGCCTGCATTTGGTTTTGGTGCGCTCGCTCAGCTGCGCGTCGTCTGTGCTGGGAGCCCCTGATCGAGATCTGGAAAACCTGTTTTGGTGTGGACACGGTGGTGCGAGGGCGAGAACGCGATCGAATGGCATTGATGGTGGTGGTGGTGTTGAGCGCTACGGTTACCTCTTAGCTATTAGCCCGGCACAAGGTGGTGGGAGTAGTATCGCTCTAATGAGCTTACCCCGGTCGGTGTGCGGTGAGCTGCGAATAATTTGCACTCGTTGCATATAGCGAAACAAACGAATGGATGAGTGAGAGAGGGAAAGAGAAACAAAAGCATGGTAATTCGCGGTGGGCGCTAGAAGGTCGAGGTAAGGAACTGCAGGGCTTGCTGTAGCTTGTTTCTGGAGCTCTATAGAGAGTTAGCCAAAGCCGGCCGGGAGACGCAATGTCTGAGGCGGTTCGTTCGGTGTTTTTGTTCACGTAACTGGAATTGACAACAATGGCTCGTGAAAGGGAGCGGACATTTGCTGGATAGAACGAATGCAATTACGGTTAATAGTTTCAGTGGAAAAGTACCACGAATGGATGAAAGTTCGATCGCAAAAGGCGACAGCTGACAGTTTGTATTTTTTTGTTTAATTCACAGAAAATTCTAATACCTAACTTCGCTTGCTTCGATGACTCGTTTAAGCGGTTGTAGTCGTATCTCGTGTGATTGTATGCCCTTTACAAGCACAACAATCGCATCCACCCCTGGCAACGCTGCTTATCACCAGGGACCGGGTAGACAATGTCGCAGACAAAATCTATGCCGATAAGAACGATTGCCGGCGACCAGACGGCACCAATGGTGACCCTCACCCTCTCGGACTCGGGTGTCCTACTGCACATCGGCATTCGTGTGCACCGTAGCGAGTAATGAGTCAGACGACGCGTTACTCATCGTTGCTCGGTCTTCCGCACGGTGACAGTAATGAATAGGTGCATATCTGCAAGTAAAAGGATGCCGCCTTCCTGCTACTCTCAGCTCAGCCGCGGTGGATGCGAAACGGGACAGGGTCATATCATTGTCATCTCGCAGCATCCTTTCGCTTTCATCAAGTGCACGCTTTTACACACCCACTTTCAAGGCGTCGAGAGAACCTTTTGATGGGCTCCCTTCCAGGAAGCGTTCAGCTCACTGGTTTATCTACCCGATCAGAAATACCTGGTAACGATACGAACACTAGTCTAGCCTTATTTTTCGGTTGTGCACGCGCCGAAACCACGTTACGTGACTTCACGTCCAACGACGCCATCAGCAATTTCGCCAGACTAAAAACTATGCCAGCCGCAACCGTGGAATGGAAAGTGAATCAAGTTTCGATAACCTCATTCCTCGGTTGAACCGAAATCGTGCCTAGATCACGACTTCTTTCAACCGGGCCGGGGCAAGTTATGAAACTTCCCCCCGCCCTCCTCGCCCGGTGGGGCCGTCGTTAAAGTTGCAACCAAATTAATCGTACGATTTGTGCCGCGCGGTAGTTTTTTTTTTATTTTGTTCACAACTTCGTCTTCTTCGTGGCCGCAATCTACAGCCAGGCAGCCAGCCAACCAGCCGGCCGAGCAAGCACTTAAAGTCGCGAAATAAGTGAAGGCAAACCGTTACGTTGGTACATTTGTTAGAGTATTCTTTTTGATTGGGCGCACAGCGGTCGTAGATATCCGCAGCAGTGGTTATAATAGAATTTTCTCCATAAAAGACCGGGACTTTATAAGTCGACCACAAAAACGCACAGCCTTTATCATCGATCTATTGAGTTTTAACAGTTTTGACAGAGCTCAGTTTAGACAGAACTGACTATTTTGATAAAAATAACAGAATAAACAGTTTTGACAGGTTTGACAGGTTTGACAGAACTGACAGGTTTGACAGAATTGACAGTTTTGACAGAATACACTTTTCATTTTCACAATTCACTTATTTCACTACACTGCACTAAATAGGTTTTACATCGACGATCCCCAACTGGAAAGTCCATTCTGATGTCCCGACAGTAAAGATTAAAGTGACAACAAAGTGGCTATTATCTCGATGACCATATCTTGTATTACCATTGCAACTATTAGACCAATAACCAATCAAACTCCAACACGGTGCAGGAACGAAACAACTACTAGCTACTTCACTTGAACCACTTCCTTCCGCGCTCTTCCTGCCTTATGAGACGGATGGGTTAGACGAAAGTAGAAAAAAAGAAAATCGAAAGCATATACACTCATGCGAATCTTTTCGCTTACCTCCTGTGTACCTGTCGAAGATCGTGATGGCGGCGGCGAAGTGGCGAAAGTGTACAGGGAGAACTGCGGAATTGCGAACGAATGTGTTTGGGTTCTTTTTTTCGGCAGCGCGAATTCCACGCGGAGATATGAAGGTGGAGAAGAAACGCCGACCACCGCACCGGGTAATGGATTTTCGCGTAATTTTTGCAGTCTGGGTTGTAGTGATGACGACGACGACGCCGAGCGGTGGTAGCATAGGTAGATAGACAACCAGGCAGACTGTCTAGCCGGTGCACGAGCTTGTTTATGACCGATTTTGGGGTTTCCGTTATTGGTGCGAATTTTATTTTAAAAGTCAGCTGATGTATGTAGTACTTTCACCGAACGGTAATCAGCTGTTTTTCTGCTGAACTTTTAAACTTTAAAATTAAATCGTCAATTGCTCGCAGCAACAGCACCTTCATATGTTCCACCATTTCTTCTGGCTCCAAAGGGCGGGGGCGTTTTTGCTTTCAATGGCACCGTCGAGCTAATGCCAGCTTTTCGCTCCACTTGAGACGTCGTTTTTTGTTGCCATTGAAATCGACGGTAAACAATACCATTCTGCCATGTAGTATGACATTTTTTCCAGTTCACGGGAGCAAGAAAAATTGAACGAAATCAGCCTCAGGAAAAACAAGCGAGGGCGGATAAAAAATCGTACAGGCTTCTACTGTCAGACTTGAATCCAATTATACTCTTGGTATTTTAAAATTATTTTCTTGATTTTCGAAAATAGTTCAGAAATTGGATTGAAACTATGATGAAAGAAAGTGTGTGCGACATTTGAATTCCAAAAATTCTAGGAAATAGCGCTTTGAACGAAACGGTTGGAATCTGAATCGTGAACGCCGAGCGGCATCTGAGCAGGCGCAGAATAAACACGGCGAAACGAGTAAAGAAAAGTCATACGATACGTCAGGCTTCCGTCACCGGTGCAGAACGTCAACGGATTATCAAAATTAGTTACATGCAGTGATCATCAGTCGGCTCGGTCCTGTGTGTGGAATGGAGAAAGGGTCTTTCAAATGGCAAGTATACATCTGATCCGAACACTTCAAGCGTATTCTTCGCTTCCAGTAATTTGCCTTTTGCTCCGAAATTTTGTGGCCAGAAGTTAACCATTTCTCTCGCAGCCGACGTTCGTCGTATTCTAGGGCACGCCGCAGTTGATTCAGGATGCCTCGAATCCTCCCCAAAGGTCGAACATGCGACTGTCGGCCGTTCCGATACTGTTCGATCTTCCAACACGCTCAAAACGGCAACATGGCTTCGCTCTCTGCTGAACTTGATCCGTCCTCCAACAACGTCGAGGTTTATTACCAGAATGTTGGTGGCTAAAATTCATCAACGGACAGCTATTTGCTCGTGACCACGGGTTGCTGTTATGACGTTATCGCCTTGACCTTGATGAGGCTCGACAACCGCACTCTGTCTCGCTAGGTATTTTGGGTTCAACATTCGATTTCTGCCGCTGTAACCACAACGCCCTGAACAGCCACCAGACATCATCAGGTGGTGGTGTGCTTATCGCCGTTCGCCATGGTAGAAAACCACGAGTGATCAATGATGACCAGTGGGCAAGCTCCGAGCAAGTGAGGATGTCAATTGCAATCAAACGTTCTTAGACGATTAAAAACTGCCAAACGAACCGCATTTAAAAAATTCTCGAAACATAAGACACTTGCATTACGGGTGCGTCGATAACTTTTTTTTTTTGTTTCGGTAACTCGTCACAGTACACAAAAAAAAACTCTCCCTCGTGTCAGACAGTTTCCGTAGTTCTATCTTTGCAGGTCTCAAGAATATAATAATTGAACAATAATATAGGAGATAATAGTTTAGAAGCAGCAAATGCATCATTCTTTCATTCATGAGCTGTTCTTTATGACATACAGGGTGTTTGGTTCATGGTTAAGAATCTCTCGGGGGGTGATAGACTGCCAGATTTGGAGAAAAAAATTGTTCTACACATACCATCAAATCTCAACCGTTACAGAGTTATTGAACTTTTTGTGTAAAAAACTTATTTGTCTTAAAATACCTCTAACTTTAAAAGTATACTTTGCATTTTTTTTTATTTCAGTTACATTCGAAAGGTGAGAAAATTTTCTATTGAATGGTGTTCTCATATCTTTTAAGTAATTAGTTTTAATTACCTTTTAGCTGTAAAGTAGTTAAAAGCTAGTGTTTTTGAGGAGGTTTTTGCTAATTTTCTCGAAATAATGAAGTATGATTACAGCAATATCCATTATCCAAAAGTTGGGTTTTAGGACGATTCATATTTTGTTCTTGGACGTCATATTTCTATCTCTTCTCATTTCTTTGTAATTTCATTACTATACTTTTCCTGTAACCGACTTGCAAGTGCTTAAAAGACTTTAATCTAAAAAATATGCTTTATATCTTTATTTACAAGATTTCATTGGAAAGCTGAGAAAATGTCCTATCAGTGTATGTACAAATATCTTTTAGTTAAGTGTACTAAATGATTTTTTACTAACGAAATAACTCAAAATTTGTGTTTTTTGGAGCGTTTTTTAATTACTCTAATTATTAATCAACAAAATTGAAAATGCTAATAATAGAATTAACTTTAAACTAATTTATTTTAAAAGAATACTAAATTCACTTAACTCTAAGGTATTACTACATTTTTCACTGTAAAATTTTCTTGGCTTTCGAATAAAAAGAAAAAAAGTACAATAAGTGCCATAATTTTTCAATTAGAGCTGGTACTAGTGAAAATGAGATAAAAATATCAAAGTTGAATAACCCAAAATCATGAAAATAAGAAAAGGTAAGTGTATCATGTCAAAGAACGAATTAAGCAGCTCATCAAGACTAACAATCTGAATTATTAAAATGATTAGGTTAACTATTAGGATTTTCAAGAAATGAATGAAAAATCGTTCAAAATTGTTTAATTTTCAATAAATTACTTTGAAAAGGCTACTTAAACTCATTAGCTAAAACATGTGAGGACATCACTCAATGCGAAATTTTCTCACCTTTCGAATGGAACTAAAATATTTAAAATACAAAGTATACTTTTAAAGTTAGAGGTATTTTAAGACAAATAAGTTCAATAACTCTGTAACGGTTGAGATTTGATGGCATGTGTAGAACAATTTTTTTCTCCAAATATGGCAGTCTATCACCCCCCGAGAGATTCTTAACCATGAACCAAACACCCTGTATATTATTGTATGTGAGAACTAGTCTAACTTAAGGTGTGTTATTCGTACCTTAATACAGTTGAGATTGATTTTATTTTAATTATTTGTTTTATTTGGAGCATGGAAAAGCCCCCTGGAGCTAGGTTTCATTCAAAATGTCTCTCCAGCAGGCATAAAACCACCTCGTCTTTTTTACTGACAGATTAAACAAGATTTTTTAAATTGTTTTAGTCATATGCAATATATCGGTTGTACGTCGAGAAATTGACGCAAGCTGAGTTTCTGCGTAGCATTCGGTCTGTTTCTTTTATTTGAACAAAGATTTCTTCAAGTATATACAGCAGAATAAAATTTTGATCGAGTTTGATCAGCTTATAGAGTAATTCTACAACAACAAAAAAAGTTCAAGCATTAACCGCAAAAAATAAACTCGATTAAGTGATACATCAATATGATTATTTAGGCCAATCGTCCATTATGCCTAACGTCTATTATACCTAACGTTTTTAGACCTAACGTTAATTTTTTGCTCACTACCAACATATGTGATTCGCGAGTAACGGCTTGTCCGGAACAGGGATACCAGATATATTTTTAAATGTCTTCACATTTCATAAAAAAGATGTCTTCATTTGTTTTCACCGACCAGGATTCTGAATCGATTTTTGACTTTGAGCTAGAATTCTGCCAGAAATCATTCAAGACATCCGCAGCCTTTCAAATGTCTTCAAAATGAAGACATGTCTTCAAATCTGGCATCGCTGGTCCGGAATTTCCACTCAACGTGAATTTTGACAGTTGGTTTATACGTCCTACACGCTTATTCTCTGCTACTCATTGCAACTAAAACGCTTTTACTCAAAAATGAGTAAAATTTGTTTGAAAGTTCGATATGATGTCTTTTTTAGATTTGACGCGTTTCTGACAAAAACCGTACCTTGTCAAAAATGAGTCGGATGGAGATGATCTACTTCGATCAGACATCATATTGAATTTTCAAACAAATTTTACTCATTTTTGAGTAAAAGCGTTTTAGTTGCAATGAGTAGCTGACGATAAGCGTGTAGTCATATGATCGTCGAGGTTTTTACGAGGTTAAGTGCAGCCGAAATCTGAGCCGGAATGGTAGCTGGTTCTAATTCGCATTCCGGTTCCAGTGGCATAACCGATTCTGGCACGGAGCGGTTGGATGTGCGGAACGTGTGACCGCGCACAGGAGAAACGAATTTAAGGGGGTCCTGTAGATGGTCAACTTCGTACGACGGCGGACTCTGTTCGACCGAAGTGTCTTGCGGAGGCCAAAGTAAGCACGATTTCCTGCCACGATGCGTCTACGAATCTCTCTGCTGGTATCATTGTTGGCGGTCACCAGTGAGCCCAAGTACACGAACTCTTCAACCACCTCGATTTCGTCGCCACCGATGCAAACTCGAAGCGGGCGGTTCTCATTCTCTTCTCGTGAACCTCTTCCTATCATGTACTTTGTCTTCGACGTGTTGATGGCAAGTCCGACGCGCTTGGCTTCTCTTTTCAGTCTGATGTAGGCTTCCTCCATCTTCTCAAAGTTTCGTGCAATAATATCAACGTCATCGGCGAAGCCAAGTAGCTGAACGGACTTTGTGAAAATCGTACCACTCGTGTCGATCCCTGCTCTTCTTATTACACCTTCCAGCGCGATGTTGAATAACAGACACGAGAGACCATCACCTTGCCGTAACCCTCTGCGTGATTCGAAGGGACTCGAGAGCGTCCCTGAGACACGTACTACGCACATCACCCGATCCATCGTCGCCTTCACTAATCGCGTCAGTTTGTCCGGGAATCCGTACTCGTGCATAATCTGCCATAGCTGATCTCGATCGATAGTGTCGTATGCGGCTTTGAAGTCGATGAACAAATGATGTGTGGGCACATTGTACTCGCGGCATTTCTGCAGTACTTGACGAAGAGCGAACATCTGGTCCGTGGTAGATCGTTCGCTCATGAAACCCGCCTGGTACTGCCCCACGAACTCTCTTGCAATTGGTGATAGTCGACGGCATAGTATTTGGGAGAGTACCTTGTAGGCGGCGTTCAGCAGGGTGATTGCTCGGTAATTACAGCAATCCAGCTTGTCGCTCTTTTTGTGGATAGGACACACGACACCTTCCATCCACTCCTCCGGTAAAATCTCCTCCTCCCAAATCTTGGTAATCACCCAGTGCAGCGCTTTAGCCAGTGGCTCGCCACCGTGTTTTAGTAGCTCGCTTGGTATTTGGTCAACCCCAGCGGCTTTATTATTTTTGAGCCGGCTAATCTCCTCCTGGATTTCTTGGAGATCCGGAGCCGGTAGGGTAATGTCTTCCGCGCGTGCTCCCAGGTGCGTTACCGTGCCATCCTCGTCGTCTGCTGCATCGCCGTTCAGGTGTTCTTCGTAGTGCTGCCGCCACCTCTGGATCACCCCAGAGAAGATTCCCGTTTGTATCTCTGCACATGTCGGCCTGTGGTACGTGGCCCCTGCGCGAGCGGTTCAACTTCTCGTAGAATTTCCGTGTGTCTTTAGCGCGGTACAGCTGCTCCATCGCTTCGCGATCTCGGTCTTCCTGCTGGCGCTTTTTGGTCCGGAAAACCGAGTTCTGCCTGTTCCGTGCCTGTTTATATCGAGCCTCGTTCGCCCTCGTGCGGTGTTGCAGCATTCTCGCCCATGCTGCATTCTTCTCTTCGACTAACTGCTCGCATTCGCCGTCGTACCAGTCGCTTCTTCGGTCCGGGCCCACCGTACCTAGTGCAGTGGCTGCGGTGCTACCTATGGCGGATCGGATATCTCTCCAGCCATCTTCAAGGGCAACTGCGCCTAGCTGCTCTTCCGTTGGTAGTGCCACTTCCAACTGCTGCGTGTATTCTTGAGCCACTCTGCCATCTTGTAGCCGCTCGATGTTTAGCCGCGGCGTTCGGCTTCGACGAGAGCTATGCACTGTCGAAAGTTTTGAGCGCAAGCATACTGCAACCAGGTGGTGGTCCGAATCTATATTCGCACTGCGATAAGTGCGGACGTTTGTGATGTCCGAGAAGAATCTACCGTCGATTAGAACGTGGTCGATTTGATTTTTTGTTACTTGGTCACTTTTGTATCACCGGATCTCCAGGTGACTTTGTGGATATCTTTGCGAGGGAAGAAGGTGCTTCGGATTACCATTCCACGGGAGGCTGCGAAGTTCACACATCGTTGGCCGTTGTCATTTGATACGGGATGCAGGCTGTTAGGCCCGATCACCGGTCTGTACATTGCCTCCCTTCCTACCTGTGCGTTCATGTCGCCGATGACAATTTTCACGTCTCGCAGAGGGCAACCGTCGTATGTCTGCTCCAGCTGCATGTAGAACGCTTCTTTCTCGTCGTCGGGTCTCCCTTCGTGTGGGCAGTGCACGTTGATGATGCTGTAGTTTCTCTTAGTTTCTCTTAGTCTTAAATTTGCCGAAAATAGGCACTAAAATCGATACAATAGTTTTTTTTTTTGCAAGTGTCGCAAATATGATGTCATTTTCCAGAACTCTTTGTGATTTTCTTTAAAAATAATGTTTCGCCTTAATGAATGTTGTTTGTTCATTTTAAGGGTAAAGTAGCACACCAAACAGGACGTCCTTAACGGACTAATCCCCCGTAAATACAATTTAATCTCACAGGCGACTCCAGTCAAATCTGACAGCTCACACCAATTTAGGTCAACCATACCCCTCGCCGTCTCAGCTCGTACACAAAACCCAACAAAATTACTGGGTCACAGCGCGAGTGTGACCTGACGGCGGCACCATTATTGTGGTCCGCCAGAATCCAGCGCGAACGCTGGCTGGCCGGCCAAAAAAAAAAAAAAATGCAACGGTTACGCGAATTATCTGGGCAACGAAAAAAGCAATCGCGTCGCAATAAAATACCGACTTGGGGACGGTTGCCGCAGCTTTAGCCGCAATGACATACTTTCATCGTCCTGGCAGCAGTGGATATGGCGCCGACGCGCCGCGCTACTGCAATCGATGTCAAGTTGACGTTTTGTTCGGTAAAATTTAAAGTAAGCCACTGCGCACCGTTGCTAATTCAGCCGTACCAGCAGCGGGTTATGACATGTCACACGGTTGCAAAAAGTGCCGAAAATTTGCCAAGGAAACAAAACTGTATGGCATTTTGCGGTTATGTCAGGCTGAGTCGAGCCAAGCCAAGCCCCTAACTGTACCACGAGCCCCTCCCGGTCGGTGGTAATGGCAAAAACAAGAAACTACTGCGTTCGCAGCCGAAGAGAAAGGTGGATAATTTTAGGCCAACTACATAGTTGTCCTACTTTTCCGCTTCATGTCCCCGACGACGACGTTTGGTGGTAATGATCGGGAGGGTGAGAGACTGTATTATGAAACCAAGTTTCACTTTTCATGATCATTCCGTGAATCATCCGTTCACGAAGGCGAACCATTTCACTGATTTCACCATATTTGTGTCTCGCGATCTCACGGTGGTGAATATAGAAACAGCCCCGACTGTCAATTTTTGTAAACAATCGCGCTCGGTTGGCAAGCGCGAAGCGGAAGTAAAACAGCACCCGGTATTGCGCAACAATCGATCGAAATCGCTGCAATTTGATCTTCCGTATCGGCGTTCCGTCCACCATCAGACCTAATTGGCGGGTATGCCAAAAACGAAAGCGCAAGAAACATTGAGATCCGCGTCAATCCTAGAGGTAGCTATCTGTGGCCGGTGTGAAACATTTTAAATGCCGCCTGCTGCCTGAGTTGAATGTCGATTAAAACGATACCTCTATAGGTATATGTGTATAGCGAACTGCGGCGGGTTACCGCAGTGGCATTGAGCGTTACGATGGTGACGACCTTCCCGCGAACTCGCGAAGTTTTGGTTTGATGGGTAATGTCACTGGACCACCGCCAGCGGCTGAACCATCTGGTGCGCGACTTTCGTCCGTTTCGAGTGCCGATCACGTAAATATGCTAAATAGGTGCAATTTTAAAGTCCAACTTGGCGGCGGCGAAGCGTCCGTGTATGGAGTTTTTGATCCTACATACCTTACCTTTCTGTGAGCTGTTAAGTTGACGGGTGCTAGCCAACATTGTGTTTTATTTATTTTTATTATTTTTGGGTTCGTGAGACGTCCGTTTCGAAGGTAGCGGGGCGGACACGAATGGTGAGGTAAAAAGTCAAGGATTTCGGATGGTGCTTTTTCGTGGTTCCGGATAATGGTAGTCGCGTGATGTAGTTTGGAGGCAGGGTGCGGCTGATTTTTGCTTAATCGGAATTGGTATTTGTTCGATAAAATGCAGAGAGTAGACTTCCCTGTTCGTAAAGATGTGTGATTTTGGATGTAGTGTCTAACTACGGGTAAGTCGATCTGTCAGCTATTGATGAGAAGAATCCTAACCGCAAAGTCCGGGGTATTTGCAGAATATTTCAACTAGTAAAACAGTTGAGTGCTTAATTTTGACAGTTCGCTAGTACTGTTTACATGGACTTACAAAATTCTTCGTGTGAATCGAATGGTCGACAACAGTACACGTGAACAGTCTAGCAAACTGTCAAAATAAGTGAAGTTGACCGTGTCGATAAAGAACTTTCAATATTTCTGACATATATAACCACGCAGGTGGGAAGTATCGGCAAAGAAGATTGGTTTGTTTTCATCACGAAATACCTAACCTCAAACAGTGTCTGCGGTGCAAAATGTTTTGTTTTCATCACGAAATGATTTTTAAACGAGAATACAAAGGCTTACTAACGACTAGGGCGGTATTTCTCAGCGCCAGCTTCGATCGTCACGAATTTGCCACTCCCTCCTAATCAACTCTACTCTGTTAGCCATATTTTTTTACGCTACGGGATTAATGCGTGTGGCGTAACCCAGAGGCCTATCAAAATGACGCCACGTCTCTAAAAGCACCGGGAATTCTGCGTGTTTCGTTTTCCGGCAGCCTGGCGCGCGGTGGTATTGAAATTTGAAAGAGAACGGATAGAGTAGAGAAAAAAAAATCGGGCCTGATTAAGAAGCACGTGCAAACACAAACGAAACCGGCTATTGGGTGTTAGGAAAGTGCATGCAGCGTGCGTGATTAGAATAAATTACAATATCACATCAAAGTCCAACCGGCAGCGAGACCGAAGTGAAACGGTATGCAGGAGGGCGATTTTTGAAGAGATTGTTAGAAACGTACGGTAAAGTGGGTATGCGTTGTGGAAGGCTCAACCGGATAAAGGTTTTATCCGATTGAAAAATGAAAACAAATCAACACTCAACGACTGAAGCATGAAGGGAAAGCGTGAGGACGGGCTGGTCGAAGCTCCGTAGGGAAGGTTACTTTCGGAATGCACATGATAGCGCGGCAATCAGCGAGCCGACAGAACCCGGATGTTTCCAATCTCTCCGGTTTGGTACAGTGCGATGTGGAAGCGGCTGTGAACGAACCTGTGTCAACGAGAAGGTACTCACTACAAAATTAATATTCGATTATTTCGATTCACACGGATTCACAAAGCCTCGAAGGAATGTGACTACCACCACCGTTGGAATGTTCACCGCGAATCATGAAAACATCACAGTATGTACATAATAGGTCATCAGCGCACCTTGCGGAGAAAACCTTGATATTCGCTGTCTCATTGCCGGCTAATTGCCTGGCGGCGATAGGGTGTTGATGATTACGCTGCAAAACATGTACCTACTTTCTCGTACCCTTTTGTGACAATAATTGTATTCCTTGGGTTATATCAATTGAGTGATGCGGCGGAATGACTGTTTTGCGGTACCTGCTATCGGACCATTCGGTGACCGATGCGAATTTTACTGGCGGCCTGTAGTTTAATAGGAGCTATAACAAAGACGTTGCTGCAAGTATAATCAAAACGGAAACGGAAAAATCTGTTCATAACGGTTACGTAAACTGAACCGATTAACGAAAATCGTGACCAAGCTCCTGAAATCGTGAATAGTGAAATAGTATCCACAAAATGAATTTTTTTAGTCTTTCTAAATAAAATTAAATTATTACAAGGAATCTGCCATCTGCTTTTAGTTTTTAGGAGTAGTAACAGATGCCTCGACAAGGGGATCGTCAGTGTCGTACCATTATTGTCATGTGAACTCTCCTCACAATAAAAGCGCACTTTTTATCATTTCCAATGCAAGAGTCATCCTAAAACTCTGCGCACTTGTCTTGTTGCTACAATGGCCTATGTGTGCGGCATAAATAACAGTTTGATAGGACATAATATCTCCAGTAGATCCACCCATGGTAAACTCACCTCGGTGAGCACACCATCTATCTCAACTTTGTGGACGGGCATGCAGACGCGGTAGCCCTTCATTGAATACTTGTCGCTAGTGGTGTCATTTGCTTTCTTTAGACAGGATATCACAATTCTGAGATTATCTGAGCAATCTTTTGAGATATCTGTTACGGCTGAATATCTCGGCGTCAGTTCTTTTCAAATCTTTAGAATAGTTAGTAGATTATCTGTGATCATAATACTTTGTCGAGTCCTGTGTGATTACCACTCAAAAACTTAGCTCACTGAAACAAGGAGTTCTTAAAACAGCCAGCCTATATCTCCAGTAGGTCGTCAAACGGTGAGATAACATAGTATTCACTAAAGGGATTGGAATGGTGAGGAGACGTCATGTTCTGCTTGGAGTTTCAATTCAGCTGTAGAAGCTTATAGCTTCTTTGATTTTTTAATCTCTTTAGTTCTCACAAGTCTCCTATCTCATGCCTTCACGCGAGTCTAAGTCTATTGATGACATTTGGTCCTTAGATCGGTGACGACTGGGCGCTATCAGCCTTCTGCCGATAGTAGCAGAATGAGAGGGTGCGAACAGATCTAATCAAGGAAACACTACCGTAAAAATGAATATCTGATCGGAAATCAGCCGCAACAAGACTTTAATCTGACTAGTATCGATGATCGCGGGTCAATACGTACTGAAAATTCGCCGCGTCTGTTTTCTTGAATCTAATTTCAAGTTCCGTTATTGCTAATCAGCCCGTGTATCAGGTTTACAATTCTTTATATTTCTCTTCAATGGTCGTTATTGTCGCTCGTATACATGTATTTTACAAATCATCCGTTACGTAAAATATGAAATACATACGTTGATTTATAATATCTCGCGCTATCATAACCCTTTGTCTGTATAACGTATTATCACTCGGTAGTTTTCAACCAAATAAATATACCGTAGAGAAGAAGTAGCGAATTCTGTCTAAAGACTGTTACAATAGATAGTGATCCGGCCCATTACGCAGATAAGATTAGTTTTTCTAGGCAATACTCCCACGGTCGGCTGTGTGGAGTTCAAATTGCTTTTGTTTAGGAAACATACGATACTCTCGGTAGCCGGCTGCCCAGAATTTAAAAAGAATCAAAAACTAACAAGATCTTTTCTTTTTCGAGTGATCGTGTACTCGAAGACTAACTAAACAACTACATAATAAAATATTCTTTACAGGTCGCATCGCTTGCTTGGAACGAATCCTAGACCTTACACCCTTCCAAACCACCAACTTCGCGACACCTATGGAGGAGTCTGCTGAATCGTCGTCCTTCAGTTAAGTAGGCCCTGTCAAAAAAAATGCGGACGAACATGGTCAGGCGATTTAAAAAGTTTGACGTTTGACTCAACTCGCCTGTGCTAATTGCCCCTAGGAACAAATGCAATTTGCGAATGCGATTTAAAGGTAATTTCAATACTTAGACAAATTTTCTGGCGGCTGAAATGTACTTGGTTGTTTTTTGCGTTTTTCAAACATGGCGGTTCATGTTTGGCTTAAGTTTAAAATTGTTCTTTTAAACAATTGGCGTGTTCCCGCTTGTATTTTGTTTGTTTAGTGCACTTAATTTAGCCAACGAATGTGGAAAATTGTGGAATCGTGTGTAAGTATAGTGGAACAAGATCTCTGAGTCTAAATGAAAGTCAGATTTTGGTATGTTTTGGTGTGCAATACGAATTTCACCATCGATTCTTCCTATAGTCTGGTGGTGATTACCTAGTGTACCGATAAATTTATGTGAGTAGATAGTGAATCCGAAAATAATTATTATTTTTAATTTTCATATCAGGCAATTAAGGGCGATTAAATGGCGCGTTCCCTGGGCGATTTAGGGGCGATGTAAGGGCGGGTAGAGCGGCAAAAAAATGACGGCGGCAAATCGCCCAAATGTTGCATATAAAATAGCCCCCTAATTGCCAGCAAATTGCTGGCAAATTGTAGGGCAATTAGCGCATCCGAGTAGGCAAATAGCCTCCCGCTAGCCAGCAACTTGCCCTTTTTGACTGGGGGTGGAGCATCAACTCTTCCCGTCTACCTTATCCTTTATCCTTCCCCGTGAACGATGGAGATGGGGGCGGCCGGCAATGATGGTTATCATGTGTTGAAGTTTTAATATGGGTCGGATTGGTATGAATTTCTACTTACCACTTCCTAAGCAACACTTATTAGATACTCAGCAGTCATACATGATGAAGTCAGTGTGCAACCCGCCGAAATCATCGTCACAATGCAATGCAACGTAGCCAACCTATATCTCCAGTAGATCTTCGCGTGGTAAACTCGTCCCGGGTGAGCACACCATCTATCTCAACTTAGTGGCCGGGTTTCAATTTTTCCGAACCCGAGAGCTTGAAAATTGAAAAACCCGGACCCGACCCGAACCCGAAATATTAAAATGTGAAAAACCCGAACCCGACCCGAGCCCGAACATAATAAAATTTCAAAACCCGAACCCGACGCGTACCCGAAAATGGAAATTTTGTAAAACCCGAGCCCGACCCGAACCCGATAATTTCAAAATTTAAAAACCCGAACTCGACCCGAACCAGAAAATTTATTATTCGAGAAACCCGATCTGAACCGGTCTTGATAATTTTTAAATTTAGGCACCCGAGCTGGATCGAAAGCTCATCCAAAAGAGTCATCCAAGGCTCATCCAAAATTATTATACAATCACTCGAACCTGAAGTCGCACCATACGTGTCCAATTATATCTGCCTATGGCAAAACTGGCGAGAGAATTTGGCATTTATATTTACTGTTATTAAACGTCGCATTTGTAATGTTCTGAGAAACTTATAAATCGTCGATATCTTAACCGGAAGGTTGGATAAATCGGCAGCTAACGCATGGGGAAACAAAAGGCATAATGATGACAGATTCAAACAACATTGCCCGTCATACTTAACCAACATTTCTATTTTTTTTATCGAAAACCATTCCTGCAAGAGTAGTTTTGTATAATTTATTACATGTATATTAAATTAAGCACTGTCTATTGGCAAGCGGTATTCGACAGTTTACACGACGTCACCCGCGTTACTGGCTTGTACGGTCAAATTTAAACATGTGTCGGAGGGTGTCAATCAAGATTCTCTGGCGCGTTCTTGGTGTCACATCATTAGCTAGTACGGTATGCGCGCCAGTAGAGATGCTTCGACATCTCCAATGGAGTTCTCGGAACGACTATAAACTTCTACAAAGCCGCTCCTGGCTTGAACAAACCACACAATATTTTTAAGATTAATTCCTTAAAATAGTTGAAATTCATGTATTTTTATGAAGGAATCCGGATCATGTAACGGCCTAGCCTGGGGGCAAAATATGACAGAAAGTACTTGTTTCATGTATGTACCACTGATTTGATAGTGGCGCTAGTGTACCATTACCACATGAGTGCCATCGTTGAGAGATTGTCTCTACTTCCCGTAGATTTCTACTTGCTTGAACCAATATATTTTCCGATCAATTTACTTTGACTTGGTTTATTGATGACTATAATGAAAAATAAATCACGCAGAAATTTTAGACGCGAAACATTGTTATTGTTGAATGCTCTCTCATGAGTACTCGTTTCAAAAATAAAATAATGCGGACAGTTTGCGAATCTGAAGAGAAGTGTTATACATGAATGAAAAATACAATAGTTGAGCATCAGAAAATATAACGAATTCTAGCGATTTACAGGTGGTAAAATGTAGTACGTATTCTCAGTCTTCCCATGAACATCGACAAGTTTGCACCCGTGTACAAAATTTCGTGCACGCGTTCAACCTCAAACATGCTTTGCCTTTGTGTACAGGTTCGCATCGAACACCGAACCCAAGCGAACGATGTGCAAACTTAGGTTTAAACACCGTGTACGTACACCGTGTGTGTACATAAGAAAGGCACATACAAAACAGAATGAGTCAATGCTAGTGATGATGGGCGAGAGAAAGTACGTACATGGGGTTCGGTTGTGGAGACGAATATGTGCTCGTGTTTTGGTGCGCATTAGCGCGTTCGAGTTTGCACACGAAATGATGGTGCAGGATGAGCACAGAACTAGAGCGAACATGGTGTTCGATGTTCATTTGGGAAGACTGTTAATACTACAAAAAGAGGCTGTATGTAGACGCAAACAGCGTCAAGAAATTGCTGGGTGTGATCTGTTCAAAACCCGAACCCGACCAGAATCCGAAAATTCCAAATTCGAAAAACCCGAACCCGAAAGTTTAGAATTTAAAAAAACCCGGATCCGACCCGAACCCGAGAAATTCAAATTTGAAAACCCCGGAACCCGACCCAAGCCCGAGAAATTTAAATTTACAAAACCCGAACCAGACCATCTCTAACGGGCATGTAGACGTGGTAGCCCTTCATTGAATACTTGTCGCTAGTAGTGTCTTTTGCTTTCTTTAAACAGGATGTCACAATTCTGATCTTATCTGAGCGATCTTTTGAGATATATGTTACGGCTGAAAATCTCTGCGTCAGATCTTTCGAAATCTTTAAAATAGTTATTAAATTATCTGTGATCAGTTTGAAAGGATTACCATTCAACAGCTTAGCTCACTGAAGCAAGGAGCTCTTAGAAACAACAACCTACATCTCCAGTAGATTTACGAATGGTAAACTCGCCCCGGGTGACCACACCATCTATCTCAACTTTGTGGATGGGCACGTAGACGTGGTAGCCCTTCATTGAATACATGTCATTTGCTTACTTTAAACAGAACATCACAATTCTGAGCTTATCTGTGCGATCTTTTGAAATATCTGTTGCGGCTGAATATATCTGCGTCAGTTAGTTTGAAATCTTTGGAATACTTAGTAGTTTATCTGTGATCAGAAAGAAGAGCTGATATGACCCGACTGAGATTAATGTGTATGATTTTAAACATCCATTTTGCCATCACTTGGGCGCAAAATAAAAACATTAAGCATACTAAGGAAGCGATTGAAATTACAGGATGTATAAGAAAACGAATCAGAGGATAATAAAGCAAAAGTGTATTGAATTTTCAGGATGTACGGCTCATAAAAGCGTCGTTGTTTAGCCTGATTGTGGTAAAAAAGGGTGAATAATTTAGGGGACATAACCGTAATATCGTGACGGACAGATTATTCAATTTTTAACCGTAATTAACAATTCATCTATCAGCTCACAGGTCCCAAAAACTGTTTTCTCAGTATACTAGTCTTGATATTTAGTCTTCTAAATAGATGCTCCGTCTGTTGCATTTAAAATTTGATTTCGTAATTATACAGTTCAAGATTTGCGGTTGAATTTACATAAAATGAGTGACAGTCAAACATAGGGTTACCACCTCTGGTGAGGCTTTCACTCGGAATTTTTTACTGACCTGTGATAGGCTTCTAGCGAAACATGTGTAAACGTTTAAAATAAACAGAAAGTTAAATAACCAACCGCAAAGAATCCAATAGCACCAGCCACTCTCGCTGTGCAGGATAAGCCGAATGAGCATTGCTCTCCGCCAGAGCTAACAGGAAGAGGAAAGTGGCCTAGTGTGGGAAGCACACTGTGGTCTTCCGAAATTCATTGTGCGGCGCAAAATTTCCGATTATCCGTCGCAGTCGCTGGGTTATCCTCTTTGATCGACAGACACTGCAGGAGTAGCCAGTGTGAACACCGGGAGAACCCGTTTGAAATTCAGTACTATAAAAGTAAAAACTATCCGTCGTCTCGTCAGACCCGGAGAAATTGATGTGAAACCCGGAGACCGGGAGATCGCCTTAAAAAACCGGAGTCGTCGGGTCAAACTCGGACGAAACACGATTGAGCTTCCATCTAATAATTTGGAAATCGATTTTTTCAGTATTTCCAACCACGCAACTCATGAAGTAAACAAACCACCGAGAAATGTCAAACATGAACTTTATTAATTGTGAGATCATTTGTGTTGTCCTCTTGTAGAACTTAATGGGTCCCTATTAGGTTCTTTACTGGCACAGTTAACCTCACTTTTCTTGACAGTTCGCTTGTACTGTTTACATGGATTTAGAAAAAAATGTGGACGACTAGATTCGCTCGAAGCAAATCATAGAATTTTTCTAAGTCCATGTAAACAGTATAAGCGAACTGTCAAAAATGAACACTCAGTTCATTTATGATGTCACCGTAAAGTGTTTAATTATTGGACCGAATCAAAACTCGTCGAAATGTCAATTGACGATAGGTTCATCCGGAGTGTTCATTTATGTTTGCATTTTGCTAGCGTTGTCAATTTTATTTTGTGTCCACCACCAAATGTGGCTCCGCCATATCGCTTTTGCGCGTGCTGTCCTACTTCGCTACCGCTCAGTCGGACTTAAACTAGGGATAGCCCCTATGATTGAGTAAGCCGGACAAACGAGTGGATCACAGGTTCGCTTGCTTCCGACGGCGGGTCGGTCGCCACCTCGCCCGGCGGATCCTTAGTGGCTTTGCGCCGCTTCGGTTATGCGGCTAAGCCGCATCGAAATGGTACCCCTTAAACATTCTAACTAGAATCGGTTGTGTCACCGGAATACGAATTAGAACCAGCCAGCATTCCGGCTGAGCTTAACTGGGAAGTTTCCTCAAATTTAACCTAAGAAATAAAATTTTTGTGGCAACGCTTCAGCGCCCCGTTGACTTCTAACGATTTCACCACCTGGGCGCTAGTTTGACACCACTGAATGAACTTTGTTTACTTTCGATAAATTTTGATTCGCGCCAACAACATCCAGCCGAATTCAGTTGGCTCGAATCAAAACTCGTCGAAATGTCAATTGACGATCGGTTCATCCGAAGTGTTCATTTGTGTTCAGATTTTGCTAGCGTTGCCAATTTTATTTTGATTCCTTTACCCAATATGGCTATGCCACAGCGCTTTGGACGAGTTAACCTAGGACCCAGTTAAACTCATTCCGGAGCCGGTTCGGATTTCTGAATGGAGTCATCATGGATTCGACTCAGAATAGGTTGTTGCATTTGATTTGGAATCCATACTGACTCCATTCAAGATTCCGAATCAAATTCCGAATGGTTTGACCGGGGAATAGCCCCAATATTTGAGTAAGCTTGACAAACGAGTGGATTACACTTTGTTAACCTCCGACGGCGGGTTAGCGGCCACATCGCCCGGTGGATTCTCAGCGGCTTTGTGCCGTTTCGGTTCCTAGGACTCGGTTATGCGATTAACCCGCATCGTACTAGTACACCTTAAACAGAGACTCCTTAAGGCTATCGGATGGTTACCGGAAACTTCCTAACACATAATCTGGGAAATAAAAATTTACTGGCAACGCTCGAGTTCTCCGTTGAATTCTTATCGATTTTGCAGCCTGGGCGCTAGTTTGACGCAACAGAATGAGGTTTGTTTACATTCGACGAGTTTTGATTCGAGTCAACAACATCCAGGCTTCTTAGCGTGCTGGTGGCCAAAAGTGTCCCCGTCAAGCACTCCAGCCTTAGAAGAGTACTGAAATCTTGATCTCCTTTATGAACCTAGTGATGATAAGTGTACATTGTAAACATTACATTATTGTTAGAAAGTCAAACTGAAAAAGAAAGCGAATAATATAAGCACCAAATGAGCGCAGAATGGGCACCAGAAGACCACGCCACGACTCGGATTATGGCCAAGAACACAAATCGTACATCTGAAATGTACTTTCGTGGCAAATTTCAAAATTCAATTTGTCTATAAGGAACAGTTAATATTTTTGAATCTTGGCCTAGCTTGCTATGTTTATATTATTGTCCAAATTTATGGAGCAACCGCTCGAAAAGGTCACTCACATCCTCACGTCAATAGAACGTATTGTTCGGTTACAGCTCACTTCATTTTCCCTACTCAAATGCCAACGGAGCGCCCTCCGAGCTGATGATCGAAAACCTGGCGATAATCTGTGTGGCATCGAGAATGACATTTCGCGTTAAAAAGGGCGACCCTGTCGTCGGCTGCCAAAGCCGTTCCCCATCATCTACGCTGACTACGAGATCGCAGTAACTGTAGATCCGTGATTCCCGCACACATTCACACTGCCGCTAGCATCCACTAAAGGTTGGAATGGAGGTGGTAGATCTCGTAACAATTGTGAAACGTGGTAACGCCACCGGAGACGGTCACGGGACGGGACGGGACACGACTCGCCTGAATGCGCTCTAATGTAATAAATTCAGTTCGCTATTTAGGTCAATCTATTTTTTTCTCTCCTCTACCTTCTTTCTGCTGCGGTCCCATTGTCGACAGTTTTAACGCCGCCGGTCCCTTCTGGGTTTTGTACTCCCTTTTCCGACTGTGTGTGTTTGTGTCATCACCGGTATAGTGCGAGTGTACCAACTATATATTCATAGGCGACCGGGGAACGGAACGTTCTACGGTGAAGAGGACCACTCCCGCATCTGAGCGCGTGAATCCGATTCCACTGCGTTTTCTATTCAGAAGTGCATTGGCGTACATGTCGAGCGTGTGTGTGTGCATATGTGGGAATGAATTTAACAAAACTGTCATCGTGCCGACAGGACGGGGAATTAGTAATAAAAAGTCGTTTAGGTTTTGACCCTCGCCGTTCCAAATTTTTCGGTTGTCCCCATTTTCCCAGCTTGAAGCACATGACGCTGACACGTGTCTCGATGGGCGGAATCTGTGAGTTCGAATCGAGTCCAATCATTTGACGAGAGAGAACTAAATTCAGTTAAAATTAGAGAGGAATCCACTGGAATTGAAGATTTTCCGAGAAATTCTAGCTGTTTCATGAGTTTTGGGAACAAGTACATAGTCTGAGTAGTGTATAAAATATGTCAATAACTTATTATTTATTTATTAAGGCTTTAACCTCGAGGGTCACTCGCCTTATGTCAATAACTTTATAAGTTTATAGTATAGAGTTACCTACACAAACAACTTAACTTTTTGACGGTTCACTGGTGCTGTTTACCTGTTCTTGCAAATTTTTTTGTCGACGATTCGGATCTCTTGAAGCACATTACAAATATTTTATCTCCATGGAAACAGTATTAGCGATCCGTCAAACATGAATACTTAAGTTTATTTTTGGCGTTACGGACCGGCCTTAGGGCCCAATTATTGGCTCGAATCAGAAATCGTCGAACTGTCATTTGACAATAGGTTCATTCGGAGTGTTTATTTGTGTTTACATTTTGCTAGCGTTGCCAATTTTATTCCGATTCCACCACCCAATGTGGCTAAGTCACATCGCTTTTTGCGCTGTCTTGAATTAGGGATATCCCCTATGTTGAGTTAGCCGGAAAAACGAATGGATCACAAGTTTGCTTTGCACCGCTTCGGTTACTAGTCTCCGGTTTCGGCTTAGCCGCATAGCCGCGCCGTACTGGTACGCCTTAGATAGAGGTTCCTGAAAGGTATCGGATGGTTACTGGTAGGTTCCTTAAACATAATCTGAGAAATAAAAATTTTCTGGCAACGCTCCAGCTCCCTGTTGAACTGTAACGATTTCGCCACCTGGGTGCCAGTTTGACGCCACAAAATGAACTTTGTTTACATTCGACGAGTTTTGATGCGAGCCAACAATATCCAGCTAGCCCTCCAGGCCCTCAGGACCCCCTATTATTGGGTCGAATCAAAACTCGTCGAAATGAAATTCATCCGGAGTTTTCATTTCTTTCATTCATTTTGCATAGCCTCCCTCTATGCTCGAATAAGTCGGAGAGGCGAGTGGATTACAGGTTTCCTTGTGAAAAGCCGCCGCTACCGACGGAGGGTCGGCGGCCACCTCGTCCGGCGGATCCTCAGTTTCTTTACGCCGCATCGGTTCGTAGACCTCGCCACTTCACACTGGCACACCGTGAACAGAAGGGTATCGTATGACTTCCGGGAAGTTTTCTAAAACTGACGCTGGGAAGTAATAATTTTCTGGCAATGCTCTCTTTCCTCGTTGAACTTCAACGATTTCGGCACCAGGGCAGCTTAACAGTGTGGTACTAAAGAATGTTTACATTCGATGAGCTGTGATTCAAGCCAACCACTTCCAGACAATTTTTTTTGTGACGCCGTCATAAGCGTTAATAGTAATAATAATGAGGTTAATCGCAAGTTTCTTTTAACTAAGCTTGACAAACTGGGATCTTCTACACGATTCTGATATTGGCTTCGATCCAACCCTATGAATCGTGTAGTTGTCGATTTGAATTGGCAACACTGTATCTGAATTCTCCTCTAATATTTCCGAAATCCCACAAGGTAGCCCACTAGGTCCACTACTTTTCGCACTATTTCTGCATGGCGATCGATTTTCGCCGATGACGATGACAATATTTCTCGTCATACGAAAATAAGCCGAATTTCGTGTATTTGATTGATAGCTTCTACGCCTGGTGCGAAAGAAACATGATTTTTTTTTCTTGCGGAACATCACGCAGGACGAGGGGTTTGCTCAGAAAGACAAATAGTGTTTTCGTTTTTTGGAGCTATCGTCAATCCGGTGCTAGCTTAGTTCTGTCACTAAGTTAGTGTCGAATTCTGATGGGATGAAGCAGAAACGAAAATCCCATAGCTAATTTAGAAATAACATGCTTGTTAGCGTGGCGAAATGTTTTGTTGACAGCTATCATCGTATCAGAAGTCTAATGTTTAATTTTACTCCCGACGTTGCTGAGACACTACTATATTACGTCGACCAGATGAAGGATTTAGGTGTCATTTTGAACAAAAGGACTTAGTGACCATTAACAAAGCCAATCGTTTATCGGGTTTTTGGTTAAAAATCTTCAACGAATCCCTTTATGTTTCCAAGCTCACGTGCGCACGTAGTGGGAATTCGGAGACATCATCGGTGCCATAATCAATCAAAGAATTGAAGCGTTCAGCCAATGAATTGAAGCAGTCCACAGTAAATTCGTACGTTGTGAGTTGCGTAATTTGCAGAGAAATTATCCGAGGATCATTGTCATCTCTTAGGACTAAATACTTAAGTTGACCAGAGACGCGTGCCACAGGTTACCTCCGAGCCTAAACTGATACGCATCAACTCATGTTCCTCGTCTTAGGGCACATTAGTACACTGGGAAGCGCATCACCGAAGCCAATTCTCCCCACTCCAGGTCAAATATCCTGGTTTTGCCACTAAGTTGCGCATATATTTTTTTTACGAAATACACCAAGTCATCCTCCTCCATTCCCCTTACTACCACCAACTGGAGCCGTTTATGATGTTGATATCTACATCATGGCCATCAGTAGAGAAATATTTCCAAGCTGGCCATTCCTGCGAGTCAAGAAACTCTTAAAATTCACCAATAACTTTTGTGTTTGGCAAGCGATCTGCAGCTGTGGAAAAAGGAGTCAGCCCTACATCATGTATGAGACCGTTAACGCATAAATCTTTACGCACGAAAAGCTCCAAAAGTGGCTCGACACTGTTTTGACTGGATTTGACATCCTGTCACTATGTCCGGATCGTCTTGGATTAGAACAAAATTAATAGACTGGAACGAACCCCAATCGCGGGTTCGCAAATTAAATTTGTTGTCAAGAATATTTCTCTACAAGGTGTCACCAGTCTTTTAAAATGGCGGCATATATCGATTGTCGCAATTTATACTGTTGAGGTTAGTTTTGCTGAGCAAGATTTCGTCATTTTGGATTTTGAAATGGCGTTAAATATCAATTTCCGTCATCTACTCGCCAATCTGATTCCTTCATTATCTATTAGTAGCTGTTAGCTAAAAATATGTTAAACTGTTCATTTTCAAACAACTTCACACTATACAAACGCAAATTTATTTTTACATAGTTCGCTCTATCGTGAAAATTTAGGCAATTAAGACGAACCTTTGTACAACTTGAATTGGAGAAAGTATCGTTGAAAGTATCTAACCGAATCGGCCCTACCATCGTCCAAAACTTTATGAAAGGGGTCAAGGCAAAGATGTGGTCGATGGAGCTGGGAGAGAAGATTAATAAACAATTTTCCCAATAAAATATTTCTTTAAAACTTCTCTGAATTTTTTAATGTTTCGACTAACAGCTCTATTTTTAGTCATATTCAGTTGTACTAAGCTGCCAACTAAAACAATGATAAACGACAAACTTGTAGGCAAGTTGTGACCCATAACCAAGCAACTAATAAGCATTATAACGTAGCCTAATATCTGCTTTAGATCTACATATAGGGCAGTCTTATAGAGTCGTTAAGCCATATATGTTGATATAATGTCAGTATTATGCCAGAAAAGGCGAAATATAGTGCTATTACTGTGCAGAGATTGACAGCTCGTTTTTGCGGTGCTAAGGCTATTATATAGCACCAGTGTACAAATGTATAAAATTTTCTGAACTGGAAGTTGTAGCTTGGATTTAGAAATGGCGTCAATCATCAATTTCCGTCATCTACTCGTCAACCCCATTTCAAACCTACTCAATTAATAGTTGTATTAATAACTAGCAATTTAACGCTGTATGATTACTTTTTTGTAGAAAAGATTTTGCTATTTCGAATTTACTTCGTCAAAAAAGTTGCGTAAATGGAATATTATGTAAAAAAAGGGTTCACAGTTAGAGGTTATTTACCATTAACCCTTGCATTTAGAACCATTTTGGAACATTCCACAAGCAATAAATCAAGGTCAACGATATCCGATTGAAGCCTGGAGGACGTTCACCTTGCATTAGGTGCCAAAACAATCCGCACGTCAGCAGCGCATCGGACGTTCTCTTATCGTGCACCCACAAATGCATCCGAACGAACGAAAACAAAAAAAGCAACTGCATCGCTATCGCTAATCGTGCTAATTTTATCACCACCCGGCCGGCTTCAGAGCTGCTATCCGGATGAAAATAGCCCACTTAATGCAAATACGACGACGACAAAGTGGAAACCTTGAGCCGCACCTTATCAGTCAACATCGAACACGGTCGGTCGGTCGATTGAACTCGTAGCAAAACAACAGTGTTCGCATCCTGCGAGGGGCCCTTGAACTTCGCAGCAAAGTAGTCGGCCGGCCGGCCGGGTTGGGGTTTTCCGTTATCGCGTCCAACCTGCGGTACACCGTTCTCCCTCCGCTGACAAATTACAGCAAGTCATCATCTAAAACACTTGCTGCTGGGAGCTAGGCTGGCTGGCTGGTTGGCTGACTAGCGACGGAAGGGGATTTTCAAGCTCGTGTCCCGGTAAAGAGTGTCATAAAAAGCAAGCGACACGCTAGCAAAAACAAGAAAACGGAATTGATTGATAAATAATAGGGGGCCGCAAAAAAAAGCAACATGACACTATAAGGTGTGATAGAGCCTACTGCTGTGCCTGCGCGTGTGTCTGCCCGCGAGTTGATGACGCAAGGCTTGACGACGCGTCGACGTCAAGGTTAAGTACGATGCGGCGACGACGTACGGTGGTGTTTAGTTTCCAGGGTTGCTAACGTCAGCAGGATGTTTAATTTCTCTGTCGGAAGTTTGGAAAGCGTATTCCCGTAGGAACGGGGTTTTAAAATTTTCTATTTGATATTGACACTTAACCAGCTAGATTAGTATTTAGCCGTTCTGATGTTTTGATTTAGAAGAAAACAAAGAGTTTACATGGTGAATGTAAACAGGTAAACAAACGACTTCTTGGCTAAATGGGAGGGTAGTTTAAAGATGCTAAATCGCTCTGGTAAAAGACAAGCCACCTCTATCATTTGTTTACTGAAGAGACTAGAATAACAAAGAGACGCCCTGTTCCGTTTGGAATTTCAAATCAGCTGTAGAAGTTTATAGCTGCATTCAAATTCCAAACAGAACACGTATCTTTGTTATTCTAGTCTCTTTATTGTTTACCATTTATCTATCAGTGTCATTCCCATTAAGAACAAGATCTGCCAAAAGCACTCATTCCGAAGAAAATTTCTTAGGGTTCTTCTCGAACGAGGGCTATTGACAGGTCTTGTGCTCGACTGGAATGACACTGACAGATAAATGGTAAACGAACGATGGAGAGGACGACATCTCAATTGGGTTAATTTTTCAAATACACCAGCAAGAATCGTGAATAAAATTTCAATTCGCCGCATCACCAAATTAGAGTTTTGAACAGCTAGCAGAATAGTTAAACAGCTTCGTTTATTTTTTGAAAAAAATAATGAGCCTCAAACAGTCGCCATATTGGATCCACCATTTTGAATTTTACATTTTAGACATCAAAATCAGCGACCCCGAAAACCGGCTTGTACGACGTTTTAGGTCAATAAAAAAAACATGAAATTTAGCTATGCCAAGTCGCCATATTGATCAGCCATTTTGAATTTTACATTTTTGACAAGTTGAAAATTCTCACGTTTAAAAGCTCGAAAGTTCAGTAACTCGAAGGTTCAAAATTCGGAAGCTCCAATAGTCTAAAATTGAACATCCAGAAGTTCGACAGATCACAAGTTCTAAAAGACGAAAACTCAAAGATAAAATTCGATAATTCGAAAATTCAAAAATTCGACGGTTCAAAAATTCTAAAACTCGAAAATCAATACTTCATAGGTTCTAGAGTTTAAAAATTTGACAATTCGCAAATTCTAGAATTCAAATATTCGAATTCGAATTTGAAAATAAGAAAATTCGAAAATACAAGAATAAAAATATTTCAATTTGTATAATTCAAAAATTTAAAAATTCAATATATCAAAAATTCGACAATTCGGCAAATGTGGAAATATAAAATAAGAAAATCCAAAAATTTCACATTTAAAACACAAACTTCAAATATTCGAAACCTTAAATATTTGAAAATTGAAATATTTGAGCATTCGACAATTCAAAAGCTCGAAATTCTAATATTCTAAAATCCAACATTTTGAAAATGCCGGAATTCAAAAATTCGAAAATTCAAAAACTTAAATATTCGGAATCCAATAATAGGTCTAATACGAAATATTGGCGATTCGAAAATTCCAAAGTTCAAAAATTGGATAACTTGAGAATTTAAAGATTTGAAAAATCGAAAATTCAGAAATTCTAAAGTTAAACTGAAAATTCGAAAAATTCTGATTTGAAGTTTCGACAATTCGAAAATTCAAGAGTTTAAAAATTCTATAGTTAAGACTCCAAATTTTGAAAATTCGAGTATTCGAAAATTTCTAAATTAGAATATTCTAGGATTCAAATATTTGAAAATTAAAAATCCAGAACTACAAAAATTCGCAAATTCCAAAGATTCCAGTATTCGAAAAATTCTAATATTCGAAAGTTTAACAATTTTCAAGTTTAAAGGTTCCAAAATTTTAAAATTCGGAAATTCTAATTTGAAATTTCGACAATTCGAGAATTCCGAAGTTCGAAAACTTAAAAATTTGTAATTTCAGATATTTGACAGTTCTAAAATGGGGAAGTTAAAAATATAATATTCGACAATTTATAAACTTGAAGATTAAATAAATATGAAATTTGAGAATTCGAATATTCAAAAATTTTAATTTGAAATTTCAACAATTCCAAAATTCGGAAATTAGCAATTTCCAAAATTCAAGGATTCGAGAATTCGAAAATGAGATGATTTGTAAATTCAAAAGCACATAAAAAAATTCGTGTATTTGAAAATTCGTGAGTTCTAGAAATCTAAAATTGAAAGATATAAAAACTCGAAAATTCAAAAATTTAAGAATTCGAAAATTTGAGAAATAGGAAATTGGAAATTTCGGAAGTTCAGAAATTCGACAATTCACAAATTCAAGAATTTAAAAATTCGAAGATACGAAATGCGATAAGATTTAAAAATCCGAAAGTGCGAAAGTACGAAAGTACGTAAGTACGAAAGTGCGAAAGTACGAAAGTACGAAAGTACGAAAGTACGAAAGTACGAAAGTGCGAAAGTACGAAAGTACGAAAGTACGAAAGTACGAAAGTACGAATGTACGAAAGTACGAAAGTACGAAAGTACGAAAGTACGGAAAGCACGGAAAGTACGGAAAGCACGGAAAGTACGGAAAGCACGGAAAGTACGGAAAGCACGGAAAGTACGGAAAGCACGGAAAGTACGGAAAGCACGGAAAGCACGGAAAGTACGGAAAGCACGGAAAGTACGGAAAGTACGGAAAGCACGGAAAGTACGGAAAGCACGGAAAGTACGGAAAGCACGGAAAGTACGGAAAGCACGGAAAGTACGGAAAGCACGGAAAGTACGGAAAGCACGGAAAGTACGGAAAGCACGGAAAGTACGGAAAGCACGGAAAGTACGGAAAGCACGGAAAGTACGGAAAGCACGGAAAGTACGGAAAGCACGGAAAGTACGAAAGTACGAAAGTACGAAAGTACGAAAGTACGAAAGTACGAAAGTACGAAAGTACGACAGTACGAAAGTACGAAAGTACGAAAGTACGAAAGTACGAAAGTACGAAAGTACGAAAGTACGAAAGTTCGAAATCGAAAGTTCGAAAGTTCGAAAGTACGAAAGTGCGAAAGTACGAAAGTGCGAAAGTACGAAAGTACGAAAGTACGAAAGTACGAAAGTATGAAAGTACGAAAGTACGAAAGTACGAATGTACGAATGTACGAATGTACGAATGTACGAATGTACGAAAGTACGAAAGTACGAAAGTACGGAAAGCACGGAAAGTACGGAAAGCACGGAAAGTACGGAAAGCACGGAAAGTACGGAAAGCACGGAAAGTACGGAAAGCACGGAAAGTACGGAAAGCACGGAAAGTACGGAAAGTACGGAAAGCACGGAAAGTACGGAAAGCACGGAAAGTACGGAAAGTACGGAAAGTACGGAAAGCACGGAAAGTACGGAAAGCACGGAAAGTACGGAAAGCACGGAAAGCACGGAAAGTACGAAAGTACGAAAGTACGAAAGTACGAAAGTACGAAAGTACGAAAGTACGAAAGTACGAAAGTACGAAAGTACGAAAGTACGAAAGTACGAAAGTACGAAAGTACGAAAGTACGAAAGTACGAAAGTACGAAAGTACGAAAGTACGAAAGTACGAAAGTACGAAAGTACGAAAGTACGAAAGTACGAAAGTACGAAAGTACGAAAGTACGAAAGTACGAAAGTACGAAAGTACGAAAGTACGAAAGTACGAAAGTACGAAAGTACGAAAGTACGAAAGTTCGAAATCGAAAGTTCGAAAGTTCGAAAGTACGAAAGTGCGAAAGTACGAAAGTGCGAAAGTACGAAAGTACGAAAGTACGAAAGTACGAAAGTACGAAAGTACGAAAGTACGAAAGTACGAATGTACGAATGTACGAATGTACGAAAGTACGAAAGTACGAAAGTACGAAAGTACGAAAGTTCGAAATCGAAAGTTCGAAAGTTCGAAAGTACTAAAGTGCGAAAGTACGAAAGTACGAAAGTACGGAAAGCACGGAAAGCACGGAAAGTACGGAAAGCACGGAAAGTACGAAAGTACGAAAGTACGAAAGTACGAAAGTACGAAAGTACGAAAGTACGAAAGTACGAAATCGAAAGTACGAAAGTACGAAAGTACGAAAGTATGAAAGTACGAAAGTTCGAAATCGAAAGTTCGAAAGTTCGAAAGTACGAAAGTACGAAAGTACGAAAGTACGAAAGTACGGAAAGCACGGAAAGTACGGAAAGCACGGAAAGTACGGAAAGCACGGAAAGTACGGAAAGCACGGAAAGTACGGAAAGCACGGAAAGTACGGAAAGTACGGAAAGCACGGAAAGTACGGAAAGCACGGAAAGTACGGAAAGCACGGAAAGTACGGAAAGCACGGAAAGTACGGAAAGCACGGAAAGTACGGAAAGCACGGAAAGTACGGAAAGTACGGAAAGTACGGAAAGCACGGAAAGTACGGAAAGCACGGAAAGTACGGAAAGCACGGAAAGCACGGAAAGTACGAAAGTACGAAAGTACGAAAGTACGAAAGTACGAAAGTACGAAAGTACGAAAGTACGAAAGTACGAAAGTACGAAAGTACGAAAGTACGAAAGTACGAAAGTACGAAAGTACGAAAGTACGAAAGTACGAAAGTACGAAAGTACGAAAGTACGAAAGTACGAAAGTACGAAAGTACGAAAGTACGAAAGTACGAAAGTACGAAAGTACGAAAGTACGAAAGTACGAAAGTACGAAAGTACGAAAGTACGAAAGTACGAAAGTACGAAAGTACGAAAGTACGAAAGTACGAAAGTACGAAAGTACGAAAGTACGAAAGTACGAAAGTTCGAAATCGAAAGTTCGAAAGTTCGAAAGTGCGAAAGTACGAAAGTGCGAAAGTACGAAAGTACGAAAGTACGAAAGTACGAAAGTACGAAAGTACGAAAGTACGAAAGTACGAATGTACGAATGTACGAAAGTACGAAAGTACGAAAGTACGAAAGTACGAAAGTACGAAAGTACGGAAAGCACGGAAAGTACGGAAAGCACGGAAAGCACGGAAAGTACGGAAAGCACGGAAAGTACGGAAAGCACGGAAAGTACGGAAAGCACGGAAAGTACGGAAAGCACGGAAAGTACGGAAAGTACGGAAAGCACGGAAAGTACGGAAAGCACGGAAAGTACGGAAAGTACGGAAAGTACGGAAAGTACGGAAAGCACGGAAAGTACGGAAAGCACGGAAAGTACGGAAAGCACGGAAAGCACGGAAAGTACGAAAGTACGAAAGTACGAAAGTACGAAAGTACGAAAGTACGAAAGTACGAAAGTACGAAAGTACGAAAGTACGAAAGTACGAAAGTACGAAAGTACGAAAGTACGAAAGTACGAAAGTACGAAAGTACGAAAGTACGAAAGTACGAAAGTACGAAAGTACGAAAGTACGAAAGTACGAAAGTACGAAAGTACGAAAGTACGAAAGTACGAAAGTACGAAAGTAAGAAAGTACGAAAGTACGAAAGTCCGAAAGTACGAAAGTACGAAAGTACGAAAGTACGAAAGTACGAAAGTACGAAAGTACGAAAGTACGAAAGTACGAAAGTACGAAAGTACGAAAGTTCGAAATCGAAAGTTCGAAAGTTCGAAAGTACGAAAGTGCGAAAGTACGAAAGTGCGAAAGTACGAAAGTACGAAAGTACGAAAGTACGAAAGTACGAAAGTACGAAAGTACGAAAGTACGAAAGTACGAAAGTACGAATGTACGAATGTACGAAAGTACGAAAGTACGAAAGTACGAAAGTACGAAAGTTCGAAATCGAAAGTTCGAAAGTACTAAAGTGCGAAAGTACGAAAGTACGAAAGTACGGAAAGCACGGAAAGCACGGAAAGTACGGAAAGCACGGAAAGTACGAAAGTACGAAAGTACGAAAGTACGAAATCGAAAGTACGAAAGTACGAAAGTACGAAAGTACGAAAGTACGATAATACGAAAGTACGAAAGTACGAAAGTATGAAAGTACGAAAGTTCGAAATCGAAAGTTCGAAAGTTCGAAAGTACGAAAGTACGAAAGTACGAAAGTACGAAAGTACGAAAGTACGAAAGTACGGAAAGCACGGAAAGTACGGAAAGCACGGAAAGTACGGAAAGCACGGAAAGTACGGAAAGCACGGAAAGTACGGAAAGCACGGAAAGTACGGAAAGCACGGAAAGTACGGAAAGCACGGAAAGTACGGAAAGCACGGAAAGTACGGAAAGTACGGAAAGCACGGAAAGTACGGAAAGCACGGAAAGTACGAAAAGCACGGAAAGTACGGAAAGTACGGAAAGCACGGAAAGTACGGAAAGCACGGAAAGTACGGAAAGCACGGAAAGTACGGAAAGTACGGAAAGCACGGAAAGTACGGAAAGCACGGAAAGTACGGAAAGCACGGAAAGCACGGAAAGTACGAAAGTACGAAAGTACGAAAGTACGAAAGTACGAAAGTACGAAAGTACGAAAGTACGAAAGTACGAAAGTACGAAAGTACGAAAGTACGAAAGTACGAAAGTACGAAAGTACGAAAGTACGAAAGTACGAAAGTACGAAAGTACGAAAGTACGAAAGTACGAAAGTACGAAAGTACGAAAGTACGAAAGTACGAAAGTACGAAAGTACGAAAGTACGAAAGTACGAAAGTACGAAAGTACGAAAGTACGAAAGTACGAAATTACGAAAGTACGAAAGTTCGAAATCGAAAGTTCGAAAGTTCGAAAGTACGAAAGTGCGAAAGTGCGAAAGTACGAAAGTGCGAAAGTACGAAAGTACGAAAGTACGAAAGTACGAAAGTACGAAAGTACGAAAGTACGAAAGTACGAAAGTACGAAAGTACGAAAGTACGAAAGTACGAATGTACGAATGTACGAATGTACGAAAGTACCAAAGTACGAAAGTACGAAAGTACGAAAGTACGAAAGTACGAAAGTACGAAAGTACGAAAGTACGAAAGTACGAATGTACGAATGTACGAATGTACGAATGTACGAAAGTACGAAAGTACGAAAGTACGGAAAGTACGGAAAGCACGGAAAGTACGAAAGTACGAAAGTACGAAAGTACGAAAGTACGAAAGTACGAAAGTACGAAAGTACGAAATCGAAAGTACGAAATCGAAAGTACGAAAGTACGAAAGTACGAAAGTACGATAATACGAAAGTACGAAAGTACGAAAGTATGAAAGTACGAAAGTTCGAAATCGAAAGTTCGAAAGTTCGAAAGTACGAAAGTACGAAAGTACGAAAGTACGAAAGTACGAAAGTACGAAAGTACGGAAAGCACGGAAAGTACGGAAAGCACGGAAAGTACGGAAAGCACGGAAAGTACGGAAAGCACGGAAAGTACGGAAAGCACGGAAAGTACGGAAAGCACGGAAAGTACGGAAAGCACGGAAAGTACGGAAAGTACGGAAAGCACGGAAAGTACGGAAAGCACGGAAAGCACGGAAAGTACGGAAAGCACGGAAAGTACGGAAAGCACGGAAAGTACGGAAAGCACGGAAAGTACGAAAGCACGGAAAGTACGGAAAGCACGGAAAGTACGGAAAGCACGGAAAGTACGGAAAGCACGGAAAGTACGGAAAGCACGGAAAGTACGGAAAGCACGGAAAGTACGGAAAGCACGGAAAGTACGAAAGTACGAAAGTACGAAAGTACGAAAGTACGAAAGTACGAAAGTACGAAAGTACGAAAGTACGAAAGTACGAAAGTACGAAAGTACGAAAGTACGAAAGTACGAAAGTACGAAAGTTCGAAATCGAAAGTTCGAAAGTTCGAAAGTACGAAAGTGCGAAAGTACGAAAGTGCGAAAGTACGAAAGTACGGAAAGTCCGAAAGTGCGAAAGTACGAAAGTACGGAAAGCACGGAAAGTACGGAAAGCACGGAAAGTACGGAAAGCACGGAAAGTACGGAAAGCACGGAAAGTACGGAAAGCACGGAAAGTACGGAAAGCACGGAAAGTACGGAAAGTACGGAAAGCACGGAAAGTACGGAAAGCACGGAAAGTACGGAAAGCACGGAAAGTACGGAAAGCACGGAAAGTACGGAAAGCACGGAAAGTACGGAAAGCACGGAAAGTACGGAAAGCACGGAAAGTGCGAAAGTACGAAAGTGCGAAAGTACGAAAGTACGAAAGTACGAAAGTACGAAAGTACGAAAGTACGAAAGTACGAAAGTACGAAAGTACGAAAGTACGAAAGTACGAAAGTACGAAAGTACGAAAGTACGAAAGTACGAAAGTACGAAAGTACGAAAGTACGAAAGTACGAAAGTACGAAAGTACGAAAGTACGAAAGTTCGAAATCGAAAGTTCGAAAGTTCGAAAGTACGAAAGTGCGAAAGTACGAAAGTGCGAAAGTACGAAAGTACGGAAAGTCCGAAAGTGCGAAAGTACGAAAGTACGAAAGTATGAAAGTACGAAAGTATGAAAGTACGAAAGTACGAAAGTACGAAAGTACGAAAGTACGGAAAGCACGGAAAGCACGGAAAGTACGGAAAGCACGGAAAGTACGAAAGTACGAAAGTATGAAAGTACGAAAGTTCGAAATCGAAAGTTCGAAAGTACGAAAGTACGAAAGTACGAAAGTACGAAAGTACGAAAGTACGAAAGTACGATAATACGAAAGTACGAAAGTACGAAAGTATGAAAGTACGAAAGTTCGAAATCGAAAGTTCGAAAGTTCGAAAGTACGAAAGTGCGAAAGTACGAAAGTACGGAAAGCACGGAAAGTACGGAAAGCACGGAAAGTACGAAAGTAGGAAAGTACGAAAGTAGGAAAGTACGAAAGTACGAAAGTACGAAAGTACGAAAGTACGAAAGTACGAAAGTACGAAAGTACGAAAGTACGAAAGTACGAAAGTACGAAAGTACGAAAGTACGAAAGTTCGAAAGTACGAAAGTACGAAAGTACGAAAGTACGAAAGTACGAAAGTACGAAAGTTCGAAATCGAAAGTTCGAAAGTTCGAAAGTACGAAAGTGCGAAAGTACGAAAGTACGAAAGTGCGAAAGTACGAAAGTACGAAAGTACGAAAGTACGAAAGTACGAAAGTACGAAAGTACGAAAGTACGAAAGTACGAAAGTACGAAAGTACGAAAGTACGAAAGTATGAAAGTATGAAAGTACGAAAGTTCGAAATCGAAAGTTCGAAATCGAAAGTTCGAAAGTACGAAAGTACGAAAGTACGAAAGTACGAAAGTACGAAAGTACGAAAGTACGATAATACGAAAGTACGAAAGTACGAAAGTACGAAAGTATGAAAGTACGAAAGTTCGAAATCGAAAGTTCGAAAGTTCGAAAGTTCGAAAGTACGAAAGTGCGAAAGTACGGAAAGCACGGAAAGCACGGAAAGTACGAAAGTAGGAAAGTACGAAAGTAGGAAAGTACGAAAGTACGAAAGTACGAAAGTACGAAAGTACGAAAGTACGAAAGTTCGAAAGTACGAAAGTACGAAAGTACGAAAGTACGAAAGTACGAAAGTACAAAAGTACCAAAGTAAGAAAGTACGAAAGTGCGAAAGTACGAAAGTGCGAAAGTACGAAAGTGCGAAAGTACGAAAGTGCGAAAGTACGAAAGTGCGAAAGTACGAAAGTGCGAAAGTACGAAAGTGCGAAAGTACGAAAGTGCGAAAGTACGAAAGTGCGAAAGTACGAAAGTACGAAAGTACGAAAGTACGAAAGTACGAAAGTACGAAAGTAAGAAAGTACGAAAGTACGAAAGTACGAAAGTACGAAAGTACAAAAGTACAAAAGTACAAAAGTACGAAAGTACGAAAGTACGAAAGTGCGAAAGTGCGAAAGTACGAAAGTCGAAAGTACGAAAGTACGAAAGTACGAAAGTACGAAAGTACGAAAGTACGAAAGTACGAAAGTGCGAAAGTACGAAAGTACGAAAGTGCGAAAGTGTGAAAGTACGAAAGTGCGAAAATACGAAAGTTCGAAAGTACGAAAATACGAAAATACAAAAATACGAAAACTGGGTCGCGGCTAACGACCACACATTCGATGCCTATCTTCGCCGTACAGGAAACGTGGAGAGCGAATTCTGCGCTTGTTGCTGTAATTATCACGACATCGAGCATTTTGTCTGGACGGCCGCCCGAACATTGTGACACCAGGTCGCCAGTAAATGGATCCGCATTAGATAGTTCAACGTTCCCGTTCGAGATGTGCTGACGAATCGGAATTTTCTCTAGCCACCTCTTTTGGAAAGCAACGAATATCAAAATCCAAAAGGTCCCCGCCTATAGGGAGCAAACCCCAGGTAGGGACCGCAATCATGATCTACTTTATACAATAAGGCAACTGTGTCACTTCGAGTTATTTTTCCAAGACCAGCAGCTGTTTCCTTCGGCTTTGTGTTAGAGCTTCCTGTTATATTTGGCGTCCTCTCATGGGAAATTTGTCACATGAGCAGATCGCTTGCCAAATCATGTATTTTTTTTTTGGCAAACTTCGATTTTTTTGCTTTCTTACTTCTTCTGGAACATCAAACTTGTGCTAAGCTATGAAATACAGTAGCCCCGGAAACTGCTGGAAGCTCACCTAGACGTAAGCCGCATTATCCATGATGAGCCAATGAGACTTGGGTGTACGGTTTCCGGGCCCATGACTTTCCCACCGTATTTTGACGTTCATCACGATTTGGAGAATTCTGCACTTTGTATGTGTGCAGTCCCGCCCAGTCCTTGGCTCTCTGGACGAAAGAGAGATTCAACTTTTTGGACACATACCTAACCGAAGCATCGGGATTTTGCTTAAACGCTTTCACTACACGTTTGTGATCCTGATCACTAATTGAGCATCAATTCTGACCACATTTCTCCTTCCGTTTGACGCTCAGAGTTTGGTAGTAACGTTTAATCACACGATTCCGAGTTGTTTTCCAATGTCCCGATGAGAGAGTTGAGAATTTTCTAGGTGCTTGCGCAAAACCAATTTGCTTTTCGGGTGGCGCCATTTTTTCCAATTTTTGAAAAACTGACTGCGTTAAAAATACAATGTAAACAGTACACTCTAAACTACTTCTATCCCAATTTTCAAGAGAAGATACCCAATGGATTATTTTCTACAACGTTTTTTCCGTGACGCAATTTGATGTGAGACACTCTTTAAAGGAACGCCTCAGATCCCTTGAGAGCTATTTGTACAGAAGGCATGATAATTAATCGTATGGACTTTCCCCACCAACACTATTTACTATTCCTAATGCAAGAGTCACCATCATAGTTCCTGCGCAATTGTATCAACAACCATTATTACTACAATGCCTGCAACTACATCATGCACGGCACAAACTGCCGAACAGGCGATTTCCATTCAAAATTATTATAAATGGAGCCAAAGGTCCTTGAAACGACCAATCCCGTGCTTTAGTTCAGACCAACAGATGAAATGGTCCAATCGGTTACCACACCGTCAATCTCAACTTTGTGAGCGGATATGTAGACGCGTTAGTCTGTCGTATAACACTTGTCACTGTTAACGTCATTTGCATGCTTGAGACAGAATTGTGAGCTTATCTGGGTGAACTTTCTAAATATCTGTCAAGGCTTAATATTTCAGCGCTTAGGAATATTTAGCGGATTGATCCAAAAGAAGATCAGATATGGTCCGAACGAATTGAACGATGATGATTTTGAACGACATTGATGGCGAATTTTGTTCCATTTACCATCTGCTGCTTTTTCATGAGAGCATTTATGGCCTAGAGGCTAGCGAAAAGTGAAAGCTTAGGAATACGAAGTCGGAGGCAGACATTTTGGGAGATCTAGTGAATTGGTAGAGAAGTTAGAGAATTTTTTTAAACAGTAAGGATTAAAAAGCTTGAAAAGCCTGGCCTGTAGTGTCTTGGCACTGTGTGGGACTCACGTCTCACTTTCGTGCTTATCCTCTAAAACACTCCTTACTCTTTTGTCACCCTTCTTCCCCACGGAACTACATCTTAATAAATAAATGTTACTTCGTTACTTTGCAGTTATCTCGGAGCCAAACTTGATCCATGAATTGGCTCCACATTTGGGCCATTTAACTCTCGACTCTCCTCTTGCTTTCCATCTCCATCTATTGCATTGCAATTTAGCTCCTGTTTCAGTGAATCAATCGGCTCCCAGCTTTATCCCGATCTACTCGGACAGTTCCCGGCGATGGTCTCACTCTACCCCGATTGAAAGATTGATACCTCCGAAAAAAGCCAACGAATTTTTTCTTTTGTCGCCAAATTTAGCTTATTTTTACGGACGAGCTAATCAATATTAACAAAAGGAAAGTGTGGTGAGTTTGGGCACCAAAGCGGCGACTTTGCTGACGGCGACGATTATTATCGATCTCAACGTATCGTGTTGCGCCGCTGTACCTATCATACGCCGATACGAATCACACGTCGTCGCCGGATTCTTATCGGATCCGGTCGCTCCCCCCCGCAAGTGGTCTGATTTTTACCGGTCATAGGTGGCGTGACGTTCGCCAGCGATTACACCAACAAAACAACCTGATTCATAAATGCGTTGGTAAGCGAAGTTTCCCGGTGCGCAATTCATTGGTTTGTTGATCGCCGTTTCTGCGTTGCCGCTGTCTACGTCATCATCCGATTACTGACTGCGCTTCCGATTACGACACCCGATTGCGAAAACAACAGTAAAGTTCGTTTAGTCAACAGAAAGGAAATTGCTTTATTAGTGACAGACGCTTCGATTCCGATGCGGTCTAGCGCGGCGAAGCGCCGCTGCTCGGTGGTGAGTTTGGTGAATATTTCTACCCCTGAACGGTTCGTGTTTGCATAATGCAAGTTTTGTTTGTTTACCTGTAAAGAAGAGAAAGAAAACAACTCGTTAGATTCAACTGCTAAAACTGAGATGTGGTGATGGTAATAAAAAAAAGTTTGACCTAAATGCCGAAAGAAAATTCCTTTTCGCAACACGAATCGCGATTCTAATCTGCCTCTCGCTTCACCACGCAACCAAAAGTGACGGCTTACACTGCAGTGTAATTGGTCGTCCCACCACAACCACCACCACGACCACCAGCGAAGCTAGCAGAAAAACCTACTTTTTTTTACGAAATAGAAACCATTGCTGCATTGCAACCTCGGCGGAGGTGCCGCCACCGACCACCGCCGAAACGGCATTCTCCAATTCGAGCCCCAAAGAGGGCCAAGGACTTTATGTTTGTGTGCCGCTTTTGTGCAGCCCGCGCCTGCCGTAACCTATCTTTCACAGGTGACGGTAAATAGCAAAACTAGCAGTGCGAGCCGCTGTGACACCGAGAAGCAGGGGCCGTGAAGCCGTTGGATGGCGACCGGCACCTCTTTCTCATTAGGTTCGTTTATACATGTATTTCTTCGCATGTTGATTACAATTAGAAGCATTGAATGCAATTTGTAGCACCGTGGACGAGATTGTCCGGGTTTCACGGGCCTAGGGCCCGTAGCCGGGGCTGAATGCGAGCGCGATGTCGAACGCGATATTGGAAATATGCTAATGGAGGCCGGCCTTCCGCATTCGGCTTTTTTTTTTCCTACGCAAAGATTTGCGCCGATTATGACGGGTTGCACACCGTGGAACATGTTCGAATGGATTCCATTACTCGCCGGAGCATGATGATGTCATTTGTGCGAGGTGACTACATTTGACGCGGCAGCGGTTTGTTTTGTTTCAAACAACGAAGGTGACATGCTCAGTCAAATAGCGACAGATGATGACAGGTTCTGTCGAGCCTCTTCAAAATCGCACTGCCGTCACTTCGGATAAATGCGAATCGTTACAGGGACATATGCGGCACCGATTTTAGCCGCAATCGACGACTACGACGACGGTTACCTCGATTTCGCAATAGCACGGTTCACTTAATCAGAACACCGCCGGCAAACCGGTTACCAACGCTGTACCAATCAAGGCAGGCGGTCCTACTTGAAATTGTTGCCCTAATAGAAACAGCTGTTTTGCTGCGCACACTACACTGCGCCTACTCGACATGACGTACCGGACACAATTCTCAGCTCCAACCAAAGGCTGTCAAAGGTGGACTCGTTTTCCTCACTTACTGAACTTTTGTTTATCGCTGAGCTGCGGGTAACTTTCGATTTCGCCTAGTATGAGCGTGTCACAATTTTCGGGGTACAAGTACCTTCAAGTGCGATCGAACCGGATTGTTTTTTGTTTTGTATCGGAATAAATTTGTTGTGTAAGGGACCGGGTGAAACGTTTTCCGACTTGCGAAGCTGGTTTTTAACCGGAAGGGGCGACCCTGGGGTTTGCTGTTGCCCTTTTCGAGTGTCGGCGTTTTGGGAGGGCCGGAAAATATAGTTTTACGAGCTGAGTTTTGAGTTTATGTGCTTCTCTTTAATTGGCTGGAATCGGTTTTAATGAGCAATGCACTCAGACGTTGATGACAGTGATAAAAAATACGATATATAATCCTTGCTAAGTTGCTAAACCTAAACATGTCCGCCATTTTTGATATTTTAACCTAAGTCAATGACTTTACTCGGGTTCAATTTAATTTTTTTTTAAAGCCTAGCCAGATTTAAACTCACTGTTCGTACGTTTTCTGGCAACCTATAACAAGACAATTTTTTAGCCATCGCTAGAAATTTTTCCTTTCTTGACAAGTTTTTCTGTCTATTCACAGGTCTGACATGTGAGAATCTGATTGTTATTCGTACACAGCGTGGGCTGAGTTATCAGGCGTGTCTTGGTCTTGGGCAGTGGTTTTCAACAGTGGATCAATTTGGTCATCCAAGCAGGTAAATATAAAATATATCTTTTAAATACTACTATTGACAACATCTATTCTCGACAAACATATGATTACGGCCTAAAAGCCAACTGTCACAATCCACTTTGAATGGAAATTCCGGACAAACCGTTACACGCCAATCACAGATGTTGGTAGTAAACGAAAGAGAAAAGTTTTCTCTTTCATAAACTGTTGTGAACTGTGTTCGACTAGTAACGGTTTGTCTGGAATTTCCATTCAAAGTGGATTGTGACAGTTGGCTTTTAGGCCGTAATCATATGTTTGTCGAGTATTTTGAGATTCAGATCGATAGGCTTCATTAATTCCTTCTATTAGCTATTCTCGAATGCTAAGATACATTCGAATTACAGTTTTCAATAGTTCAATCGATGAAGAATTCAATCCTAAAAAAGATTTGGAAGGCATATATAAAATGTTTCTACTTTGAATTCACTTCAACAAATATTCCCCTTAAATAAGTGAATAAAATCAGGATTTTGCATAAAACCACTTTGAAATGGTCTGTGGAATAGATCAGAACAATTTTACTGCACGGTGTCTTTTTTTAACAACTTTATGCAAAAAAATTCAGCATCTCTGAAACTTCAGGATATGAAAGAATGGGCTTTCCCCTTTCATTTGAAACCAAAATCTAAATAATCCGTCGGGGGGTCTAGAGCAACTTTTTTTTTTTAAGTTTTTTTTTCGTGAAAACATAGATTTTAAAATGGAACTAGTTCATATTTCTGCCCCTAGATGGTGCTGTAGACATTCGAGCAACACTAAAAGTGAGAATCTGATAGATTATTTAATTTTCTACAACTTTGTTACCAACTAAAAACCGATTTGAAATTTTTCGGATAAGTTGTTTAATATTTTAACGAATTCTAAGTCTAAGTTACCTTCACAGAAGACCTAGTGGTTTGTCAATTCACAAGCACTTTTTATTTGCCAAATAGTTGTGTTTAGTTCAACAGTGAATTCAGCGGAATTTGAGAGCTTGGAAAGTCTCATCTTTCAGCTGAAAATTATAATTACCTGATACAGGGCACCATTAATATGTTTGAGATGAAAAGTCTTAGATAAGTGTTGACAAAACTAGTATGATATTAATATTCTTGTTCATGATGGTAAGTGATTCCTCCCGCAGAAACAGCTTTTGCTATGCCTGTATGCCTTCTTTTTCATTTGTTCGACTGTTCTCTGGGATGACTGATAACTATTCTTACATGAATCTCCTACTCTGTTGGCATCTTCGTATCAAATTCACTTGTCCTGAACTTCAACCTTTATATTCGAACAAACTCAATGAAACTTTTAACGCACCATTGCACTATTTCGCGGATTTCATTGCAACGCATGGTTAAAAACGCTGATTATCCGTTTGCAAAATTAACTCAATGTGTCAAACAGTTAACAAAAAACTTTGAGGATCAAGATAATTTTTTTTGGGATATATTCGAGGACTTCTTTGTATATAAAGTTTTTGTTGTACTCATATCATATTTTGTTTTCAAAAGTAATACATTTCGCATAATCTAGGATCAATTTAGTAACGATATCTCGCATAATTGATAGGAAATGGCCGTAAAATCCAACTGCCACAATATGCTATGCGGAGAAAATTTGAATAAATCGTTTCACGCTAAACAATAATTTGAACAGTTACTGCTGTGGTTTGCGTTAAATTAGAAACGGTGTGTCCCAAAATTTCGTCTTGAACGGAATTATAACAGCTGACTTAAGGTTGCACAGAGAATGCGTAAAATTCGCAAAGGAAAAAAGCAGTTTTTTTCCACACCGTATGTCAGATCTTCATAAAAATCAATCAGCGTATGTAGAATGTTGTTACTGTACTGCTGATTGATTTTTATGAAGATCTGACATACGGTGTGGAAAAAAACTGCTTTTTTCGTTTGCGAATTTTACGCATTCTCTGTGCAACCTTAAGCGATCATAACCTAAATTATACGACGTATGGTCCTTTCTAAAACATAAATGTAAGCAAACCCTTGTAACCAAGCAATACCTTCCGATGAATGGTAGTTCCTTCGAAACTATCGGGAAAGATTACAAACCAAAAGCACAAATAGTTTTCTAACTCTGTCAAACATCCTTATTTTCAGAAGGTCAATTAGAATTGTTCAACGTAATGAATCCCGTCTAATATTTTCATGCCACTAAGCCTATTATATTAATTCTTTTTTGGTAATGTAATAAGTGCGAGAAAACATATTTCCAAACCACTAGGCCTCGTGTGAAACTATCTTAGATATAACTTTGTTAAAATCTTAAGCAACTTTTCCGGATAATTTCAGATCAATTTTTAGTGGTCAACAAACTTGTAGACAATTAAGTTTTCTATCAAATTCTCACTTTTAGTGTTGTTCGAATGTATAAAGCACCATCTAGGGACAGGAATATGAACCAGCTCCAGTAGTAAAACCTATATCGTTACGAAAAAAAACTTCAAAAAAAAAGTTGCTCTAGACCCCCCGACGGATTATTTTGATCTTAGTTTCAAATGAAAGGGGAAAGCCCATTCTTTCATATTCCGAAGTTTCAGAGATGCTGAATTTTTTTGCATAAAATTGTTCTAATAAATACACCGTGTACTGTGATATGTTGATAGATAGCAACATGGCGTTTTCTGAGTAGTTTGTTTCCCAGATATACCCATCTTTTTTGCAGAACCTCTTTATTCAAATAAAACTCGCATTCTGGCATTAAAAAAATAACAAAAATCTCGACAAACATATGATTACGGCCTAAAAGCCAACTGTCAAAATCCACTTTGAGTGGAAATTTCGAACAAACCGTTACGCGCCAATCGCAGATGTTGGTAGTAAACGAAAGAGAAAAGTTTTCTCTTTCATAAACTGTTGTAAACTGTGTTCGGCTAGTAGCGGTTTGTCCGGAATTTTCATTCAAAGTGGATTTTGAAAGTTGGCTTTTAGGCCGTAATCAAATGTTTAGCGAGAAATGCACTGTTTTCACTGTTCAGTATGCCTAGGGTTTCTAATACCGGCTCTTTTTGGCGAAAAGCGGTTCTGCCCTATTACCCAGTCAAACTCATTCCAGAACCGGTTCGGATTTCTGAATGGAGTCAGTATGGTTTTCAACTCAAATGCAACAACCGATTCCGATTCAATCGGTTTCAGAATCGGTTGTTGCATTTGAGCTGGAATCCATACTGACTCCATTCAGGATTCTGAATAAAATTCCGAATGGTTTGGCCGGGTACCCCCCCAGAACGGTTTGTTTCTAAATCATCCAATCATGAACGTTACCTGTGAAATACTTGTACTGGAATAATTTCATCAAAATAATAAACTGAAAACACTGCAGCATTAAATTACACGTTCCAAAATAAGCTTTTATTAATAATCTTTCAGAGGCCTCAGTCTACCTTCTCATCTCACCGAGACCAGTAGCAAACTATGATAAAGCAATATCGCATACATAAATGACGTAGTTTGTTTGCAGCTATTTTCGAACCCCCTCCCTTTCCTTTCCTAGCATTTGGTCACAAAATTCTAATCACCTTGTGTGAAATAACATTGCTTTTTTCAAGATATTTCTCCTCGCACAGTCGATGAAAAAAATTTGAAAATGCGAGATGAATTTTCAGCACTCATAGAAAAAACGGTCGATTTAAGTTATGAAAAATGTAGCATTTCACCGAGCATGGCGCTAGTTAAGCGCTTTTGACACATAGCCAAACCCTAGTTAAATTCAGCTGGAAAAGGAACCGAAATGCTGGCTGCTTCTAGTTCGTACACCGACTCCAGTGACAAAACCGATTCTAGTTCGAATCGGTTGTGTCACTGGAGCCGGAGTACCCTCTAAGAACGGTTTGTTTCAAAATCGTCCAATGAAGGACGTTCGTTGGACCAATTTGGACAAAGTCCAAATAACCGTTCAACAAACGTCCACCGTTAGACCTGCGTTGAACGACTTTGAAACAATTTTTGGACATCTTAGTGGGTACTAATTAGAACCAGCCAGAGTTCCCGATCATTTCCGGCTGAACTTTACTGGGATGCGTCACCTCGTTTCCGCACGCACCCGAAAACCAAGATGAAGAGAAAGAAAGGTGGAATCATTTGCCACTTTTGAGTGTATTAGTTTTATAATTTTAAAATTCAACGTTGCGTCCGGGACATAAACATCCGGACGAGTATCCTGATTCGTTGGCGCAATGAAAGAAAGAAAAGGCCGAGCTTCACCTCGGATCTTCCGAATCAAACAGTTAGGGACACTTTTTATCTCGACTACCGATAAAAAGTAATTATGACGGAATCGAAACAAAACTTAAGGCAGCAGGAAATCTCCCTTGTAATTTATTTATTTTTCCTATTTTCATATCCTCCTGTTTTAACGAAGCAAAATGACAACCGCACGTAAAAAAATGTGGCCACCTGTACCGTTTTGCTCGAAAACGATTCCGCCATTTTCATCCCTCGCAAACTAAAGACACTGAATCCCTCTGGATAAATACTCGTCATCTCAAACGTTTGTTTACCATTTATCCGTCAGTGTCATTCCAATCGAGCACGAGACCTATCGAAAGCACTCAATCCAAAGCAAATCGCTTCGAATCCTTCGGGGACGAGGGTCATTGACAGGTCTCACGCTCGATTGACAGCTAAATGGTAAACAAACGATAGAGATGGCCAGTCTTTATCCAGAGGGATTTAGCGTCGTTATTGCAAACCAAAACAAATAAAATGGGCCAGAAACGCGGAAATGTATTCCTGTCGAAGTGTCCAAGGCAGGAGTTTAAAAACAAACTACGAAACCTTGTGCTTATAAGAACTAAAAGAAAACGCCAGCCTAAAAAATAAAACAATAGTGTTCCTGATGTCTGCGGGATCCTGAAAGAGCGTCGGTAAAGAAGAGCAAATAGAGACAATTCAATGATAAACAATTGCTTAATTTCGCGTAAATTGAATTATGATGGGCTGCAAAAATGTAGTCTGCATTCCTTAAATTTTCCAACTGCAATGATTATCCCATGGAAATTTTAAGCACTATCGCAAACGATTTTTCTATTTCGCCTTTTAAATTTAACAAATACAAAAATGCTCCCACCTTTCATTCATCATCCTGCAATCGACAAGCGGTGTGGGCATTGTTGCCAAGGCTTCGGTTGAAGATGATTTATTTGCCATGGTTGCCAGAAACACATTTTATGAAATGTGTTCAACAGATGTCGCTAGGGTGATGATTTTTTAAAAAGTTTCTTCAAGCTGTTGCTTCTGTTTGTCTGTGGAATAACCTTAATTTAGCATAAAATTTCTTTTAAGCTCACAAAAATGAGCTTGAAAACTAACTAGCCACATAAAAACAGCGCGAAAAGTAACTTGGGTGTATTAGACATTGTCATGGTTTATTTCGAATGTGAAAGAGACAATATTAAACAGTGTTCTCCAATCAATTGAAATTAAAATATGCCAAAATTGAAGCCTAATGCTAGGTCACACAACTAATTACCCAATCCTTCTTCTCGTCACTCTTCGTCATAAAATCGATATGTTCCCGCACCCCTCAGAATGCTACGTGATTTATGAATTACTTCCAAACAAAAAGTTCCTACTGCTTTGATGCTTATTCACTGCACTGCACCTTGGGCCTCAAATCGATCTGTTGGTCGAAAATCCAGTACTTCTAAACCGTAAGTACCTGACCTTCAGTGCCTTTGGAACAAATTCTCCTTAATAAATGCGCTTTATTTGGTCTAAACATAATTAGGGTGGCCCTCTAGAAATAAAATAATGTCTTAAAAGATAGGAAAACACAACTTAGAAAGCTATGCAACACAAAATACAATGTATCATACACTAGGAGTTTCTTTAAAGGAATCATGTCGAAATACAGAGAAGTGGAAATCATCACAAATAGCATTTGAAAAAACTTTTTCCCATGTATTTGCAACAACGCTCGTGTTGTGTTAATGCATCCTTTTTACCTGAGATTGAATGCAAATCACAAATAATCAAACAACGCTGATCACAAACTTCGATCAGATCCCAGCTTGCCTAAGTGGGCGGTCGACATTTCTACCATAATATTTAATAGTGAAGTGAATACAGGTGTAACTTAAACCACAAACTAATTATGTCGGCACACAGCGAATAATGGGTACCGATCCAAATTGATTTTTTTTATCCGTGCTAGTTAAAAATACACAAATTTAATTCAAGATCATTGTAATCATTTTCGAATAAATCGTATCGTACAACGGGAATTATATTCTCTAATGTCACCGTGTTGGCCAATGCTTTAAAACAGGTCCATGTATGTGCTGTAATGTCAGGTTAGTTATATTACTCATAGAAAGCTTTGCATAGTACCGAAAATACAGATTCCTATATTTACTTGGTAACGTTATTTCGTACAAACAATGGGACGGTATTTCCGGAATTTTGTAATTCCGAACCGGTATTACAGGTACCACATCCCCAAATATGCCTTGTAGGGCAAGCTTCCCGAGCAAATTCTCATGGGTTCAAACACTGTATGAACCCATAAAATGACCATGAAAATGGTCCGTGAAAAATTTAACAACAATCGAAATACCAAAAAATGGTCTCAAATACCCATAAATACATCAGTATATGGTTTTTGTATGGGATCTTTCATGGTGGTGGTAGTTGACTACAGAGAACTGGAGTAACTAGTACCGAGTTATCCCACTCAGAAAGCATATGATCGCTGCTACAATGATGATAAATTTAAATAGCTCATTCGAAGAGCTGCTATTCTATTTTTGGGGATATTTTTTCTGTTCAAACAAACTGCACCAAATTTTCCGAGTTTGGCTTATAGCTTAATTAACGGTCGAAAGCTGACAACCTTGTTGTGACTAGTCTGCTTGTTACGACAGTTTTAGTTAAAAAAGTTGTGACCCAAATTTATACGTTCACTATACAAAAGTACGATTTTGCCCATTTTTTTTAGTAGTTACGTTTAGTAGTTAATCGATTTCCTATCTTTTGTGTTCAAAAAGTTTCATTCGCTTCCGAATTTAATCACTAATATTTTCTAGATGTTTTGCACTGATCTTGTCCTACACAGATTTGATAGATTTCCAGAGCTTTGCAACTGACGAATACTGCTTAGTGTTGTCATAAACAGCGCAAATCGTCATACCCCAACATTTTTAGTGGAGAATTTTTTTTTCTGAGGAGAATATTGTTTCATGCCAGTTTTGTATGTGAAGGGTACGCAACCAGTAGCTAAATTAGTTATAGAATTTGCGTTTCGACTTCGTCTCATCAGAATCCGACACGAACTTAGTGACAGAACTAAGCTAGCGCCGGATTGACACTAGTTTCGAAAACGAAAGCACTATTTGTGTTTCTGAGTAAACGCCTAGTCCTGTGTCATGCCCCGCAAGAAAAGGAGTTCTCCACGTCTCCGTTTTTTTGGAGCTATCGTTAACCCGACGCTAGCTTAGTCCTCTCACTAAGTTAGTGTCAGATTCTGGTGGGACGAAGCCGAAACGCAAATCACTAATTAAATACTACGAAGTAACGACACTCAATTTCAATAGTTTCGTGACTGAAAGAGACGGAAGACATGAAATTAACAAGAAAGGTAAATATTTTAGAGCAAATCAGTTAGATGCGGTTTTCTGTTCTGTATATATATAACTGATTCACGTGTCATCCGCCTCTCTCAGTCATTCCCGAAAAACGACGAAAGGTAATCGCCACAGTAGATTTTTAGCGGCAATTTAAACAATGAAGCCATCTTGAAATGTGTAAATGGCCGTGTACTGCAACAACAGTTATTCTTTTCGTTTTTGGTTAGCTAACGGTAAAAACAATACAACCAGCGTCAGTACCTTGCTGATTGAAAAGGAGTTTTTGTCTGATTCCTCCGTGCGGATAATTTACATACCAAATCTGGATTTTTAAATGTGAGATTTCACATTTGGAACTACGAATTTGGCCCCCAAACTTACTACAAAATTTGACGAAATTTGGGACTTCAAGTTTGAGACCTTAAATTTGGGTCTTTAAATTTGAGACTTGAAATTTGCAACTTAAAATTTGGGACTTGAAATTTGGGCCTTGAAATTTGGGCCTTGAAATTTGGGACTTGAAATTTGGGACTTGAAATTTGGGCCTTGAAATTTGGGCCTTGAAATTTGGGACTTGAAATTTGGGACTTGAAATTTGGGACTTGAAATTTGGGACTTGAAATTTGGGACTTGAAATTTGGGACTTGAAATTTGGGCCTTGAAATTTGGGACTTGAAATTTGGGACTTGAAATTTGGGACTTGAAATTTGGGACTTGAAATTTGGGACTTGAAATTTGGGACTTGAGATTTGGGACTTGAAATTTGGGACATGAAATTTGGGATTTTAAAGTTGGGACTTTAAATTTGGGACTTGAAATTTGGGACTTGAATTTTGGGACTTGAAATTTGGGCCTTGAAATTTGGGACTTGAAATTTGGGACTTGAAATTTGGGACTTGAAATTTGGGACTTGAAATTTGGGACTTGAAATTTGGGACTTGAATTTTGGGACTTGAAATTTGGGCCTTGAAATTTGGGACTTGAAATTTGGGACTTGAAATTTGGGACTTGAAATTTGGGACTTGAAATTTGGGACTTGAAATTTGGGACTTGAAATTTGGGACTTGAAATTTGGGACTTGAGATTTGGGACTTGAAATTTGGGACATGAAATTTGGGATTTTAAAGTTGGGACTTTAAATTTGGGACTTAAAATTTGGGTCTTGTAACTTGGGTCTTGTAATTTGGATCTTGTAATTTGGGACTTGAAATTTGGAATTTAAAATTTTGGACTTGAAATTTGGGATTTAAAATTTGGGACTTGAAATTTGGGACTTGAAATTGGGGACTTGAAATTTGGTACTTGAAATTTAGGACATGAAATTGGGGACTTGAAATTTGGGACTTGATGGGACTTGAAACTTGGGACTTGAAATTTAAGACTTGAAATTTAAAACTTAAAATGTAAAACTTAAAATTTGGGCCTTGAACTTTGGGACTTGAAATTTGGGTCTTGAAATTTGGGACTTGAAATTTGGGACATGAAATTTGGGACTTGAAATTCGGGATTTGAATTTTGGGACTTGAAATTTGGGACATGAAATTTGGGACTTGAAATTCGGGATTTGAATTTTGGGACTTGAAATTTGAGACTTGAGATTTGGGACATGAAATTTGGGACTTGAAATTTGGGTCTTGTAACTTGGGTCTTGTAATTTGGGACTTAAAATTTGGGTCTTGTAATTTGGGACTTGAAATTTGGAATTTAAAATTTTAGACTTGAAATTTGGGATTTAAAATTTGGGATTTAAAATTTGGGATTTAAAATTTGGGACTTGAAAGTTGGGACTTGAAATTGGGGACTTGAAATTGGGGACTTGAAATTGGGGACTTGAAATTTGGGACATGAAATTGGGGACTTGAAATTTGGGACTTGATGGGACTTGAAACTTGGGACATGAAATTTAAGACTTGAAATTTAAAACTTAAAATTTAAAACTTAAAATTTGGGACTTGAACTTTGGGACTTGAAATTTGGGTCTTGAAATTTGGGACTTGAAATTTGGGACATGAAATTTAGGACTTGAAATTCGGGATTTGAATTTTGGGACTTGAAATTTGAGACTTGAGATTTAGGACTTGAAATTTGGGACATGAAATTTGGGATTTGAAAGTTGGGACTTTAAATTTGGGACTTGAAATTTGGGACTTGAAATTTGGGACTTGAAATTTGGACTTGAAATTTGGAACTTGAAATTTGGGACTACAAATTTGGAACCTCAAATTTGGGACATTAAATTTAAGACTTCATATTTGGAACTTAAAATTTGGGATTCTAAATTTGAGACTCTAAATTTTGGACTCGAAATTTGGGACTTGAAATTTGGAACTTGAATTTTGGGCCTTGAAATTTGGGACTTAAAATTTAGGAGTTCAAGTTTGGTACTTTAAATTTCGGATTACAAATGTGGAACCTCAAATTTGGGACTTAAAATTTAAGACTTCATATTTGGAACTTAAACTTTGGGACTAAAAATTTGAGACTATAAATTTGAGACTCTAAATTTGAGACTCTAAATTTGAGACTCTTAATTTGAGACTCTAAATTTGAGACTCTAAATTTGAGACTCTAAATTTGAGACTCTAAATTTGAGACTCTAAATTTGAGACTCTAAATTTGAGACTCTAAATTTGAGACTCTAAATTTGAGACTCTAAATTTGAGACTCTAAATTTGAGACTCCAAATTTAAACTTCTGATTAGGAACTTCTATTTAGAGACCTCAAATTTGGATTTTCGAATTTAGGATATCAAATTTTGAACTAAAAATTTGGGACATTGTTGATTAAAATTAGGGGCAACAAAGTTGTGACTGAAAATTTGAGACTTGAATTTTTTAACTAAAAACTTGGAACCTCTACAACAAGATTGGAATTTAACATTTCAAATTTGAGACCTCTAATTTTGGAGTTCAAATTTGTGCTTTTAGATTTAAGACTTCAGATTTGAGATTTCAGATTTAGGACTACAAATTTGGGACTACAAATTTCAAACTTCAAATTTGGGATTTCAATTTTAAGATTTCAGATCTCAGACTACAAATGTAGTGCTCTAAAATTGGGACTTTAAATTTGGGACCACAAATTTGGAATTTATAATAAGAAAAAATTAAAATAAAATTTAAATAAGAATTTGAATTCGGGACTTCAAATTTGGGACTTTTTAATTGAAGCTCCAAGTTCTAGCGACAAGGATTTCAAATTTGGTTCTTCATGTTTGTTACTTCAGTTTTGAGGCTACAAATGAAGGACTTCAAAATTAGGACTTCTAACTTGAAGCTGTAAATTTTGGACTTTGTATTGGAGACTACGAATTTGGTATAACGAATTTGAAACTCGAAACTGTAATGTCGAATCAGTGATGAACAACTGTTCGAACAATGTTGGACCTGTCGGTTCACAGTCGGACCGATATCTGACTATTACCGGATCAATGTTAGACTAATATTGGGCCAGTGCTGGATCAAAGTAAGAATAATGTCAGGCCAATGTCGGACCAATGAAGGGCAGCGAATATTGGAACAATGTCGGACCAACATTGGTTAAATATCGGACCAATGTTGGATGAATGTAGAATCAATGTTAGCTCACCTTCGCACCAATGTTAGATCAACGTCGGACTAATGCTGGACAAATGTTGGACAAATAGTGGGCGAATGTCGAGCAAATGTTGAACCAATATTCAGTAGCGTCTGGCTCAAATGGCACGTTCCCCATGTTGATCGGAGATTTGTGGTCGAACCAATGTTGGATCAATGTTACATAAAAGTCAGATCAATGTTGGAAAATGTCGAACAAATGTCGGGTAAAAATCGGTCCAATATTGGACTAATATTGAGCCGATGTCGGACAACTGTTTGACCAATGTTGGATAAATATCGGACCAATGTTGGACTAATGTCGGTCAATGTAGGACCATTATTAGACCAATGTCGAACCAATGTTGGACCAATGTTGCGCCAATGTTGAGGCAACATCGGATAAATGTCGGACCAATATCGGTCCAGTATCTGTCAATGTTGAGCCAATATTGGATCAATACCGAACCAATGTCAGATAAACGACTGAACAATATCGGGCCAATGTCGCAGAAGTACCGAACAAATGTTGGACCATTATTGACCAATGTCGAACCAATATTAGAATAATATCGGCCAATGTTGCATCAATGTTAAGATAATGTGGAACCAATATAGGATCAACTCCGAGCCTATGTTGAACCATTGTTGGACAAATGTTGAACTAATATTGATGTATGCTTACTTTCTGAAATTATCAATCAGTTTTGTAGATTTTTGTCTGACATAATCTTGGTGTCCGAAATGTAACATGACCATGCCTTTGTACCTTTCAAGTCTATCAGAACGAAAATTCGCTTCATAAAGTAGAGTACCTTCTAAATCTATGAGACCATGCATTGCTACCCATCATAAACTAGCATACTAACGCAACGATCCCACCACCTCCCATAAAAGAATCAGCACAATTCAATAACAGGCGTGAATAAATCATCCTTTAAGCTGCCAGCCACAATAGGGCCAGCCAGTGTATTGTAATAATTTTTCATAATTTGCCTCGAATCGATCGATTGATTCAGCCAGTTTTTAAATATTCAACACAATTACGGTGAAGACAGACCACCGGCCGGTACCTACGGACACAGAAGTCGGCCAGCGCAATTGGCTCCAGAAATCCTGACCTGACGTGGAACTCAAGCAGTGCAGTTAGTTGCTGCAGGAATACTCTGCACCGCTGCAGGAGGAGAAGAGGGGCCGCCGCTGTGGGGGTGCTTTCGTGACAATGTAATTTTTACCGAGTGCCATAACGAATGAATGTATGTGCTCGTATCAGGTTGGCAGAGTTATTAGGGAAATTTTGTTTGTTCCTTGCCGAGCTTTCTGTTGAATGGTGGTAGAGGTAGAGGAAGAAACAGCATCGAGTATGAGTAGAAAACTTTCATTTCCGGACGGTCAAACATGTAGCAAAGCCACACGGCTGGAGGCTATTTGCGCTTCTCTACCGTGCCAAACCGACGAGACTCGCATGTCTGAAATGTACGTGGAATGCAGTTTTTTTTTTTCTAAGCCTACTCGAACATGAGCGGAAAGGGTGAGTCAATGGGAACAAGCTGTAACAGAGCGTCGTTGGATTCAATATGTGTTTTCAATTGCTACGAAGGAAGCTTTTTCTAACCGGGTCGCCGGTTTTGACGTGGGCTTAAGTATATTCTCAAGTTTTCGAACAAAACAAGTGAACTAGTGAAGTGAATAAGTGCAGTACAAGCAGATAGAAGTAAAACTGAAAAAGAAACTTAAATTTAACAATCAGGTCAGCTGCCCTCGATTTTCGGGAAAAGTTGAACGACCTGTACCTTATCACAAGAATAAACTCCACGCACGAGCGGTTCGTCAAATCTTTACTATCAATTGACGTTGTGCGCGACCTTGGCAAGTGTTTTTCCCCAACCTCATCGTGTCGGATTTCGGTTTTGTGCGTACCAGCGTACGAGTAAACCGCACGCAAACCACCAAATCACACTACGTGTCGAAAACCGGCACAATTTGACTTGTAGGATTTATCGAAGAATTTCGTGACGCTCGCTTCTGCCGAATAGTATGCTTGCTGATAAGTATGCCAGGCGCGAAACGCGTAGTATACGAAGGGGCAGCCGCGTTCCCAAAACACAGAAAATGCGCACTCTCGAATTGAGGCGACGACGACGGCACACAAACGTTCTCGCCGGTTTGGCTCAAGTCCAATCCGGCAGCCAACAGCATAAGCGCGAACCGGTCGCTATTTGCCGCTCCAAATGCGAACACCCATACACAGAAAAAACCCGAACCGGGGGCTACCTACCGGGGTGTTTCTTTAGTAGATAGCGTAACCGTTTTCTCAATGGCAACGGCTGGCATATTGCTACGCTACTACGCACACCCGTTTCGTCCCCTGACCCCCCGGCTTTCTACCTCCCCACCCGGCAATCGACGCATTCTACCAAGGGTTTGAATGTTGGGAATTTGCATTTTTACACCCGAGTTGATGCGGTGTGCGGAATTCAAATCAAATGATTGAAGGACTCAATACTTTAAACTGACAGGCGCCAGTGTTGCCATTTAGCAATTTTGCTATAGTTTCGTAAGAGTTTTTAAAATTGCCAACCACCCCGGAAACGTAACCCCGTTGGAAAGCTTCGCGCACAGCTCCAGCTAATTGAGGCCACGCACACAAACACACCGCACGCGCAGCGAATGGCCTCGCATCGTGCGTGAATGTGGAATTTTCGGTTCGACCGGAATCTTTGAGCCATATCTTCGGGGTTTTTTTCACTCTCTATCTTGTTTCTCTGTCCCGTCGCGTCGCTTACGTCGACCGGACAACGGCAACGGCGACGACGCCTACTAGACGAATGGTGCGTATTCGTAATCGAACCCCACCGCGCGTCCCTCTAACTCTTTTCCCGGCTGAGTGGCGAAAACAGCCCGAAATTAACTGTAAATATTTGTTTGATGAGTTTTCTCTTTTCCACGCGTCACACACTAGAAGAGGTGGCGTGAGATGAGTGTTGTTTTTCATCGTTTGGATCGCGCGCGCGTCTCTTTTCGAATTGGATTTGTCCGTCTCTGTTTTGAACCCGGGCGGGAAGCTTTTTTTTCTCCACTTCACGTCCTCACCACTTCATCCGCGGATAGATTTGAAAGTGAATACCGTTCCGGGCGGCGCGGACGGTCGGCGGCAGTATGCAGTCAAAACAATGGAAACTAAAAGTTTAATGGTTGCTGGATTTTCGGCTGTTCGTAGACTTCCCGGGTTGGTTTGCATAACGTGGCTCGAGGTTGGTGAAAATTTCGTTATGAAACTAGGGTAACCTAACTGATATTCAAGTTTGAAAACTTGATTGTGCTGTCATGGCGACTACAGCCAACTGACAGATAGCTTTGACCAAAACTGGATTCTCGATATATGTTTTCGGAACAAAAACAATATCCGGATTGAAGCGGCTGCCGACCGGCTGGATTTCAAACAAGTACACATAAATCTGACTTAGTGCGAGTCCCCATTATTACCCGCCACCGGGCAACATTCCCCACCTATTTTTCGCCCAAGTACTAAATCACATCCCTTATACAAAGGGCGTCTTTCTGATCCAAGAAGCTATAAAAATCAGCTCTAGCTCATAAATTCTACCGGCGTCCTTGGAACCGGCTTGAAATTTTCTAGTTTTCTGTAGACACACACTCACCGGGGTAGCTTAGTAACAGAGCCAGTGTAGTAGCGCGCCGGCATTGTAAAAATAAATATCCACTATCTTCGGTACTAGGCAGCTGGCGGCGAAGGAACTTCGCTAACTCATCTGGTCGCGCTCGTGTCTTTAACCGTGTGTGTGTGAGAGAGTGTTTTCGAACGAGTAGGCGAACGTAACTCACATTGCGGAACCTTGATGTGGATAGTTTTTTTTTCATTAGTAGTAAGTTCTCGCTTTTACAAACTAGCTTCAAGGGCATGAATCGTGGCACGCGCGTGTGCTTGAGCAATCCTCGCTGCTAGACAATCGGGACGGCGGAAAATTATCTGAAACTGATCGCTTTTTTCGATAAGTTCTCATTCTACCGTTAGATAGCTATTAAAATAGGTTGTTTGCGTTCAGTGTATCGCAACAGTTCAGCATGATGTCATCGAAGGCACCGATTTCGTCATCGAATACCCGTCGTCGATCGAAGATCGAGGAGCGGTAGAAAGAACACACGCACACAGAATCCGGGACCGGGTTCGATCATGTTCAACCGAATTGATAGAATGCGTGGTTCCGTGGGAGGACCCAAGAATGGGCGGATGAATGTGGTTTCGCATAAAACTCCCACACGCGCTCCGTGCGGGCGGTGGTGTGTTAGTCAGCGACGAAGATCGCACCTGATCGATGATTCTGCGGTCGTGTAAACATGTTTGTTTACGAGAGACCGAATCAATGCCAACTTGGATCCGAGAATTTTATCCGGTGGATTGAATTCGAGTTCGGGGTGTGGTTTATTAGTGCGTAACCGAGTGAACTTGCGGTTGGAGGTCAGTCAGATTTGTGGCTGGGAGTAGCAGGGCGTATTTCATGGGAGTCAACCCCCGGTCAGGGCTGGATCAAATTTCAAATGATTCTAGTGTGAGGTACTGGCGAAAACATCATTAACATTTTGAATGTCAATATTCTTTTGTATGAAGCACTAGTTCAACGGGATGAGGAATATTAAACCATAAATGAACTCATGTATTGGTAATAGAATCGAAGCACTTATGATTTGAATTCACAAATTACCATGCATTCCCTTCAAGTTTAAAACTTATTTGATGGAGACGAATAAACTCGTTTAATGGAGGCGCAGTGTAATTGGAACTTTGACAGATAGTAGAACAACGTTTTGAAAAAAATGCAGATTTAGGACCTCAAATCGGTGACTTTTAATTTAAAAATCTATTCGACTTCAAACTTGCGACATCGAATATGAAACTACTAATTTGGGATTTCAAACCTAGGACTTCATATTTTGGACTAAAAATTGGAACTGTAAATTTGGACCTCAAATAGGCGGCTTCAAATTTGATAATCTATTCTACTTCAAATTTTGGGTATTCATATTTGAGATTTGAAAATTGAGACTTGAAAATTGAGACTAGAGAATTGGGACTGCAAATTTGAGGCCTCAAATTGGCGACTTCAAATTTGAAAATTTATTCAACTACAAATTTCGGGCTCGATATTTGGATTACAGATTTGGGACCTAACATTTGAGTCCACAATTTTGAGACTTCAAATTTAGGATTTCAAATTTGGTACTTAAAATTTCGGACTTCTAAACTAAGATTGTAAATTTGGGACCTCAACTTTGAGGTCCACAATACATCAAAGTCGAGGTTTCAAATTTGGGGCTTCGATCTTGGGACTTCGAATCTGGCCTGGCTCCTCAAATTTGAGCCCGTTCATTGAGACCTCAAATTTCAGACTTCAAACTTGAGGTCTCAAATTTTGAACCTCAAATCTGGGACGAACAAGTTATTTTAAATTCGTGACTAGTGAATTGAGACTTCCAATCTGCGACCTCAAATTTGAGACCTCAAAGTTGAGGTTCCAAACATGGGACTACAAATTTGGACTTCAAATTTAGGAGTTCAAATTTACGACTGCAGATTTGATACTACAAATTTGTGACCAAAAATGTTAATAATAAATTTGTGACCTTAAATTTTGGACTTCAAAACGAGTACTGCAAATTTGGGACCTAAAATTTAAGACCTCTATGTTGAGATTTCAAATTTGGGGCCACAAACTTGGGATTTTCAAATTAGAGACCTCGAATTTAGGACCTCAAATTTAAGACCCACAAACTTTAGGACCTCAAGTTGGGGTCCTCGAATGTGAAACCTCAAATTTGAGACGTCAAATTCAAGGTTTCAAATTTTAAACTACAAATTTGAAACTTCACACTTTGGACTTCAAATTTTGGATGATACATTTTGGACCTCAAATTTGAGACTTCAATGTGAAGATTTCAAATTTGGGACTAGTAGATTGGGACTTCGAAATTCATACTGCAACTTTGAGACCTCCAAAATTTGGGCGCCCAAATTTAAGACTTCAAATTTGAGGTCTCAAATTTGGAACCTCAAATCTGAGACAACAAAGTTGTTATTTTAAATTTGGGACCGGTAAATTCCATTTCAAATTCTAATTATCGACCTCAAATTTGACAAATTTAGACTTTAAGACTTCAAATTTGGGACTCTAAATTTGTGAGTATGATTTTTTTTAGTTACAACTTGGGTTATAAATTTGGGACCTCAAATTTAGGACCTCAAATTTGGGACCTCAAATTTGGGACCTCAAATTTAAGACTTTAAAACCAGCCTAACATTTGAGAGCTCAAAGTTGAGGTTTCAGATATGAGCCTGTAAACTTGGAATTCCAAATTTGGTACTGCAAATTCGGGACCTCAAATTTAGGATCTCAAAATTTAGGACCTCAAATTTGGACCTTCAAATTTGGAACCTCAAATTTGGAACCTCAAATTTAAGACATCGAATCGAGGTTTCAATTTTTGAACTACAAATTTGAGACTCCTGATTTGGGACCTCAAAGCTGACCTCAAATTTAGGACCTAAAAACTTTCGGACCTCAAGTTGGGGTCTTCGAGTGTGGAACCGCAAATTTGAGACGTGAAATTCGAGCTTTCAAATTTTCAGCTACAAATTTGAGACTTCGAACTTTGGACTTCGAATTTGGGATGATACATTTTGGACTTTAAATATGAGACTTCAATGTGGAACTTTCAAATTTGGAACTAGAAGCTTGGGACTTCTAACTTTAAGACCTCCAACTTGGGCGTCCAAATTTAGGACTTCAAATAAGATGTCTCAAATTTGGAACCTCAAATCTGAGACAACAAAGTTGTTATTCTAAATTTGGGACTGGTAAATCTCATTTCCAATTCAAATTTGAGACCTAAAATTTGAGACCCCAAAGTTGAGGTTTCAAAAGTGGGCCTGAAAACTTGTAATTTCAAATTCGGTGCAGCAAATTTGGGACCTCAAATTTAGGACCTCAATATTTAGGACGTCAAATTCGAGGTTTCATATTTTTGAACTACAAATTTAAGACTTCAAACTTTGGACTTTAAATTTAGGATAATAAATTTTGGATCTCAAATTTGAGACTTCAATGTGGAGGTTTCAAATTTGGGACTAGGAGCTTGAGACTTCGAGTTTGGTACTGTAACTTTGAGACCTCCAAAATTTGGACGCCCAAATTTAAGACTTCAAATTAGAGGTCTCAAATTTGGATCCTCAAATCTGAGACAACAAAGCTGTTATATTAAATTTTAGACTGAAAATTCTCATTTCCAATTCAAATTTGCAATTTCAAATTTGAGAGTTGAAAGTTGGGGTTCCAACCTTGGTACTATACATTTATACTTCAAATTTGAGACTACAGATGTGTGACTAAAATTTGGGTTATAAATTTGAGACTTAAAAACCAGGACTGCAAATTTGAGACCTAAAATTGAGACCTTAAAGTTGAGGTTTCAAAAGTGGGCCTGCAAACTTGTGATTTCAAATTCGGTGGAGCAAATTTGGGTCCTGAAATTTAGGATCTCAATATTTAGAACCTCAAATTTCGGCTTTCAAGTTTGGAAACTCAAATTTGAGGTGTCAAATTCGAGGTTACAAATATTTAACTACAAATTTGGGACTATGAACTACAAATTTGAAAATTTAAATATGGAACCTCAAAATTATGTCTTCAAAACTGGAACTGCAAATTAGGACCTCAAATTTGAGACTTCAAAGCCGAGGTTTCAAATTTGGGACTAGAGGCGCGGAATTTGGTACAAAATTTGGGACCTCAAAAAAGAGATTATACATTGGGGACTTCATAACTCGTAATGCAAATTTGTGGCCTCAAATTTGAGACTTGAAAGCTGAGATTTCAGATTTGGGACTACAGACGTGGAATTCCGAGTTTGGTACTGCTTGTTTTGAACCACAAATTAAAGACCTAAACTTTGGGAGCTACAAATTGGAGCCTCAAATCTGACACTTAAAATTTGCGGTTTCAACATTACGACTACAAATTTGAGACTTCAAACTTGGGAATTTCAATTTGAGACCCCGAATTGAATGTTGCAAATTGCGGGGCCGCAAAGTTGACATTTAAAACTTCGGGCCTCAAATTTGGGACTACAAATTTGGTATTTGAAAATTGAGACTTCAAATTAAAGACCACAAATTCGGAAACGCACATTTAAATTTGGGACCATAAAATTGGCATTTCAAATTTGTGACTACTAATTTGCGATTATAAATTTGGGACTTGAAAACTGGAACTGATAATTTTGGACCTCACATTTGAGACTTCAAAGCTGAGGTCTCAAATTTGGGACCACAAACTTGGGAGTTCGAAATTGATACTGTTAATTTGAGACTTCAACTTTAGACCCCTTAAATTTGGGACCTTAAATATTGAGACCTTCAATTTGAAACTTCAAATCTGAGGTGTTAAAGTTGGGACGACAGGTTTGGGACTTCAAATTTGGAACAGCAAATTTTGTACCTCAAATTTGGAACCTCAAATTTGAGAGTTTAAATTTAAGGTTTCAGTTTTGGGACCTCAAATTTGAGAGTTTAAATTTAAGGTTTCAGTTTTGGGACCTCAAATTTTTGATTTAAAAATTGAATTTGGGACCTCAAATTTGAAACATCTAATTTGAGGTTTCAGATTTGGAACGACAAATTTGAATTTTCAACTTTGGGATTTTAAATTTGAGACTTCAAATTTAGTACTACGAATTTGGATCGTCAAATTTGGGATTTCAAATTTTGGGCTTCAAAACTTGGCCTGTAAATTTAGGACCGCTAATTGGAGACTTCTAAGCTGCGTTTTCAAATTTGGGACTACAAAATTGGGATTTAGATCAGGACACTGCTAACTTGGGACCCCACAATTAGGATTTCAAAGTTGGGAGTTATAAATTGGGACTGCAAATTTGGGATCTTAAATTTGAGACATGATTTTGGGGTTTCAAATATGGACTACAAATTTGGGACTTCAAATTTGATACTTCAAATTTGGGATTATAAATCTGAGACCTAAACTTTTGGACTTTAGGACTTCAAATTTGATACTTCATATTTAGGATTAAAAAATTGGGACTTCGAATTTGGTACTGTAAATTTGGGACCTCAAATTTGGGATCTTAAATTAGGGATCTCAAATTTGAGGTTTCAAAATGGAAGTTTCAAATTTTGGACTTTAATTAAGATTTTAAATTTGGGATTAAAAATTTGGGACCTCAAAATTGGGACTTCAAATTTGGGAAATCAAATTTGGAACGTAAAATTTAGGAATTTAAATTTGGGACTAAAAATTTGAAATTCACAATTTGGGTCTTAAAGTATGTGACTTAAAATTTGGGACTTTAAATTTGGAACTTTAAATTATAAACTTCAAATTTTAGACTTCAAATTTGATACAGTCCCAAGTATCAAATTGAAGCCTAAAATTTGAAAAAAAAAACTTCGTGCTGCTAATTTGGAATTTCTAATTTGGGACTACAAATTTTGGATATTGGGCCTAAAGTAAGGGGCTAGAAAACTCGGACCTAAAAATTGAGACAGCAAATTTGAGACTTAAAATTCGTTCCAAAAAAAATTGGAACCGCAAATCGGTGACTACAAACTTGGACGTTTAGATGTCAAATTTGGGACCTCAAATTTGGGACTTTTAATTTCGGGCATTAATTTTAAGAGTTCAGATTGGAGACTACAAATTTAGGACTTAAAATTTGGGACTTCAACTTGGGTACTTTGAATTTGGGATTTGAAATTAATGAGATTTGTGGCGACAAATTTGGACTTGAAAATTGGGACCATAAATTTGCGATTTTAAATTTGGGACGCATTTGCGATTTGAATTTGAGGGCTTGAAACTTAGGACTTCCAAATTAGGACTCCCAATTTAGAAATAATTTCAAGATTAATATTTCATCGTTGGGACTTCATATTTGAGGTTACAAATTTAGGTCTTCAAAATTGGGACCTCAAATTTAAGATAAAAAGACGGAACTTCAAACTTGAAACCGCAAAATTTTGAACTTTGTATTGTGGATTACAAATTTTGGACAATTTATTTGGCATAACAAATTTGGAACTGAAAATGGGAGACTGTAATAACTGACCAATGTTGAACAAGTGTTGGACCTATGTTGGGCTAATATTGGATCAGTGCCGAACTGACGTTTGACCAATATCGCATCAATATCGGACTAATAATGGACCAATGTCGAACCAATGTTGAACTAATGTTAATTCACTTTCGCATGGATCAACACTGGATTAATGAGCCACTGTCAGACAAATGTCGAACTAATGTCGGCCAATGTTGGATCCACGTCGGACTAATGTTGTGAATCAATGTCAGTCCAATGGTTGACCAATGAGAGAAAAATATCCGACAAATGTTTAGTCAATGTCAGACCAGTGTAGGACCACTTTTGAACCTATATCTAACCAAAGTCAGACCAATGCTGGATAAATATCTGATCGATGTTGGACCAATGTCATACCAACATTCGACCAATGTTGAACAAGTTTTGGATCAATGTTGGATAAACGTTGGAGCAATATCTTGCCAATATCGGACCAATGTCGGGCCAATGTCGGACCAATGTCGGACGAATGTCGTATCAATGTCGGACCAAAGTTGGACCAATATCGGACTAACCATTGTTGGACAAATGTTAGACCAATAATGGGCCAATGTTGGATCAAATTCGGATTAATGATGGGGCCATCGAGCCAATGTTGGACCAATATTGGTTGAACGTCGAACCAATGTTGGCTCAGTGTCCCACTAACCAGTGTCGGATCAATGTAGAATCAGTGTCGAATCAATGTTTGACCAATGCCGAAGCAACATAGGAGCAATGTTAAGCAAATATTGGACAAATGTTGGATCAACGTTGGAGTAATGTTTGACAAATGTTGGACAAATGGTCGATATGTATCGGACAAATGTGGAACCAATGTCGTTCCAATATTGGACAAAGATTTGGATAAATATCGAGCCAATGGTGAACCAATGTCGGTTCAATGTCAGCCATTGTTGGACCAATATAGTATCGACGTCGGACTAGTGTTGAACAATTATAGGGCAAATGTTGGATCAATGTGGAATCATTGTGTGATATATTTCAGACCAACGTTGAATCAATATCGATCCAATCTTGAACAAATATCTGTCAGATATTGGATCAATGTTGGGGCAATGACAGACAAATGTTGGCTAAATATCGGACTAATGTCGGAGCATTGCTTGATAAATATCGGACGAATGTTGGGCCAATGTCGAACCGATCGATGTCGTGATAGCAATACGTTTGAAATGTTACTATGATTCCCGGAAAAAGGCAAAATACATCAACCGAAACGTTGGATAAATAGACAAACTCCTGTTTTTACTGTATCAGAAGACTGCATACCGAACAAAAAAATATGTTTTCATAAATTTGTGAAACTTCGAACATAAATCAAATATTTAAAAAATATTGATTGACGCCCGTCCTCTTGTAATATCGCACACGAAATATCATTTTCGATGGTGAATTTATCTCTTATCATGTAACAATGAAACTTCAGGTCCAAACAGAATGAAGTTCAACATATCAGACTCCGCCAAAATACGCTTGTTAAATTTATTTAACAAGTGTCTTGAGGGTAACGTTGTCCCATACGATTGGACACAAGTGCGAGTGTAATCGCCATTCAAAAACGTAGCAAATCAGCCTCCGATCACAATTCGTATTGGCTGATCACAACACTGTCCTGTATACGGAGTTTATTCAAAAAATTATCCTGTTCCGCCTCAATCAGTATGAGTGTGATCGCTCTTCAAAAGCTTAGAAAATCAGCCTCCGATCACAATTCATATCGGCCGATTACGGCACTGTCCTGTATACGGAGTTTGTTTAAAAAGTTGTCCTGTTCCGTCTCGACCCTGGGGGTGTAAGCTAATGGTTGTCTGTGGATTTCGCAAAAGAAAAAGGTCAACAATTGCCTTGCGTTGCTATCAATCGAAATTATTCAAGTAGACTATTTTTACAAAGGGCAGATGGCATCAGTGTTCTTAGTTATTAATGGGCCTTTAGATTCGGTTTCTATCAATGTTCTCTTGATAAAGCTGCACCAGTATGGTGTTTTTTCGCTTGATTATTGGGTATGGGATCTCCAACTTTCTTTCCAATATCGGTCAATGGGACACAGATCGGGACAGTTAGGTGGATTATTCCATTTTTCGGCAAAATCGACATTCTGGCCTTTGAGCAGCTCCAAGGTTGAAACAAAAAGAGTAGCTGCTAGATCTGGACAAAACAATGGTGGAATACTATATTTTCGATACACAGATGAAAACCATTTTGAGGTGCATGTGAAGCTTGATCAACTTTTGATGCCCCATGAACAGATCGCTTGCCATACCAATAATTTTTTTCCGATTTTTTTTCGTGTAAATTAATCTACAATCAACAGGAACTTTCTTCCCTAGCAAAGTGTTATAAAATTCTGGACCTGACAGTGAACTGTTATTAAATGGTTCATTAAATCGTTTCGTCTCTATGATGAGTATGTTGTACATTGTACAATGATCAAAACCATTTTTTGTACAAATCTTCTGGTTTTCTGTTCTTTTGGTACCTGAGCCACCACCTCGGAAATTTTATTGATTTCCAATCCGATTGCTTGGGATAGAACAAAGTACTTCTTTCGGCATTTTGAAGCTTATCTTAATTCATCTCAAAAAAGATGATGCAAGAAGCCCGCGTGAGATAAAATCCCGCATCTAAAAGCCTTATTACCGCACATCCGACCACTCTCCGGTCAGTGCACAATCGCGCATCTTCACCTTGATGGAACTGCGCTCTCGATCGGTCGACGATGATGATGGTGCCCGAGAGCTTATACAACTCGGGTTCCATCAGCTTAGGTGAAAGTCTGCCGAACCACCGAACCTTCCATTACCTGCGTCGGATTACGGCTTCGGTTGATTGCCACAACGAACGAACGGAGTAGAAATATGCGTTTCGCGTGCTGCCTAAATTTGTATGTCAATAAGTATCTATTTTCGCATTTTTACAAACCGACATCAATGTCAACCTTCGCCAGTCACCAAAAACCATTCACCGCAAACTGCTGCTGGATATGTGTCAAAATCGACTCACGCACAGCCCCTCATTCGTCGATTGCAGGAAAACAAACTGACGCTTTGCATTTGAGTGTAACCTTCACACGCCGTAGTAGGCGAGCCAGGGACTTTAGCGAAAAATCTAACAGCAGCACCCAAAATAACCAATAAAAAAAAAAACGCGTGCCAATCCATGGCCCCGAACTATTGAATGTTTTTTTCGTTCGTTCATTCGATTGCAAGCGCGCAACTGGTTTTGTGTGGTTGCGAAAAAAAACAGCTCCGTGCCGAAGCAAAACAACACTCAGCGAACGGCGCAGAATTCCGCGAGCAAAACAAGGAAGCCAAATAATAATGACCTCCTTTTTGGCGAATGTGCGAATATTTTTGTGCGTTTGCCGTCTTCTTCCGCCAGACAGACAAGGCGCTCGTTTCGTTTCGCATCGCGTTATTAGCGATTATGTTTGGCAGATTTTCGGCTCCGTCCTCTTTCGGGGCCGTGCAGGCAAAGCCGATGTCAATGACAAAACGGCATTCCAAGTGCTCTTTAATTGTGGCTGCTGGTGTGTGAATCAATCGCTCTGTAATGGATGCGATTATTCAAATAACGAACGAGTGAAACAGGTAGCTGAGTGCTCTTCCTTCCTAGTGGCGTCTCGCTTCGTGTTTGTACTTATGCGGACTTGGCTTATCTGTACGCAGCCAGACGACGACACGCACGCACTGATGCTATCAGGGGTCTGTGTCTTTTTTTGTTTTTGGGGCATCGTCGAACGCTCGCGTCGGTCTGGAGCTAATAATTGATGTCTAGGCCAAATCATGGCCGGTTCAACATACGAACAACGGTTGTGTTGAGCCCCGGCTTGTGCGTTTGTCGACGACTGTGTCGTTGTCATCGGTGCGAGCGATTAGGTAGCTAAATGGCACGGAGCTATAAATAACCTGGGACCGGTTGCAGTGCAATGGAACAATGCCACGGGTAAAAGCAGATCGGCTAGTCAGTTCTGTAATCAGATAAGCAGCAGCAACGTTGGACTTTGAGCTACTAATTGGAATGTGATTATCGTGACAGGTGCTTCCGGGTGTAAGGTATGTTACGGCAGCTTAAGCTAAACATTGTTTTAGTTGATGAGCTTTCCACGGTGCTATACTTCTCCTTAGAGGAGAATAATGTACATAGGTGAAAACTATTTTTGCTCCATTACAAACAAAATTGTTTAAAAGCATCTTTGCGCGCGACGAGCACAAGGCCTATAACTAAATTAGTTATGGAATTTGTGTTTCGACTTTGTCTCATCAGTATTCGACACTAACTTAGTGACAGGACTTGAGCTTCTTTTCTTGCGTGACTAGTGGTTTACTCGGGAACACAAATTGTGTCTACACGTTTTGGAACCGGCGTCAATTCGGCGCTAGCTTAATCCTGTCACTAAGTTAATGTCGGATTCTGATGAGACGAAGTCGAAACGCAAATTTCATAACTAACTTAACGTAAATAACCACCGCGTCCACAGCCAGTTTACTTGAACAGTTTTGGGTCTTATTCAGGCTCCGCTTGACGTTGGACCAATTGTCCTCGATTGAGCCGTCCGCCACTTTTTTAGGAGGGTTCTTGTTCTTAGGCGTCGCCAGAATCATATAGGCGTTATACCACTACATGTCCTTTTTCCGTAATGGCAGTGTTTAAATCCCCTCAAAATAGCGTGGAATAATTATATTGCTTCATGAAAGATAGCAGACGTTTTTTCATACACTCTCACATAAATTTTCTTATCGACGGGCTCGGTCGCAATGAAAATATCGCTTTTAAAACCACAGGTACAGGAAGCCTGCCAAACCAAATATTTCTATGCGAGAACTTCGACAGCTTCATATGTTTGAAAATATCGGCCACTATTCCTCCCGGTTGCCATTACGCAAATTTGCAGCACGAAATCTTTTTTCAAATTTTAGACTTCAAATTTTATACTTGGGACTGTATCAAATCTGAAGTCTAAAATTTAAAGTTTCCAATTTAAAGTTCCAAATTTAATGTCCCAAATTTGAAGTCCCAAATTTGAGAACCTAAACTTGAAGACCCAAATTTGAAGTCCCAAACTTGAAGTCACAAATTTGAAGTCCCAAATTTAAAGTCCCAAATTTGAAGTCCTAAATTTGAAGTCTCAAATTGGAAGTCCCAAATTGGAAGTCCCAAATTTGAAGTCCCAAATTTGAAGTCCCAAATTTGAAGTCCCAAATTTGAAGTCCCAAATTTGAAGTCCCAAATTTGAAGTCCCAAATTTGAAGTCCCAAATTTGAAGTCCCAAATTTGAAGTCCCAAATTTGAAGTCCCAAATTTGGAGTCCCAAATTTGAAGTCCCAAATTTATATCCCCAAATTTAAAATCTTAATTAAAGTCCAAAATTTGAAACCTCAATTTTAAAATCTCAAATTTGAGATGCCTAATTTGAGGTCCCAAATTTGAGGTCCCAAATTTCCAGTTCTGGTTTGGAAGACCAAAAGCTTAGGTCTCCGATTTATAATCCCAAATTTGAAGTTTCAAATTTGAAGTCCGAACTTTGTAGTCCCATGGTTGAAACCCCAAAATCATGTCTCAAATTTGTGATCCCAAATTTGCAGTCTCAATTAATAACTTCCATCCTAATTGTTGAATCCCAAGTTAGCAGTGCCAATGGTGGTCCCAAATTTGAAAACGCAGCTTAGCGGTCCTAAATTTACAGGCCAAGTTATGAAGTCCAAAATTCCAAATCCGAAATTTGAAGATCCAAATTTGTAGTATCAAATTCAAAGTCTCAAATTTAAAATCCCAAATTTGAAGATTAAAATTTGTCGTTCCAAATCTGAAACCTCAAATTGGATGTCTCAAAATCGAGATCCCAAATTCAAATTAGAAATCCCAAATTTATTTTCGTAAATTTGAGGTCCTAAAACTGAAACGTTAAATTTGACCTCTCAAATTTGAGGTACAAAATTTGCTGTTCCAAATTTTAAGTCCCAAGCCTGTCGTCCCAACGTTAACACCTCAGATTAAGGTCCCAAATTTAAGGGGCCTAAATTTGAAGTCTCAAATTAACAGTATCAAATTCGAACTCCCAGGTTTGTGGTCCCAAATTTGAGACCTCAGCTTTGAAGTCTCAAATGTGAGGTCCCAAATTATCAGTTCCAGTTTTGAAGACACAAATTTGTAGTCTCAAATTGGCATTTCAATTTTATAGTCCCAAAATAGAATGTGGGTTTTCAAATTAGTGGTCTCCAATTTGAAGTCTCATTTTTCAAATAGCAAATTTGTAGACCCAAATTTGAGGCCCGAAATTTTAAATGTCAAATTTGCACTCCCACAGTATCAAATTTGCAGCATTCAATTTTTTGGTCTCAAATTTAAATTCCTGAGTTAGAAGTCTCAAATTTGTAGTCCCAAAGTAACAAATTTGCAACATTCAATTTTGGGTCGCAAATTTAAATTCCCAAGTTTGAAGTCTCAAATTTGTAGTCGTAATGTTGAAACCTCAAATTTGAGGTCCCAAATTTTAGGCCCTTAATTTGAGGTCCAAAATAAGCAGTACCAAACTCGAAATTCCACGTCTGTAGTTCCAAAACTGAAAACTCAGCTTTAAAGTCTCAAATCTAAATTTACAGTTCGAGTTATGAGGTCCCAAATGTATAATTCCTAATTTGTAGTCCAAAGCTGGAAGTCCAAAATTTGTAGTTCAAAATTTGAAGCCTAATTTGATGTCTCCAATTTAAGGTTCCAAATTTGAGGTCCTAAATATGAGATCCCAGATTCACAGTTGAAAATTCGAAGTCCCAAACTTGTAGGCCCAAATTTGAAACATCATCTTTGAGCTCTCAAATTTTAGGTCCCAAATTGGCAATCCTAATTTTGAAGTCCCAAATATGAGCACCCAAATTTATAATTCCACATTTGCAGTTCAAAGTTTTAAGTTCCAAATTTTAAGTCCCAATTTATAGTCCCAAGTTTTTAACCTCAAGTTTGAAGTCTCAAATTTGAGGTTCCAAATTTGAGGCCCCGAATTTGAAGTCTCACTATTAGTCTCAAATTTGAAATAGCAACTTTGTTGTCTCTGCTTTGAAGTCCCGAGTTTGAAACCTCAAATTTGAAGTCCGAAATTAAAGGTCTCAATTTGAGGTCCCAAATTTGAGGTCCCTAGTTTGAAGTCTCACTGTTAGTCTTAAATTTGAAACAGCAAGTTGTCTCAGCTTTGAAGTCCCTAATTTTAAACCTCAAATTTAAAGTTCGAAATTTAAGGTCTCAATTTGAGGGTCCAAATCAAGCATGGGAAAAATCGCATCGTGAACCGATCGTTCGCGCTTCGCAAGCAAGCTTTCTTCAGTTGTGATGCATTCTGTTAGCTTCGAAAATGATACCTAGCAACCTGTCGTTACGGACACATGCGATTCAAAGCTATAACAACCAACGAAGAAGCACATCAGTTGTGTTTTAATTCTTTCCTTCCCCAACGCGGATGGCTTCGTTCGCGAAGCTCTTTTTGAGCGGTTCGCGGTTTGCATAGGATTTTCATTATACAGTTTTATTTCATTTTCATATACGCACAATATAATTAATACTTGGAAAACCATATACTATTTTAAAACTAGCTGATAATCAATGGTTTTAAAAATTTGCAACAATGCACTGCTAACAAATAGGCCGCAAGGACCTTCAGTAGATCAAATTGCTAGTAGTGTATCACAAAATTACCCATAACGCGATCTGTCAGCAAAAAAATCCAGTGCAAAAATAGGTACTATGTTTTAATCATGCATGAAGAAACCTTTGTGAGCTTCGCGAAGCTACGTGACAAACATTCACGAGCGAAGAATTGACGCTGCTCTTAAATTTTTTAAGCTTCACTTTTGATTCGCAGTTTGCCCATCTAGTGACCTGCTCTGAAGTTATTAGACTTCTCCCTTCATGCGTTGATTATGGTTAATTAGTGAGCACAAAATTTTGACTACTTTGTGATCCACAGTTAGCAACAGTCGCGCGAGTGAACGAATTTTCCCATGCTTTGGGACCTCAAATTTGGACTCCAAATTTGAGGTCCCAAATTTGAAGTCTCACTATTAGTCTCAAATTTGAAATAGCAACTTTTTTGTCTCAGCTTTGAAGTCCCGAATTTGAAACCTCAAATTTGAAGTCCGAAATTTAAGGTCTCAATTTGAGGGCCCAGATTTGAGGTCCCAAATTTTGCTGCGCCAAATTCGAAATTCCACGCCTGTAGTCACAAATTTGAAACCTCAGCTTTGAAGTCTCAAATTTGAGGTCCCAAATTTGCAGTTCCAGTTTTGAAGACAAAGTGTTTAGGTCCCATATTTATATTTCCAAATTTGTAGTTCAAAGCTTGAAGTCTCAAATTTGTAGTTCAGAATTTAAAACCTCGAATTTGACACCTTAACTTTGAGCTTCCAAACTTGAAGGCCGAAATTTGAGGTCCTAAATATTGAGGTCCTAACTTTGAGGTTCCAAATTTGCTGCACCGAATTTGAAATCACAAGTTTGCAGGCCCACTTTTGAAATCTCAACTTTAGGTCTCAAATTTGCAGTCCTGGTTTTGAAGTCCCAAATTTGAGGTACCAAATTTGTGTCCCAACTTTTTAGTCACGAATCTGTAGTCTCAAATTTTGAGTACAAATTTGTAGTCCCAAAGTTGGAACCCCAACTTTGATCTCTCAAATTTGAAATGAGATTTGCCAGTCCCAAATTTAGAATAACAACTTTGTTGTCTCAGATTTGAGGTTCCAAATTTGAGACATCTTATTTGAAGTCCTAAATTCGGGCGCCCAAATTGGACGTCCCAAATACAGTATCAAACTCAAAATCCCAAGCTCCTAGTTCCAAATTTGAAACCTCACATTGAAGTCTCAAATTTGAGGTCCAAAATGTATCATCCCAAACCATCCCCAAGTTCAAAGTTTGAAGTCTCAAATTTGTAGTTCAAAATTTGAAAGCTCGAATTTGACGTCTCAAATTTGCGGTTCCACACTCGAAGACCCCAGCTTGAGGTCCTAAATTTTTGGGTCTTAAATTTTAGGTCCCAAATTTGCAGTCCTCGTTTTTAAGTCCAAAATTTTAGGTCACAAATTTATAATCCAAATTTTTAGTCTCAAATCTGTAGCTTCAAATTTGAACTCCTAAATTTGAAAGGTCAAATTTGTATTCCCTAGTTTGGAACCTCAACTTTAGGGTCTCAAATTTGAGGTCGCAGATAGGAAGTCTTAATTTACCAATTTACTAGTCCCGAATTTAAAATAACAACTTGTTTGTCCCAAATATGAGGTTCCAAATTTCAGACCTCAAATTTGAAGTCTAAAATTTGAGGTCTCAATATACGGGCTCGAATTTGAGGAGCCAAACCAGATTCAAAGTGGCCTCGATATTCTGTGCTATGGACTCTGGATTCTGAACTATGGTCTCTGGGGGGGCTTGATTCTGGACTCTGGAATTCGTACCCTAGACTCTACTAGACTCTGAAGACCGGACTTTGAAGTCTGGAATCTGTACTCGGGACGCTGGATTCTGGACTCCTGGCTCTCCCTCTCGGGACTCTGCATTCTGGGTTCTGGTTTCTGGACTATGGACACTGAACTTTAGATTGTGGACTTTTCACTCTCATCGCTGGATAATGGACTCTTGGCGCTGACCTCGAATTTCTGTACTATGCACTTTGGACTCTGAACCATGGGCTCTGGTATCTGGGGTCTTGATCCTTCACTCTGGAATCTGAATTCTACCACTCTGGAATCTGAACTTTAGGCTCTGCACTCGGGTCTCTCGATTCCGGACTGTAGGCTCTCTCCTTGGGACTCTGGTCTCTGGGCTCTGTGCTCTGGGCTCTGAACTCGGCACACTGGGCTCAGTATTTTGGGTTGAGGACTCTGATCTCTGGACTTTGAACTCTAGTCTCAGGATTCTCGTCTCTGGACTCTGAGCTCTAGATTCTGGACTTTGAACTCTGGATACTAAGCTCTTCACGCTGGGTTCTGGACTCTGGACTCTTACCTCGAGATTCTGTTTTATAGACTCTGGATTCTGGCCTCTGGGTTCTGAGCTCTGTCCTTTGGAGTCTGAACTCTTGCCTTAGTTTTTTGGGTTAAGTACTTCGGGCTCAGGATTCTGGTCTCAGAGCTCTCGACTCTGGCCATAGTAGCTTGGGTTGAGCACTCTGGACTCTGGACCCAAGATTCCCGACTCTCTTCTCTACACTCAGAACTCTGGACTCTGGATTTTGAGCTCTCGTCTCGAGATTCTGTGCTGTGGACTCTGAACTGTAGACTGTGGTCTCTGAGCTGTGGGCCTTTATTCTGGACTTTAGACTCCGAACTGTGGACACTAAACTCTGGACTGCGCACTCTGCGCTCGGGACTCTGGATTCTGGGCTCTCTCCTCGGGACTCTGGTCTCTGGTCGCTGGGCTATGGAATCTAAACTCTGGATTATCGAATCTGAACTCTGGATTCTGGTTTTTAAACTCTGGTCTCACTATTTTGGGTTAGGAGCTCTGGACTTTGGGCTCTGGGTTCTGGATTATGTGCTGAGGACTCTGGGCTCAGTATTTTGGGATAAGAGCTCTAGACTCTAGTTTCTGGTCTCTGGACTCTAGGTTTTGGACTCTGGGCTCTGGCATCTGAACTCTGGATTCTGGACTCTAGACTCGACAGTATTTTGGGTTAAGGACTCGCGACTCTGGATTCTGGTCTCTCTCCTCGGGACTCTGGGTCATACCTATAGGTTCTCTCCTCGGGATTCTAAGTTCTGGTCTCTGGGCTATGAAACTGAATAAAAATACACTGAAAAAAAAATTCAGTTTGAACAAGGAAAAGCTTTTTTCAAATAACTTTTTTTTTCCTTGAACTGTACCCAACTTAGATTTAGGTAGGGAACATAATTACCTATCTTGGAATAAAATTTCATCTAAATCAAAGATGGGGTTTTGTTGTAAATCGACATTAAATTTTTAAAATCGATTTTTTTCAGTGTAGGAGTAGTTGAAGAGTTTTTTCAATATTTTTATTCAAAAATTTGACTAGTTTTGTGAAAATACTCCTACATTTTTTGTAGGATTTGTCATTTTTAGAATTAAATGAATTAAATGTGAAGACATTAGACAAATATATCCATAATATATCTGACATCCCAGTTTACCAGCCGCACACAATTTAACGGACAATCGATAGATTGCAAACCGCTTGCTTGGTTTTTTTGTGTTCACTTTCCCACCACACAGCTGTACGCGTATTTTAACGCTGGCTAACTGTTTCTGAAAGCTCGCTCGCGTCCCGGAAGAGGTACAAAGCAAAATAGACATGCCAACCGCAACAACATCAACAAAAAAGCCCCCCGCTTTTAAAGCACTAAAATTTATCGATGGTGAATCAATGAAAACCAAAGCTGCCGTTCGTTGAGTGTGTCTGTCTGTCCGTCTGTCTAGCCGTTTGTTACTGCGTGTATGTGTATGTGCGCGCACTAGCATCGCTTCGCGCAAGCAGCATAATAAGGTAATCAACAACCTCAGAAGCTCAGCTCTGTCCAAGCCGCTTCACGTCGACCCCCCCCCCCACGTTTCTCCTGAGCGTGGACCATAACCTCTTCCTCATTTCAACACATTCATAGGAGCATACGGCAAGAAAGAGAGGCATACATATATGCAATCACTACGATTGCGATACGATTTCTATTGTGCGGGGAACGGGTTTATGTTTGGTTTCTAATCGTACGCGGGAGTCCGCGCCGGGAAGGGAAAGAAAACAAAACCCCTTGCGGCAAGTGAAATCCAAAACATAGCGGTTCATTTTTTCCATCTCTCTCACTACCTCTCTTTCTCTTTCACGTTTCGACGAGGAAAAAAGCGCGAAACGCTATTCACATCGGACTTGTGTATAAATATGTTTGGAACTGGCCGGTTGATACCCGGTTGGACCCCGATCGACGGAGGATTTGGAACTGGCAGCGAGTGTGATTTTACAATAAAAATTTTCTCGAACTATGCTGACGATTAGGAGGCGACCATCGTAGTAAGCAGCGGTCATGTTTTTCCGTATTCGCCATGTGAAAAAGTGCCATTCTCCAACACGGTCGGCAGCGGCTACACGGCTTTGGTTTGGTGCGATGCGTCCTCGCATCCAGCTGCGCGTTACTTGGTCGATTGGAATTTACGGTTTCGTTTACGCAACTTGGATGTTTATTTTCTACAGCTTTCTCGTATTTTTTTTTCAAATTTGATTACCTACCTAGGTAATGACCGGTTTATTGGATGGTTTTCACCGGGAGTGGGGACAATTGATTGATCGTAAAAAATGGTAGATGAGGCTGTTTGCTATCGATGTTTGCATTCGTAGCGTGCCACCGCCAAGTTTCGTAATCAGTGGGAATTCGCTGCAACTGAAGATTTGCTTAGAGTTTAATCAATAATTCAAAACAATCTGTTAGTACGGTTCATAATTTATGACCCATTTCAAAGGTTATTTTCCGTCGAGCGCTGTCTGCACTGAGTACCTATCTTCGACCCCAAGGAGGTGATTCCACTATCTGGATCTTTGATATCGACCCATTAACACGTGGACCTTGACTTAATGGTTTACTTTCCTTTCGAAGGAAGCCGTGGGTACAGATTTTTCACCTCAGAAAGTTTCGATGACCTCCACTGGGTTTGAACCCAGACCCACTGAGGTAAGAAGCAGTATCGCCTATTACTCTATTATCGTTCTCAACATGTATATGATGAAATTAAGAGTTGTTTAGTGTTTGCTGTAGTTGACTTGTTTGGCTTTAAATACTAGTAACTCAAAACTTATTTAATTTCGCTATGCAATATTTCTCCTGTTGAAGAACAATTTAGGTAAAAACTGTTTTACCTCCATTAAGAAGAAAATCACGTTTGTGTGAAGAGAATAAAACCTACTACTAAATTAGATAGTTATGCGTTTCGACTGTCTCATCAAAATCCGACACTAACTTAGTGACGAGATTAAGCTAGCGCTGGATTGATGGATAGCTCCAAAAAACGGGCGTAATGGAGATGGTGAGTTGGTGCGGTTTCATTTGGTCGACTCTCCATTGTTGATACGTCTGATTATTTTGTAACAGCTGAGACCGGGAATGGATGTAGAACTGGTATATATGATGGAATAGTGGGTAATTTGTCTCGTACGTAATTTTATACTTCCTAGGAATCGTTGGTTACTTTTTTGCTGTATTCAATTAAAGCATTCGATTCGATTCCTTCGGGAAGTTTCAATTAATTTACCGATACACGTGAATCATACATTCCCGGTCAGCATAGTCCAACACAATCAATTTGCTGGCTTGCCAATGTGTTTCTCTAATATCCTAGAAAAGTTCATGTAATTTGGTTGCATGTTACTTTTGTTGTTTTCTTCCATTTCATTGGTTTGTTTTTGTGTGCCTTTTTTTTAGATTTTCTTTTATACTACTCATGCACACCAAAAATATTCTCGGTCATTTTATAAGCTCCTACTTCATCTCGTTACATCTTTTCTTTATTATCTATCGGCATGTTATTTTTATTTTTCTCATGTACACTCAAAATCTCTCATTCCAAACAAACAAATGCTCATGACATTCGCGCTAATGCAAACGTGGTTACAAACATACACATACATATAATTGCGGCTATCAACACATACTTACGCCCACGAGTTCGCCAACATCCAAACATCCCGATAATTAAGTGAACATTTTAGCACTTATAAATTTACAAACGCGAGCTCAAGCATTAACCCTTAAACGTCATTCAAGGACAGGAGGCGAATATGCGAATGACCAACACGATTATAAAATCGAATTAATACTCGCGAAGTTACAAACATGTTAGCGCACGCGACATACAAACGGCCATGCGATCGAACACTTTAACATACAAAAGCTCGTACCCTTCGCAATGATACACGTGATCGTGAAGTCTCTACACCCGCGCATCTGAATCGTACACTCAATATCACGTTCAGAATCACATCCCGCTGCAATAAGCCTTAAACAGTATTTTAGCGGGTGACATTTCCCGTCTCGTCTGAAATAGTAAAAAGTGCTCTTCAGCTCCAGTGGGACAACTCTTGAAAAACAACGTTCAACTGGTGAACACCCGCTACCACTCAGACAGACCCCTGGATTCAAACGCTAAAACTCATACCTTTCACGTCCACACGCGTCCACATTAGGACTCACAATTAGACTATTATACATACAAAGTCACACGCAATACTTACAGGTATTCGTATACAGGTTAAGGAGGTATAAAACCCGCTAGCCCTTAAAGGGATAAAAGCCTATTATAAAATAAATGGTGTTTTTTGAGATCTGGGCATCATTTTTTTAATTTTCATTGCATTTTTTTTAATGTAAGAATATACGCTTAAACAACGTCTTTAAATTTGGATTTTTTATCAGAGTTGTCGAAATGGAGCTGTAGAGCTTTATTCTCGGAAGGGCCCCCTGTCACAGTCAAGCACTACAGTTGCAGACGGGACGAGAAGTGTCACCCACTAAAACACTGCTTCAGGTCGATTACAACGGTCCGTCATTCTGATTGTGATTTTTAGTGTATGGTTCAAATGTGTCGGTGTGAAGGCTACATGATCGCCTGGAAACAAGCGTTTGTATGTTTGCATTTTACACCGCGTTTAGAAATTCGAAAAAAACTCCCACATTAAGTTAACTACCGGGTCGTTTTTAAATTTGCGGGATCGGCCTGGCATTTGTGTGCGTCTATTATCGTGTCGGACAAGAGCGTTTGTATGTTAACGGATTTGATCATGTGAAACTTTTTATAACTCATGTATAAATTCGTTGCACAATCATGTGACCGTTTGCATGCTCTCGTAGACTATAGAATGCTCGCGCGGGTCGTGATGCTAATGGTTAATTTTGAGGGTATGGTTCAGATGCTAGAAGAGAATGAGTTGCTCCGTATCATTAGATTATTCGGCAATGGCTTTCTGAAGCCTCCTTTCTTTCTAGTCTGTGAGATCGCGAGCGCAGATTTCCTTGGATGATCGCGATTGTGCGATTGCCTTTGTGACCTGATTTGTATGCCAGCAAAACACAAGTACTGTGGCCTACTAACTGGCACAAATTTGGTGCTAGTTTGGATTTATCGCCTTACTGGTTCTAAAGTTAGTGACAGTTACCGAAGAGATTAATTCGAAATAATACTTGCGATTTTATCTAGTTACAAACCGTTATCTAGTTATCTAGTTACGAACCGGTCCGTTGACCGAACCGGTCCGTTGACCGAACCGGTCCGTTGACCGAACCGGTCCGTTGACCGAACCGGTCCGTTGACCGAACCGGTCCGTTGACCGAACCGGTCCGTTGACCGAACCGGTCCGTTGACCGAACCGGTCCGTTGACCGAACCGGTCCGTTGACCGAACCGGTCCGTTGACCGAACCGGTCCGTTGACCGAACCGGTCCGTTGACCGAACCGGTCCGTTGACCGAACCGGTCCGTTGACCGAACCGGTCCGTTGACCGAACCGGTCCGTTGTTTGGTGTATATGAGCGTATCTTTGTTTGAGATTGGTACAACTGAAGGCATGAACATTGGCTGCTAGGAATGAGGGTATGGGCTTACTGTCCGTACATGGGAACGAGCGATTTTTATTGCACTTGGGATCACATTTACAAACGCAGTTTATCGCCGGGGCGTTCTAATGACTGCAAAATTGTGAGTGTAAGTATGTGTGCGACTGTTCGCGTTTGCATCCGCATTTGTGTGATCGGGAAAGATTCGAGCGTTTGTATGTAGGTATGCTTGACTGTTCGCGTTTGCGTCCGGGTTTGCACTATCGCGAAAAACTCGAGCGTTTGTATGATATTGTGAGAATTGCTATTTTCCTAGGCGACACATTTAATTGAAGGTTTAATTTCATTTAAGGGTTCTTACATAATTAGTTTTTGCCCCAAGTCACATCTGTATTTGGGTTGCTAATAAATCATTATCAGTAAAATAACGAACACTAACTAGTTAAGGATTTTGGACATGGTAGATACACAAACTGTAATTTACTGGCGAACGGAAGACAAGATTAAAAAAATAGTACGCAGGAGAAGAATAAGCCACGATGTGTACAGCAGAGGGCTCAGAAAAAAAACGAATTTTTGGAAACGCAATCGGCCCACCCCTGAGTTGATTCCTAGTCCTAACAGTAGTATTTGAGCCAAATCCGACATGTCCAGCTGCCGGACCAACGTGTTCGAAGTTTGTATAGGATTTTTCAGCATTTTTCATGGATCACGCCTCCTAACTCGCATTTTCACCGCTAGGTAAAACTGTATGCATTAGTCTATCACTACAATGCAACTTTGTCAAAGATTGAAAATCAGTACAACTTTCTTGAGAAAAATTATTGGACTTTTGATGAAGCGATATCTGAGTCAGTTTTGCATAGAGCCGAACAGCACATTGTCGTAAATTAGTAGTCGATTCCCACGAACCTCATTTTTTTTGCGAAATAGCGGTTTGGTTAAACTGAATAGTATATTTAAAACTATTTAGGTACAGCGCGCAGGATAATGGTCCTTTTAGGGAAGGTTCTGCACTATTTCGTTAACTACTAGACCATCAAATGGGAATCCATAGCTTTGTCTAATTGCTGTGAACCAGTATAACAAAAATTCGACTAATAATGGTAAAGTACTCGTTCTTGTACACAATGAAGTCTCGAATCGAATACAATGCTCCAATTATTCCCAATGGTACAATGCATTGAACGAAGTCATTTACTGATCGGTATCGCGTCTGCGTGCCAACGGGCAAAGTTGAGATCGACGGTGTGGTCAATGACGAATGTTTACCTTGAGACGATCTGCTGAGATATTTTTATCGATTTGGTCTCGTTCACGATTGAAATGACACTGGCAGATCGGTATAAACAAGAAATGATGTATAGTCTTTATAGTTTTAGTCACCGGGGTTAGCATTTTTGACAGTGGAAGATGTCAATGATGTCGGTTTAATATGGTTCACCGAACGCCGTTCAAGGTACGGACGGATTTCGTCACAATCATCGAGCCACGCGCTTCCTTTCGATGCTCTTTGCTTCGTCCAGCAAGTCGATGATGATCTTTCAGATGCCGGTTTTGCTATAACCAATCGACACGAATTGCCCCCCAGGATGACGGATTTCTTTGCCCTGGGGTGCGAGAGGTAATCAGAACGGTTTTGCGTTTCAACTATGTCTCATCAGAATCCGACACTAACTTAGTGACAAGACGCGAGTTCTAATTTTGCAGTTTTGACTGAGGTTCTAAATTTACAATTCAAAATTTAAAACTGACATGTAATTTTCAACACATCATAATTCGTTTTTGTCGAATGTACTTGGAACTTTGTGTCGGAGATAGCTTGCATTCTATTTCACTCAATTATACCAAGCTTCCGTTTACATTTCAAATCCCTATTGACCACGGTTCATCGGTGTGAACTTCGAGCAAGGCCAATCTTGTTTCCTAACAAACTGCCGTCGCTAGACCACCGAAACGTGCAAATACACTCGACCGGCTTTATTGAATTGCATTTGGCGATTACGCAATCGTTTCCTCATACCATCGTTACCTAATTCCTCCGCTATTCCTCTCTGTCCGCCACTGCGACTGAACACGGAAGGAGACAGAGAACGAGAGGAGCAGAAGTGAGGACCACACTAATGATCACATCGCATCATGATGCATTCCTCTCGAATTTCAAGCTCATCGAACTAAGGCCAAAACCGCGACCGAAATGGCCCGTGAAGCCAAGTACCGACAGCCGACAAAACCGATCAAATTGCGATCATCATTTTAAAAAACAGCAGTCGGCAGCGATCCTCATCCAATGACATAACGCATGCGCTTCGCTATTGCTTACCAATGACACATGCGACGACGACGACGAAACCAACAACGTCCCACTTGCAAAACGTCATTGAGTTGCCGGGCCTAATTGTTTACCTACACCACCGATGGATGAGTGTGGTGCTGTGCGTAAATTTACCGAATGCCGAAACTTGACCCGCGAAACACCCTCGCACGGGCACGGGCACAAGGGCAGCTGATCCCCGGTCGATCAGTCGGCTGGTTTGCCGGCCGGCCGGCGAGGGGACCGGACGAGGGATTACATATTTTTAGAACCACCTCGCTGGGTTTAAAATATTTCACGCTGTCAAAGTATCTCGCACTTGTTTCAATTGCCGTGTGGAGGAATTCGGGCGAATCCGATTCATGATCACGATCGCTTGTTGTTGTTGTTGTTGTTCTTGTTATTATTAGGGAGTGTGTGTATGTGTGATTAATCACGCCATGGTGTTGTGTCAGAAATAAATTTACCACAGGGTTTGACCAACAGCGAGTGGGTTTTCCAACAAGGACATCATAATTAATTAATCCCATTCGGTAGAAGGGCGAATTCCAAAAATAATACTGAAAGAGTACAATTTTTGTTATATGATGTTGCTATAGTAACTCAAGGACAGCGCTGGGAAGGTGAGTGATTATAATAGATCTGTCAACTGTCAAAAAATGTTTTTGCTTTTCATTTCATCTCACCTAATTAGTACAGTGTAATGTTTGAGGATAAATGTTTTAATTGTACTTTCAATCCAACGTCAACTATTAATAAATATAAATAACACTGAAAACAGTTGTTTTTAAGCTGATCCGACTAATTTCCGAACAAAAAATAGCACAATTTGCATACTTGAGCCGCTGTGTGACATTCGCAAACGTAATATTTGTTGGTCATGCGCACACGTCCCGTACACGCGACCTGCCAGAGCCGTTGAGCCAAGGGTGAAGAAAAAACTGAAGTCAACAACTGGTCGCAAAAACAACAACAACAACAACACCAACCGGCTCTCATTTGTCAGTGTTGTGTACGCAATCAAACAAATAGCGCTGTTGTTTATTGGCAAGCTAGCAGCTTGCTAGAGATAGCTAGAATGACGAACGAGTGCATCGTCCAGCCACGAGCCGGCACACGGAAAAACACCAATAAAAACAAACGTTACAAAGGGGCGGGTGGAAAACGTGACTTACCCCGTATGTGTGTGTGTGTGTGCGCGACGTAGTCCACTACTTGACCCGCTCCAGCTCGGGACGTTCGTTCATCCCGATTTTGCGCGCTGCGACGAAAAAGCGACTGACCCCGGTTTCATTCATGATGATGGCGGAGATAATCTTTTCACTCGCGGCTGGCTGCTCGAGGGGACTTTCCTGCAACGATTCATGCCACGCGCCGGCCGGTTCATCAAGCGGGATAACGTCATACGGGCGCTTGGAAATTGCCTGTTACTAAGCCGGATCTCCTTTGTGCACTAGCTAGTTTGAACACCGCTCGTGGCCGTCATTGCAGCACTGTCACTCGTCGCCATCTTTGTTATCATTATTGTCACCGAGCGCGTGCGCGCGTCATTGCGTCGTTTGTTGTGCTGCGCCGTGCATTCGACCTTAGATTATTTGCGCCTGCTATGCAAAAAGACACATTCTGCCAGCAGAGTGCAATTTTTCGTTTCGGACACGTTTGTGTTTGTAGCTCTGGGACTGTAGCTTTTTTGATTGTTTGTTTGTTGTTTTTGTTCTGGTTTCAACCGAAGCAAGTTGCTGCACACTCTCAGCTGATTTAGCTGCAGGAGGAAAAAATAGAACACCACCGGCGATAAGGTATCACTTTGGTAACCGCGTCACAAAACCCCGCTGATGTGTAGTTGAAGGTCGGTTATCCTCCGTGATGATGTATCTAAATACGAGTGTGCAGCACGGTTGCTGCCAGTCACAGCACGGTCGCTGCCAATTTACCAGATTCTTCTCATTTGGAGCGGAAAACGCTTGAGCAAGATTTTTGGCAAATTTGAAATGCGAATTGTAGCACACGGAAATCTCGATTCATGAAGTCTGTTGACATTAAAAATGTCATCAAATGGGGTTAGGTGTCATTCTAAAATTTGCATGAATTCCTATGCAACGAAACTATAAAAGAATTTGCACGGTAGCTGTGTAAACTTCTTTACATGGGAGTTGGTTCTTGACCTCTCCCTTGACGTTTATTTCGTTCGTTCCATTAGGTTACAATCAAATTTGGCCAATTCAAGGCACAAATCTCCGCACAATATGGAGAACGCACCACTCGAATCGTTATATTCTCTTTTGTGTAGACCTTACCCGCTTTTGCTTTAGCCGTGGTATTTTGCTTGATTTTTTTTTTTAGAATGGGTGTCACTGTAACCTTGATCTCCCCGACATCTTTAATGGAAAAGTTAGGATTACATTTGAAAGGGCTGCACTCTTTCCTTCCGGTTAAGCCGTCCTCAAACGAGGCAACAGGATACACGCCACAAAAATATTTACTATAGACTTTGTTCCAGCTATTTTAATGCGGCAACAGCAACAACTGGTGAATAGCTAGAACAAAATCCATAGCAAACTTTTTTTGTGATGTTTGTCCTGTTGTCTTTTCTGCGGATTGTTTTATTGAGTATTCTTCCTTATTCTGGTTTACTAACTGTTGTCATATTTTATCTGTAGGGACACCTATCAGAAGAGAATTAGGAAAGTTCTTCCTTGACGTTAAAGTTGCAGTTTGAACCAATATCACTGAATGGTGTAGCGCAGCGGTTCTCAACCTTTTTCGTCCCGCGGATCCCTTCGTAATGACTTGTTACGGACCCCCGCGGATCGCTGGTGTAGCTTTCCACGAGTCGACCTTTCAACGAACGTTTGATTTGCAACGAGCGTTCACGTGTTCGTTCAGGTACAACACGCACAGTTACAACATACAGATCACATGCCAGCGGTCGGTTAGACGTAATCTGAAGAACACGTCACAGCTTCTTATTCTATGGTCGATTCTGCCACAAAAATTTTATGGCTTTTTCTCATCGTCAGTGTACTTCGATTTCAGATCGTTCGGTGCTGTGAGATTTCGGCCTAATATGGCTTTCGGTCTAAGGGTTTTCGGTATAATGGCTTTTGTTCAAATGGTCTTCAGGCAAGTTAAATGCATTTCGACCAAATGACTTTCGATCAAATGATAAATTTGGCAATATGACCAATTCGGCAAAATTATCAATTGGGGAAAAAGATCCATTCAGTCAACCGAATCAGAATCGTTCGAAAGATCAATTGGGCAAAATGACTAATTCGGCAAAATTACCAATTCGGCATAATTACCAATTCGGCAAAATTACCAAGTCGGCAAAATTATCAATTTAGGAAAAAGATCCATTCAGTCAACCGAATCAGTTTCGTTCAAGAGACCAAATCGGCAAAATGACTAATTCGGCAAAATTAAAACTTCCACAAAATTAGCAATTCGAAAAAATTTCAAATTCGGCAAAATTAGTAATTCGGCAAAATTAGCAATTTGGCAAAATTACCAATTCGACAAAATTGCCAATTCACCAAATTACCAAATCGGCAAAATTACCAACTCGGTAAAATTACCAATTCGGCAAAATTACCAATTCAGCAAAATTACCAATTCGGCAAAATTACCAATTCGGCAAAATTACCAATTCGGCAAAATTACCAAGTCGGCAAAATTATCAATTTAGGAAAAAGATCCATTCAGTCAACCGAATCAGTTTCGTTCAAGAGACCAAATCGGCAAAATGACTAATTCGGCAAAATTAAAACTTCCACAAAATTAGCAATTCGAAAAAATTTCAAATTCGGCAAAATTAGTAATTCGGCAAAATTAGCAATTTGGCAAAATTACCAATTCGGCAAAATTGCCAATTCACCAAATTACCAAATCGGCAAAATTACCAACTCGGTAAAATTACCAATTCGGCAAAATTACCAATTCGGCAAAATTACCAATTCGGCAAAATTACCAATTCGGCAAAATTACCAATTCGGCAAAATTACCAATTCGGCAAAATTACCAAGTCGGCAAAATTATCAATTTAGGAAAAAGATCCATTCAGTCAACCGAATCAGTTTCGTTCAAGAGACCAAATCGGCAAAATGACTAATTCGGCAAAATTAAAACTTCCACAAAATTAGCAATTCGAAAAAATTTCAAATTCGGCAAAATTAGTAATTCGGCAAAATTAGCAATTTGGCAAAATTACCAATTCGGCAAAATTGCCAATTCACCAAATTACCAAATCGGCAAAATTACCAACTCGGTAAAATTACCAATTCGGCAAAATTACCAATTCGGCAAAATTACCAATTCGGCAAAATTACCAATTCGGCAAAATTACTAATTCGGCAAAATTACCATTTCGGCAAAATTACTAATTCGACAAAATTAGCAATTCAGCAAAATTATCAATTCAGCAAAACTACCAATTCGGCAAAATTACCAATTCGGTAAAATTGCCAATTCGGTAAAAATACCAATTCGGCAGAAAATTCTAATTCGGCAACATTACCAATTCGACAAAATTACCAATTCGGCAAAATTACCAATTCGGCAAAATTACCAACTCGGCAAAATTATCAATTCGGCAAAATTAAAAATTCGGCAAAATTACCAATTAGGCAAAATTAGCTATTCGGCAAAATTAGCAATTCTGAAAAATTACCAATTCGGCAAAATTGCCAATTGACCAAATTACCAAATCGGCTAAATTACCAACTCGGTAAAATTACCAATTCGGCAAATTTACCAATACGGCAAAATTACCGATTCGGCAAAACTACCAATTAGGAAAAATTACCAATTAGGGAAAATTACCAATTCGGCAAAATTACCAATTCGACAAAATTACCAATTCGGCAAAATTACCAATTCGGCAAAATTACCAATTCGGCAAAATTACCAATTCGGCAAAATTACCAATTCGGCAAAATTACCAATTAGGGAAAATTACCAATTCGGCAAAATTACCAATTCGGCAAAATTACTAATTCGACAAAATTACAAATTCAGCAAAATTATCAATTCAGCAAAACTACCAAATCGGCAAAATTACCAATTCGGTAAAATTGCCCATGCGGTAAAAATACCAATTCGGCAGAAATTTCTAATTCGGCAACATTACCAATTCGGCAAAATTACCAACTCGGCAAAATTAGCAATTCGTCAAAATTAAAAATTCGGCAAAATCACCAATTAGGCAAAATTAGCTATTCGGTAAAATTAGCAATTCTGCAAAATTAGCAATTCGGCAAAATTACCAATTCGTCAAAATTACCAATTAGGGAAAATTACCACTTCGGCAAAATTACCAATTCGGCAAAATTACCAATTCGGCAAAATTACTAATTCGACAAAATTACAAATTCAGCAAAATTATCAATTCAGCAAAACTATCAAATCGGCAAAATTACCAATTCAGTAAAATTGCCAATTCGGTAAAAATACCAATTCGGCAGGAATTTCTAATTCGGCAACATTACCAATTCGGCAAAATTACCAACTCGGCAAAATTAGCAATTGGTCAAAATTCAAAATTCGGCAAAATTACCAATTAGGCAAAATTAGCTATTCGGCAAAATTAGCAATTCTGCAAAATTACCAATTTGGCAAAATTACCAATTCGGCAAAATTACCAATTCGTCAAAATTACCAATTCAGCAAAATCACCAATTCAGCAAAACTACCAATTCGACAGAATGACCAATTCGGCAGAATGAACAATTCGGCAGAATGACCAATTCGGCAGAATGATCAATTCGGTAAAATTACCAATTCTTCCAAATGACCAATTCGGTCAAATGACCGGTTCGGTCAAATGACCGGTTCGGTCAAATGACCGGTTCGGTCAAATGACCGGTTCGGTCAAATGACCGGTTCGGTCAAATGACCGGTTCGGTCAAATGACCGGTTCGGTCAAATGACCGGTTCGGTCAAATGACCGGTTCGGTCAAATGACCGGTTCGGTCAAATGACCGGTTCGGTCAAATGACCGGTTCGGTCAAATGACCGGTTCGGTCAAATGACCGGTTCGGTCAAATGACCGGTTCGGTCAAATGACCGGTTCGGTCAAATGACCGGTTCGGTCAAATGACCGGTTCGGTCAAATGACCGGTTCGGTCAAATGACCGGTTCGGTCAAATGACCGGTTCGGTCAAATGACCGGTTCGGTCAAATGACCGGTTCGGTCAAATGACCGGTTCGGTCAAATGACCGGTTCGGTCAAATGACCGGTTCGGTCAAATGACCGGTTCGGTCAAATGACCGGTTCGGTCAAATGACCGGTTCGGTCAAATGACCGGTTCGGTCAAATGACCAGTTCGGTCAAATGACCGGTTCGGTCAAATGACCGGTTCGGTCAAATGACCGGTTCGGTCAAATGACCGGTTCGGTCAAATGACCGGTTCGGTCAAATGACCGGTTCTGTCAAATGACCGGTTCTGTCAAATGACCGGTTCGGTCAAATGACCGGTTCGGTCAAATGACCGGTTCGGTCAAATGACCGGTTCGGTCAAATGACCGGTTCGGTCAAATGACCGGTTCGGTCAAATGACCGGTTCGGTCAAATGACCGGTTCGGTCAAATGACCGGTTCGGTCAAATGACCGGTTCGGTCAAATGACCGGTTCGGTCAAATGACCGGTTCGGTCAAATGACCGGTTCGGTCAAATGATCGGTTCGGTCAAATGACCGGTTCGGTCAAATGACCGGTTCGGTCAAATGACCGGTTCGGTCAAATGACCGGTTCGGTCAAATGACCGGTTCGGTCAAATGACCGGTTCGGTCAAATGACCGGTTCGGTCAAATGACCGGTTCGGTCAAATGACCGGTTCGGTCAAATGACCGGTTTGGCCAACTAACCCATCGGGTTAACTAACCGGTTCGGTCAACTAACCGGTTCGGTCAACTAACCGGTTCGGTCGGCTAACCGGTTCGGTCAACTAACCGGTTTGGTCAACTAACCGGTTTGGTCAACTAACCGGTTCGGTCAACTAACCGGTTCGGTCAACTAACCGGTTCGGTTAACTCCATCTATGTTTGGTGTTGTGCATTTGATGAACAAATTGGTTTAAGACTGATAGCCGATCTAGAATCAAATGAAGCGGTTATTAAACTAACGAAATCTTATCGCAATTAGTTTTGCAAGTGGCCTAACAGCGCAAGGTGAAGCAGTTAAAAAATCGATTTCCACAAATTTATTTGTTTTTGTATAAGAATAGTTAAGATTAGTCGAATAGTATTTTCTGATGAGTTTTAGTACATAAGCTGCGCCATATTTTGACTGAAAAGGTTTAGTACTATATTTAATCGGCTAGAGGACGTCACCACTAACTATGTAATGGAGAGAGATAGAATGTTGACATGTTCCAAAGAATTGCTACAAAGTGTCTATTATAGAACTTTGTAGAAGACACAAACTTTCTAGCTTGCTCCGTTTGATACTTCGTTTTGGCGCCCTCGAGGCGGTTAAACTTTCAACTACCTTTTTCTGACCCAAAGATGACGCATTTTGTGTACTAAAATTCTTCTGAGTATAGTATAAGTATGAGCATGATGACCGTACAATTCGTACTAGCGAAGTTGCATAGAGAATCAAAGAATGGAACCCGGGAGTAGCTATCCATCCTCAATGTGCAAGTTTCGAGAGTCCCATGTTTTGAAATGCTAATAGCAGCGCCGACCACGTCCTTACAGTCATCGAGGAAGGAAAGGAATGTTAGTGTGACAAACGTTTTTGTGGAGACCATGTATACCTCCGCATCTTCACGTGTGTCACGTGAAAGAGTTTTTGTTAGTGGGATGGGGTAAAAAGTTGTACAAATCAGGATTCATTGTAATAAGCGTTACGATCTATGTAGCTCTTAGAAGTGTTATCATGTGTTTATTGCTCTGGGCAGCCGGCTGTCGATAGTTTATGGTAGATTTATCGTTTGTTGAGTTAATTCGGAAATTCTCAATATGTAAAAAATACTTCCATTCCGGACATAAAATCCTTCTGAATATAGTATTCTATTAAAGGGCATCATACTATAGCAACTCAAAGAAGTACATGAATTTTGACGTGTGATCTATCTCCAGGTGCTGTTACGCCCTTTGCAAAATTAATTCAGACACTGGTTCGTTAGATTTTTTATTTTGGTTAGCAGTCTTCGACTAAGTTGTAGAGAATAAAATTATCTTCTAGATTCTAAATATATTAGATATATTGTCGAATATATTAGATATATTGTCGAAAAACTTCACAAAATTTTGTATTTTTTCACCAAAAACTGGAAATTGAATCCTGATGATAATTGTAATCGGATAGAGTCAGCGCGATAAATTTGTTCTGGTCACTCTACTGGACAATTGAATACTTTATGGTGACGCCACAAATGAATTTGAGTGTTCATTTTTGACAGTTCGTTTGTACTGTTTACTTGGACTTGGGAATATTCTCTACGGTTTGCCTTGATCGAATCTAAGAAACCAAAAAATTGTTCTAAAACCATGTAAACAGTACTAGTGAACTGTCGAGAAAATTAAGGTTAACTATGGCAGTAATGAACGTAATAACGCAAAAGTTCATCATTAGGTTCTTTACTGAAACAGTTAACCTCACTTTTCTTGACAGTTCGATTGTACTGTTTACATGGACTTTGTGGACGACTAGATTCGCTCGAAGCTAATTGTAAAGAATTTTTCTGAGTCCATGTAAACAGTTCAAGCGAACTGTCCAAAATGAATACTCAGTTCATTTGTGACGTCACCGTAAAGTATTCAATCTCTCCGAGAAATTGAAAAGATTCCTTTAGAGCTGTCATATCGTAAATTTATTAAGACAAATAAATCAACATCGCTAATAGTTAATTTAATTCAAGATTTTTAATCACTTTTCCGAAACTTACACTCGCTACACATGTGTGTCCTTTTCATACAACTTTCGTCGAAACCGTGTCAAGTACGTGTGTCGTCAAAATTTGGCCTTTGCCAACAAACGCTGACCTCCTGACTGATCTAGTACCACAACAGCTGCGCACCAAGATTCCCAGGCAAAACAAATAGCCCTTCCTCAAAATTAACGACCGCAACAAACAGAAACGCCACACGGTAAGGTGTTGATTTATGAGACGATCTTTTCATAAGTTGCGGTCTTGAAGCGCTCCGAAAAGAAACCGCCGACCTCCAGCTCGCACGCCATTAACACCTTCGCCAGGCAACAGTAGTCCGGCACTGTTTTGCCGTTGCTCGGTGACGAAACTGATACACCCAGCCTACCTACCCGCAAGTAGGCCCTTTGCGGGTCAAAGCATTCACGAAATCAGCCTCCGCATTAAGCCATACCTAGCAGTAGGATTCCAGCATTTTTAATTTTGACCTGTCTGGCAATCATTAAAAGCCTGACGAAATATTTACTCAATGTGGGAACCGATCTTGCCGTTCGTCTAACGGTACTTCGCTAAGCCGTGTAGGTACGTGAAAGGAGGAAAACTTGTCGCCGATCGTGATGCCACCGCCGCAGCATACCAAAGATAATAAAACTGATCACGGTGTTACGTAGCCCAAAACTGCGGGAAATCCAAACGCGAAGAAGACTTTGAAGATAAAGCAAGCCACACATAAGCTCCTCTGTAGAAACTGAGGAAAAATGGAAAGTTGCTGCAGCCCATCGTCTTGAACGCTACAACAACACACGTGCAGCAAGAACGTTGCGGCCATTATTCCTTCGTCGGCTCATTCAAAATTGATGATCTACACCGTTTTCCGTGTAATCGTTTGGCGACACGGCACAGTAAGCGACGACGATTGTCTTTCTCGTACCGTGGTCGCACTTGGCCAAGGATGGGTACGTGGGAGCGTGGAAAGCCACCCAACCAACGGCAGAGCTCAGTGTGACAGTTGACAGATTTGACTAATGGTCAACGATGGGAAGAGCCGTACGCTTGCAACTGCAAGTTTCCCACCAACTCAGCAGAAGCAGCATCATCAGCACAGCGAAAGTTAGAGGTACCTACGCCGAACTGGTTAGCCGAGCTTATGTTCGACTTAACTGACAACTATTGTTTACATGCATTGGGGATTCACTGCGAGGCAGTTAGTGTCAGGTTGGACCGAAACTTTCCCTTTTACGACTCGATTTCCCTGTCCGGCGATGTCCCGGGAGAAGCGTCAACTTTCAGATATTAAGTTTCCACTGAAAGTGACAATCCGTGAAATGCTTCTTTAGCTGTAAACATTATAGCTGTGTGACCGCACGGGGGAACTGGTCTCACTTTACACCCAATCAAAGGTAGGATTTTGACAGCTCGGGAGTAAGATTTCATTTGCGAAATACTAATCTAGTAATCAACAACTTGGAAGTTAGGATTGGGCCTGCGGGGAGGGTGACCGCATAAAATTCACGAGATCTCAGTGAGCGTATTTCAAACGTCAGATATCTCAATAGGCTGTCCCGGTTCTGCACTGACACCCAGTCAGTCGCTACGGTCGCGGCTATTTTCATGGATGCTGATCATCATCTTCCCGGTGGTGGTGGTGCTGGTGCATCTAGTGTGCTCTGCGGTCGGTAATAGGTAGGAATCACAATCGCGGTAGAGAGAGCATTGCCACCGCCGCTCGGTTGCCCAGTGCGAAATGTATTTAAAGTGGTGTAAAAATATTCCCAGGGGAGGAACCGCGTCATCCTGGTACATACATACGTACGTGTATGTACGTAGTTGGTTCGCCTTCACAACCGGGCTTCGATTCGATCACCCCGCGACGATCGACGACGGTGATAGGAAACGGCAGGAATTATGTCGGGAAAAAAGGGGGAACAATTGGACTGAACTGAATAAATGTATAGCAAACCATTATACTTTTGGCTTCTTCGGTGTGTTCTTGATTTCCGTCCACCAGTTGCTGTGCTGTGTCTAAAGGGTCACTGAACTTGGCTTGGTGGCGTTTAGCGGGGTAATTGGTTCGTATTGTTTTTATTTTAGTTTTGCCTGTACTTTTTGATTTCGGAGTGTAGGGTAATGAGACGGGTATTTTTAAGCGATGGAAATGGATTTTTATAGCTTTCGAGTCCATTCACTTTTCGGCCTAATTAGTTTGAAGTTGTTTGTCAATCATTATTTACCGAACTATCGGTCATTACCATCTAATTTTCACTATATTTTTCTATAAAGATAAAATTAGATTAAAAACAAGGATTTCGAGCTCGTCTCATCAGTATCTGGCAGACCAACTTGATTATAGTATATACATAATATACAGTATTTACAATAAATAGTTTATTTCTAGTATATTCATTACAACAATTTTTTCCATTACATCCATTAGGTTATTTATCCTATTATAAAACAATTATGGCTTCCATTCATTATTTTCATTCTATGTACATGCACAAAAAAACTTAATAATCATTTGAATTAACATTATATTCATGGTAATTGCTTGAGGGAAACGTCCCGTTTCTCCTACAATGTCTAAAATAAGTAATACGACCATCAGGCGGCTTCAAGCTGCAAGTATTTATTATGAAACCGAATGTTATCGGTGGAATTAGATTTTCTGTTCCGGCGGATTGTGCGTAAATGCTGCTGTTTGTGGGTCCATTTTGAGTCTTCGCCAACAACAGTAATATGAAAGCTAATTGATAAACAAATTTAGTTTACTATATGTTTTCTCGCATCTTGGTCTGATTGTGGCTTTTTTGAGCTTGATGATTTAAATTTGAAGCTAAAAATTAGGGACTCACGAATTTGGGATTTCTTATTGTGAACCGCTAATTTGAGACCTTGGGGGCTTAAAGTTAGTGGCTACAAAATTGGGACCTAAAATTGAATTTTAAATTTAAAATTTTTTAGGAAAGATTTTGTTTACAAATTTGGGATTTCAGATTTGAGACTTCAGATTTGAGACTACGAATTTATGACGACAAATCTGGGATGAGAAATCTGAGACTTCAAATTTGGAACTTCAAATTTGAGATTTCATATTTGCTAATTCAGATTTGAAACTACAGATTGGGTTCTTTAAAATTGGCAATTTTGAGATTTCTAATTTGAGAAATTAAATCTGGGACCTGAAATTGATGGTTTAAAGTTTGGGACTTCCAAAGTAATTTCAAATTTTATGTTTCAAATTTGGTACTTCATATTTGGGACCACAGATTTGAGGCTACACATTTAGGACTTTGTGACTTCAAATTTAAAATACAGACTCGGGACTTCAAATTTTAGACTACAAATTTGAGGCTACAAATTTTGGATGTCAAATTTTAAGCTGAAAATTGGAGGCGATTGTTGGACCAATAATGACCAAATGTAGGACCAATGTCAGACTAAAGTGGGATTAGGGTCGGACCAACGTCTGACGAATATCAGGCCAATGTCTGACAAATATCGGTCCAGTAAGAGACAAATGTTGGATCATTTGCGCACCAATGTTGGATCAGCGTTAGACCAATGTTAAGCCAATGTCATACAAATCGGAACAATGTCTACCAATGGTGGACCAATATTTGACCAATATCGGGATAATTTAGGACCAATGTTGGAGAAATGTCCGATCAATGTCACACCAATGTTGAACAAATATCGAACAAATGCCAGATCAATGTTGGACCATTATAGGACTAATGTAGGGTCATGTCGATCGGATAAATATCGTACCAATGTTGGACCAACGTATTGGACTAATGTAAGACCAATTTTAGAAATATTGGACCAATGTTTAGTCAATGATTGATCAACGTCGGACTCACATTGGGTCCATGCCGAGCCAATATTAGACCAATGTCGAATGAGGATAAATGTTAGAACACTGTCGGACCAATGTTGGAAAAATATCGGACAAATGTTAGATCAATGTTGGGTCAATGCCGGGCCAACATTTGATCATTATTGGACTAACGTTGGGCCAATGTCGAACCAATGCCGGACAAATGTTTGATAAATATCTGACCAATGTGGGCCAATGTTGGAGCATTATTGGACTAAGCCGAATCAATGTTGAACCTATGCTGGGCCAATATTGGATCAGTGTCGGACAATTGTTGCATCGGAAAATGTGGGATCAATTTTGGGGCTATGTCAGTCAAATATGGCTAAACATCGGACCAATGTCGACCAATGTTGGACAAGTTTTTCTGTTCCGGCGGATTGCGTGTAAATGCTGCTGTTTGTGGGTCCATTTTGAGCCTCTGTTAATAGCAATAATATGAAAGCCATTTGATAAGGAACTATGTTCTCTCGCATCCTCTGGTAGGATCTCCATCTGATGGTGGCTTTTTTGAGTTTGATGATTTATGATATTTTGACAAAAAAGTAACCGAGTTAGAAAACAATTTACATACAAAAGTGAAATTAAATCATGCAATAAAGTGGCTATTTTAGGTGAATATTTGGGTGATGAGGTGAATAATCCGATTACCCAGTGAGCATTAAAACGTAGACTTATATCTGCTTTAGTTCTGCATATAGAGTGCATATGAAGTGTTAGAGATTTAATGCTGATATAATGCGAGAAAAGGTGAAATCGGTAAAATTCAGCTCTAATTGGTTATCATTTTCCGCGAAGTTTGCCACGTTTGTTTTTCTATATCTGGTACAACATGGAAGAAATTTTAAATACTGTTCAGAACTGTAATCAAAAACCCTTCCAAAGATATGCAAAAAAATAATTAATCCCCGGCGCGAGATTCACGGCAACTACGCTTCTTTTGTTGCCTTGGCTATATTACATATGTTTGAATACAATGGAATATTCCAAATATAATTCTCAATAGCAATTCATAACGAATTAACCCACAGCTTTATATTACCATTATACTAGTTTTACGTTAGCTTTTTACTAGCACTAAAAGCATATGAAAAGCATATATACATGTATGCGTTACATCAGCTGTGTATACATGAGTATATAGTACTGCATTTCGGTGTTCATGCATTTACGATGCCAATGTAGAGCTTGATCGCATTGTAAATGCTTAAATGGGGTTTTCTTGCTACATTAGCGCAAATGTGTAGCCAGTTTTGTGCACTGTCTTAATACTTATGGATACTTGGAGATTCAGTTTGATTTTTTGATCGAAGGAATGATTTGTTATTTTCTGTGCATTGAAGTAATTTAAATTAGAATTAAGTTTTCAAAATCATTTCCACAACTGCAATTTAATTCGGACGAGTATACAGTGTAGCGCTGCGTATAGCTTTTCTTCACTTTTCAATGTGATTGAAAATTCTTTGTTTGAGTGAAACAAAAATGCGTCTTTTTGTTGTTAAAGGTTATTTCCATTGCCGGGCGGAAAACGACACTTCTGTAAAGAAAAGTGCCTGCATTTTTGCTGTTCCCTGAATCTTTCCAATTTCTATTTTGTCTTTAATTTGTGTCTTCAAATTCGTATTTTTTTGGTTAGATCAAAAACGGAGATTCTGATGAAACGAAGCCGAAAGGCAAATTCCATAATTAATTTAGCCATAGATATTGTACTCTTCACGAGCAAATATGGTTTTCTTCGTAATAAAGAGAATTTGGTTTCTACGCAATATTTTTTCGCTAAAGAGACATATAGTATAGTGCTCAGGATTATGGTTTCTAGTTGAAAGCAAGCAAAGGGCATTGAAGGATACCAGATCCTGACCGTGTCTTTGTATCAGCACACATAGTTGGGATCAATGGCGTAGTCACAGATTCGAGCTTGACATGCGTAGATCTTCTAGAGCACGGGGTTGGCTATTTTAAGACCACCTACTGCAGTCAGGGGAGCTATTGGATTGCAAACGATTACATTCAGGATTAATTATACGAGACGGAAAATGCCCTATGCTTATTCAGGCTCGTATCGTGTGATTTTCGCCGGGTCTATATTCTCTAATTATGTTCTCTTCGAAATGGTTTATCTGCCAATTCGACTTTTTGTACCGCTGGTGACAAATTGCACAATGGAACTTCTTCTTCAATAATTTTCCTAGAGATCCTTCTTCTTCATTAACTTGCCTAGAGATCCCAGGGGTGAAAAACTTACATGCCGACACCGTCAGCTTGGACGTGGCGAAAACCCACATCACAGTCTGGCGCGAAGGAGTACTGCGAGAGCTACTCCGATAAGGCATCCAAATAAAATCTCGGAGCCCTCATACAAAACTACCTAACGGACCGGTGATGACAGGTATACTTCGGAACTTTCCGACGAATTTTGGGAAACCAACGGATTCTCACAAGGAGAAGCGCTCGCTGTAGCGCTATTATTAGTCAGGATCAACACAATCTTCGCTTTACTACCCAAAGGAAGCTACGTGTTCGTCTACGCGGACGACATCATCCTAGTCGCCCTGGAAAATCTCCCGTACCCGCCGCCGTCAGCGCAGTCGGAGGATGGTCCCTAACCACCGGCTTCAATACCACCGGTTCTACGTGTGCGATCACTCTCTGATCCTTTCATCCCGCAAATGCCAGATCGGTCGCGCTCAACGGGATTCTCGGTATGACAGGAAAGCGACTTTCGTCCAATATTTCCAGCGAGTAAAGAGCGATTGCGAGAGCCGAAAGCGGCTGTTCGAACGATCTGTTCTCGTCACCTCAAAAACAACAGAGTAGCCGCAATCAACAGAAGCCGCGTCTTCATCCACCGCAGAATATATTATGGGATGGAATTGACCTGTCGCAACCTAGCTGGACTGGTTGAGATCTTCGACCCACTGTATCACGGAGCCGTCCGACTAGCCTTCGACCTGCTATCAAGTGAGTCCAATCTTTCCATGGCCACGAATCTCCGCACACCAGTGCACCAATAACTCACTACCGCCCATTGCTTGCCTACATCGGTTGAGACATCGTGCCTGGAACGTCCCGGGCCACATCATCGACTACAGCCAAAGCAGGCGATGCTTCCAACCGTGTCAATATTCACCAATGGCTCCAAGGTCGACGATGGTGTGAGAATGAGGATCAGTGCCTGCACTTCTCGTGATCAGTCTTCTCTGTAGAGCCCTGGCAGTAGCAATGAATAAAAAATCCACCGACACCCCGACGATCTTCTTTACCGACTCGTTCTCCGTATAATAGGCAATATCGACGCAGATCGACTGGCCTCCCACGGAAGGTGGACCAGCGCCCGACTCTCGGTGGAAACATCAATAACCCACAAAAAAACAGATTCACTTCGCTTACGGGACATCGCAAGTTGGAAATCGTTTAGTGTGTTGACAAGTAGTGTTCCCAATTTTGGACCAGCTTCAGCCCGGTGCGTTGATCAAGTGCCGTGATTCTGAAGAGATGAAGACCTTGCTCAAATATAATTTTAGAGCTCAACACAAACATTCAAACCAGTTTCATTAACCACTGGCGGAGCTCCTGCGATTACACGCAAGACGCCCGACGTCTGGTCCTAATGCGACAAGCAGAGAGAGAGAGAGAGAGAGAGAGAGAGAGAGAGAGAGAGAGAGAGAGAGAGAGAGAGAGAGAGAGAGAGAGAGAGTGAGTAAAAGATCTCTCCCGACTTCACATCGGCCACACCAGATTGACTCACGCGCACAGAATAGCTAACAACCCCATCCCAAAATGTATCCCTAGCAACATGCGCTTGGCTGTCGAGCACATCCTGCGCAACGGTAAGAAACTCGAAAACCTACGACAACAATACGACATGCTGCGGTCGATCAGAGACATCATCTTGAAAGTTCCTGTCCAGGAGCAAATGTTGATGTCCTTCATCAAGGATGACGGATTATAGGACGACATCTAATGACACAGAAAACGCAGACGAAAACCAAACACATCGCGCTGAGTTGTGGGGAAGTTTCCCGCGGATCATCGAACAAATTAGCCAACCCCACGACGACTGCAAATATCACGATAACTCTGGAGGGAACGCCGGACGCCATCATTATCAGCGAATGATCCGCGATGATTAAAGTTGTAATAAACAACAACAAACGAATTTATGTACGCGACACACACACCCATGCAATCAACCTCTTATCTAAAATAAACGCTCGAGACCTTCGCGATAATACAACGCAAACGTACTATTGCGATCATCCACGCAAATCAGCGTTCGTGATCTCGCAAACATAAAACACCACTGTGATTAGGTGAACTTTTTAATACCTACGAATACATGAACCCGATCTCAAGTCGTAACGTCCGGATGCCTCTAGTGTCGCTCCTAGTAGTCTAGGTCCATGTCTTTATTAGGACCACCCTCAAAATTGCTCATATTTACTAGACACCAAATTTCATGGAGATTTAACAGGAAACTACTGATATGAGGATACTCACTCTCTTCTACTATTTGAACCATATTCTCAAAACTAAGCATCAGATTCACGGTCTGCGCGATCATTTAAGAACCCACACGAATATTCAAATGGCCACACTCTTATAAATCAAATTTATACACGTCACGCTAACACACACAATATACAAGCGCCCACGCGATCAAATGCATAAACATACAAACGCTCGAGGCCTTCCTTGATCATCCCATGTAAATCTACCCCGCGAACTTGAAAACGCTCCGGTGATTGAATGAGCATTCTAGCACTGACAAATTTATAAACGCGGTCACAAGAGTGATCATAGAAACGCTCGTTTCCACGCGATCATGAATTCTCCTCGTCCGCATATCAGCCGTACACCAAATTTCGCAATCAGAATCACGTCCCGCTGCAAGTGTGCCTTAAACAGTGTTTAAGTGGGTGACATCTCCCGTCTCGTCTGAAAGTGTAGTGAGTAATTCTGACAGGGAGCCCTTTAGAGAACCAAGCTTAACAGTTACAGTTGGATCAGTCTAAAAAAATATATTTCAGTTCGAAATATCCTGGGAAAAAAAATATTTAATTTAAAGCCTTAATTCATTTGTCCACTTTATTGCCACGAGCCCGAGAGCTCGAAATATATCCTCGGCCTCATTTTTTCAAAGTTAACTTTATTTCGGAAGATATATCATGATACCTAGCGATGTGAGGCATATGTGTCCCAAGCGGATTCTAAGCTGCATAAATAATGTAGTGCCCGAATGGGATTACATATGTGGACAAACAACTCCCTTTAAACTACAAAAGATTTGGGCAATTTGTGCCTGTGCCAGCAAAAGATAACATGAATAATGGTTGCAGTGTCAAAGTTTCCCCTAACAGAAAAGCCCTGGGAAATCAATGGAATTTCGTTACCCACTGCAAATAATCCCGGTCGTTCAGTCAGTAATAAATGCTTTCATATTGCATCGAGTTCGGATGAGATATTCTACAAATTTTACTCAAACTACCACTTTGGTTGAAAAAAGAAATTTTGCTTACTCTTGAATACCGTTTTAATCAACTTGATGGTCATAGCACAGAAGAAGTCTACCATTTTTCACACTTTCAGATCCTGCTCGTTGACACATTTGTACCAATTTTGAAGTTGTGAAGAATTGAATGATGAACAGCTAGGCTACTATGATCTATATGTCACCATTTGATCTAATTGGTTGTGTAAAACAGCAAACCTTGATTCTAAATTCCGTTGCGGAACTTGACCTTTTGTTTTTTTTTTAACAAACTTGGCAGTCGGTTCTTACAGGGCTACAATCCTACTAACCACTAAGAGACTTTGCTGACTGGGATTCAAACATATGACGCATGGTTTATTACATCATCGTCTTACCCTCCAAACCACCAGACCAGGGTGTATTGCATGTATTTCCTCTGTATAATTCAATTCCTTCAACAAAGAATCCATGGTAATTTATCACTCAAATCGAAAAACCCACACGTGCACTTCACAACTGGCACAGGTGGGCGACACGCCCCTCACAATTAACGATAAACTAATCTCCCTAGTTATTTGAATGCCCGACACCATTCAAGCGAGTAATTGGATTCCCCCGGCAAAGTGCAAAAGCCAACTCCAGCCCGCTGGAAAATGTCACCATATTTGGCAACTGTCGCCAACTGGTTTTGCTTTTTCGGCCCAAAACCGTCCCGTTTTCGCCCTTCATATAACCTTTCCAGTCCTTGACCCAATTCGGAAAAGCACACCAACCGACTGCCAGGAATTATCGATCCATTATCTCGCTCCCGTCGTTCCGTTCCCAAATCCAAATGGCAACGCCGAGGGGATGAAACTACTATGTATTTGCTCTTTCGGGCTCCCTCTTTGTCTCTTGCATAAAATTGCCCTTCGGGCATACAGCAGTAGGCCACACCAAAAATCAGGTCAAATTCTAGACACAGCAGAACGGTGGCCACCAATTTAGTCCAAATTGCATCGCCTGCTGTGTTTGCTTTGCAGCTTTTGACCCGCACCCGCTGTTACTTCGATAATCGTGCGCAAATGCTGTTCTGTTTCCTCCCCGGCACACTCTTATCCCCTACCAACGTTGGAGTTGATCCCCAATCTATACCGAATCGCACTCGATCCCAGCTTAAACCACGGTATGAAAACGGAAAGCTAAAATCCGCCTACTGCTCCGGAGTTGGAGTCGGTATGTAATAAGCACTCTCCAAAAATCCAACAACAAAAAAGCGCATATTCGGTCACACTCTCGCTATCTATTACGTGTACACGCGGTGGGATTGCTGTGACGAGGAGGTTTGGAGGAAAGGAAACCAACCCAGTCAGGCAGTCACTCACTCACTCACTCGCTCGTTCGGCAAGCGTGAGTTCTATGCTGCCCGACACACTACACTACACCGTTGCGTTGTGACGATGCTGCTCCGCTCGCTTACTGCTTGCATACTTCGGTTCGCTATGGTGGGGTGGCTGACTGTGAGTTTTGACCTAGTTTCGACAATCGAGGCGCGAACTCTTACATGAATCTCCCTCCTTGACCCAGTTTCCAAAAAAAAAGAACTACACGCAGCGCGCTTGTGCCGATGAGGCAGCGACACAGTGCTCACGGTTTGTGTAATAAGCGAGTGGTTACCCCTTCCGTGGGGTTACAACCGATCCGTCCCCGGCCCCCCGTTCTAGGCAGTGGAATCAAGAATGGCGCACTTTTGTGGCGACGTTTTCGTTGATTGAGGACCACTTCCAAACTTTTGCGTTCTAAAGGTTTTTTTGTTTAATTGCGAGTGTCTTCGGCGTGGCCTACTTCGATTGCGACGAGGCCTCCACGAACGACGACGAAACGCAAATGAGGAAGTCCAGAAGTAACTGTTTTTTCACCTCGGCCAGCTCAACAGCTACAATCATCTACATACAATACGGACGAAGCGTGCACACACAGAGAGAAACGCGCTTCACGCGGCGGCTTAATTTAATTCAAGAAATCCTATCGAGGTCATTAGTCAGTGTTTATGCGCTGGCGGTGAGCGAAGCAGGCGAGAAGCGATGGAGAATCGTGATTGTTTTTTTTTTGTTCGGACGAGTATAAATAAAAAAAGTCAACCCTTTCGGCGCAGGTTTTGGTCCTGGTCACGGAATTTGCGGCACCAACGTGAATTTTCTACGGCGAGGTCACCGTTCTAGGTTACGTTGGGCTTTCGCAAGGGTGTCCTTACAGGAAAGGACCTACTTTCGAAACGACCTTGGCACCGAAAGGGTTTACCCCTGTGTGTGTGACAAAAAGTAGGTTGTTGAACGCTGCTTACCTCTTGTCCAACGGGTACGATCCTAACGGTAATCTCGTCTTTCAGATCATCATGCTGTAGCACCTCGCCGGCGCTCTCGCGGCCATTGTAGGTGAGGAACACCTTCTGACCCGGTTTGAGCCGGACGTCCATGATGGTCTTGAAGCCCGGCCCGATCAGCTCACTCTCGCGGAATTCCCGGGCCAAACCGCGGCGCGAGATGTCCTGTTTGCTATCGAAGCGTACCGAGTAGCGAGTGTTTGGCGTCAGATTGATACAGTTGGTGTTGTCCTTCTGGTTCGCCGAGGGTGGGGTCTTAACCGCCTGGATAACCCCGGAGTACCAGATACCATCGGCGCCCGGAGCACACACCCGGGTACCGATGATGGAGCGTTTTGCCAAGCGCTTACCGGTTGACATTTTATTCAGGAAGTACTTTTTCATAAGTGAGTTGGGGTCAACTTTGGTCACGCACTCGTACTGACTCGAAAAAAAAAACACAGATACTGACACAGAAAAGGGGGCGCGCGGCTTAGCACTGACACTTTTCGGTTACGTCAACAGAAAACAGAAATATACGGATAAATAACAAACGCAATTAATCAACCTCTTTTTGTTGCAACTTTTCGACTCTTTGCTTCACAAGCTTCGATCACGATTCTTCTTCTCTCTTTTTCAACAGGTTTCCGCACTGTGCTTCGAAATTTTTCGCCTCGTAACAACTTTTACTCTCAACAAGTTTTACTTTATCACTTTTACTCGTAATAATATCGTCTGATAGCTTTCTATTGTACACATCTACGGAGGGGCGTCGAGCCGACCGATTTCCGATTCCTCCCCTTCTTCGCAACTTTCTTTTTACACTTCTGAACTCTCGTTCGTCCGTCCTGAACGACCAGCGGGTCCGGTACCGGGCTGTCACTTCACGACAGAACCTTGTCCAGATTGTAGTACGATTCGGTGATGGAACTTTTCCGACTGGCCTCCGGCACTATCATCAGCTGCGGTACCCGTTGACCACTAAATCCAGGCTCGTACGATTCGACGACTTCCGGTTTCAAAGCAGCAACGACCATCAGCTGCGAACGCGTCACTTGAACAGTATCAGTCGGCACATCTTGGATGGGAATACGATTGTTCGCTTGTAATTTGCCCCAAATCATATTTCGCCTGCACGATTCCGAGCGGGATCCGGTTGGAATATTCTTCCAGGACTATCAGCTACCTCTAACACTGATTACTATTTTTATTATTATTAGTACGCACAGTTGGTCTTGTCTGTCCAAAGCCAGGTTCAAGTACGTCAGAATGCACAGAACACATAAAAATTAACAACACAAATGCACTTGTTTGACCCGATTCCAGGGTACCACCGTTGTCCTTCACACCTTTTTTTCAATCGACACCTTGCTTGTCAGAAGAAAAAACGGGAGGGTTTCCCTTATTTTTTTTTTCAGAACACACAAAAGCACTATTGTTTTGCGAGAAAATCACCTTTCCCCCCGAAACGCAGCAGCACACGCAGAAAAAAACGTTGTGCGGGGACGGCCGTGTTTTCATTCACAATTAACCGCACACCGAACGCACACTTGCTGTTGCTTATTCAGGACTACAAAATGCACACTAACTTCTGCTTTAATTCTTCTCAAAATCTAGAGTAAGAGCCGCTTACGAGTGACAACTATCCGACACGAAAAACAACTGAGAACTGAATCAAATATGCTGCTAGTAAACAACACACAGCTCAGCGTCTGCTGGCAGCAGTCAGCAGTGACGAAGGCGAGGAAGACGACGAAGAGAAAGAGAGAGAGAGCGGGAGAATGAGCGAAAGAGAGCGAACGAGTGCAAACGAGCGCTCACACACAAGCGAACAACCGTTTGCTACGTTCGTATGTACGAACATACAACTACTCGCTCACCAACACAAGGCCGACTATGTTTTCAACTTTTTTCCCTGTACTGATCCCGAGGGCATACACAGCTACACACACACGCGCGCATAAAAGCTTCCTCCTCCTTCACCCGTCAAACCGGGCTGGCTACCAGCCCAACCAAAACTTCCTCCCCCTCGGGAGGGGGGTGGCAATAGCAGTGCCTACCTATACCGAAAACGGTTTATGGGTCGAGGGGAACGGTGCGGAACCCGTTGTGTAAAATCTTGCCTCGAAGCATAGATAAATGATATAATGGAAAATATATGCCACGAACCGTTTTTATTTCCCTTCTATTCCTCCTTCCTTCGGCCTGCTGCTGCCGCTGCTTTATTTAATTCCTTCGACTCTTCGATTCAAGCGAGCGAAGTCAGATGTTCGGCTTGGCTTCGGCGAACGACCCGGCTCCTCTCCTCATTCTTGTGACGATCAGGGCCGGTAAGCAGCATTCGTGTGAAGTGGAGTTGCCTGAGAGTGTGTGGTGTGGTGCGCGGTACGAACGACCGAACAAAACAAAGAAATGCCAACTACACTCGGTTTGCTTCGTTTCGTGCCTGCCCTGTGGTCCGATATGGACGGCCCCGATGATGATGATGATGACGGTGCCGCTGGTGGAAATCGTGGAAGCCGGTTTTTCTCTGCTCTGCTGCCCGCCGATGGGCAGAACGACGCGAACGACGGAACGAGTCGGAGCATGTTTGTTTGATTGCTGTCTCACGCTGGCAACCGGCGTACAGTGGTACATATCGCATCGGTCCCGTCCCGGCATTCGCTCGTGTACTTTACACACAGGCCAGCTGATCGGGTAGCTGTTTCTATTTCTCTCTGTGCAATGCATTTCGTTGGTGAATGCCTTCGTTCGTAACCTTTTCGTGTGAGCGTTTACTGTGGATGTGGGTTTCTTCGCGGCGGCGGCGACATCGGGGGAAGGGAAAATCGAGATTGAAATATTTTTTCTATTCGTTTTTTCCCACTTTGTATCATAATCGATCTCGGCAGAGCACTGTTCCCGGCTGTAGTCCTGCGTGAATCGCACCATTCCCTTGCTCTGACGCTGCGTTTGCGTTGTGTTGGTGGGAAGAGAAAAAACAACAAACACAGCGAAAAACCGACCTAGCCTTCTGCGATACGGGCGATGAGATTTTTTCGTCAAACGCGACGCGGGGCAAGATGATCATCGACGGTCGGTCGACCGTCATGGTATGTCATGATGATTGCGCGTGCCGGACATTTGACGCTGTTGCTGGCATTGTTGGTTGGCCTGCTACCTTCGTGTGTGTGTGGGTTCGCGCGCTTCGGGCTGCTATGTTTACGCTGCTCAACAAATTCTGTAGTGGCGCAAAACAAAGGAGTGGAGTGCAACTGTGGCGTATGTGTACTGTTTGCGTTTGGTGATGTTCGTATGAAAACTGTCGCAAGATTTTGATACTTTGACCTCATCGAGAGGGCAAGTATGAGCTTTTTTCCCTGGAGTTTTCGTTGTGGGTCGGCAATTCGTTGGGCATAGCTATTTACGAACTGGGCTGGTGATACGGATCCTATTCAGGCAGAATGTGCCAAGTAAAATCTGTTTATATTTTGCACGTCTTTTTAATGGTTTTCGAAAAATGCCAATCTTTTGAACATGTTTCATAAGGCGTTCCTCGACACACGTTTTAAAGACGCTCTTAGTGAGCGTGGCGATGTGCTCGGGTTCACCCTCCAAACCAGCACATATTCAGGATATTTTGTAGGTAAAAACAAACATTTCACGGGAAAATTTAATTTTCATGTCATAATATTCTCCGAGTTTCAATCTTGTGGCATCTAAGTACATTTACAAACTTGTGGATATACATGGGCGCAGAGCCGTAGCGTGGGCTGTTGACACAATAAGTTTACGAAAAGAATCTAGATTTTAGTGCTTTTCTCAGCCCGACGTCCTTGGCTATTGCCAGCCCGGCCAGCTGCATGCTACTGGCCTGTACAGGTGAAATGAAACTGTAGAAAGTTGCGGCATTCAAAGATAAGCTCAGAATTGTAATATTCTATCAAATGCAAACAAATGACATTACTGGCGCCAAATATTTTATAAAAGACTACTGCTTCTACGCTTACAAAGTTGAGATCGACGGTGTGCTCATCGTTTCGAGTTCATCTGGCGTAGGTCTACTGAAGCACGGGGTTTACTGTTGCAAGGACCCCTTGCTCCAGTGAGCGAAGATTTTGAATGGAGTGTGCGCAAATTTTTTTAGGAATTGGGAATGCTAAAACATGTGCCTATTGTGGGGAGAATCTACATGAGGTAAAGAGAGCGATACAGTTTGCAATAAATTTCGCCATTTTTTTCAGTTTGAAGTTTTTTCGTGTCGTGCAACTCAAAAACGTTCGATCTTTATTTTTTATTCGATTTACATTTGAAAACTACACTTGTATTATGAATAAATTTGAATGGAACTAACAGGTTCGTAGCGTGGTTTTCTAGCACTGTTGGTGGAGTCTCAGTTATGGACCACTTTGATTTTTTACATTGACTATTTTTTCAGTTCGTTTTTCGAACAACAATTTAGTGAGTACCTGGAAATGGCTCACTGGTTTTTACTTATTTTATGACTAATTCCAATTAATTTATAAAGTAGTTGAAGGTTTCAGCGACCTAACAACCCCCCCACCCGTGTGCAGTAAAGCATATCATTTGGTCGATTTGCAGCTGGTTTACCAGGCTTCGAAATAGTTACATCTGTAAATTGTATACACTCGTGCGGACAATGATTTTCAGCAAAGCCATGATCTTACCTGGCCCCGGAGCATAATAGATGCTAGTGTAAATCGACCATCGAGAAAGAGAACTAAGAATCGTTTGAGGTGTCTCTTGCGCGGGGACCGAATTGGGCCTTACCTTCCTCGAAACGTCAAAAATCCAACGATCTGAATACTAGAGATGGTCGGGTTTCAATTTTTTCGAACCAGAACCCGACCCGAACCCGAGCGCATGAAAATTTAAAAGCCCAAACCCGACCCGAGCCCGAAATTATAAAATTTGAAAATCCCGAACCCGACCCGAGCCCGAACATTTTAAAACTTAAAAACCCGAACCCGACCCGTACCCGAGAATGAAAATTTTTTAAAACCCGAACCCGACCCGACCCGAGAATTTTAAAATTTGAAAACCCGAACCCGACCTGAACCCGAAAATTTAAAATTTGAGAAGCCCGATCCGAATCCAACTTGCTAATACGGAGAATCAATCAAAGATCTCGAAGATTTTTAATTCTAGGCACCCGAGCTGGACCCTTGACTCATCTAAGAATAGTAGAATCACTCGAATCTGAAGTAGCATCATACGCATTGAGTTATATCTGCATATGGCAAAACAAATCACTGTCGAGTAGAATCCACATTTATATTCACTATTATTGAACGTCAAATTTGTAACGTTCTGAGAAACTTATAAATCGTTGATATCTTAACCGGAAATTAAGTTAAATCGGCGGCTAACTCATGGGGAAACAGAAAACTTAATGGTCACAGTTTTCAACAACCTTGCCCGTCGTACTTAACTAAAATTTCTGATTTTTTATCAGAAACTATTCCTGCAAGACAGTTTCGTATAATTTATTACATGTATTAAATTAAGCTATCGCAATTGGCAATTCGTATTCGACAGTTTACATGACGTCACCCACGTTACTGGTTGGAACGGTCAAACCTGTATCGAAGGGTATCAATCATTTTCTGACGTGTTCTTGATGTTCCATCATTAGCGTTAGGACGATCTATGATTGGGTATCTAAGTTATTTTATGCTTCAGATTATACGGTAAGCGCGCCAATAGAGATGCTTCGACATCTCCAATGGAGATCTCGGAACGACTCCAAACTTTTAAAAATCTGTTAATGGCTTCAACAGAACACACAAAATTTTCATATTTCGGAAATTCATATATTTTCATGAAGGAATCCGGATCATGCAACAGCTCAGCCCGGGAACAATCTGACAGAAAGTGCTTGTTTCATATATGTACCACTGATTTGATAGTGGTGCTATTATCCCATCATCATATGGTTGTCATGAACAACCAAACCTTGCAGAAGTGAAGCTAGGTTTAGGTCTGATGGAACAAAGACAGTCTCTAGAAAATAAATTTGGCCTAAACTATCCGCTTTAAAAAAAAAATGCGCCCTTTTTTAATTAGAGCCGCTATAATGACACCAAAGTACCACCAAATTTATGAGTTCCAATCCTTATTTTTCTGTTACAGTTTATTTTAATTGCAAGCAATCTCTATGATAAACCAATTTGATTATTAAACTTCCGTGAAGGCAGGTACAATCTATTTGTTGCATTTGACCAATTTAAAGTTTGTTTGGGGTACAAATGTACCCCTCAAAACCGTTTGCGTTAGTGTTTTGTCATGTGCGCATAATTCAAAAAAATTATTATATCTTTTTTTAAAAGCAAAATATCGATACATAGTAAGCGAAAAACTTGTGTAAAATTGTATAAGTTCCAACTCTGCCGAATAATAGTATCTGTTATTTGGTATAACAAGGCACTATAGCAAAGTAACTAGAAAATGCGTTTGGATCTGTATCGTAATTTTTGCTTTTGCGGATGAAAGAGTCAAAACACATTCGTGAATATGACTTAAATATAGTAAATATAGTATACAAGACGCATCATTCCAATCCGCTATCCAATTTAATTATAAATTTACTAGGGCGATTTTAATTCTGTAGTACGAATGTACCCCACAAAACCGTTTACGTAGAGAAAAAGTCGCTGCGGCCTAAGTATCGGTTTTAAAGTACCTGTCGAAATTTATATTCCATCATAGAAAGTTGAACCGATATTTTCCGATAAATTCCTGTTGACTTGGTTTATTACTAAATATCATGAAAAATAAATCGCAAAGAGATTTTAGATGTGAAACACGTATTGTTGAATGCTCTTTCATGAATGTTCGTTTAAAAAAATTAAATATTTCAGGCAGTTTGCGAATCTGAAGAGACGGAATTTTATGCAAGAATGAAAAAATACAATATTTGAGCACCAGAAAATACGACGAATTCTAGCGATTCAGAGGTGCTAACATTTGTTACGGTTATATGTGACATCCATTCGTATTACGAAGTATAATTCACTACTACAAATAAGACTGCGTTTTGTGTATAGACGCAAACAGTCATGAAATGGATGGGTTGTTTTGTTCAAAACCCGAACCCGACCCGACCCCGATAATTTGTAATTTGAAAAACCCAACCCGAGCCTGAAAGTCCAAAATTTCAAAAACCCGACCCGAACCCGAGAATTTCAAATTTGAAAACCCGGAACCCGACCCGAACCCAAGAAGCTTAAATTTACAGAATCCGAACCCGACCCAAAACCCGTCGGGTTCGGGTCGGGTCCGGGTTTCGGGTCCAAAAACATCTCTACTGAATACTCAACTTCCTCATTTGTCGTTGACTGACGCATGTTTCTGACTATCATCCAAAAAGTACTCATAGAAGTCTCTTTTGACAAGTCTTCAACAAACCGGCACCAATAACCTCTCTTGTTTGCTTCAACTAGGCTTTTTATAAATTCCTGCTTGTCGTTTCGACGCCGATTGTAGTACGCAGCAGTCATTTTCCCGTATGATTCTGACCACTCTTTGTTCTAGGGTTATCCAAACGTTTTTCAAGACTGTCTCGTCGTTTCAGTATTTCTCTATAGTGAATTCGGGCAGTCACTAAGTCTCCTGGTGGTAGGGCGCCCAGGGACTTCAAACATCTTAAATCGCGCGCTTGTCGCAATATCCTCTATCGAACCCCTATACTTACTAACAAATACTCAGATAACCAATATGCATGCAAAATGCGTCTTAACGGCTACCTGATAAACATTTAAGTCGTTTTAAATCCTATTTAAAAGTCGCTTCTGGCGAAATATACGGATACATTACTGCTGTGCCATGAAAATTCCTTTTTACTGCTGTTGTGCGTTCAGAATGCTACTTACTGACAAGTTTTAAACAGTTTTTTGAATGCTGATTAATAACTGTTATGCATACAAATTGCTAATATACTGCAACAAGCATCTGAAATGCGAATTATACACTATTTTACTGCATACACTAATGCTTGTTGATTACCTAGCTGTCCTCCTTCCGTGATACTTGTGGTGTGTGCAGTAGTATATACGGCCTCTAGAAAATGCAAGTATCGACGATACAGTACCGGACTAACATTCCTACCATTTTCTTCCGCGACCTACGTTCGGGCCTGGCCGGAATTGATCACTAATTACATTGAAACATGTTTCGCTACTTTCAAGCATAATTATCTACTAACTTCCTGTGTAGCTTCAGCTAGTCCAGATCGATAACGGAGTAGAAGCCAGGGGTGGTCGCGCAAACTCAAGCTCAAGCTATAATTCTGAGCACGCTTTGTAACTTACGCATATTTCATCCAGTTGATATTATCTGTAAAATCACACGAAATATCTACGGACTCACGGTCACGGTCCATTAGAAATACAAATGGCAAAGAAGGTTTTGAATAACTTTTCAGATGTAATCGAGTAACAATGAGTTCGAACATTGAAAGATCCAACCTGCTTTCTCTAGCTTGACGTGCTGGGATTCTTGTTGGTTTCTTGGAATTCAGGATAGCCATGATGGTCATGTGCCAGAAATGAAAGAGTTGCACCAGTGGCTCCCCTCAAGAACCTCAGTTATATCTTTGAGCAGTTCAATTCAAAAGATCTTGGTGTGATATAAACTGATGGATTGCAAAGATATTTCCTTCAATCCGTATTTTACACATTACAACATTAACCCTGTAAAGGAAGTAACCTTTCATGTACTCGGTTGGTTTTGATTTGGATTGAGTTTATGCTATCCAATATTTTTAGTACCAGTAGTACCAGTATCAGTATCAGGACCAGTATCAGTGGTGAATGCGACTGTATTGTTCAATGCGCCAGTTTGTAAGCAAAAGCGCCACGTTTGTCCTTGAATGCGTGCTTTATGTGCTTCGAGTGTACCATGTTTGTACCGCAAGTATACTTCGAGTGCGTCCCGTGCCCAAATACACCTATTTGTGCGCCTTATTTGTGCTCAAAATTGCCCTATTTGAGCCGAAATATTTCCCGTTTGTGTTCAAATGCGCCTCGGGGATGCATTGTTTGTTCCGACCGAGATGTGTCCAAATGCGCCCCATTAGAGGTCAAATGTGCCCGGTTTGTGCACAAATGATCCTCGTGTAACCCGTATCAGTATCAGCATTAGAATCAGTATCAGCATCAGGCATCAGCCATCAGGTATCATGCATCAGGCGTTTTTTAAAGTAAGGTTTGACAAGCTTCAAAAGTCTGGCCTGTAATGTATTGGTTTGTTAGCACTGTGTGGAAATAACGGCTCACGTTCGTGCCTAACCTCTAAAAATACTCCTTAGTCTTCTTGTTCGCCCTTTTCCCCACGGAACTACATCAAGGAGTTACTTCTGGGAGAGGGAGGTGCTCGTTGTGCCTTCGTCGCACCTCTTTCTTCTGATCTATCTCTGAGCCTCACTTGGTTCATGAAATGGCTCGACCTTTGAGCTGTGATTTAACTCTCGACTTTTCTCTAGAGTTTTGTCTCCATATATTACGCCACCATTCAGCTATCGTACCCGTGAGCTGTTTAGATGCTGATTCCATTTCCGTGAGTCATTCAGCTTCCGGCCGTATCACGATCTATTCGGATAGTCCTGGACGGTGAACTCCTCCTACTCCCCGATAGAGGAATTTCTCTCGACACCGATCCCCGCTTCCTTGAGCCATTTAGCTCCCAGCTTCAACGAGATCGACTCGAATATTATCCGGCGGTGAACTATCCTACTCCCAATGAGAGTTCACCGGCAGCGGAAATTCTCTGGGTACCGGTGTGTGTTTCGTGAGCCAATTAGCTCCCTTTTGTGTCACGTTCGTTTCCGTGAATATAGCCTACGCACGAGCAACCCGCTGGGTGTCGAGGTCGGTCCGGCGACCCGTACCCGGTGCTACGTCGCGTACTTCTCAACTGGCCCCCGTCGGTGGACCAAGTATAAACGATCGAAGAGGTTCCCGGCGGCGGAATTTTGTCTGAACCCGATTTGTTGTTTGACGGCGACTTTCTAGCCACTCGCGCTACTTTGTTGGTCCCTTCGTCACTTCCTCTACAACTCAGAGAGTATACTCGATACTGCTCTTTTGACCGCATCCCTACAACTTAACATCAGCCATCCAGGTTTCTACGATGCCTATTGTCCCTGCCGTTAACATCTCCACTTCTCCGAGGGTCCACCGTTTATCGTCAGCCAACGATATCAACTCCCCTGGGTAGTTCCAGCGTTGATACTCCGTTGTACATTATATTCCAGGGCGTTGGGCCAAGTATAGAGCCCTGAGGTACTCCCGCTGTGACCCTAATTAACCTCTGCCCAATGTTCGTTTCGTAGACCAGTTCTCGGTTATGGAAATAACTCTTTAGAACCTTGCACAGATAATCCGGAACCCGCATTCTGTGCAGCACTGCGGCGATCGCCACCCAGCTAGCACTGTTGAACGCGTTCTTCACATCTATCCTTACCACGGCGTAGTAGCGATTACCCTTTCTGTTTTGCTTCAACGCTTTCTCCGTGCTCGTGATTACTGTGCGGATGGCGTCCACCGTCGATATTCCCTTTCCAGAACCCGAACTGCCTCTGCGATAGTCCGTCCTCACTTCCAGCGTAGTTCGTCAACCTGTTGAGGATGACCCTTTCCAGAAGTTTACCAAGAGACAAGAGCATCCAGAAGGCATATAGACCGGTACGATGCTGGATTTTCTGGTGGCTTCCTTGGATCGTCCATATGTCCGGTAAGTAGACTTCGCCCAGGTATTTCTGTTGAACTATCCTGAATACGTCCGGAAACGCCGGAAGTGCCACGTTGGCGATACCGTTCGGACTGGGAGCTTTCTTCGCTTTCAGCCCTTTTGATACCATAAGGAGCTCGTCGTTGTAAACTCGATCAACGTACGGTGTTGGCGGCCATCCTTAGTCGATTTTTAGTGTGTCAGCCCACGTTTTAGCTGGCGTCGTTGGACCCTTGATCTCGACCATCACGACACGGTAAGCGTTGCCCCAGGGGTCCCGAGCAAATACTCATGGGTTCAAACAGCCCCTTGAAAAGACCTTAAACATGGTCCGTGCCAAAATTCTTAACCATCAAGACACCATAAAATGGTCTCAATAACCCATAAATACACCAACATATGGTATTTTATATGGGATCTACCGGACCATGGTGATGGTATTTTCATGGGTTGAACCCATTTCAAACACCCATGTCAAACCCCATGAACATGGGTGTATTATGGGTTTTCGTTTGCTCGGGGTTAGCGTCTATTTCTATGCATTTCTATGCTCCTTGTAGCAGGTAGACTTACTAAGCACAATCTCATGTTTTAAAACGGCCATAACCACCCGGAATGTCACTTTGCACTCTTCTCTGGCTACATCAGATCTTGGGGATCATCCCTAAATGACGTAGCATTCTTTGAGTGATTTTTAACGCCTCTCTCCTCCATCGTAGCATTTCGTCATAAACCTCTAAATACCCCTTCAGGTAATTACGTAGCTTGACGATAACTTTCCCCCCTTGTCCCCGTGAACAATTTAAAAATGTAAAAAACAATGTTAGTTAGATGAAACGGGTAAGGTTGTCGAGACTTCAGGTCAACCCCTATTCCCCTTTAAAAAAGTTACGTAGTATGACACTGTCGTCACACATCATCACAAAATGCAAAACTCCCCCTCCCCCATATAATGCTACGTCATTTATGGATGGTCCCTCGCTCTTCTGCATTTTAAGCAGGCAGCACGTAGGTTGCTGAGCCTTTCGTTCCACCAATGCACAGTGGTCCAGAATGGAAAATTAGCTGGAATGCTGAGATTTTACTAAACCTAAACAACTTAACCTTATTAAGTCTTTGGAAAAGTTTTCGTAGCTTGTGAGCCCCTTCTTTTTGTTAAAACAACAGTTAGGGTGGTTCTAATCTTATCAAGATAAAAAAATTAACTTTTTAATCATTCTAATTAGAGCCAAACGAACTTCAGCGAAGTTGTAGTACGACAAATTTTGGAAAAGTTTGCTGAAGACATATAAGCTCCATCTGTCATACTTTTTATTTTACAGAAAATATAAAATAGAAAGTTGGAGTGTTTCTTAGTGATTCTTAGAAAAATTGTTTCATTCAAATAACTTTTGCGGTATAGACCTAATACCATGTTCACACTACAGAGTTAAAACATGTTATAATAATTAGCAACAAGAAAAATGTCATCAAGATAGCGTTAAAACACGTTTTAACACGTAGTGTGAACGTAGTATAAAACCGAATTTTGACATAACAGTATCACTCATTGGGGCAAACAAAAGGTAACTCTTTTTCAACCATGATTAGAGTTATAATTGAGCAAAAAATGGTAAACACGATATTTTTTTAAAATTTCATAAAATTGATTTTAAAAAAAATCTATTTTTGATATATTAAGTACTTATATCTTTTTTAATAAGGGAAGCTACAGTTTATTAGAAGCAAATGTTCGTCTTCAATAACTTTGAAAAACATCTGAAGGATAGGTTGGAAAAAAATGAAAACTGAAAAAGTTATATCCAAAATTTGGTTTTTCATGAATTGACCCTTTGTAATATGTTTGAATTACTTTCACGGTGGACAATACAACAAATATAGTTTCGTTTTCATGATAAAATATTGCACTTTACAATACTTTTTAATTATTTTAAGGGTGGTTCTAATTTTTATGAAATTTTTATGAAATATGAAATCAGAAAATTAACTTTTTAATGATTCGAGAGCGAGTTTCGCTGTCTTCCAGAAAATTGAAGAAAATAGATTTTTAAAAAACTTTGTCAAAGACACTTAAACTCTATGTCGTATATTTTTCATTTTATATGATATTTACTAAAAAAATAGGGTATTTCTCAGAAAATGGTTTTCTTTGTATAACTTTTGCAGTTTTTATTTTTCATTAAGATTTTATAAATACTTTCAGATATTTTAAAAGAGAACAATTTGTATTAATATACCGAACCTCTAGCTTCTGTCGTTAGAAAGTTATATATACTTTTGAATAAAAGTTTACTATTTTTTGAGTTAATATTGCAAGGTATAAATAAATATAGTAGGGTGATATGCCTATTATGGCAGTAGAGCCTATTGTGACCCTATTTCGTACCCCTTGGTTTCGAACCAAGCATATGAGATAATGACAATATCGATTTGGCTAAAACAGGTGTGCAAAAATAAGCTCAAGTTATATTCTTTATTTGTTGTGCACATACGTATTCAGAACTATCCACTAAATCCAACTTTTAATTAAAACAAAATCACCTTATTGAAATATCTGCTGATCCGCCTCACTCGCGTAGTGAACCGAAACAGGACGCAACGGCGCTTAGCAAAATAAACACTTTCGAGCCAGCATTTACCACCTCATATCTCGTTATTCCGGCACAAATATATTAAATATTGCACTGATACATACCTTTATTTTAGCTGGAGAACCTTTTTACGATTATTTCACTTTAAAAGCACTCGTCAAACACTAGGATATGCCTAGTGTTATAATAGGAAAATATTAAATACTGGCGTTCATAATTTTGCCATGTTTTGCCGATACACTACCACAATCAAAACAAACTTTTTTGCATCCATCGTACAGAAAAGAATCACCAGTACGGCCAACCCAAAACATGAACTTGAAAATATATTGTAATGCAATTTCATGTAGAAGTAATCAATTATTTCAAGTTATTCAACTAATTGTTGATTGCAGATATTTTATTTTCATCTGCACTGGATTCGGGAGGAAGTAATATGTGATGTGAAACTTTATATTCCAGTTGTTAACTTTCGCATGGTTATTTCCTGCATGCGCAGTTCTGGGCGCTCTTCTACTAACAGCTGATGAGTTTCTTTTGTGCCTGATGTTTACGTTTGTTTTGATCGGCTGAAAAAAGCAGAATGATTCGTTTTACAAATCATGCATTGGCATCCATGATCTGGATACCTAGTTAGAATCGACGCAAATGAAATATGAGGCATTGCGTTTCAACTAGATTGTTTTTCGATGAGGTGGAGATCGGCACACCCATGAGGCGATAATTGGAACGTTCAGGTGGGAATAGATGCACAGAATAGAACATTTATTTTCATTTATGCTGAAAATTGAGACAATTCTGCCAAATAAGCATTATACAGATGTTTAAGAAACAGTACACTGATACTTTATTCTGAAAAAGGTTATAGGTAATATGGCTTCTTTTTAAGTTGTTCAAAAAATAGTGCGACCCTCTCCATAATGGTGCCAAAATAGGCTCATCACCCTATTTGCCATTTGTTGGTGATTCATACTATTTCATATGACAGCAACGGCATTTAATGTTTCGTAGTCGAAAATAATGCTATTTGAAAAAGTTCTATTTTTATATAGAAGTTCTCATAACTTTGAAACGAAAAAAGTTTATTAGTTGGTGTTTTAAAGCAAATTATGATCTGAAAGTTGTCCAAAGGGTACTTTAGTGTAAAATATAAACTACAAAAGTTATAGAAATAGAACCGTTTTATAAGTAACACAATAACAGCTTACATTTGGATTTCTCGTGCAATGTAACGTATAAAAGCTAGAGCTTGCATGTCTTCAGCAAATTCGCCTAAAATGTGTTGCTCTACAACTTCTTCTAAGACAGTAATACTCTATCTCGAACCGTTAAAAAGTTCAATATTGCTAAAATTGGAATCTGTTTTAACAAAAAGAAGGGCATTGCAAAATACAACAACTTTGCCAAACATATTGAAAGGGTAAGTCATTTAATTTTGGCGAAAAAGTAAAATTCCTGCTCATACCGGCTTGAACCTTCGTTCGAACCGGTCACAAATCTTGATAGCTCCTGGTTTGCCTAGAGTTTTTCAACAGCTACAGTCTTTCTCAAGGCTACTTATATTTTCGCTCGATCAGTCTTTCTCAAGACTACCTATATTTTTTCGACAATTAGTCTTTTTCAAGACTACCTACTTTTTCTACTCAATCAGTCTTTTTCAAGACTAAAACATTTTTCAAGAACAATTCAGCCTAAAGAAATATTTAATTCTTCCAACATGCCTGGGTCCTCCCAGAAAGGCCGTGTGCCAAAAAATTTACAAAATAAAGCTGACATTGATACGGCATTACAAAATTTAAGTATATCTATAGTTGATGCTAAAAATTTATCAGTACCAACAACACAGAAAAAATTTAATGCTCCTATTATTGAAGACGATCTTCAACTTCTGATTCGCTTGAAGAATGTTCGAATACGTCAATATCAACGTTCTCGTGATCCTGCTATGAAATGTATCTATCAGGATCTACAAAAAGAAATTAAGCATAGATTCACACTATTAAGAAATGAAAATTTCACGAAAGAGGTTGAACAAATCAAGCCAAATTCTAAACCTTTTTGGAAACTTTCTAACGTTCTTAAGAAACCTCAGAAAACAATTCCAGCTTCCACATACTTCTTACAAACGAAGAAAAAGCTCAAAAACTTGCTCAGCAGTTTGAAAGCGTCCATAATTTTAATCTCAACGTTGTGAGTCCTATTGAAACCGAAGTCTTACAAAAATATGAAAACGTTTCAAATCAAGTATTGTCTCTAGACGATATTGTTGAAACAAACTATGATGAGATCAAATCCATCATGAAAAAGTTAAAAAATATGAAAGTTCCAGGTTATGATGGAATTTTCAACATTCTTCTTAAAAACCTTCCCGAAATCACCATGAGATACTTGGTCAAAATATTCAACAAATGTTTTGAATTAGCATACTTCCCTGAAAGATGGAAAAATGCCAAGATTATTCCTATTTTGAAGCCAGATAAAAACCCAGCAGAAGCATCTAGCTATCGACCAATTAGCTTACTCTTCTATTAGTAAATTATTTGAAAAAAATAATCCTAACTAGAATGATGTCACATATCAATGAGAATTCTATTTTTCTTCCTGAGCAGTTTGTATTTCGTATTGGACATTCAACTACTCATCAACTTGTGAGAGTAACTAACATGATAAAGGCAAATATCTCAGAGGGCTATTCCACTGGAGTTGCTCTTCTAGACATCGAAAAAGCTTTCGACAGTGTTTGGCACAAAGGATTAATTGCCAAAATGTGGGATTTCAATTTTCCAATAATAAATAATAAAGATAATTAAAAATTATCTTACTAACCGTACCCTACAGGTTTCTTATCAGAATTGTAAATCTAATAAGCTACCCGTTAAAGCAGGCGTCCCTCAAGGATCAAGCGTCGCACCAATACTATACAATATTTTTACCTCTGATCTTCCAAATCTACCTACAGGCCGTAAAAAGTCACTTTTCTGTGATGATACTAGCATCTCAGCCACTGGGAGGAGTCTTCGTATTATCTGCAGTCGACTGCAACGAAGCTTGAATATTTTCAATGATTACCTGAAAAAATGGAAAATTTCCACTAATGCGGCAAAAACACAATTGATTGTGTTTCCGCATAAGCCAAGACCTTCTTCTCTTAAACCAAATAATAACCATATTATTAAATTTAATGGTTTGAATTTAACGTGGACAGATCAAGTTAAATACTTGGGTTTGATTTACGATAAAAAACTCACTTAAGAATCACATTGAAGGAATCCAAACAACATGCAACAAATATATAAAATGTTTATACCCTCTTATAAATAGGAATTCTAGGCTCTGCCTAAAGAACAAACTATTAATTTATAAACAAATATTTTGACCGGCAATGCTATATGCAGTGCCAATCTGGGCAAGTTGTTGTGCTACTAGGAAGAAAACGCTTCAAAGAATTCAGAATAACATTCTGAAAATGATTTTGAAGCCTCCTCCCTGGTCCAGCACAAATGAGTTGCACAGACTTGCAAACATAGAAACATTAGAAATTATGACGAACAGTATTATAAGCAACTTCCGACAAAAATCGTTGCAATCTTCAATTGCAACGATTAGCTCTTTTTATAGTTTATAAGTTAGTTTATAAGATTTGTTTAGCTCCTTATTCAGAAGACAAGTAGGTTTAAAACATCCTACTGAAAAAAATACTTAACTGCGAGAGCATATTATAACTTAATAATAATTAACTGAATCATGTAAACAATAGGGATGAAAAGTCACCACTTGTGGCTGAAAACCCAATATACTAAATTAGAAATGTAATGCAAACAAAACAATATAATCAAATAGAAAATAATATATTAAAAAAAAGTAAAATTCCTGCTAAATTCACATTCTGGACCACTGTGCAGTGTACTTGTATGTAAAAGTGGATTTTTTTTTCTTTGGGTCATTTTTTTTAAAAAAAGGTTTTCTTCGGATTCGAAAAAACTTCTGATCATCGAATATTCCTAAAGTCTGGGCTCAGGAACAGAATAAATCCAAATAGTGGCGAGGGTTTAGGATTCCAACTAAATTATTGCGAAGAAATTTAGAAAAAAAACCATTGCGAAGAAATTTGAATCAAATTATATTGCTCCTCTGCATACAATAAAATGTTACACCATAGGAGTATTTTCGAAAAATTCGTTCTTTATTGGACTACTTTGGGGTTTCAAAAATAATATATGATTATCTAACTATGTGTGCTTATTTTTAAGGAAGTACAGGTAATTTTCGATACAACGTACCCTCGATATAACATACCCTCGATATAGCGTCACTCGATATAACGTACAAAATTTTTAATTAATTTTTCAGGTCCAAATTTCTTTTCAATTACGCATGTATTCCATATTTTAAGAATTCAATATGTTACAAACAATCTTAAAACGTACTAATTGGGCTTCTAATGAGCATGTTAGCAATTGGCTACTTCAATGAAGGCTACGAGAGCGATTTTTCATTTGCGGATGATTGTAATTTATTAAAACCAAACATGTAGCTCAATAAATAATACAAGATCAGTAAGTTCTAACTGAAAACAAAACTAATAATATTTGTGTGACCTTTGTTGGTTGGTTCCGCGACTGAGGAATCTGATTCTCTGGGCTGAACGACAATGTTTAAGTTTCATAGCATGCTGTGCCAAAAAATAGCATGTCTAGTGCTATCATATTTGATGACAATCAGTTACAATCGCTTCCTGAAACTCCTGAATTCAGTACTTCGGATTACAATTTTTTTTATTATTCTCGATATTTGGGTCATTACATCAACCATAAGATCTACGATTCATATTGCAAGTAATGCGGACTCATTCAACTCCGAATTCGGATATCCCTGAATTCAGTTCCCTGGACTCGTGATTGTTTTGTCTGTTTTCCATTGATGCTGCCATCATGTGACACATGAAATGACGTCCCATTGACGATCTGCAAGGAATCCAGTGATATTTATCAAAATTTCTGGTTTCTGAGACTCTTGAATCTGGTTACTAGAATCGAAGATTGTTTTCGAATCCTATTATGTGTCACATCAAATAAATAAGAGTGAAAGATCGTATTTGTAATTACACGAACAACTGTGCGTTTTACGACTGGTATGGGGTATTTAGGAAACCAGTTAGCGGATTGAAATATATTTCCAGAAATTCTTGAATCGTGGATACAAGTGGATCTTTATAGTCTATTCTAATGATGAAAGTACATAAATTACTCTTATTTGATGGGGCGCAAACGGTGGGAATATTAAAAAACACTTAACAAGCCAAGACAGAATAATAATGACTAATGACTTAATAATTAGGAAAGGAGTCAAAATAAGAATATTTTCAATAAATTTAATTTATATAAGCAAACAAAAATTAATTGTGGCATCTTTTTTAAACAACCACTATAATTTTTTTATGAGAAAAGTTGTTTCACACTGTTAGGTAGGTTAGATTTTCAAAATTAGTTGCGCGTTATCAAAATTCTACAAAATAAAGTATCATGAACAACAATTCTGTGAGGATTTTGCATGCTTCGATATAACGTACAATTTTTAAACCGAGATGTACGTTATATCGAAGTTTACCTGTATAACGGTATGATCTGGGACGGGACCTGCGGAAAGAAAAAAAAAACGCGTGTCAAATTGATCCAGCACGCAAATGTCAGATTGAACCGGCTGTCCTCAGAGTGATTAATATGGGGAGTATTCTATTTGAAATTAAGTAAATGCTAACTTTTTTTTCAAATGTTTCAATAAATTAATCATTAGATCAATAATGATAGTGGAGATGATAGTGCTTTCATTAATTTCGAGATCGTCAAATCTTGTGAACTTCTCCCACTGTTTTCACAAATCGGGATTCACCGGAAAATGGTGAAAAGTCATCTCCGGATTTTTCGCTTTACTACGACCGCAATTTTTGACCTTGCACTTCATGATAATGGATTCACAAAAAAATGAAAGTTCAATTCTTGTTTGTTCTTTAAAAAAGTCATGTCATTTCTTGAACTACACCAAGTATTAGTGTGTGTGTGACTCGAAATAGTAAGATATAACCTGATATAACAAACAAAAAGAAAGAATAAGAAAACACGAATCCGCAGGTCCCGTCCCAGGGTATGATGTTTTTGCTTTCTCATGTAGAAATGTTTTACGATCACTCTGAAAATCACCAACATACTCCCGTCCCACAGGGCCACTTATCATAAACCTTTCGAATCAGTTCATTGACATCGGTAAAAATCTGTATGTGTGTATGTTTGTTGGTATGCGTCAATAATGTCATTCATTTTTCTCAGAGATGGCAGAGGTAAAGAGTAACAAAAATCTGGATTCACATAGATAAGTGATGCAATTTATGCAACTTTCAGAAATGTTATCATGTGTTTATTACTTTGGGCAGCCGGCTGCCGAGAATTTAAGATAGGTTGGTTTATCGTTTGTCGAATTGATTTGGAACTGTTCGGTTTGTAAAAAAAGCAACTTCCGGTCGGCCGACAGTCAGCTGTGTTGTCGATGATTAATGGAATCAAACGGCATGTGAACGATGTTATTATTCCTTGTTCCTTTATTCATTCCAAGAAAGTACAATAAAATGAAAAGTGATTAACTTTACTGTCTCGAGACATAAGTTGAATGAGATAAGCTAATAATAATTGAAGAATTCGCAATACAAGTTATATATATATATATATATATTGTATAAACTTTGGTATTATTAGTATAGACGTATTGAAGCAATATTGTCAATATTGTGTAAAGACAAAAATATTGAACGTGTAAAGGCCGCTTTCTATTATCATTCGAACATTGGTATGAATCGTATTTCAAACGGTATGAAATAAGCGCTGCCGAAATCCCGGAAACAACTAACTTTGTATGACGAATACGCAACCAATGACATGCGAACGGGTTTTTATTCTAATTACTAAAACAAAATTGGAAAGAATAAGAACAAAAAACTAGTAACATTTGTTCTTGTCCATATGAGTGCCGCAATTTGGGAACTGTTCTTAGATTCTGCTCGCGATTTCTCAATTTTCAACCCTCATACTTGATTCAACAGTCATCATTTTACTCAGACAGCACCATGCGTATGTCCCACGCACATTAAATACTTAGTGCGTTAGTTCCCTAGTTTGCCAAATAAACACTAACCAAACAAAGAAATTAGTTTGCTCAGCTCGAAGAAATGTCAGCTTCCCCTATCAATTCAAAAAAATATTTAAAATTTCATGTGACAAAATATCTGCGATTCTGAATATAATAACATGAAGACTACTTTGTTATTTGTTTTAAAATAATTTCGAAAAAATTCAACTGGCTAAACAAGGTCGTTCATTTTCAAAGATAGCACTGTTCATGAATCACCTTATAAAAATGGACGCGGATGAAAATAGCTGACCACCGCCTGTCTTGAACTTTAGTTCTAAATCTTGGAAAAGTTCGGTAGTTGGTGGCATTTACAGGCACACCTCGATTTAACATACTCACGATTTAACATACCCTCGATTTAACATATTTCGATTTAACGTAATTTTTACCTCGATTTAACATACATGCAAAAAAAATTTAATGTCAATGTTACTAAAACGAAATGTTAAGAATCAATATCAATTTTATTCTATGACCCACTTCCAATGCTTAAAGAAACATAATTTGTTTTCGTTTTTTCGCTAGATTATGTTTAAGATTCTGAGATACAAAAACATTCTTATTTTGATACCGCACAGCAAAATGAATACACGAATTTGTGGTTCGAGTTATATCCTGATAATAGTTTTATGGGTTTTTATGTGTAAGTTAAAAATAGGTAACTGGAAAGATATGGTTGATGGAAGGTATAGGGCGGTGACGAGATATTGGCGGACGGTGAGTTCCACTAATAGGCATTGGGGCTGTAGCAGTTATTACGAAACTGTTGGAAATTTGTAATGAAGTCATGACAGTTCCTCGATGTTAACGCACCCAACTAGAGTTTGAAAGAACGTAAGCTCGATCCTTGCTAAAGATAACATCTTTTCTCAGGCTATATTGAACAGGTGAATTTCTCAGTGCATGTGGACGTTTTTCAAAAAAAACTTCATTATGGATCGATTCCTCTTGCAAAAAATGCAATAGACGATAATGATGGAAGATACAAGTTTTCCTTCAATGTATGATTCCTGGTAAGCTCACGGTGTTTATTTATCAATACCGGTGCCAGTCATTACTTAATCTAAACAGAAGAAGCACACAAAATATAAGCCAGAAATAAATAATAAGCTAATAAAATATGTAAAAAAGAGATAGATCCGAAAAAATGAAAATATTTGCCTTTAGAAATCACACGCGGATATTTTGGAGATCGATAATAGTGACATCAACATTCCAGTGAATTCCACCTCCTCGTCGTACATAAGGATTAAACAATTTTTTTAAAAATATTTTTGTATTGTAATTAAAATGTCATATTCATTCTGATGAGTTCGACTTTTAAACTGAGGTATTGTATCTGTCGTGCACAAAATGATTTAATCCAACTTTTCCTTAAGGAGAACTATAGCGCTACAATGGCTCGATTTGGTTTTTTTTTCTGCAAGTAGAACTCCTGTGCTTGCAAAACTTCGTGACTAGTCGTTTGCTCGTGAACTCAAGTAGTGTTCTCTTTTTGAATTCTGCGATTATCTGACGGACAGGTTGGTCTACCAAGATAAAGATGAGACAAAATAGAAACACAAATTTTCTTACTTACTAAAATTAGGCATTGTGCTCTTCATGTACACAATGGTTAATCCAAATTTGTTGACTATTCTTATAAGTTATCCTGAATTCTGAGAAAATTTTGCGACGAAATTTATGGCGAATACTTGGCAAGGTTAAGATAAATATGTTGTTTATGTTCAGAAGAACAATCTAATTGTTTAATTGTGAATATGTGGTTTCTATGTCACTGTTAGGTGGATACAATCAGTAATATCCTCGTAAATATTTCGTGTGATGAATAAAAAAAGAATTCTATTCGAAAACAAATATTTCTTTTGTGTTTCGATTTTACATAAAATTCGATTTAACGTACATGATTGAATCGGAAAATGTATGTTAAATCGAGGTATACCTGTAATAGGTTTAAAACAAATTTGGCAATCGTTGACATCATTGAAAACCCTCGGAATCTGCCTAACCCTACCGGGGAAGCTTTCCGCATCGATTTTCGTTCATGCCAAAGCACCATTATTTATTTATTCCGATCCACGCATAGGCCTGCTTTTTAACCGCAACCGTTTCGTCATGGTTGTTATGCGCCGTTAGTCAGAAGGCCGCTGCTTGGAATAGCGTAGCATATTTCGCTCGGGCGCGCGCGCATATGTTTTTCCTCCATCATCATCATCGCGAGCAGGAAAAAAAATCGAAGCAAAACCCGCGTCGATCAAGTGATGGAGAGTGCCGCCGATGAACGTGCCCGGGGTGGCATGGGGTAGAGGGGTTTCATAGTAAACACAGCAGCATAGGAGGAAAACGCTTCCAAAGTTCACTGTGGCCGGCAGCAGCTTGCTGCCGCTGCCGTGATGGTGATGGTTTTATGCTCCACGGTGTGTGTGTGTGTGTGTTAGTGATGTGTTAGTCAAAACTCCGCTTTGCATCGTAGTAGGCAGAAGTATACTCTTGTTTCTTCTCCGGCACCGCACCGACGATGTTTACACTCCCTCTTCGCCGTGTCGGCCGTGAGTGGAGCAGCAATCTTGCATAAAGCAAAACCGTGTAGGGTGGGGAAGCCCCAAAGTGGGGCACAGAAAAGATGTGGAGGTTATGTTTTCATTTTTTGCTGCCTGCTTTGTTTCCTCGTACAGCGCTAGAAGCTGGCTGGGAGTTGGCTTGGAGGGCGAGCGAGAAAAGAGGTTTTTGTTTTTGAATTCGATCATTTCCACCGAGCCGCGCAGATCATGTTGGGCCCCGTAGCCGCTGCCGACGCCGCCGCCGCCGCCGCCGCCGCCGCCGCCATGTGTGACGGTGTGTGTGTGCATGCTCATGAAAAGCGAACGGGAGGCCATTTGTTTTTGCTCTCACTTTTGCGTGCCGTACTGCGGCGATGATGATGAGGCCATTTTTTTCGCGGAATTTACTAAATACTATTCCAACTGTTTTTGTTTGCCTCTTCAATAAAGCACCTTCGGCTCAGCTCCTAGAAGAGCTCCGCTTGTTGTTTGTTTTAATAATGTATTGAGTGGTGGGTTGTTGTTCAAGTTTTCGCTCCGATGTGTATGCGCGATCCGATAAACTTCGTAATCAGGTTCCTTCGCGAAGTTCCACGAATAATGACCAGACTTATTAAAAGCGTACGCACTTGTTTGCCTTCGGTGCGGAGGCTGCTTTTCAAGTTTTGGTGTTTCGAAATCTCCTAACACCCGACATCCGCCCGAGGCGGAAACCTGTTTGACCTATGCACGCCGATCCGGTCGGGCACGCAGACGACAACGACGATGACGACGGTGGCGACGGCAGTCACCAACAAAGGGGACACTCATTGTGTTAACTCGTGATCCGATTAGACAGTCAGTTTTCGAGTCGGTGGCAGCTAATGAAAAATTGGTCAAGTTTTTGGGGAACTAGTTTCACGTCAACGGCGGTGCCGCGGTTGTTCGGTTTTGGGCAAAAAGTTCAAGGCTTTCGGACGGAGTAGCGAAAAGATCACTCGTGCAGGGTTTGAGTACCAGGGTTTGTTAATCTAGTGGTAATAAATGAGAGATTTCGTATGTACGTAGAAATTGGTGATAAGCATTCGAAATTTCTTTGAAGTGCTCGGTTTCATTATGTCGGCAGTCGGTTTTATTATGTCGTAAGGTATCCCTCAATTGAATTTGATTTCAGAGAGGTTCGGGAAGCCCGACTTTTTCCGAAACTCTAAAGATTCAGATTGCAATTGAATTTATACTCCTAAATAACTAAGTTTTACAAAAAGAATAACTGCTTTCCAAATGACTTCAGGTTCTGAATCGATGAAGGAGTAAGCCGGATCTCTTGAACACTCCGTACGGTATCTTTGGACCGTCGACGCGCGTTGAGATGATCGACTGTGACGGATCCTCGAGCTGGTTTCATTCCCGTTGTGTAGACGTAGTGGAGGGACACCTTCAGAAGAAATAGTACTGCCAAAGCGAGACCTAGCAGGAGAAGACCACAGAGTACCCTAAAACGGAAACCACCAAGAAACAACAAACTCACCATCGGAACGACGCCGACGAATACGACAGATCTAATGTAGGTTCTCGCTTGATCGCATTTAGCGTCAACGTAAAAGTGAGAGCGCTAGAGGGACGACAAAAGCGACAGCTGGAGGAGCAAGACGCAAAGATGAAGAAAAAAGAGATGAAGCGCGCTTCTGGTTATGATGGAACTTCAGATGCGTGCTGAAGAAGAAGTGGAGCAAAGGGTTTGGCGAGTGGAGATGCTCAGGAAAAAGAAGGCGAATCAGGAATCGTCCGAGAACCACATGGAGGCGCTCGAAAACGGAGCTCTCGGCCTTTAAGGTGCCAAAGTTGGCGTCGAAAAATGTTACTGGTGATTTGCGCCGTAGACACTGAAGAAGAAGACGACAGTGGCGACGACGAAGAAGTAACGGCTGTATCGAGTTGGTCGCGATAAAAGAGCTGACATACAAGCTTCCCTAATTTGCAGGCAAACCAACGCAGTAGCCATTGTTTTACGAGGCCTCCAAAGCCTCCAACGACGCCTGTCGCTGCATGAACCACGAAAATTTGATGGAACTACAGGAAACACTCGAAGGTGACGCACTCGAGTTGGTCTCTGGTCACTTACTCCCTCCAAAAACGATTCCCACAGTCACCGAGAAGTTGCGCCGTCATTGTGGTCGCCCGGAGCAACTGCTAGAGAGTTTGTTGGACAAAGTCAATCGACTGGATCCTCCTAAGCCGGATAATTTGAAAAGTTTTGCTCCTTACGGTGGAGCAACTCTGAGGTCACCCTGAGGCCGCTGATCTACGGCAATATCTCGTCATCCCGATGCTAATAAAATCGCTGGTCGCCAAGCTACCTGATCGCGAAAAGAGTGAGTTGGTCCACTGTAGAAGGGGCCACACTGAAACGACGCTGCGGGCGTTGGCGGATTTGCTGATGGATATTGTTGACGATGTCTACGAAGCCGACGTGGACGTAGAAATCAAGGCGTCACAACCCGAGAAAAAGAACGTGAAGGGTTGTTTGTACCTTTACAGCGAAGTAAGCAGTCCCGCCATCACAACGAATGATGTAAGGAAGTTGAGGCCGTGCAATCAATATTGGGGCATGGACGGCATTTTGTGGATTTTGGGAAACTGCGCTATGTGGAGCGACTGATGCTTATCAATCGTGAAAAGCTATATCACGTGTGCCTTAACGAGCACGGAGGGTAGGACAAACTTGAAATTTTCAGTAACATTGGCGACTCCAGGGAGTTTCACAATCCACTTATGCATCCAGTCGGAGAAGTGGTCGCATAGAGTTCACGTAACAGGACAAATTGCGATGTTCTGGATCGTTTCCTGATCAGCTATACTGCGGAGGAAAATCGGCTACAGTATTAGCATCCCAGGGCAAAGGGCAAGCACTTCACGCTGGTGGCGAAAAATCTTGCCGATCGACTCGGTGCGTCGGAGTAAAGAAGCGCCTGCCCATCAGGTGGACTGGAAACGTTTCCAGAGTGGAGGTTTATGTTCCAAGACAATTCACCATGTTCTCTGCAGACAGCTATCTAGGTTACTATCACCTGATCAGCAATGATAACCTACACGAGCTGGTAAAAAGCCACTACACGTTGGAAGAATCGGTGATTACAATACCGCAAGAAACGGTAGAAGAAAAACGCACCCGGGAAATACTGGAGCGTACAACGAGTCGCGTTTGCGATCCTTTCGAAATCGGGTTGCTCTGGAAGATTGACGATCCACGGTTTTCTGACAGTTATCCAATAGCCCGGCGAAGTATGAAACAATTGGAAAGTTGACTCGGGAAAAATTCAAAGCTGCTCGTAAATATCTGCTGTCAAACAGTAGAATACCAACACACATCGCTGCCGCCGAAGAACTGACCGATCCTGCTTCCGATCAGGTTTGGTATCTTCCGACCACCGCTGTTTAGAATCCGAAGAAGCCTGTAAAAGCTCGCTTCGTGCGGGAAGCTGCTGAAACGATACAGGGAAAATCCCTGAACTCGCAGTTGCCGAAAGGATAAGACGTACTCATCCCGCTGAACAAAGTTCTCTCTGGCTTTCGGAAATGGCGGATTGCATTCGGTGACGACTCGAAGGAGATGTTCCACCAACTGATGATTTGCGCCGAGGACAAACAGAAGCGGCGGTTTATCTTCAGGGAAAATCTGGTTGATCCACCAAGCGTGTACGTCATAGATGTAACGACTTGCGGATCGACGATTTCTATCAGCTTAGCCCAATTTATCGAGAATCGGAACGCAGAAGAGTTTTCTGTGTAATATCCCGAAACTTCCGCTGCCATCATCATCGACATTATGTCGATAACTACTTCGACAGTGTCAACACGGTGGAAGAGGGATTCAAGCTGGCGCAGGAGGTCCGACTAGTCCCCCAAACGGATTCGAAGGTTTTCGAGATGCGGAACTGGGTAACTAATACGCCAGAAGCTCTACGGAGTCTGGGAGAAGAAAACCCTGCGGTTTATTTCGGATATGACAAGCAAACGTCAACTAAGAGGGTGCTGGGGCTGTTCTGGGATCCGTTCTCGGTTCTCGTTCTCATTCTGAACGATGTACCGCGAAGAGTTGCAGCCGTACCTATTCGAGGGAAAATGACCTACAGCAAGACTCGTCGCAAGCGTAATGCGATCCTTTGATTCTCTAGGACTCCCATCGCCGTTCACCATCCAAGGAAAAATAATTATACAACACCTGTGGAGTTCCAACTGTGATTCGGACCAGGAAATCGACTCCAATTTCAGGGAACTTTGGAAGCGGCGAACAAGTTTCTTACCAGATCTTGAGGCTATCCGGATCTCCCGAGGTTTTCTCGGCAGCGCAAAGTCCGCTGAAGTGGACTCACTGGAGTTACATATATTTACCTATGTCATCGTACACGCATATAACCGATGCTAGGCGGGCGGTTATCAACGGAGTAGTCCACTGTAGTCTGATGATGTCTCAGGATTAACTGACACCTATCAAACGCCAGTTCACTACCTGTCTGTAAGTGATGGGTGCCGTTCTAGGAGTACGGCTGAGTCAAACGATCTTGAGTATGCACTCGTACCAAATCACCCGCACTGTTTTCTGGACGGACTCTCCTACCGTATGCGGCTGGCTCAATTCGGATCAGCCCCGATACAAGCAGTTCGTAGCATTTGGGGTTGGTGAGATATGTGAGTCGTCGAAGGTGACAGACTGACGATGGATACCGACCGAACTAAACATCGCAGACGTGCTTACGGAAGGGGAGCTAGGTCCTCCGTTGCAAAGCGAAGCTGAGTGGTTCAATGGACCGGTCGCAAGCAGTTTGGCCAACGCCAGTATCGGCGATCGGAGTAAGACTGACGAGTAAGCTAGAGGAGTTCTGTTCCACGGAGTGATGGACGTGGAACCAGTTTCTCGATTTCTATAGCGAGTGACGGCCAGCATAGTGCTTTTCATCGGCCAAATGCCGACAAAAGAGAAGAGGAAAGACAATGTACGAGCTACAGAAAAACACCACTCGGGCTAGAGGAGCTCCTGCGGGCGGAAAATATCCTGTGACAGAAGCCTCAGTGAGATGGCTTCCCGGATAAAATGAATGCACTAATTAGTAACTTGAAACGTCAATCGGATGACCCGATGGAGATAGTCAAGAGAAGTAGTTCAATCCACAAGAGTTCACCGGTACTGGACGACGACGGTGTGCTGCACATGGACGGTCGATTTGCAAATTCCGAGGAATTCGACAAAAAGTATCCCATACTATCACGAGGAATTTGGACACGCTAATTGGGAGACAGTGTTCAACGAGTTGAGACAGCGATTGCGAAAATGCGTACAGCAATACAGCAGGTAGTGAGTTAATACATTTGATGCAAAATCCAGAATCACCATGATCACCAAGAATGGTTCCCCTTCCAGTTAAACGGGTCACTTCCTATCTCCGGCCTTTCAGCTCCCTGGGTCCGGTGGAAATCATGGTTAGACGGCGTAAGGAGAAGCGTTGGGTTACACTTTTCACTTGCTATATGCGCAGTGCATCTGGAAGTCGTTCACAATGTCGTGTCGGATGACCATCGCTCGTTTCTGTAGCGAAATCGGCAAACCAAAGCAAATGTCTTCTGACCAGTTAAAACATTGGCAGGTCTACAGGTACGTTCAAAATTCGTTACCAATGATTGGTGGTACTAGGTTCGGATGGACCATTCCTGATTTTGCACCGATCGGCTTCGAACGCTACTCCTCTGCTTACATGGATAATCAAAGGATCATAAGAGGTGATTACTTACAACGAGAACAAACAAGAAACTCACACATATGGAGTGGGAGCGACGAATCCGTTCGCCAGAGGTTGTTTAGTGTTGTTACCACCACCAGCAGCAGCTGATATTCAAGAGCAGAAGGAGAAGAAGTAGCAGCAACAGCCGCAGCAGCAGCAGACAGAGTAGAGCGGGGTGAGCAAAAGCCCACAGAAGCCGAAAGTAGTGGCAGCGAAGAACTTGGGAGAGGAGTTTCACAAGTTCGTGGACGCGAGAAACAATGTCCATGAGGACATTAAGAAGATGGTTCTCAGATTCCGAAAGGCGCTAGTGAAATCTGCTGTGAAGGAGTACAAAACAGCAACACTGAGGACTGAGATAGCTGAGCGAGCATTGGCGTCAGCTAAAACTGTTGTTTTATTGGTGAAGCAAGGAAAGGAGAAGCTGGTTGGAGTGAAGAACACACCAGTATCCGTCACTCCAAAGAGGAAAAGAACCTCGCCAAGAGACAGCTGACTAGGCGGGCCCAGGGGCAGAAGCGCGAAGACGCTCTCACTGCTGAAGGTAAGAGCCACTCACCAGGGAGAAAGCTGGAGTATCGTTGTAGGTCGGAAGGACAAACAAAGGAAACAACGAAAGTAGAAACGAAGAGGAAAGAAAAACCTCCGACTCGTCAGAAAGTGCCAAAGGGAGAAGCCATGCTAGTCAAAGCATGGCTTCTCTCTTTAGTATGAAGGTCAGAGAGGATCCAGAGCTGAGGGATTTGGGTGAAAACGTGGTGAGAACCAGCCGTACCCAAAAGGGCAAGATGCTGTTCGAGTGGAAAGAGGACCCCACGATTAACTAGAGTCGTGACAATGCAAGAGATTATTATCAAATCACTGGATGCAGAGGCAGAAGTTAAAGCCTTAGGCTCGGAGACGGTGATTGTGTACAAGGACCTGGATGAGATCACGACGGTAGATGAGCTGAGAGGTGATTACGACGGTAGACGATGCGAAGCTCACATGACGGTCTGGTTAAAGAAGGGGTACGAAGGAACACATACAGCGATGATTCTCCTACCGGTAAGGTACCATCCATAAATGACGTGGCATTGTATGGGGGAGGGGGGCGTTTTGTATTTTGTGATGATGTGAGACGACAGGGTGGAAGGGTGTCATGTCATGCTACGTAGCTTTTTTAAAGAGGAATAGGGGTTGACCTTTTTCTTATTTTATTTTCTTTTTTTATTTTTTTAAAATTTTTAACGGTGACAAGGAGGGAGGGTTGGTTTTATCGTCAAGTTACGTAATTACCAGAGGGGGTATTTAGAGGTTTGTGACGAAATGCTACGATGGAGGAGGGGGTGTTAAAAATCGCTCAAAAAATGCTACTTCATTTATGGATGGTCCCTAACTACTTCAGACAAGACGCTGTAGATACACAAAGTTACGGTTGGGTACTCGAGATGCCCACTGAGACCAGTCCCACGGGTGAATAAGCAAGCGGAGAAATTCGGCACCTGATATAAAAGAGAACGTTACCGATTTATTAAAATATAAGCAATGCTTTTCATTGTCGGCTATCCGGAGCTCAAGATGCTAATTGGCCAATCGTGTTAATACAAGTGATACATTTCCCAAATTTTTGGCAGCCGGCTGCCTAGAGCAATTATTATATAATAACGCTATTGGTGCACTTACTAACAAACCCTTACATGTGGAGATGGAGAGGAGGTCCCTAGCAGCAAAGTGTATCGGACTAAGTAACATTCCTTCCTTACCCAGAAGATCTGCATTCGGACGAGCTTGACTAAGTCTTGCTATGCTTGGCTGACGCTCTGATCGCTTTGATTGCAGAGCCGTATGAACCCCCAATAATAACGGTACCTGCGTGGCGGATAGATCGGGAATGTCTGTGGTACAAGTTATGGGCAGATTCCTCATTCATGAAATGGTAGAACGCTCCTCCAACTCTTCGTGATCGCCAAAATCAACGGCATCTTCGCGTGTAGCTGTTACGCTCCTACTAGGTGGGCAGTAGAGCAATTCAGGCTATTGCTGGATGACGCCACAATGCCGCTAAAACTAGAGCCACGCAATAGACGACGTCCACTTTACTGGTGGAACGAGATGTTCAATACTCTACGCTTTGTTCGTCTCAGAACCAGAAGACTCAGACTTGCTCAGAGAGCAAGGTCAGAGCTAGATAGAGAGGAGCGCAAGGCGGCCTTTTGGGAAGCTAGGGCTACTCTAAAACAGGATATTAAGTTTATCAAGTCAGATTGCTGATGTCAATCCCGTGAGAGATGCGTACCGAGTCATGATGGTGAAAATGAATGACCCGTTGACGCCAGCTGAAATACACCCGGGTAAACTGAAGATAATCGTTGAGGATCTATCCCCGACGCGCGATCCTGCTACCTGGTCATCGTACGGCGAAGAAGAAGGAGCAAATACGGACGATCGGCAAGTGACTAACGACAAGCTCGCAGAGGCGTCGATGCGACGTACATCAAAGAAAGCCCCCGGTTCTGATGGAATACCAAACGTTGCGCTAAAAGCTACTATCCTGGCATACCGGGACATTAGACTGCCCAGAAAAATAATGAATTTTTGAAAACTCAATCGGCCCACCCCTGAGTCGATTCCTAGTCCCACCAGGAGTACTTGCTCCAAATTTGAAGCAAATCGGACAAGTCTAACTACCGGACCAACGTGCTAGAAATTTGTATGGGATTTTTCGACAATTTACATGGAGAAAACCCTCTTGCTCACATTTTCGCCGCTAGGTGGCACTGTGTACATCAGATTATCACCAAAAGTGAAACTTAAGAAGATAATTTTATTATCTACAACTTTGTTGAAGACTGCAAAGCGATCCAACTCCAATAGGAAAAGTTATTAAACTTTTAACGAAGTGATGTTTGAGTCAGTTTTGCATGGGGCCTAGCAGTGCATGGTAGTGTATCAGTACTAGGTTCTAACAAACTAAACATTTTTGTGGATTAATGGTTAGATTTAGCTGAATAGTATGTTCGGAAGAATTGCAGTACATACTACGAGTTATGTTTTGGTTAGAAAATTTTAGTTCAATCTGTGACCGCATAGATGGCGCCAACACTAACTTTTCAACGGAGAGAGATAGAATATCGAGATGTTTGGAAGAATTACTGCAATATTCTTGTTCTACAACTTTGTAGAAGACACCTAACTTCTATCTCTCTTCGTTGAAAAGTTAGTGTTGGCGCCATCTATGCGGTCAGATCTGGAACTACAATTTTCTAACCAAAACATAACTCGTATTATGTACTACAATTCTTCCGAACATACTATTCAGCTAAATCTAACCATTATTCCATAAAAATGTTTAGTTTGTTAGAACCTAGTACTGATACACTACCATGCACTGCTAGGCCCCACGCAAAACTGACTCAGACATCACTTCGTTAAAAGTTTAATAACTTTTCCTATTGGAGTCGGATCGCTTTGCAGTCTTCAACAAAGTTGTAGATAATAAAATTATCTTCTTAAGTTTCACTTTTGGTGATATTCTGATGTATACAATGCCACCTAGCGGCGTAAATGTGAGCAAGTGGGTTTTCTCCATGTAAATTGTGGAAAAATCCCATACAAACTTCAAGCACGTTGGTCCGGTAGCTAGACTTGTTCGATTTGGCTCAAATTTGGAGCAGACACTCCTGGTGGGACTAGGAATCGACTCAGGGGTGGGCCGATGGGGGTCATTTTTTTCTGTCACTCTACGGGACATGTCCAGAATGGTACTGCAGAAGTGTCTAGATGAAGACAACTTCTCCGAAATGTGGAAGGTACTGAAACTGGTATTGCTGCCAAAATCAGGGAAAGCGTTTAGGCCTTGTCCATACCTATATGTCACCTAGAAAACTCCTGAAAAGAATCATTCTTAATAGGCTGTCGAAATACACCAAGGGCGAGTTCGTACTGCCCAAGATGCAGTTCGGTTTCCGCAAAGGAGCATCGAGAGTGAACGCAATTCGGACAGAGGAGATACTGCGCTGTTGTCACGATAGTTGTGAAGAATGCGTTCGCCAGCTGAGAAGCCATCGCCGCAGTGCTGCACAGAATGAAGGTTCCCGACTATCTATGCCAGATTCGGAAGAGCTACTTCCAGAGCAGAGTGCTGCTGTACGAAACGAGCGAAGGGCAGAAGTCAATGCGAGTCACAGCGAGCGTTCCTCAGGGCTCCATACTCGGTCCAACCTCTTTGCAACGGGATGTATGATGCAGTCTTGACACTGCGGTTGCTCAAGAAAGTGAAGATCGTGGGTTTCGCGGACGACGTGTTACTAACGGTGACACGTGAGACACTTGATGAAGTGGAGGTGTCGGTGTCGAAGACAATAGACGCGATCGAGAACTGGATGAACGGGGTCAAGCTACAGACAGCTCACCACAAGACGGAGGTGTTGTTGAGCTGGACAACGGCTGCAAAGCTGTTCAGCGGATGCAGATCGATGTCGCAGGTCACGTGCTTGCATCGAAGCGTGGACTGAAGCAATTGGGAGTGGGACGCCAGCGAGCCGGTCGCTGCGCTCCATCCAGAATCGTCGGGTCGACTATGGACAGCAAGTCTCAAGACGTCCTGAAGGCCCTGCATGTGAGAGTAACCCCACCAACAAAAACTTGGAGTCTTCGCCAGAAATTGACAAGGAAAAGGTGCTTGGCATGTGATGGCGAGCCTTGTTTTTACCTTTAAGGTCGGCTGGGATCGCTAGGATCGCGATCTATTAGAAGAAGGTATTCATCGGCCAACGTCTTTGACCCTCTTGAGTTTATCGCTCCGTTTCTCGCCCATTTGAAGATTCTGTTGCGTTGCGTTCCGTAATTCATTGGGATGATTAGACTGACGACAACATTCTCACAAAATGGCTAATCTGGCTGAGAGTACTGCCTCAAGTCAAACAAGTACAGATGCTTTTTCTCAAACTTCACTCATGGCTACGAGCATGTTCAATTACATACGTTCGTGCACACGAACGCCATGTTCGCCGCCTGCTACTTGCGTTTTGTACAAACAGGAGTCATCCGATGCTCTCTCGTCGCCGCCAAAACTAGAGTCGCACGCGCTGAGATACCGTATAATCTCGAGACTACAGTGTGAATCTGCAGTCATCGGTGTGCAGTCATCGGTGTAAAACTCGATCGGTCTGTCGTCGACTCGTTATTCTAGATTGAATCTTCTCGGGTGAGTAAGATTTGGGAAGCTACAGAAATCAATCAATGGCGCTTGGTCTAGACTAAAATGGATGTCGTAGATGATGCGACAAAATAGGAGAAATCGCCAGACATAACCTCCAGTTCGAGATGGTACGACTAGCCGGAATTTCTCTGGTTACCGGAAGAAACTTGGCCACATCAATCGGTGAAGGGAAGCAAAACCGACACTGAACTCCGTCCGAGTCTGCTAGTTCACTTAACAAAGCCAGTCACATCGACAACATTTTGAAATAAAAAGTCGATTTTCCTTTATCGATATTTTAATCTGATGATGAAAAAAATCGATTTTTCGAGGTAAAGATATCGATATAAACAATGAATTCTGTTAGTTGACTATTTCTTTCAAGCATCGGTGACAGGACAAAATGGACCACTCGCGGAGCTATCCGATGATAAACAATACGCCCCCGGGTATTCACTTAGCGTAGGTGCGCACGCCCATCCGCCACCAGCCAGTTAATGTTTATGCACCGGGCAAACCGGCCAAATGAGGCAAATAACATTTTTTTTACACGGCAATTGCTTATGTTCCAGCTAAATCGGTACAAAGCAGGCCGTTCGTGGAAAAAAATAAACGAAAAACAAGCAATTTGAGTAGTTTTACTTTTCAAGAAAGCTTGGTCTTGGTCGGGGTGACGAGTGGACTCCCGAAGGGGGGTATCACGCTACCTATATCTAGCCCCAGCGAAATGAATGGACACGGTGATGAGTAAGCAGGATGCAAAATCCACAGTAGGCTGTGTTGCTGCAAAGTTGGATGGGCGACCGCAGCCGCAGCAGCAGCAGCAGCTGCTGTTGGTCGAAACGTTTTAGAAGAAAACTACTTTCACTTGTAATTGAGAAAGTTTCGTAACATTTTTCCACCATCAATAAACATAAACTATGCGCGCGGCGCAGGGCTTCGCCAAAGGCACGGACAACGCGGCTTGCGGCTGCACACGCTGCTGCCGATGTTTACGTCGTCGTCGTTTTGTTGATTCAGGAAAACTATGCCGGCCGCCAAGTTTGCGCGCGCCGCTTAAGGAAATTCGTGGAAAATAGCCGAAGCCGATGGAGCGTTGCCCAAGCGCTGAAGTGGCTGTTTGGCGCATGCATGTTCGGCGGTTTTTTTTCGCTATCTTCAATGACTTGGCGTTGAACTGGCAATGCGTTGCTAATCCGACATTTAGGATGGTTAACAGCTTTTCTTTATTGAATGTAAATTCATTTTCGAAAACATCTCAAAGCCGCTGACCGGTGATTGTGCAATTTGTTGGCCATTAGATTGACTGGTAGCCGGCGACTTTGCTACATTTTCTGTAATACAAGTCGAAGCCTATTTCTGCATTGCTCGGGAGTACGACCAAACATGTAAACATACAAAGTATCAGTTGGTTGTAAATAGCGGGGCATATTTAGTAGCCGGCATTGGGTGGTTAGTGGAGTGCAAAATGATATCGAGTTGCCCTCGTCGTGAACGGGGAAAAAGTGTATGGTTTTGTGTTTCTCCGATCAATCAATCAAACGGTTTAATGCTTCGGTTACACCTACGAAGCCGATCGTTTAATATACATGCATAATTACACTTTAAAATGATTGGTTTGAAAATATGAATCTATTGCACAATATAGTTAGACAGTTTAAGTAAAACTTAACTAATATGTGTCACATACGAAAAAAATAAAATAGTAAAGAGTAAAAATAGTAAAGAGTTGAAATAGAAAAGAGTAAAACAGTAAAGAGTAAAAATAGCAAATAGTAAAATGGTAAAGAGAAAAAATATTGAAGAGTAACAATAGTGAAGAGTAAAAATAGCAAAGAGCAAGAATAGAAAAGAGTAAATATGTAAAGAGTAAAAATAGAAAAGAGTAAATCTAGAAAAGAGTAGAAAAGAGTAAAAATGTAAAGAGTACAAATAGAAAAGTGTAAAAATAGAAAAGAGTACAAATAGAAAAGAGTAAAAATAGAAATGTTTAAAAATTGAAAAGAGTAAAATAGAAAATAGAACAGTTAGTTGGTAAATCGATTAACTTGTACGCAGCGCACCTGGGTTCGAGTCCCGATCCCGCGCATAGGGTTACATATTTTTCTTAAGAGATTTTTCTAACCCGAAGAGGCGAATGACCTTCTGGTTAAAACCTCTATAATCGAAATAAAAAAGGTAAAATAGATAAGAGTAAAAATAGAAAGAAAAGAGTACAAATAGAAAAGTGAAAAATTTGAGAAGAGTAAAAATAGAAAATATTGAAAATAGAAAAGAGTAAATAAGAAAAGAGTAAAATTAGTAAATAGTAAAAACAGAAAAGAGTAAAATAAGAAAAGAGTAAAAATAGTAAAGCGTAAAAATAAAAAAGAGTAGAAATAGAAAAGAGTAAAAATAGAAAAGAGTAAGAACAGAAGAGTAAAATAGAAAAGAGTAAAAATAGAAAAGAGTAAAAATATAAAAGAGTAAAAATATAAAGAGTACAAATAGAAAAGTGTAAAATTTGAGAAAAGTAAAAATAGAAAAGATTTAAAATAGCAAAGAGTAAAAATATAAAGGAGTAAAAGAGAAAAGAATAAAAATAGTAAATTGTAAAAATAGAAAAGAGTAAAAAAAGAAAAGAGTAAAAATAGTAAAGAGTAAAAATAGAACTGTTCAAAAATTGAAAATAGTAAAATAGAAAATAGAACAGGGTGGGCGTAGCGTAGTTGGTAAATCGATTACCTTGTACGCAGCGCACCTGGGTTCGAATCCCAATCCCGCATATAGGGTTAGAAATTTTTCCTAAGAGATTTTTCTAATTCGAAGAGGCGAATGACCTTCAGGTTAAAACCTCTATAATCGAAATAAGAAAAAGGTAAAATAGAAAAGAGTAAAAATAGAAAAAATTAAAAATAGAAAAGAGTTAAAATAGAAAAGAGTAAAAATAGAATAGAGTAAAAAAAGAAAAAAGTAAAAATAGAAAACAGTAAAAATGTAAAGAGTATAAATAGAAAAGTGTAAAATTTGAGAAGAGTAAAAATAGAAAATATTGAAAATAGGAAAGAGTAAAAAAGAAAAGAGTAAAATTAGCAAATAGTAAAAATAGAAAAGAGTAAAAATAGAAAAAAGTAAAAATAGAAAAGAGTAAAAATAGAAAAGAGTAAAAATAGTCAAGAGTAAAAATAAAAAAGAGTGGATATAGAAAAGAGTAAAAATAGAAAACAGTAAAAAAAGAAAAGAGTAAAAATATAAAGAGTACAAATAGAAAAGTGTAAAATTTGAGAAGAGTAAAAATAGAAAAAAGTAAAAATGGAAAAGATTGAAAATAGAAAAAAGTAAAAATAGAAAAGAATAAAAATAGAAAATAGTAAAGAAATAAATGAGTAAAAATAGTAAAGAGTAAAAACAAAAAAGAGTAGAAATAGAGAAGAGTAGAAATAGAGAAGAGTAAAAATAGAAAAGAGTAAAAAAAGAAAAAAATAAAAATAGAAAAGAGTAAAAACAGAAAAGAGTAAAAAAGAAATAGTAAAAATGGAAAAGAGTAAAAATTGAAAAGAGTAAAAATTGAAAAGATTAAAAAGAATAGAGAGAGTAGAGAGAGTAGAGAGAGCATAGAGAGTAGAGAGAGTAGAGAGTAGAGCGAGTAGAGAGAGAGAGAGTAGAGAGAGTAAAAAGAGAATAGAGAGAGTAGAGAGAGTAGAGAGAGAAGAGAGAGAAGAGAGAGTAGAGAGAGTAGATAGAGTAGAGAGAGTAGAGAAAGTAGAGAGAGTAGAGAAAGTAGAGAGAGTAGAGAGAGTAGAGATAGTAGAGAAAGTAGAGAGAGTAGAACTAGTTGAGAGAGTAGAGATAGTAGAGAGAGTAGAGAGAGTAGAGAGAATAGAGAAAGAAGAGAAAGTAGAGAGAGTTGGGTGTAGAGAGAGTAGAAAGAGTAGAACGAGTAGAGGTTAGAGAGAGTAGAGAGAGTAGAAATTGTAGAGAGAGTTGAGAGAGTAGAGAGAGTAGAACGAGTAGAGAGATTAGAGAGAGTAGAGAGAGTAGAACGAGTAGAGAGATTAGAGAGAGTAGAGAGAGTAGATAGAATAGAACGAGTAGAGAGATTAGAGAGAGTAGAAGGAGTAGAGAGAGTACAGAGAGTATAGAGTATAAAGAGAGTAGAGAGAGTAGAGAGAGTAGAGAGAGTAGATAGAGTAGAGAGAGTAGAACGAGTAGAGAGATTAGAGAGTGTAGCGAGAGTAGAGAAAGTAGAGAGTAGAGAGAGTAGAGAGAGTAGAGAGAGTAGAGAGAGTTGAGAGAGTAGAGAGAGTAAAACGAGTAGAGAGAGTAAAACGAGTAGAGAGATTAGAGAGAGTAGAGAGAATACAGAGAGTAGAGAGAGTAGAGAAAGTAGAGAGAGTAGAGAGAAGGAAGTAGATAGTAGAAAATGAAAAGAGTCAAGAGTCAAGAGTCAAAAGTCAAGAGTCAAGAGTCAAGAGTCAAGAGTCAAGAGTCAAGAGTCAAGAGTCAAGAGTCAAGAGTCAAGAGTCAAGAGTCAAGAGTCAAGAGTCAAGAGTCAAGAGTCAAGAGTCAAGAGTCAAGAGTCAAGAGTCAAGAGTCAAGAGTCATGAGTCAAGAGTCAAGAGTCAAGAGTCAAGAGTCAAGAGTCAAGAGTCAAGAGTCAAGAGTCAAGAGTCAAGAGTCAAGAGTCAAGAGTCAAGAGTCAAGAGTCAAGAGTCAAGAGTCAAGGGTCAAGAGTCAAGAGTCAAGAGTCAAGAGTCAAGAGTCAAGAGTCAAGAGTCAAGAGTCAAGAGTCAAGAGTCAAGAGTCAAGAGTCAAGAGTCAAGAGTCAAGAGTCAAGAGTCAAGAGTCAAGAGTCAAGAGTCAAGAGTCAAGAGTCAAGAGTCAAGAGTCAAGAGTCAAGAGTCAAGAGTCAAGAGTCAAGAGTCAAGAGTCAAGAGTCAAGAGTCAAGAGTCAAGAGTCAAGAGTCAAGAGTCAAGAGTCAAGAGTCAAGAGTCAAGAGTCAAGAGTAAAGGAAATTCGTAATCCGAATCCTGAAATTCTAGAGAGAGTAGAGAGAAGAGAGTAGATAGTAGAACATGAAAAGAGTCAAGAGTCAAGAGTCAAGAGTCAAGAGTCAAGAGTCAAGAGTCAAGAGTCAAGAGTCAAGAGTCAAGAGTCAAGAGTCAAGAGTCAAGAGTCAAGAGTCAAGAGTCAAGAGTCAAGAGTCAAGAGTCAAGAGTCAAGAGTCAAGAGTCAAGAGTCAAGAGTCAAGAGTCAAGAGTCAAGAGTCAAGAGTCATGAGTCATGAGTCATGAGTCATGAGTCATGAGTCATGAGTCATGAGTCATGAGTCATGAGTCATGAGTCAAGAGTCAAGAGTCAAGAGTCAAGAGTCAAGAGTCAAGAGTCAAGAGTCAAGAGTCAAGAGTCAAGAGTCAAGAGTCAAGAGTCAAGAGTCAAGAGTCAAGAGTCAAGAGTCAAGAGTCAAGAGTAAAGGAAATTCGTAATCCGAATCCTGAAATTCTAGAGAGAGTAGAGAGAAGAGAGTAGATAGTAGAACATGAAAAGAGTCAAGAGTCAAGAGTCAAGAGTCAAGAGTCAAGAGTCAAGAGTCAAGAGTCAAGAGTCAAGAGTCAAGAGTCAAGAGTCAAGAGTCAAGAGTCAAGAGTCAAGAGTCAAGAGTCAAGAGTCAAGAGTCAAGAGTCAAGAGTCAAGAGTCAAGAGTCAAGAGTCAAGAGTCAAGAGTCAAGAGTCAAGAGTCAAGAGTCAAGAGTCAAGAGTCAAGAGTCAAGAGTCAAGAGTCAAGAGTCAAGAGTCAAGAGTCAAGAGTCAAGAGTCAAGAGTCAAGAGTCAAGAGTCAAGAGTCATGAGTCATGAGTCATGAGTCATGAGTCATGAGTCATGAGTCATGAGTCATGAGTCAAGAGTCAAGAGTCAAGAGTCAAGAGTCAAGAGTCAAGAGTCAAGAGTCAAGAGTCAAGAGTCAAGAGTCAAGAGTCAAGAGTCAAGAGTCAAGAGTCAAGAGTCAAGAGTCAAGAGTCAAGAGTCAAGAGTCAAGAGTCAAGAGTCAAGAGTCAAGAGTCAAGAGTCAAGAGTCAAGAGTCAAGAGTCAAGAGTCAAGAGTCAAGAGTCAAGAGTCAAGAGTCAAGAGTCAAGAGTCAAGAGTCAAGAGTCAAGAGTCAAGAGTCAAGAGTCAAGAGTCAAGAGTCAAGAGTCAAGAATCAAGAGTCAAGAGTCAAGAGTCAAGAGTCAAGAGTCAAGAGTCAAGAGTCAAGAGTCAAGAGTCAAGAGTCAAGAGTCAAGAGGCAAGAGTCAAGAGTCAAGAATCAAGAGTCAAGAGTCAAGAGTCAAGAGTAAAGGAAATTCGTAATCCGAATCCTGAAATTCTAGAGAGAGTAGAGAGAAGAGAGTAGATAGTAGAACATGAAAAGAGTCAAGAGTCAAGAGTCAAGAGTCAAGAGTCAAGAGTCAAGAGTCAAGAGTCAACAGTCAAGAGTCAAGAGTCAAGAGTCAAGAGTCAAGAGTCAAGAGTCAAGAGTCAAGAGTCAAGAGTCAAGAGTCAAGAGTCAAGAGTCAAGAGTCAAGAGTCAAGAGTCAAGGGTCAAGAGTCAAGAGTCAAGAGTCAAGAGTCAAGAGTCAAGAGTCAAGAGTCAAGAGTCAAGAGTCAAGAGTCAAGAGTCAAGAGTCAAGAGTCAAGAGTCATGAGTCATGAGTCATGAGTCATGAGTCATGAGTCATGAGTCATGAGTCATGAGTCATGAGTCATGAGTCATGAGTCATGAGTCAAGAGTCAAGAGTCAAGAGTCAAGAGTCAAGAGTCAAGAGTCAAGAGTCAAGAGTCAAGAGTCAAGAGTCAAGAGTCAAGAGTCAAGAGTCAAGAGTCAAGAGTCAAGAGTCAAGAGTAAAGGAAATTCGTAATCCGAATCCTGAAATTCTAGAGAGAGTAGAGAGAAGAGAGTAGATAGTAGAACATGAAAAGAGTCAAGAGTCAAGAGTCAAGAGTCAAGAGTCAAGAGTCAAGAGTCAAGAGTCAAGAGTCAAGAGTCAAGAGTCAAGAGTCAAGAGTCAAGAGTCAAGAGTCAAGAGTCAAGAGTCAAGAGTCAAGAGTCAAGAGTCAAGAGTCAAGAGTCAAGAGTCAAGAGTCAAGAGTCAAGAGTCAAGAGTCAAGAGTCAAGAGTCAAGAGTCAAGAGTCAAGAGTCAAGAGTCAAGAGTCAAGAGTCAAGAGTCAAGAGTCAAGAGTCATGAGTCATGAGTCATGAGTCATGAGTCATGAGTCATGAGTCATGAGTCATGAGTCATGAGTCATGAGTCATGAGTCAAGAGTCAAGAGTCAAGAGTCAAGAGTCAAGAGTCAAGAGTCAAGAGTCAAGAGTCAAGAGTCAAGAGTCAAGAGTCAAGAGTCAAGAGTCAAGAGTCAAGAGTCAAGAGTCAAGAGTCAAGAGTCAAGAGTCAAGAGTAAAGGAAATTCGTAATCCGAATCCTGAAATTCTAGAGAGAGTAGAGAGAAGAGAGTAGATAGTAGAACATGAAAAGAGTCAAGAGTCAAGAGTCAAGAGTCAAGAGTCAAGAGTCAAGAGTCAAGAGTCAAGAGTCAAGAGTCAACAGTCAAGAGTCAAGAGTCAAGAGTCAAGAGTCAAGAGTCAAGAGTCAAGAGTCAAGAGTCAAGAGTCAAGAGTCAAGAGTAAAGGAAATTCGTAATCCGAATCCTGAAATTCTAGAGAGAGTAGAGAGAAGAGAGTAGATAGTAGAACATGAAAAGAGTCAAGAGTCAAGAGTCAAGAGTCAAGAGTCAAGAGTCAACAGTCAAGAGTCAAGAGTCAAGAGTCAAGAGTCAAGAGTCAAGAGTCAAGAGTCAAGAGTCAAGAGTCAAGAGTCAAGAGTCAAGAGTCAAGAGTCAAGAGTCAAGAGTCAAGAGTCAAGAGTCAAGAGTCAAGAGTCAAGAGTCAAGAGTCAAGAGTCAAGAGTCAAGAGTCAAGAGTCAAGAGTCAAGAGTCAAGAGTCAAGAGTCAAGAGTCAAGAGTCAAGAGTCAAGAGTCAAGAGTCAAGAGTCAAGAGTCAAGAGTCAAGAGTCAAGAGTCAAGAGTCAAGAGTCAAGAGTCAAGAGTCAAGAGTCAAGAGTCAAGAGTCAAGAGTCAAGAGTCAAGAGTCAAGAGTCAAGAGTCAAGAGTCAAGAGTCAAGAGTCAAGAGTCAAGAGTCAAGAGTCAAGAGTCAAGAGTCAAGAGTCAAGAGTCAAGAGTCAAGAGTCAAGAGTCAAGAGTCAAGAGTCAAGAGTCAAGAGTCGAGTCAAGAGTCAAGAGTCAAGAGTCAAGAGTCAAGAGTCAAGAGTCAAGAGTCAAGAGTCAAGAGTCAAGAGTCAAGAGTCAAGAGTCAAGAGTCAAGAGTCATGAGTCAAGAGTCAAGAGTCAAGAGTCAAGAGTCAAGAGTCAAGAGTCAAGAGTCAAGAGTCAAGAGTCAAGAGTCAAGAGTCAAGAGTCAAGAGTCAAGAGTCAAGAGTCAAGAGTCAAGAGTCAAGAGTCAAGAGTCAAGAGTCAAGAGTCAAGAGTCAAGAGTCAAGAGTCAAGAGTCAAGAGTCAAGAGTCAAGAGTCAAGAGTCAAGAGTCAAGAGTCAAGAGTCAAGAGTCAAGAGTCAAGAGTCAAGAGTCAAGAGTCAAGAGTCAAGAGTCAAGAGTCAAGAGTCAAGAGTCAAGAGTCAAGAGTCAAGAGTCAAGAGTCAAGAGTCAAGAGTCAAGAGTCAAGAGTCAAGAGTCAAGAGTCAAGAGTCAAGAGTCAAGAGTCAAGAGTCAAGAGTCAAAAGTCAAGAGTCAAGAGTCAAGAGTCAAGAGTCAAGAGTCAAGAGTCAAGAGTCAAGAGTCAAGAGTCAAGAGTCAAGAGTCAAGAGTCAAGAGTCAAGAGTCAAGAGTCAAGAGTCAAGAGTCAAGAGTCAAGAGTCAAGAGTCAAGAGTCAAGAGTCAAGAGTCAAGAGTCAAGAGTCAAGAGTCAAGAGTCAAGAGTCAAGAGTCAAGAGTCAAGAGTCAAGAGTAAAGGAAATTCGTAATCCAAAACCTGAAATTCAAAATTCTAAATTTAAAAGCTTGTAATTCAAAGTTCAAGATTCAAGGGTTTACGCTTGACTCAGGTGTTCGAAAACCAAACTACTAAATCCAAAATGTAACATGCAAGATGACAAATATTTTTCGAAACTTGACATTTGGAAGCGACATTTTTTTCGAGAGTTGTCCTACTAGGTCTCGGCAGGCCTCTTTGTCAGAATCACTCACTGTAGTTGCAGACGAGACGGGAAATGCCTCCCCACTAAAACACTGCTTAAGGCCAATTGCAGCGGGCCGTGATTCTGAATGTGATATTCACTGTACGGTTCAGATAGGTGAGAGCATCGCGAAGGGCTCAAGCATTTGTATGTTAACATGTTTGTCGAGTGTATGTGAATTCACGTATGTAAATTCGATTTTTTGTGGCCATGGGACATGCTGTTTAGTGTATATGAACGTCATTTTTCATTTGGTCCACCTAAAGGCTTTGGACCTACGCTACTAGGGCCAAGGATAGGGACTTCCGGGCGCAACCGATTCATGATTGCACGAACACGGGTCTTTGTAGGTTCACTCCTGAGACTGCGTTTGTGAATTTGAAAGTGCCAAAACGTTCACTGGTCATCGGGGTGTTATCCTGTTTGCGAGATGGTGGGTGTAGGTGCGCGTGTATGATCGCGAAGGAATTGAGCGCTTGTATGTTAACATTTTTGTCGGGTGTGTATGTAACTGTAATTTTTATAATCGTGTGGCCAACTGCACATTCGCGTGTTCTTGACTGATCGCGCATGGACCGTGAATCTGAATACTTAATTTTTAGTTTATAGTCCAGATGCTAGAAGAAAGTAATCACTTGATTTCCCGGTCATGTCGCCATGGAACGTGTTGTCCAGTGAATATGAGCGTCATTTTTTTGTTAGTCCAACTGAAGGCACGAGTCTAAACTGCTAGGATAGAGGGTAGAGGCTTCTGGATGTGACAGATTCATGATCGCGCGAGCGGAGCGCTAATGCTTTAGAGCGCGTTTGTAAATTTAGAAGTGCTAGAACGTTCACTTAATTACCGGGGTCTTTTAATGTTGGTGACATCGTGGGCGTATGAATGTGTGGATGATTGCAATTGCATGTTCGCGTTTGTGACCAAATTTGAGTTATCGTGAAGGCCACGAGCGTTTGTACGTTTGTAGGTATATAAGAGAATATGTGATTAATTGTGTTAATGAGTGCTAGTATGAATCTAGTTTAAGATATAGTAATAAAAAGAAATATAGCATGACGAATAGAGGAAAAAAGATGCAAAGTGATTAATTAGAAGTGTATAAATTGACGATATTAGTTTTGATGTTTTTTCCTTTTTTTTTTTTTTTTATTTCGACTATGTTAGTCACATTTTCTTTTTTACGTTTTAACGACATTCAATTAGCTAGAGATTACTGGGTAGGGAAAGTTATGAAACTTAGAGCCATAGTACTCAAGTGAGAGCAAGGATGTGAAGTAAACAGATCGGAAAACTAGAAGTGGCAGGGTCATTAGAACAGGCTTATCATCGTGCGGGCTTAATTTTTGCCTTCTGATAATGAGGGTTGAGCTTAGGCAGAATAACTACGAATCACCCGAGTTAGTTTTGATGTACATGCGTAGTAGAAAAGCAAATTAATGGAAGTACAACAAAAACAACTTAAACTCGTCTAAATTCAAGCAAATGATGTTTATTCACCATAAACAAACAATTGCATTCGTGAAATCTGGAAGCAACTTTGGCCCTTTTATAGTTTGAGTGTTTGTCAATGCCTTATGGTATGTAGTAGAATATTGAAAAATGGCATTGTTTACATCCGCATAGCGTTGTCACATTCTAGGCTCCGCAATGGAACTTTCATCCTAATGTTATATGTTTTATTCAAACAGTATTCACATCTGGCTCTTCGAAGAAAATTTCTCTTTAAAAAGGTTTGAGCAATAGAATAGATATGGCATCGCTCCCTAAATTCAGCTTCAATTTCGGTTCGATCCACTTTCACATGAACACGGAGAAGCTTCCCAGAGCAGCGCTTCACCACTCAAAATCAGCTTTTCCCACGGAAATGCCCAAACTGAATAAAACACGTTCCACCTGATCATTGATTAGTTCGAAGTACGGGGGGTGGCAGTGCAGTGGCAGGCCAAACATGTAAGACGAGAAAGAAAAGAAAAAAAGAAATGGAAATCACTTTCCGAACCGGATTTTAATCACTTTTGCTTAGCGGGAAGCACATTAAGTTATCCCATATCACCGCTGAAGGTTGCGCTTTTTAAATTTCCAATACCAGCAACCAGCCAACCAACCAGTCATGTTGTGGCTGAGGCTCATCAAACTCGCACTTCCGCACGAGTGTTAACCTACAACTACGACGCGGGCTGCCGGTATGCGCGCAAGTTCGCTCCCCGCCATCATTGAAGCTAACGCCGTTTTGCGCTGCCCGACCTTCCTCCACGTGTTGTCATCACCGTAGAGGTCATTCCAAGGTTACACAGTTCACTGGTGGATTTGGCACGGCACGTGTAGAGTGTCATCCCACAGGACACGCACAGTGTTGCCACGGCGGCGGTGGGAGGGTTGTTGTAAGCTTCGAGGGGTTCGAGCGGTACGAAACTGACGAACGTTTGCTCATCCCGTTTTGTTGGTTGTGGAATGTTGGGAGGGAAAGAAAAAGTTAAAGTTGGTTGCCAACTGGAAAAACAAAAGTTTGCGGGCTTCCCTCTTTCCCTAATTTACTCACCGAGTTATTGCGTGTTCACTCACAGAGGTTTTCCTGTTCCTGTTTCAGTGGTTGGTTGCTCGAGAGCGGTAATGGGAGGTAGTTTCCGGATGGGTGAAAAGGATGAAGATCTGACCAAAGCAATATTTTGAAAGGTTGTTGGAAGTTGGAAAACAGTTGGACAGGTTGCTGGGCAGTAAAATATTATGACGTTTGATAATAGAACGAGGGTGAATATTTCAGTTCCTTAACTGGGTCAACTCTTCGCTTTGTCTCCGAAGTATTGAACGAAGGTCGATAAGCGATAAGCGCTAGATCCGGGTGGAAATTATTAGCCTGGAACAGATGGAAAGTTGATTATTCGGGGTTATTTGAAAATTTGCTGTAAACGTAAGGGTGAGGGCACTGTTTAAGAGTTATTTGTTTACAAGAAAAGTTTATGAATATTGTTGACTTGGAAGGCACTGAAACGTTTGTTCTGCTTCATGTGGAAGCTTGCCTGCGCATTACGAATTAGTTCATATGACGAATCATATTTCAATAATTAATTTTTTTAATTTATAAGGAATGTTTAATTTTGTATTTCCTAACATGCGTATGCGTGGACAAAGAATTCGGGATGTCCGTGATTGCAATCACTTCGCTAGGACACCCGTTAGCTGATTGTATAAACCAGGACCAAGAAGCTTATGATTAAAACGATAATATCGGCCTATTGTTTCCCTATAATTATAATCTTCAACCATTCTTATTTTTAACTTCAGTTAAAAATTTTATTTTATAGATGAAACCTTAATAAACATTTTGCAGAATAGCACACATGTCTAAGTCATTTGACTTCTTCCAAAAAAATATATCAAACATTTGCACAATTATATAAGAGTACACCCTTAAATGATAACATAACTCATTCGCGGTGATGCCCATCGATTTTGTTGTCGAGATATGTTGGTCTGACGTTATCGTGTTATAACTTGGCATTTTGAAATGCAATGACGAATATATTCAAATGATCTTACATACAGAAACAGCGAAAAGATAGCGAGAACTACATGTTACAAGTGTAAAGCATTAGCGAGAAACTACTTACACTTAATACCAAACAACATCTTTGAGGAATAGCGCAAGCAAACAAGGACTCATATTAATTCTTTGTGAGAGCCCTTTCTTCTTTTGTGTAAAGCGGTCGTATTCTTCTCCATAGTCGCTGTCTCATGCTCGCTATCCACCCATCGCGGTATAATTGTTCTACTCAGGTCTGTTGCACAAATATCGAACCCTGTCGAAACGTCAACTGATCCGGAAATGACACAAAGGTGTTGGTAGCTCTTTGTCTTCACTCTTCACTCTCTTACTGTATTTTTCTGGCGGCGGAACTTCTCCTGAAACCGATGTCATCGTGAGTCATTTAGATCTCAACATCGGACAATCCCCGGTTGCGAATCCGACTTACTCCGAGGGATGGAATGTTTTCCAGAAACTAAGAACAATTTTCATGTTACTCAGTTTGGTTACGATGTACTCAGCTACTCCTGGCGATAAATACAGCCTAATACGATGGAGAGACTAGCGAAATTTTTCTAAACGCTGATATCCCGATTTCCCCCGATGTTGTGTTACTTATTCGTCTATTTTTCCTTGCTATCAACTCACAACCGAACTTAAGAGCGCACTGTCTGAAGCTACCACGACTAGACAGGAACTGCGTCAGATAGAAAGATTCTTTTCCCTGCATCCTGCTCACCCAAATCGCGAAAATCGGTATTAGTGTGTGTGCCCATCTATCATTTTCCGCCGAATTGCTATCCCACTGCCACTTAGCCTTCGAATCCACCAGTAGCATTTTCCGTATTCCTGTGGCCTCCTTCCGCTTGTAAATTGTATGATCATTCCAGCGAAACGCTGACTGCCTGTGATGAAATGGTACTATATCAATAAATAAATAAATAAATAGAAAAATAAATAAATAAATAAATAAATAAATAAATAAATAAATAAATAAATAAATAAATAAATAAATAAATAAATAAATAAATAAATAAATAAATAAATAAATAAATAAATAAATAAATAAATAAATAAGTAGAAAAAGGAAAGTGCTCGTGATCAATGAACGCTCGTTACATATTTAGCGTCAGTTAACAATATAATAATTTAAGGAGTTGTTGAAGTAATCGCAAAAACATGGTCTAAATAGAGAAGGAAAAGAAATAAAAAAATGCTTCGAAGCGCAAACGTGATCTTTGCACAGCTAAGCAACCACGTGAGTCGGAATGCACAGCTTCTATTCCACACTCTGGCGACGACGAGGACACCGGAGAAGTCATTCACAAGTACAGGGCCGTAGATAGAAAATACGGGCCCGGATCCAACGTACGGGCCCCCACCACTGTATATTGCCCGTGCATCACAAAGTTAGTTTGAAATCCATTGTACTTACTGATATTATGTACCTATATTACACTGAAATTATATTGTTATGTACCAGTTTTTTGCTCCAGTTGTTTGCCAGTGCCAATGACGGTAAAAACGGAGGGCTGTTAATACTCTGTAGTATTTTGAATACGTCTTCGTACGTTTTGGTGACTTTGCAGAGGAATTTCTCGTCAATAGTATTAGTAAAACTAAAGAAATGGAAAGATTAAAAATGTAGTACATAATTGCAAAAATTATAAACATTATCTAAACAAAAAGATCAAAAATTCGCTTTGTTCAATTGTACAAAAAACAAAATAAAGGGAAAACTTTATATTGAAAGTGTGTACAGAAAAACTAAAAATCGCAAAATCAACCATATAAACAAAGTCAATTGTCAAAAAATGTATAATCGAAAACAAAATCCAAAACAAAACCTGTAAGAATCGATAAAAGAAAACAGGAAACTAGACAATCCAATTGCAAAGATTAAAGAAGTCGAACATTGTTGAACAAATGGCGAAAATTATAAAAAAATCGGCAGATGTTGAAAAAAAATTTAGAATCAATGAAAATGAAAAAAAAAAAAAACAACTAAATAAAATACGAACATTAATATAAAATAAAAATGCATAAAACTGAAAAGCTCGAAAATAATAAAATATATTCAACATTAAAAACAAGAATTATTTAAAGCAATAGAAAAAGTGAATACAGCGTTGAGAATGCAAAAAATTAGAGGAATAGATATAAAAGACAAAAATAAAATAAAAATGAAGAAATTAAAAAAAATGAATTGAACAAAAACGGACAAAAGGAAAACAAAAAATAGTATAAAACTAAAATGGCATACCACACATACTAATTTGAAAAAATAACAAGAAATTAAAAAAATAGATTAGATTATTTAAAGAATGTAAAACAACATTGGAAAAGAAACGACAGAAATTCAAACAACAGCCTGAATGTAAAACGAAGAAAAAATGCACATAATGGCTAAAACTAAATCTAATCTTTCCTAGAAAAATTAAAAAAATGAAAAAACAAACCTATTGGAAAATGGCCAACAGCACTTTCAAAATAGGTTACATATATGGAAAAATGAAGAATAACAAAAATGAACAAAATGAAAGATTAAGGAACATGTGTAAAAAATAAAAAAAAATATAATAAATTAGCAATGAGAAAAAATAAAACTACGAAAAACGGAAAGCTAAAAACTAGAAAACATGTACCAAAATACGAGAAATGTAGATAAAGGGACAATGAGACATTTTGGAATGAATTTAAAAATGGAAAAATGCAAAAATATATAGAGAAAAATAGAAAAAGGGAATGATAAGAATGAATGGAACTAATAGACTAATGTTAAAAGTTTGATAGAATGACAAAAGAAACAAATGAAAAAGCAAGGTATTAAAATATGAAACAACAGAAAAAATAAAATAGAATCGAAAAATTGCAAATAAAATGGCAAAACTCAGCAATGACTATAAATAAAGGTAAGTGGTATGGATAAAAATGCAAAAATAAACAGCGTGAAAAGCAGGATAAAATAAAAATAAGGTAACAATGGAAATAGATAAAAAGGGAGATAGTTGAAATTGCAGATACACCACGACTTGCAGCCTTCATCAGTGTTTGTATCAATATGCGAATAAAAATCAAAAAAGAAAAGTGTTTAATATAACATTCCACTAAATCACCCAAAAACAGGGCTATTTAAAATGCTGAAAAAAATAAACAACGAAATTTTAACAAAATTTTAAAAAATCCATTTAAAAATGGGGAAAATAGCGAAACATGGTTCGAATTACAAATAAGGGTTGTGGTTGGATTTTACGCTATGCTGGTTTCGAAAACATTCATAAAAGTTAAATAGGCTCTGCTTTATTTCTTATGTAGTTCGTAGCACAAAATATATCATATATTCTTCACATTCACCGCAGAGTGTAATGTTGTGGTAGACCATTTAGGTGTATTTTTTCGCATTTGTGAAGAGTTTTGTTGATTTAGCGGGGGCAGTACTTCACATCCTTGAATATCTGCAAAAAATCAAAAAGCACCAGCCACTCTCGCTGTGAAGGATAACCCAAGCGAACTGTGCTCTGCTCTACAGTAAACAAACGTGGGGCGTAAAATCACACTTCAATGTCTTTCAAGAATCTTTGTGAGGAGCATATAATCCGTTGATCCATTGAAGTGAAGGTCCTGTGGGGTAAAGTGAATCTGAACCCAAATGGTGGTGAGCACTTTTTAAATATATTAGCCAACACCGAGAGGGGCCCTACTTATCGATTAGGGTCTGCAACCCGAGAATGATGTTTATGATGACTGTGTGCTAGACTATTTATAAAATGATACTGAGAGTTCCTGATGAAGAAAAAATTGTAAAATTGCAAAATAATCCACTGATTGAATGAACTGAAATTTTACTGCGCTGAATTCTATAAGTCATATATAGATTTTAAATGTGAATTAGATGAGCGAATTCAACCTAAAATTTAACGTATGGGTTGCGATCGAACATTCAAGATCAACTTAGGTAAAATTGGTAGGATATCGGCCTAAAGGTTCAATCACAAAGCTAATTTCTCCAAGCCACAATAGAACAGTTCGTACAATCAATGCAATAATTGGATCTTCTTCTGACAAAAGGTGACGTGCTAGAAGACTAACTTCGTAAGTAAAATTTATAGAGCAAGTAGACTTCATTTACTGAATATGAAATATGGAACCATCAGAGCAGAGAGTTGCATCTAACACCTCTTCGCTGTTAGATTGTGAACTTATTGAACGATTTCTCAGATTGAGTATATGCAGATTTGTGCTGCTCAAGTATTCAGTGCTCCTCAAATTGATACCTAAGCTTCCCCAATATTAAGTGGCGAGCTTCACTGCGGATTTTAAATGGAGGCCCATTTCTGCCACAGAATGATATAACCCTGTCGAAATCATTTAACAAAATAACATTCGTTTGAAAAATAAGTAAATATCGAAATTAGATCATTTGTGAAAATTATGTCATTATTGAAAATTAAATAAAAGCTGGTAGTTGATTCAAAGGGTATGGTAATTTTTAATATTGAAAGCAGCAATGTAATAAATTTCATTATTTCTAGGTGTGATGAAGAATACATCACATACAGTGGCTAAATTACCTGGGCGGTTGTAATGATTTGTTTTTTGACTGTTTACAAAAATTGACTTTGCCGACAAAAACAGCCGTTACAACAATTTTAAGAACCACTTCTCGCATTATATTACAAAAAAGGAAGTCCATCTGCGTTGTAGTACTATAAACAATAAGCTCATACAAATGCATTTCGGTCTAGGATCAGATCACTCTAGAAACGCATAACAACTTTGAAGAAACGCATTTCATTTCCATTTTTGCATCAACTTTCACTCTTTTGCCGAAAAATTTGATCAACAAGCGTCTTACGCTAATGGAGTAGAAGTAGTTTGTGGCAGGGCTTTGACGTCTTACACGCAACGTAAAATGCATTTAAAATGTATATTTTGATGGAAAGTAAATATTTAGTTTCGTTGATTTTTAAAAATGCATCTCAAGAGATCTATCCCTAGATTTCGGTACACAATTTGAAGAAAATCTCTGCGAATCTTTATCGAACGAGGACTATTGACAAATCTCGTGGTCGATTGGAATGACACTGACAGTAAATGGTGAACACTAGAGTGGGACATGGTTATATAAGAAAAAAATAAAATTTTGCTCCGAGTAACTTTTTGAGTCACATTTGGTCGGTGTTAGGTCAGACCGGACTAAGTGACAGTGCATTGATTTTGAGAAAAACGCGTTTAAAGTTTGAATCGCAGCATCCTTTACATTATAATTGGAAAATAATTTTTGCCATAATTCTTGTTTATTGTTTCATATTTCAAATCCGGTAAAAGTGGAATGTAGATGAAGAAATTCTTTATCCAGTGCTATCATTAACTCATTTTTTAATGTTTTGCGACTTAGTCCGGTCTGACTTAACACCAACAACTCTGCAAATTTTTAGCTCGATCGGTGAAACTATATTTTTGCGCCCACGGTTTAAAGCTTACATGGGATTTCGTATGGGGAAATCGTCTTTTGCAAAATAATTCTTCCAAGAGTCGCCCGTTACCTCCTACAAATAAATAGTTGCACACCTAGAAAAATAGTGTAAATTTACGTTTGCTGACCCTGACATATACGAGCATCAAAAATGACTTAGTTTTACGTTTGATTTTAATTTTACATGACGTTTAATTTCGTAAATCATGTAATTTTACTACACATACAGCGTTTGTTCTGAATAGTAGGAAGTGTAATTTTATGTTATTGCGCATGTAAAGTATAAATTTCATGTGAAATTAAACGGAACACGGTAATGTTCCGTCATTTCGTAAATTAAGGTTTGTTGAATTGTGTCATGTTTGCAATTACGTCAACGATAAAATTCAGATTTTTTTGGTGTGTGGCTGATTTTTATTTTGTTAAAAAATTTGTTAAGAAAGCAAAGTCTAGAAGCCCGCGAAACGATTTGAGATTTGTGGAAAAAGTTTTTAAGCAAAAATCGATTGATGCCGTGCAGCTTAATGAAAATTTAACTTTTCATAGCATCACTGCTGCTGACGGTCGAATTATATACAAAATTTTTAACTTTCTCTTATTATGTACAAAAGAAGCTTCAATTTATCCCTCAGCTCTCTTGCGAAGTGGCCAAACAGTATAGATAATTGATTTGGACACATTAAGAGATGATTAAAACAAAATTGCGTATAATTGGACAACCAACAGCAATATTTTATCAATCGTCAGATCATCAATCGGTTTCTGCTTAATAACTTTTTTCTCAAGCGTCAGATCGTTTCGTGGTTTTCGAGACTTTATTTCTTTGTTAAATTTTCTATAAAAGCCACATAACGAATTATTTTTAGGAAGTAATGGGCGACTCCTGGAGGAATTGTGAAAGTAAATTTTCCCATGCAAATTCCCATATAAACTTTAAACAGTGGGCGCAAAAATATAGTTTCAGGGATCGAGCTAAGAATTTGCACAGTTGTTCTAGGACCCAAATGGCACTTAAAAAGTTGCTCGGAGCTGGAATCTAATTTTTGTTCCACCCTAGTGAACACACTATAGAGATGGCGTGTATTCTGTGTGTTTATTCCCATTATTGCCCAACCTACTATATATAGTAGGTGCTAAGAATAACTCCTATTACTCAATTAATAACGCAGAACAGGCATTATCAACGAGTTAATATTGTTCATATACTCTTGCAGAATATGTTTAGAGAAGTTAGAGTTGTTAAATCGGTGTTTATGTTTTGTTTTTAATCAATTTTCCCTTAAGGGGTTACACATTTTTGTTAGGATGAAAAAAATCGAATTTTTGCAAATTAGATATTCTGAAACTACATACGCTGAGGAAAATTTTCTCAAATTTTCATTAAGATCGGAATACTACAACTTGAGTTACAGCTATTCATAGACCGCTACCCATTGACCACTCGTAGGCGGTGCGTAGTGTTTGATACGCTCGACCGTTGACTCGCTGCACCGACAGTAAAACTCGATTATCTCGGAGTTGTATTTTGTTGAAAAGTTCATCCGCGACGATCACGATATCTCAGGAACCGATTAACCGATCAATCTTAAATTTTCACTGGTTGTTCCTTATCATTTCAGCTGCTTTGAGTACAAAAATAATTTTACTGGAATGACCACATCATTTTTCTTCGATTGGAAAACACAATTTGTGATGCGCGTGAAAAATAAGTTGGGCAATATCTATTGCGCTACTCAAATTTGACAACCGCACCGTTACATAGTAAAAACCCCCACCTTTCATTTATCATCCTGGACAAAGTCACTGTCAAAATAATCAAAACCAGCAAGCTGTGATTTAGTGCAGCATAAAACTTGTCACTCTCAACATAGATGCAGAAGTGTCATGATATACACGCTTGTTGTACGAATTGCTCAGTTATGACCGTTTTAGGAGAAATTGTCTTAAGAATTGTATTCAAGTATGCCAAGTTTTATTAAAAAAAATTCGCCTTGAAGCAAAAAAAGCATTGTAAAGTAAAATTTCTCAAATATACGCCTTATTGTTCGTATGAAGGGTGGAATCAAACCTTTTGAGACATTTTTTGAGAGAATCTGCACTTTTTAACAAAACATTTAACATTTTTACATTTCTTATAAAAGAAATGTATAGAATTCGCTCAAACTTTCAAGATTTTTTCCGAGGCCCGGAGGGCCGAGTCTTATATACCAATCGACTCAGCTCGACGATTTGGGACAATGTCTGTGTGTGTGTGTGTCTGTGTGTGTGTGTGTATGTAACGGACAAATTCTCATTCGTGTTTCTCAGCAATGGCTGAACCGATCTTATCCAAACCAATTTTAAATGAAAGAACTAAAAAACAGTATGAACGCTATTAATTTGTTTTTGATTCTGATGTTTAGTTTCCAAGATATGAATGTTTGAATGCGCAAAAATGCGTTTTTTGCAGTTTTTTTAAATTATCTGCCGAAATTGACAATGTAGATTAACAATTTATATGTTTTTATACAGCTTTAATGAATACCTTTCGAACAAGCTATAGATTGTTGAAATCGGACTATTATCAAAAGAGATATTTAACATTAAATGCGGACGAAAGATTTTTATCATTTCCCATAGCCAGAAATATGACCAAAAACATGTAATCTATTATTAACGCCAAAACGGCTTATTTTAGGTCAATTGTATCTTCGGAGAATTTAATGGAGGTAATATGCCCTTTCTTTTGGTATTGTGCTTTTGCTAATTAATCCCCCTATGAGTGAGATATTTTCACAAATTTTCTTGGAAATGATTATATCGAAATGATGCCTTCAGCAAATTTGTAGCTCTTACTTTTGCGAATAACTTTACTGAAGACTTCAAATATCTATTTTGAATACTTAAAAAGTTATGGCTTGTTGTTTGTGGATTACTCTTCGTCGCCTATTTATTGTTCAATATAGTAATAATCCATTGAAATAAGCCAAACATTATTTCGATAAAACGAATTTTGTATTTCATTTTACTATCTACAACTAGAAATAATCACCGAACACTTCCAAGTTGTCTGGAAGGAACTTGATAACTTATCAGTACAAAAATGTTCATTTGTGCGAACCTTCTCTCTGCAATTTTTCTAACTTATAACCATCGGATCGATCTGAAACATATCGGAAAATGAAAGCGAAGTAAATAACTCCAAGCAACGGCGTAGCCAAGAGAAGGTTTTGGGGTTTAACACCATACAACCCCCCCCCCCCCAACCACACCCAAAAAAAAATATTGGATTGAAGTTGAAAATTTATTGATGCAGACTGATTTAATTCAATATTACAATAACAATTATCTGATCCGTAGATTGATAACCTGTTGTTGTAAACATCATGAGGACTTTTGATAAATTTTCGGAATGGGGTCCTCCTGATATGCAACTGATCTATTGGTCTTGATTTAACAGTTGTCTAATAGCATCAATATCAAATTCCTGTCTGAAAACATTCCAATAGAAAATTCCAGAGTTCTGTAATCAATCATAATCCTCAGATTTATTTTCAAATTGATCTCGTTTTTGTAGAGATGTACTGTAATAAGGGTCTTTATTTAATAGGAAGCGAAGTTAAAATTGATTTAATTCTATGAAACATAGAACTGCTCAACGAAAAATGCATAAATTTCAACAATTGCTTAAAATGTTTTTGCCTTTCTCATTCACTCTAAAATTCGTCGATCTAATCCCGACCGGGAGGACCGAGTGTCATATGCTAATCGACTCAGTTCGTCGAGATCGGAAAATGTCTGTGTGTGTATGTATGTGTGTATGTGTGTGTATGTGTGTATGTGGAAAAAATGTGACCTCTGTTAATCAGAGATGGCTGGATCGATTTGCACAAAGTTAGTCTCAAATGAAAGGTACAATCTTCCCATCGGCTGCTATTGAATTTTTCATTGATTGGACTTCCGGTTCCGGAGTTACGAGTTGAAGAGTGCAATCACACAACAAATTCCCATATAAACTGAAATGAAAAATTTTCAAAATCAAATTTGTATTTTTGATGCCAAATGACATTATAATGCATGAAACATTGAGATTTGATGTAAACTCGAAAAAAAACGTTTGACAAAAATTGTTTTTTTTAGACTTTGGTACTTATTTGCTCTGTTACTATTTTCTGAAAAATTAATTCTGCATAATTTTAAAACTTCAAAAATTACGGTTTCGGAATTATGCCGTTTAGACATTAAGATCGATTTTCACCAAACCCCCACCAATTTTTTTTTTTTTTTTTTATTTCAATTATAGAGGTTTTAACCTTAAGGTCATTCGCCTCTTCGGGTTAGAAAAATCTCTTAGGAAAAATTTCTAACCCTATGTGCGGGGTCGGGACTCGAACCCAGGTGCGCTGCGTACAAGGCAATCGATTTACCAATACGCTACGCCCACTCCCCCCACCAATTGTAAAATTGGTATTGTAAAAAAAAACGTAAGGGCGATACTTCAATGCTGATAGGTGGGACCGTAAAAGTAAACAATCGCCAAAGGGACTATATACTATATATACAATCATTTTGTCAATTTCAATAGCAAACACAAATTTTAATTTAATAATTTCAAATACTTCATGAAGTTTTGGGTTTCGATCACTGAATCATGCAATCTAGGATGTAAAAACACAATAGTTCTAAATTGGAAATAAAACCAAGTCTGGAAATATGCACTGTTGATTTTCTTTGAATGCACTATGTGTCACAAGGGCGATTTTTCGGTACAAAAATCAATAACTCCCAAACCGTTCATTTTAGAGAAATTATGTCTGAGAGAATATTTTTGGGGATTAAATTCGCTTTCTTTTAAAGTAAAATGTAGCTAGGGTGGTCCTCTCAAACATTCTTTTCGAAAAAATATTTTTCGAACAAAATGGTATAGCAAGGTACTTACTTCAGCAAAGTTGTAGAAAAATGTTTTTCAGTTAACATTTTCAAATGAATTAAAGTTATAGCACTATCGGTTTTTATGTTATAATTATTTTTATTCTTTAACTTAGGGTGTTTCTGAAAAAGTCAGTTTTTTAACTATAACTTTTTAAATAGTTAGTCTATCTTCATACTCTCTATGAAGCAATTTTAGTACTTTTCATTGCGCATATTTCTGCTGAAGAATGTGAATCGATATCATTTTTCGTTATCGAGTTACGATCATTTTTTTAAATAAAAATGATTGTTTTCAATGTCCTCTAACTCAGAAGGTTGCAAAAACTAGCAGCTAAATTTGTACTCTTTTGAAAGTGCATCAAAAATACTATAAAATATTTCAAAATCAAAGTCAGCATTTTTGCCCTTCGATGTCAAATATAAACAACAACACCACGAGTCGTGACAGTTTAATTGGTATCAATCTTATTCATGAATCGAATCGCAGTAGCCGACGACTGCTTTGATCAACGCGTGTAGTGCTTTGTATTATTAGTGCTGTTAAAATGCATAAAATAAAGTTGTTCGATCTCTGGAAAGTGGCCAAAGGTGAAAATAAAAATAAAATAAAAGTTGTGTTTGAGGAAATAATGAGATAATTTGATGTGGGACAAAATGAAAAAAATAAGTTCACTCAGAATGCAAAAGCTGTAACAATTAAAACATGTAAAAGGTTTGATCAATTTTGGAAAGACAGTAATCGAATTGAGACGAAAGTGCTCGATAAAAATTCGAAATATTTTGAGAAGCCGTGAACAGTTCCTACAAAAGATTCAAACTGCACTTCCTCCCAAACCAGCATTCACAGAAATTCGTCGCTTACTTAGAACAGAATGAAGGGTAATCCTTAATTCATTTGCTTTTTAAGGCAAAATGCGCTACATTTTATATTATGTCAACACTTCCATTACCAACAAGTTTCATGAGCGAACAAGGAGCTGAGGCTCGGAACGATCGACTGAGTCACGGTAGAAATTGTTCAAGAGTCGCGAACATGGAAGATGTTTTCTTTAGAGCAATGGACTCGTCTAATCCGGTTCTTGCAGTTAGAAGATCCCGATACAGTAAACGCACTGAAATAAGTTCAATATTAAATGAGTTAGCACTTTGAGAAAAGAGACACGATTCAGATAACTATAACTATGAGGATGACGATGATAATAAAGTAGTTACGTAGAATAGTAAAATAAATATCTGTCTGAGCCTAACGTTTTCAATATTTGTGTACATATATTTGACAAGCTCAAAAAATCATTCAACAACTCGACTTTTTGATCTAGTAAAGCAGGTTCTAAATGGCAATGACCAGACCCTTAAAAACAGCCGTATGCTGATGTCATTTAATCATAATGTTGATGTCAACATTTTTCGCTGAATGACAAAAAAGCAAAAGTTGATTTTGAGATATTTTACAGTATTTTTGATGCACTTTCGAAAGAGTACAAATTTAGCTGCTAGTTTTTGCAACCTTCTGAGTTAGAGGTCATTGAAAACTATAATTTTTATTTAAAAAAATGATCGTAATTCGATAACGAAAAATGATATCGATTCATATTCTTCAGCAGAAATATGCGCAATGAAAAGTACTAAAATTGCTTCATAGAGAGTATGAAGATAGACTAACTATTTAAAAAGTTATAGTTAAAAAACTGACTTTTTCAAAAACACTAAAATGACACCCTAAGATAAAGAAGAAAAATAATTATAACATGAAAACCGATAATTCTATAATGCTATAACTTTGATGCATTTGAAAATGTTACTTGAAAAACATTTTTCTACAACTTTGCTGAAGTAAGTACCTTGCTACACCATTTAGTTCTAAACATAATTTTTCGAAAATAATGTTTGAGAGGACCACCATAGCTACATTTTGCTTTAAAAGTAAGAAAATTTAATTTCCAAAAATATTCTCTCAGACATAATTTCTCTAAAATGAACGGTTTGGAAGTTATTGATTTTTGTACCGAAAAACCGCCCTTGTGACCCATAGTGGAATGGTGGTTTTTTTCAAGAAAAAGCGTTGATTTCTTCATTCTCAGTCGCGTTGGAAATTTGAGTAAAGTATAAACTTCAAATCGATTAAAAAAAATCGATTTTTTTTGGCTCAGTACAATATACATAACCCCTTTAGAAAAATCAGTTTTCCCACCACAATGCATTGATTGGGGAATTTAGATATTTTATTAACAGAGCATTAGCAATAATTCGTTTGTATGTCTATTTTATGGGCCATTTTTTCGCCTTCCCATTGATTTGGTTTGAGATTTCTAGCACTGATGTTGTCCTATGCTGATTTGAATGATTCTCTGAGTCCTGCCACTATCCCATGTAGTATGTGTTATCAAAAACATCGCGAAGCATCAAGTTCTAAATGTTCTCAAACGATATAATATCCGAAGAGAGTGATAAGAGTTATAAGAAATGTCTCATCACACTGTTAGGTGGATTAAAAGCGTTTTTTTCAAAACTTCGTTTAGTGTTGTTTCAATATTTGCAGAAAAATATTACCGAACGCTCTTTTTTAGTAGAATTCATGGGGCAAATTTATTTTGCGTTGCTTTTTCATGATGTTTCACCATAAATCCTTAAAGGCATGCCTTCAAACACGCATGGATGTGTTATGAACAATAATAAAGTTCTTTTTTTCACTATTCTGAAAAAAATGTATACCTTACAATATGGCATTTTGTTCGATGATTGGCATCATGCGATGTCAAGGAATAAAACCACGATAAAATTTTATTGAACACAACTAATCAGTGAAAAATTCAGGTTAAAACTGAAAGTACTAACATGGATAGCACAGTGGCGTAGTAGCGGAGGGGGGGGGGGTGTTTGGGGACGAAACCCCCCCCCCCCCCGAAACATTTTGGAGAAATTTGAAAAAATTGAATATGTTAAACAAAAATATGCCTAATATTTTAAATGAAATTCTCAAAGTTTCATTTGCAAAAGTTATCTTGTGAAAATATTTCCTTGTAGTGAAAGACTCAACACCTACCTGTCGGCACGTTGTGGAGGCTAGCTCAACCTCCGAGGACTATAACAAGTAGATCGCGGCGAAGCGAGGAGCTAGGAGCTTAATGGTTCACGAAACGGATATCGGTACCGAGAGAAATTTCGCCACATTATGTAGTCCTTGACTGATGGCGAACATGGACTGGAGAGTGTGCGAGAAGTATCCCCATAGCGACCACCAGGCGATTCGCTACCGCATCGGACAATGGAATCCTGCTGCAGCACGAAGAAGGACGGGCGGCAAGCTAAAGTGGAAGACGAAAGCTTTTAACGAAAACCTCTTTGTTCAGTTACTTCGGCGAACAGCGGAGTCAAGTACGTTGATGCGGCTGATGTAACAAGAAGGATTGTGATTGCTTGTGACGTTACAATCTCACGAAAACTAGGACCATGCAGTATACGGCGTGCAGCTTACTGGTTAAATGAAGGCGGGCTCAGAGCGCAAGATCTGAGAGTGAGAGAGGAGCGCAAGCGACGTTTCGAGAAGGTAGGGACTCTTTAAAACGGGAGATCAAGCTTGGCAAGCCAATTGCCATAAGTAGCTGTGCTGAGAAATAAACACCAATCCCTGGGGGACGCGTACTGAGTCGTCATGACAAAGACGAGGGTCCGTCGACACCAGCTGAAATATACCCGGGTAAGCTAAGGATAATCATTGAGGGTCTCTTCCCGAATCACAATTCAACTACCTGGTCACCGACACCGTACGGCGAAGAAGAAGAAGGTAACACAGTCGAGTGGCAAGTGACTAAAGACGAGCTCAAAGACGCGTCGATGTGACTAAAATCAAAGAAAACCCCCGGTCCGGATGAAACACCAACCGTGGCGCTGAAAGCTGCGATCCTGGGATATCTGGACATGTTCAGGATGCTACTGCTGAAGTCTTTAGACGATGGTAATCCCCGAAATGAGGAAAGTGCAGAAACTGATGTTGCTGCCAAAGTCAGGGAAGTCACCGGGCCATCCAGCTTCGAATAGACCAATGCCGCAGCGTGGCATAAAAGAATGAGCCAGATCGTGAAGAGCTACTTCCAGAGTAGAGCACTGCTGTACCAGACGAACAAAAGGGCAGAAGGCAATGCGAGTCGCAGCGGGTGTTACTCAGAGCTCCATTCTCTGTCCAACACTTTGGAATGGGATGTACGATGCACTGATAATATAAATTCGTGAATATAATGAAATCGATCATGTAATGCACGAATTCATTCGTCGTTTTCTGCAGCGAAGTATTTTCGTGCAATGTAAATAGTAAGTTTCGTTCATTTCATGAACAAGAATGGTCGTATGGTGTACGAAAGCTTTCGTAAATTTTACACATTCAATGTACACCGCACGAATGTTATCGTTGATAACGACATTATTTTTCGTGAATGAAATGAAATGTTTTGTTTATTTTAATAAACGTTTGTGTATATTACGAACGATTTCGTTGGTCGCACAAAATCTTTTCGTTTATCTTAGAAAAGTTTTCGTATTTATTAGCCTCTTATTGTTTTCAGTCGATCTTTTGGGATCGATGTTTGACAACATCGTTTTTTTTTATTTAAAAAAAATCGATGTGGCCAAATCGATTTTATTGTGGTACGAAGAATGAACGAAAGTTTATTCGCTTAATGAACGAAAGTTTTCGTAAATTTTACTTATTTAGTTTACATTGCCCGAAAATTATCGACATTTTTCGTGAAAGAAACGAAATGTTTCGTTTATTTTAATAAACGTTTTTGTATATTACAAACGATTTCGTTGGTCGCATTCGATCTTTTAGAATCGATGTTTGACAGCACCGATATTGCTCCGGCAGAGAAAAACTCAAAATTATTCATACAAAACCAACGAGCAGTTCGCGACGGCTCAACTGATTCTGTACTGCTCCAGATTCTGAATCAACTGGAAGCGAAAGAGGTTCAGGAAATCTTCCTGCAACCGGCAGACACGGATACGACTACTAAATAGTCAGACAACAACAATTATCTGACGAATAGCAACAATGGATCCATATTGCTCTTTTGACGTGGACGGTTTGACAAATGGTGCTCGTAAATATTATAAAGATATTCATATATAACAGCGAACGACTCGTTTGCTGAATGAAGCTGTTTCGTAATAAGCCAACGAAAGTCATTTCGTGGTTTTCACGAAAAACTCGTAATAAAAAATAAAAGTGTTTCGATAGAACTACAAACGATTCATCATATGTACGAAAAATTCGTATATTTTATGAAAGTTGTTTGCACGAAATTAATTCCTAGCGACTTACGAATATATTCTATCAGCGTGGGGTCTTAACACTGCGGCTGCCCAAGAAAGTGAAAATCGTTGGTTTCGTGGACGATGTGTCACTAACGATGAGACACTTGAAGAAATGGAGGTGTCGGTGACGGAGACAATAGATGCGATCGAGAGCTGGATGAACGGGTCAAGCTGCAAATAGCTCACTACAAGACGGATTTGTTGTTGCACAGCAACTGCAAAGCGGTTCAGTGGATACAGATCACCATCGAAGGGCATGTGAATGCATCGAAGCGTGCACTGAAGCAATTGGGAGTGATAATCGACAACTGATTGAGCTTAAACAACCACGTTGATTACACATGCGAAATGTCGGGTCTTTATCTAGTGTTTTGTCATCGAAACTGCGATATGGGGCTCCTGCTTGGGGTACGGCGCTGAAAACCAAGTGAAACCACGTAAAGCTGAACAGGACGCTTCGACTGCTGGTCGTACGAGTTGCGATTGCGTACCGGAGGCAGTATGCCTTGACGCCGAGATGATTCCCATCTGCATTACCCTGACGGAGGATATCAAGTGCTACAATCAATGAAACGTCACAAACGTGAGGAAGATGATGAGAATCGATTCGATGGTGACGTAGCAGCAGGAATGGGATAATACGGAGAAAGGAAAGTGGACCTACCGGCTCATCCAAACCTGTCGACGTGGGTCAATAGAAAGCACGGAGAGATGACCTTCCACCTGAAACAGCTCCTAACGAGCCACGGCTGCTTGAGGAGTATCTTCATCGGTGTGGGTACGCAACGTCAACACTGTGCCTGGAGTGTCTTTGAATGTCCGAGGTTTGAAGTGACGTGCAGGGAGCTACTTAAAACGGGAGGATCGGACATCAACCCGGATAATGTAGCCTACAGAATGACAAGCGACGTGGAAGGCAGTAAACAGAGATATGATGTAGATCAGTGATTCTCAACCTAGGGTCCGCGGGCCCCCAGGGGGCCGTGATGTCATTGCTGGGAGTCCTCGAAGAAAAATATATTTTCCGAGTGCATATTGAAATTTCAAATCTTGTTTCCTAACAAATTGAAAATAACATATTGATAGCATACAAAATTGATGTTTATCTGTGGGTAGGGTTCGTCGCGGTGCGGATGTGGGCGGTAAATGGATAGTCCGCACCGCAACCGCAAAGAAATATTAAAACCGCACCGCTTACCGCAACCGCATTGCATTTACCGCACCGCACCGCGCGGTAATGCGGTAAATGCGGTAAAAATCATGTATTTTAAAAATTGCGCTGAAAAATTATTCATTTGTTTTGTATAGCCATATAGTAAAATGTTATTCTTATTTTCACTAAAATAACCTTTGACGGACTCCTCAGAATGGAACATTTATGAAAATATTCAACTTTGCAAGTTATATTAAGAGCGGTAAGGGATTTGGCGTGAAAAAAACACTTTTTCTCGATATTTTTAAACTTTGCGTGAAGCGAACTGTTCAAAACTTTTGTACATTATAGTGTATCATTTCAATAACATGCTGTAATTTTTCCATGCAAAAATATCGACAAACGACTCGGTGACGAAGCTTTTTGTATAACGTCTCTGGAAAAACATGATTTTCGGTGTTACCTGCCATTCAAAAACTACTTAACCGATTTCTTTTAAACTTTGTATACAGATTCTATGTAAAAATATCTAACCCCTACGTTAAAGTTTCGAGATAAATTTTCAATTAAGGCAAAAGCTGTCCAAACTATGCAAAATTTAGCATCTGGGCTAACTTTAACACTTGTCACAATATGAAGGGAGACTTTGAGAAACACAAAAAAAATTGCAATGCCCTACATTAACTTCGAAAGCATTACTTTCAAAAAGTTACAAAATACTCCTAACTGAAAAATATTATTTGTTTATTTGGTAGAAAATATTCCCAGTTGGACGAACAATAAACGCACGCGAAAAAAAATTACTCCAAATTTGTTTTGGTTTGATGTCGTTGGTTTGATGATGATAATGACATTCTTTGGATTGTTTTTAAGTCTTGGTATTATTATTTCATCTTTAAGTTCTTCAAATTAATCAAAATTCACAGTTGAGAAAATGTCATCGGAAACGATTCATTATTCCACGATTGCCAAGAGGAATAAGGAGAAATGATGCATTTTGTAATTAGATTTGACAGTAAAATTCAATTGTTTTTCAATGATTGAATTTTGCGTTTTATGTATTTGAAAAGGTTCGTTTGTAATTTTTTCTTTGAAGTATAAAATAAATAGTTTTCAAAATAAGTCGTAAAAATAATAGTGCCAAATTATATTGGACACAGCTTATAGATTTTATTTCTTAGTAACAGTATGTTTTATCACATTAGAATGACCAAAATGTAAAAAATCTAGTAGCGATAGGTCGAATACAGATTATATTCGGATTTCTTTTCAAATCATTGTCAAGTCAAAAGCAATTAGAGCAATTATCATCATGTTTCACCATTGTAGGTTAATAAATAAAACTCGAACGTTCTGACAAAGAGCTGTTCCTAATAATGACATTGCTAAGCATACGTTCAGAAAATTAATCTAGTTGCGTCCTTCTCTAATGGTAAAAGTCAGTTTTAATTCACTTTTAAATGCAGACTTTATCAATTTTTTTGAAAAGCGGTTGCGGTAATACCGCGCGGTAAGGGCTCATTTCCCGCACCGCATCCGCGGGAAAAAGTGTCTCACCGCACCGCAGTTTTTGCGGTGCGGGTGCGGTAAATACCGCGCGGATGCGGTAATTACCGCAACCGCGACGAACCCTATCTGTGGGGGTCCGCAGCAACCCAGTGTGATGTCTAAGAGGTCCGTGGTACGAAAAAGGTTGAGAACCGCTGACGTATCATGACCGTCTTAAAGCGGAATGGACATCGAAGAACGGTTTCGGGAGAGCAATCACCGCCAGGGAACTCTTCGCAGGTATAAGCTAGATTCAACGCCAAGGACTAGTCGAATCGACTGCAACAGAGCAGCGAGTATGAGTCGTCAAAACGCCAGCGAACCGGACGTCACGCTCCATACGGATTCGCCAAACCGACCACGGCACCTCACCAGTTGTTCCGATAGAAAAATAGCGAAAACCAAAGAAGAATCGATATTGGGAAAACTTTTTTCGCCAGAAAACTCTCCGTTAGCGTAAGCTAGATTCACCGCTGGGGACTAGACTGAGTAGACAGCGACGAGACACCACTAGTCGCGGGTCATCGACTTCACCAGAATCGCCGAACTGACCTCGGCACCTAGCTGATTAGCTCGATCTCGGGAGAACTTCTCTCGCCGGGAATTCTCTGTCAGAGTAGGTCAGGTCTATCGTAGGGGACTAGACCGAGTTGTTCGCGAACAAATGGCTAAATGGCCCAAGAAGAGAACTAAAGAGCTTAAAGGAGTTGCGGTGCTAAATGGCACCGGTCACGGAGCCAAAGGGCTCAAGAAGTTGTAGTACTGAAACCAAATAAAAATCGGTATCGGGAGAGCTTCTTTCGTCTGGGACCTCTCCGTTAGCGTACAGTCAGATTCACCGACGAGATCGCGTAGATTGCGACGATACACCACCACCCGCGCCGGGGCTCCAGAAAACCGGATGCTCTACTCTAACGGAATCGCCGAATTGACCGCAGCACATGGCTGGTTGGCTCGCTTTCGAACTTCTCTCGCCGGGGAACTTTTCGTCGGAGTAGGCTAGATCTATCGTCGGGGACTAGACCGAGTAGTTCGCGAACCAGTCGAAAGTTCAACGAGGAAGTGGCACTGAATTGTACAAGGGAACTGAAAGGCTCAGTAAATTAGACAGTCTGAAGTTTGCCGCCCAGATTGTCCTCGTAGGTGAAGAGCATTCTATACTAACAGCTAGCTTTCCTACCTTGACTACCCAAACCCGTTCCCTGAGTTGTTGGTTTTGAACATTTTTTCCTGCTTAGAATGTTTTTGAACATTTTTTCATAAATATACAAAAAAAAAATCATATCCCCCCCGAAAAATTTTCTTACTACGCCACTGGGATAGCATAAGAAGTTTTATGGACTTCTTCAGGAAGACTTTACACAGTTTTATGATGGTTTAATAGCGCTCATATAGTGGTTTTCCACACTGCTAGGTCAGGAGAAGGTTTTATGCTGTTGGTTTAATATCACACCTAAAGAGTAGAATAAAACTGTAATAAAACTATGACTCTTACGATAGTTTGCATAACAAGTTCTACTGATTACAATAAAACTGGGCCAATTTGTCATAGCATGGGTTTATAGCAGCCTGTAGGAAGTATATAAGGTGTTTGGTCCATGGTTAAGAACCTCTCGAGGGATGATTGACTGTCATATTTGGAAAAAAAATCGTTCTACACATACCATGAAATCTCAACCGTTACTAAGTTATTGAACTTTATGGGTTGAAAACTTATTTGTCTTAAAATAGCTCTAACTCAAAAAATATACTTTGTATTTCAAATCTTTTAGATCCATGTGTCCTCAAATGTTTCAGCTAATGAGGTTAAGTAATCTTTTCACAGTAATTTATTTAAAATTTAACAATTTTGATCGATTTTTCGTTCACTTCGCGAAAATCTTAACAGTTAACATCACTATTTTAATAATTCAAATTGTTAGTCTTGAAAAGTTGTATAATTTCTTCTTTGACATGATACACTTATCTTGTCTTGTTTTCATGTGTTTGGGTTATTGAACTTGTATATTTTTATCTCATATTCACTAATACTAGCTCTTATTGAAAAAGTATGGCACTTATTGTACCTTTTCTTATTTTTATTCGAAATTCAGGAAAATTTTGCAGAGAAAAATATATTAATACCTTTCAGTTAAGTGAATTTAGTATTCTTTTAGAAGTTAATTAGTTTAAAGTTAGTGTTATTATTAGCATTTTCGTTATTTTCTTAAAATAGTACATAATAAACTTCACCATTATAATCATGGAATTAATGCATCTCAGCCAGTTCTACAATTCTTCCTTTGACTCCATTCAATTATCTCTTTTAATTTCGAAGCAAAATCATTTGTATCTTCTCGTTTCATATGCAAAAGCAACGATTTCGAACCCACTGCACTGTGTTAACTATTAAATTGCAGCGAAATGAAAAGCGATAGGGATAAAGTGTCAAATAACAAGTTGTAGAGAATATTAAGGGGCACCAAATGAACAATAGTGACGATAAATTTAGTTGATTAATAATTAGAATAATAAAAAAGACGCAAATTTTGAGTTATTTTACTAGTAAAAAGTCATGTAGTACACTTAACTAAAAGATATCTCAGCAATTTTCTCAGCTTTCCAATGAAACCCTGGTAATGGCGATATAAAGCATATTTTTTAGATTAGAGTCTTTTAATAACTTGCAAGTCAATTACAGGAAAAGTTTAGAAGTGAAATTACAAGGAAACGAGAAGAGATAGGAATATTATGTTGAAGAACAAATTATGAATCGTCCTCAAACCCAACTTTTGGATAATCGATATTGCTATAATCATGATTCATTATTTCGAGAAAATTAACAAAAACCTCATCAAAAACATTAACTTTTAACTACTTTACAACTAAAAGGTAATTAAAATTAATTATCTGAAAGATATGAGAACATTATTCAATAGATTCAATTTTCCCACCTTTCCAATGGCACTAAAAGATTTAAAATACGAAGTATACTTTGTGAGTTAGAGGTGTTTTAAGATAAACAAGTTTTTTTACACAAAAAGTTCAATAACTCTGTAACGGTTGAGATTTGATGGTGTGTGTAGAAAGATTTTTTTCTCTAAATATGATAGTAAATCACCCCTGGAGAGATTCTTACTCATGAACCAAACACCCTGTATAAGATCATAAGGTTAGCATGGGAGGTTTTAAATATTAGTTTTATTAAACGCTATAAAACTTCAATATAACGAAATTTGTTACTTGGGATCCGTGTCATCATCGTGGTTGCTACAATGATGTTCGCGATCAGATATTCTTCCTCGCCTCATTACTAGTTTTGGGGTTCTTGGTACAGCTTTTGCTGTTGTCATACAGGCAGCAGCTTTAAATTTGGCAATCGGTTGTTCAGGTAATGATGTTGAATGCTGTGTGTTGGAATTTATTTTCGTAGATAAGGTTTCTTCGGCGCTTTCTGAGCAGAGTTGTATGTTTGCGCCGTCTGCTCATAGAACTGGCACGAATTTATTTGTCTTTCACTGCATTTGGTTTTGTATTCCAGGGTCAAGCAGGAAGAAATGTGTCGATTCAACCGCATCACAGAAACACCATTGGAGATACCTGGGAAATAGTTTATCCATATATCCGCCTTTCCGAATTGCGACATGAATTTTTCAATGGCAACTTTGCAAGTTAGTGCTGCTAAATCGTGTAGACGTACTTCGATTTTCCCATCATCCGTATGGACGAGGATCTTGATGCAAGCGCTGCCACATTCCACCACGTATTTAAGATGTTATGTTATGTAAAATGAAACTTCTTGCCTGAGCCAATTTGCTGAACATTATTAGCGCTGCGTTGATGATATGATGAATTTGAATATAGGTGGCTTCCGTAAACCTAAGATCCAGGGTCAGTCATTGCGCCACATCTTGAATATTTATGCTGATTTCGGTTTTAGATCAGTCGCCCTAGGTTCGCTCTAATATTTACAAAATCCATACAAAAGTGACAGTTCAGAGCGACTCGGTTCTAACAACGAAATCGGCATTAGTCTAAAACCAAGAGGTCTGAAGTCAATGGGCTGTCAAGTTTTCTTTGATCAGGTTGTTGTGAGTTTTTCAAACGTAATTCAAATCGCTACTGGAGACAATCTGCACCGACAAAAATATACATTAGGAATTCTAATAGTACCACAAAGTGCACAAAAGTATCTCGAACAACTTTATAGTAAAGAGTGAAAGAGTTTCTGCTTGCTGAAGAAATTATGTCACTTGTTAGGAAGATTTGTAACTTGAATTTACGCCACGAACCAAGATCGGACAATAAACTATAATTCAGTTTTGTATTCCAATAAAGCATACTCACGGGTAAAGACCATCTCTAAACGACCTGAACATTAGGGTGGGACAAAAAATAGATTCCAGCTCCGAGCAACTTTTTGGGTACCATTTGGGTCCTAGAACATCTGTGCAAATTCTTAGCTTGATCTCTGAAACTATATTTTCGCGCCCACTGTTTAAAGTTTACATGGGATTTTATATGGTAAAATTAACTTTCACAAAATAATTCCTCCAGGAGTCGCCCATTGCTTCCTAAAAATAAACCGTTATGTGGCTTTTGTAGGAAATTTAACAAAGAAACAAAGTCTCGAAAACTACGAAACGATCTGACGCTTGAGAAAAAAGTTATTAAGCTGAAACCAATTGATGCTCTGACGATTGATAAAATATTCATTTTTTCTAGCACCACTGTTGTTGGTTGTCCAATTATATGCAATTTTGTGTTGATCTTCTCTTAATGTGTCTAAATCATTTATCTATACGGTTTGGCCACTTCGCAAGAGTTTTGAGGGATAAATTGAGGCTTCTTTTGTACATAATAAGAGAAAGTTAAAGATTTTGTATATAATTCGACCGTCAGCAGCAGTGATGCTATGAAAAGTGAAATTTTCATCAATCTTCACGGCATCAATCGGTTTTTGCTTAATAACTTTTTCCACAAGCTAGAGATCGTTTCGTGGTCTTCTAGACTTTGTTTCCTTGACAAATTTCCTATAAAAATCAGACATCTGTTTATTTTTAGAAGGTAACGGGCGACTCATGGAAGAATTAATTTGCAAAAGACGTTTTCCCCATACGAAATCCCATGTAAACTTTAAACCGTGGGCGCAAAAATATAGTTTCACCGATCGAACTAAAAATTTGCAGAGTTGTTCTGGGAGCTAAATGGGACCCAAAAAGTTACTCGGAGCGAAATTTTATTTTTTTCATATAACCATGTCCCACTCTACTGAACATATGCCATTATGCAATTACACCCATCATAGAGAGAAGGGACTTGGCCAACTTCAACTCGCAACCCACTGCTGGATGGTAGACCAAGCAATTGACCTCTGCTTTATTAGATTTAGGCCTATCCTACCGAGCAGTAAACAGTACTCATAAATATCGCCACTTCAATTTACTCCAATCCGTTGGTGGACAGAAGCGACCAACATGTAACGCTGATGTAACAATATGAGTGTGATCAGTCAGTCAGTCAGTCCGTGAGTCAGTGCCAGAGTGTAGTGAAAGAATGTGCCAACATAAACGCCGTAGACCATCATCGCTGATAACGCACACTGACTGATTATCAACACGAAATTATCATTCTCGACGCGCACTCAACACTGCCTGGAACTTGGAACCAACCGGGGCAAACATTTGGCGAAGCATAGATAACTTTTGCCTTGAAGTTGATCGCTTCAGTAACACACAGTAATCGCATTTATTGATTCTCTCCCTCCCTCCCTGTAGGCCGTTCCCTCGGTTGTCGGTTGTCATCGCGGTTTCGCCTTCTAATCAAAACGGTTTCCTTCTGTGGGCGATTTTCACGGGGTGCCACTGTAACAAGGGTAATGCGTTCCGTGGCGGAGTCAAAGTTCCCAAATGTCCCCCCGAAATTGAATCCGTGGGACGTGTTGTGAAAATTTACGGCAGCTTTATTTTTTTATCGATGCGCAATAATGGCCTCCTTCTTTTCGCTTCTTTCTTTTGTTTGTTCCATGTGCTGTCTTTCTATGGGGTACTTCGAAAATCGCAGTAGGCATGTCAAAGGCCAACTTCATGGAATATGTAGGTCAATTGATACCGGATATATCACCGATAACTGTTTCTATGCTATTCGATGTACGTTATGTAGTGTTTGCAAAATGTTCTGTAACGAACACGGAAGTGAAGAATGCTTTTTCACTGAATATTTTAGTAAGAACTCGGGGAGTAAAATCTTTTAACGAGCGATTTGAGGCTTCATGCAATATATTGACAATTATACATAAATCGAGCAAAATTTGATCAGGATGCGAGCTAACCAAATTTATATTAAGCTCAAACACAACAATCAATGTGTAGTTTTTTTTATAAATTCGGTAACAAATCGATCAGCTCCTAATTCAATATTAATTTTTCAAAAGGGCCAAATTTGTAAATTTTTGTAAACAAAATTGTTTTGATCATTAGGGACCTTTCATAAATTACGTAAGTCTTTTTGGGGAGAGGAGGGGGGGGCGGGTAATTGTGACACGTTGTCACGTAATAGTGGAGAGGAATTTGTGACAATTTGTCACATGGAGCTGTCAATTTTGGACAATTTTTGCGTTACGTAATTTCTGCACCCGAACGAACTTTGATGAAAAGTACACATTAATTGACATCTTTACCCTTCGTTGAAACGATTTCAAATGTGTTCCATGTTGAATTTATAACAAAAATAAGAGAAATCCACAAAGCAAAAGTTGGTTTACAAATCTACGTACCTATTGTAAATAAGTTGCATTCAAGAAGATCAGCAAAACTCAAAAAAAACAACTACACTGTCAGCTCTATCCTAAGAACTCAACTCCCAATCAAAGGGATCAGGTACACAGGTTCTTCCGAAACTCGAATTAATGCTTACCCTCACCACCCTCAAACATAAGCGGCGTACCGTTTGGTACATATATCTGTGCCTAAGCGTGTGTTTATTTACATGAACATACAACAGGCTCTTCATACAGTCGTCAATCTTCGTTTAACGCGCGCTGAGCTCGGAACGAAGAGGCACTCACAGGTACCTACCAACCTAGAATTATGTACAACCCTCCCATTGATTTTTTTAGCAGGTGGCAAATTAAGAAGGAATGCTTTATATCGACACGGAGAAGAAGAAGGATAAGAAGGAAATGACGTATAGCGAAGGACAACAAAGTAAGTCCTTTAAAAATATGCGCCTGCATGATTTCTTTTTTAAGGTAAGCCTGGCCTAGTCAATGACGAGTTTTTTTTATTGCAAAGGACGATGGATGTGATTTGCGGCAGTGCTGCCTGTGCAGATTTTCTGGAAGGATTCAAATACCCTGCAGAGCCCATCCACCGATCAATTTAAGGGTAAAATCGAAATTTTAACTCTAAAATTGAACGGAGTGTAGGAATTATAATTAAGCATAAGCATAAGAGATCGCCCGTAGTTGCTATTCCGTTATTGACCAGAACCAAATTAGGTTGCAAAATGTTCATTGGAACAACATGCTTGGGAATGACATGATGAGCCACATTGTACAATCTATTCTGATCCCTGCATGCTGATCAATACCGACGCCGGCCACGTCCGAACGCAGATCTTCTGGGAAAGGAAGGAATGTTAGTCCGATACATGTTGCTACTAGAGACCGAGGAATCCTCTGCATCTCCACATGTATCACGGGAATGGGAGAGTTGTTAGTAAGTGTGCCAATAGCGTTATCATGTAACAATTGCTCTGGGCAGCCGGCTGCCGAGAATTTGGGAAATTTATCATTTGTTGTATTAATACGATTAGCAAAATAAGCAACTTGAAATCCGGATAGCCGGCTATAAGGAGCACTGCTTATATTTCTTAATAATATTCAATCACGCGACGAATTTTTTCGTGGTTTCTATCGTGTCGGTGCTAATTTTACCCAGCGATCGTTTGAATAAAATGAGGAATCTTATACAGAAGGTTCATCAGACCCCTTCATAGGTGTCGCGAAGTTGGTGTTCTAGGATTCGCTCCATGCAAGCGATGTGACCTGTACTTAGTTTATTAGGTAATAGTTTATTAAGTTTTCGAGAACACAATCGCTCGAAAAAGAAGATCTTGTTTAGTTTTTGTTTCTATTTAAACTCTGGTTAGCCGGCTACAGAGAGTATCCTGTTTTCTAAACAAAAGCAATTTCAACTCCACACAGCCGATCGTGGTAGTATTGCCTGGAAAAGCTAATCTTATCTGCGTAATGGGCCGGATTACTATTTATTGCGACATTATTTAAACTAATTTCGCTATACATTCTCCACGATATATTTTTTGGATTGCAAACTACCGAGTGATAACACGTTATACAAACAAAGAGTTATGATAGCTCGAGATGTTATAAATCAACGAAAGTATTTCCTATTTCTAACATCGGATTGTTTGTGAAATACACGTATACGAACGATTATATCGAACATTAAAGGGAAATACAGAGGATCGTTGACCTGATGCACGGGCTTGTTACCATTAACGGAACTTGAAATTAGATTCATTAAAACAGACGTGACGAATTTTCAGTACGTATTGACCCGCGATCATCGATACTAGTCAAATTTAAGTCTTATTGGAGCTGATTTCCCAACAACTATTCATTTTTACGGTATTGTTTTCTCCGCTAGATCTGTTCGCACCCTCTCATTCTGCTACTATTGGCAGAAGGCTGATAGCACCCAGTCGTTGCCGGTCTAAGGACCAAATGCCATCAATTGGAGGCATGAAATAGAATTGAAAGCTAACCAATGAACATGACAGCAAAACATTTATTCTTCGTGCTGACATAACTGAAGGTAATTGCTTGCTTGCTTGGTCCCCGATCCCTCTCGCGAATTGTTAATTCTCAAACCTTATACATGATTGAAGTCATCAGTCCACTCAAATAAAGCCATGTGTTTTCCCTAAGCACATTCAATGGGTTGTACGACCTTCCCCCGAAAACCACTCCCCAGAAACTAAAACACCGAATTTTTTCCCCAGAAAGAACCATTCTCCAGAATACCATTCCGTCGAAAGTACCAATTACCAGAAAATCTTTTCCCAGAAAGTATTTTTGCCCAGAAAACCGTTGCCCAGAATGAACAAATACCCAGAAGTTCATACCCCAGAAAAAAACATTTCCCAGAAATTGAGGTTTTTTAACTGAAGATGACTTATTTATTAGTATTAATATTCAGGTTTGGTTTTGTAATATAAGAGCTATTGATAAAATGGTATCTTTTAATGTTGTACCATCTTCCTGGTCGACAATTAAAACTTCTTTTAATTTTTTGTCTCTCCTGCATGTTTTTACAGCGACGCCGGTTTATCATATCTCCTTGCAGATATCGCATATATTCCATCGACGTGGACTGCTCTTCCTCTTTGAATGCTTTCACAACCGCATAAAATTAAAGGTCACTGGTACCTTTTAAGAGTGCATTTCATTAGTTGTTTTGCCCTTCTATTGCTTTTGAGGTTCTGAGTATGTCATTGAGGGTGTTGTATCGCATGGTCCATAATTCAGGGGAAAATCTGGCCTGTGCCTGTGCGCAGTGTTTTCCAACTCTGCGCTTCCCCAAAACGTTTTTTTTTCGATGTAATCGAAGTACGGGGCCATTTGATCCGGAGCTGAAGTACGAACAATACCCAAGCCTTCAGGCACATCTTGAGGCTTCAAAAAGTCCAAGACCTGGGTTTGTCTGAAAGAGATCTGCATTTGCACGCTTTTCAAATAAATTCCAGATAATCCCAATTTTTGGATCCGTTTCCACCTATTTTTCGTTAGGTGGAAAAAGCAACCATATCACGCAGAATTGGGAACAATCCTTGCGATAACGTTTATCTCATCGGTTTCGAAATCTGTCAATACAATCGACGGATTAATTGTGATATTGTTGTTAGCTGCTATGGTTTTCATCAGTTTTGGAGCTTTTTTGTAGTTGGATTCTGATTTATCTGGAAGGAGCATGTGTACTAAGGGCAATAACGTTTGTTCAATGCTCAATGTTTCGATTGACCCGTGGATGGCAATTTATGTAGCAGATGAATCAATAAGCAGATGAATTAATGACCTGTGATCTACTTGTATGCCCGGTTTATTCGAACATAGGAGTTGACTCCTTCTTTTAAACATGAGCAGCTCTTTGAATATGTATGCCAAATAGCCCTCGGAATGAAACTTGTTATCCACTCGTCTGACCGGTTTTCTCAAACATAGGGGTTGATTCATTCTTTCCAGCACACTATGGAATAGCTGGAGTAATAAATTGGCGAAAATAGGTAAAACATATTCGAACTATCATATTTTATCATCATTTTTTATAACATTCTTCGATGTTTGTTGCATCATGTACCATAAAAATTTCAAAGGGGTCCTCTACTCTAGAGGCCTAAAATTGAGGTGTTTTTTGAGAATAAACTGCGGAAGATCTACTGAATGGATCTTGATTTACTTTATTTTGAAGATACAGTTTTCGGCTTTCCAATTTAACTTTGAACGACGAAAACAAAAATGTCTGCGATCTTGAAACGTCATTGGTGACATTGATGTTTAAATTACATGGATCCCGCTTAAGTAAAGTTTCGGTTAATTGGGTAATCAGTAACCAAAAGGTTGATATTCTCTACAATCATAGCTACGTTGGCTATATTTTCCCGATTTTTTTAATTTTTTTATGTTATGTAACGATTTGTAAAAAATTCCAATTATTACGTCATTTTTTGAATAAAATTTTACAAATCGTACTCGGCCCAACATAGCGGTATGATTTCTGAACAATTAAAAAAATTATTGAGATCGGACCAATAGCTATGAGCTATGAGGAGACTCGACAGCTAAAAAACACTACTTTCGGGAAAACGTCTTCAAAAGTGAAATTCGAAAGCCAAAACACGCATCTCTGTAATAAAAAACATAATTAAAATCCATTCACTCCCTAACAGTTTATTCCCAAAAAATGTTTCATTTCCTTTAAAAACTGGCCGTATGCAACAGTTTTTATTATTATTAAGTTATTAAGGGGTTACATCATTGGAATTTTCAAAAAATCGAAGAAAATTGAATAGCTGAAAAAAAAAATTCTTCGGCAAAATAATTTTCTGGTTGGTACTTTCTGCGGAACAGTTTTCTGTGTTCTGGTTCTTTCTGGGTGAACGCCTTCTGGGCTTTGGTACCCTCTGGGAATATGTTTTCTGGGAATTAGTACTTTCTGACATATGTGTTTCTGGGGAAAAAGCTTCGGCATTTTTTCCTCTGGGGAATAGTCTTCGGGGGAATGTTACACAATCCATTGAATGCTCTTTGGATCAGTTCCCCCGTTGGTAAAACAAACCCTAAACAAACATAGAAATTACTTTGCTCAGTCCAAAGAAAAGTTTGCCGACCGGCAGATACGTGTTCCCTTACAGTGCCATCACATCAACGAACACTCAAAATTTACATGCGATAAAATATCTGCAATCCCGAATATTAAAGAATCAAAACCTCTACTCATTCGCAATAAAATAAGAAAGTAAAAAAAAACAGTTGAATATCCAAGGCGGCTCATTTATAAAGATAGCACCGCCTATGAGATACCCAATAAAAACCTGTTTTAATCCACCTAGAGGTGCAATTGTGCCTTTCTCATTTCTCCAAACTATGATATAATAGCTGGTTCGTACAATATAACATTATGGAAATGTCTTTCATTCTTATTACACTTGGTAAGTATATATAAGAGCACGTTTTTGCATTCATCGCGGTATCGGTTTGAATCGGAGTTTTCTATGTGATTGCACTCCACAACCCGTAACTCCGGAGCCGGAAGTCGGATGGAGATGAAATTTAATATCAGTTTCTGGGGACGCAACACCTTTCATTTGAGACTAAGTTGATCAAATCGGTCTAGCCATTTTCGAGAAACCAATATAACCGTTATTCTGAATTTGGATACTTCAGGATTCGTCGATGGTGGCCAGTGTGGCCAAAGAGACTTTGAATGACTGTTGGGGACCTAGATCTACAAATTCAACAGTTGTGTTTACATTTTGGAAAAAAAATCACCTTTTTACATTCATCGCAGAATTCGTTAGAATCGGGATTTGCTGCGTGATCGTACGTATCACCCTGTAATTCAGGAACCAGAACTCGGATCCACACAAAATTCAACAGCAGCTGATGGACATTTCATTTAAAATTAAGTTTGTCAAAATCGGTTCAGAAAATTCCGAGAAACCGATGTGGACGAATCAACAAATTTTGTTTCGTAACCATCCCGAGCAAAGTCCAGCATCAGAATTACAGCAAATAGACAACATATTTTGATATCAAGCATCAAATTGAAATCTTATTTTGATATCAATTTAAACTTTTTCAGGTATGACATCATATTTTGATCTCATTTTGATGTGCTTACGTTTTTAGAAAAAAATGTTTGTTTCTATTTCTTTGACGAACATCAAAATGATTCCTTATTTTGTTATCATTGAAATATTTCACCATGTCGATAAGTTTTCAATTTGCTTTCACTGATAGCATAAACAGTTTTCTGTTTGATGTCATAGTTCAATTTTTCTGCTTTCGATTTTGATCTTTTAACCGTTAAAACGACCAAAATGATAACAACCTGAGCAATCATTCCCTACTACATCACAACATCAAGTTTAGTTCTCAATTTGTTATCAGACTCTGCTCGGGATACTCTTCAACTCGTAATCCGGAACAAGATGTCGGTTGAAAATGAAATTCAGTAGCAACCTATGGGAATATTATACCTTTCATTTCAATCTTAGTTTGTAAAAATCGGTTCAGTCATCTCCGCGAAACCGATGTGTACATTTTGTTAACGAATCCGCACATACACACATACATACATATATACATACATACATACATACATACATACATACATACATACATACATACATACATACATACATACATACATACATACATACATACATACACACATACATACACACATACATACACACAGATATTTTGCGATCTCGGCGAATTGAGTCGAATGTTATATGAGACTCGGCCCTCCGGGCCTCGGTTAGAAAGTCGGTTTTTGGAGCAATTGCTTAACCTTTCTATATAAGAAAGGCAAAAGAATAATATTTAATTAGCTTAATAAGCACGAGTTCAATGTTATCTTCATGTGATTTTAATTTGGAAAGGTTGGTGGAATGGGTTTGAACAGTGGAGGATGCGTCAGAAATCCTTCATCTTATTTCGGTATACGGGGTGGATGAAGGAAATGTGGGCGTGAGGGTGGTCCAAGAGGAGGGGAGTGATGAAGGAGGGAGGTTTAAGGGCAAGGCGGGGGGGGGGGCGGCGACGCAATACTCAACTGCATATTTTGCCTTCCATTTGAGACTTGGTTTGAGAAAATCGGTTCAGTCATCACCGAAGAACCGATGTGACTTTAATTGTGGAATATGCCCGGAATTCCGGACTACCGGAATCGTCGATAGTGGACAATATATTCAAAGAATGTTTGATAGGCAATCAGTGATCTAGATTTGCGATTTGAAGTAATTTGGTGACCATTTCAATAGTTTTTGGTCTCTGAGGTATTACGATTGTACCGATTTATATGGGAAATTCCAGTGTATCCTTACTAACACCCCTGTAACTCCGGAAGCAAGAGTCAGAACCGAATAAAATTCAGCAACAGTTAATGGCATTACTGTATCTTTCATTTGAAATCAAGTTTGTAAAAATCGGTAGAGAATTCGTTGTGGAATGGGTGTGATATTAGCTTAGGAACTTGGCGGGTTCCCCGGGGGCGTCATGAACCGTCATAGGTGGCCAATGTGGTCAAAGCTGCTTTGATTGATCATTAGTGATCCAGACCCGCAAACTAGAGTAATGTTACATCAATTTTAATATGTTTTACATCATTTGAACATCATGGTGGTACCAGTTTATATGGGAATTTGCTGTGTGACCGCACTCTTCAACCCGTAACTCCGGAACCGGAAGTCGGATCAATTAAAAATTCAATAGCAGCTTATGAGAGCGTTATACCTTTCAGATGAAGAACTAAGTTTGCGAAAATTGGTTCAGCCATCTCTGAGAAAATTGTGTGAGTTTAAATGACACACACACATACACACACATACACACACATACATACACACACATACATACACACACAGACATTTGCCGATCTCGACGAACTGAATCGAATGGTGTATGACACTCGGCCCTCCGGGCCTCGGTTAAAAAGTCGATTTTTACAGTGACTGCATAGCCTTTCTTTATATAAGAAAGGCAAAAATGGGTGACAAGGAACGCGGACGAAATTAGCTGAGCACCGACCGGCTGGTTTGCCACCTATTTTTCGGGCGAAGAATTTTGGGGCGACACCTGGTAGTCGCTAGTCGCTGGTGAAACGCCAATTATTTGAATATGCAAATTTTTCTTATTGTCGTATTTGTTTCACTTTTCGGATTGAATTTTGTTCTCTGAAAAACCATTGTTCACTATTTTTAGAATTTACACTGTGTTTCTAGATGTTTTCTGTGCACTTTTATTGTCCTTGCATCGGGAATCGACGGCCCGTAATGCAAGGAAAAGATATTTTTTCATTTGCCGGAATTCGATTTTCACAAACTGTCACCACTCGCGTCAGTCAAAAATATGCCGAAAATGCTTTTATAAGCCACTTCACTTTGTATAATCGTTAAATTGCACCCTTATCGATACTTTCGATAACCGGGAGGCAGTAAACTGCGCCGAAAATGATAAAAATTAAACGACTCGAAGGGAGCTCTACAAAAGTCAACCTCTCGCGACGAAGATACACACTCGAATCCCGGAGTGTAGGAATTATAATTAAAGCAAATCATGGAAATAGTACGCACATCGTCAATACAACATAAATTCTGAGTATGCATCTTTTATTTTTCCAAATTAATCATGTTTGCGCTGTATTTAATTAAAAGCCATTTTATGCCATTTAAAAGCTAACTGTTAATATAAAACTGTTCACGGACAATATTTCTAAATTCTTTATATACAAAACGAATGAACAAAGCCTACAGTGCATGTTTTGATGAAATTTTTCTAGACTAAAAAATTACAAGCCTATACTTTTCGGTAAATTGATATCTACTACTTGTACTGCCTATAATCGCAAGTCAGTCTCATGAAGATAGGTAATCCAATAAAACATGAGGCTTGCGATTATGGGCAGTGTAGTGATCGGTGAATGGCACTCTACAGTTGACTGTCGTAACGGCATTTAATTAGCAAGGGACTGGAAGGTAAAGCATGTTTTTAAATTTTTTTGAGACTAAGTTTAATTAAGTCGATTCAGCCATCTCAGAGTAACCGATGTGCATTTGTTTGGTCACATACATACATACATACACACATACATACGCACACACACAGATATTAGGGGGCAGCAGGGATAAGAGGCAGAAGTTCAGGGGCTTAACGAAACCCCCCCCCCCCCCGGATCTATTGCGAGTTGGGGAGTCTTGCTAGGATATGGTGGGGCAAGGCAATGTTGGGCTCTGCCAAACCTCTAGAAAAAGCCATATCAATCCGAATGCAGCTCCGACGAAGCGAGTCGGTGCCGCTTCCGCTAAGGTTTTACCCAAGACTTTAGCATAAAGCACCCTTACCCAACGGGAGTGCCAACCCGCACATTAGGATCGACACCAGTAAGATGCTAATTACGGCATACTGGCGGCAGAACACGGATGTGAATAAGGATTTCATCGAAATTATCTACGGACCGACAGCCACGCCATTCCACTACCCTAGTAAGGATGGGTGACACTTCCCCGAAACGGCGAGTGGGCTAATGGTGCTGGCTGCCCCCCGTCCCAGTAAAACTTTGGTAGGTCTCCAAGTGCGTTCGAAACGCGCAACCTTAGCTGGTGCAAGTAGGCTCAGTTGAAGGCTCCTGACTAGCGCCAATCCGGCTCTGAACGCGGTACCCCATGAAGGACCGCGTCAACCCTTGCATGCGACCTCACTGCTCGCAAAGGTAACAATGGCATCATGAGAGGCGACTACTTATTACGGGCATAGATGGCGGCTTGGAGTTGGGACCCAAAAAGCATGCAAGAAGACCAAATTAACTAAAACAAAACCAAAATCTAACGGAGCAACTGTGGTGAACCTGTTCGCCAAAGGTGGGCTAGCGAGGTCACCGACCCAGCATAACGAACAAGTGCAATAGCAAGTGCAACCGCAACAGCAGCAGCAGCGAGAGCAGCCTAGCGAGTCCATACAGAGCACGAGCGGCAACAAACCAACTGGACGCCACGGAAAGCTAGGATTTCAGGTGCGCACACCGAAACCAAGCGTTACCCAAGAAGACCAGCATTCTGGGTTACCTAACGTGACGAAGTTGAGGCAAACGATTGAAGAACTCTACGAATTCGTGAAAAGCAAGGGCAACGTGCACGGACAGATCAAGGATCTAGTGATTACCATAAATTCCGCCGTAGCAGCAGCCGAATGCGAACAGGTGGCGTTTCTAGAGCGAGCTGGAAACGCCGAAAAGGCGCTGAAGTCCACAGCGATAGAAGAAGCAGAAGCCCATGAGACACCGAAGGGCGACCGGTATTATCGTTCTGTGAAAAGAATAAGGGAAACCCCAGGAGAGGAGGAGGAACCAAAGAAGCCCAGGAAGGTTGGTGAAGGACAGCGAAAAAGCCGATAATTGCAGAGTGAATGGCGTACCGTAGAAACCGCAGAAGAGAGGAGGAAAAAACAAAGAAAAGGAGGGAAAGAAGAAAAAGAAGACATTCGGCCACGCCAGCAGAAGCAGAGGGGAGACGCTCTAGTCGTCAAAGTAAACGAAGTCGTGACGTACGCTGCGATCCTCAAAAGGGTGAGAGAGGATCCCAAGTTGAAGGAGCTGGGGGAGAACGTTATAAGAACCAGCCGTACTCAGAAAGGCGAAATGCTGTTCGAGCTGAAGAAAGATCCATTGATCAAGAGCTCGGCGTACCGGGAACTCGGTGGAAGAAGCGGTGGGAGGAGAAGCGAATGTGAGAGCATTAGTCCAGGAAGCAGTGGTCAAGTGCAGGAATCTGGACGAGATCACAACGGAAGACGAAGTGAGAAACGCGCTAATAGAGCAAGGAAACCTGGAGAGGGAGCAAATATCGGTGTGCTCGTTGCGATTGATCCCTAAAGCCACTAAACAAATGGAGAGGTATTTCAGATGCCTGGGTTTTGGCCATCAGGCAAGAAACTGTAGAGGCCCGGACAGATCTGATCTGTGCAGAAAATGTGGGGAGAAGGGACACATTGCTAGAGACTGCACAAAGCAACCGAAGTGCTTGCTCTGCACAAATGAGGGCGGAAAAGACCACATGACGGGAGGCATCTTATGCCCAGAGTACAAAAAGGCGAAGGCAGGCCAATAATGATGGAGGTTACCCAGCTCAATCTCAATCATTGTGACATTGCACAGCAACTGTTGTGGCAGTCAACAACAGAAATGAAGTGCGACGTTGCAATTATTGCAGAGCCGTATCGTGTCCCTCCCGATAACGGTAACTGGGTGGTGGATAGTGCAGGGATGGCGGCAATCCAAGTGATGGGCGGTTTCCCTGTTCAAGAAGTGGTGGATAGCACACACGAAGGTTTCGTGATCGCCAGGATAAACGGCGTATTCGTGTGTAGCTGTTATGCTCCTCCACGGTGGACACCAGAGCAATACAATCGGATGCTGGACGCATTAACCGACTCGTTAGTCGGGCGAACGCCGGTTGTTATAGCAGGAGATTTCAACGCTTGGGCCGTGGAGATGGGTAGCAGGCTGACCAACGCACGAGGTTACAGCCTTTTGGAAGCACTGGCGAAGCTGGACCTAAAGCTGTGCAATGAAGGTTCCGCTAGAACATCCCGTAAAGACGGTCGGGAATCCATCATCAACGTAACATTCTGCAGCGTGTCGCTGATGGATGACACGAATTGGCGAGTTAGTGAGCAGTACACACATAGTGATCACCAAGCTATCCACTACACCATTGGTTGGCGAAATCGTACGGTGATGCCGAGAGTGAGGACTGGCGAGCGGAAGTGGAAAATAGAGGAATTCGACAAGGACCTTTTTGTGGAAGCACTTCGTGCTGACAGCGTCACTCCAATTCCGAGTGCCGATAAGCTGTCGGAAACAATAGCTAGGGCATGCGATATAACAATTCCGAGGAAAATGGAGCCGATGAACTACCGGCGTCCGGCGTACTAGTGGAACGAAAGGCTAAGCATCCTCCGGGCTAGTTGCCTAAAAGCCAGAAGACGCGTTCAGAGAGCAAGATCTGAGGCAGTCAGAGAAGAGTGTTTGGTAACATTCCGGGCGGCCAGGGCCGCTTTTAAACGTGAGATAGTGCTAAGCAAGTCCAGCTGCTACAAGGAGCTGTGCAAAGAAGTAGACGCTAACCCCTGGGGCAATGCTTACCGCGTCGTTATGGCCAGGATCAAGGGTCCAATGACGCCAGTCGAAATGTGCGGCGATAAGCTGAAAATTATCGTGGAGGGCCCTTTCCCAAAGCACGACCCAACCGCATGGCCGCCTACACCGTACGCTGATGCAGATGGTGGAAATGCAGGTGACCATCGGGTTTCCAACGACGAGCTCCTTAGAGTGGCAAAAGGGCTGAAAGCGAAGAAAGCTCCCGGACCGGATGGTATCCCCAACGTGGCACTGAAGACTGCGATCCTGGCGTTGCCGGACATGTTCAGGATAGTCCTACAGAAATGCCTGGACGATGGTTACTTCCCGGATAGATGGAAGATCCAGAAGCTGGTGTTACTGCCAAAACCAGGGAAACCACCAGGAGAACCAGCATCGTATCGGCCTATATGCCTGCTGGATACTCTCGGTAAACTCTTGGAAAGAGTCATCCTCAACAGACTGACGACCTACGCTGAAAGTGAGAACGGACTATCACAGAGACAATTCGGGTTCCGGAAAGGAATATCGACGGTGGACGCCATCCGCATAGTCATCGCGAACGCGGAGAAAGCATTGAAGCAAAAGAGAAGGGGTAATCGCTACTGCACCATGGTAACGATAGATGTGAAGAACGCGTTCAACAGTGCTAGCTAGGGAGCCATCGCCGTAGCGCTGCATAGAATGCGGGTTCCGGACTAACTGTGCAAGGTTCTGAAAAGTTACTTTCAGAACCGAGTACTGGTCTACGAAACGAACACGGGGCAGAGGTCGATTAGGGTAACGGCGGGAGTACCTCAGGGCTCCATACTCGGCCCAACGCTCTGGAATATAATGTACAACGGAGGGTTAACACTGGAACTGCCCAGGGGAGTAGAGATGGTCGGTTTTGCAGATGATGTTGTCTTGACGATAACGAGCGAGACCCTTGAGGTGGTGGAGATGCTGACGGCAGAGACAATAGGCATCGTGGAAACTTGGATGGTTAACGTCAAGTTGCAGCTGGCTCACCACAAGACTGAGGTAGTGCTGGTTAGCAACCGTAAGCAAATCCAGCGTGTCGAGATCAGCGTCGGAGGACAATCCATTCCATCGATGCGCGCGCTGAAGCACCTGGGTGTGATGGTTGACGATCGGTTGAATTACAACTGCCATGTCGACTATGTATGTGAGAAGGCTGCGAGGACAACTAGCGCATTGGCAAGGATCATGCCGAATCACGGAGGGGCAAGAGGCAGCACGAGACATCTCCTGGCGGGTGTCTCATCCTCAATACTGAGATATGGCGTACCGGCCTGGCCTGCTGCGCTGAACTCAAAGCGGAACCGGACGAAGTTGACAAGCACTTTTCGCCTAATGGCTGTTCGTGTCGCGAGTGCGTACAGAACGATATCGTCGGAGGCGGTATGCGTAATTGCCGGGATGATTCCCATCTGGGACGAATATCTGGGACGCTGTCAACAGAGTTGTTACGTGTATACTCTCCAAGCTGCAAAGGAAGTAGCGAAGGGACCAACAAAGTAACGACATTGGTTGGAACGCCGCAGTGGAACCACAAATAGGGTTTCGGGAGAAATTCCGCCGCCGGGAAACTCACCCACCGTGTAGACTGGGTCCACCGCCGGGGACCAGTTGAGTAGTACGCGATGTAGCACCGGGCTCGGGTCGTCGGAGCGCCAGCGAACCGGACGTCAGGCTTCACCGGAATCGCCGGACCGATCTCGACACTCTACCGGGCAGCTCGTGAGTAGGCTAGGTCCACCGTCGGGGATTAGACCGAGTAGACCGCGTCGAATAGCCAGAAGTGAGTCGTTGGGGCGCCAGTGAACCGGAAGCTACGCTCCACCCGGAATCGCCGGATGGACCTCAGCATCTGCTGGCTGGCCGTTGAGTAGGCTAGGTCCACCGCCAGGGACTAAACAAAGTAGACGAGGCGGGGAGCCTAATGGCTCACAGAAACGTACATCGGTATCGGGAGCGGTCTGCCGCTGGGGAATTCACGATAGGGTAGATTCGGCGCCGTGGACTATCCGACAGAATCGTGATGAAAAGGGGAGCTAATTGGCTCACGAAACAAACACCGGTAACGAAAGAAATTCCGTTGTCGGTGAACTCTCAATCGGAGTAGGATAAGCGGTAAAGCTGGAAGAATTTAGTAGAGCTAAATGGCTCAAGAAAGCGGGTATCGGTGTCGGGGGAAATTCCTCCGTCGGGGAACTATCGGTCGGAGTAGGATGAGTTCACCGTTGAGCACTATCCAAGCGGATCGTGATAAGGCCGGGAGCTGAAAGACTCACGGAAACATGAGCTGAATGGTTCAGGGAATCAGCACCTAAACGGCTCACCACAGGGACGAGAAATAAACGGCGACGTAATGGATGGAGACAAGAAGCAGAAGAGGAATCGAGAGTTAAATCAAAGCTCATAGGTCGTGCCACTCCATGAACCAAGCGAGGCTCCGCGATAGAGCAGCAGAAAGAGGTGCGACGAAAGCGCAACGAACCCCCCCCCCCCCACAAAGTATTACGATGACGTAGTTCCGTGGGGAAGAAGGGCGTAAAAAGTAAGGAATGTTTTTAGTGGTTAGGCACGAACGTGAGTCGTGAGTCCCACACAGTGCCAATACACTACAGGCCAGGCTTTTGAAGATTTTTAACCTAACTATAAAAACACACACACACACATAGATATTTGCCGATTTCGACGAACTGAGACGAATGGTATATGACACACGGCCCTCCGGGCCGGGATCAGATTGACGATGTTCATAGTGATTGCACGACCTTACTATATGAGATAGGCAAAAATGACGGTCTGAATTGCCCCGTATGAAGGTTCGAATTACCCTTACATTGTAAAAGGATGAAAAGACATAGCATTGCAAATCGTCACGTAGCGCTGCCATGGAGTGGTGCCAGTTAATTTTTATGGCTCCAAAATGTAGTTGGGATTTCAAGCTAACAATTAGGACCTTTGACCGATATTTTTTTTCATATCTACCCCCCTAAAAGGGTGATTTGCTTAGGTATGTCCGAATAGCCCCGTGTTCCTATGTTTTCAGGTGAATTAGATCACGATAAGGCGTAATTTTTCATAGTTTTGCTGGACAACTTTCTGTTTCAATAGAAATCTGAAAAGTGTTATTGTTGAAAACACTTTTATGTTCATCTGATCAAACATCTGAAGATATGTTCAAGAAATAGTTTCTATTGATTTGTTTTGATGTAGCGTGTAAGGCCCTTCTATCGAATAAGTAATTAAGCAAAAACCAATTGATGCCCTGAAGATTGATGAAACTTTCACTTTTCGTAGCATCACTGCTGACGGTCGAATTATATACAAAATTAGTAACTTGCTCTTATTATGTACAAAAGAAGTCACGATTTATCCCTCAAAACTCTTGTGAAGTAGCCAAACAGTACATATAGGGCGATGAGCCTATTTTCACCATACTAAGCAAGGTGCCTCACTAGTTCGGTAATTTCTTGCCTTACAATCAATGGAATGCGTAAAAATTGACATCAACCGCTTTGCTTCGTTGTTAAGAACCAATATAATAACACAAATGCGTTGAAAACAGTAAAATTCTAGTGTTTGAGCACAATGAAAACTCGAATCGAGTGCCCCTATTGTTGCGCTATCATTTGACTCAATGCGTTGAACAAAGATGGCAGACACTGCTCTAACCAACGGCTTCAAATGGGTAGGGTGATAATAGAAACATGGCGCAAATAGGCTTATCACCCTAATTGATTTAGACACATTAAGAGAAGATGAAAACAAAATTGCATATAGGGTGATGAGCCTATTTGCGTCATGTTTCTATTATCACCCTACCCGTTTGAAGCCGTTGGTTAGAGCAGTGTCTGCCATCTTTGTTCAACGCATTGAGTCAAATGGTAGCGCAACAATAGGGGCACTCGATTTGAGTTTTCATTGTGCTCAAACACGAGAATTTTACTGTTTTCAACGCATTTGTGTTATTATATTGGTTCTTAACAACGAAGCAAAGCGGTTGATGTCAATTTTTACGCATTCCATGGATTGTAAGGCAAGAAATTACCGAATTAGTGCGGCACCTTGCTTAGTAAGGTGAAAATAGGCTCATCACCCTAATTGCACAATCACCAGGTGCTAGAAAAAATGAATATTTTATCAATCGTTAGAGCATCAATCGGTTCTTGCTTAGCAACTTTTCTCTAAAGAATCAGATCGTTTTGTGGTCTTCGAGACTTTGTTTCTTTGTTAAATTTGGCGAATCCTGGAGGAATTATTTTGTGAAAGTTAATTTTCCCATACAAAATTCCATGTACACTTTAAACAGTGGGCACAAAAATATAGTTTCACTGATCGAGTTAAGAATTTACACTGTTCATCTTGGATCAAAATGGTACCTAAAAAGTTGCTTAGAGCAGGAATCTAATTTTTGTACCACCCTAATATCCATTTTCAACTAGAGTATTTAAACTATTATTAAGAAAAAATATATAAATTTACAAAGAAATCCGTGGAAAGTGAAAGATAGTCGAAACGCCCAACTACTCTAGAGGGCTATTTACCTATCAATATGAACAACGAGTATCCATTCACCGATCATATCTTATCTTCTGTCCGGCTAACAGTTTATAAAATTCATTTATCTGAAAATCTACATGCAATGCAGGATAATCAGGAATCAGAATATATTGGTTTAAATGGCACGTTCCCCATATTTAGTCGGTGATATGTACCTTGCCGTGTGTTTTCATCATTTACTGAGCGGAAGGAAAGGACAAGGAGGTGTGGGGAAGAAGAATTTGAAAGATGGGAAAAATAACACCACAAAAACAAAAATAGCTGGAAAGTTAATCCCACAAGTAGGTCAATTCGCCTGCGAGTAAGCTTAAAGATCTTTACCACATTGGATAAGAAACTTTAGTATGTCTCTGAGTTTCATGTAAGGATCTATGTAAGGATGGCCGAAAACTCGAAATTGCAATTGCGCTACTGCTGGACAGTTGCATATCAGATGATATGAGGTTCCGTAGTCGGATTCACATAGATCACACGAAAAAGACTCAGCACGCTGAATAGTTGCCATGTGATAATTGAGTTTGCAGTGGCCGGTTAAAGCCCTGGTCAGCATGCTGCAGTGGAGCTTCGAAAAATGTAGGATATTTTTCGAAATCACTGGGAACGGTTGTTCTAGAAACGCCTTTTTGGCGGCACTTTAGTAGATTTCTCCAATAACTACGGTGTTCGGACAAAGCCCAGGACAGTATTTTTTCCCTTATCCAACTTGTCGAAATTGACAGGGCCAAATTCGTCAGCCCACTTATTTCCAGTAATACCGGAAAGTCTGGGCACCCAGACAAGGTAGATAGTGTTGACAATGCTTAGTTCTTTGTTTTGGGTTCGGCACGCGATCACTAGCTTGGACCGTGATTTGTCTAAGCTATGGGCCTTAATTGCAGCCTAACTATCGAAGGAGAAGCTTATAACTTTGTCGGACAAACTCAGTTGAAGGGCCGATTGTTCCCCGTGCATAATCGCAAAGATTTCTGCTTGTAATACAGTACAGTACCTACCTAGTGAGTGAGATTGTCCAGTGTCATTTCACGACAGTAGACACCAGCATCAGCACGTCCCTCCATCGGAGAACCATCAGTGTAACAGACCACTTGCGTTTGTTGTTGTCTTTCCACTCCTCTCGAGAGGGAATTTTCACATGGAATGTCCTGTAAGGAAAACTACAAGTGAGTGTAAATTCGCTGGAAGCAAGAATATCTTCACCCCATATAACTATTTGTGACTACAATCGCGTATGACTGGTAGCACGATCAACATGGTTACTGTTCCAAAGCCCAGTAACCTGCAGTCTGTATGCACATGATAGTGCTTCTTGTTTGAGGTGTATGTGTAATGGTTTGATATTTAGAAATGCCTCAAGAGCAGCAGTCGGAGTCGTGGTGAAAACACCAGTCAACGCCATGAGCACCATTCTTTGCAGATGGTTTAGCTTTGACTGGACTGCCACCTCTCCCTTCTGCCACCACACAAGGCATCCGTATGACAGTATTGGACGTACAATTGTCGTGTAAATCCAATAGATGTATTTAGGTTTGAGACCCCAGGTCTTTCCAAAAGTTCGTCTGCACTGCCCGAAGGCCATGCACGCTTTCTTGACTCTGAACTCAATGTGAGCAGACCAATTCAGTTTGGAATCCAATATGACTCCAACGTATTTGACTTGATCTGCACACAGTAGCTAAGAATCAAAGAACTGCAAAGGACGAATCCCGGTTGTTATTCGCTTCTTCGTGAAAAGAACCATTGAAGTTTTGCTTGGGTTAACTGATAGTTTAACTTGTCGATACCACTGTTCGACTGCCCTTAATGCTTGTTGCATTAAGTCAAAGTTTGTTCCGATGAAAAATCCAGTAATTAGTATTTGGTAATCGTCAGCAAACCTGTAGGTTGGAAATCCAAGCTCATTGAGTTTCTTCAACAAGCCGTCAGCTACCAAGTTCCATAACAAAGGTGACAAAACGCCGCCCTGAGGACAACCGCAAATACTCAACTTCAGTATCTCAGCCTGTCGCAGTGACGAGCAAAGTATGCGGTTACTAAGCATTGCGTTTATCCAACCCGAGATACATGCAGGTATCCCATGACCGCGCGTCGCTTCCAGAATAGACTGGAAGGACACATTGTCAAGAGCACCCTCAATATCTAAGAATACACCCAAGCTAGATTGCTTGAGCGAGAAGGCTTTCTCAATGTTGTAAACAACATCGTGAAGCAGGGTGATCGTGGATTTTCCACACTGATATGCATGTTGTATTTTGTGCAGTGGATATTCAACTAAACTAACGTTCCTGATGTGATGATCGATTATCCGTTCCAAAGCTTTCATAAGAAAAGAACTTAAGCTGATAGGCCTAAAACTCTTGGCTTCTTCATAGCTTGAGTGCCCCCCTCCCTTTGGGAATAAATCTAACAGTTATTTCTCGCCATGCTTTCGGGATATACCCGGTAGCAAAGCTGGAAAGCAAAATCTTTTTCAAGACATGTTTAAGAGTATCAAATCCCTTTTGCAGTAGCACGGGAAGTATTCCATCTTTTCCGGGTGATTTGTATGGAGCAAAGCTGTCAACTGTCCACTTGACCGATTCAGTGGAAACCAATGTGCGTGCTAACGCCCACGAGTCCGAATCACCAGAATGAGATCTGTGAACATTGTTCAGCTCCGGATCGATACAACCTGGAAAGTGTGCGTCGAAGAGACAATTAAGAACATCTTTTTCGTCCGTCACATAAACACCATCTCTGGTTTTTAAGGAGTTCATCTGAAAATCATTCGATTTGGAGAGAATTTTATTTAATCTGCTAGCCTCGTTCAGACTAGAGACATTAGTGCATAGGCTTTGCCAGCCAGCCCGTTCTGCAGATCTAAGACATTTCTTATATGCACTACGAGCTGACCTGAAATCCCTGGAGTCATCACGCTGACGCCGGTTCCAAGCTCTTCTCATATCCTTCTTCATTCTTTCAAGCGCAGCCAAGGGGTTCCTCTAGTCGTTTTAACAGTACGAAGTGGACAAGCTTCTTCGTAGGATGCTAATATGAATGAGTTTGTCGTATCCACGACGTCATCTAAGTCGTCTAGTTGACTAATTGTTGAAAAATATCCATGAAATTTAGTCGCCCAGTTTGTAGATTTAAGATTACGATATGTTACCACATTGAAGGTGACATCAAAATGTCGAAAAATACATATTTATGACCTGATAAAGACGGTTCAGTTTCATTTGGAACCTGCCAATTTCCCAGCTCATGCGAAATTCTATCAGAGTAAAGCGTTATGTCTAACACCTCCTCTCTCCCAGTCCTCGCAAAAGTTGGTCGGTTTCCCACATTCAGAATATGGAGATTTGTACTACTTATGTACTCCATCAGTTCAGAGCCTCTCAGATTGATGTCTGAGCTGCCCCAAACGATGTGATGAGCATCACTGCCGATAATGAGCGGATTCCCATTTCTGCTGCCATATGATACAGAGCTTTTGAAATCATCAGAAGGAGATGACTCTTTATGCGGTAGATATGCTGAACAGTATATAATATAAATATATATATATATATATATATATATATATATATATATATATATATATATATATATATATATATATATATATATATATATATATATATATATATATATATATATATATATATATATATATATATATATATATATATATATATATATATATATATATATATATATATATATATATATATATATATATATATATATATATATATATACAGGGTGTTTGGTTCATGGTTAAGAATCTCTCGGGGGGTGATAGACTGCCATATTTGGTGAAAAAAATTGTTCTACACATACCATCAAATCTCAACTGTTACAAAGTTATTGAACTTTTAGTGTAAAAAACTTATTTGTCTTAAAATACCACTAACTTTAAAAGTATACTTTGTATTTTAAATGTTTTAGTTCCATTCGAAAGGTGAGAAAATTTCGCATTGAGTGATGCCCTCACATGTTTCAGCTAATGAGTTTAGATAGCCTTTTCAAAGTAATTTATTGAAAATTAAACAATTTCAGACGATTTTTCGTTCATTTCTTGAAAATCATAATAGTTAACCTCATCATTTTAATAATTCAGATTGTTAGTCTTGATGAGCTGCTTAATTTGTTCTTTGACATGATACACTTACCTTTTCTTATTTTCATGATTTTGGGTTATTCAACTTGGATATTTTTATCTCATTTTCACTAGTACCAGCTCTAATTGAAAAATTACGGCACTTATTGTACTTTTTTTCTTTTTATTCGAGAGCCAGGAAAATTTTACAGTGAAAAATGTATTAATACCTTTCAGTTAAGTGAATTTAGTATTCTTTTAAAAGTAAATTAGTTTAAAGTTAGTGCTATTATTAGCATTTTCGTTAATTTTCTTAAAATAGTAAATTATAAACATCACCATTATTATCATGGAAATAATGCATCTCAGCAAACTCTACAGTTCTTTCTTTGACTCCATTCAATTATCTCTTTTGGTTTCGACGCAAAATCGTTTTTATCACATCGTTTCATATGCAAAAATAACGATTTCGAACCCACTACATTTGTGGCGAGCTCATGCTGTGTTAACTATTAAATAGCAGCAAAATGAAAAGAGATGTAGACAAAGTGTCAAATTAAAAGTTATAGAGAACATTAAGGGGCATCAAATGAACAATAGTAACGATAAATTTTGTAGATTAATAATTAGAATAATTAAAAAACTCTCCAAAAACACAAATTTTGAGTTATTTCGTTAGTAAAAAATCATTTAGTACTCTTAACTAAAAGACATTTGTACATACATTGATAGGAAATTTTCTCAGCTTTCCAATGAAATCTTGTAAATAATGATATAAAGCATATTTTTTAGATTAGAGTCTTTTAAGCACTTGCAAGTCGGTTACGGGAAAAGTATAGTAATGAAATTACTAAGAAATGAGAAGAGATAGAAATATGACGTCCAAGAACAAATTATGAATCGTCCCAAAACTCAACTTTTGGATACTGGATATTGCTATAATCATACTTCATTATTTCGAGAAAATTAGCAAAAACCTCCTCAAAAACACTAACTTTTAACTACTTTACAGTTAAAAGGTAATTAAAACTAATTACTTAAAAGATATGAGAAGACCATTCAATAGGAAATTTTCTCACCTTTCAAATGGAACTGAAACATTTAAAATACAAAGTATATTTTTAAAGTTAGAGGTATTTTAAGACAAATAAGTTTTTTACACAAAAAAAATTCAATAACTTTGTAACGGTTGAGATTTGATGGTATGTGTAGAACAATTTTTTTCTCCAAATATGGCAGTCTATCACCCCCCGAGAGATTCTTAACCATGAACCAAACACCCTGTATATATATATATATATATATATATATATATATATATATATATATATATATATATATATATATATATATATATATATATATATATATATATATATATATATATATATATATATATATATATATATATATATATATATATATATATATATATATATATATATATATATATATATATTGTCTACGTTTCCGACAGTCACTGTAACTGTGACAACACAGATATATCGCGAGTTGTGAGATACGCTCAATAGCCTTATTTGCAAGAATGCAAGCACGAGGCATTTCACGTGGGTTAGCCATGCCTGTCTTGTTGTAAGCAATGAAGGCAGTGTTAAGTAACTTTCCAAAATGGAGGTTTCCTTTATGGAAATAGGGTTCTTGAACCAATGCTATGGAAACTTTACCTTCCTGCATGAGTAAAGATAAATTCATAGTTGCTGTACGTTTATGCTGGAGATTAATTTGTGCTATTCTAACGATTGTTGATTAGAGAACTGTACATTTCATTTCCAACATAAATTGCACAACAACTAGAGAACACCAAGCAAGTTGGGATGTTAACGCATATAGCGAGCCATATCAGGTTTAAATGGGACACGATCATTTGATTCCCACGATTTGCGAAGAAAATAATGGTCCACTGTGTCAGAGATTCGGATAACACAGTAAGGGCAAAACCCAAAATGCTCCGTGCGCGACTGGCATATTTTAGACCCTCCAGTCATCAAGTCCTCGGCACGGAACTACACCTTGACTTAGGGTCTCCTACTTTCAGTCGCCTCCTACGACATGGGAGCAGGAACCGACACTACATGGCTTATCAAGGCTGTTCGGAGGAAGAAGCTGACACTGAAGGACAACTTCCATGAATGACCGAACAGCCTGAGATGCATTGGTAATATCAACCAGTCTCCGCTGAAAATTTCGCTGATGTACTGTACATAAAATATTAATAATAATAAAATAGTACGTGTTATGATCGTCATCAATGCAATATGACTCATCTATTTATTGCACCACTAAAATCAAACGACACCTAGTCCATTTTCTCCGGATTATTGTATCATCAACCCACGTAAATGCTCCCGCGTATGATAGCTTATTGAAAGTAGCTGGCTACTCAAGACTGCATGCCGGCACTAATTACGAACCCGACAAAGCTCAACAACACTTGGAATGCAAATTTAAAACATCAAAAGGATGCTCTGATGCGACGGTGCGTCGTTGACTAACCCCCGGTCCTCTCCTCTTCGATTCCGTTCCCGTTCCAATGACAGGCCACAGAGCACCCCATCTTTGCTAGCCGTCGCGTCGTATGCATCGATAGAGCATGCCTTTGATTTCCAAAGCCAAAAAAACTAGGTCACGCACACACTTGCAGAGATAAACACGTGTCATCCCCCCCCCCCCCCCCCCTTTCCCGCGACACCACCTCAGCCAGAATCGACACAAACCAAGTGTAGAAGGTACATAGTTCACTCCACGGCTACCTACAGCAGAAGTGGTGGCATCGCACTGATCGCACGGATGGAGATGATTTTCCGCCGAGTGAATGTGGCCCCGTGTCGTGTTTTGGCCGGGCAAGCAGCACAAATGACTCTGGCTGGATGGTGGTTCCATCCATCAGCGCCAATGGCATCGCGGCACAATGCAAACTGGGGGAAGGTCAACTGATACTCATCCATACTCTCGAAGAGAGAGGGAGCCAGCATTGGCGTGGAGCTCAGCAAGTGCCGAGCGGTTGATTTCTGGTTTTGTTTCCCGGCAGCTGATTATTGTGGATTATGTTGAGTGGCAATTATTGCGATGAGGTTGAAATTCCAGCGGCTTCGGAATCCAATAAAAACCGAAACCTCGGCTCGGCGATTCTAATTAGGACAAAGGCAAACAAAGAAATAGGAATTTTTCCCCAAAAACGTGCTGAATTGTGACAGCTCGAGCAACTTATAACCTAACTAGAAGTCAAAGCGTTATGCTGTTGGATGAGGTCAAAGCAGGCCACGATTTACCATGAACTTTATCGGAAATATCGAACGTATGTGGTGGCCTCGACTAGGCGTAAGTCATAGTCCAACCCATCGACGGGACTCGAGGTGTGCTGCATCGTGACGAATTGCATCGCATTATTGCCACCAAGCCGAATCAAGATGGATGCCCGAAAGGTGTTCCCAGTTGCTTTCGACGACATGCTTTGTTATCATTTCCCTTTTTTTATTAGTCTTGTTTTCTGGTAACACCTAGTTACTAGCGCCTTGCCAACTTCAGCGTTCATAATGATTGGTGCAATCGAAACTGGAGCTAGTTTCTGCTGTTGTGCCCCCGGGGCATGCATACTTCATACGTGTTTTGTTGTTTCCAATCGGTGAGCGCATAAATGCTGTCCGAATTCTTCGGAATGATGTATGGACTTACGGTTGCCGGTTTCAGCTGCAGGCCTCGGTTTTACATAAAAAACCTAGCGTAAAAAGTTCCTTGACATTTAGTTCGGCTCAGTGCCGGCTTATGTACAACTGCATGTTTTCCCCATGTGCAACGCCGTACTTTTTGAACGATTAACAAGCCGGCCGTTTTTTCACAAAAAAATCTTAGGTTTTGGGTTTCTTCTATGAACTTCCTCCTTTCTCCTTGCTATATATTTTCTGGAGCTTTAAACGTAGATGTGTCCCTTTTTTGGCAATTCAATTCGTGTTCCGAGTCTAATTTGTAACACACAGTTAGGTCTTCTGCTTTGAGGATTCCTCTTGCCGATTTTCTTTGTTGCCCGATTCGTTGTTTCCGTGACATCGGTAAAATTGAAACCCATAGATTGTGATATTTACTTCTACTAATTAGATCTGTGGTTGATTATTTCGTTTGTGTCAATCTGTAGTGCCATCTTTTTTTGTTGGAAAAGTTCTTGTGCTTCCTTGGACCTGAGGGTGTTGGGATCAAAGAGTAAATTAAACAATCCTCTCGGAGGGCCGTCTCAAGACCTCTCGGGGCTCCTGGGCACTATTGGCTAAGGGTTCCTCATATGGTAATTGTATTTGTATTTTTACTTGTGACAAATTTACTCATCTAACATTCAATGTCTTAATGAGATTTCCTAAACCTGGTATGATTGTTTGCGTCTTCGAAATCCAGATGCGGTTAGATTAAAATCAAATAGTTCAGAGAACTCATTGAACCGCCGAACCATTGCGATATCATCAGCGATGCCACATGTTTTTTTGAAATGTCTGTAGAAGAATAACTAAAATGTCTGTAAAAGTCTATAGATGGTAGTGTAAATCCTAGTTATACTAAAATTTTACTTCAAAAATTGATTGAAAGTAGAATTCTATTGTGAAGGAATAATTTGTATTCGAAAACAGTTATTCTAGTGCAATTTTACTAAACACTATTACCCTTTTAAAAGTCTTTAGATCTCTGGCTACATCTGTAGGAGACATCAAAAGTCTGTAAAATGCAGACATGTCTGCAGGGCCGTCGAGAGCCGCGCCGGACCCCGTGGTTTGAAGTAGTAACGGGCCCTACCATATATGACTTCTTATTTCAATATCGATTAGAGAAATTCTACGGATGCAACCGTTTCAATTAAACTATTTTTTATGAAAATTGTTTATTTGCCACGATTCAATGCGTTAGCTTAACAAAGTCGTCAGTATTTCAAACATGTAATAGATGCAATCAGAATGACTTGCGTCCAACTTGCCATTGCAATTGGAAACCTTTTTGTGGCGTTGCCATACAGTTCATATCGCCATCGTTCATGCTACCTTGACGCACGTTAAAGCTGCCCAGAATCAGAGCCTACAAAAATTGAGATCCCTGCGTGAGCTGGAAAGAGAAACAAAATTCAATTCATGACCGCCATGATGAATCGAATGTTCGGTTTGTTTACCTCGTCTTTCGCTTTTTCCGGTACAACGCATTCATGTTCGCATATGTTCGGTTTCAGGAGCAAACTGAATCTTGTTTCTATGCTAGCTCTGAGAGACATTATCATGCAAAAGTGCACCAGATATAGATTATGCAGTTCAGCTATGCTCGAAAATGTTATAGAACTTCTGCCTTCAAACTGTCCTCATAATAACAAATGAATGCTTTGGTTGGTGAGTGAATTTATATTTCCTCTGCGCTCAACCATTCGATTCTGCATAAAATTTCAGTCAGTTTGAAAGTGAATTAATGAGGGAAGCGTTGAAGCTGAATATTGGTTTCTGCAAATTAATCAGAAATAGGCAAACTTAATGTGAAATTTTACACCACTGATGCTTCCTTGATTCTTGTTGTTGGTACATGCTGTATATTTTGAGGTACTAGATGCAGCTATTGCAGTTGTCACTATGATCTGAACGAATTTTCTTATCGATTTCTGAACATGGTAAAATCGGTTTTGGAATGAGTAGTTACATTTACGCTGACATTCAGAGAGAAAACATTTCGAATGCGATGACTGGGATCCAACAGCGAAGTCTGCTCTTAAAAAGACAGCGACAGAGAGTTGTGAGAGAAAGAGTTTCAAATTTTGGTGGAAACTAAGGGGAAGAATAAGTATCTAGTTAAATTCCCATATTTTTCTGCATCAAATGTGTACACTGGAATCTTTATTTACGAACCAAACCAAGCGTTTGTAAATTGAATTAGTTCGTAAAAAAAGTGTTCGTTTTTTGGGATTTAGATCGTAAAAGAAGTTCGCTTCACATTCTTATTAAAAGTCGTTGGTTGAGCAACATTATCGATAACCTTAACAATATGGGTATTTCCGGAACGGGCTTGAAAAGTACATGGTGAAAATGGATATTTGGTATTTTTTGAAATCCAAAATGGAAACTTCCGATTGAACAATAATCTCGATAACCCCAAAAATTTGGGAATTTTTGAAACGGGCTTGACGAGTAGATGATAGAAATGGTAGCTTGGAGCTATTTCCAACAATTTCTGTATAAAATATGAGGATATTTTCAAACGAGTTTTACGAGTAGATCAGCGATGCCTTTTTGAAGACCAATATTGTGTTCTGGTTGAGAAAAGTTTTCTATAAACATATCATCCGCATCACAAAGCACTATACCTATATCTATATCTATTCTACGATTATCTTATTTCAAAAATGTCAATATTTTAGGTTATAGAGATATCTTAATTGAGATTCGCCATCTTGGTTTTCAAAATGGCTTCATACATTGATTTTCATCATCTACTCGTCAACCCCTTTTCGAAAATATCCAACTTTTATTAGTAACAGTTAGCTAAGAATCTGTTAAATTGTATACAACTTCATACTGTACTATGCGTATACAAACTTTTTTTACGAACACTTTGAAAAACAATTGCGATAAATGAAACCAGAAAAGTTCCATTGCACTGTTAAATGAATCTAATTGAGTTACGTTCACGTACTTCAGAAAACCATTGGAACGATTGGAACTACGGTTGATTGTGGTATATTTGCAGTGTCAACAGAAACAAAAAACTTCAACAATTAAATTATAATAAATTAAATTCAGTTAAAAACGCGGGCCCCCAAAACAGACTCGGGCCGCATGGTAGTTGCCACCCCCCCCCCCCCCTCTCGTCGGGCCTGCCTGTCTGTAAATCTGGCATTGCTGGATATCATTCTCCTTTCAGCAAGGGTGTACGGATGTAACGAGTGTACCCCATTAGGGACGATTCATAAATTACGAAACGCTTTTAGGGGGAGGGGGTACGACAAGTTGTTACATGTTGTGACCTAGGGGGTAGGGGGAGTAAGCTAGATCGTTACGTAATATATTTTAACCGAAGCAAAAAAAATGTTCAATGAATTTGTTACGTAATAGAGGAGGGGAGGATGGAGACATTTGTGACAATTTGTTACATAGAGGGAGGGGGAGTTTTGGGCAATTTTTGCGTTACGTAATTTATGAATGGTCCCTTAGGCATAAATACGTTAGGCATACGGACGTTTGGCATACGTACGTTAGGCATAAATACGCTAGACATCATGGATGTTAGGCGTAATAGACGATTGGCATAATGGACATTAGGCATAAATTATCATACGATACTTCATATCATTGTAAAGAAATCACTTTAAGCGTTGACGGCCTTGGGTCGTAAGAGCACAAATGTTTGAATTTTTTGATGTTGTAGAATTACTCTGGAAGCTGATTAAACTCGATCAACATGTTATTCTATTGTGTATACTTGAAGAAATCTTCACTCATATAAAAGATGCATAACGAATGCTTGGCATGCTCACTCACCTTGCGCTAGTGTCTCAGCGAGCAACCGATAAATTGCACATGACTAAAATAAGCTAAACACTCTTGTTTAAAATTAGTCAGATTCGTATTAGGGTATAAATTACGAACATTACCCTTTTATGCCCATTAGAGTGGCTCGAAAATGACATTTTTCAGCACAGCACTTTTTGAGTTCCTTTTGTGGTCCCAAATGCCTGTGAAAAGTTTAGGAGCGGTCGGTTGCTTCCCGGGTTTACGCATTGCGTTTAAAGTTTGTATTGGATTTTATATGGGGAAATCAATTATTTTGCATTTACGTTAATAAAGATCGCTATTTCACTCAATATGAAAAACCAGGTTTATAAAACGATAATTCAAACCTTGGTTAACAACTTTGTCGAAACCGGTAACTAGCTACGAGTTTTCAAAAAATAGTTATAACGATTTTAAAACTTATGGTTCAATCCAAATGCAGAAATTAATTATTTCTTCCAACACTGTTAGTACACCACGACACCGATACTTTAAACTTGAACAAATGAGAATATATTCATCGCAGAGACTTGGTACCTTTGAATGAAATGTTCAAAATGAATTGCTGAATAACACAGACGTAGTCAGAAAATGAAAAAAGAGGGAGGGGGAGGCTTGTGTACTCCCCAGTTCCCTTTTTAGATAGTTTAGTATAACATAAGGAGCACATCTTCAACGCAGGTTTGTACCGTCGAATTAAAAATTAATCTTACGTGTTTGAGTGCTACTATTTAAGGGCTCTACTGTTATCTCATTTAAAATGGTACAACGGTTTATAAGTTTTACATATTTTAAAACCCTATTTCTTAGCCGTTCAGAGTCAGAATTTAAAAAAAAATGCATATCCTTAGATTCCTTGAAGTCTCGAAATTGTTTTTATTGAAGTTTTCGTTTGAGAATCTAGGAACGAAACCAGGATAGTTACTTCAAACAAGCGTTTTTTGATGAAATTGAGATAGGTTCACGCAAAACAGAGGTGATCTTGGTGGACCAGCAATTCAGGTTAGAACCCAACGCGATTTCCAAACCTGAGTTAGTTTTTGCATCAAGCAAAAATAACATAAATTTGTAGGTGTAAATCCTAAATATTGTAAATGTTTTTTCCCACAACAAAGATTGTAGTATGATTCATATTTGGGTCTATCAAAATATTAAGAAAGTTCAGTCGTTGACTTTTACAAGAACGTAATGATTCTTTGTCTTATACAAAACAATCTAAAAAGGGACTGGGGAGTAGCCAAGAACCCCCCCCCCATCCCCATTTCTTTTCATTTTCTGACTACGTCTATTTTATTCAGCAATTCATTCTGAACATTTCATTCAAAGGTACCAAGTCTCTGCGATGAATATATTCTCATTTATCTAAGTTTTTAATGTCGATGTCGGTGGTGCACCGGCAGTGTTGGAAAAACTAATCAATTTCTGCATTTGGATTTTACCATAAGTTTTAAAATCGTTATAACTATTTTTTGAAAACTCGTAGCTAGTTACGGTCTTCGACAAAGTTGTTAACCAAGGTTTGAACTATAGTTTTAGCTGGACTATGTACGGGGAACGTGCCATTTGAGCCAATATATTCTGATTCCTGATAGAAGCATTTATCAAAACGGCTTTTTCATTCCTTCTTAAACCCCATGAACGCTACAAACCAGTTGGGAATGAACGTGTTAACTTAGATTAGATTCTACATGCATACATGGTGTAATTGTCCAAGAAGAAAATATACAACCTTGAAGAGCAACTCATGAACGAAAGAATGATCATTTTATTATTCATTTAACGAATATACGAATATTTCTGTTTCTATATTGATTATCTCTTATATTATTAAGGTCAATGATTATATTCTCGAGGCCATCAAAAATAGATCTACGGAAACTGTCTGCTATGAGGGAGAGTTTTAACACTGCAAATTTCCATTGGTTCCAAAACATGATGTTTGTTCATTGTTTTGCTTTTTTAACCGTTATGTGTCCAACAAAAAAAACATCATTAACAGGCCAACGAGGGTACCCGGGTACCCACAAATTGATGGCTTCATAACTATGGCTTCCTTTAACCGATTTGGACACTTTTAGATTCAGGAACTCGTCAACTTTTTGATTCTGTAAAAGTGAACCGGATGAATGGATCTGCTTCTTGGTAATCCGGATTTTCCGGAGTAATGTTCCAGTACTAGGGTACGATTTGTAAATTTTAATAATGTCCTAGCAATATGAATATCAAAACTCTTCAAATTGTCTCGGAAGTCTGTTATTTATTATTACGGGACCCAGTGGTGGCGCTACGGGGGGGGGCGAAGGGGGCAACCGCTCCGAGCGGCAAAATCAGGGGCGACATTTCCTACTCAATAAATTTCTGTAGTGTTTTTAGTAATTGCTCAAGTTTCATTAATCACGATAAAAATCAATTTATTTCATTTTGGCAACTATGCAGACTAATTTGTTGGGATTGAACCAGGGAGCATTATCATATACAGGTGGCTTGGTCCATGGTTAAGAATCTCTCATTCTACACGAATAATCAAATTTCAATTGTTACGGAATTATTGAACTTTTCTGTGAACTATTTGTTTCTTTTAATGCCTCTAACTCATAAAGAATACATTGTATTTTTAATCTTTTAATTCCATTGGAGAGGTGTTTTCTTTCCTATTAAATTACGGGTACGGTACCAGCATAGTAGATAAGACAAACGGTCTAATAAGTGTTCTAGAGAAGTTTAGCTTCGTGCGGTAGCGAACGTTGTTCGACCGAAGATTTTTTTGGGTAAGTAGACTCGGCTATTAGTGAGGGGTAAACAAACCTGCAATTTCTTTTTGTTCAGTGATTTCTAGACGGGAGATTATGCGAAAGCTTAAAAACGATAAGGTCGTTGGGAAGAGCAGAATCCCGGCTGAACTTCTAAAAATTAGGAGTGACTGGCTGTGCGAAGCAATCCACTGCGTGATTGGGATGATATGCGTGAAAGAAAAAATGCCTTTGGATTGGTTGAATGGCCTCATATGCTCAATCTTGGAGAAGGGCTGTAAACTTCCGAGGCATAATGATCCTCAATGCTGTTACAAGGTAGTTTCTCGTGTTCTGTTGGGTAGACTGCGTCCGTTGGCTGAATGCCTTGTCGACGAATATCAAAGCGGGTTTCGAGAAGGACGGTTAACGACGGACCAAATGTTTACCCAGCGACAAATTCTGGTTATATTCCGGGAAAACAATTTGCGGATTCACCATCTGTGGATTCAAGGCGACATACGACACAGTAAAACCAAACGAACTGTAGCAGATAATGCTTGAGCGTGGTATCCCAACTGATTAAGCTGATTCGTATAATGCTGGATAGGATAAAATCAAGCGTTACGAAGATCTGATGTGCATAGGAACGGAACCGTCATCACGAGATCTCACGTGCTTCTTGACTTCGCGAACTATTTCGACATCATTGGTATTGATCGCAGAGCATTACAAGAAACATTGTTACCTTTTAAAAGGGCAGCTGCAAGAATCGGACTGACGATAAACTCTGACAAGACAAGGTACATGGTAGCTGGTAGAGAACTTAGTAGTCTTTTTGGTTTCGAGGTGGGAATCGGTGGGGTACGGTACAACGAATTCATATACATATCTTCAAATACTTACCTTACCGTTCAGGTCTTGTTGTCCCTTGCTGTACACAGAAGCCGTCTCCACTTCGCTCGGTCCATTGCTGCTTGTCGCCAGCCTCACAGTCTTCGAAGGGTCCGCAGGTCGTCCTCTATCTGGTCGATCCACCGTGCTCGCTGTGCGCCCCGTCTTCTTGTTCTTGTAGCGTCGCCTTCAAGAACTATCTTCACCGGATCGTCGTCCGACATTCTTACGATGTGTTCAGCCCACCGCAAACATCCTATTTTTGCGGTATGCGCGATGTATGGTTCTTCCAGCAGCTGATGCAACTCATGGTTCATTCGCCTGCGTTACGTTCCGTCTTCCATCTGCACGCCCCCATAGATGGTACGCAACACCTTTCGTTCGAAAACTCCAAGGGCGCGTTGGTCCTCCACGAGCGTAGTCCAGGTCTCGTGGCCGTAGCGGACCACCGGCCTAATCAGCGTCTTGTAGACTTTGTTCGACCGGAGTGTCCTCCGGAGTCCAAAGTAGGCACGATTTCCCGCCAAGATCTATCTCTGAATTTCTCTGCTGGTATCATTGTCGGTGGTTGCCAGTTAGCCCAAATACACGAATTCGTCGACCATCTCGAATCCGTCACCGTCAACCGAACTCGGGATGGGAGGTTCACAGTGTCGTCTCTAGAACCTCTTCCTCTCATGTATTTTGTCTTCGAAACGTTGATGGCAAGTCCAATCCTGCTGGTTTCAGCTTTCAGTCTGATGTACGTTTCCGACATCGCCTCAAATTTCCGTGCCATTATATCAATGTCATTGGCGAAGCCAAGAAGCTGGACGGACTTCCTGAATATCGTGCCACTCGTGTCTATCCCCGATCTCCCTATTACATCTTCTAACACAACGTTGAACAGCAGACACGATAGACCATCACCTTGCCTTAACCCTCTTCGAGATTCAAAGGGACTCGAGAGTGTCCCTGATACTCGAACAACGCACATCACCCGATCCATCGTCGCTTTGACTAATCCTGTTAGCTTATCCGGAAAATACTCGTGCATTATCTGCCACAGCTGATTTCGATCGATGGTGTCATACGCCGATTTGAAATCAATGAACAAATGATGTGTGGGCACGTTGTATTCGCAGCACTTCTGCAGAACCTGCCGAATTGCGAATATTTGGTCCGTGGTGGCACGGGAACCCATGAATCCCGCTTGGGAGTGCACCACGAACTCCCTTGCAAATTGTGACAATCGACGGCAAAGAATTTGGGACAGGACCTTGTAGGGGGCGCTAAGTAGTGTGATCGCGCGGCAGTTGCAGCAATCCAACTTGTCACCCTTTTTGCAGATTGGGCAAACAACACCCTGCATCCACTCCTCCGGAAGAATCTCCTCCTCCCAAATATTGGCGATTACCTAGTGCAGCGCTCTAGCCAGTGTTTCACCACCGTATTTTAATAGCTCGCTGGGTAGTTGATCTATACCGGCAGGTTTGTTGTTTTTCAGCCGACCGATCGCCTCTTTGACTTCTTGGAGATCAGGGGCCGGCATCCTATCGCCTTCTGCGCATTCTCCAAGATCCGCCTTCGTCCTCTGCTGCTTCTTCAAATACCAGTTACATATGATAACGATTGTAGCCACAAAGGAAAAAGGCACGTTGTTGCTGCGAGCATAGTTTGCGTAGTCAGCTAAAAACCAATAGCCTAAGAATGCGCGCAAAACTTGATTTATTCAAATCACTGATACTCCCTGTTGCTCTATACAACCATGAAGCTTGGATGTTGAAGGAAGTAGGTTATCGATTACTCGGTTTGTAGAGAAGAATTCTGTGTTCAATACGCGGCAGCACAGTAGAAAATGAAGAATGGCGCCAGTTGAGTTACAATCAGAGTATTTTAAAGACCATAACACATACTGTTGGAAAGGTCATTTCTCGTTCTTTCCAGAACACAGAAATTTAAAATCGATTAAAAATGACCGGGCAGAAAAGTTTTTAGCGCTGAAGGTCACGAAAACAGTCTAAATCCCTGACTACATATGGGGAACGTGCCATTTAAGCCAGTATATTCTGATTACTGATACGTTCCCGTCGGATGTTTGTCTTCATATATCGTTTCAGTGTGTCATAAATTGAAATATTTACTGACAGTGCTCAGGAACAGGTTTCTGATTGTAAAGTTAATGTTTTCATTCAATTGAAAATCTTTTTTTTCTGACAGGGTTATGATGGCAAAAAAATTTCAGAAAGAGGTACGTTGAACGAAAAAGATTGAAAACCACTGTTCTAAGAAATCAATTTCAGGTAAATTCAATAATTATCTAGAAAATGCATTTGTGATGTGAAATGATAAGCCGGAAATATTTATACAATGCAACTTCCAAGCTCAATTTTTGTTTCCAGGTTTTAGTCACCGTTCATGAATGTTACCGTTTTTCAGTTGATATTTTTCGGTGATAATTAATCAAAACCACAGTTTACCGTTTACGTTTCAGCTTACTTCCCTATTTAATTTCAGCCATCCTCAGAATTATTCACTCACGCGCCTTGCCGTCGCTGGGGGGAAATCGAAACGTATACGGTAAACTGTGGTTTTGATTATTTATCACCGAAAAATATCAACTGAAAAACGGTAACAAACTCAATTTTTCAACAATCATAGACAAAAAGGGTAAAACTTTTGCATGAAGCGAAAGTAAGAAAGATACGATTTAAAAATTTAATAATATATAAACAAGTGATGGCTTCACAACGAATATTAATAACAAAATATTGACAATAAAATGTGAAGAAGTGTGAAGATTTTTATGCAGACATTTTCTAATACTTTTATCATATTTGTTTCATATGAATAGGTGGAAAATAATCGAACTTTTAAAAATTCATTATTGAAGAGGCGGCAAATTTAATTTTTGGTCCCGAGCGGCAAAACACCTCGCGCCGCCACTGACGGGACCCTATGGCAGTTTGGAAAATGGAATTGGAATGAAATGGCCTCTCGCGGCCCCACGGGAACCTGGCCCGGAATATCCGTTTCGGGGTCAAACCACCAAATGGTTCCAAAACCACGAGATATAGCCTACTGATGCAATTCCAAGAATTTTGATACCCATATTGCTAGTATTCCATTGAAATTCACAAATGCTTCCGGAAATCCGGATTCCCGGGAACCGAATGATGTAACCCCATTAATTTTTACAAAGTCTAAAAGTGGATGAGTTCCCGAATCCAAAACACCAAAAAGTATCAAAATCGGTTGGAAATTACCTTAGTTATTGGTACCCACGTCGGTCTGCTACGTAGGAGGAGTCCCTCCTCACTCCCTTTCGATCCTATTGATCCAAACAGCATGGTAAGGATTCCAAACGATATTGGCAAATTCACAAAGGATCACGAAGGAATTCGCTGGATATCTTAAATCTGAATCCCAGTTGGCAATTGGGCTTGTCGATTGTAGCAGAGAAGAGTGAAGGTGATAAGCTAGCTTGTAGCCAGTGTTACTCCGAGATCTTTTATGTTGTTAACACGATGCAGCTGAATTCCAGAAATATTTTAATGAAAAGGGATGGTTTTCTTGGTACTGATTACACTACATTTCGGAATACACAAAACCAACATATTCCGCACACACCAGCCGTTGTGAGTTGTCTAGAACGGTTTGCAGTACGAGGCAGTCGGATTGATTACGAATTACGTAATGCAGCTTAAGGTCGACAGCGAAATTAGTTTGCCACCGGGATTTAAAATACCAGCAATGTCATTAATAAACAGCGAAAAGAGCGGTGGTCCGAGTGCACTACCTTGAGGAACTACGGAACTGTTTGAAAAGCAAGTAGACTGATATACAGTAGGGTAATCAAAAAATGATTCTTGATTTTTCAAATACGTTACCAGGATTGACATTAGTTTGCGTATTAACATATATGAAGAGGATGATTTCAAAATATCGTAAATGTCCAAGTAGGTACTGTCTAAAAAACGCCAGATGATCTGAGTTCAACCAAAAACTCGATTATCCGTGGTTCAATTATCCAGCGAAAATGATTCGATTATCCGGGTATTTCGAAAAAGTTAAAATTTTCAAATGAAATGTCTGATTATAGTGCGAATTTGATCAGTATAGTGTGTGTGTGTTTTTTTTTATCGAAGGGGAATCTTCAAAAGGGACCACTACCGACTTGTCCGTGGTACTGTCGGATTCTTACTGCAGCTTTTTCTTCAGCAAGCCTACCGACTAATCCTCAACCTCCTCTTTCTCCCGGGACTACCGTTGGGTATTACTTCCTCTTTTCTAAAGCCCCTTGGCTTCTTGACTGCGCCTGTTCGCTGTATGGGTGTTTTATTTGTTTATTTACTCATTTATTTTTACTCTTATGTTTTTGCCTTTCTCATAAAGAAAGGTTATGCAATCACTCCAAAAATCGATTTTCCAACCGAGGCCCGGAGGGCCGAGTGTCATATCGTCGCTGTTGTGCTATCTTATGACAAACGCCATTTTGGGGCAAACTGAGTTAGATATGCCACATTACTTATCTGAAAAATCTCTACAAAGTGGCATTTTCAGAATTTTGAAATTCTACTTGGTTGCTAAGATATAGTGAAAAATATGATGAGAAATTATTAGTTTTTTGTTTCAAATCACTATACCTTCAGATTTGCTCAAGTTATATTGAAGTTTTAGATGTTTTATACCTAAAAATGTCTGAGGAACACAATGGCATAAAATTTTTCAAAAGAAAAATGTATGAGTTGCGAGAAAAACACAGTTTATATTTTAAACTGGAAATATAGCATATTTGGCAACAGTGCAACCAAAAGTTACTATTTTTTCTAGATTCCCTGATTCATTTCCTTCAAAATGCATCTAACCGATTGTTTATAGACCAAATTAAACCAAAGATATGAATAAAAGTTTATAATTGACGCTTTTTCTCTATGGAAAATTTTTCATGCACGATTATGACACGCCATTCAAATTTTGTCATCAATACACATCTATGACACGTGTGAGTGCGACTTTTGTTTACATTTTTAGTAAAAACTAGCAATGCAGTTCACCGATCTTCGTAATATTTGGGAGATTAATACAGAATAGATAGAAGCATCTTCTCTGAATTGGTTCTACCATTTATAAGTTACAAGATATTCAATCTCAAACTTTAAAAATCGTTTTTCTCGAAATGTGCTAAATGGCGCTTGTCATAAGATAGCACAACAGCGACGATATCCCATTCGCTTCAGATCGTCGAGATCACAAAATGTCTTTGTGTGTATGTATGTGTGTGTCAAATAATGTCACTCAATTTTCTCAGAGAAGGCTGAACCGATTTACTCAAACTTAGTTTCGAATGAACGGTATAACGCTCCCATAAGACACTACTGAATTTTTAGTTGATCGGACTTTCGGTTCCGGAGTTACGGATTGAAGAGTGTGGTCACACAGAAAATTCCGATATAAACTGGTATCCCTATGATATCGGAATGATGTAATACATATTCAAATATGTTCAACATTACTTAGATTTGGGGGTCTAGATCACTAATGACCAATCCAAGTAGATTTTATCGCACTTGACTTCAAATGAATGATATAATGCTCCCATTGACTGCTATTGAAACTCATTGAGTTCTGAGGTTTGGTTCCGGAGTTACAGGTTCGTTATTGCGGTCACATAGGAATTTCTCATATAAACCAGTACAATCGTAATATGTACCTCATAGGTCAAAAATCTATTGAAATGAACAACAAATTAATTCGATTCGCAGGCCTAGATCACTGATGCTGATTAAAGATTATTGGAATATATTGTCCACTATCGATAATTCCGGAAGTTCTAACCTAGTCTTAAATGGAAGGTATAATATGCAGTTCGGTGCTGAACTTTCCATCTACTCCTACCTCTCCATCCTTTCAAGACCCCTCTTAAACTCAAAAATTCAAAATTCAAGATGGCGTCTTCTGGTTACCACAAATTAGTGAGTTATTATCAATATGGATGTCATTTAAAATCCAAGATGGCGACTTCCGATTTCCACAAAATGGTGAGAGACATCATCAATGTGGATGTCATTTAAGAGGGGTGGTGAAAGGGGTTTTATATCTTAAGGTTATTTAAATAACTATATGGTACCGCGAGAATTGTATTTTTTCTCTACTTTTAATTGCATTTGGATACGCTATATTATAATGGATTTGTGATACTGATTTATCAAAGTTTTTAACAAATGTTTAAAGATATCCACAGAAGTTACAGCTACGTCTCCTGTTCTCCTATTCTTGTAAATACCTATGGTGATAAGCCTATATCGCTTCTTATGTTTTATTGGCACACATGTTCCATATTTCGGATGTACGTCATGCGTTTTTTATCACTAAGACATCTGACAACATGCTTCTATAGGTATTTCTAAAAATGGACAGACTTCACTGGGTTTGCGCCTACTGAACGGCGGAGATTAGTTGGAGTCTTTGGTGGGTGAGAAGATTGAGTTATGTTAGAGCAGTTGCAATTTTGATTTGTTTTCAAAAAGTTGCGAAACTAAGCCGAAGCGATTCTTGGTAGTGAAGCAAATAGTAATTCCATCAGACCAAAAGAAAGAACTGAATGGCATCAATTTTTACAACAGGTTTGGAAGCATTAAAACATACCAAATTCCTTAGGGCATGTTCAGTAGCAAAATATTTATGTAGGAGTTTCAAAGTACAAATGTTTCAGTATCATTACACTGTTTTTTCTATTTGTTGCCCCGTTTGAAACACGTTTAGAACTTAGCATTGAGAAAGGATATTCAGCACATACACTCAGGTTCGCTCGACGGGGTAAAACATTTCGGTCATGTAACGACCTAAGGACATGTTCATCAGTGGTTCAGTTGCAGATTCATAATTTTGAAAGTTCAGCAGGGATGAACATGAAGTTTTTTTGTGCAACTAGCAAAAACATTAATTTACAGCCAATATATTCTGATTCCTGATTCCTGAAGGTGGGGCAAATTCGACCGTTGGGTAAACCCGACCTCCCTCTGTTATCATGATTCGGAAGCACTACGCGAACTAATATCAATGTTGCCGTGTAGAGCATCGAAAATAATCATAATGGTGGTATGACAGCATTTTATTAGTATACATTAAGATGCTCAAACGACAATAAGTGTGTTTTTATAACTTTTGATTTGATTTTTGTGTATCATTGACTACAGGATATTTCTGATTGTTTGATTACAGTCCTACAAAGTGCATAGATGAATTTAGACAAATAATATTAATATAATATATCTGTAATATTTGTACAAAATCTAGCAAAAAGATAGGCGGTTTGGCTTACCCCACCATTTTTGAAAACAGTAAAAATGAATGTTTTCGTAAAACGCTTGTATCTCAAAATTTTCCCAAGATGTCAATAAAATACTATACATAGACAGGGCCGTCGAGAGCCGCGTCGGGCCCCAAGGCTGGTATTACCGCCAGGCCATTTTAAACCTAAGCCCTCTGGTTCAGTATGAGCTAGGGCCGATTTCTTCTCCCTCGCTTAACTTTTGAACCAGGTTCATCAGTACGTTTAAACCTGGCTTAAGCGCTAAGCGAATGTGAAGAAATCGGCCCTTAGTACCTTTTCAGCCTAGGGAAACTCGCGAGTCTGTGGTTTCTCCGGTTGACTCATATTGCCACATGCACAGATAGCGTGCCAGACAGGTGAATTTCGCAGCTTCTTATTCCGAGGTATCCAAATCGGGTAAGATTGCCATAGCTTCAAGTTTTTCAATTTGTGGGTACTCAGAAATCAGTAGCGTCTAGCTCAAATGGTACGTTCCACATGTTGGTCGGAGATTTGTGCCTTGCCGTCTTTTCATGATTTCCCTGATGGGAAGGATTGGGGAAGTGGTGAAGTTAGGGGTAAGTAATATACCCAAGAGACCACGAAGCATTATTTAATGGCTCTAGATATGTTCTATGCTCACATTCAAAACATATTCTTTGCGGCTTAATAGTTCTATAGAGATCATTTTTCGTTTGACATGTCGACTGTTTAAATTAACGATTTAGTGCCCGAATAAATGGAATTCGATCCGCAGTCGAAAACCTCGTCTCAATTTGGTATATGCGTTTAATCACTGATCTGTGAAAAGATTTGCATGTATACTTAGTTTAATCCAAACTCTACCTAGATATTTGATTGAAATTACGCAAACGTCTATTGTGGATTATATTTGCAATTGTATTTTTTCGAAAAATCGTGTAGAATTTGCATTTTGATTTTAAGTTTATTGCATCATCATTTATTACATGAAGGCATACGAGTTTAGGTGACTATTGGAACGCATATGTATATTTGTTATTGTTTGGTATCTCAAAGCACTATAAGAAGATTCTATATTAGCACTTGGAGCACTTTTAGAAGAAAAATTCCTTGAGTGTACTATAAAACACCAAAAATATCAAAAATTATCCATTTTAACCACCGGTTAATTAAGGTCAGTCTACCTTCTCATCTCACCCAGAGAAGTAACTAAAAATCTATACACGACAAAAAGGACTGCAGACGAATTGTGTTGCTATTGATTTTTTAAAATGTCCTGTAAGACCAGCTACTCAGGAAGTGAAACAATTACTACATGTGCAGATTGTGCTTAATCCGGAAGAAGTCAACGCCCTGCAAATGCATCATATCGAACATTAAGAAGCACAGTCGTTTGTTTCACGGATTAACGTGCAGCACACCAACGAAAGCTGCCACGTTAACAATATCATCCCCGTCTATATAGACAAGGGCTATAGAGAGATGTGCTTACACAAATTATCTCCACAAGCTCCTGACAGCGTGATTAACAAATTTATGTCAAGATACGGAGAAGTGGCTTCCATAAGAGCTGTAACTTCGCATTTTCCCGGGTGTCCCTAACGTTGTTCTTGTGGTGAGAATGCTTCCGTACAAACCACCAAAAATGGGACGTTCCATCAGACAATACTGGTTATGCAACCATGGTAGATTCCTATGCGCGATTTCTACAAAAAGACACTGCACCACGGAAAACTTCGTGCAAAAGGAGCTAAGAAAAGCCCACCTACTATAACCGTAAACGTTATCTTATGCCTAACCACAAACGGCAAACAAAACCACAAACGGCAAACAAAACCAATATTTACGGTTCTAACAGGAACAAATATTCACTCAACAACAATCACGCCCAGTGTCTCCAAGCCAACAACCGGCACCACCAGCAAAGAAGCGAATGTAGAAGAGGACGGATGCGTTTGTCCGTGCGCTCGCATTTCTGTTTGACGCTCTATTGCTTTCTCGAAAATACTTTGAATTGGCTTTTTAATATTTTATAGTGTATTCCGTCGATTCAAGCAATAAAACTCGTTTTTTAAACATGTACACAAAGTACACAATTCCCTTAAGAACGTTTGTTTTAACAAATGTCAACTATCAAATAAAGTTTTCATTTTTTTACGCTTTCATCATATGAAAATTTAATAAGATGAAAGATTATAATGAAATTACTACAGCTATTTTATTGTTCTTCAATGTATACCGGACGTATTCCCCCATTTTCCGGGTAAAAACGCGGGCCCCCAAATACGACCCGGGCCCCAGGGCAATTGCCCTGGCTGCCTCCCCCTCTCATCGGGCCTGTACATAGAAAGGTGCCCAGAAGTTAGCCTTTAATTTGGTATACAATACGACTTGATCCGATGTAAAACCATTTACTAGGTCGGATTTGCCCCACCTTACCCTACTGTTTACATATCGATAGTTTTATATCCAATATTTGCCAAAAGTGTTAAAACCAAGCAGATCTCTTTAATTTTCTTCAAATTCATACTATTCTGAACATGCTATACTATACATACTAAAACATGCGAATCTCTGCGTTCTGTTTGTATGGTATCCACGTATGGTACCTATCATCAGGCCCGTAGCCAGGATTTTGTTTCGGGAGGGGCTTAAAAAAAATTGCATAAAGCTTTTAATTCTGACAATTTGATATAGTCACTAGAAACTAAATTAAATTTTGAAAAGCTCATAATGAAATGAATTTCAAATCTAAGACAATCCTAAAAATATGTTCATTGTCACAAGAAAGGTTATAGTACTTACTCTCGTTACAACAAAGTATATTCTAGAGTTCACAGTGTTTATGCGCTAACCGAATATGACAATGCTTGACGGTGCTGGAAAACACTAGGTGTTCCAAGCTACACCTTTAAAAGGCGTAGAAGATGCTAAACCGAAATGAGTAGAAAAATATCCATAAAATGTTCGAACGAAGAGAATGTCGAAATTCGCACAAAATCTTCTGATTTAGCGAGCGATTTGTAGATGCCCAGAGACGGTTCAACTTCTATTTTCTTTGTCTTGCGTTCTGCGAGTATTACCAGTTCTATTTAAATGAAACTATTTTCAAGACTAGCCTTGGTCTGGTAGATTAGAGATTAGAGGATTTTTGGTGATCAATAGGATCAAAATATAAATTTAAATGATTAAATAAACTGAAGGAAACTGCCCACAATTTAATTTATTAAAGAAAATTGTCTACAAATCGAACGAAAACACTGATTACTAATATCTTCTAATTTTCCTTCAAGTCGCCAGTCGCCGTGCATATTTCGTTCACCGTGCTGTTTCAAAATCACGAAATTTAAAGAACTAGCTCCTTGAATCTATCGGAGAGATCCAGATCCCAAATCCTCTCGTTTCATCGTTTTATTGAAACATTCCAACTAAAGTTGAATCAAAATTTTAAATACATGGTAAGTTGATCATATAACGTGCACTGGTGCCAAACAAACTACTTATTCTCGTTTTGTTGCTAATAGTTTTATATTATTTCTAAATTGTGACGTATTTAGATAGGTATTTTTACGGTGACTATGAGAGCGGTTTTCATTTTGATAAAAAACAGAGTTGGAAGTCACGTCAAATCCACCTAAACGCACGTAACTGGTGACTTGACGGTACGTGAAATTTGTTAAATGTATTACCAAAATAACTAGAATGTCTATCTTCTGACGTCGCAAAAAGCAGAAGCAAAAAAAATTGCTACGCTTTAGCAGGCTATAGGCACCAGTGAATCAAGCTAGCTATTGTTCTATATCAGTGCACATACAAATTGTATCGTTGCTCCTGGCTGCGGAGTGAAATGAGTTTGCCAAATGAAGCAAAAGTGTCTGTGCTACGGGATAACACGAACAGTTCAGGAAGTGGAACAATTAGTTAAAGTGAAAATTGAGCTTAATCTCGCTGAAGTTACCTACATTCAGCTACATCACGTAAAAACTGTGTTTTGATCACGTTCAGAAGCTTAGCACAGGCCGAAAACTTCATTGCAAAGAACAACATGCAACACGAGGTCGAATTTAATAACACCAGAATCAAGATCCCCGTGCATATGGAAAACGACATGGTGGACGTGCGTATCCATGATTTGGCCCCGCGCACGAAGGAAGATTTCATCAAACGAATCATGTCGCAAATGGAGAAGTAGAATCTATTACGAATGATACCTAGAAATTTTTTTTCACCGGCATTCCCAACGGCGTTCGTATTGTGAGAATGCGAGTGACTAAACCAATACCTTCTTACATGACTATCGAATGCAAATCACCGAAGGATGGCGTGACCTATAAGCAAACAACGCTAATCACATATCCCGGGCAGACCCCAACATGCCAATTCTGTAACTATACAGCCTACTACGGAAAAACATGCGCCGAAGCAACTAGTCAAAACTCATCTACTACAGCCAACTCTAACTAGCAGCCACCGATACCTTCAGATAAACTTAAAACAACGATCCAATTACCCAATAATGCAGGTACAACGACCACGACAACCGCTCCCAAACCAACAACTAACATCGCCAATAAAGAAGCAAATACCGATGAAGACGGATATACAACAGCGACCCATAAGAACAAGAAACAAATAAGAACCTCTGATCGTGAACAGCAAGAAAGCAGTACCGATGACGACATGGACGGGAACGATAACGCGAGAGAAGGCAGACTGAATGACCCCCAAGCGGCCTCACCACCAAGGAAAAAGATCTCAACACGCAGCAGCAAACTGCGTCAACAAGATCTGGCAGACCGACATTCTTAGATTTTTTTTTAATTTTTACTTATTGACCCACGGCTCAGTTGTGCTAACGCATTGAGCCGTTTCAAATAAAACTTTAGATTGGAAAAAAGAACTAGATATTATTAATAGGAACAAGCTCAATAATTTCAGCATCTTTTTATTCCGACACATGGACGGGTATACATCGCACTTACTTCACCTCTGCCGAAGAGTAACGTAAGGCCAACTTTCTTTGATGATTTCTGTTGTTCTGTAGTTGAGTGCCTAGAAAATATAGAACAGCTGCTCTTGGGTCGATTTCAATTTATTTATTATTTTCTCTCTCTTTTTCTTCGTGATCTCTGCTCATCTCTCTCATTTTATTTCATAACGAACACAAATAAAACGAAAACATGAAATCGAAACATTAATCCCAACTTATTGACTGTAGACTCAACTAGTTACAACATTTTAGTCGCTCTTCGTGATAGGCTACTGATGTTTGTTCACTTTATCGTCACGTCGTTTTTAGACTTACATGGACATTAATTGGAAACCATCGAAAGAAACAGAAATGCTACTGCTTACAACATTAAGTTTATTATGACTGATTGACTCATATGTGGTTTAGCATCAATTGACATCCGTTGAAAAGTAAGGATAAAATTACAACAGATAGTCCTACCGCTACTATGTACGTTTCTGTATGTCAAAAACATTAGTAATATACGACGGTATACAATTCGTGGGTTGATGAACACCTCAGAAAAACCACTGTTTTACCACTTTTTGGCTTGTTTATTTTTTGGTGTTTTTCTTGCTTATTGTTCGATTGTTTAAAATATCACTAATTTGCGGTCTAATAATGTTTAAATACGGAACGCATTCTCCGCATAAAATGAAATTGAGTGTCAACCGAAATACTTTACTTGTTGCCGCGCAAATGAGTTATATATACAATGTCAGCAGTGCATAAGAAATGCATCACTGCTACGCGTAGGGAAGGTTGATGTTGATCTTAAAAACCCGAAAATGAAATGAAAAGAACACAGAAAAAGGGATCACTGTCTATTTACCAACCTCCCGCGCCTAATATACATAAGCGTGCCATACGCAGTCCGATTAGCTAGCTTTGGTTTTTCCTTCTCACTTACTCTGCGGTTAGGATAGTAATAAAATCTTAGAAAGCGGTACAAATGTAACCGCATATTTTGTGAGCCCTTGCGGGACTGGACTAGGATTGAATAGCAGGAATCCGTATTGTGTTTAAATACGTCAGTCTTGAAGAGGCAGGGCCAAATATATAAGTAAACAAATAGGAATTGCGCCCTTCTAAGGCCATAGGAAAGCTACACCGTATCTCAGGAGAATAGGGAAAAACTTAAGGACTAAAAGGGACAAATTTTCCCGTAGCGATATATGAATCGCGCGGGCAACATGTAGCTTTAAGATAACTTTTGTAAATATTTTCTGAATAAATTAAGTTCCAAAGTTTAAAACAGTGAATCCTCATCAGTAAGAGAAAATTCCTTAAAGTCAAAAACAGGAAGAAACAACGGTAGGAAAAGTGGCTAATTCAACTGGTAAGAAAATCAAGCGAACCATCCTTTTCTCTCCTCGTCGTGACATTACTATTGCATTAAAATGACGCGAAAACAAAAACTGTCTTCTCGACTATATTGTCATCAACTAACGGAAATGTTTTTGTCTAGCACGCTTGAGTGAGATGCCTGATGTTTCTACTAAGTGTACAGTGCACTAACCTATTACAGAAATTCAATTTGCTTATGCTTTAACTAACTTTATTCTGGCTAATATATAACATGATATCTGAGTTTTGTTAGACACAACCACTAGCGATAAAGTTCTCATTTTGGGACAGTTTTTGAGCTCACTTTTCTATAAAACTTCTGCATTTTATTATATATTTCGTTTATTTTATTCGGTTCAATGCATTAGCTAAATGAAGCCTTGTGTCTTCAATATATTTCCATGATGTGAACAATGAAAGTGATAAAACGCAAATGGTTGTCCTACAGATCTCGTGCGAACAACTAACGATTGCGTGTGGAGAACTATTTACTAGGCTGGGAAATATTTTTCCTAACCAACAGTGTCGCGGTGGTTGTTCATTTCTATCTCGTACACTTCCTTATCATCATAGTGGTTACTGCCACGTCCATGTTCGCGAATTTCTGACGGGTCACGAGTGTCGACTTCCTCAATGATGGTGCCGACCATTGATTTTGAGATACTAGACGCAGTTTTTGCCGTCAATATTATCCGAACAGCAGCCAAAATTTGGCAAATGTTTGTTTTTCAGGAAATGGTTTTGGAGACTATGTATATGCAAAGATATAATGTGTAAAATAATACTATCGCATTCAGTTTTTACGTGCAGGGTCAGGTTGGAGGAAATATGTCTGTTCACCTAGATTTTCACCACAAAAACACCATTTAATATATAGGGAATTACTTCCTAGATGTGTCCTTTATAATAAATACCATTTTTTTCAAGTGTGACAGGAGCCTTTTAATAGCCACGGTCCAAGTAAGTGGTATCAGATCTTGTAGCCGAGCAATGATTTTCTCATCGTCCATATATATGAGGATCAACCACATGTTTCAAGTTGTTATGCAAAATGACTGGTTTCGCTGGGCTAATTTGTTAAATGGCATCAGTACTGAACGCCTGACAAGGTTAAACTCGTTAAAGGCGATGTTCGTAAGCATAACCTCCATATTCACCTTCAGCAAATATTTCACATCATGAATGTTGCTCCAGCCAAATACGGAGGCTATTGACTTCAGGTCTTTTCGCATAAGATCGATCTTACGCGAAAAGACCGGAAGTCAATAGCCTCCGTATTTGGCTGGAGCACTACTTCTTGCTTCTGCGACTCAATCATTCGACAGATCCCCACAGCAAGAATTAAAGTAACAATTTTTTTTGTTCTTCCGACGAGTCACACAACATGAAGGGAACTGTTTTATCACACTCAGCATACTGAGTAGATATCCTGACCACTGTCTTCGGTGGTTCGAAATAGCAATCTTCCTCACAATTCTCGCATTAATTTGTTGAAACCAAACAAGATACATTTTGTTTAAGAGTCACCGAAAAACAGGTTGTTTCTTAAATTTATTTTTGAAAATTTTTGGGGGGGGCTTTAGCCCCCTAGCCCCCCCTCTGGCTACGTGCCTGCCTATCATTGACGACTGTGTCTCTTACCCTAGCCCAGAAGCGACACGATGACGAGCTGTCGGAGATTCTGCCGTAGGTACTTTATTGCCTATTGAGCACTTATTCGGATGACGCAGTTGATAAAAATTCAACAGGAACCCGGCGGCGACGGCGGCGTCAGGCGCTCGCCTGCCTGCTATCATTAATAGCGCGCTATGTTATTGCGATACAAAGGCAAGCAGGCAAAGCAAGGCAGAGACAGAGACAGGCCAAGTCCAAGTAGGCATGTTGCTTTACTATCATCTGCCATTACCCTCCCCTTCAAGCAGTTCCCTTCCGAAAGCAAACTCGACCACAAACCGTTCTACGATCTGATTATTTGCACATACACACACACGCGCGCGAAGCCCTTTTATTATTCTATTATAGCTTTCCTGGAAGTCCCGTACGGATCTAGTTAGAGCAATGTGCATCTGATGTATCAAGCGGTCTCCTAGTAGCTATGTGGCATTTAACGCCAAAGGGATAGCTAGCCTAGCGCCTCTCCGGGAATCGGTCCGGCAATAAAACGTCCCGGAGAATGCGCAATATTTTATGCTTTAATAGATGCCTACGTCGTCTTCAGCACCGACTTACTTGATATAGGGTGAAATGGAGCTCGGCTGTGACGATCTGTCATACATACCGATTTAATACCGCTCCGTCTGCATTTTTCTCGATTCGCTATCGTGATTAGGTGATTGAGCTTTTGACGGAAGCTCACATTCCTTATGAATTGAGCTCGAATTTCATCAGCGAATGTTGGGATCATTTTCCAAAAAAAAAACATCCTTCTTCTCGTTTAATTTGTAGGAGAAGGGGTGGGTGAAACGTTCGCTGAGGGATTAAGCCGCACCGTTAAACGATCGATGACGTAGCCGGCAAAGATGTGGGGAGCACCGTTGAATGCGAGGGTGGACTGAACTGATGATGGTCGGTTGAATGTTCGCTATACTACGACGTTACTCGGTCGCGAAAAAAGAAGGAGAGCAAAAAACTGCCAAAACTCTTAACTAAATTGATAATGGGAACACATTCATGAATGAAACGGAACCGATTCGTAGGTCTGTTGTTTTCTGATAACTGCTACCCCCCGCAAATCGTGTAGATAGATAGTAACAGAAAAACAAGACGTCATTCGAATGTGAGCGCGATGAGGCGTAGTTTAGTTGTTTGTTTGTTCTTTTAAGGGAGCACGTGTCGGTTGGGGTTAAACCACTGACGACGGTTTGGAGTGCAGCGGAATTTGCCTCCAACTTGAGTTTAAGACTGTAGGTACATATATACTTATTTCAGCAAATGTATAGATTGGAACACACCGACGATCACTTGTTGATCAAGATCTCGTAGGCACTTTGCGTCACAGTGAACAGGATGTTATGACGCATTAATTGTGAAATTTACTCTCTGGAATTTCTACAACTAATCGCCTTCGTAATTAGGGGCGACGTTAAACCTCAATTGAACAGTGCACCATAGGGTGTCACATTTTATGACTCATTTTCAGTGCCTGAGTGTAAACAATACCCACTAGCTGCGACTCCATTGTTATTTGGAACTGTGACTCACCTCAGTTTCGGACCTTAAAATTCAGCATGGAAAAATACGGAAATCGAAAACGAAAGGAGTAGTCGTTTATCAGGATCATTCTCTGGCATATTTAAAGGGTGTTACGATCAAAAATTGGTCAAACAAGAATGTGTGTAAATCAGTTGAACTGTTTATTAAAAAATCAAATCTTGTTTCTTTTGCAAGCTCATGTCATACCAAATAATGACACAATATTCACTCAAGCTTCCATTTTGGCGAATGCGAATGATCGGGACTTCCATCTACTCCTCATAGTGGGCAATCCTGAATTCGGGTTGCTTATTTGGCAAATCGTGTTAATACAACAAATAATAAATTCATCCCAAATTCTCGGCACTCAGCTGCCCAGAGCAATTATTGTGTAATAACGCTATTAGCACACTTACTAACAACTCACCCCTTCCCGTGATACATGTGGAGATGCAGAGGATTCCTCTGTCTCTAGCAGCGACTGCCCAGAAAAATAATGAATTTTTAAAAACTCAATCGGCCCACCCCTGAGTCGATTCCTAGTCCCACCAGGAGTACTTTCTCCAAATTTGAAGCAAATCGGACAAGTCTAGCTACCGGACCAACGTGCTTGAAGTTTCTATGGGATTTTTCGACAATTTACATGGAGAAAACCCTCTTGCTCACATTTTCGCCGCTAGGTGGCACTGTATACATCAGATTATCACCAAAAGTGAAACTTAATAAGATAATTTTATTATCTACAACTTTGTTGAAGACTGCAAAGCGATCCGACTCCAATAGGAAAAGTTATTAAACTTTTAACGAAGTGATGTCTGAGTCAGTTTTGCATGGGGCCTAGCAGTGCATGGTAGTGTATCAGTACTAGGTTCTAACAAACTAAACATTTTTGTGGATTAATGGTTAGATTTAGCTGAATAGTATGTTCGGAAGAACTGCAGTACATAATACGAGTTATGTTTTGGTTAGAAAATTTTAGTTCAATCTGTGACCGCATAGATGGCGCCAACACTAACTTTTCAACGGAGAGAGATAGAATATCAAGATGTTCGGAAGAATTACTGCAATATTCTTGTTCTTCAACTTTGTAGAAGACACCTAATTTCTATCTCTCTTCGTTGAAAAGTTAGTGTTGGCGCCATCTATGCGGTCAGATGTGGAACTACAATTTTCTAACCAAAACATAACTCGTATTATGTACTACAATTCTTCCGAACATACTATTCAGCTAAATCTAACCATTATTCCATAAAAATGTTTAGTTTGTTAGAACCTAGTACTGATACACTACCATGCACTGCTAGGCCCCACGCAAAACTGACTCAGACATCACTTCGTTAAAAGTTTAATAACTTTTCCTATTGGAGTCGGATCGCTTTGCAGTCTTCAACAAAGTTGTAGATAATAAAATTATCTTCTTAAGTTTCACTTTTGGTTATAATCTGATGTATACAGTGTCACCTAGCGGCGAAAATGTGAGCAAGAGGGTTTTCTCCATGTAAATTGTCGAAAAATCCCATACAAACTTCAAGCACGTTGGTCCGGTAGCTAGACTTGTTCGATTTGGCTCAAATTTGGAGCAGACACTCCTGGTGGGACTAGGAATCGACTCAGGGGTGGGCCGATGGGGGTCATTTTTTTTTCTGTCACTCTAAGCGACATGTTTCGGACTTAAATTCCTTCCTTTCCAAGTAGATCTGTATTCGAAGGTGGCCGGTATCGGTATTGATCAGTATGCTGGGATCAATATAAATTGCACAATGTGGCTTATCATGTTATTCCCAAGCATGTTGTCCTAATTGGCCAATAACCAATGGCCAATAACCAATGGCCAATATTTATGCTTATGCTATCCGAATGCTTGGGCCTTTCGTTTGACTCCTTTCTTCATGTTTTGCATAACCTCCTTGGTCACTTTCCTCACCGCAGAACGCTAGTTTGCCTTGAACTACATCTTACTGATAACTGTCTTTCCTGTCCTCTTGAGCTTCCGCTTGACGATTGCCCAAAATTTTTCTATTGTACGAAGCTTTTATGGGCACCACCCAGACGTCGTTCACGGTATACCACTTAATGACCTTTGTTTTCCGTAATCGCAAGACACCAAGTCCGACCAAAAAAGAACGGAACAATAAACAACACAATTGGAAAGGTAACAGAAGTTTTTTCAAACACTCCTGTACACAAATTTCCTGATTAATGTTACCGGTTACGATGTAAATATTACTCTTCAAGCTACAGGAACAGATGGCTTGCTACACGAGATAATTTTGTGTGAATTTCGACAGCCTAATGTGTTTCTGTCCCCTTTGCTGTTTCAGTTGACGTATAGTGTTACTGTCCAGAAAGCTGTTAAAAGTTTGCCTTAACCATTGGCGTGCGCAGGAGAGGGGGGACAAAAAAGACTGCGTTCTCTATTTTTCTAATTTAGTTCTAATTTTTTTTAAACCTTTTAATAAGTATGAGTATAATGATGAAGACATGCGAGAAACATGTGTAATTCTCTTTCTGTGTTTCTCATTTTGTTTAAGCAAGCCATGTAATCTGGGAACGATGCAACAGATGCCACAAGTCTGTTGAAAATATGGACTTAAAAATACAAGAGCACTATGGGTGAATATTACAATTTTATGGCAAATGATTAATGCATTCAGCAAATGCATATATCGCACTGAAACTTGAACGAGGTTTCGATCTTCCGATATCGGTAGGTAATACATGGAAATAAGAAAACGCAGTTTTTTATTCTTTTCACTTTAATTTTTTTCTTAAACTATTTGACTTGGCATAAGAAAACTTTAGAACTTTAGGACAACAACTGATTCTACTTTCCTACACATCTAAACACATTCTCTTAGAAGAATTCCACGAAGATCCGTCCGAAAATCTTGAAAATCGTAATCGACCATCTTAGATTCCGATGAAACTTTACACGTTTCATCTGCATGGCAGACTAAACATTTTCCACAGTCAGGATCATTTTGACTCAAGAGCAATTTTTTAAAAGGGTGTAAAAGATTCTACATGCAGCATTTTAGAAAAAAAAAAAGTTCAATTACCGTATTTTATACCACAAAACGAGTTACAAGGAATGAATAATTCTGCACGAAAAAATATACCCTCAAAAAATGTGTCATTGTTGACGAAAACAACTGTTAACAGTCAAAGTACTAAATAACATTTTTTTAAATGTTTATATTTTCTCGACATAAACCTAAAGAGAAAAGAAAGATTTTGAATTTGGTTGTATGATGGAGAACTTATCGATAATAAAGTTTTTTTGCGATAACTTTATACATGTTTTTAAATTTCATACTAATTGACATACAAAACTGTAATCTTATTACAGCATATAATTCTAAGTATCATTTTAAATTAAAATGTATTTAACAAGCATAATGAAACGAATTAATTGACAACTATTGCATATTGAAAGATTTTTGTTAAGTGCATTTCGATTTGAGATGATACTTAAAATCATACTCTGTAATAAAATTACAGTTTTATATGCCAATTTGTATCAAATTTAAAACCCTGTATAAAGTTATTGTTAAAATCAACTTTTTTACCGATAAAGTCTCCATCATGCAATCAAAATGTGCATTCAAAATGTTTCCTGACAAAATACAAGAAATTTGAAAAAATGTTTTTTTTTGCGATTTAAATTTTTAATGTTTTTGTCAAAAATGAAACAAAGTTTTTTTCAGTGCATATTTTTTCGTGCAGAAGTATTCCTTCCCTGTAACTCGTTCTGAGATAGTTTTGCTGTTTTAAATACAGTAATCGAACGAAAAATTTATGAAAGAAATACACGCGGACACGTCTACTCTCTTTTGAAAAATTGCTCTCGTTTGAAAATATTGCAATTACCAGAGAAAATCAGGGAGATTCATAAACCGCACACAACTGTAAAGTTTCGTTCGAATCGGCGATGGTTATATTTTGTGGTCGGTTGGTTTCTCGTGGAATCTCAATGGTTCAATGTGCATACTGTAACTGCTCTTAACCGTTATGTGTCCGATGCGATACCCGGGTACCTTTTTAGGTTTCAATTAATGAAATTCCCATGTTTTATCCATAGCTGGAAATTGAAACTTTGTGACATCTTAGAACTGCACTAAGTCAAGCTTTTGGGTTAAAAATATTGTTGATATAGTGAATAGGGAATGAGGAGGGGCTCCTCAATTTTATTTCTATGTAACAGGTACCAACAAAACTGAAATGCCAATAACTAAGGTAATTTCCAACCGATTTTGATATTTTTGGGTGTCTGGATTCGGGAACTCATCCACTTTTGGACTTGGTAAAAATTATGCGGGTTACTTTGTTCGGTTCCCGGGAATCTGGATTTCCGGACGCATGTCCCAGTGCGCGGATACTATCTGTGAATTTCAATGCAATACTAGCAATATGAGTTTAAAAATTCTTGGAATTGCATCAGTAGTCTGTATCTCGTAGTTTACCTGGGGTGGCCCACCTCGCACCCATACACATCATTTGTAGTGTGGAAGGTTTACGAGCTATTTTTCACTCATGAGAGATTCCTTCAACCTTACTTCACTTCCGTGTATGCCCATCCTTCTCTCTTATAAATCCAACGGCCTCTGCTTCACAAATATCTTGCAGTCCTGCTTAAATCCTCTTAGGTTATTAGTCCACTTGGCGTACTCTGGTAAACCGTTGAATAAATTATAGCCTTTATAAAATAACGAGATCTGCGTGCAACATTTCTTAGCGCTCAACAATCTCAGATTGCCGGCTTGTCTGGTTTCATACCGGTGTACATCTCTTCCGTACACAACAGTGCTACACAAGTACTGCGGCATCATTCCATCATTACTCTGAAGATGAAAACCAAGTGTGTTATATTCAATACGTTGCTGAACTGACATCCAATGTACACAATTGGGCATCAAATGTCACGGAGTTAGCCTGTCACATCGTAGTAACGATAAGAAGAGAATAGAAGCACAATAATCAAAATGGGGAACTATTATGGTCTTGTATACAGTTATTTTTGAGTCAAATGTGAGAGACCTATTAATCCTATAAAGATCGCCAAACTTCCTGGCAGCTTTTCGAATTGTATAGTTCACGTGCTCATTAAAACTTAGTTTTTCGTCCAATGTGATATTTGATAGTTGCAATTCGTTCAACTATCTCTCCATCTATTTCAACTGTTGCAGTACTTCCATTCATCTGCCGCGTAGTTACAATCTGTGACAGCGAGTACCCCCAGGTCTAATCACAACTATATATCTATCGTCTATGACGGCGCCAATAAACCACTGTCAGAATAAAAGGAGGAGAGATAAAATTAACACATAGGAAAGAAGGAAAAATTACCGTGGTTTAGAACGTGGAATAATTAATTCTTATAAAACTAAAGCTTCATTCTGTAAACAAATTATTTGATTTGAATTGGTTAATACTAATCCTAGGTACTATAATTATTCTTAATTCTTACGATAAATTACTATGTCTAATCTTAAAATTATAGTGAACTCCAGGAAACTTAACCTAAACTTACGATTAGCGAAAGTGAATACGATCGGTGATATTGGGTACTGAAATTTTGTAAGTTGATCGTGAATTGAAATGAGCTATACTAAAACAATAAAATATTTACAGCTAAAGCTGGTCAAGCAATATACAACGTTTGTATCAGTCTAAGGAATTCAGTGATAACATTCTTTAGAAAATTTCATCAGAAATGTTTTTTCGCTAACATGGAGCAGAACAAAGGGACCGATCCACAGGTACAATACGACTGTGTTATTTGCAATTGCCCTGACCATGTGGAAGATATGGTGGCATGCGATACATGCCAGTTGTGGTTTCACTACAGCTGTGCCAAGGTGGATGCAAGTATTAAAACTCGCCATTGGCTGTGCGAATCCTGTGGACCCCTTGACGATTCCGAACAGTCGGGAAGACCGACCAGAACGAAGAAAAAGGTCGAACAATTGAAGCGTTTAATGGTGCCAGCCGGCTCGGAGAAGACATCTGGCAAATCTATAGCAGGAAGCAAAACTAGCTCTAGGAAAATTAAAAAGATTGTAGTGGACGAGCGAGCCAGCGTCAGTTCTAGTGTGCGTGCCCGCCTAGAGCTCGAACTGGGAATCATAGAAGAACAGCAAAAACTTCAAGAACTTGAATTGTCAGCGGAAAAGGAAATGAGGGACCTTGAACGAGCTCAAGAGAAATTGATGAAGGACCAGGAATTAGCTATTGAGGTGAAAAGGTTGGCTGAAGAAAGAGCGTTTCAGGAACAAAAGTTGGCCGAGGAGCGAGAATTTCGAAAAAAACAGATGGAAGTACGGAAGCAGTCAATAGAGGATAAAGCAAAAATTGTTCGCCAGTTGTCCCAATACGGGAGCAGTAAAGGTAGCATCGGACCTAGCGAACCAAACTCAGATGAAAAAGTAGAAGCATGGTTGCGGTGCACGGTACAGAAGAATCCTGAAGCAGGACAGAAATCTAAAACGGTACACCGCAATGGTTCCCCGAATCTGGTTGAACAACATCCCGGATCACCTTTACTCACCGGGAACCTTCGCTGCCCTACATTGGAGGATCGTGCAGCTCCGAATTCGCCAGACGTCTCTGAGTGCGTACCACTCGATAGAATCGATGGGAAGATGCAATCAAACGTTTTCAATGACTTCACTCCGCTGCCCTTTCCGAACAAGATCGTGATGCAAACGACAAATGAACGCGAGGAAGGTCCATCAAGCCGTCAGATCGCCGCGCGCCAGGTGATGGGAAAGGATCTTCCTACATTTTCCGGTGACCCTGAAGAGTGGTCGATTTGGATTAGTAATTTTGAGCGCTCTACTGTAACGTGCGGATTCTCCCAGGATGAAAATCTTATACGGTTGCAACGAAGCCTTAAAGGGCAAGCTTTGGAAACCGTTCGTAGTCGGCTTCTATCTCCCGCCGGTGTACCACACGTGATTAAAACCCTACAGATGAGATATGGTCGTCCAGAAATACTGATTCGTACGATGATAGAGAAGATACGTTTATCGCCGTCACTTGAAATAAACGATTTGGAAAGTGTTATCGAGTTCGGAAATGCGGTGGACAACTTGGTAGAACATTTAAAAAATGCTAAGCAACATGTACACTTATCCAACCCTGCACTCCTGCACGATCTTGTAGCGAAGCTACCCGTTGATTACCGGTTAAAATGGTCTGCATTCAAAGGATCAACATCGGAGGCTAATTTGAATACTTTTGGTGCCTTCATGACTGCTTTAGTGGAACTTGCATATGAGGTAGCCGATGACCTTCCAACAGGAGAAGGAAACAATACACGACCAAAAAAGCAAGCCTTTGTCCAAACTCATACCGATGCTGTGAAATCCGTTTACTGTACGGAAAATGATCAAAATAATACGTCAGAACGATCACCGAAGAAAACTTGTATTGTTTGCAAATCCGACGGACATAGGGTCGCTGATTGTTTTAGATTTAAATCATTAACGCTGGACGAGAGATTGAAGGTTGTGCATCAGAGCATGTTATGCAGAACGTGCCTTAATTACCACGGTAGATGGCCCTGCAAGACATGGAAAGGCTGTGGAATTGAAGGCTGTAGACTGCGCCATCATACCCTATTACACCCAGCGGCGGTGAATACTGCTGTATCCACGAGTCATCGCGACCAGCTTGACCGTGATGGTGGTCCAATATTTAGAATTCTCCCAGTGACACTTTTCGGTAAAACTCATTCAATTACCATTTTTGCGTTCATCGATGAAGGATCTCAGCTAACGTTATTGGAAGAAGAAGTTGCAAAACACCTTGAAATTGATGGTATACTTGAGCCACTAAATCTGCAATGGACTGGTAATGTTAAGCGGTACGAGTCAGATTCCCGTCGTGTTACAGTTGATATTACTGGGAGCAATACATCAAAGCGTTTCAAGTTATCAGATGCTCGAACAGTAGGAAGGTTGCTTCTCCCGTCGCAAACAATGTGCTATCATGAGTTAGCGGCAAAATTTCCGCATCTTCGAGGACTTCCGTTAAACGATTACGACAAAGTGGAACCAAAGCTTTTGATCGGTCTCGACAACCTGAAGCTCACTGTCCCGCTGAAAGTTAGAGAAGGAGGATGGCATGATCCGATAGCTACAAAATGTCGCTTGGGTTGGAGTATATATGGTTGCTCTCAAATCGTAACTGGACGAGTCGTCAGTGGAGTTCACGTTGCGGAGAAAATCCAACCTGATAAAGGGCTCAATGAGCTAGTTCATGAATTTTTGACGGTGGACAATGCCGTAGTTACTTGTCCATCGCTTATTATCGAGTCGGATGATGATAAACGAGCAAGGATTTTGTTGAAAAGCTTAACTAAAAGGATCCCATCAGGCTTCGAGACTGGGCTGCTGTGGAAGGACAATGATATACGTTTTCCCCATAGCTACGGAATGGCTTATCGGCGTCTTCAATCTTTGGAGAAAAAACTTGGTAAGGACCCTCAACTGTACGACTGCGTTCGTCAACAAATCATCGAGTACCAAGATAAAGGATATGCACATAAAGCTTCGTGTCGTGAGTTGTCCACCACCAGATCTGAAAACACCTGGTATCTACCACTAGGAGTGGTGGTAAACCCGAAGAAACCCAACAAGGTTCGTCTGATTTGGGACGCTGCAGCGAAAGTAGAAGGAGTGTCGTTAAACTCGGCTTTGTTAAAGGGACCGGATATGATAGCTTCACTGCCAGTAGTACTGAGTCAATTTCGTTTGTACCGTTATGCTTTGGCAGCTGACATCAAAGAAATGTTTCACCGTATTCGAATTCGTGAAGCAGATCGCCAGTTTCAAAGATTCCTGTGGCGCGATACGATTGAATTTGAACCACAGGTATTCGTAGTGGACGTTGCAATATTTGGGTCAACATGTTCGCCATGCTCCGCCCAATATATTAAAAATTTGAATGCTGAAGCGTTTTCCCAGCAGTACCCACGAGAGACAGAAGCCATAATTCGCTACCACTACGTGGACGACTATCTAGACAGTTTCGGCACAATTGAAGAAGCTGTACAGGTGGGAAGCACCGTGAAGATGATTCATGCCAAAGGGGGTTTTGAAATCCGAAACTTCATGTCCAATTCGAAGGAGATAATGGAACGAATAGGATCGAACTCTGCACAAACGTACCGTCAATTGACGGTGGAGAAAACTGACATCACGCAAACGGTGCTAGGGATGAAGTGGATTCCTAGTAGTGACGACTTCACATTTATCTTTGAAATGAACAGCTGCTGGGGAAACGTTCTCGAGGACACGTATACACCGACTAAACGAGAAGTTCTTCGAGTAATCATGAGTTTTTTTGATCCACTGGGATTGGCTGCATTTTTTTTAGTGCACGGAAAAATACTGATGCAGGATATTTGGGCTTCTGGCATCAGTTGGGATGACCACATCAGCGAAAAGCACTTTGGTAGATGGAGAGATTGGGTTAATCTATTCCCAAAGTTGAACAACCTTCGAATTCCTAGATGCTATTTCCCTGAAGCAAACCAGGAAACGTATTCTTCCCTGCAAATCCATATCTTTGTGGATGCCAGTGAATCGGCATACGCTAGTGTCGCCTACTTTCGGGTAATAAGTACAAATGGACCATTAGCATCATTAGTAGCGGCTAAATCAAAGGTTGCTCCACTTAAAATGCAAACAATTCCAAGACTCGAACTGCAGGCAGCTGTCCTGGGAACTAGGCTGCTGAGCAACATATGTTCTATGCATTCCCTTCCCATTACACAGCGTTTCTTATGGACGGATTCGAAAACAGTTCTCTCGTGGATATATTCGAACCAACGCAAATACCCTCCGTACGTGGGCTTTAGAGTAAGTGAAATTCTGTCTACTACTAATACAACAGAGTGGCGATGGCTTCCGAGTAAATTGAACGTGGCGGACGATGCGACCAAATGGGGAACTGGTCCCAAAATCGACGTAGAAAGCCGCTGGTTTCGTGGTCCTGATATTTTACTACAATCTGATGCATTGTGGCCCTCAGTTCCTGATCTTCCAGTTTCCACAGTTGAAGACTCGCATGTGTGTCTTTTGCATCATTCACCTGGCGCTAATCTCATCGACAGCAATAGGTTCAGCAAATGGGAACGGCTTCTTCGAACACAAGCATTTGTAAATCGGTTTATTTCCAACACGCGAACGGAGCCACGAGAAAGTGGCGGGTTTACACAACAAGAATTTGCAAAGGCAGAACGATGCCTGTGGTTACAGGCGCAAGCCGTTGTTTTCATCAACGAAGTAGATATACTCAACAAAACACGCGGAGTACCGCAGGATCGTCATGCCAGTGTTACTAAATCAAGTTCGATCTACAAATCTTGGCCATTTATGGACGAACAAGGAGTTATTCGAAAGCGTGGCCGCATTAGCTCTGTTAGTTGGATACCTTATGAGGCAAAATACCCTACAATACTTCCTCGTCAAAACCGTATAACCTTCCTCCTCGCAGATTGGTTTCATCGTCGCTTTAACCATGCCAACCGCGAAACAATAGTGAACGAGATGAGACAGCGTTTTGAAATACCGAAACTGAGATCACTGATTGCGGAGGTGATTCGATCGTGTGTATGGTGCAAAGTCTTTAAGGCCAGACCAACCGTTCCGCCCATGGCCCCACTGCCGAAGGTTCGTCTAACTCCATTCATTCGCCCCTTTACATTTGTCGGCTTAGACTACTTCGGTCCAGTCCTAGTGAAATTGGGCCGCAGCAATGTCAAGCGTTGGATTGGACTCTTCACATGTCTCACGATTCGGGCTGTTCATATGGAAGTCATACATAGCTTGTCTACGGAGTCTTGTGTTATGGCTGTTAGACGTTTCGTATCGCGAAGAGGAGCCCCGGCAGAAATCTTTAGCGATAACGGAACAAACTTCCAAGGAGCAAACAAACAACTACGCAAGGAAATGAAAGAACGCAACACTACTATGGCATCGATTTTCACAAATGCAAATACGCGTTGGAACTTCAATCCTCCCGCTGCGCCTCATATGGGTGGGGTTTGGGAACGGATGGTTCGATCAGTGAAAGTAGCAATCAAGGCTTTTCTGGAATCATCTCGCAAACCGGATGAAGAAACCTTGGAAACCGTTGTACTGGAGGCAGAGGCAATGATTAATTCGAGACCACTGACGTACATTCCACTTGAGTCAGCGGATCAGGAATCGTTAACGCCCAATCACTTTCTGCTAGGCAGTTCCAATGGGGTGAAACAGCAGCCGGTGCTGCCTATAAATGGACGAACAACCTTAAGAAGTAGCTGGAAACTTGCACAACATCTCGCCGATGAATTTTGGAGAAGATGGATAAAAGAGTATATTCCGGTGATTTCAAGGCGATCCAAGTGGTTCGATGAAATCAAGGAGATAGCTGAAGGAGATTTAGTATTGGTGGTGGACGGAACAGTGCGGAATCAGTGGTTGCGAGGAAAAGTGGAGAAAGTCGTTCAGGGTTCGGACGGCCACGTGCGTCAAGCATGGATAAAAACAATGAACGGAACCGTAAGACGACCTGCAGTAAAACTGGCGTTACTCGACGTCTTGGAACCTGGTGAACCTGACATAGGCAACTACAGTGGTTCACGGGAGGGGGGATGTGACAGCGAGTACCCCCAGGTCTAATCACAACTATATATCTATCGTCTATGACGGCGCCAATAAACCACTGTCAGAATAAAAGGAGGAGAGATAAAATTAACACATAGGAAAGAAGGAAAAATTACCGTGGTTTAGAACGTGGAATAATTAATTCTTATAAAACTAAAGCTTCATTCTGTAAACAAATTATTTGATTTGAATTGGTTAATACTAATCCTAGGTACTATAATTATTCTTAATTCTTACGATAAATTACTATGTCTAATCTTAAAATTATAGTGAACTCCAGGAAACTTAACCTAAACTTACGATTAGCGAAAGTGAATACGATCGGTGATATTGGGTACTGAAATTTTGTAAGTTGATCGTGAATTGAAATGAGCTATACTAAAACAATAAAATATTTACAGCTAAAGCTGGTCAAGCAATATACAACGTTTGTATCAGTCTAAGGAATTCAGTGATAACAAATCATATACATGGTCTTGGAAATGTTCAGTTTGAGTTTTTTCCACATCAACCAATCACTAAACTTCGTTAGCTCAAGGTTCATTAGCCTGATGCACTCATCGAAACTATTACCGATGATAAACAAAACTGTGTCATCGGCAAGCAGGTTTATTTCTGCATTTTTCAAAATGTTACTCATGTCGTTAATGTATAGAATAAACAAAAGTGGTCCTAGTACACAACCCTGTGGTACATGAAGGTTAATTTAGGCTTCCGATGATGTAGGGCGGTTGTATCTTGTAACTTGCGTACGTGCGCAAAGTAATCAACCACCTGAACGTGATGATAGAATAAAACAATTGCATGGTTAGATGGCCTCAAAACTTATCGACTTTGATAAATACCATAACGCCCCACAATATTGTTTATACGCTACTCTCCCGTGTTCTGTTTAGTAGACAGCGCCTTTTGACAGAATATTTTGTCAGTCATTACCACTGCGATTACCCTATGACAACACTATCTGTCGTTGTGTTATCGACGTTTGCTTCTTTATTGGTGTTGCTGGTTGTTGCTTTGGAGGCACTGGATGCAATGCAATGAAGACCCGTTTTTATCAGCCCCTTGCTGATTTTTTGGCTGATATAACGGGGACATTGACAAACTCATATATTTTTCCTTCGTTTTAATAAACTGAAGCTCTTAAAATATTCTTCTTTAGTCCCTAGATATAGCATCATAACCTTTTATGATTATTTAGTTTAAATTCCCCTTAAGAGGGTCTGGCAGTGCAAAATTGAAAAAAATTAAAAAAAATATTTTTGTAGGTTTCGGAACTCTAAGATAAGAAAAATATGCTCAAGAAAGAATTTACTCGAAATCAACTTGGTTCGTCTGCTAGAGCCCATCAAACTACCAACTATCACTTTTCGTATAAAGCTGACAAAATCGGGTCAAAAAGCTGATAAAATCGGGGTTGGACCAAATCGGGGCCTGATAAAATCGGATGCTGATAAAATCAGTTATTAACTGTAGTTGTTTCTGCTCAGTTGGTACTAGCAGCAGGTTTCGCGATACAAAATTCATCAGTTATTTGGTGACCTTTTGATTGTGTTTTAACAGCGTATGTCGAAGGCTGTTTGTTGATGTTGATTGTAGTAGCTTGATTTTTCTTCTCGGCTTCGGCGCATGGCTTTCCAGAAAGTGCCATCTGGCTACATAACTGACACGCAAGAATCTAACCAGAGTAGGGGACCAGCGTTATTTGCTTGTAGTTAATGTCAATGCTAGCTAAAAAAGACAGATAGGAAGATATAGGCTTGGTCAGCCACATACCAATCACACAAATGCCGTTATGAACGCCAGTGAAAAAGTTTCTCCAAGTATCTCTCGTAAGGGGTGCCACTTCTCCATATTGTAACATTAATTTTTGATATAGTCCGATTTGGTGCGCGTTGCTAGGTCGTGTAAACGTACTTCGATTTTAACACCATCGATGTAAAAAACGATCTGGATTTTAACGTTCTTATGTTCGACTTAGTGTTACACGTGATTCTTTACAATGAAATTTAAACTTCTCAATGTTACCAGTGTACGATTACGGACGTGGTGTAGCTGTATGTATGCTTGAGATAAAGCTCCAGTGACTGTTTCACTTTTAGTAACAGTTCTACCTTGTCGACTGCTGGTATAACAAAAGTAAAACGAAATAGTGTATTCACATATGCATAAAAATATTCATTATTCAAATTTTGCTAAAAGGATAGGTCAAAGACTAGAAAATAAAAAAAAATCCTAATGGCTAACTTATAACTAGATTTGTTGACATTAAAATCAAACAGATGTGAAGTTTCGTTGAATTTGTAACAACTAACAGGATTATTTTGACCATAAACAGTACGATGTCTAGGAATCCACAAAGGAGGACGGTTTCTTAGAGCGCGAGGAGGTACAAACACATTAATCCGTACAAGAATATCTGGGCAGTCAATATTGTTACACAACATATCGAATATAAACATTCTTTGCAATAATGTGCGGCGGAACTCTAACGTCGGTAACTCAAGCAGCATGCATCTATCGTTGTAAGGTGATAGATGGGCAGGGTCATCCCACGGCAAATTTCTTAGAGCATATCGCACGAAGCATCTTTGTACGCGTTCTGACCTGTTGATTTGGACGTTGTGATGTGGAGCCCACACTTGCACAGCGTACTCCAAAATGCTTCGCAGCAATCCGCACTATAGAGGTTTTAGTGCGTAGAAATCGTCAAAGCCAGCGGTATTTCGCTTCAGGAAACCAAGTGTTGCGAATATCTTCGCCGTCGTTGCGGTGAAGTGATCGGAGAAGCTAAGCTTTCTATCAAAAAGCGCTCACAAGTCACGAATGGAGTCCACTCTTTCGATGACGCGGCCTTGGAGCAAGTACTTATAATGAGATTTTTCAACGTTTACCTGCATACCATTCAACAAGCACCATTGTTCAATGTAAAGTATGTCTTGAAGTACAGCAGAGTCAAGTCCAGAAGCAATGGAACGAAAAATCTTTAAATCGTCGGCAAAGAATAGTTTTCCAGATTTGATACGAGTGCAAATGTCGTTTATGAATAAAATAAAAATTAGCGACCCTAGGAGGCTTCCTTGAGGCACTCCGGTTGGCATGTCGAGCAAGCTAGAACGTGTTGAACCAATTCCAATGAAAGCACTCCGACTAGACAGATATGATTGCAACCATCCAGTTAACCACGGAGGAAATTCTAGTCTTTTCAGTTTCAGAAGAACAATGTTGTGAGGTACTTTATCGGATGCTTTTGAGAAGTCAAAATATATTGCATCGGTTTGTTGACACTTCTCAATAGAGGGGACCAAGTTGCTAGTGTACATTATCCAATTTGAAGTTTCTACAACTTGCTTGTTTCACAAATCCATGCTGACATTCGTCGATGATGTGAAAAGCATTGTACATTGTAAACAAATTTTTCAACGACTTTAGCAAAACAGTTCAAAAGTGAGATTCCTCTGAAATTCTCAACATTATGAATACCACCAGCCTTGTGAATCGGAATTATAGCCGCTTGTTTCCATGCACTCGGGAAGACGCATTCAGTGATTGAGCGGTTAAAAATAATGCTAACTGGCAATGACAATGATCGTGCACATCCTTTTATAAATATCGACACTGGATAAAGCTTTCAACACGTCTGCTACAGTCATATCAAGCAAGGGAGACTGATATTGTAGGGTGTACCCCGTTAGGCATAAATACGTTAGGCATACGGACGTTTAGCATACGTACGTTAGGCAAAATGGAAGTTAGGCATAATGGACGATTGGAATAATGGACGTTAGGCATAAATTATCATATTGACGTATCCTTTAAGGAAATAACTTTTTGGTGGTGACAGCGCAAATGTTTGAAATTTTTGGATTTACTCTGGAAGCTGATAAAACTCGATCAACAGTTTATTCTATTGTATATACCTCAAGAAATCTTTACTCAAATAAAAGATGCAGAACGAATGAACATAGAATGAACGAATGAACAAATTGAACATCTCTAAAATAGGCTTAATACTCTTGTTCAAAATCAGTCTATTTTGTATTAAGGTATGAATAAAGCACATCAACCCCCTACATGCCGATGTTGTTTGTAATCAACAACGTTTTAAAACTGCCAAAACTTTTGATTTAGGCAGAATTAACTCACAAAAACAAGGAAGACCAGTAACTGAGACTATTAGAACTTAGAACTGAAGTTATTGCTATTAGTCTGATATAACTCTGCTGGAGCAGTACCACCAGAGATATTGACATTTTGCGTTGATAAACGAAATTATGATATATCTTCTTTATTTTCCATTATTATTGAAAACTGCTAAAGCGTATCTTGGACTTTCTCTTCCTAGCATTTAGAATATTGAAAATTTTCCAGGAAAATTTTATTGAGCACCGGAAGGTAAATATTGAGCAGCTTCCAGCACTGCGAAAGAAGCATCGTTCAAAGCGAGTTTTTCGTGTTTCTTGAACCCTATGAACGCTAGAAAAAAGTTGGGCATGTAAAAATTAACTTTTTTTTATTTTTTATTCATTTCGTTTATTTGATAGGCACAAATGCGTTAGCTTGGCGGTGCCAAATGCTTATGTTTTTACATTTTGGATATCTTAAAACTAGGAGATTACAATGTTGAAATATTTTTTTTACAAAGGAAAAAAAAAGTTTACAGCTATCTTAAGACTAGAAATAAGATTCAATATACAAGAGAGGGCCAAAAGATTTTTTTATGAAAAAATTTAAAACAAGGGATTCACTTTGATATACAAGAGGGGGAGTAATAGTATTTTACGAAATATTTTACGGTTATTTTAAAACTAACAATATGGTTTAGTACACAAAAGGGGGAACAAATATTTATGAGAAACTTCACAGAAATCTTAAAACTAGGGATTCAATTCTATTTACAAAATGGAGGACAAGAGTTTCAATAAAGAGTAAAAATTATAGCTATCTTAAAACTAGGAATACAGAATACTAATTTGAATTTTTTAACTAAAACTTATGCTTGGTCAAGATATTCAGAGGGTGGCTTATTTCCGCATCAGTGTAGCAGCAGTTGTATCAAGGACAGGGGAGAGACAGGGAAAGAAGAGCAAAACTTGCAACTTTCGCTCGAACGGGGGGGGGGGGGGGGGGGAGGGAGGGGGATCAGCGAAACAAATTTGCGCCTCAGTCTAGTAAGTCGTCGAGTACCGGATTGGCGGATGGTATTCTTCGGACCCGCGGGGAATCCTTCAAAAGTCATCGGACCTCGAGTCGCTCTCGCTTCAGTTTCCTTCTATGCAGGCGTAGTGGTAAGGGCGACGGCGGTTACATAGTGGCACTCTGGAGCTGATCGGTTCCACAAGGCAGGAGGAAACTCTAAAAACGAGAAATAAAAGAGAGGGGCTAAATTGGGATATTTATCGTTTTTATGAAGGTATAAATAAGGGACATATAGGGGAAATCACGAGTTGCCAGCATATCTCGGACTGGTGCATTGGGTGGTCTACCTCGGGCCCGAAGGGATTCCTTTAACTGAGACCTGGCGTCACAATACCCGGCGCATACCCAGACAACGTGTTCGATGTCGTGATAGCCCTCGTCACAAGCGCACAGACTACTCTCCGCAAGCCCAATACGCCGCAAATGCGCATCCATGGTGTAGGGATTGGACATAAGTCGGGACATTACGCGAATAAAATCCCGACCCACATCCATCCCCCCGAACCAAGGCTTCGTTGATACCTTTGGGATAATCGAATGTAGCCATCGTCCAAGTTCCCCATTGCTCCACGAGGTTTGCCAACTGTTGAGTGTCCTCTGACGACAAATACTAAAAAAATCGTTGAAGCAGATTGGTCTTTCGTATATGTCACCATTTAATGCGCCCACTTTTGCTAATGAGTCGGCCTTTTCATTGCCCGGGATAGAACAATGAGAGGGGACCCAAACAAAGGTAATCTGATAAGATTTTTCAGATAACGTACACAAGGACTCCTGTATCATCCCCAGAAAATACGGGAGTTGCTTTTTTGGCTTCACCGCACGAAGAGCCTCGATAGAGCTGAGGCTGTCCGAAACGATGAAGTAGTGATCTGTGGGCAGAGTGTCGATGATCCCAAGGGTGTACTGAATTGCAGCTAACTCTACGACATAAACTGAAGCGGGATCATTGAGCTTGAATGAAGCGGTGATAGTATTGTTGAAGATACCGAAGCCAGTGGACCCATCGAGATTTGATCCGTCAGTGTAAAACATTTTGTCGCAGTCGACTTCTCGGAATTTATTATAAAATATATTGGGGATCACCTGCGGGCGTATATGGTCCGGGATTCCACGAATCTCTTCCTTCATGGATGTGTCGAAGAATACAGTAGAATCAGAAGTATCTAGGAAACGGACACGGTTGGGATTGTACGAAGAAGGATTGATGCTCTGTGCCATGTAGTCGAAGTACAAGGACATAAAACGGGTTTGAGAATTAAGCTCGACGAGCCTCTCGAAATTTTGAATTACCAACGGGTTCAGAATGTCGCATCGGATGAGCAATCGATATGAGAGTTCCCAAAATCGATTTTTTAGCGGAAGAACGCCCGCCAGCACTTCGAGACTCATCGTATGGGTCGAGTGCATGCAACCCAAGGCAATGCGCAAGCAACGATACTGGATTCTCTCCAGTTTGATGAAGTGTATGTTCGCAGCGGAGCGGAAACAGAAACACCCGTACTCCATCACCGACAATATCGTTGTTTGGTACAACCTGATCAGGTCTCCTGGGTGAGCACCCCACCATGTTCCAGTTATTGTTCGGAGAAAATTGATCCTTTGTTGGCATTTCTGTTTCAGATACCTAATGTGACATCCCCAGGTACCTTTAGAGTCGAACCAAACCCTGAGATATTTAAATGTGAAAACCTGGTTGATCGTTGCACCCATTAATAAAAGCTAGAGTTGCGCCGGCTCACGCTTCCTAGAAAAAACAACCAACTCAGTTTTCTCCGTGGAGAACTCAATACCCAGCTGAAGAGCCCAAGCAGACAAATTGTCCAAGATATTTTGTAATGGTCCTTGCAAGTCGGCAGCTTTGGGCCCTGTAACAGAGACCACCCCGTCGTCTGCAAGTTGCCTTAGCGTGCATGAATTGGCAAGACAATCGTCAATGTCATTCACGTAAAAATTGTAGAGCTGGGGACTTAGACATGAGCCCTGGGGAAGACCCATGTAGCTAAATCGCGATGTTGTTAAATCGCCATGCGAAAAGTGCATGTGATTTTCAGACAACAGGTTTAGCAAAAAGTTATTTAAAATTGGCGAAAGACCATGCTGATGCAGCTTCTCTGACAGAATGTTGATAGAAACTGAGTCAAAAGCCCCCTTAATATCCAAGAAGACTGATGCCATCTGCTCTTTGTTAGCATAGGCCATTTGGATTTCTGTAGAAAGCAACGCAAGGCAATCGTTCGTCCCTTTGCCTTTGCGGAAGCCAAATTGTGTATCTGACAGTAAGCCATTTGCTTCAACCCAATTGTCGAGGCGAAACAAGATCATTTTCTCGAACAACTTCCGAATACAGGACAGCATTGCAATCGGCCGATACGAGTTGTGGTCGGAGGCTGGTTTTCCTGGTTTTTGGATGGCGATGACCTTCACTTGCCTCCATTCATAAGGGACAATGTTACCCTCAAGAAACTTGTTAAATAAATTCAACAGGCGCCTTTTTGCAGTGTCAGGCAGATTCTTCAGCAAGTTGAATTTGATTCTGTCTAACCCTGGGGCGTTATTGTTGCACGATAAGAGGGCAAGTGAGAACTCCACCATCGAAAATGGTGTTTCGTTCGCGGTATCGTGAGGAGACGCGGCGCGGCACGTTTTCTGTATCGGGACAGAGTCCGGACAGATCTTCTTGGCGAAAGCGAATATCCAACGGTTTGAATATTCCACGTTCTCGTTGGTACTATTACGGTTACGCATACGTCGAGCCGTACCCCAAAGAGTGCTCATCGCTGTTTCTCTCGTTAACCCGTCGACGAACCGGCGCCAATAACTGCGCTTTTTGGCTTTCATTAGACTCTTCATTCGCCTTTCTAACGACGCGTACTGTTGATAGCTAGCGGGTAACCCGTCTTCCCGGAAGGCCTTATATGCAGTGGACTTTTCCGCGTACAGCTCTGAGCACTCTTTATCCCACCACAGGGTGGGAGACCGTCCATGGGTATTTGCGCTGGGTACTGGTTTAGTCTGAGCTTGATTCGCACTGTCGAGAATCAAGCCAGCCAAAAACCTGTACTCTTCCTCCGGAGGAAGTTCTTGAGTGGATTCGATTTTAACGGATATCGCGGTCGCGTAACTCTTCCAATCAATGTTCCGTGTGAGGTCATACGAGACATTGATTGTTTCCGATGCTCTTGAACCGTTAGCAATTGAAATTACGATAGGCAAATGAACGCTACCGTGGGGATCAGGGATCACCTTCCACCTGCAATCTAACTGTAGCGATGTCGAGCATAGCGATAAATCCAACGCGCTCGCGCGTGCTGGTTGTGTAGGAATCCGCGTCGTTTCTCCCGCGTTTAAGATGGTCATGTTGAAATTGTCGCAAAGATCTTGGATTAATGTTGACCTATTATCATCGTGAAGACAACTTCATACCGTACCGTGCGAGTTAAAGTCTCCTAGAACTAGCCGCGGTGCCTGTAAGGATTCCGTGATATTACAAAGCGTTCGGTACCCTACCGAGGCTCTAGGAGGAATGTAGATGGAAGCAATGCAAAGGTCTTTACCTTTGATTAAAACTTGACAAGCGACAATTTCAATGCCTGGTGTCGAAGGGAGGTTAATTCGGTTGAAAGAATAGCACTTTTTGATCCCCAAAAGTACTCCTCCATAGGGGTTTTCTCGATCCAGACGAATTATATTAAAGTCGTGGAAGTTGAGATTTATATCAGAAGTTAACCAAGTTTCACATAATGCGAAAGCATCACATTTTAAACTATTTAGTAAAAATTTAAAGGAATCGATTTTCGGGAGGATACTTCTGCTCTTCCACTGTAGAACAGTGATCGAATCGGTGACCTCGTTCGATGACTTAGCCATCGAAGGATACGATCGCTGCAAGGAGGGGCCATTTAGTAGTCAACTGCTTCAAAAATGTTTGCACTATAGGGAGAAAACGTATCAGAAGGCTTTTAAGAGGATCAGTAACATTGAAAGCTGTGAAAATTAAGTCCACTATGTCAGAAAATTTCATTAGTCCGCTACTGGACTGAGTATCTGTTTGAAAAAAGGGGACACTTGGGGTTTTGGATGTCCCTGGAAGTGGTGGGTACTCCTTGTTAGAATTAATATTTCCAAGTCCTGGAGCAAATTGCTTCGGCTTTTGTGCATCACTTCCGTTGGATTTATTGGTTGTAGATGGCGCACTCTGAGTGGACGACACCTTGGCACCCTTACGAGGCAATGTAGGGGAGGCTGGATTTCTCCTCTTCCTGGATTCCCCTGGGTTAACCAAAGATGTTCCCTCTCGTGGGTCGTCAGATTCTTGCTCAACGTTAGCCAAACCAGCATAGGGATTTTCGGACAGGACAGATGGCGAAGCATTCTTTAGCATTTCTGCATAAGAACGCCTTGAGCGTTCCTTAAGGGAGCGCTTAATTTTATCCCCGCGCTGCTTGTACGCAGGACATGATTTAAGAGCATGTGAAGGGCCCCCGCAGCAAATACACTTTTCAGTTTCTTTGTCGCAAGAGTCATCCTCATGCTCTCCTTCGCATTTGCCGCATCGTTTCTTATTTCCACAATATGTGGCTGTGTGGCCCAACTGCTTGCAATTGCTGCAGTTCATGACCCGCGGTACGGTACGAGCAGGCGAACTCGTAGGCGAACCTTGTCAAGGAGGATGTAGTTGGGAAGAGAGGACCCGGCGAATGTCACCCGAATCGAGCTTGATAGAGAGTAGGTAGTCTTACCTCCCTCGGTGTTTGCGGTATACAATTGTTTGCATTCCAAGATCTTAATCTGTTCAAGAGAGGGGTCCTTAAAGCAGCCAACCCCGTGCTCCAACAGTTCTTCGCATTTCAGGCCCGGTTCGGACACTACCCCATCGATTTCACAGGCCACACAAGACACGTACGCTTTAAATTCCCGCGTAAAGCGCTCACAGCAAGCAATCGCGTTTGCCTGGCCGAGATCATTCACTAGAACACGTATCTTGTTTGCCCGAACACGTGTTATCTGAGTTACGGCCGGGTAATTAGCAGTCAGATCTCGAGAAAGTTTTAATATATTAACCGGTTTCTCTCCGGTCCGAAAATATACCACCCATGGCCCAGAGGAACCTTCTGGGTACTGCTTTATACGGGGAGCAATGCGAGTATTAGGGGGATCAGGGACTTCCATGATTACATCAGATGGTATTTCGCCCTCGGCCATTTAAGCACGAGGGCAGAGCGTTATATAAACGGGAATGTGTCTTATTATTTGATTACAAGGTAGAGTAAAAGTAGGGGAAAGGAAAGAAAGCAAACGAGGAAAAAAAAGCAAAACTTATCTGCAAACAACGTCAATTGTTCCGCACCAGCGAAAACAATGTACTGGATTTACTGCCGGCACCAGCAGAATGGCAGCTAACGAACGAACAAAGGATGACCTTCAATCACTGAAATTTACACACCGAACACCACTGTGAAATATAACGATCCGTTCCGTTCAAAGGTTGGGAGACGTATATGCAAAAATTAACTTAGATTAGTTCTTCATGCATGCAAGGTGTAATTGTTCAAGAAGAATATATAACAGCTCATGAAAGAAAGAATGATGCATTTTATTATTCTGTGACTGTATTCTCGAGACCATCACAAATAGAACTACGGAAACTCTTTGATGTGAGAGAGAGTTTATTCCTGTACTGTGATGAGCTACCGAAACGAAAAAGGTATCGTCACAAACGTAAAATCCGTAGCCTAATGTAGGATCCTGCACCTAACACTGCCAGTTCACCCTTTGTCTACTACCGCAGGAGTCAGGATCTTTTGGCATTTGAAATGCGAATCACCTGAGTCTGCGGCATGTCCGGACGAGCGTAAAGTAACTTTGTATTTCATGCTGTCGGAACCGATCTTCAACTCCTTGCTCTCCCTTGAGTACTATGGCTCTTAATATTGAAAAATATACTTCACCTTCCAGTCCCTTGCTAATTAAAGGCCGTTACAACAGTCTCCTCATTATTTTGTTTGTTTTTTTTTTTAATATTTGAATTGGCAATAAATCTAAAAGGCTAAAAATTTACTTGTATCAAAACTACAGAAAAATAGAAAAAAGTTTTACACTTATAGGGGTTAAATATCTCGCATGGTTTTTGCCTTTCTCAATAGAAAGGTATTGCAATTGCTCTGAAAACCGACTTTTTAACGGAGGCCCGGAGGGCCGAGTGACATATACCATTCGATTCAGTTCGTCGAGTTCGGCAAATGTCTGTGTGTGTGTATGTATGTGTGTATGTATGTATGTGTGTGTGTATGTGTGTGTGTATGTGACCAAAAATGTCACTCATTTTTCTCAGAGATGGCTGAACCGATTTTGACAAACTTAGTCTCAAATGAAAGGTGCAACGTTCCCATAGGCTGCTATTGAATTTCTAATGGATCCGACTTCCGGTTCCGGAATTACAGGGTGATAAGTACGAACACGCAGAAAATGTCGATTTTAATAAATTCTGCAATGAATGTATAAAGGTGAAAAATTTTCCAAAATATGACCACAACTGCTTCGATTTGTAGTATTAGGTCACTAACATCCATTCAAAGTCTATTTGGCCACATTGGCCACCATCCTCGGTTCCGGAAGCCCCGGCGGAAGTATCTACATTCAGAATAACAGTCACATCGTTTTCTCGGAGATGGCTAGACCGATTCGACTAAACTTGGCCTCAAATGAAAGGTATTGCGTCCCCGTAAATGGCTATTTAATTTCATCCCGATCCGACTTCCGGTTCCGGAGTTACAGGTTGTGGCGTGCGATCACATAGCAAATTGTGATTCAAACCGATACTCCGATGAAAGCAAAAAAGGTAAAAATTTCGCTAAAATGTCTCTCAAACAACTTAAATTTGCTATTCTAGGTCACCGACGGCCAACCAAACTTTCGTTGACTACATTGACCACCATAGACGGTTCCGGAAGTGCCCGGGAAAAGCGGCCATCTTTCAAAATTTACGAACTCACATCAGTTTCCCTGAAATGGTTGGGCCGATTTTCACAAACTTAGTTCCAAATGATAGCTATAATATCCCCACAGATGTCTATAAAATTTCGTACGGATCGCTTATATGGGTCCGGAAATATAGACTAAATCGTCCGGTCACATATGAAATTCCCATATAAGCCAGAACTCAAATTTTTTTTTCAAAGGGGGGACCCCATGAAATTTCAGAAATCGAATTCGTATTTTTGATGCCAAACATCTTTAAAATGCATGAAACGTCGAGATTTTATGTTATCTCGAAAAAAAATTTTTTTTTGTAAAAACCGACTTTTTGGGACTTTGCCGATTTCGCACCTTTTTACATTTCTTACAAAAGAAATGTATAGGATTCGCTCAAACTTTGAAAACTTTTTCCGAGGCCCGGAGGGCCGAGTCTCATATACCAATCGACTCAGCTCGATAAATTGAGACAATGTCTGTATGTGTGTGTGTATGTGTGTATATATGTATGTACAAAATGTCATGTAATTATCTCAGCAATGGCTGAACCGATCTTAATGAAATTAGTTTCAAATAAAAGGCCTAACGTTGCCATTTGACACTATTATTTTTGATTTTCGATATGTTGTTTACTTTCTGAGATATGGGCAATTTTGTCAAAACACGGTAGGTTTTTTGCAAATAACTTTCTCACAATACAATATTGTCCCACAAACTGCACATAATTAGAAAGCTTGTAAAAATACCTTTCTAACAAGCTATAGATTGTCTAAATCCGTGCACGAGCGGCGGAGATATTAGACATTTTGTCTTTTTAGTCCTCGCTTACCAATTTCCACTAATTAAAAATGAGATTGTTTCATACAGAGTATTGCTTTACTGGTATTTTAGGGGCAAAACTAAACCGATTTTGAATATCGGGGTATGGAAACACATCTACGTGATTCAAGGAATTCGATGTTGAGAACATTTTGTGAATTACCTTTATAATAAATGAACTATTTCTCAAAAATCAATATATAAGTTCACTTCAAAGACAAAATAATGTGTTGATAAAGAAACAGTGAGTTCTAGTATTTATTGCTTGGATTAGGCATTGCGTTCAATCATGAGGTAAATGTTGGATGGTATATCAATACACAGATCAACAAGTAATTCACCTAGTAGTGAGATAAAAGATTTCTAATTTAATTATACTTGTGGCGTCACCGAAAGCAACTGTATGTTTGAAGCCCAAAAATCTAGCCAAAATTTAGCTCTTTTGCAAGATTTAGGTTATACTGGTTATGGCACAAAAATTACTACTTACATTATTTATGATAAGAATGTAAGAATCAATATATCATAATAATATACCTATAAAAATAATGTCACTGCATTAACCATCATTTGCCATTCCTCACACGCCCCCCCCCATCTCTCTCTCTCTCTCTCTCTCTCTCTCTCTCTCTCTCTTTCTCTCTTTGTTTCTCTTCTATCGCATCTATCTAGCTATTTCTGTATGCATTTCTAAGTTGTGTGATAAGATCTTCTGCCAATCTGAAATATTTATTAATTGTAATTGCGAAGGTTTGAGAAAACAAAACTATTTTTTGACTGCTGCTACATCAACTCAACTTTAATTCAATTGTATTCAAAGCCTGTATCTACACTATAATTAAGGAAATTCATGGCTATATCAGAAAAATATTTGGCTTAACTGGGTAATATGAAAGTTTGACGATAGATACTTTCAAAAGAGACATTCCACGTGCGATATTTAAACTATTCGTATCTATATTGAATTTTGAATAAAATATATGCTCAAAGACTGAAAGCTGAAGCCAGCAGGATTGGAATTGCCATCAACGTTTCGAAGACAAAATACATGAGAGGAAGAGGTTCTAGAGACGACAATGTGAATCTCCCACCCGAGTTCGGATTGACGGTGACGAAATCGAGATGGTCGACGAATTCATGTATTTGGGTTCACTGGCAACCGACGACAATGATAACAGCAGAGAAATTCAGAGACGGATCTTAGTGGGAAATCGTGCCTACTTTGGACTCTAGAGGACACTCCGGTCGAACAAAATTCGCCGCCGCACGAAGTTGATTATCTCCAAGACGGTGGTCCTCTACGGTCACGAGACCTGGACTATGCTCGTGGAGGACCAACGCGCCCTTGGAGTTTTCGAACGAAAGGTGTTGCGTACCATCTATGGTGGCGTGCAGATGGAAGACGGAACGTTGCGCAGGCGAATGAACCATGAGTTGTATCAGCTGCACATTCGTTGTATTGGTACGAACTTTCAAGAAAAATAACGGATCAAAGACCAAAAATATCCACAAATTAGATCCAGGAAAAGAAGTCTCCCAAAGTACCCACTCTCGATGGGGGATGCAACTACAATGTTACAACTTATCGTCGTCCATATTTGGATATACTGAGTAGTTTGATTCATTAGATTCATTTGATTCATTTGATTCATTTGATTCATTTGATTCATTTGATTCATTTGATTCATTTGATTCATTTGATTCATTTGATTCATTTGATTCATTTGATTCATTTGATTCATTTGATTCATTTGATTCATTTGATTCATTTGATTCATTTGATTTATCTGATTCATTTTATTCCTATCTTTAATTTTATGCATTTCATGTTCAGTCATTCGTTTTATTTCATTCAATTTGTTAGTATGAGTCAATTTATTCTATTAATCTTATAACTATTTCTAAATATAATCTTAATTTTTATGTGCCTACTTCTCGTGAGTTCTGCAAACTAATCCAATAGTGAAATGTGTAAGAAATGTCTCATCTCACTGCTAGGTGGATTAAATCGGTTTTTCAGTTCAATATTACCGTGGCTGTTTTTTTTCAAAATTTTAGAACTCGAACTCTTTTAATGAATATAAACAACGCACACATTCTCGTGATTCATGATTGAGAAAGGCACAATTGCACCGCTAGGTGGATTAAAATAGGTTTTTCATTTTGGAGTCTCTCGCTAGAGTTATGCGAAGGTATGGTATAGCAAAGCGTCATTTTTTCGTAACCTGAAAAAAACAAGCGAAATCTCCAACGAAAGCCTTACGATTATTTTTATATTTTTGTGAATTATGCTTATCGTCCATTATGCCTAACGCACTTATGTCTAACGCACTTATGTCTAACGTATTTATGCCAAACGTCGCGCACCCGATATTGTATGATGGTAATGTGTTTATATACTCTAGTGAATGAGAGATTGCTGGGTTGGTGAATACCCTGCGGAAATGTTCTTCAGAAAGGTCTACGGACTCGTCTGCGGATTGCGCACTGGCACCTCCAAGATAAACATTTACGGGAATGCCACCAGCGCGTTTTCTGCTGTTCACAAACTTGCAGAACGTCGAGGGGTTGTTTCGAAGGTTGCTTTGGACGTGACTTATATACTCGCCGAATGCACTATTCAGGGCTGTTTCGTATTGAAGTTCGGTTCGGCGAAGAACAGTTTTGTTTTCGTCGGTCTTGTGACGGAACTATCGCTTGCGTTGTTTTCGGAGAATGTTGCGTAGACGACGAAGCTCGGAATTCCAACCACGGATACGTGTAGTTCGTCTTTCTGTTGACACGTTTCTTAGGAACTAAGCGGTGGAGTATCTCGTATACAGACCGTATAGAACACCGCGACAGCATGATTTAGATCGTTTCCACTTAACAGATCGAACCAGTCAACAGCATCGAAGGCAGAAGATACTTCATCAAAATTGCAGCGATTGAAGTCAAAATTGAGGCCGTCAACGGATTCGGCAAAAGCGTCTTCTCTTTCAACTTGCATATGAAACCTCAGAACGAAGGGTTTATGATGAGCGTCAACGAGTTCAAATATGTCCTAGGTCTCATGTGATTTTAAGCCCCTTACACAGAGAGCGTGTGAGAAATTGTAAATGATGATGAGTGCCGTGACACTTTTTGTATATATTATTACAAATAATGCAACTGGTAGTTTTCGCGTCATAACCAATGTAACCTAAATCTTGCAAAAGACGTTAAATTTTCACTAGAATTGTGGGATTTTTAGACAGTTCTCGAGTACTTTTTCAAATGGACGTAAGTAACATTGAGAGCCTCTCTTTGTTTACTTTCTCTTTCGTTTATTACGACGTCATTACAATACTTTGTACTAATTTTCCAGTACATATCGAAAGCCGACGGTTTTTACTACAATATTATGCAAAGAGTAGAGTAGTAAATGTTGAAATGGCCGAGTAATGAACAGAAGAGAAAGACCTCAAAGAGAATCTCTCATTGTTACTTACGTCCATTTGACAAAGTACTCGAGAGTTGCTCTCGGTGATGCCTCGAGTATAATATGAAAATGAATTATATGAGAAATCTTTTATCGCACTACTAGGTGGGTTAATTGGTGATCTGTGTATTAATATATCATCCAAAATCTATCTCACGGTTAAACGCAGCGCCTTATTCAAGGGGTTCATACATAAACTCTGGAAAAGAAATTCACTTTGAAGTAAATTTCCATATTAACTTTTGAAAAATTGTTTATTTATTTTTGAGTTAATTCACAAAATGTTTTTGGAATCGATAATTTCTTGTTTCACGTAGATATGTTTCATACCTCGACATTCAAAATCGGTTTAGTTTTGTGGTCTCACTTGTGGTTATTGAATATTACTAAGTGAGAAATAAAAATATAAAATGTTCCACCGTTCGATAACGGACAAGCTATTGCTTGTTAGAATTGTATATTTATATGCTTTCTAATTATACGCACATAGCGTGACTTAATTGCTTTGTTCGAAAGTTATTTACTTAATTTACTTGTTTTGATATAATCACTTTCATATCTCAAAAGGTAAACAACATATCCAAAAACAAAAATTATAGCGTCACGTTATGCCTTTCATTTGAGGTTAGTTTCGTTAAGATAGGTTCAGCCATTGCTGAGATAATTACATGACATTAGTGTACATACATACAGACAGACACACACATACAGACGCTGGCCCAATTTGTCGAGCTGAGTCGAATGGCATATGAGTAGCGTCCCTCCGAGCTTTGGAAGATTTTTTCAAAGTTGGAGCGAATCCAATACATTTTTTGTAATAAATGTAAAAACAGACAAACTTTCAGATGAAATTTTCGGGGATCGTCTTTCCGTGTTTATGTGTAATTCATGCGAGCATTTTTTTATAATATAATTTATTTATCTATCAGAACAAAACTACACTAACTTTGTACAACATTTATAACTTATCACTAGCCTGCTTTTTCATGAATATTTGACAGTTCGTTATCATATAATAATGACATATAGTTTCATTCATCGGTGAGATCAATAATGGATGAAGATGGACTCAATTGCCTTACTTTAGAACTGCTGCAACCCGCTTCGGCACTATCCCTTTCGCAATCCAAAAGTAGTGGATCAATTGGCTGACTCAACGCTGCAGACGCACGCTTCCGCTGCAGAGATCGTCGTATCGCTCCATACTTCAAAGATATGTTTCGGTGACTGTGGAACCAAAAAATACAATTCAAATTAACCTTCAAAATCACTTCGAAACTGACCATTTCTCACATACCTAGCCATGACGCCGTTGTACAGCGAACGCAGTTCCGTGATGTCATCTTCCGCCACCCGAGCTCTCAGCTCGTTCCTAGCCGTCAGCTCCGCGTGTAGAACCGACGCATCCCCGTGCAAATGAGGCTCACTGTTGCGAACGCAAATCGCTTCCATCACGACGGTTGCCCGTGCCCGGCAACCCATTTGATAGCACCGGTATGAAATGGAGGATTTATATTCCGTGTGCTTCTTGTAGAACTGCTTCTCGTCCGGTAGCCAGAGCAGCTTCGAAGTCGACCGTTTTCCGGCGATGTACTCGAAATCTACTCCGTCGATTGGTGTGTCCATAGTTTGAAAAACAAAAAAATCTACTCCGCGTCGGCTGTTTCTTCGCTGCAGACTGAGCGAAGAGTGTGCTGCTAGCGCGTCACAAAGCCCGGGACGTTATGACACACTTCGTGTGTGTGGTACGATTCTCTCTCGGTTGAGAAATAACACAGAACAGAAAATAACAGAATGTGCGTCATAAAACCCCAGACTATATGACTCATCATCAGAGTGTTCGGAGCGCGAGCACGATGCTCTTTCAGAAGGGAAAGAAACCCACCAACAAGAAAGGTGCGTCATAAAATCCCGGATTTTATGACGCACAAGCCTGCTGAATCATTAGCTCTCGGGGCGAGACTATTCGCAATAAAAGTTTGCTTCTTGAAACCTGTTTCGTAGGCTGGTGCGATGACGTAAAGTTAAAACGTTCGTCCAAGCTGTTATAATGTTGCCTAGGAAACTAATTATACTAAAATGTTTGTTCATTTTATTAGTGCTTCGAAAAGTATAGCATTTCCACGGAAAACCCGCGTCGTTTGGTACTCGAAACTCAACAATAGATGATTATAAGCGGCTCCAGCCGCCTGTCAGCGGGATATTTATGACGAAATAGAGTAATGTGCCCTATTTGGCACTTCTTGGTTCCGAACCAACAACCATGACACTGATATATACATTTATTTTAATTGGAGAATTAATTTATGCTTCACTATAACAGCACTCGTTAAAGGCTAAGGTTCCATCTCTCGCCATGTTTGCTTTAGAGATGGTCGGGTTTCAATTTTTTCGAACCCGAACCCGACCCGAACCCGAGAGCATGAAAATTTAGAAACCCGAACCCGACCCGAGCCCGAAATTATAAAATTTGAAAAACCCGAACCCGACCCGAGCCCGAACATTTTAAAACTTAAAAACCCGAACCCGACCCGTACCCGAGAATGAAAATTTCGTAAAACCCGAACCCGACCCGACCCGAGAATTTTAAAATTTGAAAACCCGAACCCGACCCGAACCCGAAAGTTTAAAATTTGAGAAGCCCGATCCGAATCCAACTTACTACGGAGAATCAACCCAAGATCTCAAAGATTTTTAATTCTAGGCACCCGATCTGGACCCTAGGCTCATCAAGTAGAATCACTCGAATCTGAAGTAGCAACATTCGCATTGAGTTATATCTGCATATGGCAAAACAAATCACTGCCGAGTAGAATCCGCATTTATATTTACTATTATTGAACGTCGAATTTGTAATGTTCTGAGAAACTTATAAATCGTCGATATCTTAGCCGGAAATTAAGTTAAATCGGCGGCTAACTCATGGGAAACCAAAAAGCTTGTTCACAGTTTCCAACAACCTTGTCCGTCGTCCTTAACCAAAATTTCTAATTTTTTATCAGAAACCATTCCTGCAAGGCAGTTTCGTATAATTTATTACATGTATTAAATTAAGCTATGGCAATTGGCAATTCGTATTCGACAGTTTACATGACGTCACCCACGTTACTGGTTGGTAGGGTCAAACCTGTATCGAAGGGTATCAATCAAGATTTTTTGACATGTACTTGATGTCCCATCATTAGCGTTAGGACGATCTATGATGGGGTATCTAAGTTTAAGATGCTTCAGATTATACGGTAAGCGCGCCAGTAGAGATGCTTCGACTTCTCCAATGGAGCTCTCGGAACGACTCCAAACTTTTAAAAATCCGTTAATTGCTTCAACAGGACACACAAAATTTCTGCGATCAATTCCTTAAGTTCGTGGAAATTCATGTATTTTCATGAAGGAATCCGGATCATGCAAACAGCTCAGCCCGGGAACAATCTGACAGAAAGTGCTTGTTTCATATATGTACCACTGATTTGATAGTGGTGCTATTAAACCATCACCATATGAGTGTCATGAACAACGGAACCTGGCGGAAGTGAAGCTAGGTTTAGGTCTGATGGAACAAAGACAGTCTCTAGAAAATAAATTTGTCCTAAATTATCCGCTTTTAAAAAAATAATGTGCCCTTTTTAAATTTGAGCCTCCATAATGACACCAAAGTACCACCAAATCCTTAATTTTCCGTTATAGTTTATTTAAATTGCAAGCAATCTTTATCATAAACCAATTTGATTATTAAACTTCCGTTAAAGCAGGTACAACCTATTTGTTTCATTTGACCAACTTAACAGTGCTCGCTTAAAGTTTGTTTGGGGTACAAATGTACCACCCAAACCCGTTTGCGTTAGTGTTTTGTCATGTGTACATAATTAAAAAAAAATTATTTTATCTTTTTTTCAAAGCAAAATATCGATACATAGAAAGGGAGAAACTTGTGTAAAATTGTATAAGTTCCAACTCTGCCGAATAATAGTATCTGTTATTTCAAATATAACTTATTTGATATAACAAAGCACTATACCAAAGTAACTAGAAAATGCGCTTGGATTGGTATCGTAATTTTTGCTTTTGCGGATTAAAGAGGCAAAACACATTCATGAATATGATTTGTATACAGTATGCAAAACGCATCATTCGATTTGTTATCTTCTGCAGCCCAGGCTCTGGAACATACTTACTTATATACACGTATAATGCACCGGCTCTACCTGTTCCTTCGACGCCTTCCTGTTTCATCTCCGTTACTGCATATTGGTGAATTTTTAACGTTTGTATTGGGGTTTGGTTTTCAAAAGAGCATCGGAATAAATACGCTTTTTGAGCGGTTTTTGAAAAAAAATGTTCAAAAGGAAATTTAAAAGTCTTTACAAGATCGTATAAACGGTCAAAATCGATTTGAAACTACCGGAGTTATAGCAATATGAAGAAAAAAGGGAATGTTGACGTATTTTAAAGTATTTTACTCTATACAAAATGAAATATTACATAATTAAATAGTCAAAACGCGAATATTTTTAAACAGGTTACTTTACGATTGATTTTAGTATAAGACTATCCAATTTAATTATAAATTTAATAAAAATTAGACATATTAGAGCGCTTTTAATTCTGGGGTACGAATGTACTCCACAAAACCGCTTACGTAGAGAAAAAGTCGCCGCGGCCTAAGTATCGGTTTTAAAGTACCTGTAGAAATTTATATTCCATTATAGAAAGATGAACAGATATTTTTCGATAAATTCCTGTTGACTTGGTTTATTACTAATTATCATGAAAAATAAATCGCAAGGAGATTTTAGATGCGAAACACGTATTGTTGAATGCTCTCTCATGAATGTTCGTTTAAAAAAATAAATAATTCAGGTAGTTTGCGAGTCTGAAGAGACGGAATTTTATGCAAGAATGAAAAATACAATATTTGAGCACCAGAAAATACGACGAATTCTAGCGATTCAGAGGTGCTAACATTTGGTACGGTTATACTGCCCATGATCGCATATCAGTCCCATAAAGATAGGAAATCCCATAGAAAACGGGACAACTATGCGATCATGGGTAGTATATGTGTCATCCATTCGTATTACGAAGTATAATTCATTACTACAAAAAAGACTGTCATGAAATGGTTGGGTTGTTTTGTTCAAAACCCGAACCCGACCCGACCCCGATAATCTGTAATTTGAAAAACCCGAACCCGACCCGAGCCCGAAAGTTCAAAATTTCAAAAACCCGGACCCGACCCGAACCCGAGAATTTCAAATTTGAACACCCGGAACCCGACCCGAACCCGAGAAGCTTTAATTTACAGAACCCGAACCCGACCCGAAACCCGTCGGGTTCGGGTCGGGTCCGGGTATCGAGTCCAAAAACCCGAACCCGACCATCTCTAGTTTGCTTAAGATACAATACCACAATCAAAACAGTCTTTCTGCATCCAGCACACAGGAAAGAATCAGCAGCGTGGCCAAAATCAAGCATTAACTTATACATATGTTGTAATACAATTTCAGGTAACAGTAATCAGTTATTTCAAGTTATTCAACTGATTGCTGATAACAGAGACTTTATTTTTATCTACACATAAAGTTCGGATTGTGATATTGAAATGTCTAGTCATTTCCATTTGTTGGCCTTCGCGTGATTTTTTCCTACGAGCGCAATTCTGCGAGCTCTTTTTCTAACAGATGATGAGGTTCTAGAAATCATGAGATCATGCGTCCATGATCTGAAGGTAGTTTTTTTTCGATGTTATGAATTTTGGCATGCACAAGGAAGCGATAATTGGATTGTCGCTGTGAGAATAGATGCACAAAATTGAACATTCAAAATTGAAACATTTTTGCTAAATATGCCCTAATTGAGAGGCTGAGAGCAAGAGTGGGTTAAAATTTTGTTCAGAGAAAAGGTGGGTTGAGTTATTCTGTTATATCAGAAATGGAATATTTATCACAACTTCACGCAAATGTCGGTCAAATATCTTTTAAGCGCAAAATGGTTGGACAAAATTTTCAGAGCAAGATAGGTGTAGAATATTAACTTGCACTAGGAAGAGAATATATAGGTTCATAACAGGTGTTATTTAATATTTCTTATTTCTTATTCTTATTCCAAGATGAGGACTTCCGCTTCTCACAAAATAGTGAAAGTCATCATCAATATGGGTGTCATTTTGAAGGAGATGGTCAATAGGCATCAGAAATCCATGATTAGTGTTAATTTGATATCGAATATGACGACTTTCGGATATGACAAAATTGGGAACCATCATCAACGTTGATATCATTTGAAAGGACATCCCTGTAAACGTTGGAAATTGATGATTAACGCCATTTTGAAATCCAAGATGGTGACTTCCCGTTCCCAGAAAATGGGGATGACCATAATCAATATGGATGTCATTTGAATAGGGGTGATCAGTAGACATTGAAAATTGATGGTGAGCGCCTTTTGAAATCCAAAATGGCGTCATCCAGTTACCAGAAAATAGAACCATTATTACCAGGTATATAAGCTTAAATTCGCTGTTTTTTGTAAAAAAAACACATTTTTTACATTTCTTATAAAAGAAATGTATAGAATTCGCTCAAACTTTCAAGATTTTTTCCGAGGCCCGGAGGGCCGAGTCTTATATACCAATCGACTCAGCTCGAGGATTTGGGACAATGTCTGTGTGTGTGTGTGTGTGTGTCTGTGTGTGTGTGTGTGTATGTAACGGACAAATTCTCATTCGTGTTTCTCAGCAATGGCTGAACCGATCTTATCCAAACCAATTTTAAATGAAAGAACCAAAAAAAAGTATGAACGCTATTAATTTGTTTTTGATTCTGATGTTTAGTTTTTAAGATATGAATGTTTGAATGCGTAAAAATGGCGTTTTTTGCAGTTTTTTTAAATTATCTGCCGGAATTGACAATATAAATTAACAATTTATATGTTTTTAGACAGCTTTAACGAATACCTTTCGAACAAGCTATAGATTATTGAAATCGGACTATTATCGAAAGAGATATTTAACAATAAATGCGGACGAAAGATTTTTATCATTTCCCATTGCCAGAAATATGACCAAAAACATGTAATCTATTATTAACGCCAAAACGGCTTATTTTAGGTCAATAGTATCTTCGGAGAATTTAATGGAGGTAATACGCTCTTTCTTTTGATATTGTGCTTTTGCTGATTAATCCCCCTATGAGTGAGATATTTTCACAAATTTTCTTGGAAGTGATTATAACGAAATGATGTCTTCAGCAAATTTGTAGCTCTTACTTTTGCGAATAACTTTACTGAAGACTTCAAATATCTATTTTGAATACTTTAAAAGTTATGGCTTGTTGTTTGTGGATTACTCTTCGTCGCCTATTTATTGTTCAATATAGTAATAATCCATTGAAATAAGCCAAACATTATTTCGATAAATCGAATTTTGAATTTCATTTTTCTATCTACAACCGCTAGAAATAATCACCGAACACTTCCAAGTTGTCTGGAAGGAACTTGATCACTTATCAGTGCAAAAATGTTCATTTGTGCGAACCTTCTGACTGCAATTTTTCTAACTTATAACCATCGGATCGATCTGAAATATATCGGAAAATGAAAAGCGAAATAAATAACTCCAAGCAACGGCGTAGCCAAGAGAAGGTTTTGGGGTTCAACACCATACAGCCCCCCCCCCCCCACCACACCAAAAAATAAATATTGGATTGGAGTTGAAAATTTATTGATGCAAACTGATTTAATTCAATATTACAATAACATTATCTGATCCGTAGATTGATAACCTGTTGTTGTAAACATCATGAGGACTTTTGATAAATTGTCGGAATGGGGTCCTGATATGTAACTGATCTATTGGTCTTGATTTTACAGTTGTCTAATAGCATCAATATCAAATTCCTGCCTGAAAACATTCCAATAGAAAATTCCAGAGTTCTGTAATCAATGATAATCCTCAGATTTATTTTCAAATTTTCAGCTTTTTTCCTACACAATATTACGAAAGCTTATTAAACAATTTTTCCTAATAAGTTTGTGAAAATTATAAACCATTTGAAATTTTTTAATAGTTTTATTTTTTATTTAACCGTGATTTTTTTAATAAATAGTGACCATCGCTTCACAACGTAGTCTATTTTTCATGGCTTGCGGTGAGCACGATCTCTCGAATTGCTGAACTGAAAATTATGGAATAGAAATTAATTTTTAGTATTTTTTACAGACCCGCTGGTGCCCTAAGACGATTTCGCTAGATTTTTAGAGCACTGTGCACTTAGACTGCCCAGAAAAATGATGAATTTTTGAAAACTCAATCGGCCCACCCCTGAGTCGATTCCTAGTCCCACCAGGAGTACTTGTACCAAATTTGAAGCAAATCGGACAAATCTAACTACCGGACCAACGTGCCTGAAGTTTATATTGGATTTTTCAACAATTTACATGGAGAAAACTCACTAGCTCGTATTTTCGCCGCTAGGTGGCACTGTATACATCATATTATCACTGTAAGTGAAAATAAGAAAGATATTTTAATTGTCTACAACTTTGTCGAAGACTGTTAGTAAATCCGGCTATGTTAAAAGAAGTTATTAAACTTTTAACGAAGTGATGTCTGAGTCAGTTTTGCATGGGGCCTAGAAGTGCATGGTTGTGTATCAGTACTCGAGTCCCGCGAACTATATATTTTTGTGAAATAATGGTTAGATTTAGCCGAATAGTATGTTTACAAGAATTATAGTAAATAATACGAGTTATGTTTTGGTTAGAAAATTTTAGTTCCACCTGTGACCGCATAGAGGGCGCCACTACTAACTTTTCATAGAAGAGAGATAGAGTATCAAGATGTTCAGAATAAATACTGAAAAATGCCTGTTCTATAACTTTGTAGAAGACACCAAATTTCTATCTCTCTCCGTTGAAAAGTTAGTGTTGGCGCCCTCTATGCGGTAACAGGTGGAACTAAAATTTTCTAATCAAAGCATGACTCGTATTATTTACTATAATTCTTCTGAACATATCATTGAGCTAAACCTAACGATTATTTCACAAAAATGTTTAGTTCGTGTGAATCGAGTACTGATACACAACCATGCACTGTTAGGCCCCATGCAAAACTGACTCAGACATCACTTCGTTAAAAGTTTAATAACTTCTTTTAACAAAGTCGGATTTACTTGCAGTCCTCGACTAAGTTGTAGACAATTCAATTATCCTTCTTATTTTCACTTACAGTGATAATACTATGCATACAGTGCCACCTAGCGGCGAAAATGCGTGCTGGTGGGTTTTCTCCATGCAAATTGTTGAAAATTCCCATACAAACTTCAGGCCCGTTGGTCCGGTAGTTAGACTTGTCCGATTTGCTTCAAATTTGGTGCAAGTACTCCTGGTGGGACTAGGAATCGACGCAGAGGTGGGCCGATAGGGGTCATTTTTTTTCCTGTCACCCTACTGTGCACCCAGTGCATTAACGCAAGTGACGGAAGGTTATCGAAAAGTTTCGTGAAAATGAAAATTCCAGTAATGATGATGATTTTCCCAAACGGTTCGTTTTCGTGAGGTTTTTATTTGTTCTTTGGCATTAGGATTAGCGATAATAATTCAAATCAAGGATACTACTGGGAAGTCACCTTTAGAAAAAGTCGATGTCGAAGTAAAATTTGAAACTACCCAACAAACAATGAAAGCTGAACAAGCTTTTGGTCCGCGAGAATAAGCTGAACAATAACTGTTCAAACCAATATCCAGCAAAATTGTTTGTTGGGTATGCACGCATGTACTTCAGAGATAGCGTGATATCAGGAGCTGCGATTTAATTTCAACGCTTTTTTGGGAAAAGGGCGATACTTACAAATGTAAACATAGGGCTTTTTCTTACATGCGAATGAGGGCTATGAAACGCAACAAATTAACCTAAAATTTTTGATTCTACGATATTGCTTTCTTAAACTACACCAAAAAATACAACGGGCGAAACTGTATTTTTCTTTGTTTATTTAAAGTTTCGCCCTCAACGCTCCATGCAAACAAACAGGGCGATATTTTTTTTTGCTAGCAGTTTAGAGGCCAAACTGTTATTTTCGTATTTTTTAGGATTATCAAACTGATACCAGCTGTAAATAGTAACAATGATCTCTATTGAAAAAACCCGGACGAAATCGGTGGTGTAAAACGGTAGTTATTGTAAAAAAACGCAAGGGCGATACTTCAATGCTGATGGGTGGGACCGAAAAAGTAAACAGTCGCCAAAGGGATGATACTATCATTTTGTCAATTTCAATAGCAAAAACAAATTTTAATTAATTAATTTCAAATACTTTATGAAGTTTTGGGTTTCGATCACTGAATCATGCAATCTAGGATGTAAAAAACACAATAGTTCTTAAATAGGAAATAAAACCAAGTCTGGAAATATTCACTGTTGATTTTCTTTGAATGGTATCACTGCTAGTATCGCACTTTTCAAGAAAAAGCGTTGATTTCTTAGTTCTCAGTCGCGTTGGAAATTTGAGTAAAGTATAAACTTCAAATCGATTAAAAAAAATTTCGTTTTTTTTGGCTCAGTACAATATAGGGTAAAGTGCCTATTTTCACCATACTAAGCAGGGTGCCTCACTAATTCATTAATTTCTCGGCCTACAGTCAATGGAATACGAAAAAATTGACATCAACAGCTTTGCTTCGTTGTTAGGAACCAATATAGTGACATAAATGCGCTGAAAACAATGAAATTATCGTGTTTGAGCGCAACGAAAACTCGAATCGAGTGCCCCTATTGTTGCGCTACCATTTGATTCAATGCGTTGAACAAAGATGGCAGACACTGCTCTAACCAACGGCTTCAAATGGGTAGGGTGATAATAGAAACATGGCGAAAATGGGCTCAACAACCTATAACCTTTTTAGGAAAATTCAGTTTTTCCACCACAATTTAGATATTTTATTAACAGAGCATTAACAATAATTCGATGGTATGTCTATTTTATGGGCCATTTTTTCGCTTTCCCATTGATTTGGTTTGAGATTTCTAGCACTGATGTTGTCCTATGCTGATTTGAGCAATTCTCTGAGTCCTGCCACTATCCCATGTAGTATGTGTTATCAAAAACATCGCGAAGCATCAAGTTCTAAATGCTCTCAAACGATATAATATCCGAAGAGTGATAAGAGTTATAAGAAATGTCTCATCACACTGTTAGGTGGATTAAACACGTTTTTCATATAGAAAGCAAAAAAATATTTTATTCAAAATATTTTTCTTCGCTAGCTGTACATTTTCCCATTTATAGCAAATCTATAATCATCAATGTTGATATCATTTAAATGGGGGTATCGTGAACGTCATATATTTTTTTTATATTTTAACAACATTCAATTAGCTAGCGACTACTGGGTAGGGAAAGTTGTGAAACTTTAGAGCCATAGTACTCAAGGGAGAGCAAGGATGTGAAGTATACAGATTGGAAAACTAGAAGTGGCAGGATCATTAGAACAGGCTTAATATTATCATTTCTAGTTTTCCGATCTGTATACTTCACATACTTGCTCTCCCTTGAGTACTATGGCTCTAAATTTTCACAACTTTCCTTGCCCAGTAATCTCTAGCTAATTGAATGTCGTTAAAATATAAAAAAGAAAATGTGACTACATAAGTCGAAATAAAAAAGTAAACGTCGTACATTGATAATTAATGCCTTTTTGATATTCAAGATGGAGACTTCCCGTTCCCAGAAATTAGTAAGTACCATTATCAATCGCTTGAAAGCGGGTGGTCAATAGACACCGAAAATTGATGATCAACGCCATTTTGAATTTCAAAATGGAGACTTCCGTTTCCCAGAAACTAGAGAGTACCATAATCAATACCGATGTCATCTGAATGTGGCTGGTCCGCAAACATCGGAAATTGATGATTTACACCATTTTCAAACCCAAGATGGCGAGTTCTGATTATCACAAAATAATGAAAACCATCATCATATTGGCTGTCATTTTAAAAAGGATGGTAAATAGACATCGGAAATTCACAATTGGGGTCATTATGATATCCCAGATGGCGGCTTCCAATTACGAGAAAATGAAGAGAACCATCACCAATATGGTTGTCATTTGAAAGGAGGTGGTCAGTACATTGGGAATTGAATATTAGTGCCATTTTGAAATCCAAAATAGCGAACTCCTGTTGCCACAAAATGCTGGATTGTTTAAAGTATATGTCATGCAGGTTCATACTGGTCTTCACCGAAATCCTAAATATTTTTGGAGCTTTGTTAACACGAGGCTAAAATGTTCTATTGCTCTGAACGTTCGTTTCGATCTGATTGAATCAACGTCTGCTCTGGATCAGAGATGATCAATTTCAGTTTTATTACGTCACAACAGGTGAAACTGACACTCGAAAAAACACCACCATCGGCCAGCTAAATGATATATCAATTTTATCCCAAAATGCTTATATTGAATGAGGGAGAGATGATATATCACATATCTGTCGATCACTTTTCTTGCTGTTTACATGACAGCGGCTATTCTTAATTCATAGTTTGGATCAATCATTGAAGATGGTGATCATATTGCAAGCACATCGCTAAGAGTCAGAGCATAACTAAGTTAATTCTGCTCTTTTCTAATATGCAAACAAAATTTTGTAAAAATGGAGATATTTTGCGAAAATAGCGAAATTTTATGGAAAATCGAAAAAAAAAATGGAATTTGGTAATACACAAGGCGATATACTATAAAAATTGCAAAGTTTTGTGAAATTGCAAAAATTTCTTAATCTTGCACAAAATGTGAAATTTTACAAACATCATGAAATTTTGTAAAAAATACGAAATTTTGTAAAAAATACGAAATTTTGTGAATATTACGTTTTACTATATAACGAAATTTTGCACAATTTACAAAATTTTTCCGAATAATACGAAATTTTGTAGTTAATTGCAAAATTTTGTAAAATACACGAAATTTGATAAAAATGAAGAAATTTTGTAAAAGTTTCAAAATTTTGTAGAAATTACTAGAGAATTATAACGATAACAAAATTTTGTAAAAATTGCCTAATTTTATAAAAATTTGAAAGTTTGAAAAATTTACGGAATTTTCTGAAAATTACGAAAAATTTTAGAAAATTACAAAATTTTGTAAAAATTGCTAAATTTCGCAAAAAAATCGAAATTTCGAAATTCTGTACAGAAAATTACAATATTATGTCAAAATTGCGGCATTTTGTCAAAATTACAATAGGGACATTTCGTAAAAATTGTGGAATTTTGTAAAAGAAAATGCAAAATTAGGTAAGAAATGAAAAAAATGGTAAAAAAATGCGAAATGTAAAAGTGCAAAAATCGCAAAACTTTGTAAAATACAAAAAAAATATTGTAAAAATTACGAATTTCAGTAAAAATTACACAATTTTGTAAGAACAACAAAATGTTGTAAAAGTTACGAATTTTTGTAAAAATAAGAACATTTCTAAAAACTACGAAATTTTGTAAAAAATCAGAAAATTTTGTAAAAATTGCAAAATTCTGTAAACATGGTATGCCTTGGCAAAATTTTGTACAAATAACGACAGTTCGTAAAAAGTACAAAATATTGTGAAAATAACGATTTTTTTTAAAGATTACAAATTTTTCTTTAATTACGTTAATTAAAAAAAAATCGTGAAGTTTTGAAGAATTGCAGAAAGTTTTAAATTTTTATTAAAATCCCTTTTTTTCTTTAAATTGCAGAATTTTGAAAACATTACAAAATTTGGTAAAAATTGCAAAATTTTGTAAAAGTTATGAAATTTTGCAAAAATTATGAGATTTTGAAGAATTCTATGAAATTTTTAAAAATGGCTAAATTTTGAGAAAAAAACTAGGAATTTTTGTAAAAATTACGAAATTGCAATTTTTAATATAACCTTCAAAATCTTGTGAAAATTATATTTTGAAAAAATTCGAAATTTTTGCAAAATAAAAATTACGGAATTTTGTAAAAATTAGGAAATTTTGTAAAAATCGCTATTTTGTAAAAATTTCTATTCTGTAAAAATTTCGAAATTTTGCGAAAATTATAAAATTTTGTAAAATTTTAAATCACAAAATCATAAAATTTTAAAATTTTTAAAAGAATTCGAAATTTGGTACAAATTACGTTTATTTTGCAATAATTACGGATTTTTGTAAAATTGCACAATTTTGTAATAATTGCAAAATTTTGAAAAAATTACGAAATTTTGTAAATTTTTGAAAGCATTGTTCTACTGAACACATTCGGGGAACATAGTAAGTTAATGAAAATTCGTTGAGAAAAGTTATTAACTAAAGCAGCAGCATGACTTCAAAACAAGTGGATTTTATTATTAATCATAGCAACCCTGTAATTTCCATCCGTGAGTGGTGGGTGGCAAGTCTAGTTTACACTTGTATAACGATGGAGCTATTCAAACAGGGTTGCTATGATCAATAATAAATTCCACTTGTTTTGATGTCATGCTGCTTCTTTAGTTAATAACTTTTCTCAACGAATTTTCATTAACTTACTATGTTCCCCGAATGTGTTCAGTAGAAAAATACCTTTAGAAATAAATAGTGTTCTGATTAATTGATTGATGAGGTGATTTTTTAAGAATTTATTTTCAAGGTTAGCCGATTTTCCATACCGACTTCCATATAAACGTTGAAATTTTTGGAGGGTCCTTAGACACAACCGATCGGTACCAAAATTTGCACAATTACTAAAGACCATAAAAGAAATCAGTAGAGCCTGGTGGAGCTAAAAGTCAAAAATTGAACCAGTCTAATCCCCATATTTTGCAATTTTTATAAAATTTCGTATTATGTAAAAATTGCGATTTTTTTAAAAAATTACGAAATTTTGTAAAAATTACCAAATTTTGCTCAAATTACGAAATTTTGTAAAAATTACAAAATTTTATAAAAATAGCAAAATTTTGTAAAAATTACAAAATTTTATAAAAATAGCAAAATTTTGTAAAAATTACAAAATTTCGGAAAAAGTTAAAAAATTTTGTAAAATTTTAAAAAAATTTCAAAAATTTGAAAATTTTGTAAAAATTACAAACTTTTGTGAAGATTACGATTTCCCAATATTACAAAATTTAATGAAAATTCTAAAATTTTGTTGAAATTACAAAAATTGCAAAATTTGTTTAAACTCATGAAATTTTGTAAGATAATTATTAAAAATTACGAAATGTCAAAGTTACAAAATTTCGAAAACTTGCAAAACTGGTAAAATGTTTAAAATTTTGCGAAGTTGTAAAATTTTGTTAAGATTGCACAAATATGTAAAAATAGTAAAAATTTATACATTTCACGAAATTTTCAAAATTTTGTGAAAATTACGAAATTTTTTAGTAGTTACAAAATTTTGTAGAGAAGTTGTAAAATTTGCAAAATTTTGTTGAGATTGCAAAATTTTGTAGAAGTTGCAACAAAAAAAGTTTGTTTAAGTTTCGATATTTTTGTAAAAATTGCGAAATCCTTTAAAAATAGTTAAATTTTATTAAAATCGATAAATTTTCGTGAATATTATTTTACTGCCGCCGCCGGCAAGAAATTCTTGACAAATCCTCGCCTAAAAAGACCAAGCGATCATTCTTTCATTCTTCTCTAATTACATCTTGCAACAATTTCAACGTTTCGTAAAAATGGTAAAATTTTGTGGAAATTACAAAATTTTGCGGAAATTGTAAAAAAAAATATTGCATTTTGTAAGAGTAACGAATTTTTGTAAACATTACAAAGTTCTGTCAAACTTCGTATATATTGTAAAAGTACGAAATTTTGTGAAGATTGCGAAATTTTGTAAATCTTTTCGATATTTTGAAAAAAAAATCCAGAGCTCATTTTTCTAAACATAACAATATATATGTTCAAAGCTTTAAAGTTTCAGAATAATTTTTAATTTATTATTTGAAAATAGTGAACACGTCCTTTGACACTATCGGTTGACAGTTATCCCAGCAAAAGGTGTGGTCGTGAAAATTCAAGTTTATAAAATAATTTTTATTTGTTATTTTGCGTCCAAAAAAGTGAAAAAAATGTTCGATTACGTATCTTTAACGTCAGCTGCATCGGAAAAATCAGAAACATTTGTGGCATAATGACTCAATTACGAACTTTTGAAAAAAATTTAAAAATTTGTAAAAATCACGAAATATTGTAAAAGTTGCGAAATTTTGTAAAAATTACAAAGTTTTGCAAAAAATACGAAACTTTGTCAAAATTACGAAATTTAGTAAATATAGCGATATATTATGAAAATTACGAAATTTGTGATAATCGAGAAAATTTGCAAAATATGCAAAATTTTGTAAAAAATGCGAAATGTTAAAATTGCGAATCTAAATCTACGAAATTTTGTAAAAAATTAGGAAATTTTGTTGCAATTTTTACAAAATTTAACCAAATTTTGAAGAAAATTCGCAATTTTGTAAAATTTTCAAAATTTTGTGAATGTTGCGAAATTTTGTAAAAATCACAAAATTTCTTTTTTTAAATTGCGAAATTTTTGTAAAAATTGCAACATTTTGTTAAACGGGGTAATTTTGGAAAATTTATGAAAATTTGTAAAAATTACAAAAAATTGTAAAAATTACGAAATTTTGTGAAAATTATGAAATTTTGTAAAAACTACGAAATTTTGTTAAAATTACGAATTTTTGCGAAATTGACGAAATTATGCGAAAATTGCGATATTTTGGTAAAAATTACTAAAGTTTGTAAACATCACAAAATTTTGTAAAAAATTACAAAATGTTGCAAAAATTACGGAATTTTGCAAAAATTACAAAAATTTGGCAAAACTACGAAATTTTATAAAAATTGCGACATTTTGTGAAAATTACAAAATTTTGTAAAAAATACGAAATTTTTTAAAAATTTCGACATTTTGTCAACATTAGAATTTGGAAAAATTACAAAATTATGCAAAAACAAAATTTTGTAACTATTACGAATCTGTTAATTTGTAGTTCGGATTTGCAAGATGTGCGAGCAAGCTATGCTCCGTTTGCTCCTTTTACTTCGATGCCATTTCTCACAACTGAAGAGTAAGTGTCAAAATTAAACATTTGGTATAATGTTACACACATACTCCTTAAAAAGCGGGATGCGCCGGTTTTTTTTAATGCACGATGAAATAAAAATTCGTAACAACCTTTAAAAGTGACATCTAGTACCCAAGTAACCATTAGCATTACGCCATTGCACAATATTGGCTATACATTTGTGCGAATGTTGTATTAGAACTCTATTTTAGCATTGATAATGCAATTAAGCTCTATATTAGCTAAGGCACAGCCGAAATGTACCTTTAAATCATATATGCTTTACAAATACATTTAGTGCTATTGAAAAGCAAATATAAACCCGATATAATGCTAATCTGATGCTGTGGATTTTTTCGTTATGCATTTCCTCTTGAGAATTATTTTCGGTATATTTCATTGCATTCGAGCATATGCAATATAGGCTAGGCAGCAAAAGCAGCGCACAGGTTGTGAAGGACGAAGCAAGGTAAAATATTCATATCATGTGAGAAACAAATTCCGTAAAGGTTAAAATATTCATTACAATGCATTTGAATGGAGTCGATTACAGTTCTAAATAGTATTTTAATATTCTTCCTTTTTTCATCACCGTAAAGTCAAAATTAAAAATAAAACGAAGAAAAGTTTTCCTTTCCTTTCCAACTGGCGGAATAAAAAAATACTTTTCTTCTCTTTATTTTTTTATTTTTCAGCATTCCACCAAGACGCTCAAAGAAATACTATTTCATACCGAAAAGGAAAAATAAGAAAGTGTTTCGAAAACATTGCGGAAAATGACAGCCAACTGAAGCTTTCTAATAGCATAGGTAATGCCACTATCATACTTTTAAATTTGACTCCAATGCCGTATAATAGCATTAGTAATGCAGAAAACGCGCTGTCAAACTCTGCACAGTAATAGCACAATATTTCACCTTTTTTGGCATCATATCAGCATTATAAAAGAATATAGGGCCTAATGGTCCAAATCTAAAGCATATATGTATTGGCTTACGTTATAATGCTTATTGGTTACTTGGGTCGTACATTTCGCCATTTCTCCAAGGATTCCGGAACAACTCCAACCATAAGATCGATTCGATAGAATTATCATCGAATCGAGATGCGCAATGCCACCGCAGGTTTGACGTTCAACATTTTAGAGACGTTTCATGCCGGTAGTCCCATACGCTCGTATGCTCCGATCAAATGTGAACCCAGCGGATACCAAAAACCCCTAACCACCCAGCTGATAATAACAGTTCTCGATCCCACATCAGTGGAGCATTATAGATGTAGTTTTCCTCAAGTTGCCTGTATTTTACGACCTAATAATAGCCTTCGCGGGAACGCGTAACTATGTAATGCCACGGTGGCGGCGGCCGTGACGGCGTGTGCTGCTAGTTCGAAACTCGAAACTCTGGCCCTGATGGAATAGGACGAAACGGGCGACGGGAGGGGATGGTATAACAGATTAATAAGTAATTGGAAGAAATCGTTGCACTTTTCCTACCATTGCAGTACACTGCAACTGCGTTGCCACTTCACCTGGACGACGGTGGTGTTCGTTGGTGTGGTTGCACCTTCGAGGTTCTGTGATGCCACTTGCGCCTGCTCTCTTTCCCTGGGTCGCTATACCTTTCAGTCAATCTCGGCCAACAACCTTTGGGCGTTGTTGTTGTTGCTGTTGTATACATCAGCAGGGAAACAGGCAGTTTTCTTCGCCAGGTTCCTTCAACTTTTTTCAACAGGGCCTGCATCTTCTTGTTCTTCCTGTTCTACTTCTGCTACGACGAGGAACCCAGAGGCCCAACAAGACGATGAGCAATCGCGCGTCAACCGGTTTTTTGTTTTGTTCTCGGTGGATTTTTTTTCTCTGTTTTGTGCCGGCTACTACCACTCATCACGACTATGTTGTGTGCCGTTTTTTTCATCCCGTTTTCGACGCCATCGTCGTCATTGCCGTCACAAGTGATGCTGCAAATTTTGTTGTTATTATTGACGTGGTTCGAATGCGATGCGATGTTTTTTGTGCCCGTCTTGATTTCTAGATGTTTTTGTAGGTCGTCATCGGAGCGCGTTTCTGCTTCCCCCTGCTGCCGGCAACCCGCCGACGAACTCGCGGGGATTCCACAATTACGACTTTGATTGGACTTTCTATGGACTGAAACGCAATTACTTCACGTGAAAGTGGCAGATGAGGATGGGGAATAAGACCAAAGGCGCACCAGAGCAGCAGCCTACTAGGCAGGGTCGCCTGCTGATGATGGTATGGGGGAAGCGGTGTCAATGAACGCGTTTTGACAGAGGCAAACGTTTGTGTACAATTTCACATGCTGCGCCATATGTCGCCGACGACGAAAAGTAAGTTGTTTATAAACAACATTTTCCGTGTCGGTGACGAGCAACAGCAACAGCAGCAGCAGCAACGAGGAAGGCAAATTTTATTGTCGGGTCGGGAGGACTCTCCTCTCACGGGTAGCACAACTACTAACAACCGTCAGGATATTGACTTTTCCCGTCCTCTTTTTGGGACTTGCTGGCGGTATAGACCTATATGCTAAGGATGAACATTTTTCTCTGGTATTTGTCGGTATCTCGAGGGCGAAACGCACTTTTCTTTGTTCTGCCCGGTAGTTCGCGCGCGTGTGTGTGTGGGTTCGATCATACGCCGAAAAGTTATGTGTCACACGCACTCTCTAACGCATGTTGATTTACTTTTTTGTGTGTTTGGCTGTTATCGATGTGATAACCTACATTCGAGCCGTGACAGGGCACAGCAGCTGAAAACGGCTCGGTGTGTAGATAAATCAACAACAACAACCCTTGGTAGCACACGCTGATGCTACTGTATTGGTGTGTTGTCTCACACCGCTGTACAGTAAACAAAAACTGTGACAAGGATTGCCGAGTGTAAACAAAGGAGGTCACTGAAATTCTACTTATGCGTCATCTTGGAATTTCGTATATTTTGGTTTGATGAGGGATATTGAGTGATAGTCGTCACGGGATAGAAAGATAATGACGTCAATTTAAATACTGTTGCGTATAAAGAATTGTTCGGGGGAAACTGTGACGCCTTCAATTGATATTTTGTAACGAAAATCTGGCATCGCTGAAAACGAAAATATTTATTTGTTTGCCTAACAGTGTAGTATGTCACTAATATGGGAATCAAAAATTTTGGATTGTCCAACCTGGATATCTCTTTGCCATACAATCCCTTTGACCACGTTGGCCAAGTCAAAAATATTGCTACCAATAAAGGTTATATTTTGTCGACATTAAACAGCTGCTGTCTGGAATACCTAAACATTCCCAAATTTTTAGATTAGCCTATACAAAAAATGTGTTAACCATATCAGTGTTGAATTGTTGGAAGTATATCATACATCTTTCCCCAGGGATAACAATATTGTCCAAGATAGCCGTTAAGGCAGCAGTCATTTCTTTAATCGCAAATTTGTCCAAATTTTTATGATAAAAATTAGGGTGACCATATTAGGCGAGTAAAAAACCAGGACAGTCGAAAGGGTACTGCCACCCCCCGTTACCTATCAACCGATTATGCCTTCTCCACATGTTTTCGACAGTTAAAAAGTTCTGGGGTGTGGCAGGCAGGCAGGCTCTGCCAGAAACTCTTTCGTCGCAATTCGATCACCAAGCACTTTTTCAGCGAAAATTTTTTGCTGAGTCAGTGCAGAACCGGTGAGGAGTTTTTAGCACTAAATACATGTCATTGACATAAAGCAGAAACATCAACGGTCGCAAATAACTTCCCTGCGTATACCTGGCAATCTCCAATACCAACCATTATCTCTCGGTCTGAGAGCTAAGAACGAAACAGCAGCAAAACATATCGTTGTTTCCAAATTTCTTCATTTTATCTTTCTATACTCCCTGTTATTTAGGATGATAGACACGGCAGGCTAGTCAATGTTCAGCGTCCAGGCATGAAGTCATGATAGTCTATTAGGTAGTTTTATATTTCATTTATTTGACACGGCATTAGCTCACCCGAGTCGTGGATCTTTTTATATTACCAATGTTTGTGTACATGGTTTCTCGTAGTATGTCTTCTTGTTACAGAACTGGCACCTAGGGATATGTCCTTCATATGTGCATAGCGTGACTTGAGATTTGGTTACGCCCTCTATTTTGTATTAAAAGTTCAGATATGAGTAATAGGTTTGGTCATTCGCATAATTACTGTAGTAGCTACTCGCCAAATCTGGCAAAAACTTGGGAGGGACCTAATTAATCACTAGATGTTTTTTAAGGCTATCGTGGGCTATCGTTTTTAAGGCTATCGTATAACTCGGTTCATATTGTAGGTTGTGATGAAAATCGGAGTCTTACGGCCATAACTGCAAATTTACTGCCAGATCATACCCTTTCAGATGCATTTATTGAATTTGTTCAGATCCTGACCATACATCTTTCAGACCCGCGATTTTGGCCATAACATTTTGCTTTACGGTCCAGCTCGATTGCTTGATAGCCCTATACAAAAACGATGACACCGCTTCGACAACACACCTTCAGGACAGCAGACAAACATTACATGAAATCTGTTTGTACTGCACATATAAAGGTTTGGCCATTGTGATCATCATACTCGGGTTTTCATTTCTTTTGTGCAGAATTAATTCTCTATTTTTCCATCGCGTGACAATTTACGAAAACATTAGTTTTTTTTTAAATTTTTGCATTTCATTGCAAGCAAATTGCAGTCAAAAATTTACAGAACCGGTCACAAAAAGCACTATACTGGATAAGAAGACTCATAACGATTCTACATTCGTAGAGTTTCAAATGTTTCTAACTTGGATTTTTTTCTAATTTTTAGAATTATGTTGGGAAAATTTTGTTAAAAAATTAGAGTGGATCTGAATATACGAGCTATTTCAATTTTAATAGGCCGCCTGCAATAAAGCTGCCTTGTTTTAAAACCAACTAAATTTTTCCTGAACATTTAAAACTCAAGAATTTTTCAATGAAAAGTTTTACAACTGAACAAAAGGTAAAACATAAATAAAATCAATAAAAAAGTAATATGAACTGAGCTCGAAAGGTAGAAAATTTCATAAAAAATGCATTATGAGATATAAAAAAAAACAAAAATATAAAATTGAATTTGAGTAATCAGAGCAAAATATTTACGAAATATATTGTTTCTCTTTCTATCCCATCAGGATTTGGTAATGGATTATGGCCCACTGATTTTTTTCACTATTGGTTTTTAAGTTCAAAAAATAATTTTTATTTTACTTTAAAACTTTGTTAACTTCATTTTATGATATCAATTTTTCAGTATGTGAATTCTGACCTAGATTTTCACCTAAAATTACTTTTTCAATTTAAAAAAAAAAACCTATTTAAGGTATTGGGTGAATCTCTAATGGATTTATAAGATGATGACAAACACATGCAGCCAGCGATAATCAGTCGTCGCGGTCCTGTGTGTGGGATGGGTGAAAGGGTCTTCCAACCTGCCGCAAATGGCAAGTATACATCTGTTCCGAACACTTCAAGCGCTGATGTATTCTTCGCTTCCAGTTTTTTGCCTTTTGCTCCGACATCTTGTTATCAGATGCCAACCATTTCTCTAGACGACGACGATAGTCGTATTTTGGGGCGCGACGCAGTTGATTCGGGATGCCTCGAATCCCTCACCACAGTCGACCAGGCGACCGTGAACCGTTCCGATACTGTTCATGGGATTGACGAAAGGATCTTCCTACACGGCAACATGGCTTCGCTCCCTGCTGTACGCGATCCGTCCTCCAACAACATCGAGGTTTACTACCAGAATGTTGGTGGCTTAAATTCATCAACGGACAGCTATTTGCTCGCGACCACGGGTTGCTGTTACGACGTTATCGCCTTGACCGAGACGTGGCTCGACAACCGTACTCTGTCTCGCCAGGTCTTTGGTTCAACATTCGATGTCTACCGCTGTGACCGCAATGCCCTCAACAGCCAAAAGACATCAGGCGGTGGTGTGCTTATCGCCGTTCGCCGTGGTATAAAAGCCCGAGTGATCAACGATGACCGGTGGGCGAGCTCCGAGCAAGTGTGGATATCAGTGAAACTTGCCGATCGCAATCTGTTCCTGTGTGTTGTGTATTTTCCACCTGACAGAATTCGTGATTCCAGCCTCCGTTTCTTTTATCGCCTCGATCGCCGCCCCGTATGATGATATTGTTATACTGGGCGACTTCAACTTACCTGGCTGGACGTGGTGCCAGGCAAGTAATGCTTTTCTACGATTGGATATCGAAAAATCTGCGCTTATTAGCAATGCCAGTTGTATTTTGGACAGCAGCGCAACTCTTCGGCAAATTAATAATGTCACCAACGAGAATGGACGTACATTGGACCTCTGCTTTGTAAGTGCCCGGGACTGCGCTCCGTACTGCTGCACTGCACTGACTCCCTTAGTCAAGCAGGTGCGTCATCATCCCCCACTACATCTTGTATTCGCTGGTAACCTAGGAGTGAATTTTGAAGACTTCTCAAGCTCTATCGTCTACGATTTTTACAACGCTGACTACGACAGCATCGTTAGGACGCTGTTGGATATAAACTGGGACGAAAATATTAACAATGATGACGCGAACAAAGCAGCGATGACGTTTTCTAGTATTCTTAACTACCTTATCGACCGCCATGTGCCAAAACGAATAATTAGTACCGATGAACACCCTCCCTGGCAATCAACTGACGTTAGACGTTTAAAATCTGACAAACGAGCTGCATTTAAAAAATTCTCGAAGCATAAGACACTTGCATTACGAAATCACTACTTTCAACTCAACCACGAATACAAACAGCAAAGCAGACGCGCCTTTTTTGGACACCAGCGAAACGTCGAGTGTCAACTGAAATCCAAGCCCAAGTCGTTTTGGAAGTATGTTAACGAGCAGCGAAAAGAATCCGGTTTGCCATCTTGTATGTCGTTTAATGGAGTTTTAGGCACCGACACTAAGGAAATTTACCAACTGTTCTCCGACAAATTTGCAAGCGTTTTTTCCAACGAGCACCTACCACCACAACAAGTCGCTGCCGCCGCTAATATAACTCCTTCTCTAGGACGAACCATCAACCGAATTTGTGTCGATAATGCTGCCATTCTTGCAGCAAATGCCAAACTGAAAGCATCATGTGTTCGGGTCCAGATGGAGTTCCCTCGATTTTTGTCAAAAAGTGCATCAGCGGCTTCTTAAACCACTTCGACGAGTCTTTGAGCTATCACTCACTACTGGTACATTCCCTTCCTGCTGGAAAGTACATTGCAGATGACCAACACGGTTTCATGCCTAAACGATCGACAACGACAAACCTGCTCTGGTTCACAACATATGTAATGGATGGATTCGCTGACGGATTGCAAACCGATGCTATTTACATGGATATATCTGCGGCCTTCGACAAAATCAACCATGATATCGCAATAGCGAAGCTGGACAAACTCGGCATTCATGGATAACTTCTGCGCTGGTTTCGTTCCTACCTCGATGGAAGGCAACTCCAAATCAGCATTAAGGACTGTCTATCTGCACCATTCTTCGCTACATCCGGCATCCCACAAGGAAGCCATCTCGGTCCAGTAATATTCCTCCTCTACTTTAATGACGTCAATTTCACATTACAAGGACCCCGCCTTTCTTTCGCCGACGACATGAAAAATTTTCAACAAATACGGGATAAAACCGATGTCGAGCTTCTTCAGAGGGAACTGGACAGCTTTAGTACGTGGTGTGATCTAAACAATGGTTTTAAACCCGAGCAAATGCTCAATCGTTACGTTCACGCGGAAACGCCAACCGACTCAGTTTAACTACCATTTCTTCGGCTCGAGCATTCCAAGACACTCTCACATCAAAGATCTTAGAGTCATCATGGGTTCGGCACTAACGTTCAAACCACATACGTCATACATCGTGGATAAGGCATCACGACAGCTTGGGTTCATCTTCCGAATAGCGAAAAACTTCAGGGGCGTATATTGTCTTAAATCGTTTTACTGCGCGTTGGTCCGCTCAACGTTAGAATATTGTTCAGCTGTTTGGAATCCGTACTACCAGAACGGGATTGACAGAATCGAGGCTGTCCAACAGACTCCAACGAATTTTTAACAGTGTGGCGACGGCCTTTGACTTCAACCGGACGCGGAATGCGATAAAAGCGAAAATGTTGACAAATTTTAAAATGTAATTAGTTTAAGCAACCACCATTGGGGCCAAGGGGCCTGTTGGTGAAGGTAATAAACATAAACCTAAACAAAAACTTCTGAATAACTTCTAAGCAACTCCGAGAATCAAGTAGAAAATGGAAAATTTTCTTTCTGTAGGAAAACATTTAATAACACTTTTCGAGGTTTTTTGTGTGGTCCAGAACGCGTTTAGAAAACATATTTAGGAAAGAAATTAATTTTTTTTTCGTAAACCTATGCTATTTATAGCGACTGGGTATTTGATGCGAACCATGGTTGAATGCATTAGACATTTCCAGGGAGCCACTTTACAGTCTCGCTCCACACACATATTTTTCTCGATTGCATACCTCCGGTGACAGCAACGCTTTACCAAAAAGTCGACGACGCCTTATAGGTTGTCTACTAATCACTTTAACGAGTCTCCTGTGCTTTACATGCCCAAAACTGAATATCATTTTAAACTGTCTCTAACATGCTAGTCCATAATTGTCAAGCCTTATGCACCCCTGTCGTGATCGTCCTTTCAGCTCACTACACTGTTCTAACATATAACCAGTGCGAGCAACAAGCTCCTAGTCTGATTTTTCTCATCTGTTGCTCGTTGGCAATCCACATCGAACCAGTTTCCTCGTGTGTTAGCCGCTAGTCATGTGACTGCTGAACTGATCACCTTATGAACTTGCTGCTACGTTGTGATCAGGTAATCTCTTGTTGATCGTTCCCCAAAACCTTTTGTCCTAAAGGCGGAATTATATGTCTCATGCTTTGCATGAAATAATATATTTAAACATATATTTTTGGTATTTACTATTAAACTAAGATTGCACTTGTAGCGTGCTATAAAACTTCAATTGTTACTTGGGTAGGAACAGGCTTAGAAACTTCCTGAGTAATTTTTTATTTTCTGCTGGTAGGAGTCGTGCTTAGGCAGAGTTACTACGAATTGCTTAAATCTACCATGTTTCACGGCAACAGCAGAGTCGTCCCTCTTTACCATGAGAACCGACAACTTTCTGTATATTCCAAATCCTTTCATAACTATTTTTTTAAAAATTTTCCTACTTAGTAATTTCTAGCTAATTTACTGTTGATAAAATGAAAAGAAGATTGAAGTAGAATAAGTTGTTATCCAAATAAATCTATATATAGTTCTTCTAAGATTATATTACTGTTAAGTTTTAGAAGAACGTTGAAAGTTTCTCCTGTTCTCGCTTTCCATGTAATACCTCCTGGAATCGCCATATATGCCTGTACCGACTGCATTAATCATTTGCAATAAAAAGTTTATAATTTTTAGTCAAAGCAAAAAATGAAATTGATCACCAACACTCTTGTATTTTTAAGCCGGTAATCGAATCTTTGCTGCAGTTATCGCTTCCTCTGAGCAACCTTATCTTATTATCGATAGAGATTCCTGATTTCAACGAACTTGCGCCAACTAAGATAACATGGCTTCAGGAATCAGGAATCAGAATATATTGGCTCAAATGGCACGTTCCCCGTACATAGTCGGGGATTTGTGCCTTGCCGTGTGTTTCATCATTTCCTGAGCGGAAGGAAAGGACAAGGAGGTGTGGGGAAGTAGACTTGGAAGGGTGGGAAAAATAACAGCACAAAACAAAAATAAACAACAGGTAAGTTAAACTCACAAGTAGTTCAACTTGCCTGCGAATAAGCCTAAAGCTCTTTACCACATTGGACAAGAAACTTTAGTATGTCTCTGAGTTTCAGTCGACCAAACATGGTTTCGTCTATATAAGGACGGCTGAAGACCCGAAATCGCAATTGCGCTACCGCTGGACAGTTGCATATCAGATGATATGAGGTTCCGTAGTCGGATTCACAAAGATCACATGAAAAAGACTCAGCGCGCTGAATAGTTGCCATGTGATAATTGAGTTTGCAGTGGCCGGTTAAAGCCCTGGTCAGCATGCCGCAGTGGAGCTTTGAAAAATGTAAGAGATTTTTCGAAACCACTGGGCATGGTTGTTCTAGAAACGCCTTTGTTTGGCGACACGTTTGTAGATTTCTCCAATAATTGCGGTGCTCGGACGAAGCCCAGGACCGTATTTTTTCCCTTATCCAACTTGTCGAAATTGGCAGCGCGGGCTCAGGACCAACGAAGTCAATCGCTGAACCTGCCCTGGCCAATTCGTCAGCCCATTCATTTCCAGTAATACCGCAATGTCCGGGCACCCAGACAAGGTAGATAGTGTTGACAATGCTTAGTTCTTCGATTTGGGTTCGGCACGCGATCACTAGCTTGGACCGGGATTTGTCTGAGCTAAGGGCCTTGATTGCAGCCTGACTATCGGAGCAGAAGTTTATAACTCTGCCGGATAAACTCAGTTGAAGGGCCGATTGCACCCCGCACATAATCGCAAAGATTTCTGCTTGGAATACAGTACAGTATCTACCTAGTGAGTGAGATTGTTCCAATCTCATTTCACGACAGTAGACACCAGCACCAGCACGTCCCTCCATTAGACAACCGTCAGTGTAACAAACCACTTGCGTTTGTTGTTGTCTTTCCATAAAGCCAGACAACCACTCCTCTCGAGAGGGAATCTTCACATGAAATGTCCTGTAAGGAAAACTACAAGTGAGTGTAATATCGCTGGGAGCAAGAATATCTTCACCCCATGTAACCATTTGTGACCACAATCGTGTATGACTGGTAGCAAGATCAACATGATTACTGTTCCAAAGCCCAGTAAGCTGCAGTCTGTATGCACATGATAGTGCTTCTTGTTTTAAGTGTATGTGTAATGGTTTGATATTTAGAAGTGCCTCAAGAGCAGCAGTCGGAGTCGTGGTGAAAGCACCAGTCAACGCCATGAGCGCCATTCTTTGCAGATGGTTTAGCTTTGACTGGACTGTCACCACCTCTCCCCTCTGCCACCACACAAGGCATCCGTATGACAGTATTGGACGTACAATTGTCGTGTAAATCCAATAGATGTATTTAGGTTTGAGACCCCAGGTCTTTCCAAAAGTTCGTCTGCACTGCCCGAAGGCCATGCACGCTTTCTTGACTCTGAACTCAATGTGAGCAGAACAATTCAGTTTGGAATCCAATATGACTCCAACGTATTTGACTTGATCTGCACACAGTAGCTCAGAATCAAAGAACTGCAAGGGACGAACCCCGGTTGTTATTCGCTTCTTCGTGAAAAGAACCATTGAAGTTTTGCTTGGGTTAACTGATAGTTTAACTTGTCGACACCACTGTTCGACAGCTCTTAATGCCTGTTGCATTAAGTCAAAGATTGTTCCGATGCAAAATCCAGTAATTAGTATTTGGTAATCGTCAGCAAACCCGTAGGTTGGAAATCCAAGCTCATTGAGTTTCTTCAACAAGCCGTCAGCTACTAAGTTCCATAAAAAAGGTGACAGAACGCCGCCCTGAGGACAACCGCAAATACTCAACTTCCGTATCTCAGCCTGTCGCAGTGACGAGCAAAGTATGCGGTTACTAAGCATTGCGTTTATCCAACCTGAGATACATGCAGGTATCCCATGACCGCGCGTCGCTTCCAGAATAGACTGAAAGGACACATTGTCAAAAGCACCCTCAATATCTAGGAATACACCCAAGCTAGATTGCTTGAGCGAGAAGGCTTTCTCAATGTTGTAAACAACATCGTGAAGCAGAGTGATCGTGGATTTCCCACACTGATATGCATGTTGCATTTTGTGCAGTGGATATTCAACTAAACTAACGTTCCTGATGTGATGATCGATTATCCGTTCCAAAGCTTTCAGAAGAAAAGAACTTAAGCTGATAGGCCTAAAACTCTTGGCTTCTTCATAGCTTGAGCGCCCCCCTTTGGGAATAAATCTAACAGTTATTTCTCGCCATGCTTTCGGGATATACCCGGTAGCAAGACTGGAAAGCAAAATCTTTTTCAAGACATGTTTAAGAATATCAAATCCCTTTTGCAGTAGCACGGGAAGTATTCCATCTTTTCCGGGTGATTTGTATGGAGCAAAGCTGTCAACCGCCCACTTGACCGATTCAGTGGAAACCAATGTGCGTGCTAACGCCCACGAGTCCGAATCACCAGAATGAGATCTGTGAACATTGTTCAACTCCGGATCGATACAACCTGGAAAGTGTGTGTCGAAGAGACAATTAAGAACATCTTTTTCGTCCGTCACATAAACACCATCTCTGGTTTCCAAGGAGTTCATCTGAAAATCATTCGATTTGGAGAGAATTTTATTTAATCTGCTAGCCTCGTTCAGACTAGAGACATTAGTGCATAGGCTTTGCCAGCCAGCCCGTTCTGCAGATCTAAGACATTTCTTATATGCACTACGAGCTGACCTGAAAGCCCTGGAGTCATCACGCTGACGCCGGTTCCATGCTCTTCTCATAACTTTCTTCATTCTTTCAAGCTCAGCCCTCCACCAAGGGGTTCCCCTAGTCGATTTAACAGTACGAAGTGGACAAGCTTCTTCGTAGGATGCTAATATGAATGAGTTTGTCGTATCCACGACGTCATCTAAGTCGTCTAGTTGACTAATTGTTGGAAAATATCCATGAAATTTAGTCGCTAAGTTTTCCAAAAAGAGGTCCCAGTTTGTAGACTTAGGATTACGATATGTTACCACATTGAAGGTGACATCAAAATGATCGAAAAATATATATTTATGATCGGATAGAGACGGTTCAGTTTCATTTGGAACCTGCCAATTTCCCAGTTCATGCAAAATTCTATCAGAGCAAAGTGTTATGTCTAACACCTCCTCCCTTCCAGACCTCGCAAAAGTTGGTCGGTTTCCCACATTCAGAATATGGAGATTTGTACTACTTATGTACTCCATCAGTTCAGAGCCTCTCAGATTGATGTCTGAGCTGCCCCAAATGATGTGATGAGCATTCGCATCACTGCCGATAATGAGCGGAAGCCCATTTCTGCTACAATATGATACAACGCTTTTGAAATCATCAGAAGGAGATGATTCGTTATGCGGTAGGTATGCTGAACAATATATGTATTTTTTGTCTACGTTTCCGACAGTCAGTGAAACTGTGACAACACAGATATCGCGAGTTGTGAGCTCCGATATGAGACACGCGTCAATAGCCTTATTTGCAAGAATGCAAGCACGAGGCATTTCACGTGGGTTAGTCATGCCTGTCTTGTTGTAAGCAGTGCAGGCAGTGTTAAGTAACTTTCCAAAATAAAAGTTTCCTTTATGGAAATACGGTTCTTGAACCAATGCTATGGAAGCTTTACCTTCCTGCATGAGTCGAGATAAATTCATAGTTGCTGTACGTTTATGTTGGAGATTGACTTGTGCTATTCTAACCATTGTTGATTAGAGAACTGTACATTTCATCTCCAACACAAATTGCACAACAACTAGAGGACACCAAGCGAGTTGGGATATTAACGCATTTAGCGAGCCATATCAGGTTTAAATGGGACATGATCATTTGATTCCCACGATTTGCGAAGAAAATAATGGTCCACTGTGTCAGAGATTCGCATAACACAGCAAGGGCAAAACCCAAAACGCTCCGTGCGCGACTGGCATATTTTAGACCCTCCAGTCATTAAGTCCTCGGCACGGAACTACACCTTGACTTAGGGTCTCCTACTTTCAGTCGCCTCCTACGACATGGGAGCAGGACTCCAGTGGCTCAATTCTAGGCCGGATACCACACGGCCTTACCGCTTCCTCTCAGCAACCTTATCTTATTATCGATAGAGATTCCTGATTTCAACGAACTTGCGCCAACTAAGATAACATGGCTTGCTTACACAAAATGAGATATGCAGTAAGTTTGACATGTCTTTTCAACATTATAATAACACTAAATTTTTTTTTATTCCAGCGCATTAGGGGGGGAGGCTACAGCCCCCCTTCCCCCTTAGCCCCCCCTTGCGCACGCCAATGACCCCGTGCTTCAGTTGATCCACGCATGACAAACTCGAATCGGTGACTACACCATCGATTTCAAATTTGTGAGCGGGCATGCAGACGTGGTAGTCCTTCATAAAAAACAGAATATCACAATTCTGAGCTTAGCTGGTCAAAATATCTGTCACCGCTGAATATTTGTGCTCGGTTCTTTCGAAAACTTTTGGATACTTGGCAGGTTATCTTTGATCCGAAGAAGTACAGTTATGGTACGACCGAGTGCAGCTTTATTTCACTTGCAAATGCAAAAAGATGGGTGGATAATGTCTGGGACATAACCGGAATGTCGTGATGGCACTTGGACTGATGCTTCGAATGTAATGATAACCATAATTAATAATTCACAAACCAAGTCACAGCTCCTAAAAAGAGTCTCCTCAATATATTGGTCTTGATATACAGATATATCGAAAAAAAATCGGAAAAATGTCTTATAAGGTCATGAAATACCGAAATCTGTAGTAATTTCGAAAAAAATTCAAAATTTGGTGACAATTCTAAGAAAAAGTAATTTAGATTTTTTTAAATCGCGAGATGATACAAGATCCGACGTTTAATACATTTCGAAGACTTTTTGCATCAAAAAGAAATTAAAAACTGCCTTTCTAAATCCCAATATTTTCCAACCCAAAATAAAATCGAGGTGACACTAGATCTTGACGTTTCATGGCCATCTAAGCGATTTTACATCAAAACTACAAGCTCAATTTTTGTGACGGCGCCGGTGGTTGAGTGGTAAGCGTGACCGCCACTCATTCCAATTTGCCTGGGTTCAATTCCAGCCGAGGTCGTTGAGATTTTTCTGAGATTGAAAAAATCTGTGGTCACATCTTCCTTCGGAAGGGAAGTAAAGCCGTTGGTCCCCGGTCTATCAGTTTGGTGGATCGATATCTAGTCCAGATAGTGAAGTCACCTCTCTGGCGTCGGTAAAGAAGAAGTGATCCAACTTCTATACTTTTACTAACCAAAATATCCTCCTCCTGTGACACTTGTGGAGTGCGCAGTAGTATATACGGCGCCTGGCCGGCGCCGGTTTTGATCAATACTTTAGGATTACCAGGAGTTGTATATTGAAAGATGTTTCGCTATTCCCAAGCATAATTATCTACTTATTCTCTGTGCAACTTCAGCTACTCCAGATCGATAACGGAGTAGCAGCCCAGGGGTGGTCGCACAAGCTCAAGCTCAAAACTACAAGCTCAATTTTTGAATATTCGATGAGTTCTTGGTGTCTTTGTACAGGCGAAGATTTTCGCAGTTTGACCGCTAAGCCGACCCCTTTATCATATCTGATTGAGCTGAAATTTTGCATAAACTTCTTTCGAGGTGTCTGGTTATAAAATTCGTTGATTACTTTTTTATCATACGGGCCATTGGCACCCTATTGTGCAGTGTTCTGAATAGATGCTTACATGAAATGTACGGCTGTCAAACACGAACGAACTTCGGTGGAATCTTCTAGAAATCGGGTCTCTCGGTAATAAATATAAAGGTTGGTGAAAGGCTGAACGACAGAGACGATTAAAATCACCTAAAAACCATCAGCTAAGTAAACTGATCTACACATAAAGTCTCCCGAAAAAATGCTCCGTCCGCCGCCTTCAAACACTTAACTTCGAATGATATTAGACAAATTTGCAGCAAACTTATATTTAAAATTTCACATCACTATAGTGTTCTGTTGGTGTTTCATGCTGATGGCTTTGCCCGAAATAGGCTAAAAAAATTTATTCACTCATTCTTGTAGAATTGAGTACTTCACGGTGACGTCACAAATGAATTTATTGTTCATTTTTGACATTTCGCTTGTACTGTTTACATGAATTCTTTACGATTAGATTTGAGCGAATCTAGTCATTCACAGATTTTTCTATGTCCATGTAAACAGTATGTACAACCGAACTGTCAAGAAAAGTGAGGTTAACCATGTCAGTAAAGAACCTAATTGCTAATATTGAATCATGCCATGCATATTTGCGTTCTATCCATTTCTTAAGGAAAATACAACTGTAGATAGCTCACGTTTATAGAACCTCATTATTTATTTAGAAAATTAGCACCAGAAGAACTAATTTTAATTAAAAAATTGAAAATTACATAATTTATTTTCAACATACAATGGTGTGGATAATCAAGTTTTATTGTGAACTTGATGTCACTAACAATGAGTTGAATTCAGTGAAGCTAAGGAAAGTTAGGATTCAATTGACAACTATCGATTGCCTCAGATATAACTAAACAGAAAAATGCGACACAATGATGATACCGTCTGAGATGAGTTTTTACCAAACAAAAGTAATATTTATGTAGCTTGATTAGCTATGGATTGCGTCAAAAGTCCCAATCGTACGTCACCCGGCGGAAACATTTAATAAAATATGCTTTCTATTCCGTCGATGCACAACTAAATTGCAAGCTATGAGCGACACACCCATTTTAGGGCAACTACCTACACACCCCTCTGAAACTATTTCCCCGGAATTGAACATAAAAAAACCTAGAAAAATAATAATCTAACGGGAAGCAACACAGCGAAGAAACTGGCGCGCAAAGTGCGGCGTAAATTTTGTAAACAATAACAAAGCTAGGCGGCCATGTTTTATTACCGCTATGCCGCCGCTGCCGCCACCGCGCCGTACCGTTCGATTGCATAGCATACCCATCTTACCAACACAACCGCACGGATTTGAATTAGCCTAGTAGATGCTAGGCAAGTGATAATGTAATATGTTGCTGCTTGATGATTTTGATGATCGAGGTAGCTTCCCTGGCGAGTGTGTGCGCAAACACGCGCACACACACCACTGCGGCAAATTACAGATTTTCCAACCCGTATCACCAGAGAAGACAAATCGCGCGGGAATCCGACTTTATTTCGCATCATCAAAAGACAAACAAAAAAAAAACTCGAAGCCAGTGGCCGAGAGAAATGTGAGCATAGAAAACATAAATTACCGCCGCCGTTGTCACCACCCTCCTTTCCCAGCGGATCTACCACCCACTGAGCATCACCATCTATGCACGCGTTGGGTAGTGATACTTTTTATGCTCTGTGCTAGTACCGTGCGAACCGGTCACGGACATGCTCTCCCTCTCTCGCTCGCTCTTTCTCCTATGTACATACTCCACTCATGCGGGTCGGTTTCGGATCGGGTGGAAGAAAGTCGTGCAAAAGGGATACAATTTCATATCAACAGCAACTAGCTACCTACCCATCCAGTCAGTGTACAATGTTTTGATTCTGCGCTCGCCTAGAAGCAGGTCGTTTTGAATGTGTTGGAAGAAAATTGCGCTTCTTTTCTATCATATCGTGACTGAGTCTGTGTGAGTGTATGAATTTTTACATGTTTGTATATTTTCTTAAAACTCTATGCTGAATGTGTCCAGAGTGAGTGGGCTGAGGATGGGGAGGGAGGTTGTTTGGGTCGCATAGAAAAATAGCATAGAGAAAGCGAACGATTGAACACTCACACATTTGCGGCGATGGTAGCATGAATCTGCTGTTACCCGTCTATGAATGTGTGAGGGTCGAGAAAGGATGGCTTTTTGCAAAGCTAGCTCAGACGTACGTTCGAATGTTTTCGTTGCAATGAAAATAAGGAAAAACAAAAAACAGCATGACAAAGTTGGCTTTGTTTAGGTTGCAGTTTACCGGAACTACTGTATATGCGGAAATAAGGTCGATTCGTTTCTCTAGAGATTGTCTATTATCTGTTTGTTAAATTTTAACAAATTGATATTTTGCTGCGTAACTGAGATCCCAAGCTTGCCATCAGGCAAAACAAAATAATCATGGAGTACAATAATATATTTTTTTTTCAAATGGGCTAACTAGATATTTGTAACCTATTTTATTCTTTATTTCACTGCTTAGTGAAATTTCGCGAAAACTACACTCCGTAACAGATTAGAAGCCTACTTAGCTCTACACGAATTTATTATCGGATATTGTCAGTTCCTTTGAAAAATTGATATTTGAACCCCTCACGGGGGAATTTCGTGATTTTATTTTCTATTGGGTTTCAATTAATTTAGAAATTGTTACAACGGTTGAACGGTTCGAGTTGAATTTTTTTTAAATCGTATTTACTCTTTTAGCGCCAAAATTAAAAAAAATCGGGTTCATTATTATTATTGTTAATTGAAAAGGGATGGTTGTTTCACTTTTATATGTAGGTTTGGGGTGATTGATGTGCGTATTTAGTGTATTTTTTTATTATCCAATATAGATAAGTCATGTTGCGTAGATTTTTTTTCAGATTGTTTATCACTTTTATTGTTCCCTTTATTTTGTCATCCTTCCTACTAGAATTCTCTATGGTTATTGAATGATTCAGTTTCCTCAAACATTGGATTTAGAGCCAGAACAATGGTTTTCCGTGCTAAGAAGAGGACAGTTTCCCCGCGCCTTTTCATGCTATCTGAAACCATAACGAAATTAATTCCTCAATTACTTATGAATATTCAACCACAGCTGACCCCCTTCGACACCAAACCGTAACGCGGGTGGCATCGTGAAAACTGTAGAATAGGAGTTGAGAACAGTTCGTAGCAACATCTGATGTCGTTCCAAATATATATGATTCAAAATAGCATATTTTTGATCCGCCATCGAGATTAGTTTGCATGCCGTACATAACTGTACAAATCCCACTGTTCTCCGTTCTCAGTTCAAACCTGTATCCTGTGCCTGTAACCCTTTTTACATCAAAAAGCAAGTAATATTTTTTAGGAAAAATAAAAATATATTGAGTAAAATAGTTGGCTAAGTTGTATCTATTTTCTTACCAAAACAAGAAAATTTCTTATGCGCCTGATTTTTTACTGAACGATAATCTGTGGCCACATCGCGTATAAATCCCCCTGAATGTTCTTCTCGAGAAAGTCGACCGTACATCGTTTCAAAAATAAATGTACTGAAAATAGAAGTTCTAAAAAATATACTCTAATTTGCCGACTTATTCCGATATTCGTAATTCGAAATTAAAAATAAGCAAACTAATTCTCGAAATCAACAATGCCAAATTGGCAATATAAAATATAAAATGAAGTAAAAGAGTAAAAAGAGAAAAAATAGCGGCAAAAAATAACAAAAGAGCAAAGAAGAAAAAAAAAATCAAAGAAAAAGTGAAAAGAGAAACGAGAAACGAGAAACGAGAAACGAGAAACGAGAAACGAGAAACGAGAAACGAGAAACGAGAAACGAGAAACGAGAAACGAGAAACGAGAAACGAGAAACGAGAAACGAGAAACGAGAAACGAGAAACGAGAAACGAGAAACGAGAAACGAGAAACGAGAAACGAGAAACGAGAAACGAGAAACGAGAAACGAGAAACGAGAAACGAGAAACGAGAAACGAGAAACGAGAAACGAGAAACGAGAAACGAGAAACGAGAAACGAGAAACGAGAAACGAGAAACGAGAAACGAGAAACGAGAAACGAGAAACGAGAAACGAGAAACGAGAAACGAGAAACGAGAAACGAGAAACGAGAAACGAGAAACGAGAAACGAGAAACGAGAAACGAGAAACGAGAAACGAGAAACGAGAAACGAGAAACGAGAAACGAGAAACGAGAAACGAGAAACGAGAAACGAGAAACGAGAAACGAGAAACGAGAAACGAGAAACGAGAAACGAGAAACGAGAAACGAGAAACGAGAAACGAGAAACGAGAAACGAGAAACGAGAAACGAGAAACGAGAAACGAGAAACGAGAAACGAGAAACGAGAAACGAGAAACGAGAAACGAGAAACGAGAAACGAGAAACGAGAAACGAGAAACGAGAATCGAGAATCGAGAATCAAGAAACGAGAAACAAGAAGAGAAATCAGAAATCGGAAAATATTCATTTTAAATCTGCAATATAAAATCTGAAATCAAACAACAGAAAACGGAAATTGGAAGACCGCATTCTAAAACTGAATATCTAAAATTCAAAATTCGAAATGTATACAAAATTTCATATTTTAAGTCAAAAATTTAAGATCGAAGATCCAAATTAAAAAATCAAAATTGAACATTCAAATTCGATCTTCAAAACTCCAAATTCCAAACGTTATTCGAAATATAAAATTCGAATTTTTTTAATCGATAAACTAAATCCAGTTTGAATTTCGTAATTTAAAATACAAAATTCCAGTTCGAACTTAGTAATATGACATAAAATTTCGAGTTTGCCTTTCGCAGTTCGAAACACAATATTCAATACTCGAAAAATCTTCGAGAAATTAAGCAAGAAAAAAGTGAAAAGAGCCAAGAGAAAAGAAACATTCGAAATAAAGAAGCAAAAGAAAAAAGAAATAAGAAAGAAAGCGAAAAGAGGAAAAAGAAAAGAAAGACATAAGAGAGAAATGAAAAGAAATAAAAGAAAGTGAAAAAAGAGATGTGAAAAGAAATAAAGAAAAATCAGAAATCGGATTCTGGAACACGTAAATCTGAAATCGGATATTAAAAGGCTGAAACCAAACATTGGAGAGCGGAAATGAGCGACATAATACAAAATTTCACGTTCAAAATCGAATGTGAAAAATCGAAAATCGAAATCCCAAATTCGAAAATCGCAATTCGCAATAAAAGACTTGAATTTCCTAATTCCAAGCACTAAATCGAGTTCGAATTTTGTAATTCCAAATACAAAATTCGATATTCGAAAAAAAAAGATTGGAAAAAATAAGTATTCAGAAAAGGAAACAAAGAAAATAGGAAGAGAATAGGATAAAAGGAAAAGGGAAAAGGGAAAAGGGAAAAGGGAAAAGGGAAAAGGGAAAAGGGAAAAGGGAAAAGGGAAAAGGGAAAAGGGAAAAGGGAAAAGGGAAAAGGGAAAAGGGAAAAGGGAAAAGGGAAAAGGGAAAAGGGAAAAGGGAAAAGGGAAAAGGGAAAAGGGAAAAGGGAAAAGGGAAAAGGGAAAAGGGAAAAGGGAAAAGGGAAAAGGGAAAAGGGAAAAGGGAAAAGGGAAAAGGGAAAAGGGAAAAGGGAAAAGGGAAAAGGGAAAAGGGAAAAGGGAAAAGGGAAAAGGGAAAAGGGAAAAGGGAAAAGGGAAAAGGGAAAAGGGAAAAGGGAAAAGGGAAAAGGGAAAAGGGAAAAGGGAAAAGGAAAAGGGAAAAGGGAAAAGGGAAAAGGGAAAAGGGAAAAGGGAAAAGGGAAAAGGGAAAAGGGAAAAGGGAAAAGGGAAAAGGGAAAAGGGAAAAGGGAAAAGGGAAAAGGGAAAAGGGAAAAGGGAAAAGGGAAAAGGGAAAAGGGAAAAGGGAAAAGGGAAAAGGGAAAAGGGAAAAGGGAAAAGAAAGGGAAAAGGGAAAAGGGAAAAGGGAAAAGGGAAAAGGGAAAAGGGAAAAGGGAAAAGGGAAAAGGGAAAAGGGAAAAGGGAAAAGGGAAAAGGGAAAAGGGAAAAGGGAAAAGGGAAAAGGGAAAAGGGAAAAGGGAAAAGGGAAAAGGGAAAAGGGAAAAGGGAAAAGGGAAAAGGGAAAAGGGAAAAGGGAAAAGGGAAAAGGGAAAAGGGAAAAGGGAAAAGGGAAAAGGGAAAAGGGAAAAGGGAAAAGGGAAAAGGGAAAAGGGAAAAGGGAAAAGGGAAAAGGGAAAAGGGAAAAGGGAAAAGGGAAAAGGGAAAAGGGGAAAGGGATAAAAGAAAAGGGAAAAGGGAAATATCGAATATCGAATATCGAATATCGAATATCGAATATCGAATATCGAATATCGAATATCGAATATCGAATATCGAATATCGAATATCGAATATCGAATATCGAATATCGAATATCGAATATCGAATATCGAATATCGAATATCGAATATCGAATATCGAATATCGAATATCGAATATCGAATATCGAATATCGAATATCGAATATCGAATATCGAATATTGAATATCGAATATCGAATATCGAATATCGAATATCGAATATCGAATATCGAATATCGAATATCGAATATCGAATATCGAATATCGAATATCGAATATCGAATATCGAATATCTAATATCGAATATCGAATATCGAATATCGAATATCGAATATCGAATATCGAATATCGAATATCGAATATCGAATATCGAATATCGAATATCGAATATCGAATATCGAATATCGAATATCGAATATCGAATATCGAATATCGAATATCGAATATCGAATATCGAATATCGAATATCGAATATCGAATATCGAATATCGAATTTCGAATTTCGAATTTCGAATTTCGAATTTCGAATTTCGAATATCGAATATCGAATATCGAATATCGAATATCGAATATCGAATATCGAATATCGAATATCGAATATCGAATATCGAATATCGAATATCGAATATCGAATATCGAATATCGAATATCGAATATCGAATATCGAATATCGAATATCGAATATCGAATATCGAATATCGAATATCGAATATCGAATATCGAATATCGAATATCGAATATCGAATATCGAATATCGAATATCGATTATCGAATATCGAATATCGAATATCGAATATCGAATATCGAATATCGAATATCGAATATCGAATATCGAATATCGAATATCGAATATCGAATATCGAATATCGAATATCGAATATCGAATATCGAATATCGAATATCGAATATCGAATATCGAATATCGAATATCGAATATCGAATATCGAATATCGAATATCGAATATCGAATATCGAATATCGAATATCGAATATCGAATATCGAATATCGAATATCGAATATCGAATATCGAATATCGAATATCGAATATCGAATATCGAATATCGAATATCGAATATCGAATATCGAATATCGAATATCGAATATCGAATATCGAATATCGAATATCGAATATCGAATATCGAATATCGAATATCGAATATCGAACATCGAACATCGAACATCGAACATCGAACATCGAACATCGAACATCGAACATCGAACATCGAACATCGAACATCGAATATCGAATATCGAATATCGAATATCGAATATCGAATATCGAATATCGAATATCGAATATCGAATATCGAATATCGAATATCGAATATCGAATATCGAATATCGAATATCGAATATCGAATATCGAATATCGAATATCGAATATCGAATATCGAATATCGAATATCGAATATCGAATATCGAATATCGAATATCGAATATCGAATATCGAATATCGAATATCGAATATCGAATATCGAATATCGAATATCGAATATCGAATATCGAATATCGAATATCGAATATCGAATATCGAATATCGAATATCGAATATCGAATATCGAATATCGAATATCGAATATCGAATATCGAATATCGAATATCGAATATCGAATATCGAATATCGAATATTGAATATCGAATATCGAATATCGAATATCGAATATCGAATATCGAATATCGAATATCGAATATCGAATATCGAATATCGAATATCGAATATCGAATATCGAATATCGAATATCGAATATCGAATATCGAATATCGAATATCGAATATCGAATATCGAATATCGAATATCGAATATCGAATATCGAATATCGAATATCGAATATCGAATATCGAATATCGAATATCGAATATCGAATATCGAATATCGAATATCGAATATCGAATATCGAATATCGAATATCGAATATCGAATATCGAATATCGAATATCGAATATCGAATATCGAATATCGAATATCGAATATCGAATATCGAATATCGAATATCGAATATCGAATATCGAATATCGAATATCGAATATCGAATATCGAATATCGAATATCGAATATCGAATATCGAATATCGAATATCGAATATCGAATATCGAATATCGAATATCGAATATCGAATATCGAATATCGAATATCGAATATCGAATATCGAATATCGAATATCGAATATCGAATATCGAATATCGAATATCGAATATCGAATATCGAATATCGAATATCGAATATCGAATATCGAATATCGAATATCGAATATCGAATATCGAATATCGAATATCGAATATCGAATATCGAATATCGAATATCGAATATCGAATATCGAATATCGAATATCGAATATCGAATATCGAATATCGAATATCGAATATCGAATATCGAATATCGAATATCGAATATCGAATATCGAATATCGAATATCGAATATCGAATATCGAATATCGAATATCGAATATCGAATATCGAATATCGAATATCGAATATCGAATATCGAATATCGAATATCGAATATCGAATATCGAATATCGAATATCGAATATCGAATATCGAATATCGAATATCGAATATCGAATATCGAATATCGAATATCGAATATCGAATATCGAATATCGAATATCGAATATCGAATATCGAATATCGAATATCGAATATCGAATATCGAATATCTAATATCGAATATCGAATATCGAATATCGAATATCGAATATCGAATATCGAATATCGAATATCGAATATCGAATATCGAATATCGAATATCGAATATCGAATATCGAATATCGAATATCGAATATCGAATATCGAATATCGAATATCGAATATCGAATATCGAATATCGAATATCGAATATCGAATATCGAATATCGAATATCGAATATCGAATATCGAATATCGAATATCGAATATCGAATATCGAATATCGAATATCGAATATCGAATATCGAATATCGAATATCGAATATCGAATATCGAATATCGAATATCGAATATCGAATATCGAATATCGAATATCGAATATCGAATATCGAATATCGAATATCGAATATCGAATATCGAATATCGAATATCGAATATCGAATATCGAATATCGAATATCGAATATCGAATATCGAATATCGAATATCGAATATCGAATATCGAATATCGAATATCGAATATCGAATATCGAATATCGAATATCGAATATCGAATATCGAATATCGAATATCGAATATCGAATATCGAATATCGAATAACGAATAACGAATAACGAATATCGAATATCGAATATCGAATATCGAATATCGAATATCGAATATCGAATATCGAATATCGAATATCGAATATCGAATATCGAATATCGAATATCGAATATCGAATATCGAATATCGGATATCAAATATCAAATATCAAATATCGAATATCGAATATCGAATGTCGAATATCGAAATCAAAAAGCTGAAAGTGGCAAGTAGAAAGCAGAGACCAGAAAGCAAAAAGCAGATAGCAGAACGTAGAAAACAGATTGAAGAAAGCAAAAAGCAAAAAGCAAAAGGCAAAAAGCAAGAAGCAAAAAGCAAAAGCAAAAGCAAAAAGCAAAAAGCAAAAAGCAAAAAGCAAAAAGCAAAAAGCAAAAAGCAAAAAGCAAAAAGGAATATCGAATATCGAATATCGAATATCGAATATCGAATATCGAATATCGAATATCGAATATCGAATATCGAATATCGAATATCGAATATCGAATATCGAATATTGAATATCGAATATCGAATATCGAATATCGAATATCGAATATCGAATATCGAATATCGAATATCGAATATCGAATATCGAATATCGAATATCGAATATCGAATATCGAATATCGAATATCGAATATCGAATATCGAATATCGAATATCGAATATCGAATATCGAATATCGAATATCGAATATCGAATATCGAATATCGAATATCGAATATCGAATATCGAATATCGAATATCGAATATCGAATATCGAATATCGAATATCGAATATCGAATATCGAATATCGAATATCGAATATCGAATATCGAATATCGAATATCGAATATCGAATATCGAATATCGAATATCGAATATCGAATATCGAATATCGAATATCGAATATCGAATATCGAATATCGAATATCGAATATCGAATATCGAATATCGAATATCGAATATCGAATATCGAATATCGAATATCGAATATCGAATATCGAATATCGAATATCGAATATCGAATATCGAATATCGAATATCGAATATCGAATATCGAATATCGAATATCGAATATCGAATATCGAATATCGAATATCGAATATCGAATATCGAATATCGAATATCGAATATCGAATATCGAATATCGAATATCGAATATCGAATATCGAATATCGAATATCGAATATCGAATATCGAATATCGAATATCGAATATCGAATATCGAATATCGAATATCGAATATCGAATATCGAATATCGAATATCGAATATCGAATATCGAATATCGAATATCGAATATCGAATATCGAATATCGAATATCGAATATCGAATATCGAATATCGAATATCGAATATCGAATATCGAATATCGAATATCGAATATCGAATATCGAATATCGAATATCGAATATCGAATATCGAATATCGAATATCGAATATCGAATATCGAATATCGAATATCGAATATCGAATATCGAATATCGAATATCGAATATCGAATATCGAATATCGAATATCGAATATCGAATATCGAATATCGAATATCGAATATCGAATATCGAATATCGAATATCGAATATCGAATATCGAATATCGAATATCGAATATCGAATATCGAATATCGAATATCGAATATCGAATATCGAATATCGAATATCGAATATCGAATATCGAATATCGAATATCGAATATCGAATATCGAATATCGAATATCGAATATCGAATATCGAATATCGAATATCGAATATCGAATATCGAATATCGAATATCGAATATCGAATATCGAATAACGAATAACGAATAACGAATATCGAATATCGAATATCGAATATCGAATATCGAATATCGAATATCGAATATCGAATATCGAATATCGAATATCGAATATCGAATATCGAATATCGAATATCGAATATCGGATATCAAATATCAAATATCAAATATCGAATATCGAATATCGAATGTCGAATATCGAAATCAAAAAGCTGAAAGTGGCAAGTAGAAAGCAGAGACCAGAAAGCAAAAAGCAGATAGCAGAACGTAGAAAACAGATTGAAGAAAGCAAAAAGCAAAAAGCAAAAGGCAAAAAGCAAGAAGCAAAAAGCAAAAGCAAAAGCAAAAAGCAAAAAGCAAAAAGCAAAAAGCAAAAAGCAAAAAGCAAAAAGGAAAAAGCAAAAAGCAAAAGGCAAAAAGCAAAAAGCAAAAAGCAAAAAGCAAAAAGCAAAAAGCAAAAAGCAAAAAGCAAAAAGCAAAAAGCAAAAAGCAAAAAGCAAAAAGCAAAAAGCAAAAAGCAAAAAGCAAAAAGCAAAAAGCAAAAAGCAAAAAGCAAAAAGCAAAAAGCAAAAAGCAAAAAGCAAAAAGCAAAAAGCAAAAAGCAAAAAGCAAAAAGCAAAAAGCAAAAAGCAAAAAGCAAAAAGCAAAAAGCAAAAAGCAAAAAGCAAAAAGCAAAAAGCAAAAAGCAAAAAGCAAAAAGCAAAAAGCAAAAAGCAAAAAGCAAAAAGCAAAAAGCAAAAAGCAAAAAGCAAAAAGCAAAAAGCAAAAAGCAAAAAGCAAAAAGCAAAAAGCAAAAAGCAAAAAGCAAAAAGCAAAAAGCGAAAAAGCAAAAAGCAAGAAGCAAAAAGCCAAAAGCAAAATGCAAAAAGCAAAAAAGCAATGAACAAAAAGCAAAAAAGCAATGAGCAAAAACCAAAACCAAAAAGCAGGAAACATGAAGCAGAAGGCGGAAAGCAGAAAGTAGAAATTATAAACCAGAAATCAAGAATCGATAGTCGTGATTTGGTAGGCCACATGCATTTGTGGGAAACGTTTTGAACCATTCGCGATCAAAGGTACCCTGAACGATGAGATTCACAAAACTGAGTGCCTTCAAGAGCATAACCAAAAACCATTGTTTGGGCCTGATTTGACGTCATTCCACTATTACAAAACTGTAGCAAGGATATGTTGAAAATTTGGATGGTACGTACCGGAAACGAGGTTACAAGCTCTAACGGAGGACGTCAATCAAAAATGTTCAGCATTTTACTCAAACTCATCTAAAATATAATCGCCATATGTAAGTTGAAACGGCTGAGATCCTGTAAAACTTTGGTTTCATTCCGATAACTATAATCGATTTACAAATCGATCTAAAGTGTCACAATAATTAAGCACTCAACCTGTAATTTGTAATACGTAGTAGAGAAAGAAAACGTATTGGTCAAGATTTATTTGTATATGCGGTTCAATCAAGACATGTACAGATGATTTGTCCAGGATGCTTTCTTGCAGTGAAATAACGGTCCCGAAAAGCTAGCAAAGCGAAAATACAGTTCACCAGCCCCGTTGAAGGATTAAATATGTATCAGCGAATAATTTTACAATTCAGTTCCAACATATACGAAACATTGTAGTAATGTGATTCGATAGTGACAGCTCAACAGAAGCCGTTGTTTACTTAACAATACGAAACACTAAGAGTGAGAATGTTGAAGTGAAGAACCCCGTGTACGTTAACGATAATGCATCCGATGTAAAACAACACGATCGTCTCAATTAATAGATAGAACGGAAAGTGCTGCATGGATTCTGCCATGAAAAACGCATCCAGCGTAAAATCAATTGAACTGTGTCAAAAAAATAAATTCAATCTAGTTAATTGTTTCTTCCAAAGCTCCTATAAGCTACGTGTTTTGATTGATCCCATTTAGGGTAATTAGGTTTTACATCAACCGACATAACCCCACAAAATGAGTTGGATGAACTTCGTTTGACAATTCTCGGTGGTTTGTTTCCATTGGAGTAACGTGAGCTCGAATGTAACAGATGAGCACCCGTTGCACTCGCACTCCCGTAACTGACAAAGCAAACAAACCACCGAGAATTGGGTTCTTTAGTGACACGGTTAACCTCACTTTTTTGACAGTTCACTTGTACTGTTTACATGGACTTATAAAAATTTTGTGAACGACTAGATTCGCTCGAAGCAAATCGCAAAGATTTTTTCTAAGTCCATGTAAACAGTACAAGCGAACTGTCAAACATCAACACTCGAATTCATTTGTGACGTCAGCGTAAAGTATTCAATTGTCAAACATGAACTTCATTCATTCATTCATCTTGAAGACCTCAATTGAATACTTTAAGGTGACGTCACAAATGAACTGAGCGTTCATTTTTGACAGTTCGCTTGTACTGTTTACATGGACTTAGAAAAATTCTTTACGATTTGCTTCGAGCGAATCTAGTCGTCCATAAATTTTTCTAAGTCCATGTAAACAGTACAATCGAACTGTCAAGAAAAGTGAGGTTAACTGTTTCAGTAAATAACCTAATTCTCGGTAGTTTGTTTACTCTGTCAGTTGCGTGAGTTCGAGTGCAACGGGTGCTCATCAATTTCATTCGAATTCACGTAACTCTAATGTAAACAAACCACCAAGAATTGTCAAACGAAGTTCATCCAACTCATTTTGTAGGGTTATGTCGGTTGGTGTAAAACCTACTGGATTCGTCATTGCAAACGAGCAAACGAGGCCTACTTAGCAGTAATTTGACTGTGCATGTCGGAAAAACATCCAACGTAGAAAACCATAATTTTGCTTAAATAATATGGTTTTCCGGCTAGTTAATGTATCGCCACCAACAAAAAAAACATGAACCTCAAGTTGAGGAACCAAATTACCCAAAAAAAACGAACAAGTTCATATCAACACCCAACCGTGCTACCTTCAGTTCCACTGTGTAAACAGTGCCAATCCTCAGCATAACAGTGCGCGCCGGGTGTAAACAACAACGCTGAAAAGCTTCACTCCTAGTTGTTGTTGTTTTTTTTCGAGCGATCATGTAAATATACACATGATGGTGAAATCTAGCCCCGGCCCCATCGCATCGCCTTTCAGCCCCCCCCCGGCTCGCTGCTCGCTCCTCCATACCACTGTCACACCGTGCGCCCATTTGCTGGCTGGCTGCATAATCCACCCATCATCAGGGGCGAAATTATGCTGGGGAAAAATGCATACTCGGCAAGGGTCAAGTGATTTCCGAGGTGGTGTCGGGTGTTGCTCGGTGAGGAGGTGTATGTTCACATGCTTAGCTCAGTGCTTGAGCTTCGTTCGCTCGGCTGCTTGGCCGGTTGGGTGGAAGCCTAGATAGCATGCTGAATTAAATAGTACGTTACGTTTGTACATACATACATACTGGTGTACGTCGGATATGGAGTGCTAGGAAAAGCTCAACTATGGCTAGAGACTGTATTGGTAGTGTGACCATGCGACTGACCGACGGACGGTCTGTTTTGAAGAGAAAATTGCCGGTCCGTCCGATGGTGGTTGTCGTCGTCTTTGTCGCTGACTGGGGCAGGTTTGGGGCCGGGAGAAACTAGTAAACATGACCGCTCAAAACCGGAGCCGGAGGTTTGACGAAACAGCGACATAAGCGGTCACTATTATAAAAGGGGAAAAAATTGCACCAATGCTTTGGGTGACTACTGACTAGCTGTAACTGCCTATTACTGTTATTTTTAAACTCCCTGTTTTCTGAAGAGTATTTAACTTGTAATTATTTCGGAATATTTTAAACGGCAAACATGGCGGTTTGAGCTAGTTTTTTTTTAATTTAAATTGTTGTTTGTTTTGCTTTTCAATCAAGCTGAATATCTAATGCTAGTGTTTGCATTAATCTAAGCTGAACTAGTTTTTTAGATTTCTTTGTAGATTTATACAAGATCTGGGCGCATATGTATATTAGGTTGTACTTGGTGATTTTTCGGTTGGCCGCTACCATGCCATAGGTTAAAATGCATCGGCGAGAACATAAATAATGAACAACTAAACTGGATTGACCTTAATATGCTACGGTCTCTAGAAACAGTTTTAAAGGGCGAACACGAAATTATTGCGACACGGAAAATGTCATGCCAATTTTCTTATAATGTTTAAAATCAAACCAAAGTTTTAGGGTAGTTTTATACATATATTTACTACAAAAATCAAAAGAAAAGTTAATCGATGGAGCCTTGTGTGTAAAATTGAACGCATTTTCGCTTGATGCGCTCCATCAAAGTCTTTACAGTGTCATCCGGTACCAGTTTCTCAGTTTTTTTTCCATTTTCTTAACATGTGCTTCTCGTCTTAGACTGTCTTCTTGCTCTTTCGAAGTTCCGCTTCATCATTTCCCAGTACTGCTCCATCGGGCGCAGCTCCGGACAGTTTGGCGGATTCATGTCCTTTGGAACAAAATGGACAGAATTGGCCTCATACCACTCCAGGACACTTTTAGAATAGTGGCATGATGCCAAATCTGGCCAAAATAGCGGAGCTTCGTCGTGCTGCTGCAAGAACGGCAAAAGGCGCTTCTCGAGGCACTCAGATTTGTAGATCTCGCCATTTACTGTGCCATTTACTATCACGAAAGGCTCACTCCTCAGTCCGCAAGAGCAGATGGCCTGCCAAATGAGATATTTGGAGGCGAACTTCGACATTTTCTTCTTCTTAAATTTGTCATCCACATAGAACTTGCTCTTGCCGGTGAAAAACTCCAACCCCGGAATTTGCTTAAAATCGGCTTTTATATACGTTTCGTCGTCCATCACACAGCAGCCATATTTTGTCAGCATCTTCTCGTAGAGCTTCCGTGCCCGAGTTTTAGCCGTCGATTGTTGCCGCTCATCGCGGTTTGGGAAGTTCTGTACCTTGTATGTATGTAGTCCAGCTCTCTTCTTTGCATTCTGGACGTAGCTCTGTGACATGCCGATCTTTTTAGCCAAATCACGAGACGTTGGGATTTGCTTTAATCATCCGCTTCATCTTTCCCTCCGTCTTTTTGTTCTCCGGTCCCGGTTTTCTTCCAGCTCCTTTGCCGTGGTCCAACGTCAACCGCTCCTGGAACCGCTTCAACACTCTGGAGATGGTTGTATGGTGAATGTTCAACATTTTTCCCAACTGCCGGTGCGACAGGTCAGGAAATTCCAGGTGTTTGGAAAGAATTTGTTCTCTCGACTCGCGTTGGTTCAGCTCCATTTTCGTTAAATCGAAAAACACGACTTCGAGTTTGACAGCATGTAAACAATACAGATCAATGAGACAGTGTGCAAAATTTGGTTGATTTTTACCCAATGGTAAAAAAGTTATGCCCTGTTGAACGCGTCGCAATATATTCGTGTTGGCCCTTTAAAGGATGCTTAGAAGAATTAATACAGTGAGGACCCGATTTTATCAACACCATGGTGTATTTTGGGCTGACAGAATTAACACTGATGTAATCTGGTCATATTTTTCTTTCTTTTCAATACCTGATGAACTGGTCTTCTTTAGTTTTAAGACATTACCTTACACAGTCATCTCATACAGATCAGAAGCAAAAAAAAACGCATCGCTTGTAAGCAGCACGCCAACAACAAATACTACCTGCGTTGCTCCGCTATAGACTAACTATAGAACAGAAAAGTCCCGTTGCCCCCAACTGCGAGTGAAATGAGGGAACCACAAAATGAATTCCGCCTATTACGAGAAAACATAATCACGATTGACTTTTCGCAGATCAGCCTTACACCTACTGCGCGCGAGATAGAACAGATGATAAAGTTAAAAAGGAACTTGTGCTTACAGAAGTGCCACATATACACCTACATCATACGAGACATATAGAACTAATTAGGGTTCAACTTCTTAACCTCTTAACGAAGAACATCCAACACGTCGAATATGAAAACGTCAACACCAAGACCCCCGTGTACATGGACCTTGATCTGACGGAAACTCGCCTACACGATTTGTCACCTCGTACTAGCACGGATTAGGTATATTAATAGGAAAAGACTTTTCCCTGGCAGTCTCAACGGTGTTAGGGTGGTACGAATGTGAGGCACGAAGGCGGCTCATGTCAAGTTAATAACTACGTACAAATAATTCTATGCACATACCCTGGGCAGACGCCCGAGCGTCAGTTCTGCAACCAGATGGCACACTACGGTAAGTCATGCGCTAAAACAACTAAAAAACTCATGGAATACCACCACCAAAGAGTTTTCAACATCTGCTGATACACCACAGAAGCCGGCCAAAAAAAACTGCCGAACAAACAACTTTCTACGGTATCCCCAAGCCAATAACTAGGGAAGAAATAAAAAGAAAGAATGAAGACAGCTATTCAAAACACAAAAAGTATTAAACATCTAACAGCGAAAATCAAAGCTACTCTAGCGACGACGATATGGACGAAAACACGAGCAAGGGAGAAGGTAGACGGAATGATCAACAAGCGACGGATACTAAACCTGACCTTATAATTACTTACTTGAAACTTGATACTTGATGGACAACAATTCGCTTCGCTGAATCTACGCCGAGTGAAGAATTCTCCTCCACTGGACCCGGTTCTGGGCCCTTCTCTTCCAGTCACCCTGGACATTGAGTGCTTTTAGGTCATCTTCCACTGCAAACAGCCATCGTGTACGCGGCCTGCCACGGAGTCGTCGGCCTTTTCCCGGTTCCCTACTGAATATTATCTTCGCCTGCCGTTTTTCCGGCATTCGTGCCACATGACCAGCCCACCGCAGCCTGCCATTTTTTATTAGCTTGACAATATCCACTCCTTTATATACTTGGTATAACTCGTGATTCATGCGACGCCGCCAGATGCCATTTTCTTCTTTACCGTCGAGTATTGTTCGCAGCACCTTACGTTCGAAGACACCGAACGCTCTACGATCAACTTCCTTTAACGTCCACGTTTCATGGCCGTACAAGGCAACCGGAACTATCAATGTCTTGTACAACGCGAATTTTGTCTTCGTCTGCAAACTACGGGACTTCAGCTGGCTACGAAGTCCGTAAAAAGCCCTGTTCGCAGCTGCAAGACGCCTTTTCACCTCGCAGGTAACATCATTATCGCATGTCACTAGAGTTCCAAGGTACACAAATTCTTCCACTACTTCAAATTTATCACCACCTAACACCACTTCACCACCAACATCACTATTGGACCCACGTATTCTTCCAGCTATCATGTACTTCGTCTTGCTGGTATTGATTGTGAAACCAATTCTTGCTGTCTCCCTTTTAATAGACACAAATGCCTCTTCCCCGGCTCGGCGGTCGATTCCAATGATATCAATATCGTCCGCAAATCCTAGGAGCATATGCGACCGAGTGACGATGGTACCGTTTCTTTGCACGCCTGCTCTCCTGATGGCACCTTCAAGAGAAATGTTGAACAGCAAGTTTGACAGCGCATCACCCTACTTCAATCCGTCTTAGGTTACGAAGGACGTCGAAATCTCATCCGCAACCCGAACACTTGATTTCGATCCATCCAGCGTTGCACGAATTAGCCTAATTAGTTTCGTCGGAAAACCATGTTCTACCATTATCTGCCATAACTCGTTTCGTTTCACTGAATCGTACGCCGCTTTGAAATCAATAAACAGATGGTGTGTCTGCAAGTTGTATTCCCGGAATTTATCTAGGATCTGTCGCAGAGTAAATATTTGATCCGTTGTTGATCAGCCTTCACGAAAACCACCTTGGTATTCGCCGACGAAAGACTCTTCAAACGGCCTCAATCTGTTGAACAGAATACGTGTCATAATTTTGTACGCCGAATTGAGGAGCGATATTCCTCGATAATTGGCGCACTCCAGTCTGTGTCCCTTTTTGGATAAGGGACAAATGAGGCCCTCTAGCCAGTCAGCATGTAGTTCTTCTTCTTCCCATACCTTCAAAAGAGTACGGTGAAGTATTTCGTGCAGCTGCTCACTACCGTGTTTGAAAAGTTCGGCCGGGAGCTCGTCCTTTCCAGCAGCGTTACAGGTTTTCAGCTCTTTGCTTGCCTTTTCCCCCCTCTTCTAGCGTCGGAGGCTCCACAGCTTGTTCATCGTCACTTATCCTTATTCTGTTCGTTGACGCGCTAACATTCTCCATTCAACAACATCTCGAAGTGCTGTCTCTACCTGGCTGCTACCATAGTTTTACCTGTCAGCAAGTTACCTTCACGGTCATTGCGCATGACGGGAGACGGCGCTGTTTTTCTCCGTACGCCATTGACAGTTTCATAAAATTTCCGCATATCATTTTATTTCATACTGTTCCTCAGTAATGACGTTCTCCTCATACTGCTTTTTCTTTCTGCGGTGAATTCTTTTTTCGGCTCCTCTTGCTTCCGTGTACCGCTCTCTGTCCTGCCGGGTACCTTGGCACTAACATCGGGCTTCTGGCAGTATTTTTCTCATCCGTTACTCTCTGGCACTCCCCATCGAACCAACCGTTTCTGGGTCGTCTCTGAGCACTACCTATTACTTCTCGCGCTGCTGTGCTCACCGCTCCGTGGATTGACTCCCACAGACAGGCCCACTGAGAGGGGGAGGCAGCCAGGGCAATTGCCCTGGGGCCCGGGTCGTATTTGGGGGCCCGCGTTTTTACCCGAATGATGGGCGAACACGTCCGGTATTCATAGAAGAGCGATAAAATACCAATAGTAATTTCATTGTAATCATTCGCCTTATTAAATTGTTATATGATGAAAGCATAAAAAAATGAAAACTTTATTTTATAGTTCATATGTTAAAACAAATGTTCTTAAGGGAGTTGTCTACTTTGTGTACAAGTTTAAAAATCGAGTTTTATTGCTTGAATCGACGGAATACACTACAAAATATTGAGAAGCCAATTCAAAGTATTTTCGAAGAAAGCGATAGAGCGTCAAACAGAAATGCGAGCGCATGGACAAACGCTTCTTTGCTGGTGGTGCCGGTTGTTGGCTTGGAGACACTGGGCGTGATTGTTGTTGAGTGAATATTTGTTCTTGTCAGATCCGTAGATATTGATTTTGTGGCCGTTTGTGGTTTGGCATAAGATAACCTTTTCACTGGCGTTCACTAAGGCGCTTGCTGACCAAACGTATCTCTTCGTATCTGTATCTTTTAGCCAACATTAACCCTATAATGTCCAACCTACTATCTATAGTAACAATGAGTTAATATTATGCATATACACTTGCTGAATACGTTTAGACAAGTTAGAGTGGTTAAACAGGTGTACCAGTTCTGTAGCCAGATGGCACATTACGGAAAGCGCAGAAACCGAGAGGATAAAAAAAACCTACTACAGTCAACACCAACAAACAATCTTTGACATACGCTGCTGAAACACAATCAAAAGGCAACCCAATAACAATAACAGAAACAAAGATTGCACCCAGTGCCTCCAAAGCAACAACCAGCAACCACAACAAAGAAGTAAACGTCGATAATGCAACGACAGATAGTATTGTCATAGTGTAATGGCTCGTTGTTCCTCTTCTCTTAACTCGCTAGGGTAGTCATTGACAAAATATTTTGTCAATAAGCTTTGTCTGCTAAACAGAATACGGAAGAGTAGCGTAAAAGCAAAATTTAAGGGCGTTATATCTCGATAATTATTATAGCCGATAAGGCATGACGCCATCCAGCCATGCAAACTTTTTTATCTATCATCATGATCAGTTCTTAATTATAATTTAACACTTCCTCCAGTACGCCAATCCATAATTTTCAAACCTTATTGTTATACCTGTTTGTGTACATTTGTCGTTCCACAACTCAAAGTGTTCCATTTACTCCTATATGGTCAATCAATAAGCTCAGAGAGCAGTGTCGGAGCCGAATATAGAGGAGCGCATGGCAATGTATCGAGAAGCTAGGGCCGATTTAAAATGGGATATCAAGCTTAGCAAGTCAGATTGCCAAAAGGAACTGTGCCGAGAAGTAGACGCCAATCCGCGTATCGAATCGCGATGGTGAAAACGAAGGGTCCGTCGATGTCAGCCGGAATGTGGCCCGGTAACCTGAAAATAATTGTTAAGATTCTCTTTTCGAACCACGATCCAACTACCTGGCCACTGACACCGTACGGTGAAGAAGAAGGAGCGAACACGGACGATCGGCAAGTGACTAACGATGAGCGACTGAAATCAAGGAATTGTCCCCGGTCCAGATGAAATACTAAGCGTGGTGTTTAAAGCTGCGATCCTGGCGGACCCGAACATGTTCAGGATGGTGCTGCAGAAGTGTCTAGATGAAGGCAACTTCCCCGAAATGTTGAAGGTCCAGAAGCTGGTGTTGCTGTCAGTTAAAGCCATGGAAGTCAGTAGGCAATCCAGCCTCGCATAGGACATGCGTACTCTTCAAGATGCAGTTCGGATTCCGCAAAGAAGCATCGACAGTGGAAGTACGTCGGACAGTGCTAGAGGGTGCCAAGGAGGTATCCAAATAGAAGCGAAGAGGAGATCGACACTGTGGTGTTGTCACGATAGACGCGAAGAATGCGTTCAACTGCGCCATCTGTTGAGACACTTGAAGAAGTGGAGCTGTCGGTGACGGAGACAATAGACGCGATCGAGAGCTGGATGAACGGGGTCCAGCTGCAAATAGCTCACCATAAGACGGAGGTGTTGTTGGTCAGCAACCGCAAAGTGGTGCAGCGGATGCAGATCGACGTCGGAGGGCACATTATGGCATCGAAGCGTGCACAGAAGTAATTGGGAGTGATACTCGACGACCGATTGAGCTCCAACAGCCACGTCGACTATGCCTGCGAAAAGTCGGCACAGGCAACGAACGCAATAACGAATATCATGCCGACGGGCGGTCCGAGAAGCAGCACGAGACGTCTGCTATCTACTGTTTTGTCATCGATACTCCGATGTGGGGTTCCTGCCTGGAGTGCAGCGCTGAAACCCAAGCGTGAAAAGCTGAACAGGACATTCCGGCTGAAGACCGTACGAGTGTGCACAGAGCAATATCGTCGGAGGCAGTATGCGTGATCGCCGTAATGCATCACTCTGGTTGAGGACATGGAATGCTACCAACGTAGAGATGCACATAATGCAAGGAGACTGGTCAGAGCGGACTCGTTGGCTAAGTGGTAGCAAGAGTGAGATAATGCGGAGAAAGTAAGGCGGACCCACCGACTCATCCCAAATGTGTCTGCTTGGGTACATATGAAGCATGGAGAGGTGATCTTCCATTGACGAAGTTTTTTACATGGGATACGCATGTCTTATTTTCTGTGGTCAATTTATTACTAATCTAGTATGTACAAATTATATACAGATAAGTGCCTGGTGGTTTCTCTATAACGTGGTGTGAGTGTGTGTGTGTGTGTGTGTAGTTGGCTAGTACCTATCGATCGGATGATCAGTTAATTGTAGCTTTGTGAGGGTTTCCGATACCGAGTAGTTAGGAAAGTGATATGATGCTAGTAGTGAGATTGAGAGTGAGTTACCAGAGCGATGATGATTACGGTGATGATGCTTAGGGTTACCATGGTGGATCGCCACACAGTTTTTGTCCGGGCATGGATGCTTCCGGAAGTATCTGAATCGGTTTGGACACGCTTCGTCAACCATTTTGTGCAGAGTGTGTGAACGTGCAAGAAACACCGGAACACGTGGTCTTCGAATGCCCTAGGTTCGCAGAAGTCCGAAGGGGTATGGCTGGTGTGACAGTGGACAATATCGTCGAAAAGACGCCCCACCCGGAACCGCAGCACAGACATAAGCTACTGGCTGGCTCGTTGAGTAGGCTAAGTCCACCACCGGGGACTAATTCGAATAGATCGCGACGAGCTAAATGGTTCACGGTAACGAACATCTGTAAAGAGGGAACTGCCGCCAGGGAATTCACGGTATAGTAGATTCACCTCCGTGGACTATCCTACTATAGCGTGTCAAAAATGATAGCTAATTGGTTCACAAAACAGACATCGCACTATGGTCCCAAAGCTGTATTTAGGAAGACAAAACTGTTTGCGCCTAAACCGTTGGTTTTAGATATATAGTATCTTCGGCAAACTTTCTTAGAACTTTCTTGCCGATTTTTTTATATTAGTTGAATTAGGGTGGTCCTTGTGGTTAGGGTGTTCAAAGTATCAACTTCTTAGATATGTAAAATTCAGCTACATAGTGTTCTACAAAGTTATAAATCAATCAAATTGAAGCAACTTTTTTAAAGAAACTATGTGGCTATCGCTAATGGTTCATGTGCTATGATTTTTGCAATATTTAAGGTAGGGTGGCTCTTCAAAAATTGGTTTTCTATTAATATCTTTTTATGTGTTAATTTTTCGCTAATACTTTGTTTTAGAGATTTTTAGAACTTTTGTAAATACACATTTTTGCCGAAGCAATAAAGTTTCTATCTCTTTTGTTTGCATAGTTACAGGCGATTTTCAAAACAAAAATGGTTTTTTTCAAAGCTATATATCTTCCAACATTGCAAATGGATTTTCAATCATTTACTTTCATTTGAAAGATCGGAAGTTTTGAAGTTTTTGGTGAAAAAACTGCGGGAGCGTTATTTCTGTAAAATAAATAATTAATTTTTGAAAATGGTGTATTTTTCAACAAAAATCGTTCATAACTTTTCAAATAGACGAGATAATAACTTTGTCACTTCAGCAAAAATCTTCGCCATGCAAAGTTCTAAAAGTGTTGCAAACAAACTATTTACGATAAATCAATGTATAAAGTAACAAATGAAAAATAGTGACCTCTTAAACGTTTTCATCGCTCAATCTCTGATGGTAAAATCAACTGAGAAATAGTGATTGAGTGTGATAATACCGAATGTCATGGCAATTCTATTGGATTTGTAAACGTTTTTAAAAGAACAATCTACCGTACATCTAAATAGTACAGTGAATTTACAGTAGTGTTAGCTGCAAACTATCGTTAATTCTAAATCGGCCAACAAAAGTTATCTATGCTCACTTAAGTAAATCCTTTTCGTTTGGACTAGTGCTCAAAACGAGTGCTAGAAAGAAAATGTTTTAGTTCACGTCTTGTTATCTTAAAATAAAATCTTGAAACGAGTTTGTTATTCATAGCAGCGGAATTTATTGTATGCTTTTCCAACATTTATGCAATGTTTGAAAGTATAAATTAATTATCGACTATAATGACGGCTGTGGGTAAGTTAAGAAAATATTCTCAATTTTTTGTTACTTCAAAACAAATAAAAGTAAGAAGTCTGAAAATCGCTAACCGTGAACTGGTAAAATAACTCATAAAGAATAATACCCTAGCATCTATATAATGCATGATGACGGTACTTGCTTTATTGGCCCCGTAATAGATAACTTTTATTTAGAGTTTACTATAGTACGCTATTAACACTATTGAGAATTCACGCTAACATGTAGTTGTACGGTAAAAGGTTGTGTTTTCAAACAGTGTAACATATTCAATAGATTTTCATTATAACACACATTGACTATTTCTCAGTTGATTTTACCACCAGAGATTGAGCGATGAAAACGTGACCTCTTAAAATCACTATTTTTTATTTTTCACTTCATACATTAATTTATCGTGAATACTTTGTTTACAGCACTTTTAGAACTTTGCATGGCGAAGATTTTTGCTGAAGTAACAAAGTTATTATATTGTCTATTTGAAAAGTTATGAACGATTTTTGTTGAAAAATACACCATTTTCAAATATTAATTATTTATTTTACAGAAATAACGCTCCCGCTGTTTTTTCACCAAAAACTTCAAAAGTTCCGATCTTTCAAATGAAATTAAAAGATAGAAAATCCATTTGCAATGTTGGAAGATATATAGCTTTCAAAAAAACCTTTTTTGTTTTGAAAATCGCCTGTAACTATGCAAACAAAAGAGATAGAAACTTTAGAGCTTCGGCAAACATGTGTATTTACAAAAGTTCTAAAAACCTCTAGAACAAAGTATTAGCGAGAAATTAACACATAAAAAGATATTAATAGAAAACCAATTTTTAAAGAGCCACCCCACCTTAAATATTGCAAAAATCATAGCACATGAACCATTAGAGATAGCCACATAGTTTCTTAAGAAAAGTTGCTTCAATTTGATTGATTTATAACTTTGTAGAACATTATGTAGCTGAATTTTACATATTTAAGAAGTTGATACTTTGAACACCCTAACCACAAGGACCACCCTAATTCAACTAATATAAAAAAATCGGCAAGAAAGTACTAACAAAGTTTGCCGAAGATACTATATATCTAAAACCAACGGTTTTGGCGCAAACAGTTTTGTCTTCCTAAATACAGCTTTGGGACCATAGTGCATCGGCACCGAGAGAAATTCCGCTGCCGGGGAACTCTCAGTTGGAGTAGGGTAGTTCGCCGGATAATACCCGAGTAGATCTCAATAAAGCTGCGAGCTAAATGATTCAAGGTAGCGGGTCGAAATTCCTCCGTCGGGAAACTATCGATCGGAGTAGGATGAGTTCACCTCCGGGGACTGTCCGAGTAGATCGTGATTAGGCCGGAAGCTGAATGACTCACGGAAACAGAAGCTAAATGGCTCAAGGAATCAGCATCTAAACGGCTCACGGGGACGAGAGCTGAAATGGCGACGTAACAGATGGAAACAAGAAGCAAGAGAGGAGCCGCGAGTTAAACCAAAGCTCAATGGTCGAGCCATTCCATGAACTAAGTGATTGCGCAGAAGAAAGAGGTGGTCTTTTCCTCGGACTACTCAACGGTTCTCAGTGTGGTCAAAGATGCATTGATTTGCAATTAGTGATCTGGACCAAAAATTTCAAGAGATTTAGAACTTATTTCAATTAGTTTTACATCATTTATATATGTATGGGAATTTCGCTTGTGACCGCATACTTGAAACCGTAACACGGGCGCAAGAATTCCGATTCCAAAAGCAATTAATAGCATTGCTGTAGCTTACATTTGAGTCTAAATTTAAAAAAATTGAGTCAGACATGTCTGAGAAGCAAACGTGAATTCAATTCAGAAAATTAACCACTTTCCCGAAGCTTCCGGTTTCGCCGAAGATGTCCAAAATGGCCAATGTGGGTTTGATTGGGCATCAGCGAGCTGAAGCTATAAAGCCAAGCAATTTAAAATACATTTTATGAAGATAACATGTTGATAACGATTTATATGGGAATTTCATGCGTGACCGCACTCTTCAAGCCGTAACTCCGGAACAGGAAGTCGGAATTAAATGAAATTCAACAACATCCTATGGAAACGTTGTAGTAGTATAGAATAGTATCATACAATAACGTTACTAAAATCATTTTTGTAATTATTAAGAACTTTTCATTGATTATTACTGCTACCGTAGAAGCCAATCAAAATCAAATGATATCGCGAATCTCATGGATGACAGTATTTATCATATTCGGAGTTCTGGCGATACACTGAATAAGTCGTTAAATATCAATACTATTAAAAAATGGATTTTCCTCGACCATATTTTCCGAGCAGTGATTCAAGGAATCGTTAGTTTATCGTCATATTTTTTGCACAATGATTAAGTCAATAATCAAATGCAAGTTAAACTGATAAATGAAACGGTTCGCAAATCGATTTGTTTGTTTTTAAATCATTCAGTGGCACAGTAAAGTTCAGTCGTAAATGAACTGGAATTCTGACTGGTTCCAGTTCGTATTCCGTTCGTTCGTTTCTAACTAGAAACGGTTGTGTCATTGGAGCCGGAATTCGAACTGGAACCAGCTAGAATTTTGATTCATTTCCGGCTGAGCTTAACTGGGGGCCTTACGCAATTGGAATCAACCCTTGTTTACATAAGTACATTCTAAAAAATTGATTAACCAATAACCATGTTTAGTATGATTCAGCTATGGTTTTTGAGATAAATAAAAAGCTTGATCAATATATATTAATCTGTTTTATCGACATAGTCCAATTCAGTGACGATAAAGCAGGTTTTTATACACATTCAAAGTATATTGATCAAGCTTCGTAATTATCTCAAAAAGCATAGCTGAACCATACCAAAAATATATTGTTTAATCAATTTTTTACAATATATGTTTCTTTGAAAGGGAGAGATATGTAGCATATTATCATTGTCATCTACATTTGTATAATTGTTACGCATAGAAAAATGATTTCAATTCTACCGATTTACAGAATCCGTTCAATTTGATTGAACATCGTCTGCTGGAGAAGAAGCGAAGATGACATTACGATACTGCCGCTTTACTCAATTGAGCTATTGCCACGATCTTGCCAAACTACGGACTTCCTGACCAAACATGTGTCATGATACCCGTGCTATGGTAAAAATTATTGAGGGGGTTTAAAATATTCTCAATGGCGAACGGAACATTTTTTTTTATTTCAATTATAGAGGTTTTAACCTTAAGGTCATTCGCCTCTTCGGGTTAGAAAAATCTCTTAGGAAAAATTTCTAACCCTATGTGCGGGGTCGGGACTCGAACCCAGGTGCGCTGCGTACAAGGCAATCGATTTACCAATACGCTACGCCCACTCCCCGAACGGAACATTTAGCGGCTGTGGTTGATAACAGTTTATTATCTTTCTCCGGACAAAACCAGCCTAGAGGCTAGGGTTGCAGTATTTTAACAAAGAATTGATCCACTGGGTTCCTGATCCCATGTCGTAAGAGGCGACTGAAAAACAGGAGTCCTCAAGTCAAGTTGTTTCTCCGTGCCGAGGACTGAATGGCAGGCAGGACTAAAATATGCCAGTCGCGCACAGAGTGTCGTGGGTCGTACCCTTGCTGTGAAAAGGGAATCTCTGACACAGTGGATGTTTGTTTCTTCGCAAATCATGGGATTCAAATGATGGTCATGTCCCTAATACCCATTTCGGGATTCGCTTTAGGCGATTATAAGCCAACGTGTTTGGTATCTTCTGCTGTACAACAAATGCTGATCATGGTTAGAGTAGCACAAAGTAATCATCAGCATAAACGTACAGCAATTATGAATCTATCCCGCCTTGTGCAGGAAGAAAAAACATTCCATAGCCTTAGTTCAAAAACCGTGTTTCCATAAAGGAAACTTCTATGTTGGAAAGCTACTTAACCCCGTCTTCGTATATTTCAACAAAAATGGCATGGCAAATCCACGTGAAATGCCTCGTGCATGTATACTAGACTGCCCAGACAAAAAAAGAAATTTGAAAAACTCAATTGACCCACCCTTGATTCGATTCCTAGTCCCACCAGGAGTTCTTGCACAAAATTTGAAGAAAATCGGACAAGTCTAGCTACCAGACCAACGTGCCTGAAGTTTGTATGAGATTTTTCGACAGTTAACATGGAGAAAACCCACTAACTCGCATTTTTGCCGCTAGGTGGCACTGTATGCATTGTATTATCACTGTAAATGAAAATAAGAAAGATAATTTAATTGTCAACTTTGTCGAAGACTGCTAGTCAATCCGACTTTGTTAAAAGAAGTTATTAAAATTTTAACGAAGTAATGTCTGAGTCAGTTTTCCATTGGACCTAGCAGTGCATGGTTGTGTATCAGTACTCGATTCCCATGAACTATACATGTTTGTGAAATAACCGTTAGGTTTAGCTCAATAGTATGTTCAGGAGAATTAAACAACACATAATACGAGTTATGTTTTGGTAAGAAAATTTTAGTTCCACTTGTGACCGCGTAGAGGGCGCCAACACTAACTATTCATAGAAGAGAGATAGAATGTTGAGATATTCGGGAGAATTATTGCAAAATGCCTGTTCTACAACTTTGTGGAAGACACCTAATTTCTATCTATCTCCGTTGAAAAGTTAGTGTGGGCGCCCTCTATGCGGTACAATGTGGAACTAAAATTTTCTTACCGAAACATGACTCCTATTATTTACTACAATTCCTCTGAACATACTATTGAGCTAAATCTAACGGTTAGTTCACAAAAATGTTTAGTTCGGGCGAATCGAGTACTGATACACAACCATGCACTGCTAGGCCCCATGGAAAACTGACTCAGACATCACTTCGTTAAAAGTTAATAACTTATTTTAACAAATCCGGATTCACTAGCAGTCTTCGACAAAGTTGTAGACAATTAAATTATCTTTCTTATTTTCACTTACAGTGATAATACAATGCGAACAGTGCCACCTAGTGGCGAAAATGTGAGCTAGTGGCTTTTCTCCATGTAAATTGTCGAAAAATCCCTTACAAACTTCAGGCACGTTGGTCCGGTAGCTAGACTTGTCCGATTTGCTTCAAATTTGAAACAAGTACTCCTGGTGGGACTAGAAATCGACTCAGGGGTGGGTCGATAGGGGTCATTTTTTCCTGTCACTCTAATGTATACTTGCGAATAGTGCTATTGACGCATGTCTTATATCCGACCTCACGACTCGCGATCTTTGTGCTGTCGCGGTAAATATGACTGTTGACAACATTTGAACGAGCTGGCAGAGAAGAGGTGTTAGATGTAACTCTCTGTTCTGACGGTATTACGCATGATTTGGCGAACAGACTCGTACCAAATAAACTAGAACCGTCGTTATCTGATCATAAGTACATCGCCTTGATCTTTTAAACGTCTCGCTAGATATCGTCATATATCGTAATCCCAAATCTACGAACTGGGACCTCTACGAAGAGAGCTTGGCGACTAGGTTTCCTGGGTATCTTCCAACGATTGAATCTCCAAGTGACTTGAATGAAGTCGTGAATAAAACAAGCTCACTCATAGTAGCAGAATATCAAGCGGCTTGTCCGCTTCGAGTTATGCGTGCTTCTAAAGGAACACCTTGGTGGAATACCGAACTTGTTCGACTCAAAAAGTTATGTAGAAGAGTTTGGAATCGCAGACGCAGGGACGGGTCGGAGGCTTTTAGATTGGCTCGCAAAGCAAACAGAAATGCCCTTCAATCCTCTGAGCGAAGTGGTTGGAAAAGCCTCTGCACAAATGTCTCAAGTCTCAACGAGACTAGTAGATTAAATAAGTTACTTTTGAAATCGAAAGAGTTTCTTGTCAGTTCGATTAGAACTGCTAATGGTGAATACTCGTCTGATGGAGATGTAGTACTAAACTGTCTTTTGACACACACTTTCCAGGCTGTACGGAGCCATCACTGTCGACTGTCCCTGAGTTCCTCTCGAGTAGCTCTGATTCTTGGGCATTTGCTCGTAGAATTGTGACAACCGATTCGATCAAATGGGCGATTGGAAGTTTTGCTCCGTATAAGTCTCCAGGAAAGGATGGAATCATTCTAGTTCTACCACAAAAAGGATATGAACACTTCAAGCATATTTTGAAAAAAGATTCTTACTTGTAGTCTTGTAGCAGAATACATTCCATTAGCGTGGCGGGAAATAACTGTCAAATTCATTCCCAAAGGTGGCCGCGTCACTTATGAAGAGGCAAAGAGCTTTGGATCGATCAGTCTGACCTCCTTCCTTCTCAAATCAGTGGAACGTTTAATCGACCACTACATTCGGGATGTTAGCTTGGGCGAGCACCCGCTGTATGCAATACCTACTACCACCCTGTTACACAATCTTGTCTACAACATTGAAAAAGCTTTTTCACAAAAGCAATCAAGTTTAGGAGTTTTCCTCGATATTGAAGGTGCCATTGACAACGTGTCTTTCGAATCCATTTTGGAAGCAGCACGGGGTCATGGAGTACCTTCATATATCACGAACTGGATACGTGCAATGCTTAGCAACCGACATCTGTGCTCGTCGTAAAGACAAGTAGAGATAGGAAACTGAGTGTCTGTGGATGTCCTCAAGGTGGTGTGCTGTCACCACTTCTATGGAACCTTGTCGCCGATGGCTTGGTGAGGAAACTTAATATGTTTGATCACCGGTATTTGCATTAACACACTTTTTGATTTGATGCAACAAGCCTTATGTGTTGTTGAGCAATGGTGTCTTCATGTTGGGCTATCAGTTAATCTAAATAAAACATCAATGGTGCTTTTCACGCAACGAAGGATTACAACCGGAGCTCGTCCACTGCAGTTCTTTAACTCTGAAATTATCTTCGCAGATCAAGATAAGTACATTGGGGTAATTCTTGACTCAAAACTTATTTGGACAGCTCACATCGATGTCAGGATCAAGAAAGTTTGCATGGCCTTCGGCCAATGTAGACAGGATTTCAGCAAATCTTGGGGACTCAAACCCAAGTACATTCAGTGGATCTACACAACAATTGTTAGACCAATACTGGCATAGAATGTCTTGTTTGGTGACAGAAGGGAGAAATCCAGACAATCCATTCAAAGTTAAACCATCTTCAGAGGATGGTCTTGATGGCGATGACTGGTGCGTTCTCGACAACACCTACTGCTGCTCAAAAGGACATTCTTGAACAAAAAACCACTATATGTGTTTCTGAAGCAAGAAACAGTTTCTTGTGCATACCGTCTTAAGGTTACTGGGTTCTGAAACAGTAACCCTATAGATCGTGCAACTAGCCATACAAGACTGTGGCCCCACATGGTTACTTGGGATGAGTATACACTTGCTCCCGGTGACCTTGCACTCACATGTAGTTTTCCTTATAAAACTTTCATTGTGAGAATTTCTCTTCGCGAGGAATGGGTGTCTGGCTGGATGGAGCGACAACTTGAAGGTTACGTAGTTTGTTATACTGACGGTTCTTTGTTGGTGGACCGAGGCGGTGCTGGTATCTATTGTCATGAAATGAGACTAAACCAATCTCATTCGCTTGGTAGATACTGTACCTTATTCCAAGCAGAAATCTTTGCGATTCATTGTGGCGTACAATCAGCACTTCAACATGGAATTTGCGGTAAAAGAATCTATTTTTTGCTCTGACAGCCAGGCTGCCCTGAAAGCACTTAGTTTGACGGATTTGAGATCGAAATTAGTAATCGCATGTCGAACTCAAATCGAAGAACTTAGCCTTTCAAATGCTATCTATCTTCTATGGGTATCCGACCATTCCGGTATTACTGGTAATGAATGGGCGGACGAATTGGTTAGAACTGGCGCAGGGACTGATTTCGTTGGTCCAGAACCAGTTCTACCACTGTCGATAAGTTTGATAAAGCAAAAGATTCGTTCTTGGGCTGCATCCGAACATGCCAACCATTGGCGTAGCTTACAAAGTTGCATTCAAACAAAGACTTTTCTGCCACATGTGAGTCCGAAAATTTCAAAGAATTTGCTGCATTTTTTCAAGCACAATTGCAGTATTCTAGTCAGAACACTGACTGAACATTGCAAATTGTAAATTCTGATGGAATGTGTGAAAAGTAAAAGTTACTGAACATAAACAACAAACTCGGGTGATTCGTAGTTATTCTGCCTAAGCTCGACCCTCATTATCAGAAGGCAAAAATTAAGCCCGCACGATATTAAGCCTGTTCTAATGACCCTGCCACTTCTAGTTTTCCGATCTGTTTACTTCACATCCTTGCTCTCACTTGAGTACTATGGCTCTAAGTTTCATAACTTTCCCTACCCAGTAATCTCTAGCTAATTGAATGTCGTTAAAACGTAATAAACAACAAAGTTTGTTCATTTATATAACAAAATAATCAATTATGTTTGACACATTTTTGACAATTAATTTAATTAAAAACTTGTTAGGAACTTAGTTTGCATATCTGTCAAATGTAATAAAAAAAATAGAAAATCCTTGATTATTTCGTATTGTAGTTAACCTAGGAGATATATTGCCATCAGGGCCGTCGAGAGCGGCGTCGGGCCCCAAGGCTTGCATTACTGCCGGGCCCTTTCAAACCTAAGACCTCTAGTTCAGTATGTAAGTCCATGGTTTCTACTGGTCTCCGGTTGACTCATATTGCCACGTCCACAGATAGCGTGCCAGACATGTGAATTTCGATAGCTTCCTATTCCGTGGTATCCAAATCGAATAAAATTGCCATAGCTACGAGTTTTCCAATTTGTGGGTACTCAGGAATCAGTCGCATCTAGCTCAAATGGTACGTTCCCCATGTTGATCGAAGATTTGTGCCTTGCCATGAATCATCTTTTCATGATTTCCCTGATGGGAAGGATTGGCAAAGTGGTAAGGTTAGGGGTAAGGAATATACCCAAGAGACCACGAAGCATTATTTAATGGCTTTAGACATGTTCTATATTCGCATACTAAACATATTCTTTCCGGCTTCATAGTTCTATAGAGATCATTAAAGCACAGTGTTAGTGATAAAAAAAGGCGAATCAGTGTGCCAGAATAGAGCTAGTTCAGAAGCACCTTAATGGCTGTCAGAAATATTAACGTGTTTTTAAAAAAACTCTTCCCTTCTTTATCGACACAGCAAAAGAAAAAAATAACTTTCAATAACGCACTCACCCTTCCTCTCTTCTTTTTTTCGACATGCCGACTGTTTAAATTGACGATCTAGTGCCTATAGAAATGGGATTCGATCCGCAGTCGAATTTGGTATACGCGTTTGATCACTGATCTGTAAGAAGATTTGCATGTATACTTGGTTTAATCCAAACTCTACCTAAATGTTTGGTTGAAATTACGCAAACGTCTATTGTGGATTATATTTGCAATTGTATTTTTTTCGAAAAATCGTGCAGAATTGGTATTTTAATTTTAAGATTATTGCATCATCATTTATTAAATGAAGGCATACGAGTTTCGGTAACTATTGGAACGCATACGTATATTTGGACGGCGCCGGTGCTTGAGTGGTAAGCGTGACCGCCACTCCTAGTTGGCCTAGGTTCAATCCCAGCCGAGGTGATTGAGATTTTTCTGAGGTGAAAAAATCTGTGGTCACGTCTTCCTTCAGAAGGGAAGTAAAACTGCTGGTCTCCGGTCCATGAGTTGACGGATCGATATCTAGTCCAGATAGTGGAGAGTCAGCTCTCTGGCGTCGATAACGAAGAAGTAGAATACAACTTATATACTTACTAACAAATATCCTCCTCCCGTGATACTTGCGGAGTGCGCAGTAGTATATACGGTCTCTAGCAAAAGCAAGTATCGGACTAATATCCCTTCCCTTTCCTTTCGCGTTTCGCTACTCCCAGGCATTAATTATATACTGATTCCCTGTGCAACTTTGATAACGGAGTAACAGCCAGGGGTGGTAGCACAAGCTCAAGCTATTGGAACGCATACGTATATTTGATATTGTTCGATGTCTCAAAGCAATATGAAAAGATTCTCTATTAGCACTTAGAGTTGTCTATAAATGCTTCATAGTATTTATTTTCAAAAGCTTTTTAGCACGATGTTTGTGTTCTGTATGTCGATATAGTGCTAGATTTAAAGCTTTACATTTTAGATGTATTGAAGCATTGCAAATACTTATATACGGCTAACTTATAGCTTATCTGGAGTTTTATATTAGAGCTTATGGTTACTTGGGTAACAATTAAAACAGAGCATACTGCACCCCGGAAGGATACTGAACGATCTGCAGGTTATACAATAGCTGGAATAATACTTCCAACCCCCGGAAGGATTTAGAATTTTTATTTTAACAGTGAGCGAATGTATTCCGTTTTCTGCTTGATTGATGGTCTGGAACATAATCAGCACGCCAAGTCTAACAGCTACTTTTAACAATAGATCTTAAGGAACGTCTCGAAAAGTAAACAGGAATACAGTTTGACTACAATAGGCTACTTTCTGCTTGTAATCGTCACTCATTTTTTCGACATAGTGGGTTGGAACACGATATTTTGCTTCTACTTGTCTGCACACGACACAAAAATTGATTTATTTGCTGGTAGCAATGGAGCAGTTTTTAGCATTTGTTGTAAGCAAAATGAGAAGGTAGCTGATGCTGTTCGAAATTCTCATTTAAAATTGTGAAATCAAAAAGGTTTTCATTTTACATAAATTTATCTCATATTGAATCCTAAAAATTCGTTTCTAATCGTAGATTTGATACAGGTTTATTTAATAAACAATGTGATATGTCTAACGTAGGATCCGGTTTTGATATGCTGTGAGAATATGTAGGACCCGACAGCAATATAGACACAGAACGCAATAATAAGACGCAACAACTTAAACAACTGCGAGCACAGTGGGCAACCGAGTACTGCTGCTGTTGGATGAACTGAGCTGATTTGATTTCTTTATTTCGCACATTATAATTAGGTTCTTATAGACACGCGTCTTTGGCGAGGCCCAGAATCACCGTTCTATCTCAACACAATTATATAACACACTTTTATAAGAAAAATTCTTTAAACGTGCTATAAAACTACAAAAATTATCCATTTCAATTACCGGTTAATTAAGGTCAGTCTATCTTCTCATCTCGCCCAGAGTAGAAACTAAAATTCGTTCCGCTATAGCCACACCGCAAAAACGGATGCAGACGAATTGTGTTGCTATTGGTTTTTGGAAATGTCCTGTAAAACTAGCTACTCGGGAAGTGGAACAATTACGAAATGTGAAGATTGTGCTCAATCTGGGAGAAGTTAACGCCCTCCAAATGCACCATATCAAACATTAAGAAGCACAGTCGTTTGTTTCGCGGAACAACGTGCAGAACACCAACGAAAGCTGCCACGTTAACAACATCTCCGCAGGGCTGTAGAGAGATGTGCTTACAAGAATTTTCTCCACACGCCCCTGACATCGTGATTAACAACTTTATGTCAAGATACGGAGAAGTGGCGTCCATAAGAGCTGTAACTTCGCATTTTCCCGGTCTTCCCAAACGTTGTTATTGTGGTGAGAATGCTTTCATACAAACTAACTTTTTCATACGCAACCATTTTATGCGGATCAACCGAAAATGGGACGTTTCATCAGACAATACTGGTTATGCAACCATGGTAGATTCCTATGCGCGAATTCTACCAAAAGACACTGCACAATGGGAAACTTTGTGCAAAAGCAGCTTAGAAAAGTCCACCTACTATAACCGTAAACAGCACACCGTTATCTTATACCAAACCACAAACGGCTTCAAAATCAATATCTACGGATCTGATAGGAACAAATATTCACTCAGTAGCAATCACGCCCAGTGTCTCCAAGCCAACAACCGGCACCATCGGCAAAGAAGCGAACGTAGAAGATGACGGTTGCGTTTGTCCGTGCCCTCGCATTTCTGTTTAACGCTTTCTTCGAAAATACTTTGCATTGGCTTATCAATTTTTTTTGCAGTGTATTCCGTCGGTTCAAGCAATAAAACTTGTTTTATAAACTAGTACACAAAGTAACTCCTTTGAGAACGTTTGTTTTAACAAATGTCAACTATCAAAGTTTTAATTTTTTTACGCTTTCATCATATAACAATTTAATAAGGTTAATGATTACAAAGAAATTACTATTGCTATTTTTATTGCTCTTCTATGAATACCGGAAGTGCTCGCCTATCTTCCGGGTAAAAACACGGGCCCCCAACTACGACCCGGGCCCCAGGGCAATTGCCCTGGCTGCCTCCCCCTCTCATCGGGCCTGATTGCCATTTATGTTAGGCATAAATCGATATTCTCCAGCACCAGCTCTGTTATCCAGAGCTCCACAACCTTCGCTACGCATGCAACGTCCCCGAACCGAATTTAGTCTGATTGATCGCACTAAAACTGGGCCTCCACTAGACGCTAGGATAGCTTTGGGTGCGAAACATTATTTTCAAACAACGAACCAGAGTAGGTAGGTATGTAGATAGGTACCTCTACAGTCGTAACGAGGGAAAACGCTAAACGCTGGAAGGCAAATAAACCTCTTATTTGCTACAATGGAGCATAGTTGTATGTTGAAAAGAAAATACTGCATACCCAGCAACCTGAAAGAGGATGGGAAGGGAAGGGACCCGTCCCTGTTCCACCAACCGACCAGTTCCCCGTTCCACCCATATCCAGCAAGAGTCATATGTTTTCGACTTTTGGGTTTCCATGCACCCTGTTGCGCAGTTTGTTTGGCATTATGTTGTGAAGCCCGTTCGTCGTTTAACTCCGATATCATTTCTATGCTCGCCGATTCGACCGGTGATGGTTGTTGCCTGATATGCTCGCTCGCTGCTGATGGTTTTGGTTTCACTGCGGATTACATCGCCTACTGATGATGCTTTGCCATGGATGTATGTGTGTGTGGACTGATGCGATGCGATGTTTTCTTTCATTCCGGCACGCCGAGCATAGCAAAGCGAAGCAAAAGCGAATACCGGTTCACCTCTGTCAACACTTGCCAGCAACCAACCCCCTACTCTAATGTTTCGTGTCTTTCCCTCCTCCCAGGAGGTGTGCAAAAACTAAACAAAGTAAACACAGGCTCATCGCGACTACCCAGTGGCGTAGCCAGGGGGGGGTTTTGGGGGTTAAAACCCCCCCCCCCCAAACCAAAATTAATTGGATTGAAAAAAAATTGATGCTGACGAATTTAATTTAATATTACACAAAATATTTTTGGAAAAATATTCTCTGATCACTACATTGAGAACTGTGTTTAAAGCGTCATGAGAACTTTTGGAAAATTGTGGGAAGGGGATCTTGTAACTTATCTCTTAGCCAAAATCCCATAGTTGTCAAATTACTTCAATGTAAAATAAAATAACTGTCTGAATTATTATGAGCTCATTTTTGGAAAGATGCTTCAAAATATGGATTAAAGACAATTTTTCGAATAGGAATCTAAATTTAAATAGGTTGATTGCATATAAAACATAAGCTTGTTTACCGAAAACTTACATACATTTCAACATTTGCTGAAAATGTATTTTTTAGATTGTGTAGAGTTTAGACAACAATTCAATATGGTTGACAACAAGAATAACATTTCAGAAACTAGTTGAAAGCTGATGCAATTTTGTCTCTAGCAGGTCAGGATCGGTTTTATGAGCATTGGATGTTTGTTGTATTATCAACTATATGAATAGCCTCTTAGCAGGATGCAATGAATGGCGTACTAAAATTTTGTGTGCTACGTACTAGTACTGCAAGTTGTGAGGTTGACTAATGAAGAAAAGTAAAATTAATGCTCGATAAATTTTTAACGGTCACGATCACATTCATTCGAAACTGCCAAATTTCGATGTTAAGTAACATTGAAGAATTTCAAAACGTAAAACTGTTCATCTGCTGATAGAATAATTTTGACGGTTAATCCTCCTAGAAGTAATTATAGACAAGAATTACTCTTCAACCAAATTTGGGTCGAGACTTGTCTCCAGCAAGGTTTTCGAAAGTGCTATTTCAAACAACTTTGTCAAAGACATAAATATCCCACATATTCAGAGTATCGAAATATAGTAGTAGAAAACCTTTACAACAAGCTATTCTGAAATTACTGTATTTGATAAATCTCTTCTGCGGTAATTAAATAATAAATTCACATTGCGTTCAAGGTGCCTTTGAAGCTAACAAAAAAATAAGGGAACTGGATTTAAAACAAATAATTCCCAGATATTAAAAGGACTCAAAAACACAAAGAGTGATTCCATTTTCAGGAGCTAGCATCAATTCGGCGCAAGCTTAGTCCGCCCACCAAGATAGTGTCGAATTCTGATGAGATGAAGTCGAAACGCAAGTTTCAGTTCCATCCATCCATAATTTAGTTATAGGTTTTGTGTTCTCAACTCGCAATTATTGTTTCAAACAATTTTATCCGTAGCGCAAAAAAAAATAGTTTTCACCTAAATTTTTCTTCACTAAGAAGAAATAGAGCAGGCCCAGTCCATTTAAATCCCTATATGTTGAATTCATGTAGCCTTCATATTTTCAACAAAATTGTTTGAAATGACATTATCAAAAACTTTGCTGAAGGCACCATGTCTCCTAATATTTTTGAAAAATTAATTCACCATAATTAGCTCTATGAGAGTTAATCACTAAAATTTCTATATCAAAGTAGGCGCAGTTTTATGTTGACAACTTCCCGAAGTTGTCAAACCTTCAAAGTCAAGGATTATTATATTAGGTTATCTTGAACGTTGAAAATTTTTTAGATCATTTATCCCACTTTAAAAGATCGCAATTTTTGACTTCATTGACATATTATACAAGAAAATAATCTATAGAGGTTTGAAAACTGTTCCATGTTGATCCTTCTTGTTTGTAGACTGGAATGACATCTGTTAGACTACTTATGTTTTTGAGTTTTCAATAATTTATCAAACTCATATTAAATTTTAGCATTTTTTCAAAAAATTTGCGATTTTTATCAAAACCCCCTCCAAACCAAAATTCTGGCTACGCCACTGCGACTACCTAATTTTGTTCCATGTGAACAGTCAGTTGATTTTATGCTGTCTCGCTCTGACCCACCTTGGATACGATTGAATTGATGTTGGTGGCATAGAAAAAAAAGCATAAACTTTGGAAAGTGTATAGTAGATCTGAATGCGAACGAACAGGAATCAATCGTATGTGAGCATCCGGATCGGGTCTTGGAACTTGGAATGTAGATGCGGGAGGGTGATGACGGCTGCCGGAGTCACACTAATAGGCGTGTGTAAAGCGAAGGAAATACAAGTGGATCTGGTTGCCCTGCAGCAAATTGAGGTGAATCATGCCAAGGATTTCAGCCGAAGCGAAATGCAAATTTATAGCGGAACTGACTCGACTCGATATGTTGCAGTAGGAAGTTGCGCACGGGTAGTATAGTGACACGATGGCAATGAAGTTAAAGTGAGGGGTCAATTGACAACAGTGAGTCGAGCTTATGCTAAGCTGGATGGTGGATCTAAGTTAGGCTTGGATCACACACATTAAGAGCAACTGCAACGCTGTTCTAAATTTGGCGCAAATCTAAATTTTTGGAACACATTGGAATCTTGTCGACCCCACTGCGCAGATCTGCATTCTATTTTATACCTGATCCATATCTAAATATTTAAATCTAACTACTGACTTGTTTCAAAATTTGCACAGGAAAGGAAGCTGATACAAATTGTTGTTGACAGTATTTGCCGGTGAGAAATTGACGAAAACGGTTCAAATTGGCTCAAATTTTATGACTGGCGATGGATAAAATTCTACTTCAAAAAACTATCTGCCACCCTAGGCAACATGGTCATTTTTTAGAACATTTTTTGTTTCCTTTTTGGGGTTCTAAATAATTATGCAAATGTTGGAGTTGATTGGTCCGGATTCCGCATTGCATTTGAAATGTATATGGAAATTAGCAGGGCAAAGTTTATTTTTTGCATCTTCATATCTAGAGACCACAGGTTTCACTGAAGTACCCAAGTAACCATAAGCATTAACACGGTGTTCCTAAAACCGTTATTAACTAAAAAAAATGACCATAAATTTGGCATACGGCATTCGAAAGATACAGTATCCAAGCATCTTCTCAGTGAATTTCAAAATGATCCATCGAGGGATTCGAGATATACGGCGATTTGAAGTTTTATGATACGTTTCATAAGGCTGCCAGCAAACACCCACGGGTTTGGTCCAATCTCTATAAACAAAAAAAATATTTGTCTACTCATTTAGCACATGGAATTCGAAAGATATAGTAATCAAGTATATCCCTTGCAAGTTTGAAAATATTTCATTGACGGAATCGAAAGTTATAACAGTTTGGATGTGGTATGCGGTCATAGATGGGTTTTCTACCAGACTTCAAGCGTGAATCCATGTTTGTCCATTGACTATTTAGATCGTTTATACGTGTCGCGACTTTTGAAGGAAAACCATACCATTTTATTACATAAATATAATGCACGAAAGGTGTTATTTATATGGTGCACTGAAAAAATATGGAAATAGGGTTGTCTACCAAACGTTAAATATACTGTTTAAATTAAAAAAATAGATGAAAGTTGGAATTTTAACTTCAAAAGGCCATATCTCAATGGTATGTTGACTGATTCTAATTCTTTTTTCATTATTGAACAGGTAGACGTTTCATCGTTAATTTTCATCAAGAAGAATATAAAATAGAGTTGTCTACATAAATAAATAGACAATTTAATTGGTCTCAACTATATGTATTATAATTATTTAGTGATTATTTTTGTATTAAAAATAGCGGCGTATCAATTTTTATATACTAGTTGATTGCAATTGCTGTTTACTACAAATTATGGATATATGAAATGTTAAAACTAACACAGTCGTGATTCGCTGGTCGCTGAATTTTTAACAGGAGCCGCTTTTTAGTTGGACCTCCGCGCTAGTTGGTCCATTGTCGACATTTGAATGTCAAATTCTCATGTTAAATTCAATTCGACAATCAAACTAACAATAGTTAGAGATATGAGCAGATGAACTTGTACTAATAACATCCCCTTTGATCCCCCTACTAATAACATCCCCTAGTTTTAACATCTGTCAACCCAACCAGCGAATTACGATTGTACAAAATTTCCAACAAAAACCGTATCATAACATAAATTGATCTGAATCAGCAAATACCTTAATATTTTTGAATATATGTATTGAGTTTATGGTTTTATTATTCCATGATTTGTAGTTTGCGTTCGTTGCATTCAACTAATGTATAGAAATTGATAGGTCATCGTTTTGAATATAAAGATATTTACTAAAAAGTGATAATACATATAGTTGAGGATAATTAAGTTGTCTATTGTTTGAAGTAGCCAACTCTATTTTATATTCCTCTTGATGAAAATTAACGATGAAACGTCTACCTGTTCAATAATGAAAAAATAATTAGAATCAGTCAACATACCATTGAGATATGGCCTTTTGAAGTAAACATTCCAACTTTCATCTATTTTTTTTAAATTACACATTATATTTAACGTTTGGTAGACAACCCTATTTTCATATTTTTTCAGTGCACCATATTAATAACACCATTTGTACATTATATTTATGTAATAAAATGTTAAGGGTTTCCTTTAAAAATCGCGACACGTATAAACGATCTAAATAGTCAATGGACAAACATGGATTCACGCTTGAAGTCTGGTAGAAAACCCATCTATGACCGCGTACCACATCCAAACTGTTATAACTTTCGATTCCGTCAATGAAATATTTCCAAACTTGCAGGGGATATACTTGATTACTATAGCTTTTGAATGCCATGTACTAAATAAGTAGACAAATATGTTTTTGTTCATAGAGATTGGACCAAACCCGTGGGTGTTTGCTGGTAGCCTTATGAAACGTATCATAAAACTTCAAATCGCCATATCTCTCGAATCCCTCGATGGATCATTTTGAAATTCACTGAGAAGATGCTTGGATACTGTATCTTTCGAATGCCGTATGCCAAATTTATGGTCATTTTTTTTAGTTAATAACGGTTTTAGGAACACCGTGATTAAGCCATTGCACTATATTGGCTATACATTTGCACTAATGTTGTATTGAAACTCCATTACAGCATTAACAACGCAATAAAGCTCTATATTAGCATCAATAATGCATAACTGCACAGCCGACATATAGCATTATAGCTTGCTCTATATGCGTATATAAAGCTGATATAACGCGTACATGCTTCAAGGATCTTTAAAGCATGTAAGCTTTACAAGTGTATTTAATGCCATTATAGAGCAAATAAAAAGCTGTAATAATGCTATTGTAATGCTGTGGGTTTAATTGTTATGCAACTCTTCTTGAAGATTATATTCGGCATATTTCATTTCAATCGAACATATACAATATAGTCCAGGAAGCAAACGCAGCGCACTTACCGTGAAGGACGAGGCAAGTTACCTCAGTTCGAGACTTACTAAAGGTAATTTTCGTAAACATTCATATCATGTGAGAACGAAAACCCATTAAGGATATTCATTACAATGCATTAGAACAGAGTCAATTACGGTATTTAACAGAATATTTTATTTTAAAATTTTTCCTTTTTGCTCATCATACCGAAAGGAAACATAAGAAATGGTTTTAAAACCATGGCGGATAATGACAACCAACTGAAGTTTTTAATAACATTAGTATTGCCAATATAAAGCTTTCAAATTTGACATTTGTACGCTTTTGCTGTATAATAGCATTAGTACTGCAGAAACGAGCTGTCAATCTCTGCACAGTAATAGCACTATATTTCGCCTTTTCTGGCATAATATCAGCATTATATAAGTATTTAGGGCTTCATGGCTTTTTAGGACAGCTTTATATGTGGATCTAAAGCAGATATTAGGCTACGTTATAATGCTTATTGGTTACTTGGGTATGCAACTTGCGTAAATGTTTTCACAATTGCATGAAAAGCCTTAACCATCACAAATTCGACCAGCGCTGGTCCTTTTGTCTAGGGTTGTGACTTTGAAAATCTTGATTCCAATAAAGTTGGCTTGGTGTTAACAGACCCATGACGTTTAACTGCAAAACTGTGCTTACCGATACAAAGATTTCTGGATACAATTAATGAACGATAACATTCACTTAAATATTGTTCTGAGTTCTGATTATGCCGATGAGAAGCCAAACCGAGTTTCGACTTCATTAATTCTCATCGACTTAATTAGAACTCATTTTCTTGCGGGAAATCACGTAGAACTAGGTCTTTGCTCAAAGAGACAAATAGTGTTTTCATTTTTTGGTGCTAGAGTCAATCCGGCACTAGCTTACTCTTGTCGCTAAGTTAGTGTCGCATTCTGATGAGATGAAGTCGAAACGCAAATTCCATCACTAGTTAGCAATTTGTTTACAAAGCCTTTCTCTTGAAATTTTGTGCAAAATTCTGTAAAAAAAATCTCTTGGATGATGAAACGTATGCCAAATTGGACATCTTATGACCTCCGAGATAAAAGTTTTATGCTGCGCAGTGGTCACGGAGATGTCTTGAAGGAATATAAATGTGTATCTGCCAGAAAGTCATTTATTTCGACCCAATAAGATCATTTTCTCGGACAGCCCGGACACAGGAGAACATTTCAATCGGTCAATACGAGTTGTGATCGGAGGCTAGTTTTCCTGGTTTTTTGATGGTGATGACTATCACTTGAGTCGATTCGACCTCTATCTCCATTTCGCCGTTCGGGGAAGGAGCCATCGACACTGTCAATGCAAGGGGTCAGCACCAGCACAGGCAGGAAAAAGCAGTAAATGTGTCAAAAAATCAGACCTTATCGATCACTATTTTCACGATCGCGCAATTTTATTGTAGACATATATCAAAGAAATATTTAGACAGAACAGCTCATGTTAAAAAGAACGAAAATAACCACAGGACAATTAATAACTACGTATATTGTAAATACAAGAATAATGTTATTTTTTTAAATATCACAAAATTTTGGTCATAAACTGTGAAGCCCCGTTCCATTTTTTCAAAGATTTCATCATAATGATCTAGTTGGAACCCTAAATCCCTGCCATCATTTGACTTTGTTCTGCTCCCAAATCCAGTTCATTGGGAAAATTCGATGATCCAAAATGTTCATGTTCACATACAAAGCAGAATTCATCGATCTTAGCCAGTTCGCGTGGACACCATGTGTACTTTGCTTGTTTGCATGGTGACAGACGAAGTCAAATGTAATAGGAGTATGGCGCGGATTCGATTTTGGCCTACTTAGGTATTTTTGTCATTTTCGATAGGTTCCGGTGGAATGTAGCACTTATCCTCCAATCCGTCTCAGTTGACCGATAATTTTTGAATGACTCATTCAAAAGTTATCTCTATACAGCCAGGTTTCTTTTTACGTGGAGGATACGTACCGCGTAAAAAACGCGGTAATTGGAAAATCTGTGTAAAAAACCCGCGTTAATTCGAAAATCCGCGTAAAAACCCTCAGCAAAAGACTCAGAATATTTTTGGCAGTTTTTTTGTGCGGATTTCGCAATTAATGTGTGAATTTGTTAATTACTTATTAATTATACCTATAAACAATTAAAACTCGAAAATCTCGTTTATTTGCAATAAATTCGGCTGTGTCTGAACTAAAAGTCCTAGAGATCTGTTGTATCTTACACATTGAACGAAATAATAGATTTTTTGCAGAATTTTTCCTAGGTCAGTTTTTTTTTGAAAAAAATTATCAAAATATTCAAAAATATAGTTTATTATTAGGTATGTTGGTCTATAAAAGATTCTTAGAGACAGGGATAACTTCTAAACCTTCTTACAGTTCTCTAGTTTCAATGAACTTGTAATTTGAAATACAAATGATCGAGCGTTTTCGGGCTTTCAACTCTCTCTATGATAAAACGACAAAAAAGACGCTTTTGATTTCATTGGGTCTTAGTAGCGATGCTTCTTGAAGTCACAATTTTCGCTTGCCTTTTTGAGGGTTAACTAGCACAAAAATAGATAATGTGGTTTTGGAGGTCGCTGATTACGATTCTGATGCCAGAATTCGAAAATGGAGGCTACAAAATGGCAACCATTTTTTACTAAATTAGCAATTTTTGTTACAGTCAGTGTATAACTCGATTCACGGATTTTTGGGTCGCTGAATCTGGGCTTCATCGAATATAAGATCGAACCATAAACCAGCGAAATGCAAAATATTTTTAGGGGATTCATCCGGAAGAGTGGGGTGATAATGGAAGTGGGTTTTGAATTGATTCAAATTAAACACATTGCTAAAATTCAAGTAAATTTAATTATTTAATTAATACTATTTCTACTAGATCTTTAACTTCGAGCCAGCGCGAAGCGAATGACATAAATAGTTACTTTTAGATTGTGTGCCTGTTACTATAATTCTTGCTGTAGTAATCCGTCGAGATGAGTGAGTAGCAGAAGCAAGAAGTGGTGCTCCGGCCAAATATGGTGATTATAAAGTTATTGATGACTCGCTTAGAACCGAGCATTCATAATGTGGAACATCTCCTGGAGGTGTAAATAGAGGTTAGCAGCTTTTATCGAGTTCTACTATGTCAGGTATTCAGCGCTCACAGCGCTGAACAAATATAAATTGTGTATGATAATGTATTGTTAAGTTGACAAAATCAATGTTCCGCTACAAGATCGGGCACCGCTTACTTGCTGGTTCATGTCACATTTGGAAGAACTGGAATCAGTTGTGAACGGTAAGAACTATTTCCCGGTATTTCAAATAATATTTATGTGGTGAGATTGTCAGTGGGCCGATCCATTTCCTCCTACCTGACCGTGCAGCACAAAACATAATGCGATAGTACCGTTACACAGAGAATTTTTTGCGCATTTCAAGATCAACTTAATAAGTGCCAGTACTGTGAAAAAGGCACATTAAGATCTACCATGCTTAGAAACCGCTGAATATAAACCATTGCAACATTTGTGGCAGCTGCTCAGGTAATATGGACAACGGCAAGAGTTGCGTAAAGTACCTCGAAATCTACCATCAGTAATATCATTGTGGAAGTTCGCACTCGTAAGGGCAAGAAGCAAGGAAGGAATCATATATTCGCAAACATAAAAATGAACGACAGCGTGTAAAAGAAAAATTCGGTTAAAAGTGAACAGGTCAAAAAGTGATAAAACATAACACATAAACTTTGGTAATATGAAGAAACGAACACAGCAGCAATAGAACTAGAGGTCATGCTTTTGGTTTTCTTTTTCAATCCAAATGCTGCTAAATCTCATATTAATCAGTCAATCAGAGAATTGATAAATAATGTATACACACCAATTTTTTGTATTTTGTTTCAGCAAAACTGGATTTGCTACGAGTTCAGCTTTGCAATTTTTGTTTCCCTGATTTCTATTAAAGCCCATCTATAGAATCTGATTGCTGAAAAAAATCAGTGAAAGAATGGTAATTTTGTTGAGTTCCAACAAATCAAACTGCCAGTTCAGCAAATTTTGACAGTTTTGAACTGCTGTAATTACAGCGAAATAGTTTTTTACTGGAAGTATTGCTGATATTTCAGCATGGCATAATTCATCATAATTTTGCTGATATTCGGCAATCAAAATTTAGTGTGTACTTTCAATATTTACTCTCAGGCAAAGTTCACACGATACACTTAATGTTGCAACCAGCAGCAGCATTTTATTCGTTTTCTATGTTTTTCCAATTATTCTCCATGTAAGTTTGAAAATGTCGTGACAATACAGCGAACAAACATCAATAGGCAATCACAAAGAGCGACTAAAATGTTGTGACTGGTTGAATATACAAGCCAATAAGTTGGGATAAATGTTTCGATTTCATGTCTTCAGTGTTTCTTTCTGTTTTAGCTCGTCATGGAATAAATGAGAGAGATAATCTTAAATCAGGGAGAATATACAGCAAAAAAGAATCAACCAATCGAAATCGACTGAAGAGCACATAGAAGACCCAAAACGAGTGCTTTCTTCTCATTTTGGTTTGAATATAACAACATTTTCGTCTTCGTTATCCGTACAACTTTGTTGCGTTAGGTGCAAAAACTTTAATTGAAGCTATTTCCCAAATAGTGGTAAAACAAACCTGTAATCAGTCAACCATTACAACTTTCTGCAAGAAGTGATGCATATTTTCCAATCTTGATGATAATTATAAAAAAGAGCTATTTATTTTTATTCAAAAACAAACCAATTACTGAACAGATTAGTGTCAACATATTTGTTTAACAAATTGACAAAAGTTTTGCAAGATTTTCACAGGAAATCGATAATTTGCTGTAATTTAAAAACTGACTACTCTAAAAGAAAACCTCTTCTGCAAAGGGGAAGTAACCCAGTTAAGCAGGTGTCGTATAAGGATGACCAACAAAAATCGTATAAGCATACAATTTTTATCCGAATCGTATTATGGTACACCATATGTATACGCATTATACAAAATTTATCTTAACTAGTGCGTTGTGATGACTCCTTTACGATTCTCGTATATGAGTGCAAACTAAGTCATATAATGTATAAAAAGGATCGTTAATAGTACAGTAATATGACATAATCGCGACTACTCAAATGTGTGCCGGTAATAGCCAAATTAATTCAAGTATTAAAGACCAAGAATCGTAATGTGAAAGATGGTGGGGTTCATTTCGAACAAAATGCTGGCTTAGTATCGACTTAAATTTAATTCCTAACATAAAATATCAGTTCTGTTAAGTTAAAAAGTTAAAAATCGATTCTATGTAAAAAGGGGCTCTCAGTTATGTGTTGCCTTCATTTCATTCCCATACTAGCATCGTGCCACAAATAGGAACCAACAAACATTTATAATTCATTTATATGATTACAACTTATTTAAAATATAATATGACATTCCCCTCTATGTTCTTGACGAAGATTTATGGCTCCTTTTCTATAATAGAACAAATGATCGGAAGACCTCGAAGAATTTATTGAAATTTAACATTAATTGGATTATTATATATACATGTGGACATATACGTACATTTTCATTGGTATAAGAAAGATGCTATAATATATGAGTTGATTACAACACATTTCGGATATCATCAAAAGTATGTCATGATAGGCAATTTAGTTATCCCGTGTTTGCATAGACATAGTCGTATATCAGAGTGGTATAATAATAAACGTTTTCCTAGGTGTCAATGAGTTTGGGCCGAACTAACCACACCTATCAAATGGTGTATGGGATATGTTGCAGGCACGTAAGCTGATGATTCATGGTTCGAGACCGAGTGAAACCATTTGTGGGAAAAAAATGCTAGAAACGTTTTAGGATGCGAAAATTTTAAAGTAATTCTCGTTCTTAAGAAAACAGACAGGTAGAAAGATGTGTCTTTTTACATTAATATTTTTTGAAAGCCTAATATAATCATATCTAGTACTGTTTTGAGTCGTAGGAGTGTATAAAAAGTGTCTGTTTATTGCCACATTGAATCTGACTAAGTACCGACCACAGTCGCGTTTATGTACAGTTCATATCGTATATTGAAAACCAATTTTACCTTAATGTAGATATATTGCCTCCACTTTTGTCCGTATTTGGCATATTTGCGCATTGCATACGACTTAGTTGTACTGTATATTTACATGTATAACTCGGTTGAAATTTGCTGGGAAACGCGATGTGTTCTCTTCCATGTGTCGGAAGCAAGTTATGCTGAAATTGTTAGGCTCAGCCATATTTATAGTTTCTAGTTATTTTGGTAGTGTCATCAATGTTACATTTAATAAATTTTATGTAAATTAGAGGCTTTCAATAATCAGCGCTCAGTTTTCCTCAGTAGATTAAATTCTGGGTAGTTTCCATTAGTGAATTAAATCATTGAAATATATATTTTGCATTGTCCAAAAACCCGTAAATTCCGAAATCAAACCAAGGTAATTTTATGAAATCCTAACGATTCTGCAAGATTGCTAAAAGTCAATAGTGCCAATCTATGAATGTCTCCTAACTATAGAAATCAGTCTATGTCGCAGATTTCAATTCGTAAGTCCATTGATATAAAAAGTATCAATTTCCTAAAAAAATAGGATCTGTGAATGAATCTGCTTAAATCAATAAGTTGTCTGATAGTATTGCCGAAGATAGTCTTTAACCCATTCCTCACGAGATTCAAACGAAAAAAAAACATGTTTCCCTCGGGATTTTTATGATTACGACATGATTAGTACCATTTGAATTGAAAATAGAGTTGACACAAACTTCGGGCGAAGTCAAATAACTATTACCAGTAGCAAGACGGCTGATCATAAGTTCATGAGTTCAGGTATAAGTTGAACCTATTTTCCGCATTTACAAATCTTACCTGATCAGAAGATTTAAAGCAAATTTTGACATGCACTTTGTACGGACATTCTTTGCAACGGTAAACTTGGTTTCGGCTTCCATCACGGCGGAAAACGTCTTGATTAGCAAATGCATGTAAAGTTTCGTGAGACGGGTTTTTCAGATATTTTTCTACTCATTCCAATTTAGCGTCTTCTACATCTTGTAAACGGGTAGTCTAGAATATGTTGCATTTTCAAGCACCCTTAATTGTTAAATATTATTTTTGAGAAAGTTGTAATTTGTATATCAACAATAACAATCAAATTCAGTTCGTCGATACATATTTTTTGTAACAATAATTACTTTCAGTCGCTAGTGACTATCTTAATTCATCAAAATTAATACATTTATGCAATTATTTTTAAGCCACTCCCGAAACAAAATCCTAGTTAAGGGCCTGGTCAAGACCATTCTGAAAATACCCATATTGACTGGGTTACAGCGAATGTGGCTAACCTGGAAGTCACTATCTTAGATTTCAACATGGCGTCGAACGTCGACTTTTATCCATTACTCGTTACGACCATTCCGAAAATACCCATATTGTTAAGGGGCGGGTCATCTTCCAGACCCGTCTCTTCCATCTTTCCGAAAAACATCTAAGTCTTTTGCATTCAAAAGGACTTAGAATATTTTTGCAAAAACGCTGATAATTGCGAAATGTGCGCAAAAAAATTAAAAATCCGCGTAAAAAATCCTCGTTAATTCGAAAAATTCGCGCAAAAAACCGCGTGAAAATACCTAAGCGTATTCATTTTTACCTGAAAGATATAATTTTTGTTTTTAATTTCACCAAAATTCAGTTTTAAACAGTGAAGTCCCGTCCCATTTTTTTTTTCAAAAATCTCTTCACATTGATATAGTTGGAACCCTAAATCCCTGCCATCATTTGAATTTGTTCTGCTCGCCTAAATGGTAAAAGTTTCTTAGTGAAAACAGTTCCAAAGCTAAGGCAATAGACAATATGTTATCTGATACAAGAAATAGTATAGTACATCGACGAATTCTTGCTTTTGAATTTGGTTTTTATTATTAATTTATAAGCTACCATTTTCACCGTTGGAATTTGCAAACGTGGTCTGGTGGGTGCCCCCATCATACAACTTGAAGCCAACGAAGTGAGGCTGTCCAGCGCCGTAAACTACCTTCGATTCTAAGCTTCTTATGGCTGAATATGATGTTCCCGGTCTTCTATCACAAATTAACATCTACGCACCAACCCGTGTCTTTTGTTCTCGAACACTGCTGCGCTCTGAAATGCACAACACTAACTACGCTGCCAACAACCGATATTAGAAATGACCCGTCGATTCAACAATTATAACGACATCTTCGACATCGTCATTAGTTCCGCGCATGCCACTTTAGGTCATTTCTTTTAGCATAGTTCATGAAGACTCAATTATTTAAATACAAATACAAGAGCATGTCGAAATTCGCTCCAAATCTTCTGATTAGGCAGGCGATTTGTAGATGCGCGGAAACGGTTCAACTCCTATTCAACTCAAATTTATAATAATTTGCAGTTTAATTGATGATACATTAAATACTATTTTCAGATAAATGAGAACAACTAATTATTTATCTATTTAAGTATTCAGATTTTTCACAGATTCTATTCTTTTATGAAATTGATACTTTTTATATCATTAGACAGGCTTATTTTGCTAGGCAATTCTTCTACTAGATCCTTGAAACTATGGCAAATGACAGACCAGTAATTTTGTTTGTTGACATGTAAAGGGTATACAAAAATACTACTGATTTCTCTACAAAGCATAAATAAGAACTATAGCTGTATTTACCTAGATTAAGCAAATATTATATTTGAGCACACGAAGCTTACAGGTTTTATTTCGGAATTCATGGATTTTTGGACAATACAAAAGAGATGTTTCACTGAATTATTTTACTAAACTAGCCGGAATTTTATCTACTATAGGACTGTTCACTAATCGAAAGGAAATCCCCTGTTATCTTGCAATTTACGTAAATTTTGTTAAATGTAACCAGAGCTTAAAAAAATTGACATCCCTGCGTGAACTTGAAAGAGAACCGAAATTCAATTCCTGCCCGCCGCGGTGAATGAAATGTTTGGTTCGTTTCCCTCGTCATTCGTTCTCCCGACATAGCGCATTCTGGTTCACATATGTTCGGTTTCAAAAGCAAACTGAATTTTGTTTCTATGCTAGCTCTGAGAGAGATTATTGAGCGAAAATGCACTAGACATAGAATACGCAGCTTACTACCCAAGTAGCAATTTAAGTTTTATACCATGCTACAAGTGCAATCTATGTTTTATGAGTGGCTATAAAACTACCATAAAACCTCAATTGTTACTAGGGTAATGCTCGAACTGTCCACATAATAACAAATGAATGCTTTGGTTGGCGAAAGAATTTATATTTCGTCTGCACTTAAACATTCGATTCTGCATGAAATTGCAGTCAGTTGGAAAGTTAATGAATGACCGAGGCGTTAAATCTGAATGTCAGTTTCGATAAGCAGAAATAGTTAACTGATTTTGAAATTTCGAAGCACTGAATGTAACATTGATGACACCACTAGAATTACTCGAAACTACTACTATGGATGAGCTAAATAATTCTATCATCACACTTGCTTCCGACAAATCAAAGAAAACACATCACACTTGCTTCTCCGGTGCCGAAGAGATTTTCTTTCAGATTTCTATGGTTTTAAATTATTGTAATTTATCCGATTTCTGTGAATCTTTTGCAAAATTTTTTGTCAGCGGCAGTTTTCGTGATACGAAGATGCTTGCAGTTACACTTTCTAAGTCAATTCAAACAATCTGCTCAGTAATTGGTTCGTTTTTAATTAGCTCAAGTTTTTTTACAATCGTCATCAATATTGATAAATCTAGAAGAAAGCTGTAATGCTTTTTGTTTACAGGTTTGTTTTACCAAAATTTAGGAAACAATTTCAATCAACGTTGTTCCACCTAACTTTGAATGTTGTGCGGATAACGAAGACGTAATGTGTTTTCGAAAATGCCGTTTTATTCAAACCGAATTGAGAGTATCAGAGCGAAAGTCCAAAAGCACTCGTTCTGAGTACATAGAAAAGATAGAAGAGGTGCTCTTAAGGCTTCTTAGATTAGCTGATTCTTTTTTCCTCCTCCGTGATTTCTGATCATCTCTCAGTTTAGTCCAAAACGAACGAAAAACAGACCGTGAGACTGCTATATACTGTAGACATAAAATCGAAATTAATGGACTAATAGATTCAACCAGTCACAACATTTTAGTCGCAACAGTGCTGCGAAATCGCATGAACGGAACGAATTCCTCGCATGAAAGTGAAATGAAATTTACCTAGTACGCTTGAATGTGATGTCTAGTATTTATACTAAGAGTACAGAGTGCACAGACCTAATACAGTAATTCAAATTGGGTACAATTCAAATTTAAATTTAAAATAGAGTGCCATTATCGAGTATTACATCTGAGTTTTGTTAAACGGGACAATCACTTGCGATGATGCGTTCACTTTTGGGGAGTTTTAGTACTCAGTCGTCCATTAAACTTCTTCTACTATGTTTTAAATAATTCATAAGTGAACACGGTTCAATGTCTTAGCCAATCGAAACAGTGGTTCCAACAATAAAAATAATAAAATGAGTTTTACTGGTTGTCCAACAGATCTTACGCAAGCTCTACTATGTGTCATTGTACTATCGCATTATGTTTTGTACTGCATTTCTCCCATATGTGATATGTATCTGCAAGTAAGCGGTATCCGATCTTGAAACCGAACATTGATTCTCTCGCCGTCCATTTATATGAAGAGCTTAATTATAGCATTGTCACACACGACCAATAAAATTTAATGGCTTTAAATCGTTCAAAATCAATGATTTCGCCTCATCCAATTTGTTGAACGCTATGAGCGCAGAATTCCTAAGGTGGTAGTCAATAAAGGTGTCAATCGTAAGTATAGCCTTCATTTTCACCTTCAGAAAATGTTCTTCATCACAAATACTCGGTCGGTGTGAATCACCACTAATCACAGTATTTGGCCGGTGTACCACTTCTTGCTTCTGCGACTCACTCATCTTGACGGATTAGAAGTTTCCTTTGTTCTTCAGACAAGGAACACAATATACAAGTAACTTTATTTGTCGTTCGCTTCACACCTGGGACAGAAGCATAAACCATAAACTGAATTTCGTGACCCTTGATTTTGGTTGTTGGAAACAGCAATCTTCTAACTTGATCTTAAACCAAACGAGTTACAAGCTAAAGTCGCTGATAATAATGTTTTTGAAATTTATTTTCAAAACATTTGAGGGATTTCCATTTTCCATTTTCGATGTAAAAAGCATTGTATGTAAGACTTTATGCGAAAATTTAAGATGACCCTTTTTGCCTTTCTCATGTAAAGAAAGGCTATGCAATCACTGTAAAAATCGATTTTTTAACCGAGGCCCGGAGGGCCGAGTGTCATACACCATTCGATTCAGTTCGTCGAGATCGGCAAATGTCTGTGTGTGTATGTATGTATGTGTGTGTGTGTATGTGTGTGTATGTGTGTGTGTGTGTCATTTAAACTCACACAATTTTCTCAGAGATGGCTGAACCGATTTTCGCAAACTTAGTTTCATCTGAAAGGTATAACGCTCCCATAAGCTGCTATTAAATTTTTAGTTGATCCGACTTCCGGTTCCGGAGTTACGGGTTGAAGAGTGCGGTCACACAGCAAATTCCCATATAAACTGGTACCACCATGATGTTCAAATGATGTAAAACATATTAAAATTGATGTAACATTACTCTAGTTTGCGGGTCTGGATCACTAATGATCAATCAAAGCAGCTTTGACCAAATTGGCCACCTATGACAGGTCATGACGCCCCCGGGGAACTCGCCAAGTTCCTAAGCTAATATCACACCCATTCCCCAACGAATTCTCTACCGATTTTTACAAACTTGATTTCAAATGAAAGATACAGTAATGCCATTGACTGCTGCTGAATTTCATTCGGTTCTGACTCTTGCTTCCGGAGTTACAGGGGTGTTAGTAAGGATACACTGGAATTTCCCATATAAATCGGTACAATCGTAATACCTCAGAGGCTAAAAGCTATTGAAATGGTCACCAAATAACTTCTAATCGCAGATCTAGATCACTGATTGCCAATCAAACATTCTTTGAATATATTGCCTACTATCGACGATTCCGGAAGTCCGGAGTTCCGGGCATATTCCACAATTAAAATCACATCGGTTCTTCGGTGATGACTGAACCGATTTTCTCAAACCAAGTCTCAAATGGAAGACAAAATATGCAGTTGAGTATTGCGTCGCCGCCCCCCTCCCCCCCCCCTCCGTCTTGCCCTTACACCTCCATCCTTCATCACTCCCCTCCCCTTGGACCACCCTCACGCCCGCATTTCCTGCATCCATCCCGTATACCAAAATAAGATGAAGGATTTCTGACGCATCCTCCACTCCCACTCTACTAACCCCCCATTCCCTCCACTTTCAAACCCATGCCACCATCATTTCAAAATATAATCACATGAAAATACTATTGAACTCATGCTGATTAAGCTAAATATTATTCTTTTGCCTTTCTCATATAGAAAGGTTATGCAATTGCTCCAAAAACCGACTTTCTAACCGACTCATAACATTCGACTCAGTTCGCCGAGATCGCAAAATATCTGTGTGTATGTGTGTATGTATGTATGTATGTATGTATGTATGTATGTATGTATGTATGTATGTATGTGTGTATGTGCGGATTTGTTAACAAAATGTCCACATCGGTTACTCGGAGATGGCTGAACCGATTTTTACAAACTAAGATTCAAATGAAAGGTATAATATTCCCATAGGTTGCTATTGAATTTCATTTTCAACCGACATCTTGTTCCGGATTACGAGTTGAAGAGTATGGTTACAAAACAAAATTTGTTGATTTGTCCACATCGGTTTCTCGGAATTTTCTGAACCGATTTTGACAAACTTGATTTTAAATGAAAGGTCCATCAGCTGCTGTTGAATTTTGTGTGGATACGAGTTCTGGTTCCTGAATTACAGGGTGATACGTACGATCACGCAGCAAATCCCGATTCTAACGAATTCTGCGATGAATGTAAAAAGGTGAATTTTTTTCCAAAATGTAAACACATTTGTTGAATTTGTAGATCTAGGTCACCAACAGTCATTCAAAGTCTCTTTGGCCACACTGGCCACCATCGACGGATCCGGAAGCATCCAAATTCAGAATAACGGTTATATTGGTTTCTCAAAAATGGCTAGACCGATTTGATCAACTTAGTCTCAAATGAAAGGTGTTGCGTCCCCGGAAACCGATATTAAATTCCATCTCCATCCGACTTCCGGTTCCGGAGTTACGGGTTGTGGAGTGCGATCACATAGAAAACTCCGATTCAAACCGATACCGCGATGAATGCAAAAAGGTGCTCTTATATATACTTACCAAGTGTAATAAGAATGAAAAACATTACCATAATGTTATATTGTACGAACCAGCTACTAAATCATAGTTTGGAGAAATGAGAAAGGCACAATTGCACCTCTAGGTGGATTAAAACAGGTTTTTATTGATATCTTCCTTATTGAACCTACCCTAGTTCTCCATTCAAACTTTGGTTTTAAACTGTGAAGCGCCGTTCCAATTTTTTCAAAAATTTCTTCAGCATTCCTGGGACCTCAAACTATCGCCATTTTTTCGTTCTGCTCTCCGATCTTGTATTGAACAGCGTTACTCAGGTTAATATCATTTTGGACGCTTTAACGGTTAAAAATCATAATCGGGGACAGAAAAATTGACCTAAGACATCAAACAGAAAACTAGTTCCGCCATCAGTGAATGTAAATTGAAAACTCAATAAGATATTGAAATATTCCGTTGATTTTATGTTTTGCCAAAAAACATAAAGAAAAAATAAGGACACGAAAAGCATGTAAACACAGCAAAATGAGATCAAAATTTGATGTCGAGCTACAGAAAAAACATTTTTGTTTGAATTCTATCTATCACAAAAAGAATTTTAATGTTTCTCAAAAAATGAAAAAAAACACGTGCCAATTCTGCGGTAGTCAGTCGCTGCTCCAAATATCACGTCTCTGTCAGTGATAGCCCTAGTGGAACGGCACGCGGCGCGTTTAAGGATATCAATTTTTTTCCTACCTCCGGAGCAGCTCTTTCTCAGGTGCATGCCGATGCCGCTTCCATTTCGGCTATCGCATTGAATCGCGAGCGTGAGGTGCGTGCCTGTTCACAATTGTAAGCTGCCGGTTTTGTTTAATCTCATTGTTGCTAACGAGAGGGATAAACATTACGTACTTACACACCCGGCAAATGTGCCATAAGTGCATAACAAAGGTGGGCTAGCTATTTTTGCCAACTCGCCCCCGGGGCACTGTTGAAAGTATTCGCGCATGTAGCTTGTTATATTTTAGCGAATTTTTTTTCCTCTATTCAGAGCCGCTCATTTCCTTAGACGACCGACCGTCGCTTGCCTGGGTTGGGTATGGTATGGTAATGCACATTTTTTTACCTTCCCGGGACCGAGATAGCTTACTGTTGATAGCCCTGAACGTGCTAGCGGTGGTGCTGGTGGTGTGGCCATATGCGTCATATTTGCGCGAGAATGCCGCCCTGTCTGTGCCGGCACAGCCAGCCGCAGTTCGAATTGTGCAACGTGTGCCATTTGGAGACTTTTGCACGGTCAGAATGAAATAGGAAATCCTATAAGTCATCGGTAGTTTCTTTGTTACCCGTCCCTATCGGCTTTTGTGTCGTTGCTGGTTGCATTGGGATCATGTTCCGAGGGTGTCACTTGGAATGTCGCGGAAAAGTTTGAAACCTAGCTACTGGTAAAAAAAAATTATTGCGGCGAAAGCCGCGAAAGCAGACACCTGTGCGAGTCACACGTGTGCGAAATGTTTGTTTGCAAACAGCGATAAAACATAATTGCGACTGAGTCGTGTGCCGAGTTCTGTTTCAAGGTCTGACTTCATTTTTACCTTTCTTATATAATTTTCTGTTCAGTTAAATACTTGCCGGGGTGCACTACTGAACCATTAATTTTGCTTTTAACTGACAAACTGCTGATGTGATCTAGTTGTTGTCATTTCCAATGTCGCCGATAAATAACCCGGTTAAATTTGTTTCTCCGTTGAGCAACCGATCACGACCGGTTGGCACAGTGCTAATCGAGAAAAAATTAGTCTATATCCACAGAAATAAACAGAAAGACACACAAAGGAATTGTCTACCCGTGGCGTTGGTGGTGTGGTGCATCGCCAAGTCGATAATAAATAATAGCAACTGAATCGGTCGGTCAACATTTCCGATTTGAAAACAGGTCGCGATTTGTTTTTATGACACCCGGTGCGGTGCTGTGGTAGGAACCGGCACCGGGATGGAAGTGGCTGGAACTGTTTTTTCGATTTTGTTTCTTAGTCCAACGGAGATTCTTATCACTACCTGGACAAATCGTACAACGAATGCGGTTGAAAAGTCATAAAAGCGGTCGTCGTCGTCTGTGTCGTACTCGTCATCAGTAATGACAAACAAGTAGTTTGTAGACTTATGCAGTCTGTGTTTGGATTTGGGTACTACGGAAGAAGATAGAATTAAAAATAATTAGCACACGCCCATCGAAATTGGTCAGCGGCACCGGGAAAGCAATAAACACAACGCCTCAGACGCGTCTGGGTGCTTCTTATCAGCACGTTTAACGACATTGCAACGCATCGTGATGACTAGACGCAACAGTCGAAGGACAACCAGGAAGAGCTACGAAAAATCGTAGACCGTGTGTAGTATTGTTGGGTGGTTTGGTTTTATATTTTTGATAACGTAATGAGGTGATTGGGTTGAGGTTGTGTACTTAGGGCGCAAGTGATTACAGGAACATGGAAGCACATAAATGCACATAAAACTTTGTCATTAATGAATTATGAGTTGGGAAAGTCAGTGTGTTAGAAGTCGTCTTGATTTATGTTTCTATTTGTGCCCACGTGTCTCAAATACTGAGAGCAATGAACGATTTTGTTTTTCTTATGTAAAGCTAATCTCACACGCAGTGGACATTCATTTCAGGGATCGTAATAATTCTCAAATAACTTATAAACAATTCCCATAGATGTTTTTACTAATTAAACGTAGATCAGTTCGCAAATAATCTGATTTGCTAAGAGATTGATTACATGATACTTCAGGAAAATTAACTAGATTACTTTGTAGTTTTAAAGATTATCTCATCGAATATGTAATTACCGAATGATCACTGTAATACTGGATAATTCCCATAACACACTGGATTTCTTTGGATTGCTGTGTGTTTATATTTAAATTATTTCACACGTTAGATTATCACTGACAGCCCCAGGGAAGGGCGCGGAGGAGCACGTAACCCTCGTATTCAGCAAGAAGCTGCAACCGCGTGAGCCGGAATGCACAACTTCAATTCCACACTCTGGCGACGACGAGGACACCGGAGATGTCATTCGCAAGTTCAATACCAGACACAGCTACTCAAAAAATACGTTTTTTCAACACTTCCTTCTGCGTTTTCATGATTTTTCACATCATTTGCTACTTCCTAATTTTCTTACCTGTATGACGGTGTACATTGTTTTATTTAACTTTTGAGCACTCGCGCCGTTGTACGCTTGTTGTACAATACTTTGCGATTTTTCGTTATCATTTTGTTGTAAATACATTTATCAATGCCAAACCCTCTATGTATTCCTCCGAAATCATGTTTTGAACAAGATACAGCCATTTTTGTGCACTCATATACCTCAAGTGCAACAATACAATCTGAAATTGTTTGATAAAACAAGACCAATTGAACGCTCGATGTGGGAAGTTCGAACAAACAATATTCTGTTTAATATCTCGTGATCTCGATTATGTGGAGGGTTAATTTCTTCGGCAAACTTAAGAGAAGATCAAGAGCTAGTCAATGGAAGATAAAATTGGTTGAAATAAAATTATACCGCAAGGTGGCGCCAGAAGATCTAAATTTTTTAGAAAGTCAGTATCTTCGACGAAGTTGCTAAGCAAATCAAAACCTATGACGTGTATAACGGCTGTTTCAGAAAACTACCGTTAGGCGGCGCATGTCAGTTATTCAACCTAACGTATCTCAATTTCCTGATTTTTAGCGAGTCAGTGCATTCGGCAAATTTGCTCGCGAGATCAAAACCTTCGAGGTGGTATACCGTATCTCAGTCTCCTGACTCTTTGGAAGGTTGTCGTTCTATTTTTTCCTCGAACTAAAACCGAAAATAGTGAATGTCACCAAGGGAATGAATAAATCGATAATTGAAAATAAGTTCACTAAATTGTCAGATGACGTTCCTTTTACTAATCTAAACTATTTTTTTCATTCATGATTTTAATATATACGCAAAGAAATTAAGATTTGGAAGTCGTAAAACTCCTGTGTACCATTTCTGTAACACTATTCGAACACTCACGATGGTAATCGGTACAGACATTTTATATAACAGATTAGCGGAGAGAAAAACAGTAAAACTAGCAACCATGGATGTAAACCGGCATCACGGAAGCTCCCATAAGCTTTGCATGGGCTTCCTCTTGCACTTCCCCTCTCCAAACCCTCATGCTCGTTTGGCTGCAATTTTTGACGCTTCGCTAGTCTGTGTATAAAGTGTCTGTAGTAATCGGTAAAAGGGGTTCTTACTACACGCACAGAAATAATGACACAACATCCCTAAATACAGAAAAATGCTAAACAAACACAATTGTTCAACATACTGATTTGATTCGACAATCGTATAGCTCACGTATGACATGAATTATACTATCATGTGTAGAACAATATTGATTATTACTATTGATTAGAATAAATTATTATTATTATTATTATTATTTATTTATTGGGCTTTAACCACACAGGGTCATTCGCCGTCAGAAAGGAGATAGTTGTAATACATATCACTGATTTAGTTTTTCTTCTTTGAGATCAATTGGCTATTGAATTGATGAGGTGTTGAGCTCCGGAATGAAGGCAGCTTGCCAGGGCCGAGGGAGAGCCTCCCCAGCGCCCGGTTTTGGCATGTCAGTGGACCCACTGAACGATGGTGGTGGGTGACTTGCTTATTTGCGGTTAGACGAGAGACCTCCCCAGCATCCGGTTTGGATGTGGCGGGAGGCCCGTTGAGCGTTCCTGATTGATGAGTTGGCAGATTGTCGCTGTCGAAGGGCCGCTGGAGAACCTCCTCAGCACCCGGTCCGGGTGTGGTGAAAGGCCCCACTGGGCGTTAATAGCAATTGGGCTGATGAATTGCGGTTGTAGAAGGGCCGCGGGCGAACCTCCCCAGCACCCTGTCCGGGCGGTGGCTGAGGGCCCACTGGGCGGTGGTGGTAGTTGGGCTGACGGGTTGCCATTGTAGAAGGGCCGCGAGAGAACCTCCCCAGCACCCGGTCCAAGTGTGGCGGAGGGCCCGCAGGGCGGTGGTAGTAATAGTGCTGACGGATTGCAGTTGTAGAAGGGCCGCGGGAGAACCTCCCCAGCACCCGGTCCTGGCGGTGGCGGAGGGCCCGCTGGGCGGTGGTGGTAGTTGGGCTGACGGGTTGCCATTGTAGAAGGGCCGCGGGAGAACCTCCCCAGCACCCGGTCCGAGTGTGGCGGAGGGCCCGCTGGACGGTGGTAGTAATTGGGCTGGCAGATTGCGGTTGTAGGAGAGCCGCGGGAAAACCTCCCCAGCACCCGGTCCGGGCGGTGGCGGAGGGCCCGCTGGGCGGTGGTAGTAGTTGGGCTGACGGGTTGCCATTGTAGAAGGGCCGCGGGAGAACCTCCCCAGCACCCGGTCCGGGTGTGGCGGAGGGCCCGCTGGGCGGTGGTAGTAGTTGGTCTGACGGATTGCGGTTGTAGAAGGGCCGCGGGAGAACCTCCCCGGCACCCGGTCCGGGTGTGGCGGAGGGCCCGCTGAGCAGTAGTGGTAGTGGTTGCAGTAGAGGATGGTGTGGAGTTGGCCGGTTCGCGGTCTGTCTCAGATGGATTCGAAAAGATTGGCATCTTTCAGGAAGGCAAGTAGTGCCTCTTCGTGCACTGGGTCGTTTGCCAGTGTTTCTCGAATCGAGGAGGGCAAGTTGTGATGTCGTCGTAGGTTGTCGAACTCCCTGCAGTTTATTAGTAGATGCTCCACCGTGAGTCTAGTGCTGCAAGATGTACATATTGGAGGATCGACGCGGGTAATGGTGTGGGCATGGGTGAGCCTCGTATGACCCACGCGGAGGCGGGATAGCGCTCTTTGTTCGACTCGGTTTTCGCGGTCTGTCCACTTTTCGAGGTCTCCCTTTACCTTTTGAGGGTAGCCTCGGAGAGTCCTCCAGTGAGTGATGAAGTGCTCAGAGGTCTTCGCCTTGAATTCCCTGATGATGTCGGATGACGGTACCTCATTAGAGAACAGGGCGCGAGAGCGCCGGCCGAGCGCGGCCAACTGGTCAGCATCCTCGTTACCGCGGATTCCGCTGTGTCCGGGTACCCAGCATATGGTAGTTAATGAGTCACAGGATTGTTCTATGGCTTGGACATAGGGGTGCTTGGACTCCCCTGATTCCAGCGCTTTGATGACTGAGAGGGAATCGGAGAAGATCACTGTGGGTGTGTCTTCAGGTTTGTTGGTAACCGCAATGACGATGGCGGCGGCTTCCGCGGAGAACACGGAACACACGGAGAGTAGACGACGGGCAAGGCCCGCTCCGATTCCGCTCACACCCGCGCCCACCGCCTCGCCAAGTTTCGAGCCGTCGGTGTAGATGTGCAGATGGTTTGAGTATTTTTGATCGACCATCTGTAGGAATTTGGCTCTGGCAGCCCGGGGAGGATCTCCTGCTCTGGTGGATACAGCCAGACTGATGTCTATGTTTGGGCCGCGCTCGTGCCATGCGCGGTTGTTGACCCGATGTAGCTGGGCGACTGTGGGAAGAGGGGCATTGGCAAACATGGTGTGTATGCTCTTAGCTGTCTGTAGTAGATGGCATTCATCGCCCGATGTTTTTTCTAGGAACCCCATGGCTCGTCTTAGAACGGCTACTGCCACTGCCCACCGACAGGGAAGGACGCCGGTTTCGACGCAGGCAGCTTCGGCGGGGGTGCTTGGCAGCAGGTTTGAGGCTGATCTGATTGCTCCGTGATACAGCGGTGCGAGGATATCGATTAAACCCTCCCAGTTACGACTGGTTATTTCAAGGCCATAGAACAGACGACTGTGGATGAGGGCCTGGCTGATGTTAAGTGCGCTTTGCCTGTTCCACCTTGGGTGTCTCGAGCTGATGGTGCGGACAAGACGTTTCCTGCTTTCGCAATCCTTTTTCACCCGTCGAAAGTGTGGAAGGAAAGTCATCTTACGGTCGATTATCACGCCAAGGATTTTTGGCTCTTTACGGAATGGTATTACTGTTCCAGCGAGTTTGACCGGCCGGTCGGTGGCTAAGTGGTAAGAGTTGCAACAGTGTGAAATAGCGCATTTTGGGGCGGAGATGCTGAAACCGACCGAGTTGGCCCACCGACCAACGGCGTTTACGGCAGCCTGCAGCTTCAGTCTGGTGCGGCCGGTCGTTTTCCCGATCGCTACAAGAATCACGTCGTCTGCGTAGATGAATACGAATATGCCTTTCGGGAGCGTGGCAAAGAGGGAGTTCATGCTGACTAGGAATAGTGTAACTGCCAGCGCCGATCCTTGGGGTACCCCGTTTGCCTCCCAAAATAGGTCCGATTGGTTTCCACCGATACCCACCCTGAAGCTTCGATCACTAAGGTATTGTTTTATGAAGCAGCCGAGGTTTCCGCGGATGCCCCATTGATGCAGCTGGCGAAGCACTCCTTCGCGCCATACCGTGTTGTATGCTTTGGCGAGATCAAGGATGGCAATGTCCGCATGAAGGTCGTTGGCTATGGCGTCGCTTAAAGTTTCGCCGAGGCAGCCTAAATGAACACTTGTACCGAGTCCCTTTCGGAAAGCGAACTGCCGACGATCAAGAAGATCTTGTTCCTCGAGGAGGGTTAACAGGCGTCTGTTCACCATTTTTTCCATCGTTTTCCCAATGCAGGGGAGGAGACTGATGGGTCGGAAGTCATTCGGGCTTCTGGTTCCTTCGCATTTCTTCGGGATGGGGATCATGAGGGCGGTTCTCCAGTTGTCTGGTAGAGGCTCGCCTCCCCAGATCCTGTTGAATCCGTCTAGTAGCGCTCGCTTGGCAACTGGAGGTAGATGTCTTAACAGGGGATAACCGACGTCGTCGAGTCCGGCAGAGTTGCCTTTTGCTGTGCTTAGTGCAGTGGCAAGTTCCACCCCGGAGAAAGGTATGTTGTAATTTTGACTCGCATCTGGCGTGAAGATTGTAGGAGTAGCTTCTGTGGCCGTCTTCGTTTTGAGAAAGGAGGGTGGGAGGGAAGAGTCCCCCGAGATCAATGCGAAGTGCTTCCCGATTTCGTTTGCAATTTCGGAAGGTTCAACTGTCGTGGTACCATTGAGCGATAGTGCAAAACCGTTTTGTCTTCTTTTGCCACTAAGGGCATTTACCCTTCTCCACAGTTCCGCGGTCGACGATTCGGAACTTATCCCGCCCAGGAAGGCTGTCCGGCTGGCCTCCTTGGCTTTCGCGATGGCTTGCCTGGCCTGATTCCTAAAATGTCGAAAAACCGCCGATCGCTCATCCCATTGATGATGGTCAGGGGGAGTATTTTTAAGAGCTCGAAGAGCTTTTCGTCGTTCTTTAATTGCCTTAGCTACTTCTGGGTTCCACCAGTGAACCGACCGGTTTGGTGGTGCTCCGCTAGTTCGCGGGATGCATGATTTTGCGACCTGAGTGATAACTTCTACGAGTTCCTCTGGGGAGTAATTGCGGTCTCGATCGAGGGCGTCCGAAATGTTGTCTTCGTAGGTGGGCCAATCCGCTCGATCGTAGATCCAACGGCGGCGTCGCGACGTTAATGGGGGCAATCGACCATGAGAGATTGTGATAGGAAGATGATCACTGTTCCCGATGTCGGCTAGGACCGACCATCCGCAGGCTCCGGCGATGGAGCTAGAGCATATAGTTAAGTCTATGGCGGATGTAGCTCGGCCCCGGAGAAAGGTTATACTGCCATCGTTTAGCGTCACGGCATCGCTATCTTCAACTGCGTCGATAATGGCGTTGCCACGATGGCAACACCTTTTTGATCCCCACACTGTGTGATGCGCGTTGAAGTCACCCATTAGTATGAACGGGGTCTGCAGTTGCTTGAACAGATTCCGCAATTTGTTTCCGACGTCTTTTACTTCTTGGGGGATGTATATGGATGCCACCGTGCATTTTATGGGAAAGTTGATCTTTCTGGCGACGACGATCAGGTCGGTGTCCAGTTTTACCAGCTCGGACGGAAGGTCAGCTCTGGTTCCTAGGCCGACCGTCTGGTAGATGTTCGATCCTTTAGCTGAATCCCAGGTGTAACGGTGCCCGAACCACAGTGATGGATCCGTGTCACCTTTTATGTGTGTCTCTTGGATAGCGAGACAGATGGGCGCTGAGCGAGCAATCATGTGTTGGAGGTCACCTAGGTTTGTTCTCAGGCCGTTGGTGTTCCACTGGATGGCCAAGGTGTAGTTTGTTCGTACGGGTAGAGGGTCAGAGCTATGGTTGGGACCACGATTCCTCGCCGGTCGGCTGCTGGGCCTTGTCGAAGTTGGTAGAACGGGCGGTGGGGGGACCGCCGGTGTTTTGCTTATAGGGAGCGTTTGGCCTGTTTGTGCTTTTGTGGAAAGGGTAGAGGCGACAGCAATTGGGATCTGGTGAGTTATAGTATGGTGGGAACTTACCCGGGAGGGACCCGGGTTCCCCGCGCCGGCAACCGTCGGGGACTCTTCGGATGTCTCCGGCACTTCCCGAGTCGGGGGCGGCGCGGGGAGGTGGGCTTTTTTGATGCACGATGAGCAAGTTGTGTTGTAGGTGGATTGAAGTCTGTTGCTTTCTTTGGTAACGCTGGCGTTCTGCAATGATGCGGCTGATTTTGTACCGTGGGACTCTGTAGAGGAGAAGAGTGCGACAGATGGATCCGTTCGGGTTATGGGGTTGGTAGAGCTTACCCGAGGAAGCCCCGGATTCCCCGCGCCGGCAACCGTCGGGGACTCATCGGATGTTTCCGGCACCTCCCGAGTCGGGGGCGGCGCGAGAAGGGGGGCTTTTTTGATGTATGCGTTTTTGTTGTTATTGCTGATCTGGTGTGAATCCAAACAAACGGATTCTGCTGACGAACTAGTGGAACAGGTGTTGATGTTCCGTTGCGGCTCGTTCGAATCGCTGTTCCCGTAGTGAAACCGTACTGGGTGCCACGAGCATCCGGCTATAGGGCTTGGGTGGCGGGGATAACGGTTGATGTTGCTGTGGTCTAGGGTTTTGGGGGTGGAGTCCAAGTTGTTGAGTTCTTTGTGTGCTATTGATCGTGTTGGCGTGTCGGGCGAGTGATTGTAGTTCAGGGTATCGATGGTTGACGGCCGGGTGCCGTCTGGTAGGTGTTGGCTGGAAGGGTTTAGGGGCAGTCGGTTGTTTGCTGTTGCATTTAGTCTAAAAGTACTTGCCTGGGTAAAACCCGGGCCCGCGTCAACAGCCGCCGGGGGTGCATCGGGAGGACCCGGAACGTCCCCGGTCGGGGTCGACGCGGGAGGGTTGTTTGTTTTGTTTCGGCTGTTGAATTTAATTGCTTTTGTTGTTTGCTGACTGCCGGGTTAGGCGTTTGCGAGCTGTTGTGTTTATTCCGAGATGGTGAATGGGTTGTCAGGGTCCGATGAGGGTACCTGATTTAGGTTATTCAGTGATGCTGTTGAGCTGGAGCGGGACCAAGACATTGCGGAGTCATTGTTGGGTGTTAGCAGAGTCATGTCGGGAGTTGCTTTGGAGTTGGGGCTTCTGGATTTATCAGTGCCACTTTTTCGGGAGTCTTTTTCTTTTTGGCGATTGGATCTTCTAGGTTCGGACAGGCTGAATGGGCCGATAGAAGTACCCGCTACGGAGGTTGGTTCAATAAACTTGCCCTTTTTGGCTTTCGTTCCCGTAAAAGCGTTTTCGTTGGTGTTCTCCGAGAGGTGAGCGGACTGATGTTTGTAGAGCTCGGTTACAGCTTGTCGGAGTTTGGCTATTTCGGCGGAGGCTGCTTGCAGCTGTTTGGCCTGCTTGGCACAGTGTTCCTTAAGAATATTGATTACCTGGTCTTTATTGTCTTCCGCGCTTTGAGCTTTGCTTTCCTTCAGGGTTGCTAGTTCTTTTTGTAGCTGGGCTATGATTGTGTCCTTTTCGTCGTCCTTGGTGTTTCCTTTGATGGTACTGGCATAGGTTGGGATTTGCGATCGTTTGGTTATTAGGGCTCTGGCTTCGGGATAAGTGATGTTGTTGTCGATTTTTGCTTTGGTGATCATTTCCTCCTCAATGAATTTGGGACACTCCCGGCTACGTGTCGAGTGTCCTTGTCCGCAGTTGATACAGAGGCTTGGGTTGACACAGGGGTTTTCCTTTGATGTTTCGTGTTGTTGGCTGCAGTTCAGGCAGGCGGCGGGGTTGGGGCAGAAACGACTGCCGTGCCCGAAGTGCCCGCACTTGAAGCACATCATCGGCAGTGGGTAGTACGGGCGAATACTGGTGCGCAGTAGACCGATATACACGTGCTCCGGAAGGATGGAACCAGAGAATGATAGGATAACCAGTGGTGTGTTGGTCGGTTTTTTGTCGACCATTTTTGTAATTCTCCGAACGTTCGTGACCCCCTGAGTCTTCAGCTCTTCCAGAAGTCTAGCTTCTTCTACGTCTTTTGTGTCGGGATCGTAGATAACGCCTTGTACTATGTTGAGTGTTGGGTGGGGGATGACCTCCACCTTTTGGCCGCCTATGAGCTGGTTCATTTTCTGTAGTGCTATATAGGTTTTCTTGGATCGGGTTCTCAATACGTATCTGTATCCCTTTGCCTCTTTTGTTGCGCTCACCAGGTTTCTGGGGTCAGTCTCCAGCACTGCCTGTACCGATTTCAGGATAAGGAAGGGATCGGCGGGGAGACGTTGTTCCGTGTTTCCTGGCTCGTCGATTGCCCTTAATAGTAGGGTCTGTTGGTCGATTATGTCCCCGGAGTTCATGTAGCCGGGGAGAGATCGACTAAGGGGTGGTTCCCCGCCCCAATCGGGGGGAGGAGGGCGCGGCATTTTGTTATTGTTGGTGGGGTTCGTCACAAAACTCTCGTACAAGTCACTACACACGCGAGTACCGGTTCGACTCGAGGGTTCGCTGCTTCACACTCATACAAATCGCCGACGGTCGGCAATTTAATGGGGGCGCAAGTTTTTAACTAGGTTTGAAAATTCGATTTGGTGTAGACGCAAGTTTTTCACTTAGTTTGAATATTTGGTTTGGTGGAGGCGCGGTCGCGTTTATCGATTTGAAGTTGAAGTTTCGGTGGAGGCGCGAGTTGTTTACCTACTTGTGAGTCTGCGCTCCTGTTACCTGGTACAACTTTCGATGTCCAATTTTCTCGCGGAAATGCCGTAGTAGGCTTGGAATTTTGCTAAATTGGGTCGGGAGTGACCCTTTGGCGGCTCCGCGGCCCCTTGGGGTGGGACGGACCCGTAGGGAAGCGACTTTCGCTGCACTTGATATTCGCACTACTGATCGGGAGAATTAACACTGTACTCGCGTGAACTATCGCTGGGAGAGCGAAATACGATTGGAGCCGGATGGCTGAGGCCGAGATTGAGAGAAAGATCCGGGTGGCGTAGGCCGAGCACTTATTTTCCAGGCAATCACGGGCCAGAACGAGAAAAAAATAAACTCAACCGATCACTCCGAGTGATTGGTACGATCTGGATTAGAATAAAACAATTTTACGTGTATCCGTTTCTTTTACTTATTTGGCTGCTAAATACATCTGAATAATAGGTAAATTTTTTCATGAGATGCTTTGGATGTAATTAGGATACTAGGACTACGTAGTTAATGAAAATCGTCAAGAAGGATTCGGTTCGCGGTGACACTTACTTTTTCCGCATCGCACGTTCTGTCCCAGGTTTCGCATGGTGCCAGAATTTCAAAATTCTTGGATCAACAACTTTGGCAAAGACACTGCACTTCTAAATAATCGCAATCTTGAGATTCAGAAATCATGTTCACTAGCGCTACCTAGTGGCAGAATCTGAAACCGTCGTACATGAACGGTCACTCAAACAATGCGTCCAACTATATCCTATTTCTATGTATTATTAAATTTATTCAAGGAATAATAGAGTATCGGAATAGTTTAGCTGCAGAAAAGTGCACAAGAAAACAGAAATCTTTGATGAAAATAGAGCAAATTTATTTAAAAAATAGTTTTAGAAGCCAAAATATAGATTTTACGTTATTAGTTCCTTCAACAAAAACTTGTATTTTAGTGATACCTGCAAGTTTGTGGAACATATTAAATTAATCAATTAATGTTTTTAGGGTGGAAAAGTCGAAAAACTGATTTTTAGGTCATATTTCCAAAAACAACAAATTTGTCTCAAAAATGAGGTCTGATGTCTGTGGTATCTTAGAAGAAGTTATTTAAAACATAATATTCTACACCTTTGTCAAAGACATCGACCCTCTAAAAAAATTCGTTGAAATTTTTTTTGCTCGGGCGCTCTACTTTAGTCCAACCAAAAAATATTCTACTTATAAAGTTAAAGAATAATATTGTGAACATATCCTACGAAGAAGCGCTGGCTCTAAAATGACATCTAACGCCTCAAATCGGTTTTGTCCCACCTTTTTTGGATTGGTCCCACTGCACAGTGGTCCAGAATGCAAATTTAGCAGGAATTTTGAGATTTTACTAAAACTAAACAACTTAGCCTTATTAAGTCTTTGGAGAAGTTTTCGTTGTTTATGAGCCCCCTCTTTTTGTTAAAACAACAGTTGAGGTGGTTCTAATTTTACCAAGATCAAAAAATTAACTTTTTAATCATTCTAGCTAGAGCCAAACGACCTTCAGCGAAGTTGTAGAACGACAAATTTTGGAAAAGTTTGCTGAAGACATGTAAGCTCTATCTATCATACTTTTTATTTTACAATAAATTTAAAGTCGGAGCTTAGGGTGTTTCTTCGAAATACAGTTTTATTCCAATAACTTTTGCTGTATTCATTAAAAACTGAAGTAGTCTTCAGACAACTTTAAGATTGCTTCAAGGCGAATAATTTGTTTCATGGCACTATATATCTAGCTATTTGCGTTGAAAAGTTATGAGCACTTTTTCGCTAAAAATGGGGTTGTTTTGAATAACAATATCACCCATTTGGGGCAAATAAAAGATAATTCTTTTTGAACTATAAATAAGGTCATGATTAGAGTTATAATTGACCAAAAAATTACGAATACAATATTTTTTTAAATTTCATAAAATTGATTTAAAAAAATCTATTTTTGAAATAGTAATTGCTTATATCTTCTGAACAATTAAAGCTAGAGTTTTGATGTATTAGAAGAAAATGTTCGTCTTCAAAAACTCTGAAAAACATCTGAAGAATAGGTTATAAAAAAATGAAAACTGAAAAAGTTATATTAAAAATTTGGTTTTTCATGAATTGACTCTTTGTAATATGTTTAAATTACTTTCACGGTGATCAATATAAAAAATGTAGTTTCGTTTTCATGATAAAATATTACACTTTACAATACTTTTCTATTATTTTAAATAGTGGGTAGGGTGGCTCTAATTTTTTTTAAATCAGAAAAATAACTTTTTAATGGTTCGAGATAGAGTTTCACTGTCTTCTACAAAATTGAAGATAATGAAATTTTGGAAAAAAAAAAATTGATAATACTTACCTTACCTAGGAAAGCAGAAGTAGGAAAGAGGAAAGGAAACCTGGTCGGAAGAGTAGTTAGCGAAGGAGGAAAATTTGAAAGTAAGAGAGTAAAATTATATGCGAAAGATGAAATTTAATAAAAATTTAAATGCATAAAAATTTAATGCATAAAATAGGTGCTTGCTCATTATTTCTTTCCGTTCGGGGACGACCGAACAAACTAAAATTTCAAAGTTTGGATCGCACCTCACCCTCGGCACGATGAGCGACCAGGAACTAGACTACACTACCACGCCGTGCGGTAAGTGCGGATTAGCTCCAAAGGAACTAGGTGGAATGGTTGCATGCGACCACTGCAACAATTGGTATGATTTGGTGAAAGAATGGTTCTGCGATAATGCTGTTTGTGCGGCGGCAGCCAAAAAGCGCACGAAGAAGGACGCAAATCCTCAATCGACGGCAGATGAATCGGATGCCGGAAGTGTCAAATCGTCCACAGTGCCGTCCGCAGATGAACAAATAAAGGCCATGGAAGAAGAACAGCGGCGGCTCGAGGCGGACTGGGACAAACAGATGCTGGTGAAAGAGAAGCAACTGGAGTTTCAGGCTGCAATGAAAAAGAAGAAGTTCCTGCAGGAATAAGCACTGCGCCGAAAGCAAATGCAGCTAGATGAAGAGTGGTGCTATTTCAAGCTAGCAGAGCTAGAACGCGAAAACCAGCTGCAGCTGCAGGTAAAACACGAGCACCTGAAGCGAGCTCAGAAACTGGAAAAAGATTTTCGGGAGCAGATGTCAACTGTGGATAATCAGTTGGACACAATGAAAATGGTACGGCAACAGAAACATTCCCGACCGATTACCGTTAAGAATCAAAGTACACCGCTACTAGCTTCGGCGGAAAAGACGGGTATTTGTGTTGAGTCGGAAATGGATGATACGGAGGAGAGTTCCAGTTCGGAGGAAGAAACTGATAATGAACCGGACGAGAAGGTTAAGCAGGGTTTCAGACCAACAAAGGGCCAACTTGCTGCGAGGCACGGGATCGGTAAACACCTTCCTCTATTTTCGGGAAAGCCGGATGATTGGCCACTGTTTTATGCGGCGTACAACTCTTCTACAAAAGCGTGCGGATTTAGCGATGTCGACAATTAAGGACGTCTGCAACAATGCCTAAAGGGCGATGCACTGGAGCTTGTACGTGGACAACTGCTTCTTCCGAAATCGGTCCCTCGTGTTATTGAGAAGCTTCGCCAACACTTTGGTCGTCCCGAGCAATTACTAGATCGCCTGTTTGAACGCGTTAAAGAATTGCTGGCACCGAAGAATCTGAAAGGGTTCATTCCGTTCGCCAACGTAGTAGAGCAGCTTTGCGATCACGTGGAAGCAGCGGACCTTAAGGAGCATCTGAAGAACCCGTTGCTTATACAGGGCCTGATAAAAAAGCTTCCGGATGCGGAGAAAAGACAGTGGGCTGACATCAAACGAGCTCGAGAGGGAAGAAAGATTTCTCCTACCAATTGCGGATGATGCGCGGGAAGCAGAAGTGGACAACGAGCGTGCCACGGAGACGAGATTCTCAGGCGAACATTCCAGTCGAAAGCGAAAAGAGAAAGGAGCAATATTCAGTCACGCCGAGGAAGGAAACTCGAATACAGTCGTCAGCCACCGATTAGGGTTGAAACCATGCAAAGTGTGCCAGCGTACCGACCACCGATTGCGGTTTTGTCAGGATTTCAAGAACTGGTCACACGCCGAGCGCGTAGCAATAGGGATCTATAATTTGGAAAAATTGTGCCAGTTTTTCATATGTATTGGTAGCGGGTGTCCTTACGAGTACACTCATATCATTCTTAAACCTTAATTATTCCTTTATAATTTTTAAATTTAAAAAAACCAAATTAAACTCAACCAGCAAACTGACAGTTGTCCTACTAAATGACGTTTCTGCAAATATCTCGTTCGCCTCATTGTTAACCGGGACAGCACCCCACACAGCATGATCTGGTACTTTGTCAATCCGCTAGCAACCTGCCATCCCAAGTTTCATCTGCAAACTATGGTAGATATGATAAGGCAACCTATAGGGTCGTGCAAGTCGCATGGGTTTGGATGTGTTATTGTCCTAAAAGGAAACAAACTAAAAAATTTTTTTTTTCAGTAGTTTCGGGCCAAAAAATTGAAAAAGGACTGAGATATTAACTCACGGTACTAATCTGCATCAGAATATGCCTTAACCCGCACACCCCTAAAGATCCCTATGGTGACCTGCGATAAGCTATGCCTAGAAGAACACGGAGGACCATGCCGGTTCAAGTTCCGTTGTAACGTCGGCTCCTGTAAGGAGGCACACAATCCGCTTATTCACGGTCAGTACGGTGGGTATTAGTGGCACACATTCACTCGTGCAACCCACTGCTGTTTTGGATAATTCCCATATAACTACATGGTAGGGATCGGACGCTGACGGTTTTGGCATTTTTGGACGAAGGTGCTTCCGTCACATTGATCGAAGGTAAGCTAGCTGATAGATTGGGTATTGTTGGGGCCGAAGAATAGCTTACAATCAAATGGACTGCCGACTATTCACGTACTGAGAAGAACTCAAGAAAAATGAAATGTGGGCTTCGGCAGTTGGTGTTGAAGATAAAATGTTGCTCAGAACGGTTTGCACTGTGGGCAAGTTAATGCTGCCACATCAGAAATTGGATGCTGCAGTACTTTCAGCTCGCTATCAATACATGAGCGATCTGCCGATCGTATCTTATGCAGGCCAGCCAGAGCTTCTTATCGGTCTCAACAATGTTCATGCTTTCGCGCCGATGGAAGTGAAGATAGGTACCGTCGCTGACCCGATTGCCGTTGCAAACTCGGATGGACAGTATATGGTCCGAATCAAGCGAGCCATACTACAGAGAGAGGGTACGTATGCTTGCATCATGATGTAACCAACGAAGACATACATGGTTTACTGAAAAGCCACTATGCACTGGAGGAATCTGGGGTAGCAACGGCTCAAGAATCTGCAGAGGACAAAAGAGCGATGGAGATTATGGAGCGGACCACGAAACGCATCGGAGAACGGTTCCAGACCGGTTTGCTCTGGAAGGAGAACAATCCGCGATTTCCAGAGAGTATTCAGATGGCGCTGAGGAGAAATTTGCAGCTGGAGCGGAAGTTAATGAAAAATCCGGAATTATACACGAAAGTTCGAATGCAAATCGAGGAATATGTGCAGAAGGGATACGCTCACTTGGCCACAAAAGAGGAGCTGGAGAATAACGAAGCAGGGAAAGCGTGGTACTTGCCGATAAATGTCGTGCTGGAACCGAAGAAACCGGGAAAAATTGCGTATCGTCTGGGATGCTGCGGCGACGGTTCAAGGTGTTTCGCTCAATAGCAAGCTGCTGAAGGGACCGGATCTACTCGTACCGTTAGTGGCAGTAATTATTGGGTTCCGTGAGCGGAGAATCGCATTCGGGGGCGATCTCAAGGAAATGTTCCATCAGCTGAAAATTATCAAGGAAGATCGTCAAGCCCAGCGATTTCTCTTTCGATCCAATCCCGAAGAGGATCCTAAAGCTTACGTGATGGACGTAGCTACATTTGGGTCGACCTGCTCGCCGAGTTCCGCCCAATTCGTAAATAAATAGGAATACCGAGGAGCATGCAAGTCAGTACCCTGAAGCAGCCGATGCTATACTCAATCGGCATTACGTCGATGATTATTTCGACAGTGTCGACACAATCCAAGAAGCAGTGCAGAGGGCGAACCAGGTGAAGCTTGTGCACAAGAACGGGGGCTTTGAAATCCGGAACTGAGTTTCGAATTCTCCAGAGGTATTACGAAGTTTGGGCGAAGACAAACCGGTCGTGGCAGTTCATTTCAACCAAGACAAGGAGACATTGCGAGAACGAGTGTCGATAAATATTTACATGGTGGTAAGCGACCGACGAAAAGAATTGCTATGAGCTGCGTTATGGGGTGCTTCGATCCTCTGGGGCTGCTGTCATTATTCACGATTCACGGGAAAATTGTTCTGCAACAATCTGTGGCGAAAGGGCTGTGATTGGGACGCAGTTATGGACGACGAAAGCTGGAAGCTGTGGAAACGCTGGGTTGATTTGCTGCCCGAGGTCGAAGCCATCCGTATTCCACGCTGCTATATCGGGAATGCGGTATCGAAGGAGATCGAGTCGATCGAGCTCCACATCTTTACGGACGCTAGTGAGCATGCTTACGGGTGTGTGGCCTATCTACGTGTGCTTATCAAAGGCAGGATTCAATGCAGTTTAGTTATGTCTCGGGCAAAGGTAGCTCCACTCAAACGGCAATCAATTCCTCGACTAGAACTTATGGCAGCGTTGCTCGGTGCCCGGATGTATCGAACGATTGAGCGAATGCTTACGCTGCACATTTCGCGCTGCGTTCTTTGGACTGATTCTCGCACGGTTTGTTCTTGGCTCCAGTCGGATCAGTACAAATATAAGCAATTTGTGGCAATTAGGGTGGGAGAGATTTTGCATTTGACTCAGGTAGTGGATTGGCGTTGGATACCGACTAAACTAAACATAGCCGACGTACTGATAAAGTGGGGTCGCGGACCGCCGTTACAAAGCGACGGTGAATGGTTTCTGGGTCCTTCCTCCTTACTACTTCCCAAATGCCAGTGGCCATCATCACAGTTTCCTTCCGGAGAAACCGACGAAGATGCCAGAAGAGTTGTTCTGTTTCATGAAGTCATAAAGATTGAGGCGATTTCGAGATGGAATAGGCTGCTGAGAGTGACCGCCACAGTGTTGCGTTTTATCGGAAATTGCAAGCGCAAACAGAAAGGGTTGCCAATACTCACAGCAAAGGCAACGACGAAACAATAATTAACGCTGAAGACTGCACACCCCGCAGAACAAACACCGTTGCAGAAAAACGAACTACTGGAGGCGGAGAAAGTTTTGTGGAAACAAGCACAATGGAACAGTTTCCCCGATGAGATGAGCGTGCTGACGAGCAACCTACAGTTGGTCCCTGGCCAGAAAGCAGAACGAATCCCGAAAAGAAGTGGCCTATACAAATATTCGCCGACGCTCGACGAAGATGGCGTGCTACGAGTAGATGGTCGACTGGTGAATGCGGAAGCAATGTCCTTCAATCATAGGTATACTGTTATCTTGAGCCGTTTTCATACCGTAACGAAGAAAATCATCCAGTATTATCACGAGCAATTTGGACATGCGAATAGAGAGACAGTGTTCAACGAGATACGAAAGAAGTTTGAAATTCCGAACCTTCGTGCAGCAGTCTCTAAAGTGGCCGGTGAATGTGTATGGTGCAAAGTGCATAGGTGCATTCTACACACTCCGCGCATGGCACCACTGCCAGCTCAGCGTGTACCGCTGGAAAACGCCCTTTCAACTCTGTCGGCGTGGATTGCTTGGGTCCTGTGGAGGTGACACTTGGACGCCGAAAGGAAAAAAGATGGGTCGCCGTTTTCACTTGCTTGGCGGTGCGCGCAGTGCACCTAGAAGTGGTGCATTCACTTTCAACGCAGTCGTGTCTCATGGCACTAAGCAGATTTGCTAGTAGAATGTGCGCCGAGGAATTCATCAGTTCAACTACAGCCTGGTATTTCAACCCCCCCCCCCCCCCCCAGCACCCCGCACATGGGCGGTGTTTGGGAACGGATGGTGCGGTCTGTAAAGAAATCGATGAAAGCGCTGGATGACGGAAGGAAACTCACTGATGAAATCCTGAAAACAACGGTAGCAGAACCAGCAGATATGATTAACACGCGTCCACTCACGTACAAGCCTCAGGAACCCGCAGGCGAGGAAGCACTAACGCCAAACCATTTTTTGCGAGGTGCAGTGACCAGTGCGGATCTCCAGGTGGAACCAGTGAATGCAGCGGAGGCTCTACGAAACGTTTACAAACGTGCCCAGTACTTAAGCGACCGTATGTGGGAGCGGTGGATCACCGAGTATCTGCCTACCATCAACAAACGCAGCAAATTGTTTGACAATAAGCGACAGTTGAGTGTTGGGGATTTAGTTTTTCTGGTGGATGGGAAAATTCGGAAGAATTGGAGGCGTGGGAAGATAGTAGAAGTAGTTCCGGGAACAGACGGGACCATTAGACAAGTCAGCGTGAGGACAGCAGACGGCAAGCTACCTCGCCGGGGAGCGGTTAACATTGCGGTAATGGAGATAGTTGAAGGTAAATCCGGAACAAGAAGCAACGCCGGATGTTACGGATCGGGGTCTATTACCGCGACTGAACCTGCAAGCGGAGCATCCCTCGGTCGATGGTGACGTTTGGTTTTTCGCAACTAGCTCCCGCTCGTTGTGTCCGTGTGAGAACTGTCAAAAACCGAAAAAGTTCACATGTGGTTTGTGATATTCTTCTCCTGGACCTGCTATTGGAAATATTACGGAATTAACTTAATATTTACCGTGAGTAACCTGAAAAAGAAAGAAATTTAAATTATAATTTATAAATACTTACCTTAAAATTGATAATACTTACCTTACCTAGAAAAGCAGAAGTAGGAAAGAGGAAAGGAAGATAGTTGGAAACCTGGTCGGAAGAGTAGTTAGCGAGGGAGGAAAATTTGAAAGTAAGAGAGTAAAATTATATGCGAAAGATGAAATTTAATAAAAAATTATATAGTTTTAGCCTGCATAAAAAAGGTGCTTGCTCATTATTTCTTTCCGTTCGGGGACGACCGAACAAGACCATGCGTATTCCCCACGCGCATTAAACAGTGCACAGTGATTTCAAAAATCTCATACACTTTGCGAAACAACACTATGTCATGCTGATCAAGGCTTTAACCGGCCACTGAAAACTCAGTTATCACATGGCTACAATTCAGCGTGATCTTTGTGAATATGACTACGGGACCTCATAGCATCTTTAATGAAACTGCCCAGCAGTAACGCAAAGGCGATTTCGAGTTTTCTGCTGTCCTCTCATACACGAATATTGTGTTTGGACGACTAAAACTTAGTAGCATACTAAAGTTTTCAATTCATTTGGGAAAAGATCTTTAGGCTTTCTCGCCGGCGACTTGCACTACTTGTGAGTTTAACTTCCCACACACACATACATACACACTCACAGACATTTGCCGAACTCGACGAACTGAATCGAATGGTATATGTCACTCGGCCCTCCGGGCCTCCGTTGAAAATTCGGTTTTCAGAGCAATTGCAATACCTTTCTATTGAGAAAGGCACGAATCCATTCGCCTAATGAGATTTTCGATTGATTGACACCGGTGTAGTGGATTGTACAGGTTTTGCACTTTCTAGAAGAAGTGTCAATGGAACATATCCAGTTTTCTGCACTTCTGCTAGAAAGTTCAAAAACGGCGCAGTTTCAGTGCACTACACTACACCGGTGTCAATCAACCGAAAATCGTATAAATGTAAACCAGTAAAAATCCAAAAATCAACTACTTTACGGGTGTAAATTATGACAAACCAGCTTTTCCTCGTAGCATCACAAAAAAGTAATCATGATTGTTCTCCAACCACATCATCAGTAATGATCGGTTGTTGTTTATTCACCCAGCTGTTTACCGGCAGATCAGCTGAGCAGGCGTTGACGTGTGACGTGATATTTGTTCAGTTGAGATCACCTGTTTTTGTGATTGAAAACTTCAGGAAAGCAATCATGGTCGACCTAGAAAAACTTTGATAGTCATTATTAAATAATTTTGAGCCACATCGGCTCTCCGAGCCTAAATTTTTAAGGTTTATCCACACAAAAAAACAGTACCGATGAGAATAAATGACACTATTAAGTTTGCTGATGTCACTACCCACTGCCCTTTGCTACGTAATTATAGAGTAGAAAACAGTGATGCGATTTTTTTTGTTCAATCCTTCCATTCATCGATGCATCAGCACTGCGCACACAGATGTTGTTTACAGAATTGTGTTTATTTGCCAACTTCAAGTACCTCGACTAGCTGACGACGGAATTGGAGTGCAATCATTGCTGACATCAGAGTAATAGACGATATGGTGCCGCATGGGAAGTTTGAGCTCGTGGGAGGCGGTACACACGTGCTGGTGTGAGTGTGTGTGTGTGCGCAACTGCATGCAGCGAAGTTCTGTTATTGTTGACGATCGTTTACTTGACTTGATATGCCGGGGAAAATTAATTATCTATTATGGATTATTTTGATTGATCAGCCCATCGCGTATGGCATAGATGTTGAAAATAGATCAAAACAACACTTAAATGGACAGAAGATATAAATTCAGATTACGTCGATAAGACGAAGTTGGTCAAGGGAAGCTTGTCGCACATTCTTCAGATCGATCGGGTTCATACAGACGAAGCTAGGAACGGCAATCTTTAGACGAACTTTCAAGACTTGCGGGGGCTCGCTAGCCCTATCCAGCTGTTCAGTCATCTACGTCGAGAGCTGTTCGTCGTTGGAATTTACAAAATCCACCCACTATAATTGGCCTTCCAGGCGTTACGTAAACGTTTTGACTGATGGTTTATTTCCCCCGGCAAATGAAACCTATATGTCACACTGTGATTAGCGAAAGAATGGGTGTGTGGCATATTTATACAAAAATAGGCCAAGCTGTCACATTTGTCAACTCAAGAACTGTCATTTGACTGATGCTCGAAAAAAACAAAACAAAATCCAACTTCGGTGAAGGTTTTCGACGTCATGGTCGTCGCAGTCGGAGGTCGCCGCAACCGGTAAGGTGTCACATGTAACACGTGTTCCACGTGAGATAGTCACCTTAGTCAGTTCCCGGCTGCGAAATGTTTTGCTTTTCCGTCTCGATGATTGCCGCTGCAGCGCATTAGTGACGAACGAACCACCATCAGTCGGTATTCTATTAGAAAAAAAACGACTTCCATCAAAACACGGCAACAGGTGGAACGTCCGTGTTGGGAAAAGGTAAACAACTAGATAAATTGTTGATTTACACACGTTCCGAACTCTAGCTTTGGAAGCGTGTAGAAAAAAACAGCAGAATTCTCCGTCGGTCAACAACTTTGTCTATGTTCAGTTCCAAATTTCGACCAAAATGCTCTGCAACAATTCGGTCGCCAGAAACGCCGATAAGACCGGACCCTTATCAAGCGAGGCTCATGACAATCCATCCACAGCAAATCCCAAACACCAATATTTATCAGGGTGATTGTACTGGTATTGACCGCCGTGTCTGGTGGTTTCCTGTCGATGCAAGTGTTTAGCAAAATTCCGTCCCCTCGGACGTAGACAATTGAATGCGATAACGGAGTCGCAGCAGAAATTAACAAACAATTATGGAACCGAGCAGCGCAGCATAATTGATGGGTCATTTGACGAACACAGCCAGCCACAGGCCAGGAAACGATATGGCCTAGTTTCTTAGTTCCTTATCGGTTTCAAACATTGACCTAACTCGCTACGATGTGCGGTGCGGTGCATTGGTCAGCTGTGCTACATGTGAGAATAGATGGCTGGATTGTTTTCAATGCGAGTATCTAATGAGGACAAAAAGTTTCTATCTTTGCCTTGTCGAACAGTATCAGCATTCGTGCATAATCTGCGGTAAGAGATCACCATTTAATTATTTTTTCTCATGCGGTTTTGAAGGGTAATAACCAAATGATAAGATTCTGGACCCGAAGCATTTTGTTCAAAACCAAATACATTTGACGATTGCAGCGATTATAATGCGCTGGATTTGAGTTTTTGAACCCGAAACACAGGCATAGTCGATAAAAAACAAAGGCGTTTATCGTTGTTCGTTGACGTTAAGAAAGGAACGACATACGCTGAATTGTTCAGGAAAGTTAGAATCGAATTATACCATTATAGCAGCTAGGGGTGGTGGTGACCCAGAAAGAAACAATAAGATTTGAAAGGCTTCAAAGGCTTGGCCTTTAGCCATGCGGAAGTCGCGCTTATGGCCGACTGAACGAGCAACCGCTGGCGCCATAAGACGATTCGCTAGATTTTCAGAGCAGCGTGCACTCAGTGCCCTAGCGCGACTGCCGGAAGGTTAATGTATTGGCACGGTACGGGATTCACTTTCTTGCCTAACTACTAAAACACTCCTTACTCTTTTTTCGTCCCTTTCCCCCACGGAACTACATAAAGGTATTTTTTTCGTGGTGAGGGAGTCGTTGTGCTTTCGTCGCCCTCTTTATTTTGCTCACGAGTTTTCCGCAGTTGTCTCGAAGCCTCACTTAATCGATGAAATCGCTCGACCTTTGATTCATTTACCTCTTCTCTTGCTTTTCGTCTTCCTATTACGTCGCCATTTAGTTCGCGTATCAGTAAACCATTTAGCTCCTGTTTCCGTGAGTCATTCAGCCCTCGGCCTTATTACGATCTCCTCGGATAGTCCCCGGCGGTGCACTCACCCTATTCCAACTGAGAGTTCCTCGGCGGCGGAATTTCTCTCGGTACCGATGTCTGTTTCGTGAGCCATTTAGATCTCCTCATCGCCTCGATTTACTCGATTTAGTCCCCGGTGGTGAATCTAGCTTGCTCAACAAGCCAGCCAGTAGGTGTTGAGATCTGTACCAGGGCCGGCGGAACACGTGGGTAGTATGGGTAGTACTACCCACTCGAAAATTTCCGAGGGGGGAATTGTCCGCTCGAAAGTTTGGAACAAAGCAAAATCTTAGATTAGCCACGCATATGTCTCGCGCACAAAAAGCGTGCGTCTGAAATTCTGGATGTACAACAATTTCATATTTTAATTAAGATACAAATTTCTTTGCTTTACAATTTAAAGTTCTTGAAGATATGGGATAATAATTAGGACTTGCATGAAATTTGAAATTATTTTTTTATATTTCTACTTTATTCAGACTTAAGGATGCTGTAAAAATATACATTTAAAGACAGGCCCGTGCGCGGAAAATTCTCAAGGGGGGGGGGGGGGGGTATGTTTGATTTTTTTTAACGTTTATTTTAAAAGAAACGTACAGAAACCCTCAAATTTTGAAGATTTTTCCAGAGGCCTGGACCTAGTCTTGTGAACCAAACGACTCAGCTAAACAAATAGGGTAAGTGTTTGTTATCGAGAAGGAGTCATCAAAAGACACCGCCGCATAGTGGTCGGAAGGCCCAAAAACGTTAACTTAATTCACTAGAGGTTGTAACACGTCTGGGTAACAATTTAACACTGGGTGGAAATATACCTATTTGTGGGTATACACTCCGTAGAGTGTATTTGTTGACATGTAAAATTATGCTCACCGCTGTTCGATACCGTTCACTTTTCCATGTAAATTTTGTTCATTTTCGCGTATTTCGGTTTTGTTCGTGCAGCTAGGTTAGATAATTTTTGTTTTATGTTTGTAGATAAATAACATAGGGATTAGTAAAGTCATCGTTCTCCTTTTGCTGTTCAATTGGTTGCTGAATATACTGCAAGGGCGATGACAGCTATGCACCGAGGCGGTTTGTCGGTTTTGTTTTGGTCGGGTGGAAGGCGGCCATCGCGATGATAGTTTAGTTAGTGACAGACCACGATATATGCAAGACGTCCTCGACAAACCGTTCCAGGACACTTAACAGCCACAACAGCAATTGTGTGAAGTGCGCGTGTGTGACGGAAGATATCCGTCGGAAATTGCCGGCCCGTGGTTTGAGCACTCATATTGTGTGTGGTGCTGGATCGCCAATTGTAAAGGAGTTTTCGCTTCCCCCGGCTAACCGCAAAGGAGCCGGACGCACCATTCCGCCCTCGCTGGGAAGGATAAGTCGAACGAGCCTTGCTCTCCTTCCCAGCTAATAGCTAAGGAGGGCGAAGCAGGGTGGACAGCGGCTCCCCCTGTGAAGAACACTGCGGTGTCTTCCGGGATTCTTTGCGGGGACCAAAGAATCCGGTGATTCGTCACCACCGTCTCTAGGGAGGTTCCGAGAAAGGAGCAAAGCTCACCTCCCTGGCTAATTGTTAAGGACCGCTGCCGGAGCAGCTAACGACCACAGGAGAACGCGGCCGTTGTAGTCCCGGCCGGTCCGAAGCAACCGTCCGCCTTCCCGCCATCGTCACCAGCAGCGGACCGTAAGAAACGATCAGTGGAGTGTTGAGGGAGAATACACGGTAGAAGTAATTTATTTATTTGTTCACATATTTTTGGTTGTTACGAAAATCTGAAATTCTGTAGAGGCACCTAGGCCGCCCTGAAAAGAAGGGTTCGCCGGGCAATCAGAACCCGAGTAGTGGGCAAACCGCTACTTACAAGATCAAACCATAGAACATATTCACTGGGTATCTTTGGACGAATTGTTTGTCAGAATATTCCCCAAAAACTGATAAAAATCAAAATTAGGCATGGCTTGCTACGATCAAACTAAAAAAAAACTTTTTATGCTGACGGGGTAGAAAGTTGGTGTCTTCGACAAAGTTTTAGAAATGCTCGTAATGAAGAATTTAGTGGAACAACTTGAACTTGTAGGACATAAAGTTATCGATTTATAACAAAACTCTCATGAACTCCCAAAATCCCCCCCTTGCTCACGGGCCTGCATCCTCGAAAAAAAAATTGAAGAGTTCTGTGCATGACATGACCACAGTGACATTCAGGAATCATAAATCAGTAGCAACTGGCTCAAATGGAACGTTCCCCATGTTGATCGGAGATTTATGCCTTGCCATGATCTGCTTTTTCATCATTTCCCTGATGGGAAGGATTGGGGAAGTGGAAAGGGTAGGGGTAAAATGACGACACAGAACAATTAAAACAGAGCATTCTGCACACCCGGGAGGATGCTGAACGATCTGCAGGTGCTACAATAGCTGAAATAAACCTTCCGACCCCCGGAGGGATTTCAAAAATTGATTTGAGCAGTGAGCGGATATATCCACACCCCCGAGGGGATATTGAGATAACAGAACGAAAACACCCCCGCGAAGAGATATTGTCATTCAAATATGACATAAACTTTAGCTCTTTACCCTACTGCCTTAGGAACAATAGCATCATGGCCGACGGAACGCTTTTTGCCTTTCTCATATAGAAAGGATATGCAATCACTCTGAAAACCGACTTTTTAACCGAGGCCCGGAGGGCCGAGTCTCATATACCATTCGATTCAGTTCGTCGAAATTGACAAATGTCTGTATGTGTGTGTGTGTGTGTTTTCAAAACTCACTCACTTTTCTCAGAGATGGCAGAAGCGACTCGCTCAAACTTGATTTCAAATGAAAGGTATAATACTCCCATAAGCTGCTATTGAATTTTTTGTTAATCGAACTTCCGGTTCCGGAGTTACGGGTTGAAGAGTGCGATCACCCAGCAAATTCCCTTATAAAATAGTAACACCATGATGTCCACATGATGTAATACATATTAAAAAGGGTGCAACATAACTCGGATTTGCGGATCTAGATCACTAATGATCATTCTAAGCAGCTTTGACCACGTTGGCCACCTATGACGGTTCTTGGTGCCCCCGGGGACTTTCCAAATTCGTTAGTTAATGTCACAACTATTTCTCAGGGAACTGGGTACCCGATTGACCGATTTTTACAAACTTGGTTTCAGATGAAAGATACAATACTCCCATTTATATCTGACATTTGGTTCCGTAGAGTCTATCTTCTGAAGCAGAAGCAAAAAAAATCGCTACGCTATAGCAGGCTATAGGCACCAGTGAATCAAACCAGATTTTGTTCTATATCAGTGCATAAACAATTTGTATCGTTGCCCCCGGCTGCGGAGTGAAATGAGTTTGCCAAATGAAACAAAAGTGCCCGTGCTACGGGGTTAGACCCACAGTTCAGGAAGTGGAACAATTAGTTAAAGTGAAAATGGAGCCTAATCTCGCTGAAGTTACGTACATTCAGCTACGCAATTACTGCAGGGCAGTTATATATCAAACGATATGAAGTTCCGTAATGGGATTCACAAAGATCACACGAATAATACTCACCACGCTGAATAATAATCATGTGGAAGTTTAGTTTACAATGTCCATCCAGTGCCCTGTCTAGAAAACTGCAATTGTGCTTGGGAAAATGCAGCAAATTCTTCAACATTTTTTGATTCACATTCGGCAGAAAAGAGTTTGAAATATAGTTTTCCTGAAGAAAAGCTTTTTTTCAATTTTATGGAGTATTCTCAATGATCTGTCACGTTACAACCAGAATCTGTCACGTTACAGTTCTGTTTTTTTATTGAAGTATATCGAGACAGTCGTTTCACAATACAGTTTCAAAAAGTAGACTCAAAGTAGTAAGAAAAAATGTAGGTTAGACTTAGTATGCAAGCTGTTGGTGTGGTCCACAAAACTTTTTCGAATTTTTGATCTGTTACGTTACAAGTTGTTTGTTTTTCATTACTTCACAATTAAAAATAAGCATTAATCCATTTTCATCTCAAACTTTCAAGCAATTTCATCAAATGTATATTAGACAACGATGGAAAAATGTGGTTCCTGGCAAAAAGTTGAAAATATGGATTTTATTGACCTTTTTATCTCATTACCGTCTTCAAGTCTCCTTGAACCTATCAAAAACTAAATATATGCTGTTTCGTTCATCTAGAAGAGCTATAGGCGTGCATCCAGACCCAAGAATGGGACAGTCTGTAATTCAAGAAACTAACTGCTTCAAATATTTAGGACTTCACTTAGACCCCACACTCTCCTGGATTGAGCATATAACATCTATAGAGAGAAAAGTTGCATCGTTATGTGGGGCTATGCGTAAAGTATGCTCTTTTGTTCCCCAGCATGTACTTCTAAAATTTTATTATGCGCACATCCACTCATTGCTGAACTACCTTGTATCTGTGTGGGGCCGTGCCAGTATTTCGAATCTGAAAAAGTTACAAACGCTTCAAAACAGATGTCTTAAAATTATTTATAAAAAACCATTTATGTACCCTACTATTTTGTTATACAATAATAATGCCCATAACATTTTACCTTTGCTTGGGTTGACTAACTACCAAACAATAATGTACATCCACAATGCTTTGCATAATACTATTGCTCATAATAATCTAGAATTTACGACAGGAATTCGAGCTCACAGCACCAGACAAGCCAATCATTTATTATACTCCAGAGTATCCACGAACCTTGGTCAAAGACGCATTTCTTTCATCGGACCTAAGCTATTCAACCAGCTTCCTACGGATTTAAAGCAAATAACATGTCGCACTCGTTTCCAAGCAAAATTGAAACTAATTTTAAAAAATAAAATAGGAGAATTTTTAATATAAACTTCGTTCACCACCAATCGAGCTTATTCCTTTAGCTATAATTGGTTAACATTTTTTAAATAAAAACAATTGATAAATGCATTTTTTATAGCAATAAGTAATAAATAAATTTAAATTATTATGAGCTTCCTGCAAAGCTACGATGGGACCCTTAAAAGGATTCTTTTCCGCTGGGTACTCGCCGTAGCTTCTTGTCAAATTTTGTGTTTTGTCGGTCTCGTATTGTTTTTTTTTGTTCTCAGCGTTTCCGCGATTCGTAACTTTGTTTTGTTGTGCTGACCTTTTTTTTTGTACGCTGAGAATTGATGTGTCCACTACCAGGGGGCTCCGTTTGTGAGCTTTTTGGTGTGGGGGTAAGAGGCGGGCTATTAAAAAAAAAAAAAAAAAAAAAGTAATTTTCATGTCATACAAGAAGCATCAACAGGTTTTAATAAAGGATAGACATAGAATTTTTTTAGGCTCACCATTCATATTATTTAATATTAGAGGAAATGTACATACGGAAAAAACTGTTAAGCGCCGAAATTGATAAAAAAATTTACCTGTGGTTGCCATTTTCGAAGCCTTGACCATAGAAATAGTGACAGCACACCACCTTCAGGACATCCGCAGACACTCAGTTTCCTTACCTCTGCTTGTCTTAACAATGTGCACAGATGTCGGTTGCCAAGCATTGCGTGTACCCAGTTCGTAATATATGAAAGTACTCCATGACCTCCTGCTGCGACCAAAATGGATTCGAAAGACACGTTGTCAAAAGCCCTTTCAATAGCAAGAAAACTCCTAAACTTGATTGATTTTGCGAAAAAAAATTTTCTTAATGTTGAAGACAACTGTGTGTAACAGGGTAGTAGTAGACTTCCTCCGCTGATATGCAAGTTGCATTGCATGCAGCGGGTGCTCGACCAAGCAAACATCCCGAATGTGGTGGTCGATTAAGCGTTCCACTGATTTGAGAAGAAAGGAGGTCAGACTGATCGTTCTAAAGCTCTTTGGCTCCTTTGGGAATGAATTTTACTGTTATTTCCCGCCACGCTAATGGAATGTATCCTGTTGCAATACTACAAGTAAGAACTTTTTTTTTCAAAATATGTTTGAAGTCAGCCTCTTTTCGGGCTAAACCTATGTGCGGGGTCGGTATTCGAACCCAGGTGAGCTGCGTACAAGGCAATAGAAAAATTTCGAAAGTAAATAATTGAATCTTCTAGTCTCGTTGAGACTTGAGATATTTGTCCAGAGACTCAGAGGATTGAAGGGTATTTCCCTATGCTTATCGTACCAATTTAAATGCCTCCAACCCGTCCCTGCGGTTGCGATTCCAAGCTCTTCTACATAACTTTTTGAGTCGAAAAATTTCGGCATTCCACCAAGGTGTTCCTCTAGAAGTACCCATAACTCGAAGCGGACAAGCTTCTTGGTATGCTGCTACTATGAGTGAGCTTCAACGACCTCATCCAAGTCACACGGAAATTCAATCATTGGAAGATACCCATAAACCCTAGTCGCCAAGCACTCTTCGTAGAGGACCCAGTTCTTAGATTTCTTGAGCGTTTTTTCAAAACGTCATATCTGCAATGAGTTACTCTCTTTGTTTACTTTCTCTTATGTTAATAATTCGATCACTTTAACATTTATCCCTCAACTCTTTGCATAATATGCTAGTTAAAACCACCGCCTTTCGATCTGTACTGTAAAATAAGTGAAAAGTGTTATAGTGACGCCGTAAAAATCGAAAGAGAAAGTACACAAAGAGAGTAACTCATTGCAGATATGACGTTTTGAAAAAAACGCTCAAGATTTAGGAATACGATATGTGACGATATCTATCGATACGTTTAATTGATCAAAGGTGATGTACTTATGATCAGATAATGACGGTTCTAGCTAGTTTGGTACGAACCAGTTTGTCAACTCATGCGTAATACAGGCAGAGCAGAGAGTTACATCTAACACCTCTTCTCTGCCAGCTCGTGCAAATGTTGGGCGGTTTCCTGTATTAAGAATGTGCAGATTTGTACTACCTAAGTATTCCATTAATTCGGTGCCTCTCAAATTGATACCTGAGCTGCCTCAAATTATGTGGTGGGCATTTGCATCACTGCTGATTATGAGGGGAAACCCATTTCTGCCACAGTATGATACAACCCTTTGGAAATCATCAGAAAGTGATGGTTCATTATGCGGCAAATATGCCGAACAATAGACGTATTTCTTGTTTATGTTGTCAACAGTCATATTTACCGTGATAGCACAAATATCGCGAGTTGTGAGATCGAATATAAGACATGCGTCAATAGCACTATTCGCAAGTATACACGAGGCATTTCACGTGGATTTGTCATGCCATTTTTGTTAAAAGCTACGAAGACGGGGTTAAGTAGCTTTCCATCATAGATGTTTCCTTTATGGAAATACGGTTCTTGAACCAGAGCTATGGAAGCTTCCCCTTCCTGCACAAGCCAGGATAGATTCATAGTTACTGTACGTTTATTTTTAAGGCTAATTTGTGCTACTCTAACAATACTCGATTACAGTACTACACATTTCTTCATCAGAATTTGCTGTACAGCAACTAGAAGATACCAAACTCGTTGGCTTATAATCGCCTATAGCGAATCCTGAAATGGGTATTAGGGTCATTAAAATCATTTGAATCCCACGACTTGCGTAGAAACAAACGTCCACTGTGTCAGAGATTCACGTAACACAGCAAGGGTAAGACCCACGACATTCCGTGCGTGACTGGCATATTGTAGTCCTGCCAGCCATTCTGTTCTCGGCACGGAGAAACACCTTTACTTGAGGACTCCTGTTTTCAGTCGCCTCCTACGACATGGGAACAGGAACCCAGTGAATCAATTCTTGGTTGAAATACTTCAACCCACCGAAAACCACACGGCCTCTAGGCTGGTTTTGTCAGGAGAAAGATAATAGACTGTTATTAACCTCCTAGTAGACCACAGCCGATAAAAGCTCCGTTCGCCTTTGAGAATATTCCAAACCCCCTCAACAATTTCAACCATAGCACGAGTCGCATGACACTATGGAATTGGGGTTTCCTGTTTGGTGGGTTTTTACCACCGGAACAGGAAGTGCGTAGTGTAATTCTTAGCCAGTTGAAACAACCACTACCGACACTACACGGCTTATCTAGGATGTTCGGATAAGGAAGCAATCTACGGAAAAAGTTTTGAATGATCAATCATTCTCCTCTTCGACTAGTCTGCAAAATTGTTTCACGACCAGATTGAACGTCGATGGCTCAGTTTGCAAGGCTGTGAAGTCGGTGATCCTCGCTGTTATCGGCGGAGGAGATTAGTGTTTCTTCTCAGTCGCATTACGCATATTTGGAGTAAATTCTCCATTTTCTTAAGCTTCACATTCGGATGAAACATGGAACGTGTTGCTACAATCAATTGGATTTTCGGGCTGAGAAGTTACCCTTTCTCTTTTCTCTTCAATATTTGACACGCGGCCTTCCTGGCAGGACACGGTGGCAGAATTAAGTATTTCTTTACACTGAATTATTTTTGAATATCGTTTTAATCTTGAAAAAGTAGAAACTGTACGTAGTCTTGAGAAAGATTGATTGTCGAAACAATATAAAATACTAGCTAATACCCGTCGCGCGTTGCTGCGACTTTCAACGAAATAGGAGTAAAACACAATTTGATCCGAAGCGCCATCTGGCAGACAGATAATCCGCAACCAATAGCACACAAACAAGCTCTATAACGAATGCGTACTATGTATAAATTATGACGGCAATCGGTTAAGCCGTTTGGGAGTCCATAAATCATATACATACAAACATTAACTTATATATATATATATATATATATATATATATATATATATATATATATATATATATATATATATATATATATATATATATATATATATATATATATATATATATATATATATATATATATATATATATATATATATATATATATATATATATATATATATATATATATATATATATATATATATATATATATATATATATAGAAGATAGATAGATAGATATATAGATTAGACCCCTCCACATTTTGAAAAAAGTTTCGAAATATACATGGGTCAGCTCAGATTTTTGTTCTAGGTGTGAATTTAAAAACTATCGCCAAAAATGGTTTAATTTGGACATGATTTAGATGTGTCTCCAAGCAAAAATCGTGTTTTTGCTATGTTTTTATAGGAAGACCACTTACACTTTGATTTTATAGGCCATTTATGCCCACATATGTATCATCAAGGGTTGTTTCTTACACGTATCTTAACATGTTTTAATAGGTGAACATAGCTCTAATCTGAGGTGACTCATGTATATTTCAACTTTTTCAAAATGTGGTGATGTCTAATATAGATAGATAGATAATTGTCTTGAAAAAGATTGTTACTGTTGAAAAACTCTAGATAAACCAGGAGCTAACAAGCTTTGTAATCGAATCGAACGAAGGTACAAGCCGCACTGACCCAAACTTCGGGTTGATTAAATTTTTATCGGTTTCCAAGAAAAATGGCATAAATGGCACCCTACTTTTTATATTTATATGTATATGTATATTTTTGGTTTAGAGCACACGAAAAAAACATTCAACAGAATTGTAGAAATCGGGTTACTTGTGACAGAATCAAATTATGTTATGAGTTGATTGCAGTAATAAACATGAAAAAGTCCCCATTACTTGGATTGCACCAACTTGGAAACCACTAACCTAGATTATGAACTAAATAGAACGACCAATTATGTATCAATATTTGATTTATTTGATTAGTTTGTATTGATCCGGAGAAGCATATTCGCGCACAAGTTCTTCCTCCATAATCGTAGAATCCAAACATGCCCAGTAAACACGCAAAGAACAATCGTATCTAAGACAAAGAAAACCAACACGCACTGCCGGAATATGAAAATAGAGAAAACATAATCCCGTTACTTCTATTCGACGTTCTACTTTTGCGATGCTTCCCCCCGCATAAACAAACAGCGGCTATTCCCCACCTGGCAAGCAGCTGGCCGGCCTGCCTGCCGATCGGTCGGTCGGTCGGTGTTTGAATCGGGGGTGCCCACTGCCCAGTTGAATCTGCCTGCCTGGCGCAAAGAACGCACAAAGAATCAAAGTGCGTAGAAATGGAACCGTTTGGTAAACGATAGAACTCAGTGGTCAAATTCACACCCACACACCCAATCCGCTTACGGCACTCACGCAGATACTGGGAGAAGCTTTATAGCCAGAGGCTGCGCACTGTTCCAACCCAAGTTAGTACCGGTAGAGACGCAATATTTCGAGCCACACGTGTCTCTCGGATTGACAGCGACGTACATTTACAGTGCGTCACAGTGAAAGTGGTGCAGTTCAATATAAATCAAACCTTTGCTTTTCTCACATAAAGACAGGTTATGCAATCACTACAAAAACCGTCAGCTGAACAGTTTCCCGGAGGGTGGAGATTGATATGCCATTCGATTTAGGTCAGTTCACAGAAGTTTCTCAAAGTTGGCTGAACCGATTTGCACAAACTTAGTTTCAAATGAACGGTATAGTAGTTGATCCGACGTCCGGTCTCGGAGTTACGGGCTGAAGAGTGCGGTCACACTGCCCATTCTCATATAAACTGGTAACAACATGATGTCCGAATGATGTAATCCATATTAAAATGGTTGCAAATTTTTTTGGATTTGCTGGTCTAGATCACTAATGACCAATCGAATTAACTTTGACCACATTGGCCACCTATGACGGTTCTTGATGCCCCGGAGGCCTTGCCGAACTTCTAATTTAATATCTCACTTATTTCCCAGCATATTCTTAACCGATTTTTACAAACTTGATTTCAAATGAAAGATATAATACTCCCATTGACTGCTATTGAATTTCATAAAATTTTGATTCCGGAGTTACAGGTTAGCTCTTGCGGTAACATAAGTATTTCTCATATAAACTGATACAATCCTAATGCTTAAGAGATTAAACAATTGCCCTCTAAGGTGAGTTGCGGCAGTACAGTCAAATATCTTTGCGTCGATTATTTCTTTATCTTCGCCAACGTTTCGACCCGCGGTTTGTACCTTCTTCAGGGCCTATTTATTAAAGGAACAATTTAAGCATAAAACATAAATAACATAAAAACACAAAACCGAAAATCTACTCACTTGGCAAAAATCGACAAAGTCACAAATCGTTTTGTATACGGTTAACAGTCAGTTTCGATTGGGTTAACATCTGATATCGCTATAGAAGTATATATAATACTGATAGGTAGGTGAGGACTTGGGTGGTGAGATATTTCAAATTATTGTGAGGTGGTTTGAACTTACGGAGCTTACTCATCGAAATCGTAAATGAGTTTTGAAAGGTATAGTCACTCGATAAATTCCCTGGGAACGCGCACTAGGTCTGATCACTATAACGGTTTTCTAGCTGCTTGTTATGGATGTATGGGTGGTGTCTGGTCTGGAAATGGACATCAAATTATTTTGATTCACAGGGCTAAATGATTCTTGGAATGTACTCGTACTGTCCACCAGCGACGATTCAAAAAGTTCCGCGCATATTTCAGAATTAAAGTCGGTAGTGCCCGCTTCCGCTAAGATCCTTAGATTTTAGAAATCAAAGATCTTAGCAATAATAGCACCGTAGCCCGAACCGGAGTGCCAAACGGCACATATGGATCGACGCCAGTAACACGCCAGGCACATTGATCATTGCGAACGTCAACGGCCAGGACACGGAGCACGAATTGGAGAAAGATTTCGGGCTGACAGACATGCGTTCTACTCCTTGAGTAAGCAAGGATGATACCGACTTGAGATGGCGAGTGGGCTAACAGCACGGCTGCCTCCGTCCCGTTAAAACCTTGGCAGGTCTCCGGTTACGTTCAAAACTCGTCATCAATTAGTTGGTGATACTAGGTTCGGATGGACCATTTCCGATTTTACGTCGATCCTACTTTGAACAAAGCAAGCTTTTGTGAAAGTGAATATGGTAACTTGTGTGTACATAGTGCAGGCAGCAATCGCTTAAATCTGTGAGAAGTACTTTGGTTTTCGTAGAAAACTTTGTGGGAATCTAATCGCTAATCGGAATATCATTCAGATAAGTATAGTGTGTAGACTATTATTGTACAATTTTTCTTATTTCGAGTATTTTCGGAGATATTTGACATTTTTTTAAAAACAATAGTTTTTTCAAATCATTTATAACTCTACTCGAGACAACTAGAGACAAGTGAACTCTTTTTCATTTCATTGTGTTGATGTAGCATTTCTAATTGCAGTTAGAGCTAGCTGCCGGTTTTAGCCCGTTCAAAAATTATTGCTTTTAAATTTTTTGCTAATTTTACCAAAAATTACTCAATAACTTCTAAGTCGCAAGAGATTGACCGATGATCTCTTTTGGAATGACATGTATCTTGATAAGACGAAAAACTTTCTTGAACATACTGAAGCTCTATTTTTTTAATCTTAAGATTTATTTTAAACGGCTCAATGCGTTAGCACAACTGAGCCGTGGGTCTTTTAATTTTTTTTACGATAAGTAAAAATAAAAAAAATGCTAACAATATTGGTCTACGAGATCTTGTTGACGCAGTTTGCTGCTGCGTGTTGAGATCCTTTTCCTTGACGGTGAAGCCACTTGGGTGTCATTCAGTCTGCCTTCTCTCGCGTTATCGTTCCCGTCCATGTCATCATCGGTACTGCTTTCTTGCTGTTCACGATCAGAAGTTCTTATTTGTTTCTTGTTCTTACGGGTCGCTATTGTATATCCGTCTTCATCAGTATTTGCTTATTTGTTGGCGATGCTAGTTGTTGGTTTGGGAGCGGTTGTCGTGGTCGTTGTACCTGCATTATTGATTAATTGGATCATTGTTTTTGGTTTATCTGAAGGTGTCGGTGGCTGCTTGTTAGGCTTGTTGGCTGTAGTAGATGAGTTTTGACTAGTTGCTTCGGCGCATGTTTTCCGTGGTGGGCTGTATGGTTACAGAATTAGCATGTTGGGCTCGGTCCGGGATATGTGATTAGCGTTGTTTGCTTATAGGACACGCTTTCCTTCGGCGATTTGTATTCGATAATCATGTAAGAAGGTATTGGTTTAGTTACTCGCATCTTCACAATGCGATCGCCGTTGGGAATGCCGGTGAAAAAAATTCTCCAGGTGTCATTCGCAATAGATTCTACTTCTCCATATTGCGACATGATTTTTTTATATATATCATTTTCTATTTGATTATATTGTTTTGTTTGCATTACATTTCTAATTTAGTATACTGGGCGTTCAGCCACAAGTGGTGACTTTACATCCCTATTGTTTACATAATTCAGCTAATTATTATTAGGATAGAAGCTTTCGCAGTTAAGTGATTTTTGCAGTAGGAAGTTTTGAACCTACTTGTCATGTAAATAAGGAGCTAAACAAATCTTAAAAACTATAAAGAGAGCTAATCGTTGCAATTAGTGATTACAAAGATTGTTGTCGGAAGTTGCTTGAAATACTGTTCGCAATAATTTCTAATGTTTCTATGTTTGCGAGTCTGTGCAACTCATTTGTGCTAAACCAGGGAGGACGCTTCAAAATTATTTTCAGAATTTTATTCTGAATCCTTTGAGCGTTTTCTTCCTAGTAGCACAACAACTTGCCAAGTTAGAACTGCATATAGCGTTGCCGGTCTAAATATTTGTTTATAAATTAATAGTTTATTCTTTAGGCAGAGCCTAGAATTCCAATTTATAAGAGGGTATAAACATTTTATAAATTTGTTTCATGTTGTTTGGATTCCTTCAATGTGATCCTTAAAAGTGAGTTTTTTATCGTAAATCAAACCAAAATAATTAACTTGATCTGACCTCGTTAAATTCAAACCATTAAATTTTATAATGTGGTTATCATTTGGTTTAAGAGAAGAAGCTCTTGGCTTATGCGGAAACACAATCAATTGTGTTTTTGCCGCATTAGTGGAAATTTTCCATTTTTTCAGGTAATCATTGAAAATATTCAAGCTTCGTTGCAGTCGACTGCAGATAATACGAAGACTCCTACCAGTGGCTGAGATGCTAGTATCATCACAGAAAAGTGACTTTTACAGCCTGTAGGTAGATTTGGAAGATCAGAGCTTAAAATATTGTATAGGATTGGTGCGACGCTTGATCCTTGAGGGACGCCTGCTTTAACGGCTAGCTTATTAGATTTACAATTCTGATAAGAAACCTGTAGGGTACGGTTAGTAAGATATTTTTTAATAATCTTTATTATGTAAATTGGAAAATTGAAATCCCACATTTAGGCAATTAATCCTTTGTGCCAAACACTGTCGAAAGCTTTTTCGATGTCTAGAAGAGCAACTCCAGTGGAATAACCCTCTGAGATATTTGCCTTTATCATGTTAGTTACTCTCACAAGTTGATGAGTAGAACGTCCAATACGAAATCCAAACTGCTTAGAAAGAAAAATAGAATTCTCATTGATACGTGACATCATTCTAGTTAGGATGATTTTTTCAAATTATTTACTAATAGAAGAGAGTAAACTAATTGGTCAATAGCTAGATGCTTCTGCTGGGTTTTTATCTGGCTTCAAAATAGGAATAACCATGGCATTTTTTCCATCTTTCAGGGAAGTATGCTAATTCAAAACATTTGTTGATTATACTATGTTGCGTTTCGGCTTCGCCTCTTCAGAAACCGACACTCATCGGCATAAACAGAACTTCTGCTCGAACGGGACATCACGTTTGATCAGTCGTTTGATTGAAACACATAGTGTGTTTTAGTTTTAAGGGATTTGCGTCAAGCCGGCGCTAATCTATTCCGACAATACGTTAGTGTCGGTTTCTGAAGAGGCGAAGCCGAAACGCAACATAGTATGAAATAAGGATTTGTGCCCTCCTGTACAAAGACTGGTTTTTACCAACAAATTTTCCCCCTGGTGAGAAATTTTGGTTTTTACCAAATTTTCCTCCTTAGGGTGAAATATAGCATAGTGCTTTCGCATAGGCCTGCTAAGCCAAGACAAGTTTCGGCTTCACTTGTGTCTCATCGGCATAAACAGAACTTCTGCTCGAACGGGACATCACGTTTGATCAGTCGTTTGATTGAAACACATAGTGTGTTTTAGTTTTAAGGGATTTGCGTCAAGCCGGCGCTAATCTATTCCGACAATACGTTAGTGTCGGTTTCTGAAGAGGCGAAGCCGAAACGCAACATAGTATGAAATAAGGATTTGTGCCCTCCTGTACAAAGACTGGTTTTTACCAACAAATTTTCACCCTAGTGAGAAATTTTGGTTTTTACCAAATATTCCTCCTTAGGGTGAAATATAGCATAGTATTTGTTGATTATTTTGACCAAGTATCTCATGGTGATTTCGGGAAGGTTTTTAAGAAGAATGGTTAAAATTCCATCATAACCTGGAGCTTTCATATTTTTTAACTTTTTCATTGTGGATTTGATCTCATCATAGTTTGTTTCAACAATATCGTCTAGAGACAATACTTGATTTGTAACGTTTTCATATTTTTGTAAGACTTCGGTTTTAATAGGACTCACAACGTTTCAAACTGCTGAGCAAGTTTTTGAGCTTTTTCTTCGTTTGAAAGAAGTATGTGGTCACCTTCCTTCAAAACTGGAATAAGTTTCTGGGGTTTCTTAAGAACCTTAGAAAGTTTTCAGAAAGGTTTAGAATTTGGCTTGATTTGTTCAACCTCTTTCGCGAAATTTTCATTTCTTAAGAGTGTGAATCTATGCTTAATTTCTTTTTGTAGACCCTGATAGATACATTTCATGGCAGGATCACGAGAACGTTGATATCGACGTCTTCGAACATTCTTCAAGCGAATCAGAAGTTGATAATAGGAGTATTAAATTTTTTCTGTGTTGTTGGTACTGATAAATTTCTAGCATCAACTATAGAATTACTTAAATTTTGTAATGTCGTATCAATGTATGTAAATTGTATGTAATTATTCTCAATATAAGTTTTGTACCTTTCCCAATTCGCTTTGTGATAATTGAACACTGAGCAAATGGGATTGGAAACAGCTTCTTGAGAAAGTGAAAATGTTACTGGAAGATGATCAGAATCAAAGTCATATGTCTCCCAACCTTTGAACGGAACGGACCGTTATATTTCACAGTGGTGTTCGGTGTGTAAATTTTAGTGAGTCAAGGTCATCCTTTGTTCGTTCGTTAGCTGCCGTTCTGCTGGTGCCGAAAGTAAATCCAGCACATTGTTTTCGCTGGTGCGGAACAATCGACGTTGTTTGCAGATAAGTTTTGCTTTATTTTTTTCCCTCGTTTGCTTTCTTTCCTTTTCCCTACTTTTACTCTACCTTGTAATCAAATAATAAGACACATTCCCGTTTATATAACGCTCTGCCCTCGTGCTTAAATGGCCGAGGGCGAAATACCATCTGATGTAATCATGGAAGTCCCTGATCCCCCTAATACTCGCATTGCTCCCCGTATAAAGCAGTACCCAGAAGGTTCCTCTGGGCCATGGGTGGTATATTTTCGGACCGGAGAGAAACCGGTTAATATTTTAAAACTTTCTCGAGATCTGACTGCTAATTACCCGGCCGTAACTCAGATAACACGTGTTCGGGCAAACAAGATACGTGTTCTAGTGAATGATCTCGGGCAGGCAAACGCGATTGCTTGCTGTGAGCGCTTTACGCGGGAATTTAAAGCGTACGTGCCTTGTGTGGCCTGTGAAATCGATGGGGTAGTGTCCGAACCGGGCCTGAAATGCGAAGAATTGTTGGAGCACGGGGTTGGCTGCTTTAAGGACCCCTCTCTTGAACAGATTAAGATCTTAGAATGCAAACAATTGTATACCGCAAACACCGAGGGAGGTAAGACTACCTACTCTCTATCAGGCTCGCTTCGGGTGACATTCGCCGGGTTCTCTCTTCCCAACTACATCCTCCTTGACAGGGTTCGCCTACCAGTTCGCCTGTTTGTACCGCGGGTCATGAACTGCAGCAATTGCAAGCAGTTGGGCCACACAGCCACATATTGTGGAAATAAGAAACGATGCGGCAAATGCGAAGGAGAGCATGAGGATGACTCTTGCGACAAAGAAACTGAAAAGTGTATTTGCTGCGGGGGCCCTTCACATGCTCTTAAATCATGCCCTGCGTACAAGCAGCGCGGGGATAAAATTAAGCGCTCCCTTAAGGAACGCTCAAGGCGTTCTTATGCAGAAATGCTAAAGAATGCTTCGCCATCTGTCCCTTCCGAAAATTCCTTTGCTCTTTTGGCTGGCGTTGAGCAAGAATCTGACGACCCACAAGAGGGAACATCATTGGTTAACCCAGGGGAATCCAGGAAGAGGAGAAATCTAGCCTCCCCTACATTGCCTCGTAAGGGTGCCAAGGTGTCGTCCACTCAGACTGCGCCAACCGCAATCAATAAATCCAACGGAAGTGATGCACAAAAGCCGAAGCAATTTGCTCCAGGACTTGGAAATATTAATTCTAACAAGGAGTACCCACCACTTCCAGGGACACCAAAAACCCCAAGTGTCCCCTTTTTTCAAACAGATACTCAGTCCAGTAGCGGACTAATGAAATTTTCTGACATAGTGGACTTAATTTTCACAGCTTTCAATGTTACTGATCCTCTTAAAAGCCTTCTGATACGTTTTCTCCCTATAGTGCAAACATTTCTGAAGCAATTGACTACTAAATGGCCCCTCCTTGCAGCGATCGTATCCTTCGATGGCTAAGTCATCGAACGAGGTCACCGATTCGATCACTGTTCTACAGTGGAACAGCAGAAGTATCCTCCCGAAAATCGATTCCTTTAAATGTTTACTAAATAGTTTAAAATGTGATGCTTTCGCATTATGTGAAACTTGGTTAACTTCCGATATAAATCTCAACTTCCACGACTTTAATATAATTCGTCTGGATCGAGAAAACCCCTATGGAGGAGTACTTTTGGGGATCAAAAAGTGCTATTCTTTCAACCGAATTAACCTCCCTTCGACACCAGGCATTGAAATTGTCGCTTGTCAAGTTTTAATCAAAGGTAAAGACCTTTGCATTGCTTCCATCTACATTCCTCCTAGAGCCTCGGTAGGGCACCGAACGCTTTGTAATATCACGGAATCCTTACCGGCACCGCGGCTAGTTCTGGGAGACTTTAACTCGCACGGTACAGTATGGGGCTGTCTTCATGATGATAATAGGTCAACATTCATCCAAGATCTTTGCGACAATTTCAACATGACCATCTTAAACACGGGAGAAATGACGCGGATTCCTACACCACCAGCACGCGCAAGCGCGTTGGATTTGTCGCTTTGCTCGACATCGCTACAGTTAGATTGCATGTGGAAGGTGATCCCTGATCCCCACGGTAGCGATCATTTGCCTATCGTGATTTCAATTGCTAACGGTTCAAGACCATCGAAAACAATCAATCTCTCGTATGACCTCACACGGAACATTGATTGGAAGAGTTACGCGACCGCGATATCCGTTAAAATCGAATCCACTCAAGAACTTCCTCCGGAGGAAGAGTACAGGTTTTTGGCTGGCTTGATTCTCGACAGTGCGAATCAAGCTCAGACTAAACCAGTACCCAGCGCGAATACCCATGGACGGTCTCCCACCCTGTGGTGGGATAAAGAGTGCTCAGAGCTGTACGCGGAAAAGTCCACTGCATATAAGGCCTTCCGGGAAGACGGGTTACCCGCTAGCTATCAACAGTACGCGTCGTTAGAAAGGCGAATGAAGAGTCTAATGAAAGCCAAAAAGCGCAGTTATTGGCGCCGGTTCGTCGACGGGTTAACGAGAGAAACAGCGATGAGCACTCTTTGGGGTACGGCTCGACGTATGCGTAATCATAATAGTACCAACGAGAACGTGGAATATTCAAACCGTTGGATATTCGCTTTCGCCAAGAAGATCTGTCCGGACTCTGTCCCGGTACAGAAAACGTACCGCGCCGCGTCTTCTCACGATACCGCGAACGAAACACCGTTTTCGATGGTGGAGTTCTCACTTGCTCTCTTATCGTGCAACAATAACGCCCCAGGGTTAGACAGAATCAAATTCAACTTGCTGAAGAATCTGCCTGACACTGCAAAAAGGCGCCTGTTGAATTTATTTAACAAGTTTCTTGAGGGTAACATTGTCCCTTATGAATGGAGGCAAGTGAAGGTCATCGCCATCCAAAAACCAGGAAAACCAGCCTCCGACCACAACTCGTATCGGCCGATTGCAATGCTGTCCTGTATTCGGAAGTTGTTCGAGAAAATGATCATGTTTCGCCTCGACAATTGGGTTGAAGCAAATGGCTTACTGTCAGATACACAATTTGGCTTCCGCAAAGGCAAAGGGACGAACGATTGCCTTGCGTTGCTTTCTACAGAAATCCAAATGGCCTATGCTAACAGAGAGCAGATGGCATCAGTCTTCTTGGATATTAAGGGGGCTTTTGACTCAGTTTCTATCAACATTCTGTCAGAGAAGCTGCACCAGCATGGTCTTTCACCAATTTTAAATAACTTTTTGCTAAACCTGTTGTCTGAAAAGCACATGCACTTTTCGCATGGCGATTTAACAACATCGCGATTTAGCTACATGGGTCTTCCCCAGGGCTCATGTCTAAGTCCCCTGCTCTACAATTTCTACGTGAATGACATTGACGATTGTCTTGCCAATTCATGCACGCTAAGGCAACTTGCAGACGACGGGGTGGTCTCTGTTACAGGGCCCAAAGCTGCCGACTTGCAAGGACCATTACAAAATATCTTGGACAATTTGTCTGCTTGGGCTCTTCAGCTGGGTATTGAGTTCTCCACGGAGAAAACTGAGTTGGTTGTTTTTTCTAGGAAGCGTGAGCCGGCGCAACTCTAGCTTTTATTAATGGGTGCAACGATCAACCAGGTTTTCACATTTAAATATCTCAGGGTTTGGTTCGACTCTAAAGGTACCTGGGGATGTCACATTAGGTATCTGAAACAGAAATGCCAACAAAGGATCAATTTTCTCCGAACAATAACTGGAACATGGTGGGGTGCTCACCCAGGAGACCTGATCAGGTTGTACCAAACAACGATATTGTCGGTGATGGAGTACGGGTGTTTCTGTTTCCGCTCCGCTGCGAACATACACTTCATCAAACTAGAGAGAATCCAGTATCGTTGCTTGCGCATTGCCTTGGGTTGCATGCACTCGACCCATACGATGAGTCTCGAAGTGCTGGCGGGCGTTCTTCCGCTAAAAAATCGATTTTGGGAACTCTCATATCGATTGCTCATCCGATGCGACATTCTGAACCCGTTGGTAATTGAAAACTTCGAGAGGCTCGTCGAGCTTAATTCTCAAACCCGATTTATGGCCTTGTACTTCGACTACATGGCACAGAGCATTAATCCTTCTGCATATACTCCCAACCGTGTTCGTTTGCTAGATACTTCTGATTCTACTGTATTCTTCGACACATCCATGAAGGAAGAGATTCGTGGAATTCCGGACCATATACGCCCGCAGGTGATCCCCAATATATTTTATAATAAATTCCGAGAAGTCGACTGCGACAAAATGTTTTACACTGACGGATCAAATCTCGATGGGTCCACTGGCTTCGGTATCTTCAACAATACTATCACCGCTTCATTCAAGCTCAATGATCCCGCTTCAGTTTACGTCGCAGAGTTAGCTGCAATTCAGTACACCCTTGGGATCATCGACACTCTGCCCACAGATCACTACTTCATCGTTTCGGACAGCCTCAGCTCTATCGAGGCTCTTCGTGCGGTGAAGCCTAAAAAGCAATTACCGTATTTTCTGGGGAAGATACAGGAGTCCTTGTGTACGTTATCTGAAAAATCTTATCAGATTACCTTTGTTTGGGTCCCCTCTCATTGTTCTATCCCGGGCAATGAAAAGGCCGACTCATTAGCAAAGGTGGGCGCATTAAATGGTGACATATACGAAAGACCAATCTGCTTCAACGAATTTTTTAGTATTTGTCGTCAGAGGACGCTCAACAGTTGGCAAACCTCGTGGAGCAATGGGGAACTTGGACGATGGCTACATTCGATTATCCCAAAGGTATCAACGAAGCCTTGGTTCGGGGGGATGGATGTGGGTCGGGATTTTATTCGTGTAATGTCCCGACTTATGTCCAATCACTACACCATGGATGCGCATTTGCGGCGTATTGGGCTTGCGGAGAGTAGTCTGTGCGCTTGTGACGAGGGCTATCACGACATCGAACACGTTGTCTGGGTGTGCGCCGGGTATTGTGACGCCAGGTCTCAGTTAAAGGAATCCCTTCGGGCCCGAGGTAGACCACCCAATGTACCAGTCCGAGATATGCTGGCAACTCGTGATTTCCCCTATATGTCCCTTATTTATACCTTCATAAAAACGATAAATATCCCAATTTAGCCCCTCTCTTTTATTTCTCGTTTTTAGAGTTTCCTCCTGCCTTGTGGAACCGATCAGCTCCAGAGTGCCACTATGTAACCACTACGCCTGCATAGAAGGAAACTGAAGCGAGAGCGACTCGAGGTCCGATGACTTTTGAAGGATTCCCCGCGGGTCCGAAGAATACCATCCGCCAATCCGGTACTCGACGACTTACTATACTATACTCCCCCCCCCCCGCCGTTCGAGCGAAAGTTGCAAGTTTTGCTCTTCTTTCCCTGTCTCTCCCCTGTCCTTGATACAACTGCTGCTACACTGATGCGGAAATAAGCCACCCTCTGAATATCTTGACCAAGCATAAGTTTTAGTTAAAAAATTCAAATTAGTATTCTGTATTCCTAGTTTTAAGATAGCTATAATTTTTACTCTTTATTGAAACTCTTGTCCTCCATCTTGTAAATAGAATTGAATCCCTAGTTTTAAGATTTCTATGAAATTTCTCATAAATATTTGTTCCCCCCTTTTGTGTACTAAACTATATTGTTAGTTTTAAGATAACCGTAAAATATTTCGTAAAATACTATTACTCCCCCTCTTGTATATCAAAGTGAATCCCTTGTTTTAAATTTTTTCATAAAAAAATCTTTTGGCCTTCTTTTGTATATTGAATCTTATTTCTAGTCTTAAGATAGCTGTAAACTTTCTTTTCCTTTGTAAAAAAAATATTTCAACATTGTAACCTCCTAGTTTTAAGATATCCAAATGTAAAAACAAAAGCATTTGGCACCGCCAAGCTAACGCATTTGTGCCTATCAAATAAACGAAATGAATAAAAAAAAAGAATCAAAGTCAGCATGTGTAATCAATTCGCTACAAAGGTGACTTTGATCTGTCAAAACCAAATCAATTGTTGATGGATTTCTTACAGACGAATAGCACGTAGGACCATTCGGGAACAAAATTGAATAATAACCAGCAGAGCAATCATTAAAAAGTAGTTTACCGTTGAAATTGCTTTGAGTATTATTCCAGGCTCGGTGTTTGGCGTTAAAATCACCGATTATGAAGAATTTCGACCGATTTCTTATAAGTTTTTGTAAGTCTCCTTTCAAGAAATTAATTTGCTCGCCAGTGCACTGAAAAGGCAAATAGGCTGCAGCAATAAAAATGATACCAAGATCAGTTTCAACTTCGATACCCAAACTCTCGATCACCTTGGTGTCAAGAGACGGCGTAACGGAATGTTTGATCCTGCGATTAACCGCTATTGCGATTCCTCCGCCGAATCCAACAATTCGATCAAATCGATGAATAACAAAATTAGAGTTACTCTTCAATTTAATATTTGGTTTTAAAAAAGTTTCGGTCACAACGGCTATATGCACACTATGTATCCTCAAGAAGTTGAAAAATTCGTCTTCGCACTTTTTAGTGAAAGAGCATTCCAATTTAATAAATTTAAATGATTATTTAAAGTCATTGTTAAACTTTAATTTCATTACAATTTTGTTAGCAAATTCCCACCCCGCTTGAAAAGCTTCAAACATGGAGGTAGAATTTAACATAGCAATCATCATAGGTAACATAGAGTCCTGCAAGTATTTTAATTTTTCTTCCGGTACGCTACCCAGATCCATTGGACCAAAGGAAGCGTTGGGTGCAAACGAGTTTGTAGGCGTGGTAACGGTAGCCGTTATTTTGGCCTTGTTACCTGCCACTGAAGCATAAGATGACACACCATTGTAGGATGGTGTGACAGAGGTAGAAGAAGTTTCTTAATCTATTTTGAATCGGATTAGCACGTTTGGACGTGTTTTCTTGAAGAAGTAGGTACATTTTTTATTTGTTGTTTTTGTTGTCTAGAGCGAGAATTTATAATTTTTGACATGAAAAATGTCTTACTCCACTATCTGGGGCTGGGTGTCATTCTAAATTCTGAAAATCTCCTATGTAACGAAACTATGTAAGGTTTGTACGGTTATAACTTCGCAATTGGTTGATGGATTTTAATTATTTATACACCAATCGATTCAGAAACACCTGACTTGAATATAGCTCCTAATAGGTTTGATGTACTATATAAGTATTCTATTGAAAATCGATTGAATTGAAATTGAAAAATTTCACGAAAAAGGGGGAAATGTGCATACACGAGGCGGCTTGTCCGAGCAGAGCCGTCAATACAGAGCATTTAAGAGGTCAATCAAACAAGGAAAAGTTATAAATCTATGTGCTGAATTTCCTTTTTGCCTTATCGTTCGATACTTGATAATCGACGAGTAGTATACGGACGTACGTACCTAAATGTTTCTCATAAACAAACGGCCAATAATTGCCGCTGTACTGTACGGAACAAACAGATTCTTGCGTGGTTTGGTAAATAATCAAAACAATTGTGCAGCAGATTCCGTAGAGGATACGATTACCGTAAATTGTGATAGAAATGATTTTGTAAAGGATTATTTAGCCGTGCTTTGATTGGTGGTTTACTTGTTAGCGCCGCCTTTTTGACGATGAACCACATCTGAGATAGGTAAAACGAATTGTCTATAGGAAAATGTTTTCAGTTTGCATTTGATCATCGTTGAAATCAATTCGTTTGTCGTCGGCGACCTGCTTTGTTAGTTCCTGGAAGAAATACTCCCCGTTAGCAGCATCAAACAAAGGCGCTCTCAAAATTGCCTCCATCACTAGACGTGTACAGAAGTCGCATTATTAATGGCAAGGAAACGTCAAAATAATATTCACAACAAACGGTCCTTATCAGGACCACAAAATCGTTCTCAGAAGCATTACAATTGAAATTTCCATTTCGTGCTTTGGAAAATAACTTCCCTCTTATCGGGTTAGTTATTTTCTATAATAATATCCGAAAATGTACGATAAAACAAATAAACTGACCAATTGGACGGAAGCACGAAAATACCTACAAAAATTTGAATCAGAAAAGTGACATTGACGGAAAAATGCTTCGATCGTTTCTGAGTCTTTGGCAGCTGAAGTTGCCGATTTGATTTCCAACGTCAATTATTTGCGCGGTGCTGTACAGAACAAACAGATTTTTGCACGATTTGTTGGGAAATAATCAAAACAATTGTGTAGTAGATTCCGTAGAGGATACGATTTGTTACCTTTTGTGTGTAGTCCTAAATAAGTCGATGGCATTACAGGATGTATCCACGAATAATATGGCTGGCTCACAAAAATGGTCGCATTTTTAATGTCATCGTGGTCCTTTTTCTCGAACAGGAGAACCCCAGAAATTCGATTTATGATTTTCGCTACAATTAGCGCATTTGAAATTTTTTGTGTTTTTTTTCACCGGACAAGTGTGTGCGATTTATCACCACAGATCATACATTTGGAATCCAAATGACAATTTTTTGTGTCGTGCCCAAAGCCTTGGCATCTACGACACTGGGTCAGATTTTGAATTTTACCCCCATGTCGTCTATAATGATCCCACTTTACTCTCTCGTGGAACATAAAACGTGCTTTTTCAAATTTTTAACCTCATTATGGCTAAAATGAGTTAAATAAAGCTCCTGGATAATTCCAGAGCGTACTGGCGTGTTATCGCCGCTAGCCTTTCTCTTCATAAGAATAACTTGTGAAGGAGAAAAGCCAAGTAAATTTTTCAATTCGTTGGATATTTCATCCAAACTTTGACCTTGTGCTAGCCCTTTCAAGACAGCCTTGAATGGTCCAGCTGTCTTGAAATCATATGAATAAAATTTATATAACTTCTCCGTAAGATACTGGATTAGTCGTTTGTGGCCAATCAATTCTTCAGCTGTAACTCGACATTCTCCTCTTCGGCCAATCTGAAAAAAGTCTTTCACGTCCGGAAGGAACGTTGAAAGCTCAGTTCGAAAGGCTTTGAAGTCGGAGATCATCACTGTTATAGGCGGAGGTGATTGCGTTTTCTTCTCATTGGAATTATGCGCTAATTGTCGAAAAAATATAGGTAGTCTTGAGAAACACTGATCGAGCGAAAATATAGGTAGCCTTGAGAAAGACTGTTGCTGTTGAAAAACTCTAGGTAAACCAGGAGCTATCAAGATTTGTGACCGGATCGAACGAAGGTTCAAGCCGGTATGAGAGATTTGTTTTGTTTTGCTGATTCAGACCAATAACGAAACGACTTTCATTTTAAATATTTGCTTCATTTGATATTCGTAGCCCTCATGCTGAATTTCGTCCTCCCATCAAACCATGCCATTTTCTCGTTAGCGTTTCTAAACAAGATGGTTTTGTAACAAATTCGGTTTGAGGAAATAACTTTTATCTTTAAAACATTTAGTAATTTTAATGGATTGGATAACAATGCTTCCTTAAATTTACGATTGACATTTACGATTGACAACTCTCTTGTTCGTTTGGATTGACAGTTAAATAGAAATTCCAAACGAAACATGGCGTCTCTTTGTTATTCTAGTCTCTTTACCCCATATCTATTTGGCCCCATTCTACTCTTCATTTTAAAATTTATAATGAACATAAACAACCATGAAATCCTAGCGTTCATGTCAGAGAAAGGCACAGTTGGACTAGGTGGATTAAAAGAGGTTTTTCAATGCAAGCGTTAGTAAGGTGAACCATTTCCACTGTGACTCACTGTACCTTTGCTGCCTGGTAGGCTGACAGCGGAGCCGGTTGGTAAATCGGTACCTACCGCGTGTTTGTGTTTATAACACATCATAATCTGGAGTATAGGAAGGAATGGTAAAGCAATCGGTTTCAGTTCGGTTATTAAAAATAACTCAAAATTGATTGACTTTCCACTCTGTTGTATAAAGAGTACACGTGAAGAAAATAAGTTTTCCTCTTTAACGTTTTTGAATAAAATATCAAAAATCGGAAATTTTTATTTATATTTTAGCTTAGAAGACAATCGTGAGCTAATTTGATCCAGTCCTAACCTTAATATTGAGCAGCTAATGATTGATTGTTTTGTAAATTAAGAGCGTTCAAAATATTTACAAAACGTAAATGACAGTGCTGCTGGATTGAATCTGGATACCTGTTATGCGCCATATTCAATGACAATGTTGCTACGTATATTGTTAAGAGAGACATCAATAAACACAAAATTTAATGTTTAAAGGCTTGTGAATTCTGTGGACAAACATATTATTACGGCTTAAAAGCCAACTGTCAAAATTCTCTTTGAAAGGAAATTCCAGACAAACCGTTACTGGCTAAACACAGTTCATATCAGTTAATCAACGAGAAAACTTCTCTCTTTTGTTTACTACCAATATCTGTGATTGGCGAGTAACGGTTTGTCCAGAATCTCCACTCAAAGAGTGTTTTGACAGTTGGCGTTTAACCTTAATCATATGTCTGTGTGTATGTGAAAATCATGCATGTCATATGTGAAAATCATGCAAATGCAAACTGGCGACGATGGTCGCTTGTTGTCTATAGATATGAGGTTTTTCATTGAAAAACACCGGGGCAGTGGATTGCACTGATATTGCATTTCCTTGCAGAAGAGCAGGCCACTAGACATGTTTCATTCCCACTTCGACTAGAAAGTGCAAAACCAGTGCAATCCACTACCCTCCCTGTTTTCCAATGAAAAACGACAATAGTTATCCTGCAGCGAGAGATATAAGCCTTTCTATTCCCGTTAAAAAGAAACTGTGCCGAATTATTTCGTGAGGAAAACAAAGCTTTTTGCACTGCAAAAATCGGTTGAAGTTAGGTATTTCGTGAGGCAAACAAACCTAAATCCTTTGGCGATACATTGCTTCTGTGGTTGTAAATCAGCTGTCAGAAATCTCAATACGAAGACGCCATCTTGATCCAGCGAAACTGTCAAATTTTTGAACCAGCTGAGCCAATCTACCTCTTTTCGGGACCAGATTTTAACACTGGAATTAAAGGTTGCCATTTTGTCCGCAATCCTCCCCGCATATCTCTCCCTGGAGGATAACTATCTTTAGATTTCTGACGGGGCTTGATCCTGAAACTGAGTCAGGTTCTAACCCAAACCGCTGTCGGTTTATACATTTTGACAGCAGTTGGGGTTAGCACCTGACTCAGTTTCACTTCAAGCAAAAACAACATTAGTGGTAAAGCTTTTGGGTTTTTTAAACTAAACATTGTACGAGGTAAAGGCAGGGCCGTCTCAAAATTACGCGGGCCCCTGGACACTATTGAACTGAAGGGCCCCTTTAACTGAACAAGTATAAAAAGCTCGAGTATGAGTATGATCAAAAAATGATAAGTGGGATTCAAAATATATGGAGAACAAAGGCGATTTCAGCTTTCCAGAACTAGGTGTCGTTGCTAGTGTCCAAATATTCTCGAAAATCGCTAGATGTTCTGAGAAAATCTCAAAAAGTTATTTGTTTTCCTGACCTATTCTACTGAACGGCCTATAACACACCATATGCGGTGGTGGGAGTTTGAACTCAGGTGAACTGCGTACAGTGTAATGGACTGACCAACTATGCTATAGTCTGCTCAGACGGTGTAATCTGTCCTTCATAGTTGCAAGACGTTGTTTGAGGATCACGACTGCATCCATCAAGAAGGTGGAATGTTGAAGTAGAGTGGGTTAAACACACATTATTGTAACGTCTAGAGTGGTAAAAATGTCACACTCCAAAATGTGTAACCATAATCGAAGCGCGTTGCTGTTTATATGTTCTGGGATACTTGATGTAGTTTGCATATGTTCATTTATAATGTTTCGTTTAGTGTTGTTCTTGATTTAACCCATTCATGCCCATGTTGTTTGTGGACAACAACGTTTTTAAATAGCTATAATTTTTCATTGGGACTAGATTTGCTCAGCACAGCCGACGGATTTTGAAGAACTTTTGAGATAAATGCGCGCTTTACTTCGTTTGATGCGTTTATGATTCGAGACGTGTAATTTTATGGTATCTTACACTGAAAACTTAGTCATAGGGTCCAAATTTTATTTCCTGCATTTAAAAATAGTGTGTGTAAAAATCGTTTTTGTTTATGATGACGGAATATTGAATTAATTATAAAGAGTATTATGAGTGCGTCGATTATGACATAAAAATAGATCACATTTAAAGTTGCGTCATATGCAATTGCATCAGGTTTCTCAATTGAGTCATTCATAATAATATTATTCAGATTTTTTTAGTGTGCACAAAAATAAGTAAGGCTAATAAATGTGTCTGTTGCCTTTCATTTGAGCATTAAAAATTACCAGGATCAGCTCTAGAACTGAAGTTATTGCAATTAGTCTGATTGGATTCCGATGGAGCAGTGCTGCCAGGGACAGTTTATGTTGATGATGGAAAATGAATTTTTCGGTATGGCGCAATATTATTGAAAACTGATAAAGCTTATTAATTTAGGCTGTCCTTGGCTATGTTTTTCACGTAATTGGAGTATTGTAAGTACTATAGGAGAATAATATTGAGCATTAGAAGGTAAAAATTGAGCAGCTTATAGCACTGTAAGAGAAGCACATATCTTTATGAAAAAATGCTTTTCGTGTTTCTTGATCCCACCGTTTTCAAAGAAAAATAGTTTTAAAACCCTACATGCACTAGAAAAAAGTTGGACATGAAAGGGTTAATAGCTTCTTGATGTTACTGATACGATGAAACTAAACCAGTGGTTTTCAACCTTTTTCGTTCTATGTACCCTTTATCGAATATTGATCCTTATGATGTACCCTTTTCTGTTTATCTTTATTACACTCTCAAAAATGATGATAAAATGATGGTTTTCATGATTTTCAATTGGATGAAAACCATAATTTTCCAATTAAAAACCTGTACCTGAGCTCAGTAAGCATCTCAATTGTTGACACACTGAAACGATATATAAAGACAAAATTCCGACGCCTATGTTAGGATAACAAGTTTAAATTTATTCCGCGTAATTCACACCCTACAATAGTCAAATTTACCCCAGGGGGTGAATTCACCCCGGTTGAAAACCACTGAACTAAACAGAGTCCCTACTTCGGAAAAAGCCACAATGTTTCTTTCCATGAATATTGCTCTTTGCTTACAAATGGTCACATTCTGGAATCCTTGAAATCAATCGATTGATCGCCTTGAAATTCGCACGCATTTTTGCACGAATTGGTGATGAGGTACATTTTTGTTACATATTCTGACAGACGTTTTGTGAATTCGTGAAGCCTGAATGTTTCTGTGCTCAGTGGGTCTGGGTTCATTCCCAGTAGACGTCTTTGAGATCTTTTGATTTGAAAAATTTTTCATTGCATCTCCCTACGTGATAGAAGTAAATCCGACCCATGTGAGATCTAGGGTTCGGATGGTGGATCTGCTTCTAAGGTGTCGGTGATAGGAACCCAATGCGGAAAGAGACCCATGGACAATAAATTCGAATTCCAACAATAATTAGCAAGTTTTTGACGTTTCGGATTCTCCTCATCAGTAACTAACACCATCTTGGTGCCAGTTAGATGATAAATCCCAACTATCACCAAAATTGGCACTAGTTAGGCGCCAAAACCATCTAACTGGTACCAACACGGTACTAGTTGCAAATGAAGAAAATCCAAAACACTGAAAACTAACTTTACGTTCGGTAGTTTGCCATCAGCACAAAAAAATTGGATTGACCGCAAAAAAATTTGCTTCGCAATAAGAAACATACAAATTACTCGAATCTATAAATAAAAGCGGAACGGCATGCAGTCATCTGGTATAATAAAACAGGAGTTGTTTATTCATCCGGCGTTTCGGCTCATGTATTTTACCTTCTTCCGGGAATCATAGATATCTTTCAGGCAAAATACATGAGCCGAAACGTCGGATGAATAGACAACTCCTCCTTTATCATACCATGCCCAACAAAATAACATCTGAAATTCAAATCAGTCGACCTGACTAACTATGAGCGGAATAATTCGTTTCAATGTCAGGAATGTTAAAAAGTCGGAATATAACAGATACCGAGTGCACGTTTCCGCCACAGCTTTCGTCATTTATCCATAAACTGAGTTTTTGATTTTAGCAAGGAAAAACTGAATTTTAAAATTATTTTATTTCAGCAGCACAAGTATGCTCTGCTTTTGCACCATACAAGAATATTTATAAAAAAATTAAGCTACAAAATGTCCCAGGTACTTCAAATATCCTCAAATGCATGCACACTTTTAGTTACTCATTTAATCAAATATAGGGTAAAGCTAGGGTTGATGCGTGTAGGGACTTTCACAAGGGCATTTTAAAACTTCTCTCTTGAGATTTAACGAACCTTTGTCCTCACGACAAATTAATTTTTTTTTTGATAGGTCGCAGTGTAGCAAAAACAACATTATTGGTTCTGTGTCAATCTACGACTAATCGAGCAGAGTGAAACATGCCGAATCCGGCCAAAAAGTGTTAAACCTTCCTTTCTAGAACTCATGAAGTTACTTTTGGGCGCTTCCACGTGAATTCGTCGGTTGACAGACCTGAATGTGACGAAGAAATAAATATGTTGCCATATTCACAGATCGCTTGCCAAACAAGGTTTTCTGGTTAGTTGGCTAAGGTCCCGTGCCTCTTCCATACTTTGTATACGTGGTCTACCAAACGGTACATTGTTGTTGTTAAAAATAAATTGAAACTTGAATCCAAATGTTGGATTGACGTTTGAATCGGCTCAATAGCTATGCAGTGCCTCGTTTCGATCAGATGGGATACGCTGTGCGGTTCATAGCTGCTACCGATCTATTCTTACCCACACGCTAAAAAGTTATGACCAATTGAGTGCGACTATTTTTTAAAATATCTTTAAAATGATTTTATATTTATCCTAAGTGTTGGGCCCCCAAAATCCCGGGGCCCCTGGCCCTGGCCCAGTGAGCCCATGCGTAAAGACGGTACTGCGGTAAAGGAACCACAGCGTAGTCGTGAAAGCGAGATAGGCTAGGTTTTTAAGCCGTGTTCCTGGAGCATTGTAGTGCACAGAAGTAAAGAACGTTGTACATATTGGCGTATGGAGAAGATTAGTTAGATCAATGGTTTATTATTAATACTTCAAAAGGGTTAAAGAAATAGTGGTAACCATTTTGTGCTTTATGGAATTTTGAAGTGCAATTTAATAGTATGAATTCCAAAATTTATTTGTGTTAATAGAAAATATGAGCTATAAAAGTTTGTTCGCCAAATCTATTAGCCCTTTTGAAAAATAAATTTTGTTTTACATTCGGTGGCCTGTTTGAAAAGAGCAAGACCTGTCTTCGGCTGGTGTCATTATTGTAGATCATCAGGATTGAACAAACTACCGGAACTCATAATCGTAAACAGATCCATTTATTCTAATATCGTCCTGGCAAAAAGTGAGCAGGCATATTATATGGTAAACAAATAATTATCACATAAGTTGACACAAACCAACACCAGTGAAAGACACATGCGCTGCTGATCTCCCCACCACTCGTAGCATCACCATATCACATTGCAAGTGTCTTCGAAGATTTGTTGACTTGTTTTTATTGGCACCATCCGCGGCGGCGGCGGTACCCGTGTATCATCGTCAACAGCATCAGCAGCAAGTTGAAAGATGCGTGAGAAAGCCGCCCTGCAACCCGCTCGATCCTGGCCTCCTGGCCCCATTTTTCCTTTACCTTCCTATAAACAACGATCAACAGACGGTCCGAGTCGGAGCCGGTTCCCCGCGGGCTAGTCTTGGTAGTGGTATTTAATGATTAGCCCTCTCCTACCACGACTCTCCACCTTCTACATTGGTCCACCCGCGAACACCGGGGCTTGGCCTAGCTTCTACTGTGAGTTGCAGCAACTTTACGTTTTCTTTGTCTTTTCTTCTAATAATACGAATCGGTCGTGTGCTGCACGTGCATATCATTTAAACACAGGCTTTCCCCTCGGCTGCACCCATCCTCGATATTACGGTAAAGTGACTTTCAGAACCACAAGCCAGTGTGGCCATGTGGTGGTGGGGAAAGGAAATGCTACAAGTTGCCATCATCATCATTATCGTCATCATCATTATCATCAGCAACAGGAACAACGAAGCTTAGAAAAGAAAAACAGAATCAGAAAAAGTGTGACAACCGGCTTGGCTACACTAGACCCTGCTCCAGCGGTCACCGATAACCCACAAATGAGCCGGGAAGGAGAACGATGAGCTCATTTACTTCCATGTTCAACGTAGGTTTATGTTTTTGTTCATCTAAGATGGGGTTATATGCATATTTTAAACATGTCTATTTTGATCATTACTCGGCCTAAAGATGAAAGTTTGAAACACACAAACTGTAATCTCGCATTTTTATACTACAGTTCCAGTAGCCCCTTGAAACAGAATCCGAAACGTTTCTGATCATTTGTTAGAGGACACGCAAGGCACACCGGACTTAGTGACATTGGTAATCGATTCGAAAACCATTTCCCGAATGTATTCAATAGATCTGCGGTTAACTACACTCAGCCAGAATGCGAGGCTTGCGATTTTTTCTTGTTTATTTGACACGGCTCAAAGCTTTAGTTTAACCGAGCCGTGGGTCCTATAAAATTTTTACAATATGTAGAAATTAAAATAAACTCTCAACTATCCATAGGATCTTGTTGACACAGCTTGCTGCTGCGTGTTGAGATCCTCTTCCTTGGTGGTGAAAATTTAGGTGCGTTGACTGCCGCACCTTGAGGGTCATTCGGTCCGTCTTCTCCCGCGTTTTCGTTCACGTCCATGTCGTCATGCGGTACTGCATTCATGATCAAATATTTATTTATCACGCACATCAACAGGCCGTACTCGGCCCCAATGATGGAAACTTAAACTAATTACATCTAAAAAACTGCAGGAATCGATTTCTCAATGATATTCGAGACAAATGAAAGTCGAACAAGTGCGACACACGATTGAAGAGGCGTTGTAGTCCCGTGATAGCGGCATTAGCTGTTTGAATAGTTCGTCGAAACGGCACTCTCAGAAGAACGTTTCCGCGTAACGTTCTGGACCTTGCTTGGATGTTAACTCGCTCTAGTAAATCTGGAGAATCGATGCGTCCTGACAGAAGATCAGAGATGAATAAGGCTCTTGCAGTTTCTCTACGACGCTGGAGAGTATCGATCTGGATGAGTTGACACCGACTCTCGTAGCTTGGTAGACGAACAGGATCGCGCCAAGGCAGGCGTCGAAGAGCATACCGTATAAATTTTCGTTGAACGCCTTCAATTCGATCGCTGCTGTTCATGTAATTCGGGTTCCAGACCGCCGAACAATACTCCAGCGTAGAGCGCACTAAAGAGCAGTATAGGCTTTTGAGACAGTAAATGTCTGTAAAGGATTTAGCCGTACGGAAAATGAAGCCCAGGCTTCGCGATGCTTTACCAACAACATACGAAATGTGATTCTTAAATGTAAGTTTCGAATCTAACAGCACTCCAAGATCCTTAACGCAGCTCACCCGGGAAACAACTCCAGACAAGTTATATTCAAACTCAATGGGATCTTTTTTTCTGGTGAACGATATCACAGAACATTTCGCCGGATTCAGAATCATTCGGTTGTTTTCACACCATCTGCTGAAAGTGTCGAATTGCTGCTGCAAATATTGTGCGTCCGATCGGCTCCTAATTCTGTTGAAAATTTTTAGATCATCTGCATACGACAACCGTGGTCCTTTCAGCTGATAGTTTACATCGTTGAAATAGAGAGTGAATATTAATGGTCCGAGATGACTTCCTTGCGGAATACCAGTCGTTGCGGAGAACAGTTTGGAGTATGCATCACCTATGTTCACACTGAGTTGACGGCCAACGAGATAGGATTGAAACCATCGCAGGAGTGATCCACTGAAGCCAAGTTTTTCCAATTTAGCGACTGCGATATCGTGATTGATTTTGTCGAAAGCTGCAGATAAGTCAGTATATATAACATCAGTTTGTTGATTCGCATCAAACCCTTCGGACACAAAAGAGGTTAGAGATAGTAGATTCGTCGACGTAGATCGATTCGGCATGAATCCGTGTTGGTCTTTAGAAATATATTCCTTACAGTGAAAAAACACTGACTCCACCACGACTAACTCAAAGAGCTTGGAAATGGCACAGAGCGCAGATATTCCTCGATAATTGTCAATGTTTCTCTTATCACCTTTTTTGTGGACAGGAAAGATGAAAGCTGCTTTCCACAATTGAGGAAAAATCGCGGTTGTCAGTGACATTTTGAATAGTTGACAGGGAGGTTCCACCAAACCAGATATACACTTTTTCAAAAACACAGCAGGGACACCATCTGGCCCAGGAGATGACGATGCTTTAAGCTTGGATGCTGCTGATACAATATCCGAGTGCTCCACATGAATCTCACTCACTGATCGTTCGAGTTGGGCCACGCCGCTAGCTGCAACGTCAATCTGCTGCGAGGACAGAGTCTCACTGACGAACACACTCGCAAATTTAGAGGCGAACAATTTGCATATGGCTTGTGAATCATGCCCAACTTCACCATTCAAGAACATTGTAGAAGGTAAGCCGGTTTCTTTCCGCTGCTCATTGACGTATCTCCAAAACGACTTAGGATCCGACTTAAGTTTACGTTGCATTTTTCGTTGGTAGTTTGAAAAACAAAAACTGTTCAGTTTTTTAAAATCGTTATTGAGCCTTACATAATAAGCTCTAAGTGACAAGGTACGGCGTTTGGTAAACTTTCGTAATGCTGCTCTTTTCGCAGTTTTTAGCTGACGTAGCTCGGCTGTCTGCCAGGGGGATTGATCACTTCGTTGATTACACTTTGGGACATGACGTTCGATAAGGTAGCTCATTATATGGCAGAACGTTTCAGCGGCGGAGTTCACATCATCCTTGCTTAGCACAGAATCCCAGTTAATACTTTGTAAAATATTCAAAATGCTGCTATAGTCGGCCCGCTTATAATTGTAACACATGGTGGGCGCGTGGCTCGAAAACTTCATAGGCGGTACGTCCTGGAGTGTAAGATGTAGAGGCGGATGGTGGCGAACATACTTTACTAGCGGGGTGAGGGCGGTGGAAATATACGGCGATTGATCTCTGGCATTGACGAAGCATAGATCTAAAATCCGGTCGTTCTCGTTCTTTGTGCTGTTGATCTGCTGAAGTGTAGCCGTGCTATAGCCATCCAGAAGAGTGATGCTGCCAGGATGAAAAACAGATTCGTCTGGGTCGGGTTGTAGAAATCCGTTATGAACGGAACGCCACCTTATTGTAGAAAGGTTGAAATCACCGATAATCATGATTTCGTCAGTGAGTTGCGCCATCGCGGAAACAGAAGTCAATGATTCAGAATGAGAATCAACTAGTGCAGAGTCGCGAATTTTATCGGGAGGGAAATAAACCACACATATATATAATGTTCGATTTCCCAATTTTATCGCTGCCCATGATGCTCATGATCGGATGTTCTTGTTTGTTTCTTGTACTTCCGGGTCGCTGCTGTAAATCCTTCTTCATCGGTGTTTGATTCTTTATTGGTGCTGTTGGTTTGGAGACATTTGCAGTAATCGTTGTTACTTCGATGTTGGTAATGGCAGTTGGTTTAGTGGCACTGGACCCGATCGTTGTTGAGCTGGTGTTTGTTACTGCCCGGTCCGCAGTCGTTGGTTTACCAACCGGTTGTGTTTAGCATACGACGACTGTATACCGGCTTTGGTCGTCTCGGGGGGGTTATTTCTTTAGCAGCCTCTGTGCAAGATTTTCCGTGGTGTAGCGGCTGATCGCAATGTTGGCACGTAGGAATCTGCCCTAGGTACGTGACTAGTGTTCGTTGAGTATGTACAATACCTTTATGGCATCTGCCTGAGATAGACAAGTAACGTATGCGGAATGAAATTTGGACAACGCTTCCAGCATTAAAACAAAATAAGCAACCCTGCGCAAAGCACCATACTAAACGTCATACTCTAGGCACACTCATTTCAAATATCCAGTGTTAAATTCGACCCACTAGGAGATACCATGTGAACAAAATGGCAGCGAACGCCCAATCTGGCACTTAGCTATTATGCCAAAAAAAATTTTGGCGCATTGGAGGATTATGGTATATATTTTGTACAAAAGGCTGATATCCCTCCAAATGTACCACAACTGCGTTCAAATGAGATTTTTCGGGGATAATATGAAGCAGAGAGTAAATGCTCATAATTTTCGACCTAAAACTAACAAAAATGATAATCAAAATTAAGAAAGAAATTAAAAATATGCCAACATCAATTTTTTCGACTCCTTTGCAAAAAGTTCCTGCAAACTGTCGTAAGGCTTCTCGAATGAGCTCAAATTTTTTTTCTACATTAAGTTAAAAAGCTGACAAATGTTTTCATATAGAGAGAACATTTAATAAAGGGTTTTCTACAAAAAAATTGCCTTTTGAATTTTGTCCAAATTTTATCCCGCATAAGTTAGGAGGGAATAGGTTTTGTCGGCCGCATTCTCACTACACGAACGCCGTTGCCAAGTCCTGGGAAAAAATTCCTCCAAGTATCTTCTTTAACACTATCCACCTCTCCGTATTTTGACATGAGTTTTTTGATAGCGGCGGAGCTAGTACGTGGTGCCAGGTCATGTACCTTTATTTTAATACTGTCATTATCAATATTCGTTGGGATGTTGTATAAAGTGTCATTACATTCGACGGTGTGTTTCAAGTTGTTCTGCGAAGCGAATGATTTTGCTTGGCTAATGTTTTTGAACGTAATCAGTACCGCATGACGTAAATGATGGAATTGCACGCCGCTAATTTCTGCTATGTTGAGCTTCATGTTCACCTTCAACAATTGCTCCACTTCACGAATCGATGGTCTTACCGGACATTTCGAGACGTCAACAGCAACACAGTTTATCCACAACGGGACATACTCTTCCTTTGCATTATCACTCATTGTTTGTTCGCGTTGCACACACTTGGTAGAAGGAATCAATTTTGGCTTTTGCAAATAGACAAATCGGCAGCGCACGGGTAAATTGGATCACTTGGCCTGCTATAGCAGCGGAGCGATTTATAGCTTCTGAACTGAGCAAGATGAGAAACCAAACTGCGAGGCTTGTGATGTTCTCTGCGGTAGGTGATCTCAATGGACCTAGGGAATTCATAAAAATCTGTGAAGAATACGTTCATCAGCTGGCGCAGATGGGATTGCTGCAATTATAAAGAAAAAAATCAAGAGTACTCCTGTTAAATGTTTATTGAATCAATCGCTGTCACAAAGAAAGTTTTCGTTCTTGGAAAAAAATCGGTTATGATCCTCGTTTTATTTTTAAAGGCTATATGCTAAATGTTGTAAACCACCGAGGGATAACCTCTTTTTGCGAAGGGTAAAAACTTTTCAAAAAAAAACCACAATAATTAAAAGAAAGTCATGTTTTCCGCATCTTTTAATAAATTTGTATATCGTTTGGTTTGAACAAATTAATGAGAAAATGTTGAAAAAGATAACTATTTCAAATAACCACAGACAACGGTCATGATACTCATTGTGCTTTCCGCTTGTGCCCGAGACAGTGCGAAGCGAACGACAAAGACAGCTACTTTTTTATTGTCCGAGCAAAAGAAACTGTAATTTTTATTCTTGTCCTGGGTGATTTGTCCAGATGAGTTAGTTTCAGAAACAACAAGTGGTGCTTCAGCTACGTGCGATGGCAATTGATTTCGGAACTTTTCGCGAAAGACCGAGCATTTGTGATGTAAAACATTTGATAAAGGTAAAAATGGGAAATTAAGCTTACGGAAGTCGCCTTTATCGAATTCTATCCTGTCAGGCGTTCAATCCTGATAACGTTTAACAAATTGACCCAAGCAAATTAAAAAATTTTGCATCACAACTTAAACCTCGTGGTTGTGTGTGACAGCGCTATAATCAAGATCAATCTCATAGATGTGGACGATGAGAAAATCCATGATCGGATTACAATATCTGACACTACTTAAATAAACACTTACTATTTAAAGATTCATGTCACATTTGGAAGAATCAGGACTTATATAGGGAATCTGGCTGAACCAACCTATTTCCTCCTATCTGACCCTACAATACAAATATATGCGATAGTGCCATTGCACTGAAAACTCTTTGCACAACCACAGTCCACAATGCCAATACATTGGACCATCCGTTTACGTAAGTTGAATAAGTTCGTAAAAAGAGTTCATTATTTGGGGTTTCATTCGTAAAAAAGTTTACTTCACATTCTTATTAAAATCCGTTTCATCGAAGCAGTTCACAAAATTTTTGGAACGGACTTGACGAGTAGATGATGAAAATGGATGCTTGGACCCTTTTCGAAATCCAAGATGGCGACTTCCGGCCGAGTAACATTATCGATAATCCTAACAATATGTAAATTTTTGGAACGTACAAGACGAGTATATGACGGAAATCGATGAGTGACGCCATTTTGAAGGCGACTTCCGTTTCAGCAAAATTGCCTATAACGATTGCGTACAGTACAGGGCGCTATCATCCAGCGAAATTAGATAGTTTCAAAAATAGAGCCAAATTCGAAACATACAGAAACATACAGACAAAGAACGAACTATTTTTGCCTTGAAGATAGTGCCAAACAGCACCACAACGTTGGACAAAATTAAAAAAAACATTCTACTAATTCTTTAAAGACTGACTAAGCCATAAAAAAATAATTGTCTATAACCGTATCATCACTATATCTATCCATATATACAGTGAAGATAAGTTTTTCATCCCTCTTGGTGAATTTTGGGCTGACTATACATGACTACAGTGAAAACCCGCTTTTATCATACCCTTGGTGAATTTTAGGCTGATAAAACGAGGACATTGACAAAATCGGGACATATATTTTCCTTTCTTTTTAATAAACCGAAGCTCTTAAAATATTCTTCTTTACTCCCTAGATATGGCGTTCCTTTCTGATTATTTAGTTTAAATTTTTCTTAGGGGGGTCTGACAGTGCAAAATAGCAAAAAAAACTTAAATTTTATTTTTGCATATTTCGGATCTCTAAAATAAGAAAAATATGCTCAAGAAAGGATTTACTCAAATTCAACTTGGTTCGTCTGCTAGAGCCCTTCAAACCACCAACTATCAATTTTCATATGAGGCTGACAAAATCGGGTCAAAAAGCTAATAAAATCGGAGGTAGACGAAATCGGTAGCTGATAAAATCGGGTCTTCACTGTATTTACAAAATCGAGACATATTTTTCTTTATTTTTAATAAAACGAAGTTGTTAAAATATTTCTCTTTAGTACCTGGACAGTCTCAAAATCTCTTTCTGATTATTTAGTTTAAAATCGGTTTGAAAAGCTGACAAATTGGGGGTAAACAAAATCGAAGGTTGATAAAATCGGATTTTCACTGTATCTACTGCCTAATCATTGCATTACGAAAAATACCCGAATTGTTGAGGTTATAGAAAATTAATCCAAACCAGAAGTCACCATCATGGAATTCAAAATGGTTTCCAACATCGATTTCGTCATTTATTCGTCAATTTAATTTTTGAAATACTGTTGAGGTTTTAGTGAATTTATCTAAACCGGATGTCGCCACCTTGGATTTCAAAATGGCTTTAAACTTCGAATTCCGTCATGTTCTCGTCAGCCCTATTCGGATAATACCCAACTTTTGTTGATAATAATTAGCTAAGAATATGTTATCCCTCAAAAAGGCAAGCAGAAACCGGACTTCAGCATGCAGAAAGATCCAATAAAATAAAAGCCACAAAAAAGATGTCAGTTTATCAGTGAGAGAATCGAAAGCTCGAAATCGCTCGATCATTTGTATTTCCAAGTACAACTTCGTTGAAACTAGAAAAGTTACAGATCTCCGCCGGGCCTCTGAGACCCCTTGTCTTTTTGAGGGAAATTGAACAACTTCACACTGCACTGTACGAACTAAAACTTTTTTACAAACTAGGTTAATTCGAATTTAATTCGCAAAAAAAGTTACGAAAACACATTACGTTACGTAAATTAGAGTTCGTAAATGGAGGTTTCAGTGTACCTGAACTACAAACAATTCCCAAGTCTGTGGCAACTGTTCAGGTAATATTGACAACGGCCAAAGATGCGTCAAGCACGCCAAACTCAACAACCAGCACCATCATTGGTGAAGCTCGTAATCTGCAAAACAAGAAAATAAGCAGATATTCGCGAACATGAAGGTATAATATCAATCTCGATGATGACGCATTAGAGTACAACAGGGGCGGATCCAGAAAAAAATTTCGGTAGGGGTTCCAAATTTCGCTTCTAAAATGAACATTGCACAATACGTAATACCTAAAAACCTCATTTAATGAACATCAGAATTGGTGGTCAAATTTGGTTTGAAAAGATTTTGAGTTGAAAACTAATACAAAATTCAAACTAATTTCAAATTTCTCAGCAAGTTGAAAATTTTCGGGAGGGGTCCGACCCTAGTACCCTCCCCTGGATCCGCCACTGGAGTACAAGATAGGAATGTACAACATTCGAATCTATCTTTGTAAACCGAGTCCTAGTAACTTATTGTTTTCTACAAAATTGTTTATCTAATAATGTAAATTACATTAGACGTAGACAACGTTGGGACGTATTTGGCTGTCTAATAATTGAATTTTATATGTTTTGAAATGTGAAACAAAATATTCTGTATCTTTTGTTGTAAAACTCGTTTGAAGAAGATGGAGAATGGCAAACGAAGCCAATTCTTACATGTTCTTCTTGAATGTAAATTCAAGTGAATTGCGACGCTTTTATAGGTGCATCTTGCAATATGTAAATGTTTTTAAGTGTGTATAATTGCCGAAGGTTGCAAATTTCCACGGCCCAAACCAGAAGTCACAATTTGGGATTTTAAAATGGCTTCCGACGTTGATTTCGTCATCTATTCGACAATTTCATTTAGGAAATAGCTATACTATTGAAATTACAGTGAAAATCTAAGCCGGATGTAGCAATCTTGGATTTCAAAATAGCTTCAAACAGTGAATATCGTCATGTACTCGTCAACCCCACTTCGAAAATACCCACATCGCTGTAGTTATAGTGGATTTATCTGAGCAGGAAATCACCATCTTGAATTTCAAAATGGCTTTTAACACTAATTTTCGTCGTGTATGTCAACCTCATTCCGAAAATATCCAACTTTTATTAGTAATGATTAGCTAAGAATATGTTGAATTGTACAACTTCATACTGTACTGTACGAACTAAAACTTTTTTTGACGAACTAGGTTCGTAAAAAAAGAGTTCGTTCTTTTGAATGCAGTAAAAAAGTGAATCGAATATTATGTAAAAAAGAGTTCGTTAATGAAGATTTCAGTGTATTTGAACCACAAACAATTTCCAAGTCCGTGGCAGCTGTTCAGGTAATATTGACGACGGCCAAAGCTGCCTCAAGCAGCTCAAAATCAACAGCCAGCACCATCATTGAGGAAGGAAAGTAATCATATATTCGCGAACATGATGGTATAATATCAATCACGATGATGACGCAGAAGAGTAAAATTGTGTATGAACTGAAGTCTCTGCGATATCGGGAGGAGTTCCGCAATATCACAAACTTGCCGGTGCCCAATCTAACCCCACCCAGTCATGCACTAAGGTGAATCTCTGGTTAAAAACTCTCTTGATATTTTTAATGTTCCTGGAAGCGCTGGAAACTTCTTGTTTGATATTAAAATTTCCAAGAGCTGTTTGTTTAAACCTTTCCGAAGAATCAGTTACCTGAAGATTTTAGCATCAGCAAAAAACATCCCCACATTAGGACCGTCAAAGTCACACTCTTCCTGAGCCAAGGGAGCATATTGATTTGTCGTGGTGAAAGGAGTAGCTCTTTAGTATTTAGTATTTCTACGAAAGAGGGCTTAGAGCATTTCTCAAGGGAGCGGCTAAGATTTTGGGTGCTGCTTGTACGCATTACAACACTGCTAATGCAAGAAATTGTAATTAAACGCAAAGCAGTTCCGCCAATGGTCACCCGATACGAGTTTGAAGGGACACAATATTTTGTCGCGACCAGTGCGATTGCCACTCAAAATTTTCACTCACAGGAGCAGGGACGGCCAACCCCGAATGACAAACTCGGATCGGTGACCATACCGTCGATCTCAACTTTGTGAGTAGGCGTGTAGACACGGTAGTTCTTCTTAAAAAAAACTTGCCAGTAACGAATATCACAATTCCTATCTTATATATATATATATATATATATATATATATATATATATATATATATATATATATATATATATATATATATATATATATATATATATATATATATATATATATATATATATATATATATATATATATATATATATATATATATATATATATATATATATATATATATATATATATATATATATGTAGCAATACTGCGAGTAATCGCTAAAACCTAACCTAACTTACAGTGGCTAATACGTGGAGTATACTATCAAGGAGCAAAAAATTAGAAGACTAAGAAGGCACTAAACATAAGAACTTACCTATTCAACTAAACACTAACAAATATACATAAACCGATAAAGCTCATCTTTCGAAATATAACAATATATATGTTCAAACCTTAAGACTTCAGAATAATTTTTAGTTGATTTTCTACGAAAATGAAAACGCATCCTCATTTGACGCTATCGGTCTTACTTGAAAGTGAATTAAACCACATGGGTTAGCATTTTTGACAATTAGCCCAGCAAAAGGATAGGGATAAAGGTGGTGTAATCGTAATAATTCAATTTCATAAATTATTTTTTATTTGTTATTTGCCTACAAAAAGCGAAAAAAAGTTCGATTACGTATTTTCAATTTCAATTACATCGGAAAAAAGCATATGGCTTAATGATCTAATTCACATGATTTACCAAACATCCAATCAACTTAATAAAAGCCTACATGAATTTTATATAGACGCACGGTACCCAGCCGCTTACAAAGTACCATGCACTCTCTCTTAAACATTCGAAGCGTAGTGGTTCACCTCAATGGTCATTTCGGTGTTACTTTGCTGTATTCGTCACTCTACCAACCGAAAAATATAGTAATACGCATAAACTCAACTAATACGTACAAATCATACGTTTATCCAGCTTGCACGCGGTAATGCAAAAAAATAACACTTTTTCTTTATTAATGGACACCATATTTATACATAATCAAAAAGGTGAACCAAAAAAAGCTCGTGATAAAAAAAGCTCTGTTAATCTATTTCGATCCGTTTCTGACTACCTTCACTTTACGGTACAAACACATATTCCGCCTGATTATTATGCAATTCAGACTAGCTTTGCCACACACTACAAGATGGCGCTGTATTTGGCGTGGCGCTTTTCTATGGCTGTGGCGAATGGAGAAATCTTTACTGAAATGGACAGTGAAACGCTGAGTTGTACTGGTTTGGTAAATCAGCGGAAAAGCATTTATTTCTATTTCGATTTCTAATTAATATATCTGAAATAGCCAACGGTTTGATTTTTTTTAAATTGAATGTAATGATTTTTGGTTATTTTTGTATTTTTAGATACTATCCAGGTGATAATTTGTGATTAGCTCGGAAGCAGATATTCTAGAGTAGGTATAGCTTTTGTAAATGGTTGAGCTTGAGGGCGTCATAATTGTTACAAATATGTTCTGGTTAATTATTCAAGTTTTGAGGGATTATATTTTATTTTATGTTTAATATTTAAATTCTTTTTCATAATCATATTTTGCTAGTTATGACGCATATATTTATACCAAGGGACATGGAAAATGCATTTGGGATTTTCTTTTTCAAATATGAAATAAATACTTTCGGAAACAGGTTTCGACTAGAAAAACTCTAGAAAGAGAACTGCGGAGGAAAATCAGCATTTCTGGCAACGTATGCCCCGGCATTGTATGGCAACACGTCCAATGTTATAAGGATAGGCAATGTTCGATTGGATTCGTTTTTTGACAGCTAAACCCGAATCCAATCGATCCAAAATGGAGTCTCCGCAGTTCTCTTTCTAGAGTTGTTCTAGCTTCGACGTATTTTAATATTATGTGGTTTTCGTTTGAGGCGAAACTGAGTCAGTTCCCAACCCCAACTGCTGTCAAAATGTATGAACTGACAGCGGTTGGGGTTAGAACCTGACTCAGTTTCAGGTTCAAGCGAAATCGCCATTAGGTTTGTTCCAGTACATGGAAGTTACTCCCTGTTGCTCCGGAGCAAAAAATTCTTGCTCCTTTTCATTCCGGTTTGCCACCAGAAGAAGAAAAAAGAGAAGATGATAGTACAGGAATGATTTTCTCCCTGTTTGTTCCGGAGTACTTCCAGTTTCTCCTGGTACTGGAACAAACCTATTTTATCCATCGAGTGTATATGTCAGTTTACCCTTTACAATAACTCCACATCCCTTTTAGTACATCCGAATTGCAGATAGATTGACAAAAATATGTAGTTTCCAGCTAGGGAGAAAATTGGGTTAGATCCAATTGTGTGCATACTTAGTGGCGTAGCGAAAAATTCGGTTTGGAGGGGGTTTTGATTAAATGATATTTCCAGAAAGTTTACTCATGCTCCATTGGAATCGAAAAAGGTCCCACGACATTTGAGAATCATTCATTAGGTAATGACCTTGCAACAGCACGCACGTCACTATCAATCGTCACTTGTGTAATTTACCCCGAAATGCTGTGATATATTCATTCACTTGGTTTGTTCTGCTTTATTTTTGTTGCTTTTGATTATTAATTTTATTATTTTATTAATGTTCCAAATATAACGTTAAATGTATAAAAACCTGGAATATCCGCTTCTTAAATAGGCAAACCTGTTGATTGTCTTTCAAATGCAGACTATCAAAGTAACTACTAGAAACCCCCGTTGGATTTTGTTTTCGATGCCATTAAAAGCCAAATGTATTCCGTCATCTGGTTGGCATATTCGAACTAATCTCAGTTTCTCTTCTTCAAACGAAATACATGGCGTTAAATTACCTTTCCCTCCAACAGAAGTGGAAATATAGGTCTATTGGTATTGCTTTACTATAAATCTAAATAGTAGTTTGGTACTTTGCTTCAATGGCGCTTATATTTCAAGGTAACCAACGTTTACACTTAACCTAAATGAGGAATCCTTACATGTCCCATAGTCGTTACTCTCCACAGGACTTTGATCGTTAATTTTTTTAGCTCGGACCAAACGCGCCAGTCGATTGTCATCTAGCCTGTCAACACCTGGTGAAGTGTCAGCAATACAATTAAGGCACCTACAAACTATTGCTTTTAACAGTAAAATTAGAGAACTGGATGGCTTCTTCCCCCTCCCCAACGATAGCGAAAGAAAGTCTTTTTGGTAGGATATCCGTTGCTGCTCATCCGACGACGGCTCGTCTCACGTCTTCGTGACTCCATTCTCACTAACCAATCGAACCGAACTGGTTTCGATCAGTGGATGCGCCTCGACGGTCTGATGTGCCTTCTTCCCGGACGCTTCCATTTCCTTCTCCATCGGCAGCAGGATGGTCGTCTTGGCTAGATTCTGCTGCAGCAGCACTTTTTCTGTGGCGGCATCCTTAACGGCGTCACGCCGTCGCTTCGGGTGGAACACAAAGTGTTCGACCGGGATCCACGCAATCATCACGGCTCCCAGTACGAGCATCACAATGCCGCAGATGCGGGCCGTCGTCGGAATGCTAAGGGCCTGAGCAATCTCACCGGAAAACTCCGGCTGCATCGTAACGTGCTGCTCGAACCAGAGCACCGGAAGGAAGACCCGTTCCACGTCCTCATAGAGGCTGAAAAGAGACGAGAGATGGTTTGAGAATCATTGGGGCGGTAAGTTAATGTAACATTTCAATCTGGCATGGCGCAATAATGTATTCAACTTACGCAATATTTGGATGCGATTCCACAAGAATATTCAACTGCAAACGAGCCGCCACGTCCAAAGGAATGCCAGTAGTCTGCAACAAAGATTAAAATTCTTTATACTGATATCGAATTCTAAACACAATCTCTCATTTACCGGTTCCATTGTCATATAGAACTGATGCTTGCTCCGATCAGGACTCAACCCCTCCACCTGGTTCAGATAGTACTCATCGGCTCCGTAGAAATGCGGGAACGACATGAACACCGGTGTTCCATACCGGCAAGACGAAATATTCAGCACTCCCGAGGGCACGATCTCACCCGAACTGAAGCAAGCCGTCTCCGGGAATGCCGATCCGTTGTCTACTGTGCGCGGTCCACCGGAATATTTGTACCCCTTGATGCCGGCAATTTGCACTTCCCGTTCGAAATCCAACGACAAACTGCGGCACATATCCGGTGTGAATAGTTGAATCGGAACGTCTTTGCTTAAATTTGGCGGGTAGAATTCTCCGGCGGAACCGTTCAACATGCCGCAGTGACCGGCGAAAAAGTCTGTCCGCGGTTTGTAGTTCCACTCAGCCATGGATCCGATTTTCGCTATGTTATCGACTCCAGTGTGAACATTATAGTGGCCGATCAAATCAGCAGAGTTGTTGCGCTGAATTTAACAAATAGAGGTCATGTTATTGTCAATATTAGAAATGATCGACGAAAAAGATACCAACCGTATAGAACCAGCCAACTCGATCAAACGGTACCTCGCTGGCATCGAAGAGTTGCTTCCCCATGAGAACCATGTTGTCTTCGTAGCCATCGAATAGCAGCTCGCCGGCGGTTTTCACCACGAACACATCCTGGTTGTAAAGATTCAAGCCCATCGAAACACCCTTCTGCTTAACGTAGTTCCAGGTTCGGGCTCGATTTGCTGCAGACTGCAAGTAAAAGTACAGAAATAAATATTTGATATCGTTTAAAGTGTATTCTTCTAATTATATTTAAACTAGCAACATGTTAGGTCATACTCGTGCTTTTTAGGTTTCCGAATTGCAATATTTCACCACGGTTTGATTCGGAACTGAGACAGTAATAACATCTAGTAAGAACGACATCAGCGAATAGATTCGAAAATCTCACATTCTAAAGAAGATTGCCTAACTTGATCTGTTGTTGGAAATAACTATTCTATTCTATTCTTTTCTAACCCTTACACAGCCAGTATTGAAAAGCATCCTGGAAAACACCGCAGTTATTCTTTGGTGTTTTTCTTGTCAACATTAATATTTGAAGCATATTATTTGTAATATGTCACAAATATTAAAACGGCCATGCCTACTGTGCAGAGTTGGGTTAAAAGGTGTTTCAAAACTATACGGCAATTAATTTATTCATTTAATGAATAATTTAACTAACGAATCGTTTTGAATCTTGAATGAGGAAGAAACGAGGACAACCGTACCGACCGTTTCAGTTTATAGGGGATTGGGATATATCGTTGGGAGTGACTTGGCTAAGAAGGTTAATGTTACTCCTTTGGTCCTTGGGGATGGGGCATAGGTATTTACTCCTTGCCCTGGCTCATAAGTCTAGGTTAAAGCGCCTTTACTCGCTTTGCCGGTCCATTTTGTTTCTTTCCAATAAAACACAAACACTGAGGCTAGAGCGACTAAAAAATAGAATAATGCTATTTGCATTATTCTATTCTCCAGTCGCTGAAACCTCAACGTCTGCGTTTGATTGAAAAGAAACAAAATGTAACAGATACACTTCATCTAATTTCATGCTATAAGAATCACAATGGCTGTCTGTGAAGCAAATAATCTATTACTTGACAATGGTGTTCATTTTTTAAATGTTTGGTAGGCAACTTTCACTAAAGCGGTCTGATGTTGATGATACAACTCGACCGGATTCACTGCCACTAGGTATGCCACTTCTCGTCCTAGCAGGTGGTAGTACCGATGTCTTGGTCAGGCGGGAGGAATCCTACAGAGCATCATCGGAAACGGAAGCCATTATATTCAACTCCCTATTCCATCAAGTATGCTCCCGGAATGGAAACATTCTTGATGGACCCAGGTTGTTGGCGGAACATTCGAAATGCATCTGGTTACGCTCCATTGAAGGAAAGGTCATGTGGTCATGTCTTCAAATAAAACCAGTCCGTTGTTTTGTTATCTTGTATCACCCTTCTCCTCTACAAACTCCTCCCACGAACACCGCTGCATATTCAGAAAAGTACCAGTAAACCTCACTGCAGCACTGCCATGAAACCCCTGTTTCTGATTACCACTATGGCAATGAGCCCAATAGAACCCTCCAAGACAATAAATAACAAAAACGAAAGTCCAGAACACCTCCCACGGCATGAGAGCAGGAATCCAATAGATCGATCCCTGGTTCCAGTCGCTTGATGCCACACGGTATCTAGGCTGATTTGATCCAGAGCAAAAGTGTTATCAACCTATTAGTGGTCTATATTCCCTCGCCAAGTTTTAATGAAATAATTGAGCAATATAACAATCGCTAAAAAAAGATAGAAGATATAACTAGAACGGGCTCACCAGTAATAAAGGTCCAAAAAAATTTCACTCCGCTACCATCACTTGGGACTGTACTATTCCAGTAGCGAAGAGCCCTTCTCCTCTTACTCCTAGTTGCGTCAGTCGTCTCCGAAAGGTATTTTTACTATTACTACAAATTATTTTTCCCGACATTTAAAATTTTCACCGAAAAACAAATTGACAACAACGACAAGTTTTAGCACCCGACGCACATGGCTACTACGATCAATCTTGAACCTGATCTGTTGTTGGAAATAACTGGAAACAAAAACAGTTAAATTGGAGAAGAAAACTCAAGACGCAGACGCAGAGACAGTGGTGAATCCAGAGGGTGGTATTGACATATGGACCATTCCGGAATATTCAACTTGTTGAGAAATTTTAAATTGGGAGAAGACGTAACTGTGTTCTTCACCATTTTTATAAAGGATACACACTGTGCCAACTTTAGTGCAAAAAATAAAAAATTGTGTGCAGGATATGACCACAGTGACATTAAACATGAAACTTTTTTTAAAAGCGTGTAATATAATTCTCGAATGAATTTTAATCCATCACAACTATCTACTCCAGCTCTAGCTATCTCTCCTGTTCTCATATGTTACAATTTACTATACACCCCCGCCATTAAAACATAATTTATTGAAGGTCATTTGACAGCAACAAAATTCTAAAACCAAATACAACACCATGCTCTCTGCTATACTTTTAAACTAATCTATTATATTAATTAATAAATTATCTCGCTAGTTGATTCAGGCCCGTGCGCAGGAAATTCTCATAGGGAGGGTTTGGATTTTTTACGTTTCTTATTAAAGAAATATATAAACCCTTAACCTTTGAAGTTTTTTCCGAGGTCTGGAGGACCGAGCCTTGTGTACCCATTGACTCAGCTCAACAAATTGGATAAATGTCTGTTATCGAGAAGGAATCTCCAACAGACACCACTGCCTGCCTGCTGGCTCGTGGTAGGTCGGATTGGTATGTAGTGATTAAGCCTACCGACTAAACCAGGGTGCCACTAGAGGAGAGCTTAAGCTGCGATTAACTGCTACTAATACACCACCTCCAGTAGATTTACGGCTATTTCTAAGGTTCCGGTCGCAACGAAAAACCTCATATCCAGTACCGAACACCTGACTGGAAAGCGTGTCATCGTTTAACGACGTTTCGACGAAGACGATGATATCAAAACATATTCCTCAACGGTTGAATTGATACCACCAATAGTTGCAGCTTGTTCCGCGTTATCAAAGGCTGGAAATCGAAGAGTTTTGAGGCAAATAAGATCTCACAGATGCTTCATATTTGCCTGCTGTAGGTTTGTGGAAGACCCCTCATCCCAACTACACCACAGGACCAGGACAACTGCTGGTCGCTGGCTGGAGAGGCTCGACTGTGATGGGTGGGTTTCCTCAGGACTGGTGGCAAGTGTGCGCCCCGGTGACCGGGAAAGCGAGGATTGTATTCGATGCAGTTGGGCTAGGTACCACTCCTGAACGCTGGCATAAAGGTGGCGTCTGATACCGATAGGAACTTATCGCAACTGACGGTGAGCTGGAATCGAAGAACATTTCGGTGCTAGAAGGTTTCGAAATAGATGGATACTTGCAGCAGTACAAAGCTTAAAAGACCCTTTTTCCACTCCCGCACACAGGACCGGGAAGACTGGTGAATGCTGGCTGCAGTAGCTGGACTGTGGCGGGGGGATCGAGGGCTTCCATAGTACAAGCAGCGGTGCATCCCGTAGTCCGATGTAACCTATTGACGAAATCTATCCTGTCTCTGCTGGTTGAAGTTAAAGTCGCGAACCAGCACTCCAGTTGGCCAAGTAGACGCTCTGAGTGATACGTCCTTCAGTTCACTGGGAAGCTCGACTCGGAAGGAAACAAAATTGAGTTTTTTCGGATTAGCATCCTTCTTAACCAACAAGATTGCTTTGGGTGTATTGCTTATTCCCAGGCATTCTTCGGTCATGGCGACGATATCATCCACTGTATGCCCGCTCACAGCAACTGTTCTGATTTCCTCCTGAATTTCTCGAGTACCACAGACAGCGGCTGCAGTGGCGCGAATTTTAGCGTAATTCTCGCCACTTCTTTTTGGAGTAGGTAGATCCCCCGGAAGTCGCTTGATGGACAGCCCCCCTTTGAGCTACAGAACCAGAATTAGCCGGAAAATGTGTCTCAATGCGGTCGGAGAGATTAGACACGACTGCGTTCAGGATATCCATCCACTTGTTGAAACTGCAAGCACAATTGTCGCACAGCCAGTACAAGTTCTTATTAAATCCAGACAACAAGTCTAGAGCAGATCGCAGCATACCAGGAATGCAAGTGCGGTGAAAAACCGATCCACAAATGCCACGACATGTAATTTTCTCGATCTCATTGACAGGAGAGTCACATGTTATGCAAGCAGAATTCATTGCTACTTTCTATCCGCCTTTTTGACGTGTGGCACTTTTCGCTAGTCGCCTGCGTTGGGTGTAAAATTTAGTGGGTGAATCCACAGTGATGTAAACAAAATCGCGAGATAAACGAAGAATCACTACAGAAAATCTTTGGTTTTTCGCTTCAAATACACAAACCAACACAAAACTTTGCAGAAGAACACGGCACGGTGAACAAATATTTTCGACTACAACGGTAATTTGATGAGTTATTCACACAAATAAAACACAACGAAAAATCAAAACAGTACAGCACGTCTGCTTCGTACACTGTTAAAATCGAATGAATGGTACTAGTTGTCTCTTTCGCTCTATTGTTTATTGCGTTGAAAGTTGGATTTTTGATGCACTTCGCCATCACAGTTTTTCCACGGTTGCCAAATAAAATGATACGAAATCGACAAACAAATATTTTTTTCGATCAAAGTTATTATAAAAACCGCGAGACTGGCAGCCATGCAAACCCAACAGCTACACGGTAAAAAATTGACACGTTTAATCCAAATGATAATGCACTTGAATCATATTGTCTTCTATCACTACCAAACGAAGTGATTTAGTTTTGATTTTCTAATGATTCACAATCCGCATCAATGTGATCTAGCCTTTGAAAACTATTTAATTGAATCCACGTTTACATTGATATGTATATCTGTTGAATTCGCACCACTGTACAAATCTATTGATCTTGAATAGATTAATCTTTCTTCAAGTTGTCAAAAGTACCAGCACGATAATATCTCCAATAAATAACAAATAAATGTTCACAAATCAGAGCGCAAAGTGAAAAACCGGCATTCCCTGATTATTTTAGAGCGTGAGTGCTATACGGTTTTATTGTGGTCAATTTTATTTTGCATTTATTTATTTTCGATTACGGTATATATAGATAAATCGTAGGGGAAATCTACATGATTCAATACACGATCACTCAACAGCAATGGGCCAAGCATTCCAAATTGAAGTGATTTACTGTTGGTTTCGTAGTGCTTGGATATGACCTATTCCAATGGTTTCGCTAATAAACATCTTATGATCCAAGAGCCTAACGACCTGTTCAGGGTATAATCCAAACAATATGTGGAATCGTTGGACTATATGGGTTAAAGTTCGCGTATAATTTTTTTATTAGGGTTGGCACATCGTATTGTAATATTTGGCAAGTACAGTTATGACCCGTTTTTATCAACCAATCGAAAAAATTTAGTTGATAAAACGGGGAAGTTGATAAAATCGGGAAATTTTTTTTATCTTCTTTCTTCCATCCTACATAATTAGAAGCAACCTGAGAACTATCTTGATTTGTTAGTTTACAGAAAAATTAAACCTAATGCTCTATCAGTGCTAAACATGAATTTAACCGAACCGTCCGACAATTGTCTAATCCAACTTCCAAGCATAGAATCGATCTGAAATTTTGCAGATAGTCTCATTATGAATGACAATGTATTCCGTCAACGAAATTTAACAGTAAATCCACTTAAAAGCGCGATACAGAAATTATTCTTTGATTAATTAGGCACAGAGCATTCGTGGTTCATTGCCAAAAAATATTCATTTTTGAATTCTCAAAGCCCCCCCCCCCCCCCCCCTCTCATATTATGACAAATGTTAAAGTAAGCTCAGATGCCAAATTTCACATCATTTGCACAATTCAAGACCCCCGCCCACTCCGCTTGAAATTTTTGAAATTGATGCTATGGGAAAATACGCAGAAAAAATATATTAAATGCTATAACTTTTGAGGAAGCACTCAATACATTACAATCCATACCTCTTTTTAAAGGAAATAACTTTGGTATTTCAATGTTTATGTTTCTTGAAAAATGCGAGAAAGCGGGATAGTGGGTCATTTTGTCCCCAAAATCCCCTATTGTCAATATTTTTTCTACTCCATGATGCAAATCATACATATTTTGCAGTATGTCTAATGTGGGATAGTCTCAGAAATCGAACGGAACCTTTTTTGGCCTTTGTCCGGATACGAGGGGTTGGGGTTACAGAGCCTTTTGTCATTCATGTTGGATTTTGTCATCTTCTCGTGCATACATCTCTATTATTCCTCAGTCAATTTTCATGAAATGTGCCTTGTTGAACGTGGAAAGTTCTTGGGAATGAATGGGATAGATTCGAAACATCGGATTTTTTGACGTTTACTCTACAAATCACATTTTTTTCATTAAATGTCCTAATACCTCAACTTCTCCTATTTTCCTAGGAATGAAACTTTTCTTATGTGTTTTCTAAGGGTATTTAACACTAAAAGTAGTACATTTAAAAGGAATGTATTGCTAAATGGAATTAATATGTGCGATTTGATGATAAAAGTGTGGAATCGAGATCAAAACTCAGAAATTTTGATATTTCTGAATTTTACCGGTGGCTGGTTTATTTTTGTTTTATTCCTAAGGATTTTCCACGTTCAACAAGGTACATTTTATTAAAATTGATTGAGAAATGATAGAGATATATGCACGAGAGGATGATAGAGTTTAATATTAATGGATAAAAGCCCTATAACTTCAACTTCTCGTGTTTGCACAGGTCGGAAGGGTTACGTTCGATTTCTGAGATTTTTTCACCTTGGAGGAATTGTGGAATAAGTATGATTTGCATCATGGAGCAGAAAAGTATAAAAATAGGGGATTTAGGGAACAAAGTGACCCAGTGCCGAGAGACAGAGGTGTATCCATTTAAATACTATGGTCGGGTTGAGCTTGGTTATGTGGCTTTCGTTTCGGTTGGTGTGTTCCTACTTACTAGTGAATAAGTCAATCTGCTTGGATGATATAGGAGATAACAAAAGAGAACAGAAATCTTGTTAGCTGATTCAATTCGAAGTTTGTTTAGCGATAGCTCAAGCGCGCTGGCAGAAGATCGTTTTAGAGGGGTAGACAAACTAGAGAACAGATATCATATTCTTAGAGACAAATATGCGCTAAATTGTGACCTCCGGACCGGTATTCACAGACTTTCCGCCAAAATAGTTTTTGGTTTAAATTTTGTTTGCAATTTGTCATGAGCTACAACAATATTATTAAGCATACAATACTTATTGAATACGGCGTCTCTTTCAATTGTTACGTTCACCACGGATAATATGTGAAAGTTTGTTAGTTTATCACGAAAACCTCTGCATTGATTTTTGTTTTGAAAATTTAAGCAAAATATAGTTCTAGTTCATCAATTAACTTAAATAGGACAAAATTGAGTAAACTCCACTACATTTCGACTACTACCACCTTCAGGACCTACTACCTTGATTAAACATAATTAGAAAATCGTAAGCCTGAATTGCTGGTATAAAAGAATGAGTTAAAGGGGGTTGATAAAATCGGGTACAAAAAGTTAATAAAATCGGGGGTGCATAAAATCGGGAGTTTATAAAAACGGGTCGAAACTGTAGTGCGAATTCAACAGTAAATTACTTTACATCAACGTGACGATTTTTTACCGTGTAGTAAAAGTAAGAAGAAGTCTGTTTTTGACACTTTTCAATGTCAAAATTCTGTCAGGTCAAAGGAGTTGCACTTTTGATCACACTTTTGATTCATCACACTTTCAAACTGTGCAGTTCGATTTGGTGTGAACTGTGCAATACCTATCATCATCATTGTTGACTCATTTTGCTTTGTGCGCTTTGGTTCAATGTTTGAGGCGAATGAAGGTATATCTAGAAAAACTCTAGAAATAGAACTGCGGAGAGAAAAACAGTATTTTTGGCTACGTATACCCCGGCATTGTATCGCAACACGTCCAATGTTTTAAGGATAGGCAATGTTCGATTGGATTCATCTTTTGACAGCTAAACGCGAATCCAATCGATCCAAGATGGAGTCTCCGCAGTTCTCTTTCTAGAGTTTTTCTAGGTATATCTAATTTGTTGACAGGGTTACCATATTCACAGATTTTTCTGCAATTTCACAATTTATTTTCACACTTTTTGATCACAGATTCTTTTTCACAGATGGCAGATTTTTGCCATTTTGATGTGAATTTCACAGGTTTTTGGAAATATTATGATTTTTCACAAATTTTTCGGAAATTTGTCACAGATTTTTTTCCTGTTTAAGTTATCACAGATGGTAAAAAGATATTTTTGACCGAAACACAGATTTCAATATGGCATCCCTGTTAGCGGTTGCATGAGTAACCTGCATGATAGCAATCTGTGCTTCCGTTGCGCAAAGACGAAAACTTTCTTAGCAACAAATTTACGCAAATCGACGGAAAGCACAACGAAAGTTTATTATTTACGTTCGATCAATTCACTGATTCTTTTCCACTTCACGTGATTCATTTCCCCTCAGCCTATCCTGTTTTGATTCTGCTAATAGGTACATACTACAAAGCCTATTTAGGAATGAATACACTCGAAAAACCGTTGCAAAATGCATCTAAGTCCATATATAAAATTGTTTTTGATTCTTGTATATTTATAGTATCGATATATGATTAAGACCACTGCATTCGCTACATTTGTATGCATTATTTAGGAAAGTTACAATAATGGCAAAATATAACCAGAAAGCTTGGGCTTGGATATGTAACATTCGATGTTGATTGGTTGTGCTTAAACTATACGTAAGAAATATATTTGATTTATTATGACTCTAAATGTACTAAGAAAATAAATATTTTACATTAAGTAGTATAGTCCTACGTTTACAGTTCGTGCAACCCCATAGGACTGCCCCTTGTAGGTTTTCTCTTTGATTTTGATCTAAATGCTTTCTAAATTTTAAGGAATTAGAAGAAGTACGCTTCCCGCAACTGCCAATGGATCAATGGTTTAATAAAAAAAAGTGTAGGGATTTACAATCTAGTAAATCCCACGCAATTAAATCCAATTTTTTGACCAAGGACTACGTCTTTGTTTTCGATATGGGGGTGCACATTGCAAATTCAACATAATTGGTATGTAACGAAAAGGGGTCAGGTTTTAAACGCTTATAATTCAGCCATCTCCCGATAAATTTTTAAATTTTTTGCGCATATCGCTCGGAATTATTTCTAAGACCATATTCCAATAGATAAACCCAAAGATTTTTGATATCATGCCATTAAAAATTTAAATTATGTATGACACAGTCAAAACCCCACGCATTTACACACAGAAGGCTGCGCTTCCCTAGTCTGGCACGACAGATGTATGTACCTAATGTGCAACGCTTCTATGAATATCGTCATCATCGACTATTTAAAGAACAGATTTGGTCGAACAAGCTCCTCTCTCATGGAAGATTGGAAAATAAAAAATAATGGGTACCGTTGTAGTTACGCGCACTGGTTTTGTAGTTCTTATGTATTTTTGCGCTGAAGTGAAAAGCGCTACAGTTTTCGTTGGAACGCTACTCCGGTGCACAGCCATCGAAAACGACATTATAAATATACAAAGATAAACAAAGCCTTGGTGCCTAATTCCGTCGCGGAAATTTGTCGGATACTAGTTGGAACTCTAACACCGACTGGTCATACTTTAACTACACGTTGACAGATTAAAAACTTTTCCAGTAGACAAGTACATCTTCCATCAATAAGATGCAATACGAACAATGTAATATAGAGCTGTCCTACTGAATTTATCATCATTGGGGAACTGTGCAGAATTCATTGAAACTTGTTTTAAAGAACGATATTGCATTCGTTAGTTAACCTATTTCAACTTATTTTCCTTCACCTGTTAGATTGTTAGATAGTGTAGGCATCTGGGATACCTAGAAACCTGTTGTGATAGTGCGAGTAGAGAAAATACACTTGCAACTCATAAAAGTGAATCATTAGGACTTCAATGTATTGTCATGCTTTATAAGTAAGTATGAACAATGCATCTGATGTGAAATCTACCGGATGTACATAAATTAATAAGTAAAAAGTATCTTATAATTGTTAGAATAAATTATCGTGACAACCTTCCAAAAACGCCCTGAAGGTCATACATCAAGAATTCATCAGATGAGCTAAAAAATTCGATAGCTAGTCCACTATACCGCGCGTTATAAAACTTTATCGCCAAAGCCAGACTGATGATAAAGATTTATCCTCTATTACGGAAGAAGGATAAGATCAAAGTCCATATGGAAGCGATAAACGAAAGAAGGAAAAATTAGAATCGTTCCTCCAACAATGTAGGAAGAAATATACGCATGCTATATTAACGATAGGCACTGAATAGGTATTAGGGCATTGCAAAAAAAAACTTTTTTTTGAATTCTCAAAGGCCCCCCCTCTCATATTATGACAAATGTCGAAGTAAGCTCAGATGCCAAATTTCACATCATTTGGACAATTTTAGACCCCCGCCCACTTCGCTTGAAATTTTTTGAAATTGGTACTATGGGAAAATATGGAGGAAAAATACATTAAATGCTATAACTTTTGAAGTACCAATCAGAAAATTACAATTTATACCTCCTTTGAAAGGAAATAATCTAAGTATTTGAATGAAGATATATTTGTCTCTTGAAAAATACGGGAAAGTGGGGTAATGGGTCATTTTGGCATCAAAATCCCCTATTTTTAATGATTTTTCTGCTACGTGATGCAAATCATACATATTTTGTAGTTTTTCTAATGTGAAAAAATCTCAGAAATCGAACGGAATCCTTTTGACCTTAGTTCGAATACGAAAAGGTGGGGTTATAGGGCTTTTTGTCAGTCATATTAAATTTTATCATTTTCTCATGCATATATCTCTATTATTCTTCAATCAATTTTCATATAATGTAACTTATTGAACGTGTAAAATTCTGAGGAATAAAACAAAAATAAAAACGTTAAAGGTAAAATTCAGAAACATCAAACTTTTTGATACTTACTCTACAAATCTCATTTTTTTCATTATTTGTCCTAATACCTCAACTTCCCCTATTTTTCCAGGAATGAAACTTTTCTCATGTGATCCCTAAGCATATTTTACACTAAAAGTAGTAAATTAAATAAGAATTTTGATGTTAAATGGAGTTAATATGTGCGATTTATCATAAAAATGTGAAATCGACACTATATGTCAGATAATTTAATGTTCCTGAATTTTACCGGTAACGAATCTATTTTTGTTATAATCCTTAGGATTTTCCACGTTCAACAAGGTATAGTTTATGAAAATTGAGTGAAGAATAATAGAGATATATTCACGAGAAAATGATGAAGTTTAATATGAATGTCAAAAGGCCATTTAACCTCAACTTCTCGTATTTGGACTAAGGTCAAAAGGGTTCCGTTCGATTTCTGAGATTTTTTTACATTAGAAAAACTACAAAATATATATGATTTTCATCACGGAGCAGAAAAATCATTAAAAATTGGGGATTTTGGGGCCAAAATCACCCAGTACTCCACCTTACCGTATTTTTCAAGAAACAAATATATCTTCATTCAAATACTTAGACTATTTCCTTTCAAAAGAGGTATAAATTGTAATTTTCTGATTGGTACTTCAAAAGTTATAGCATTTAATGTATTTTTCCTCCATATTTTCCCATAGTACCAATTTCAAAAAATTTCAAGCGAAGTGGGCGGGGGTCTAAAATTGTCCAAATGATGTGAAATTTGGCATCTGAGCATACTTTGACATTTGTCACAATATGAGAGGGGGGGCCTTTGAGAATTCAAAAAAAAGTTTTTTTGCAATGCCCTAATAGGTATAAGGCATTCTCTCCTAGCTTCAAATCCACAAGTTATCATTAATGGTGGAAAACGTTGTTAATCCTCTCCGCGAGAGGATAAATCAATAGTAATTCTTCAAAAGGGCTAATGAGACTTTTGTAAACAAACCTACTTTGCTCATTATTCCGCTACCGAGTTGAATTTCATGGAAAATATACATGAATCAACATCTTTAGCCTTGGTAGAATCAATTTCAAATGTTTTCTGTGTTGAAATGATAACAAATTAAGAGAAATCAGCAAAACAAAAGTTTGTTTACAAATCTTATTAGCCCTATTCAAATGTTGATATGGAAATGTAATGCCTGCTATTTACACTGTAACTCAAGAAACCGTTGCAAAAACCGCATCTAAGTTCATATATAAACAATCTCTTTAGTTCAAATGAAAGCAACCGACCCAGCCAACAAAATAATTTAATAAAATATTTTGTTCCAAGAACAGTGAGTTTAAAGTCTCTGATTAGTTTCCGGGCTAGATTTAATTTTCCTTGAAAAAAATAATTCAACACCATTTTATCAGCTCAAATTGCCGCACTGTCGAGGTGACCAAGCAACTAACAGATGTGAGTGATCAATAAATACATCCTTTACGGTAGACTAGAGATGACATTACATTTTCCGAAGAGCGCAAAAAAAACATCAGTCGAACTAGTTTTTCATGACTTGCAACACGAACCAAGCGCAGTCCGTTTTATCGTGTTTGTGTAAAGTAGAATCTGGAAAGTAATTATTAGGTAGCAACTTGAAAATGTCAAGTAATCAGATAGTTTTATGTTTCATTCAGACGCCAGACTCATACAGTTCTTCAAGTGCCCGATAAGTCTCAGACGATTTTCGCCACCTGCGAATATTGTTTATATAGAGTATTACTAACTCTCGTGTCAATATTGTTGTTTTATCTAATCATTTTAATTTAGCCACACCAACGCTAGTATTTTAACAGTACTATACTTCAATACAAACGAAACAAGATTGAACGTTACCCTTGTGTCTGATACAGTATCCACCTACCCAAAATGTGGCACTCATGCAATCACCCTGAGAAAAACAATCCTCAACGGCAAGCGATATGCAATTCGAAACCGGATAGTATCGACATGATTACTCACTACTCACGCAGGAAATCCCAGTTGGGTTCACCCAATTTTGGACAAGATTAATGGAACGCACCCAGAATGTAAAGATCACAACGTTAACACTTCAACAAATGCATCTGAAATAGTAAATTTTGAAAGGCCAGAAACGAGTAAAACTTGTTTTAAATTCTGTTCCCTAGAAATCTTACGTCACCTTCAACTGCATTAGAGAGCCGAAAAAATTGACGAAAAAATACCTAATGTATCTGTTTAATCTTATCTCTCCTATCTATTCCCTCAAAGCGCGTCACAAACGTGATAAACAAATATTTGACCATGAAAAGACACCACCAAACCCGGGGAACGTATTGTATGACCAAACTAATCCAGTCTACCCCCTCGAATTGAATATATGTATTCATACTCACCAAAGCCACCACGTTGATGCTGCTAATCACATCACCCAGCGAGCCGTTGCTTCCCTCCTCGTCGAAGTAGTACACACTCTTCTTCCGGTAGCTGACGGTCGCATTGTGATCGTGCCACACGATATCCACCTTCTCGGGCCGCTCGGTAAACCGATACGGACCGAGCTCCTCCAGAATTGGCTTGATGCTCTGATTCTTCAAGTCCTCCGGATTAGTCCAGTTGAAAAAGTACACATCCATCGATAGTGGAAACGGGGGAGTGACCCACGCATCGTACCCTCGGGACGTTGGACGGAGTTTGAGTTCCTAAAATTGGAAATATACAGTGACAGATAGAGAAAAAATCAATTCCAAGTCGAATGTTTCGAATTTATTGCTGACTAATTGCTGCCATTGATTGCGTCGTAACTGCCGTTGCGGTAGGTGACACACTCACTAATAGGGGTTAATTTTCCACTTGAATCTAGTCGATAATTAAATTGGGTCCGCCTTCGTACGGATATATGGCCTTTTGCACGGAAACTACCGACTTTTAGTTTTTGTCGTGAACAGCAGTAATTTGACGTACCTCGTATAAAATGTCGAGAAAAACGGCGTGGAAGCAGAAAGCGAAGAAGATTCCAAAGGCTACTAGGATGACCCCGCCGGAGGTCAGTATGCACCTTCGGTTACAGACTTCCTTGAAATGCATCATGGTCGGTGATCAGGTGATTATTATTCTACTACTAACTATGGAAGACTGTTCCTCGCTGGACAACTGAATGAGCTTGGAAAACGTGGCCAACGGCTGAGATCTGAAAGAAATCAAAAATAAAATGAATTAAACTTTAATTATTTTGATACAATAACGAATGGCGCAATTTATAGATATAACATTTTTTAATGAATCCATGAAACATTCGACGCTAATTGAATTCATTTCATACCTGGTCAAAGAACTTATAATACAGCAAGAAATGAAAAAAACAGTCATGTAAACCTCCTGAGTCCAACATACATGAACGTTAAACTGGTATAGCTTTACGTTCGCTTCTAATTTTATATTACTGTAACTTCCATTAGTTTGTAATTTTACCACCAATCGAATCTCATTTTATGTGCTGACAAGTGTAATTTTATATCTTTGTTATCGTACACATCCGTCTTAGTTGCTGCTTTGATGATTGCGATCAAATGCTCTTCTTTGTTTATGCTTCTTTCGAATTACGGGTGTGGACCATCCGTCTTTGGTAGTATCTTCATCACAGCTGGTGCTGGCTGTTTGTTTGGAGGTACCTTACGCAGCTTTTGCAGTGTTAATATTGCCTGAACAGCAGCTACAAATTTGGAAACCGTTAGTCATTCAGGTAATGATATTGGAGTCTGGGTGCTTGAGTTTATTTTCGTAGATGGCACTGGTACATATTGATTTATTCATGATATGTGGAAAAGGTGCTCAGTGTATTCATACTGCCGCATTATTTTTTGTACTGTATGGTAAGGTAAGAGTGAATACCTAGGAAGTGATTTATAATTTCTTTCTATGCAAATATCTGCATTTTTCCAGATAGTCAGGTTGTGCTTAATGCATTAAGAGTTCCTTTTTTTGTTTATTTGAGTTTTAACCATTAGGTTATTCGCCCGTACTTAAGAGTTCCTATATGTCGCAGAAAACTAATAAAGGAGTCTATTGTTGCACTCCGAAAATTGGCGGAGAAAAATCATATCAATTTATACTGGGTTCCAAGACATTTGAGTTGCAGAGAATGAAAAAGCCGATGAGTTAGTAAGAAAAGGGTCTCCCACTAATTTTATCGTCCGGAACCATCCGGTCAAGTCTTAGCGAGTCTCTTAAAAACCGAACTGAAAAAGTGGACAATCTAAGCTATAAAAAACAATTGGAGTATCATAACTGGACTACGACAATCAAAGAAATTTATATCACCCAACGAGAATTTTTTTTTTGAGATGCTTAGACTAAACAAAAAAAGATGGGTGAGTAATGTCAGAGACATAACCGGAGTGAAGTAGAATACACTTTAGACCGGTAAATTCTGCTCTGGAATAAGCAATTTCTATACGATTTTGTCGACTTTAGCACATTCATAGTATTTTTCGAAATATCAAGTTGACAATTTGCAACATTCTTTGAAAATATTGTTGAACTTTTATGAATGAAGGCACGCAAACGAGCGTTTGACCGTCGTCCTACTACCAGCATCAGAGAAGTAGCAGATCAGCATTTTTCGCTTCATGGCCTGTACCAAACAAACCGCTCGTAAGTCCACCGGAGGAAAGGCTTCCCGCAAGCAGTTGACAACAGCCTCCTGGCAACCCTATACCATCATATGGAGTTTGACAGCGACCGACATATATGGGGCGTTATAGCTATAAAGCCCCAAACAAAGAATTATATTCGGCACTATGCTCGATATTCAAGCATTCCACACGACGTTTTGCATCTTGTGGGATGATTTAATATCATATCATTCAGAAAATCGACATTTTGTAACTAAATACACACTCTTAGAAAAAATGAAAATTACATTTGACGTAAACAACGTAACGACGTATTTTTCTATCCGATATTAGAACTTTACTCCAAAAATTTCAAGCGAAGTGGGCGGGGGTCTAGAATTGTCCAAATGATGTGAAATTTGGCATCTGAGCTTACTTTGACATTTGTCACAATATGAGAGGGGGGGCCTTTGAGAATTCAAAAAAAAATTTTTTTTGCAATGCCCTACTGAGTAAGCGACTCACATCTTGACTACAGTTGTGATTCGCTGGTTGGGCCACACCTCTGTCCAACTAACGAATTTGATTCGTTAGTTGGACCGACTGACAAATGTCAAAAACTCTCCAAAGGGACGTTAGTAGTGTAATTGCATCTATTCACAACTCTAATAATTGTCAGTTTGATTGTCAAAGTTAATTTAACATGAGACTTTGGCGTTCAGATGCTTTTTAGTTGGACAATGGTCCAACTAAAAAGCGGTCCAGTTTAAAAATGTCCAACCAGCGAATCACGACTGTACCGGAGAGGTGATATTTATAGAGATGCGCGAAGACTTTAGCCGCAAGTTCCAATCGAACCCAAAACATCGGTTCCAAATGAGTAATGTAAACAAATATGGCGGATATAAAAAGTAAAGCGTGGGGAGTATTGTGATTGAATTAAAAAGGAATGCATGTAATTATGTTTACATACGAAGATTGTAAACCTTCTTCACATACAAAATAATTTTCATGATGCAAATAAAATACGAGTAAATTTAAACACATTAAAAATTACAAAGCTATTGATCGACTGTCTGGTCCCTCAGTTTTTATAGCTGGTAGATGCAAAATCTGAAACTTATAAACTTAACGACGTTTTCTTCTAATACCGTGACATTGGTCATAAATATTAATTTTGAACGACATCAGTAAAGTAGTCAACTGTGTGGCAGTACTGCTATTACTCATCAACGTCATTTTGGAATATTTACTCTCTAGTGTGAGGAAAAACATGTAGACATGCTCAGTAATGTAAATCAATACGTTTCCAAATTGCACGATTGAGTATTTTGTAAAATATTTCGAATAAAGAATTCGTCAAGCATTCATTAAAACTACAAGTCACTCGCTGTTCACACAATATTCCTGGTTGCCAAAACTATCAGACAGAATAACTTAGTAAACCGAGCAGCCAAATTCACGATTTTTTCTGGGTGTCTTTATATCAACCCATTCATGCCCATGTTGTTTGTAAACAACAATGTTTTTAAACAGCTATAACTTTCGATTGAGGCAAGATTTGCTCCCAAAAACAAGTAAGGCTAATAAATGTGACTATTGCCTTTTATTTGAGTATTAACAGTTACAAGGATCAGCTCTAGAACTGAAGTTATTGCAATTAGTCTGATTGGATTCCGATGGAGCAGTGCTGCCAGGGACAGTTTACGTTGATGACGGAAAATTATTTTTTCATATATTTTTGTTAAGTTGCAATATTATTGAAAACTGATAAATCTTATCAATTTAGATTGTCTTCCGCTATGTTTTCCACGCAATTAGACTATTGTTAATATTCTTGGAGAATTGTATTGAGCATTGGAAGGTAAAAATTTAACAGCTTCTAACACTGCAAGGGCAGCACCTATCTTTATGGAAAAATAGTTTTCGTGTTTCTTGACCCCCTTTTTAAGGAAAAAAAGTTTTGAAACTCTACCTGAACTAGAAAAAAGTTGGGCATGAAAGGGTGAAAAGCATCGTCTTTGTTGACTACGTGTACTTATTCTAAAAATGGTGGCTTCACTCAATTTTGAGTTATTTTGAAAGAGTGTACATCTTTATCGTTTAGCACGTGACCTGTTAATGGCCCTCGTTCCAGAAGGATTCGTAGCGATTTTCTCCTGATTGAGTGCTTTGCACAGGTCTCGCGCTCGATTGGAATGATACTGACAGCATTTTTAACGCACCCCTAGTCCTGCTCAATGTGCGCATTCCAGTTTAGTTTTTCGTCGAGTATCAATTCCAGATACTTTGCCTCAGAGGACTTTTCAATTACTGTTCCGTTGAGCAGAATATGTTGATATGGAATATTACCTTTTTCGAGTAAATGGGATTATGATTGTTTTGGAGGGATTTATGTTCAGGCCCTCCTTTTTACACCACTTCGACGTGAAGGTCAGTGCAGATTGCATTCTATTTGAGATAACATAATCACATTTTCCCCTCACGAGGATTACAACATCATCTGCATCTCCAATCACTTTGTATCCCATTTCAGTTAAGGATTTCAATAGCTCTTCTACAACTAATGACCACAATAAGGGTGATATAACTCCGCCTTGAGAACATCCCTTATTTGTTTTCATAGTCAGTGATGTGTTTCCAAGCGTGCTAGTTATTTCACGGTTTGCAAGCATTGAGTTGATCCAATTTATTGTGTAAATATCAAACCCATGTTTTCTCATAAAGGGCGAACACGAAATTATTGCGACACATTCAACAGGGCATAACTTTTTTACCATTGGGTAAAAATCAACCAAATTTTGCACACTTTCTTATTGATGTGTATTGTTTACATGCTGTCAAACTCGAAGTCGTGTTTTTCGATTCAACGAAAATGGAGGTGAACCAACGCGAGTCGAGAGAACAAATTCTTTCCAAACACCTGGAATTTCCTGACCTGTCGCACCGGCAGTTGGGAAAAATGTTGAACATTCACCATTCAACCGTCTCCAGAGTGTTGAAGCGGTTCCAGGAGCGGTTGACGTTGGACCACGGCAAAGGAGCTGGAAGAAAACCGGGACCGGAGAACAAAAAGACGGAGGGAAAGGTGAAGCGGATGATTAAAGCAAATCCCAACGTCTCAAGCCGTGATTTGGCTAAAAAGACCGGCATGTCGCAGAGCTACGTCCAGAATGCAAAGAAGAGAGCTGGACTACATACATACAAGGTACAGAACTTCCCAAACCGCGATGAGCGGCAACAATCGACGGCTAAAACTCGGGCACGGAAGCTCTACGAGAAGATGCTGACAAAATATGGCTACTGTGTGATGGACGACGAAACGTATATAAAGCCGATTTTAAGCAAATTCCGGGGTTGGAGTTTTTCACCGGCAAGAGCAAGTTCTATGTGGACGACAAATTTAAGAAGAAGAAAAGGTCGAAATTCGCCTCCAAATATCTCATTTGGCAGGTCATCTGCTCTTGCGGACTGAGGAGTGAGTCTTTCGTGACAAAGGGCACAGTAAATGGCGAGATCTACAAATCTGAGTGCCTCGAGAAGCGCCTTTTGCCGTTCTTGCAGCAGCACGACGAAGCTCCGCTATTTTGGCCAGATTTGGCACCATGCCACTATTCTAAAAGTGTCCTGGAGTGGTATGAGGTATTCTGTCCATTTTGTTCCAAAAGGACATGAATCCGCCAAACTGTCCGGTGCTGCGCCCGGTGGAGCAGTACTGGGCAATGATGAAGCGGGAACTTCGGAAGAGCAAGAAGACAGTCAAAAACGAGAAGAACTTGTTAAGAAAATGGAAAAAACTGAGAAACTGGTACCGGATGACACTGTAAAGACTTTGATGGAGGGCATCAAGCGAAAATGCGTTCAATTTTACACTCAAGGCTCCATCGATTAATTTTCTTTTGATTTTTGAAGTAAATATATGTATAAAACTACCCTAAAATTTTGGTTTGATTATAAACATTATAAAAAAATTGGCATGACATTTTCGGTGTCGCAAGAATTTCGTGTTCGCCCTTTAGCACTCCACAATGAACTATGAGATGCATTGTCGAAAGCTTCTTCTATGTCTAAAAAAGCCGCAAGTGAGATTTTTCTTTTTTTTCGCTAGGTACACAAATCAGTCGTGCCGGACTTGGGAAGCACTATCTTCTGTGTGTAAATGCGCGACATTTTGACTAGGTTGTACGTCATTTAGATTTTTAATGCCATGATATCAAAAATCTTTGAGTTTATCTATTGGAATCTATTCTTAGAAGTATTTCGGGGCGACATGCGCAAAAAATTTGAAAATTTATCGTGAGACGGCTGAATTATATGCGTTTAAAATTGGACCATTTTTCCTTACATACCATTTTTGTAGAATTTTCAAAGTACACACCCATATCGAAAACAAAGACGTAGTCCTACGCCAAAACACCATTGATGTTTTATTTGGATTAACTGATAGTCCAACATGAAAACCCCATTGCTCAACAACACAACTTCAGGCTTATTGCTTCATATCAAAAAGTGTGTTAATGCAAATACCGCTGATCATTATATGATAATCATCGGCGAAAACATATATCAAAAATCCAAACTCACCACCTTGAGGAAATTCGCAGACGCTCAGTTTCCTACTATTCTACTTGTCTTAACGATGAGCGCAGATGTCGGTTGCCAAGTATTGCGTGTATTCAGTTCGTGATATATGAAGTACGTTCATAACCTCGTGCCGCTTTCAAAATGGGTTCGAAAAACACGTAGTCAGAAGTACCTCCAATATCAAGAAAAACGCCTAAGCTGGATTGCGTTTACGGAAAAGATTTTACATTGTTGTAGACAACATTGTGTAACAGGGTAGTAGTAGACTTTCCCGCTGGTGGTTGCCCAAGCAAACATCCCGAATATAGTGGTCGATTAAACATTTCATTGATCGTTGAGTTGAGCACTACACTTTCTTCAGATGAGTGTTTACTATTAGCAGTTCTAATAGAACTGCCGCGAAAATCTTTGGGTTTCAAAAATAAATTACCCAATCTACTAGTCTCGTTGAGACTAGAGACATTTGTGCAGAATTTTTTCAAACTACTTCGCCCAGAGATCGTAGGGCATTTTTGGAAGCTCCGACCCGTCCCTGCTTCTGCAATTCCAAGCTCTTCCACATAACTTTTTGAATCGAATAAATTCGGTATTCAACTTCTCTAGCAACACGCATAGTACATCCAAAGTCAATAAAATGGGAAATATCCATAGAACCTAGTCGCCAAATCCTCTTCGTAGAGTTCCTAATTCTTAGATTTGGGCTTACGATATGTGATTATCTAATGAGCCGTTTGGGTACGAGCCAATTTGCCATCTCATGCGTAATAGTGTCAGAGCAGAGAGTTACTTCTAACTCCTGTTCTTTGCCAGGTCGTACAAATTTTAGTCGATTTCCTAGATTAAGTATATGTCGATTTGTAATACTTAAAAATTTCATCAATTCAGTGCCTCTCGAATTGACATATGGGCTGCCCCAAATTATGTGGTGGACATTTGAATCACTGCCCATTTCTGCGTGATTATTTCGCTTAAAACAGCAGGGATAAGACCTACGACACTCCGTACACGCCTGGCATATTTTAGTTCTGCCAGCCATTCAAAACTTTGACTAGCGGACTTCTGTTTTCAGTCGCCTCCTACGACATGGGAGCAGGAACAAAGTGGATTAATTCTTGGCTGAGATACTTCAATCCGCCGGATGCCACACGACCTCTAGGAGAAAGATAATAGACTGTTATCAATCTCCTAATGAACCACAATCACAACAGTTTTCAGGCGCTTCTTACGACATGCGAACAGAAACCCAATGGGTCAATTCCATTCTAAAATACTTCCAGCAATTTCTGTCCGTCGTTTACCACACGGCATAACAATGAATGAGAACTGTCTCACTATTTCCAATTCAGTTGAATGAAAGCCGTAACTCAAAACGCATCGCTTCTGTTCTGATTTTTATAAATTTCATTCTAATTTGTCAAATAGATTTGCCTACAGAGCCGTGATGGGACTCTGCACTGAAAACTAAACTACAAACAAATTGTAATCCTTTTAGATGACCAATTCTTCCTAACAATATTGTCAAGTGCAAAAAGTCACAAATATCACTGCTTCCTTATTGTTAATATTTATTTTCGCATTATTGTAAATCAGAAATAACTTCTTTGTCCTGTGCCACAATGAGATCCCCCTTTCCATTCGTCACCTCGGCACTGAACGCAGCGTCACTAAATAAATTAGAACATTTATATCAATTGGCCAATTAACACGCGAACCCGTAAATGCCTTTGAGAAAAGATGGTTCATCTCGATTGACAATCACATTTTCTTCCCTCACTTCGCACAAAGGTGTCGTCTACACTGAAGTACCCATGCAGCACTACTTACCGGGAACGTCTCTAACCAATCTGGAATCCCGGTCCGGTCCGTCGAACTTCTCAGCTAATCAATCAAATCGCTAGATGGGAACGAACCAACGAGCGAACAAATAGCAACCGGCACATCGGGGTATCCCGCATCTATCTAGATATGTGTATTTATGTACGAGGTACTGCTTCCACTACTGGAACCGGCCAGTGTCACTGTCGCCAACACGGAATCATCACCACAATCATCACCAATCTAGGTTAGGCTCAAGTTGTATGTCAGCAAGGAACACTTGACGGGGCCGCACAAACGAATATGTACTATGCCAATTGAACTTTACTCCATCGCTAAACCAATTAGGCACTCGCAGAGACTGCACTTTTGTGATAGTAGGCTAGTAGTTTGCATTACACCTACTTTTTTTTGTTGAAACGAATCGTTCTAAACCGCGGCGTTGTGTCTACCCACTGCGAAATCCGATCGGTAACTGAGCCGGCCGTTCACCGGGACTCTTTTCGGTTTAATCGGCCCGGACTTATCTTATCTTTGACGAGACTCACTCAAATACGCAGACACACACTCACACGCGCGCAAACACATTGACAGTAATTCGGTAGCTTTCGAACGCACGACCTGTCAGTGTGGGATAACGAAATTTCGTTCTAGGTTAGGTACCTGTTCGGCAAGTGAAATTTGCAACATTGTTTATGTTTTTCGAGTTTTTATCTCTCTTTTCCCTGCAATTAGGCTTGCATGCTGTCTTGTCTGTATTCATTCGTAGCGATGATTAATAATAAGGATCCTCATTTGTTGAAGATTTATTGCCTTTTCCAACGTTCGGAAACAAGAAAGAATCGTACGACAAGGTACTTAGCTACGGTTAGTGCTAATAATCATGAATGGCAATAATCATCTGGTCTAGCAATTCAACCTTGAAACAATAATGCTCTACAAATGGCTGTTATTGCTGTTGACCCGAAAGGTCTTGCGCCGTTCTCACCATTATGCCCCGTCAAACGGATGAGTAGCCAATCTAATTCATACCGGAGATAACACCGAAAATAAGCTTACAATTAGTGAGCAGTAACTGGCTTTCCGAAATACTGTTCGGGTGAGATAGGTTTGCACCACGTTGCACATCATAAATCACTCTTATCGCTTGCCCGGCTGACTAATCGGTTTCCTATCTTTCAATATTCTCGACCATTTGGGGAAAATTTTCTGCTGGATAGATATGATTGGACCTAGGGCGTTTGACTATAACAAAAATTTCACTTTAATGCTTTTTGTTTTAAAATTCGTTTATTTGACACGGTTCTTTGTGGTAGCTTAACGGAGCCGTGGGTCTTTTTTGTATTCACAACATCTTGCGGATGTTGCGCATCCAAAACAATATAGACAATATAGGTATTTTATTAAAAATATTGGCACCACTTACAGGACAACTACAACACAATCTATTGAGTTCTACAAGATGACGACACGAATGAACTCATGATGAATGAAGTTTATGTTTGACAATTCTCGGTGGTTTGTTTACTTTGTCAATTGCGTGAGTGCGAGTGCAACGGATGCTCATCTGTTACATTCGAACTCACGTAACTCCCATGTAAACAAATCACCGAGAATTGTCAAACGAAGTTCATCCGGCTCATTTTGCAAGGTTATGTCGGTTGGTGTAAAACCTAATACTAATGAACCGGGGAACGAAAATCAAAACAAAACGGAGCTGTCGTACTAACAAAACACAGTTTCGAGTCTTGCGGGGAAATCAACTAGTTGCAAAACCGAATACGGGTTCTCATATCTTAAATTAGGCGCAGTTTTTTTTCCCAAACATACAACACTCATTAGCTAGTCTCCTTCAGTGATAACACTTCTCGGACGTTCAGAGCGACTGGGAGTATCAGCGATTTATATGGAGTAAGTTTGGTGGATACCCGCAGGTTACGCGACATTAGTTGACTGCGTAAACCATAGAAAGTTTTGTTCGCTACCACAACACACATTTTTATCTTTCGGAAACCATCGTTATAACATGTCCCTGGAATCCCAAAATAAATGATTTTTTCGACAAACTTGTACCGTGGCCTATAGGTTCCCACTTCAGAACGAACAGCGTTCAGGCAGCCTCGCTCCCTACCAACTACCATGTACTTTGTCTTGTTGGAGTTTATAGTCATTCCAATTGTCGCCTCCCTTCTAAAAGACACAAATCCCTCTTTCACTGCTCTACGATCGATTCCGATGATGTCGATAGCATCCGCGAATCCAAGAAACTCTGTTGCTTTACCTTCATTTTTCATATAGTCTTTGACCCAAAGTTACGCAGCCACGTTCTTATACTTGTTTTTATTTCTATTTTTTGAATACAGCTTTTGAGATATTGAAATCGTATTGCGAGTTAACTTTGTTAAAATTTCTAATACAGAAGGTGGATGTCTGATTGTACCCGTAGCTAGTTCGATGTGTGGGAACTCATAGAAACTGATGGTTTTGAAGCTGTTGGTACGGGATGTAGAAGCGTATCTCCTGCAGGAATACTGGGCAATCGATGTTACCAGATTGCTTTGCATTTATTGACGTTGACTTCCACGCCATTCTCTTTGCACCACCGGATCAGTGCGTTAATGTCTTCTTGAAGAATAACCTATAACCTGTGGACGGGATGATTTTGCTGATTTTTAAATCGTCAGCGTGCATCAGTTTGTCACATTTCAAAACTAAGCAGATGCCGTTGATGAAAAGCGTAAAAATGAGTGGTCCTAAAATACTACCTTGCGGTACTCCGGGAGAAATTCCAAAAGTCCTTGAATTTTAACTATTTTACTTGGCGGAGGCTGTTCGATTGGAGAGGTACGAATGAAGCCATTTCGTCAACCGTGGGAGGGGGAAGGGGGGTGGCGTACCCGAGCCTTTTAAACTTTTCGATCGCAAGGGCGTGAGGCACTCACCAAATGCCTTCGAAAAATCAAAAGAGATTGTGTCGATTTATTTTCACTTTTCCACATCCTGGAGCAGTCTGTTTATATAGCACATGAGGTTAGTTGTTGTAGGGCGCTTTTTTCACGACTGACAGTGGCGTTATAAAGAAATTCTGGCGTTGTCCTATTAGTTGGCATCTACTTCTCTACACAGCTCCTATAGAGGAATTCCACGAAGATCCGTCCGAAAATATTTAAAATCGTGATCGACCATATTAGATTTTTATGAAACTTTACACGTTTTACCGGCATGGAAGAGTAAACCCAAGCAACCAAAAGTTCGATTAGGGAGCTGCATAAGCTTGTCGTTTTAAGTAATTTTTCAGTACATTTTATGTTCTAATAGTGGCTTAAGCAGCTTTCAAGTTTCATTAAAGCTTAAGCAGCTTGTAAGTTCGCTAAGAACTTTATGTGAACTTTAAAGTGTGCTTTTTAAGTATTATCCGAACTTCTGGTTGCTTGGGAACATTTTCCACAATCAGTAAGATTATTTTTACTAAGGAGTAATGTTTTAAAAGGACGTAAACGTTTCTACGTGCATTATTATATAAATTTTTTTGTTCGATTATTGTATTTTATACAGCAAAACTTTCTGAGCACGAGTTTCAGGGAATAAATATATATATGTGCGAAAAAAATATACACTGAAAAAAATGTTGTGTCGTTTTTCACAAAAACAAAAATTTGTGTTAAAAATTTAAATTGCAAAAAACCCATTTTTTCTAATTTTTTATATTTTGTGAACGAAAAACTAAAGAGAAAAGAAATAAATTTCATAATAATTGACATACAAAACCATAATTTTGTTGCAGTATATGATTCTAAGTATCATTTTAAATCGAAATGCATTTAACAAAAATCTTCCAAAATGCGATAGTTTTCGAGATATTTGGAATTTTGTTCCAACAAAAACAGTTCCCAAGTAACCAAAGGTTCGTATAAGGGAGCTGCATAAGCTTCTCGTTTTAAGTAATTTTTCAGTACGTTTTATGTTCTAATAGCGGCTTAAGCAGCTTTCAAGTTCCATTAAAGCTTAAGAAGCTTGAAAGTTCGCTAAAAACTGATGTGAACTTTAAAGTGTGCTTTTTAAGTATTATCCGAACTTCTGGTTGCTTGGGTTAATTCGTGTGATTATGCCCTTTTTAAAAGTTATACGCGTTACCCCACCATAAAATGTCAAAAATCAAATGTTCATCGTTTTAAAGACGTAAAAGAAACTATTTCAGTATATTTGGATCATGGAGAAGCTTTCAATAAAAAAGTTTTCCTAACAACAACTTTTGACATATTTTTATAATTCATACTATTTGCAGTCAAAAATACAATTTACTTTTTGAGTATGATTCTAAACGCTATTTTAAATCAAAATGTTTCTAACAAAAATTTTCTGAAATGTAGTAGTTCTCGAGATATTTTAAATTTTGTTTTACCAACGAAATTTTTTTGTTTTATTACGACCTTTTCAGAAGTTATTCGCGTTTCTCCATCAACAACAAAAAAATTTTCAGAAGGCCCATAACATTTCCTGTAACATTCTCTTTAACATCAAGGTGATATTGTAAACCATTTGAAAGCTATACGAAAACAACCAAAATACTATTCAACCATAGAGTCTTATGATCAAATTAAATAGTTCGATCATATTTTGGTTATTTTCATATAACTTTCAAATGGGTTTGATTAACGCCTTGATATTGAAAGAAAAGTTACAGGAAATTTTATGGACCTTTTGAAAAACCTATTGTTGTTGATGGAGAAACGCGAATAACTTCTAAAAAGGTCTTAATAAAGCAAAAGAATTGTGCTGTTAAAACAAAATTTAAAATATCTCGAGAACAACTACATTTCAGAAAATTTTTGTTAGAAGCATTTTGATTTAAAATAGCGTTTAGAATCAAATTCAAAAAGAAAATTATATTTTTGACTACAAATAGTATGAATTATAAAAATATGTCAAAAGTTGTTGTTAGGACAACTTTTTTATTGAAAGCATCTCCATGATCCAAATATATGAAAAAGTTTCTTTTACGTCTTCAAAACGATAAACGTTTGATTTTCGATATTTTATGATGGGGTAACGCGAATAATTTTTAAAAAGGGCATAATCACACGAATTAACTGTTTTTGTTGGAACAAAATTCCAAATATCTCGAAAACTACCGCATTTTGGAAGATTTTTGTTAAATGTATTTCGATTTAAAATGATACTTCGAATTATATTCTGTAATCAAATTATAGTTGTGTATGTCAATTAGTATGAAATTTAAAAACATGTATAAAGTTGTTAGAAAAACTTTTTTACCGATAAGTTCCCCATCATACAATCACATTCAAAATGTTTCTTTTCTCTTTAGGTTTTTGTTGACAAAATATAAAAAATAAGAAAAATGGTTTTTTTTGCAATTAATATTTTTAACACAAATTTTTGTTTTTGTGAAAAACGACACATTTTTTTCAGTGTATATTTTTTGTGCATAAATAATTATTCACTGAAACTCGTTTTCAGAAAGTTATGCTGTATAAAATAGAGTAATCGAACAAAACATTTTTGAAGGCACCTAGACATATTTACGCCCTTTTGAAAAATTGGTTTTGTATCAAAATATTGCAATTGTCAGAGATAATCATGGAGATTCATAAACTGAACACAACTTCAAATTTCCATTCGAATACACGATGGTCATATTTCGTAGTCGGCCGGTTTCTCATGGAATTCCTCTATAGCCGACGGATTTGCTCTGACCACCTTACGCTCTTCTCTGGCTCCTGATCTTACTATCTGAACGCGTCTTCTAGCTTTTAATCAGGCAGCACTAGCCGTGCTGAGTCTTTCGTTCCACCAATACGCCGGACGCCGGCATTTTTGGGTTCCAATTACCTCGGTATTATTAAGTCAAGTTCCCTCGTTAGTGTTTCCGACAGATTATCAGCGTTCGGAATTGGAGCGGTGCTGTCTGCACGAAATGCTTCCGCCCTTATCGAAGTCCAACGCCTTACAGTACAGTGCTTTATTATTACCTCTTTCCTTTGCTCGCGAGTTTTCCACAATTAACTCGGAGACTCACTTGATCCATCGATTCAGCTCCGACCTTAATCTTGCTTTCCATTCTTCTGATCATCTATTACAACGTTTAAATCCTCTGCGTACGTGAGTCATTTAGTCACGTCACTCGGATATTCTCCATCGGTAAATTACCGCAAGCCATTTAGCTCCTGATTCTGTGAGCCATTTGGCTCCGATTTCCGTAAGCTACTCCCAGCTATATAACGATCTACTCGGATAGTCTCCGGAGGTGTACTAGCCTTACTACGACTGAGAGTTCCCTGGCGGCGGAATTTCTCTCGATACCGACACTTGTTGCCTTGAGCGGTGGTGGAATTGATTCTCTCTGTTCTCCAAAGATCGAAAAAATCGTTTTCGGGCATTACGGACGCGATTGCACAAATGTCGTAGTTCGGGAGTCCACCACAGCTGATTTCGGTTTAATATTGTACGGCAACGTTTACGGGGTACTCTTGAGTGTAGAACTTCATAAAACTTATCATAGAAAATTGACACTTTATCATCTGTTACGGTGTCGAGGGACAGCCTATACCAGTCGATGGCATCCAGGTCAGAATTTGTTCATCTAAATCGCAACGATCAAAGTCGAATTTCGAGCATTGTTCGCATTTCGAGTCAATTTTGACAACAAATAATTCATGATGTAGGTCAATTTTTAAAACAGGTAATGACAAACGCCAAGTCAAGCAATCGCCTTTTGATGTTTTAGAGAGCATTTACCAATAGCCAATAGCGATCATCGATTCGGCGAGAGAAATTGCTTGGTCTGATGAAGCATTCACCGGAAAATCGATAGTATGTTGTGTTAAAATGTGCAGTGTATAAATAGGGGCTTGAATTCAGTCTTAGGTATATGCCAAAGATGAAGAAAGATTGCCGGATGAGTTTAATTTGCACAGTTAGTTGTTCCAAGTGGTCATATTCTGCAACATAAACGGATTTAATGAGATTTTAAAGTTTTGTTACTGATATGGAGGCGCATGGTGTTTTGTGCAAAATAATTGGACAATCTACAGTAAACCAACACTTTACACAATGAATTTAAAGTAGTGTTCTTAATTTTTTTATCATTGTTGATAATGTTGATAAATTGTTGATATTGATGAACAAAAACAGAAAATCTAACATAAAAATGGGATCATGGTGATAAGAAAGGTTTAATGACACTGTATGGAAAAATGCATCTAATATTATATTTTATCACAGTTGACAAAAAGTGAACTCAGTATCCCTAAATTAACTTAATTTGTGATTTTCAGCCAAAATAGACAAGGTTTAGGTTTTGTCCGAATTTTGTTCGAAGATCCGCCACTGTGCGCCGCCCATAACTGTCCACCTTCTATACAAAAGTCAGACAAAACCTCAAAAGTGTTCAGAATTTGATGAAAACTTCACAATGGGGTAATTTTGTGACACTGAATTCATATATGATGTTAATTTTTTTTTCACCTCAAAATTTTGGCACTTAGGGTGGTTCGAAAATTCAATGTTTACGAATATAAAGTTCATTATATCTGAAAATTCACATCAGAAAATATAGTGAGATTAATTTTTAGCAGAACGTACATTTTTTCAATCGTTGATAATTCTGAGAGACAGAAAGGGGCAAAACAAGACATTCATTTCCGGAAATTACATTAATTTTAAAGTGTCATTAACTATGATCGATTATTCTTCTTGTTTCAAAAAAAGTATAGCCACTTCGAACACTATAATTTTAATTCAATGAACGATTTACTTTTTTTCTGCATTGCTGGACGAGAAGACAAGTTTGTATCGACTAAATCCAATGGCAACCAGTTCGACCCTAATCCGAATTTTAACTAAAAATATATATTCATTTGAATAACATAGGTATGAAAACATTTTTACATTTCTTACAAAAGAAATGTATAGGATTCGCTCAAACTTTGAAAACTTTTTCCGAAGCCCGGAGGGCCGAGTCTCATATACCAATCGACTCAGCTCGACAAATTGAGACAATGTCTGTATGTGTGTGTGTATGTATGTATGTACAAAATGTCATGTAATCTCAGCAATGGCTGAACCGATCTTAATGAAACTAGTTTCAAATGAAAGGCCTAACGTGCCTATTTGACACTATTATTTTTGTTTTTCGATATGTTGTTTACTTTCTGAGATATAGGTCATTTTGTCAAAACATTGCAGGTTTTTAATAAATAACTTTCAAACAAAGCAACGTGGTCCCACAACCTGCACATAATTAGAAACCTTGTAAAAATACCTTTCTATCAAGCTATATATTGTCAAAATCCGTTCACGAGCGACGGGGATATTAAACATTTTGTATTTCTATTCCTCGCCTACCAATTTTCACTAATTAAAAAGGAGACCGTTTCATATAGAGTATTGCTTTACTGGTGGTTTTGGGGCAAAACTAAACCGATTTTGAATATCGGGGTATGAAAACACATCTACGTGATTCAAGGAATTTGATTTTGGAGACATTTTGTGATAATTGAACTATTTATCAAAAATCAATATGTAAGTTCACTTCAAAAACAAAATAATGCATTCATAGTGAATTTTTTTCTAGAATTCATGTATTTATCCTTTGGATAAGGCGATGCGTTCAATCGTGAAGTAAATATTGAACTATACAGATCATCAAGTAATTCACCTAGTAGTGAGATAAAAGACTTCTCATACAATTATACTCGTGGCATCACCGAAATAAACTATATTTTTAAATCTTAAACCTCTAGCAAAAATTTGGCTCTTTGCAAAATTTAGATTATATTGGTTATGGCGCAAAAATTGCTACTTACATTATTTATAATCAGGATGTAAGGAATAAATATATCGCATAATATACCTATAAAAATAAGGTCTCGGCATAAACCATCATTTGCCATTCCTCACATGCCCTCCCCATCTCTATCTCACTCTCTCTTTCTCTCCCTCTCTCTCTATCTCTCTCTATCTCTCTCTCTCTTTCTTCATGTTGGTGGCAACTGTCACGACTCACATCTATCTTGCTATTTCTCTATCCATTTCTAAATTGTGTGATAAGATTCTCTGCTAATCTTTATTAATATTCAAGCAAATTTCATGTGTGCGATGTAATTGTGAAGGTTTGAGAAAACAAAACTATTTTTTGTCTGTTACCCTATTATTTTCTTTGCATTTTAGTGTACAAGAGACTCGCGGAAACAAGGTTAATAATACATCCTACATGTCAAATAAAATATTTGTAGTCCGAGAAAATTTGCAAAATATTTGCCTTATGGGAAAACTATAACTATTTTCAAAGTGAAATTGGAATTTCGAAACGTTGCACTATGGGTAGACAGGTGACCATCGAAAACTGCATCAACTCAAATTTAATTCAGTTCTATTCAAAGCTTGTATAAACACTATAATAAAGGAAATTCATGGCTATCTCAGAAAAATATGTGGCTTAACTGGGAGGTGGCACTTTTTGGCACTTGCGATATTTCAACTCTTCGTATCTCTATTGAATTTTGAATAAAACATATGCTCAAATATGTCATGTGAAAACTAAGAACAATATTGTATTGGTATGAACTTTCATGAAAAATAACGGATCAAAGCCCAAAAATATCCACGAATTAGATCCGAGAAAAAAAGTCTCCCAAAGTCCCCACTCTCAATGGGGGATGCAAGTACAAGGTGTCTGCTAACTAATCGTCGTCCATATCTGCTCTATACTGAGTACACTTCAATTGAAGTTTCAATGGAAGTCACAATTAGAGGCATTGGATAATTCAGCACACGTTTCGTTCGAGTTTTCCATATTGTACACGTAAATTAGCGAGGATTACAATCAGAGTTTATGCATTGGACAGATAGTTGATCTGACTACATTTTTGAAATACTGACAGTTTGAACCATTTATTTTTCACAGTATTGCATTGTGCAGGGCTTATTTATCCATATTTCCTGAACGAGAATTCCGAACGAAACAATATGCAAGCTATAAGAATGACTGGAAAGAGACTGCATTATAATCAACTGAATGCACGCCTTTTATGCTATCGACATAGCCTAGACACTTCACATTATTTATTTTAATTCAAATGAAAACTTTGAAATATCTACTTGTCTCTTTTACAAATCGCATTCTCCATCTTTTGCTCTCTGTTCAAAGGGCTTTCGTGAGATTTTGTCTACTTTCCGAATCTGTATAGTATTTGATATAGTTATGACATATTTGGCGAATGAAGCTTCGTCAAATCGTTGTAAACGTCACGAAAGAATGTGTCATGTGACCTTGTCTCATTTTACTATAATCAATGGCGCGTTAAATTACTGGACCAGCAAATTCTATTCTGCACAATTTTTTTCGGGAATATGTGACCAAAAAGTAAAATTTGAATTCCAAAGCAAATTGAACGTTCCAGGTTCCTGATAACTAATTAAGGTCCATCAATAATGTTGAAACACTAAATAATCTTAAAACGACGCTGTCAAGTTAAGAAGCGTGAAAACGAAAAGACTAAAATAAAAAAAGGATAGCAGCCCTAGAAATCCCATTGTATATTAATTAGCCTTTTCTCAGAAGATAAGATTTTCAAAAACATTTCATAATTTTCTGATGCAATGGTTCTCAAATTCAAGATTGGGTTATCTATTTTCAAAAATGTTTTTAACTTTAACTTTAAATGATCATTGCATTTTAATTAATTATTTCATTCAGTATCTTTTTATTCATTTTGTTCACCTGCGTTCATTTTATCTACTTTGTTATTTTCATCATTTGGGTTCACTCTGACCAGATTATAATTTTCGTGCATTTTATTCATATCATTCATTTAACTTATTTTATTCACTGTTTTCATTTAATGCATTTTATTCATTTTTTCCAGCTCATTCATTTTTTCTACATTTTATTAATCTGAGTATTTTTTCAGTTTTATTCATTTCATCCATATAATTTATTTGACGCAATTTTTTTTCTAATAATTTATCACTTTTTTACATTTAATTTTTTATTTCAATCATTGCATTTTATTCGGCTCATTTTCTTCTTTTTTATTCATTTTATCACTTCAGCTCATTTTGTTTATTTGATTCGTTTGTTTTATTTATTATTTTCATTTTTTATACATTTTATTTTCTTTGTTCATTCCACTCTTTTTATTCATTTGTTCCATTACATTCATTTGATCTCCATTGTATTCGCTGCATTCATTAAATTGAATTGATTCATTTGATTCATTTGATTCATTTGATTCATTTGATTCATTTGGTTCATTTGATTCATTTGATTCATTTGATTCATTTGATTCATTTGATTCATTTGATTCATTTGATTCATTTGATTCATTTGATTCATTTTATTCATAACTTTAATTTTATCCATTTCATGTTCTGTCATTCGTTTTATTTCATTCAATTTGTTAGTATGAGTCAATTTATTCTATTAATCTTATAACTATTTCTAAATATAATCTTTGTTTTTATTTAATAACCTAATCTAATTTGATTCGTGTATTTTATAATTTTGATGTACATTAATTTTTCTACTCATTTTATGAATTTAAAAACCTATTATTTCATTTTTTGCTTTACTTTTTTATTTCGTTCGTTTTGTTGATTTCTATAATTTATTCAGTTTATTCGAGATTTTATTCGTGCAAGACTAGAAACTGTTTTCATCGTACCTCTAGTTGGGTGCCTACTTCTCAAGAGTTCTGCAAACTAATCCAGTAGTGAAATGTGTAAGAAATGTCTCATCTCACTGCTAGGTGGATTAAATCGGTTTTTTTTCTAGAATTGATCATTTACTTCACCTTTGAAGTTCTGTAAGAAATCTATCTTTCATCCTCAAGACTTAATATTTTGAAAAAAAAAAATATATTTCGTCCAAATAGTGCAGGAATTTAAACATATCCTTCAGTACAACGGGAGTTAGTAATATTTAACTTCTAGAATTATTATGATGATGGCCCCACCTCATTTTTTCACAAAGATATAAGCTGAACGATTTATCTAGAAGAGAATTCAATATAATTAAAAGCCACCTTGCACACCGATATTTGGAAACGGACCCCACTATAGAGTCTACATATTTTTCATAATAAATTTTGTATGGTACCGAAAATACCGATACTGGCGGTGGCCTACCCTTGTTACTGTTCTGTCGGGTTAACTAAGGCTTGTATCAACGAATTGATGTTGGTTTTAGCAAGCTTGAGAGGTATCTGCACTTTAAAAAATATAACACTATACGGAGCAAGAAAACGTGCAAACAATCGATAAACAGTGTTGACAGTTTGTGCCAGTTATTTAAACCCTATTATGAGGATAAGTCCAATCCAACGATATCTTGAAATCAAATGGTATTTTCGAATAGTATTGAGTTATTCGCATTCAGCCCGGGGACAACTTGACAGCTTCCATATATTGAACTCATAAGCAAATTTTGTGGTGATTTGGTGATGTCATGGCGGCTCGAATGGAACAAAATTTAAAAAAGGCGCATCCCATTTATTATTTTCTATATCTGTAAAAAATGAACAATTTAAGCATTTCTATCACCAAATTTATTTCACTGTTCAAATTAGAAACTGTCCATACCTTAACAGAAACATATATTCCATTTTGAATCTAAATAATCCAAGAAAAATAAATCGATTTTCAGAAATACAAGAAGATGGGTTTCAAAATCGAGCCACTTCAACTTATGTTGAAATTTCCGAAAATCTTCAGAATCGAACCAACATGAAATCCTCCTGTAGACGCCGTCAATTAGTTTTCTGTCGGACTGGAGCTGAGTAATATGCGAAATGAATTCTAAAGGGATCCGTCCCAAACCATCGCAAAATCTTTTGAACAGAATTATTGCAAAAGTCAAACAAAACTCTGGCAGGAGTCGAACATAATTGTATATTCCTGGCAGCAATCTTGCTAAAACCGGGCACTACCGGTTTGCTGCCAGAATTCTGGTAAAAGCGCACAAATTTTGCTAACTGTGTAGAAAATCCTACATATTTCGTTTATATTCCTAAACAACATTCTAGAATTCTTGACGTTCTTAATTAATTTGAAACAAGATGTCATATGTTCACGAATTGTTTGGCTTCATGATTTACTTTCATTGGCCAAAATGATTTTCATTCATATTTCTCTGGCAAAAAGCACTGCTTACACACTTCACACAACAATAAAACCAAAAAAACAACGACTTCCAGCTAAATTTATAATAAGATTTATGTACCTTGCTGACAGTTTCCAGTTAGGGATAATTTTTTCTCTAATAATTGTTTTCTTTATCCACATTTTGGAATACGCTTTTTCTAAATGTTGTTCTTGCTGCATTGACGGCGTTCATAACACACGTAACGAAACACGCTTTTCTCTTGAAACTATTTCGTTTCGTTGTTCGTGGTACTCGTACGGAGAAGGCATACTAGCGCCACCATCAAATTAGTGGTACATATATGAAACAAGCACTATCTGTCAAGTTGTCCCCGGGCTGTTCGCATTACACACGGCCGTTTGCCAAAATTCAACGAACACCAACGAATGTCAAACTGACCATACTCGAGAGTTGCTTCAGTATTTGAGATTAGGTTTCCGGGATCATATAAGTAACGGGGTGTTATCTTTCTTTCAAGCTAGTAATGAGACTGTAATTGGTCGCTTATCGGTTTATCGGCCAATTAGACAACATGTCACCGCTAATCAGCCGTCGAACGATAACACCTGCCGGGAAAATTCTGTTACCCTAGAAATTCCAGCTGCTGTCAGTTTATTAGCAAATGTATTATGAGAACAGAAACAAAACTAAGATTATTTTAAACTTGTGGAAGATTGGGATCATTGCATACCTGAAAAGCTACTGCAGATGATCAAATCAATGATATCTCCCCTATATCAACGCATTGAAATAAACACTTAGCTGGATCCAAACTGAAGATTAAAAATATTATATCGGTAAATTGGTCAAGTGCTCCCAATCGCGAAGTGATAAAGTCAATCGTCCGACACTATAACGACAACTCTATCGACGAAGGGCGTATTGAATCCAACAGGTGTTACGGCTTATGAATGGTTTGAAATTTTTTGCTTACCGCAGTAAAAAAATTGCAATGATACAACCGTTGGCGCAGGTGGTAGGCCCACATGATCTAAATATGTCACTTGATAAGTTATTACCGCGAATTCCTTCTAGTCGCGTGATAAGAAAGAGATGGGAGGGTAATGGTTAAGGCATAACAGAAATTTCCTGACGGACTTTAAGCGTTTTCCTACAACCATTCATCAAAATTAATTATAATAGTTAATAATAAGGAAAATAATGAATGTTCTAATAACCGTTTGCTAACAAAATTAAAGGGTTGTGTACAGGACACACCCACGGTGATAATAAAAATGCAGCTATTTTCATGTGCGTGCAATGTGATGTGTAAAGGAGCATTCATCCATCAAAACTACACCCAAAATGAATCTTTGGGAGTGGAAATGCATATGTTTTTTTTTTGACGATAGTCCCACCTCATACCCCCACAAAGGTGTGAGCTGAACGATTTATCTAAAAGATAATTAGTATTTTGATCCATAACAAAACCAGTTAACAAAAAAAAACGGACTGGCTCAATTTGCAGACATAGCCTTTCCTTCAAAAGAACGTAACCAGATACATTTCGAATATTCCGCCAACAACCAGGGTCCATCAAGAAAATTTCCATTCCAGGAAGATACTTGATAGAATCGGGAAATGAACCCAATAGCTTCCATTTCCGATAATTATCTGTAAGACTCCTCCCGCCTGACCAAGACATCGGTACTACCACCTGCTAAGGTGAGAAGTGACGAGCCTAGTGGCAGTGCAGAGTCCAGTCGAGTTATATCATCCACATCAGGCCCCTTTATTGAAAGTTGCCTACCACTAACCCAAGGCAATCTAGGGATATTCCTTTCCGGGAATACTTTCTCTCTCGAACTGTGAGTGAAAAACTCCCAAATGATGCGTATGTGTTCAACCTCATATTTATGCCATACAATATCGTACCACACAGCTACACGCTCTCTCAGTGCAGAGATAACTTGAATAACACTTACCAACGTCACCATGTTGTCTCTTTTGTGATCGCTGCTGCAATGATGAGAAGTTTATATAGCTCATTCAAAAGGCTTCTCATCATGTGTCGTTATGGCCTAAGGTGTAAATTTTAGCGAGTAGAAGATTGTCGGTTCCAGTCCTGTAGCTACCCGTTAATCTTTTTTTCTAGTAAGACATAAGTAAAGAGGTGCTTTTAGCGAATAGAAGTTTTGTCGGCTCTAATCTAGATGTCTGATGGCAGGTTTTTCTTACTAGAAGATTCAGGTCATGAGCTATTTATAGCAACGAAGAAAAGAATGAAACAAAACAAAATGCAGACAGTTGTTTCCGATCTTTTGAACGGTGCAGACCGATTCACTTCACAGTGGTGTTCGATGTGTTTATTCAATGAGTCAGCCTTTGTGCGTTGTTTGCAGCCGTTCTGCTGGTGCCGGTAGCAAATCCAGTACATTGTTCTCGCTGGAGCAGAACAATCGACGTTACTACAGATAAGTTTTGTTAGCCTTTTCATTCCTTTCGTGTGCTCTTTCCCCCTCTCTACTGTAATCTTATAAAAAAATACATCTATACATTCCCGTTTATGTAACGCTCTGCCCTCGTGCTTAAATGGCAGAAGGCGAAATACCATCTGATGTCATCATAGAAGTCCCTGATCCCCCTAACACTCGCATTGCTCCCCGTATAAAGCAGTACCCACAAGGTTCCTCTGGGCCATGGGTGGTATATTTCCGGACCGGAGAGAAACCGATTAATATATCAAAACTTTCTCGGGATCTGACTGCTAACTACCCGGCCGTAACTCAGATAACACGTGTTCGGGCAAACAAGATACGTGTTATAGTGAATGATCTCGGCCGGGCGAACGAGATTGTTTGCTGTGAGCGCTTTAAGCGGGAATTTAAGGCGTACGTACCTGCTATGGCCGTAGAAATCGACGGGGTTGTGTCCGAACTGGGCCTGAAATGCGAAGAACTGTTGGAGCACGTGGTTGGCTGCTTTAAGGACCCCTCACTTCAACAGATTAAGATCTTGGAATGCAAACAATTGTATACCGCAAACACCGAGGGAGGGAGGACTACCTAATCTCTATCACTCTCGCTTCGGGTGACATTCGCCGAGCCTTCTCTTCCCAATTACATCCTCCTTGACAAAGTTCGCCTACCTGTTCGCCTATTTGTACCGCGGGTCATGAGCTGCAGCAATTTGCAAGCAGTTGGGCCACACAGCCACATATTGTGGAAATAACAAACGATGCGGCAAATGCGAGGGAGAGCATGTGGATGACTCTTGCGGCAAAGAAACTGAAAAGTGTATTTGCTGCGGGGGCTCTTCGCATGCTCTTAAATCATGCCCTGCGTACAAGCAGCGCGGGGATAAAATTAAGCGATCACTTAAGGATCGCTCGAGGCACTCTTATGCAGAAATGCTAAAGAATGCTTCGCCATCTGTCCGTTCCGAAAATACCTTTGCTCTATTGGCTCGTGTGAATCTGACGATCCAGAAGAGGGATCATCTTTTGCTAACCCGGGGGAGTCCAAGAAGAGGAAAAATCTTTCCTCCCCTAGACTACCTCGTAAGGGTCCCAAGATAGCCTCCTCTGAGAACGCGCTAACTACATTTGATAAACTCAACGGAAGTGCTGCCCTAAAGCCGAAACAAGTTGCTCCAGGACTTGGAAATTCTAATTCCAACAATCCATCACTTCCAGGGACACCAAAAACCCCAAGTATACCCTTTTTCAAACAGACACTCAGTCCAGTAACGGACTAATGAAATTTTCTGACATAGTGGACTTAATTTTCACAGCTTTAATGTTACTGATCCTCTTAAAAGCATTGTGATGCATTTTCTCCCTATAATGCAAACATTTTTGAAGCAGTTGACTGCTGAATGGCCCCTCCTTGCAGGCTAAGTCATCGAACGAGGTCACCGATTCGATCACTGTTCTACAGTGGAACAGCAGAACTATCCTCCCGAAAATCGATTCCTTTAAATTTTTACTAAATAGTTTAAAATGTGATGCTTTCGCATTATGTGAAACTTGGTTAACTTCCGATAGAAATCTTAACTTCCACGACTTAAATATAATTCGTCTGGATCGAGAAAACCCCTATGGGGAGTACTTTTAGGGATTAAAAAGTGATATTCTTTCAATCGAGTTAACCTCCCTTCGAGACCAGGCATTGAAATTGTCGCTTGTCAAGTTCTAATCTAAGGCAAAGACATTGCTTCCATCTACTTTCCTCCTAGAGCCTCGGTAGGGCACCGAACGCTTTGTAATATCACGGAATTCGCGGATTCTTACACCACAAGCACGCGCGAGCGCGTTGGATTTATCGCTATGCTCGACATCGCTACAGTTAGATTGCAGGTGGAAGGTGATCCCTGATCCCCACGGTAGCGTTCATTTGTCTATCGTTATTTCAATTGCTAACGGTTCAAGACCATCGGAAACAATCAATGTCTCGTATGACCTCACACGGAACATTGATTGGAAGAGTTACGCGACCGCGGTATCCGTTAAAAAAACGAATCCACTCAAGAGCATCCTCCGGAGGAAGAGTACAGGTTTTTGGCTGGCTTGATTCTCGACAGCGCGAATCAAGCTCAGACTAAACCAGTACCGGGCGCGAATACCCATGGACGGTCTCCCACCCTGTGGTGGGATAAAGAGTGCTCAGAGCTGTACGCGGAGATGTCCACTGCATATAAGGCCATCCGGGAAGACGGGATACCCGCTAGTTATCAACAGTACGCGTCGTTAGAAAGGCGAATGAAGAGCCTAATGAAAGCCATAAAACGCAGTTATTTGCGCCGGTTTGTCGACGAGTTAACGAGAACAACAGCGGGGTACGGCTCGACGTATGCGTAACCGAAACAGTACCAACGAGAACGTGGAATATTCAAACCGCTGGATATTCGCTTTCGCCAAGAAGATCTGTCCGGACTCTGTCCCGGTACAGGAAACGTACCGCGCCGCGTCTCCTCACGATACCGCGAACGAAACACCGTTTTCGATGGTGGAGTTCTCACTTGCTCTCTTATCATGTAACAATAAAGCCCCAGGGCCAGACAGAATCAAATTTAACTTGTTAAAGAATCTGCCAGACTCTGCCAAGAGACGCTTGTTGAATTTATTTAATAAGTTTCTTGAGGGTAATATTGTCCCTCATGACTGGAGGCAAGTGAAGGTCATCGCCATTCAAAAACCAGGAAAACCAGCCTCCGACCACAACTCGTATCGACCGATTGCAATGCTGTCCTGTATTCGGAAGTTGTTCGAGAAAATGATCTTGTTTCGCCTCGACAATTGAGTCGAAGCAAATGGCTTACTGTCAAATACACAATTTGGCTTCCGCAAAGGCAAAGGGACGAACGATTGCCTTGCGTTGCTTTCTACAGAAATCCAAATGGCCTATGCTAACAAAGAGCAGATGGCATCAGTCTTCTTGGAAATTAAGGGGGGCTTTTGACTCAGTTTCTATCAACATTCTGTCACTTGCAAGGACCATTACAAGATACCCTGGACAATTTGTCTGCTTGGGCTCTTCAGCTGGGTTCTCCACGGAGAAAACTGAATTGGTTGTCTTTTCTAGGAAGCGTGAGCCGGCGCAACTCCAGCTTCTATTAATGGGTGAAACGATCAATCAGGTCTTCACATTTAGATATCTCGGGGTCTGGTTCGACTCTAAAGGTACCTGGGGATGTCACATTATGTATCTGAAACAGAAATGCCAAGAAAGAATCAATTTTCTCCGGACAATAACTGGAACATGGTGGGGTGCCCACCCAGGAGACCTGATCAGGTTATACCAAACAACGATATTGTCGGTGATGGAGTACGGGTGTTTCAGTTTCCGCTCCGCTGCGAACATACACTTCATCAAACTGGAAAGAATCCAGTATCGTTGTTTGCACATTGCCTTGGGTTGCATGCACTCGACCCATACGATGAGTCTCGAAGTGCTGGCGGGCGTTCTTCCGCTAAAAAATCGATTTTGGGAACTCTCATATCGATTGCTCATCCGATGCGACATTCTGAACCCGTTGGTGATTGAAAACTTCGAGAGGCTCGCCGAGCTTAATTCTCAAACCCGAATTATGTCCTTGTACTTGTACTCCTTCTTCATATACTCCCAACCGTGTTCGTTTCTTAGATACTTCTGATTCTACTGTATTCTTCAAAACATCCATGAAGGAAGAGATTCGTGGAATCCCGGACCATATACGTCCGCAAGTGATCCCCAATATATTTTATAATAAATTCCGAGAAGTCGACTGTGACAAAATGTTTCACACTGACGGATCAAATCTCGATGGGTCCACTGGCTTCGGTTTCTTCAACAATACTATAACCGCTTCATTCAAGCTCAATGATCCCACTTCAGTTTACGTCGCAGAGTTAGCTGCAATTCAGTACACCCTTGGGATCATCGACACTCTGCCCACAGATCACTACTTCATCATTTCGGTCAGCCTCAGCTCTATTGAGGCTCTTCGTGCGATGAAACCCAAAAAGCAATTCCCGTATTTTCTGGGAGTCCTTGTGTACGTTATCTGAAAAATCTTACCAGATTACCTTTGTTTGGGTCCCCTCTCATTGCTCTATCCCGGGCAATGAAAAGGCCGACTCTTTAGAAAAGGTGGGTGCATTAGATGGGGACATATAGGAAAGACCAATCTGCTTCGACGATTTTATTTAGTAAATGTCGTCAGAGGACACTCAACAGTTGGCAAACCTCGTGGAGCTTGTACGATGGCTACATTCATGTTGTCTGGGCTTCCACCGAGTATTGTGACGCCAGGTCTCTGTTAAAGGATTCCCCAGACCACCCAATGTCTCAGTCCGGGATATGCTAGAAAATCGCGATCTCCCCTATATGTCCCTTATTTACAATTTCATTAAAACGATAAATATCCAAATTTAGCCCCTCTCTTTTATTTCTCATTTTTAGAAGTTCCCTGTCCTGCCTTTTGGAGCCGACCTGCACCAGAACGCCATTATGTGTCCGCAGTCGTCCTTATCACGCCTGCATAAAAAGAACTTGTAGAGAAAGTGACCCGATTCCCCGTGGATCCGATGAATTTCACCCATCAACCCGTTTCTTGACATCACGGTAGTCTGAGGCTCTAAGTCATGTAGCTGATTTCCCGTTCGCCCTAAAGTTTGTTCTTCTTTCTCTGTCATCATGTTCTATCCCTGGCGTAACTTCTGCTACACCGATGTTGGAAAAAATCAAATTTGTATTTTGTATTACTAGTTTTAAGATAGCTGCAAAATTTCTCATACACACTTGTTCCCCTTCTTGTATATCAAATTGTATTCCTAATTATAAGATAGTTGTAAAAATTTTCCTCTTTATATCAAAAACATACTTCAACATTGTCACCTCCTAGTTTTAAGATATCCAAAATGTTAAACAAAAGAATTTGGCACCGCCAAGCTAACGCATTTGTGCCTATTGAATAAATGAACTGAATAAAAGAAGGACCCGTATGCCAGTATTGGTCTAACAATTGTTGTGTAGATCCACTGAAGGTACTTGGGTTTGAGTGCCCAAGATTTACCGAAAGTCCGTCTACATTGACCGAAGGCCATGCAAGTTTTCTTTCTCCTTAAATCGATGTGAGCTGTCCAATTAAGTTTTGAGTAAAGAATTACCCCAACGTACTTAGCTTGATCTGCGATAATAATTTCAGAGTCAAAGAACTGCAATGGACGAGCTCCGGTTGTAATCCTTCGTTGCGTTAAAAGCACCATTGATGTTTTATTTGAATTAACTGATAGTCCAACATGAAGACACCATTGTTCAACAACACAAAAGGCTTATTGCATCAAATCAAAAAGTGTGTTAATGCAAATACTGGTTTTATATGATAATCATCGGCGAAACCATACGTCGGAAACCCAAGCTCATTAAGTTTCCTCAACACGCCATTGACACACCACCTTGAGGACATCCGCAGACACTAAGTTTCCTTATCTCTACTTGCCTTAACGATGCGCACAGATGTCGGTTGCTAAGCATTGCGTGTATACAGTTCGTAATATATGAAGGTACTCCATGACCTCGTGCTACTTCCAAAATGGATTCGTAAGGCACGTTGTCAAAATCACCTTCAATATCAAGAAAAACTCCTAAACATGATTGCTTTTGTGAAAAAGCTTTTTCAATGTTGTAGACAACATTGTGTAACAGAGTGGTAGCAGACTTCCCCTGCTGATATGCATGTTGCATTGGATGCAGCGGGTCCTCGCACGTGCTAACATCCCGAATGTAGTGGTTGATCAAACGTTCCACTGATTTGAGAAGGAAGGAGGTCAGACAAATCGGTCTAAAGCACTTTGTCTCCTCATAAGTGGCCACCTTTGGGAATGAATTTGACAGTTATTTCCGTCACGATGATGGAATGTATCCTGTTGCAAGACTACAAGTAAAAACCTTTTTCAAAATATGCTCGAAGTGTTCTTATCCTTTTTGTAGTAGAACTTGAATGATTCCATAATTTCCCGGAAACTTATACGGAACAAAACTATCAATCGACCATTTGATCTATGCGCTTGTCACAATTCTACAAGTAAATGCCCAAGAATCAGAACTACCTCAAAAAACTCAAAGGTAGTCGTCAGTGATGGCTCAGTACAGCCTGGAAAGTGTGTCAGAAAGACAGTTAAGTACTACATATTCATCAGACGAGTATTCACCATTAGCAGTGCTAATCGAACTGACATGAAAATCTTTCGATTTCGGAAGTAACCTATTTAATCTACTAGTCCCGTTGAGACTTGAGACATTTGTGCAGAGGCTTTTCTAACCACTTCGCACAGAGGATCGAATGGCATTTCTGTATGCTTTGCGAGCCAACTTAAATGTCTCTGACCCGTGCCTGCGTCTGCGCTTCCAAGCTCTTCTACGTAACCTTTTGAGTCGAACAAGTTCGATATTCCCCCAAACTGTTCCTCTAGACGCATGTATAACTCGAAGCGGACAAGCCTCTTGGTATGCTGCTACTATAAGTGAGCTTGTTTTATCCACGACCTTACCCAAGTCACTTGTAGATTCCATCGTCGAAAGATACCCATGAAATCTAGTCGCTAAGCCCTCTTCGTACAGGTCTCAGTTCGTAGATTTAGGATTACGATATGTGACGATATCTAGCGAGACATTTAAATGATCAACGACGATGTACTTATGATCCGATAACGACGGTTCGAGCTCGTTTGGTACGAGCCAGTTTGTCAACTCAGGCGTAATTCCGTCAGAGCAAAGAGTTGCATCTATCACCTCTTCTCTGCCAGCTCGTGCAAATGTTGGGCGATTTGCTGCATTAATAATGTGCAGATTTGTACTACTAAAGTATTCCATTAATTCGATGCCTCTCAATGAGAAAGGCACGAATGCACCATTAATTGGATTAAAACAGTTTTTGTAATTATTGTTGCATAAAACCTTTAAAAATATCGTACTTAGCTTACTTTTTCCCCTCAACTTTGTATATAACCCTTTAACTGAAGAAAAAATATTCCCAAGTTAAACCAGTGATTTATGACAGCAGTGTAAACCTTCAAAATCTAATACTATTTTCACTGTCTGAATCCTAAATGTGGGTACCAAATCGATGTACATGTCGGGACTGACCGGTCACAGACCTAAACTTAGGTCGTCTCGTTTACCAGTTTACTTGCGGTTCGAGCATCTCAGACCGAACCGGCAAACACTTTTCGCTCTTTCCTAATTGATATAATTGAATCCATTTGTAGTGAAATTAATGCTGTATGTGGGAATCACTTTGTCCACGCGGTCAGCGGCTGATGTATGCCACTATTTTTATATATCGGACCGAAGAATGCCTTCTTCGGACGGCCTGTATTTGACTTATTGAGTTCCTTTATTAAATGATCTTTTGAAGAAATTAAAGTAAGAGCAAGGAAGTCTGATGCGCATTCCAATAACTATAATAACATGACTCTAAGAATGTGTGTGAAAGTCGATTATGAAACATTTCGATTACCTTTATTTGTTTTTGCACAGCCCGGCTAATCCCGCGGTGTCGCTCGGTAGTGCAGTCGACGAAATTGTTACTGATAGTGTTATCAGTTGTATTCATTCAGCGTACATCCGATAAGACGCATCAATCGGTAAAGCAGCTCATAACAATGACGGAGAAATGCTGCACCCGAGGAACTAGAAAAAAAAATCACCGGTGTTTTCGAAAACGTTCAAGTATGGTCGCAAAATATTCGCTTCTAATTGTCTAAAAAACCTGTTGTTATTTTCCAATTTAATGGATAATACAAATGTGAAATAAATTTGCATGGTCGGATGACCTATGGAGGTTACAGTCCCAATAAATAATACAAAAACAATACGAATTTGTTTTTTAACCTCAAAAAAGCCTTTCATTTCTTAGCATAAGGGTCGTTTCATATCAGATTTGCAATATCTTGTTTCAATTTTTCAAAAAAAACATTCTAGCTATCTTTATCGAAAAACACATTTGCCACTTAAAGTCTGTCATATTTGGCTATCATGATTCTCATACTTGTTAGTGTGGCATAGTTTTACACTTTTCGATGCAACGCGATCTATAAGCAATCGGTCCTAATGAGTCGATTCGTGGAATATCGTTATGATTAGCAACGCATGATGCGATACAATATAGACGAAAGTGCTGACAAATCATTAGACGCTAATATGTCGGATATTATGTGATTAAATATGGTCACTTTAAAACTAACCTTGGAATGAGTAATTGTTTACAACAACGTCACTCTGTAAGCCAGCCAGCGCCACCATCCATCAAATACAAATGAATCGGATCAAATTTGCATAACTGAAGCACCGGAGCATGTAGTGATGCGGACATCAACAATAACTTCCGCGCTGCCTGTCACAGCTTCCCAAAATTCCAACAATCATGCAGCCATGGAAACACCGCAGCCCTCCTCAGCGCGCACGAGCGACAAATGCGTTCAGCCTTTTTACGCACAATTTTGGTCTCACGTTTCGCACGAGGCGTACCTACTTCTTATAACAAAGAACCACACCAAAATCACTGGAACCATCAACTAGCCAGGACTACTGTTTAGATAACACGAGTTCTCACGGGAAAATGCATGGGACACTAACTCGTAAATCTATTAATAATATAATGTTCACTCACTGTGAAGTAAAACAGTTTTATCTTTCAACAACTTTTTTTTCTCTAAATGTCTTCCCGGCAACTTCAGTGCAAGTGCGAAACCAAAAAGTAAAAACACGCAAATGTATAGTATAAATAGTCGGCTAATCAGAGCAAATAATCCGGTTCCTGGCTGGTCACACACATCTGCTCCTGGCGGCGACCGTTCTAGTACTGGCGGAGTGTCGCCGCGATGCGATACGTATTAAACTAAAACAAACCGACATTATTTTGTCGAAGAGGAGGGTTCGAATCGAATTCGAACTGGGAAACCGCGTGGAGTGTGGCGCATTCTAAATTGAACACATTTTGCGCGTCGTCGTGCGGCGCCGGTTGCTGTGTTGTGTTGTGAAGTACACACGGAATAGACGGCGGGCGACACAGGCAAATCGCGCGCTTTTGGGGCGGTTTTAATTCTCGCTTCTTTTTGTTTTTGGTCTGTTTTGATATAAAACGCCGGTTTTCGGGGTGTTCAAAAAATCGAGGAAAAACACATTAGGTTGCTATAGAAGAATAATTTTATGTTCAAAAGTTCGGTGGTTTGTCAGAGCTGAGATCTTCTAATTGATGTGCTAATCTAAATAAACAGAAAGCTATGGAAGTGTTGTTGGCATTACGTTTCCGGCTAACAGACAAACATTGTAACAATCAACAGTGAACATAACAATTTTGACAACCCAAGGATTACACTTCTTATCAGTGAGTGTTACAGTAGCTCTGCTTACCAGCAGTGAAACAAGTGTGACTTTCATCAACCAACCCCAATCCTAGGGTACCAGCGGCAGTTTCGATCCTCGAACGTAAACTTTTGCGGCCGTTTAAGCGGTTTCCAATAGAGTAATCGATTGCGTTTCAACCTCGTCTCATCAGGATCTGATTCAGCTCCAGATTGTCGCTAGATCCAAAATGGAAACGGAAAATAGAAGAGTTTTCTATTGTTGCAGCACTGAAACTGGAATGAAAGAGGACCAGTTTCTAACCACATGATAAGAAAAAAGTCAATGGAATCTTCAACAAAAAGCTACAATAGGCGAGAACACCTCCCAGCTAGTAATAATTGTCATAATAACCGAGCAACATATATACTTGATTTGCCGTTAAATCGGGCGCAAACAGAGCGAAGCGAACAAATTGGTGGCTAATTGAATCAGCTGTAATTGAGTGGAAGATGAAATATAGCTTCAGAACTCAGAGGTTTCCTGATATGCCGAAATGATGATGATTTTTTCTTGCAAATAGCATGAATAAAATATGATAGGAGTTTTGCATAATTTTTTTTCTTTGACCCAAAATTTAGTGATGAAAAAAAAACACCTAACAGTACACAGAAAACCAATTCAACAAACACTATAGGATTCGAGATATCATTATAAATTGGCTCAATTGGCACGTTCGCCGTGTGTGGCCTGGGATTTGTGCCGTGCCGTGGTTACGTTAATTGTTTGCTCCGTTCCCAATCCCAACTCCTACTCTGCTCACAACATCAAAATGTGAGTGATGGCCTTTCAAGTCCAGGTTGACATCTGAGATGGGTGGGTTGCTAACGCAGAAGGGTTGCAGGCGCTCACCCAAGGTATCTCATTACATCGCTGTCGCAGCCATTGGAAGGGCTGCCAAAGTTTTGACAATTTAGCTGTCAGTTCGGATGATATCGCAGAAATTGCGGGTTTTCGGTATCATCCGAGCTGAGTCAGGCTCAGCGACTACCAAGAATGTTCTTTCGGTTCCAACATTCGAGGAAGTCAGTAGTGCGCGCGGTTTTTCTCTATATTAATTGTAATTTCACTTGTAAGTTTTGTATGTGGTATATTGTGCTTATAATGTTTTGCCTTTCTCATATAACGAAAGGCTATGCAATCACTCCAAAAATCGATTTTCGAACCAAGGCCCGAAGTACCGAGTGTAATATCCCATTCGATTCAGTTCGTCGAGATGTCTGTGTGTATGTATGTGTGTTTTTTTATAGTAAGGTTAAAAAAAGCTTCAAAAGCCTGGCCTGTAGTGTATTGGCACTGTGTGGGACTCACGACTCACGTTCGTTCCTGACCACTAAAAACATTCCATACTTTTTACGCCCTTCTTCCCCACGGAACTACGTCATCGTATTACTTCGTGGGGGGGGTGGGGGTTTCGTTGCGCTTTCGTCGCACCTCTTTCTGCTGCTCTATCTCGGAGCCTCGCTTGGTTCATGGAGTGGCACGACCTATGAGCTTTGATTTAACTCTCGATTCCTCTCCTGCTTCTTGTCTCCATCCATTACGTCGCCGTTTATTTCTCGTCCCTGTGGCGAGCCGTTTAGGTGCTGATTCCCTGAGCCATTCAGCTCATGTTTCCGTGAGTCATTCAGCTCCCGGCCTTATCACGATCCGCTTGGATAGTGCTCAACGGTGAACTCATCCTACTCCGACCGATAGTTCCCCGACGGTGGAATTTCCCCCGACACCGATACCCGTTTTCTTGAGCCATTTAGCTCTACTAAAATCTTCCAGCTTTACCACTTATCCTACTGCGATTGAGAGTTCCCCGACAACGAAATTTCTTTCGTTACCGGTGTTTGTTTCGTGAGCCAATTAGCTCCCCTTTTCGTCACGATTCTGTCGGGTAGTCCACGGCGCCGAATCAGCCCTATCGTGAATTCCCCGGCGGCAGACCGCTCCCGATGTACGTTTCTGTTAGCCATTAAGCTCCCCGCCTCGTCTACTCGGTCTAGTCCCCGGCGGTGGACTTAGCCTACTCAACGGTCAGCCAACAGATGCTGAGGTCCATCCAGCGATTCCGGGTAGAGCGTAGCTTCCGGTTCACTGGCGCCCCTACGACCCACTTCTGGCTATTCGACGCGGTCTACTCGGTCTAATCCCGGACGGTGGATCTAGCCTACTCACGAGCTACCCGGTAGAGTGTCGAGGTCGGTCCGGCGATTCCTGTGAAGCCTGACGTCCGGTTCGCTGGCGCCCCGACGACCCGAGCCCGGTGCTACATCGCGTACTACTCAACTGGTCCCCGGTGGTGGACCCAGTCTACACAGTCGATGAGTTTCCCGGCGGCGGAATTTCCAATCCTTGCCAATGCGCTAGTTGTCCTCGCAGCCTTCTCACATACATAGTCGACATGGCAGTTGTAATTCAACCGATCGTCAACCATCACACCCAGGTGCTTCAGCGCGCGCATCGATGGAATGGATTGTCCCCCGACGTGGATCTCGAGACGCTGGATTTGCTTACGATTGCTAACCAGCACTACTTCAGTCTTGCGGTGAGCCAGCTGCAACTTGACGTTAACCATCCAGGTTTCTACGATGCCTACTGTCTCTGCCGTCAGCATCTCCACCTCCTCAAGGGTCTCGCCCGTTATCGTCAGGACAACATCATCTGCAAAGCCGACGATCTCCACTCCCCTGGGCCGTTCCACGGTTAACACTCCGTTGTACATAATATTCCAGAGCGTTGGGCCGAGTATGGAGCACTGAGGTACTCTCGCCGTTACCCTAAACGACCTCTGCCCCGTGTTCGTTTCGTAGACCAGTACTCGGTTCTGAAAGTAACTTTTCAGAATCTTGCACAGATAGTCCGGAACCCGCATTCTATGCAGCGCTACGGCGATGGCTCCCCAGCTAGCACTGTTGAACGCGTTCTTCACGTCTATCGTTACCACGGCGCAGTAGCGATTACCCCTTCTCTTTTGCTTCAATGCTTTCTCCGCGTTCGCGATGACGATGCGGATGGCGTCCAGCGTCGATATTCCTTTCCGGAACCCAACTGTCTCTGCGATAGTCCGTTCTCACTTTCAGCGTAGGTCGTCAGCCTGTTGAGGATGACTCTTTCCAAGAGTTATCCGAGAGTATCCAGCAGGCATATAGGACGATACGATGCTGGATCTCCTGGTGGTTTCCCTGGTTTTGGCAGTAACACCAGCTTCTGGATCTTCCATCTATCCGGGAAGTAGCCATCGTCCAGGCATTTCTGTAGGACTATCCTGAACATGTCCGGCAACGCCAGGATCGCACTCTTCATTGCCACGTTGGGGATACCATCCGGTCCGGGAGCTTTCTTCGTTTTCAGCCCTTTTGCCACTATAAGGAGCTCGTCGTTGGAAACCCGATTGTCACCTGCATTTCCACCATCTGCATCAGCGTACGGTGTAGGCGGCCATGCGGTTGGGTCGTGCTTCGGGAAAAGGCCCTCCACGATAATTTTCAGCTTGTCGCCGCACATTTCGACTGGCGTCATTGGACCCTTGATCCATGGCCATAACGACACGGTAAGCATTGCCCCCAGGGATTAGCGTCTACTTCTCTGCACAGCTCCTTGTAGCAGGTGGACTTGCTTAGCACTATCTCACGTTTAAAAGCGGCCCTGGCCGCCCGGAATGTTACCTTACCCTCTTCTCTGACTGCCTAAGATCTTGCTCTCTGAACGCGTCTTCTGGCTTTTAGGCAAGTAGCCCGGAGGATGCTTAGCCTTTCGTTCCACCAGTACGCCGGACGTGTATGTATGTGTGTGTTAAATAATGTCACTCAATTTTCTCAGAGATGGCTGAACCGATTTGCTCAAACTCAGTTTCAAATGAACGGTATAACGCTCCCATAAGACGCTCCGGTTCCGGAGTTACGGGTTGAAGAGTGTGGTCACAGCAAGTTCCCATATAAACTGATAACCCTATGATGTCCGAATAATGTAATACATATTCAAATACGTTCAACATTACTTGGATTTGCGGGTCTAGATCACTAATGATCAATTTAAGTAGTTTTGATCACATTGGTCACCTATGACGGATCTTGATGCCCCCTGGGAACTCGCCAAATTCCCGAGCTAATGTCACACCTATTTTCCAGCAAACTCTTAACCGATGTTTACAAACTTGATTTCAAATGAAAGATGTAATATTCCCATTGACTGCTATTGAATTTCATTCAGTTCTGACTTTTGATTCCGGGGTCATTGCGGTCACATAGGAATTTCTCATATAAACCGGTACAATTGTAATACCTCATAGGATTAAAATCTATTGAAATAAACATCAATTTACTTTGATTCGCAGGCCTAGATCACTGATGGCGAATCAAAAATTATTGGAATGTATTGTCCACTATCGATAATTCCGGAAGTCCCGAGGCTCCAGGCAAATTCCAGATCTAAAGCCACCTCGGTGATGACAACCAATTTTCACTAACCAAGTCTCAAATGCAAGGTATTATATGAAGTTCGGTGTTGAACCCTCCATCTACCGCTCCATCTCTCAACCTACCCCCCCCCCCCCCCCATCTGTCACCTCTAACCCTCTAAGTAGAGATGGTCGGGTTTCAATTTTTTCGAACCCGAACCCGAAAGCTTGAAAATTGAAAAACCCGAACCCGACCCGAGTCCGAAAATTTTAAAATAGAATAAACCCGAACACTACCCGTACCCGAGAATGAAAATTTTGTAAAACCCGAACCCGACCCCGAAAACTTTAAAATTTGAGGAACCTGATCCGAACCCAACTTGCTAATACGGAGAATCAACCAAAGATCTCGAATTTTTAATTTTGGGCACCCGAGCTACACCCTAGACTCATCCTAGAATAGTAGAATCACTCGAATCTGAAGTAGCACATTAATGTACCTGAGGATCCGTTTGGGACAGGTATGCCATACCTCGCGAGGCGTCATTAGATGGCTTCCGAAATACCGCTTCCTTCGAAGAAATAGTACTGCACAATGGCAGAGAATATGCTCCGAACTCTCGAGCTCGTAGCTAAAGAATAGACAAATGTCATCTTTTTTCAGATGATACTTAGCAGGACAATGTCCCGTAAATAAACCTGTGATTATACGTAAGTCTTTTCGTTTTAGATCCATTAGTTTTTTGGCTCTCATTGTATCTAGATATATGAATTTCCTGGCTTGTCGAGCTCCTACTATGTCACGCCAGTCGTTTAGTAGTTGGTCTCTTGCCTAAACCGAAAGTTCCAGTTTGATGGCACAGGTAGATATGCCTAGAAATGGATCTGGTCCATCAAGCATGTTTGATGAACCACGCCTGAATAATTCGTCGGCCACTTCGTTACCATCGATTCCTTTGATGGCTAGGTACCCAGAATATCATTACTCTATTCCAAGTTGCCAGTTGTTGTAAAGATGTGACTCACTCCCAAACCAGTTTATTGTCTAAGTCAGGCCCGTGCGCAAGGGGGGAAGGGATTTTGGGGGTTCAAACCCGCATCTCCCCCATGAAGGTTTTGAATAACTTTTAAAAAATTATTAACTTCTTGTTCAGGAAAAAATATACTGCAAACCGTTTTGACAACTAAAATGTCATTTGAATTCGGTCACCCTAGAAACAAGTCAAGGACGAACCTTTGCGAGGGTGGCTGGAAAGGGATGTAAGTCAAGTTGGGCGGTTTCTCTGAAGGATCGGTTCACATTTCGACAAGCTTCGATATTAGCAACAGTAGTGAGTATACAGCAGATATCGGTCAGCGGGCTAGCAACGGCAGGTAAGAAGGAAAACGCGAAATTGGAGAAAATCGGGATATCGTTGTCTAGAGAAATTTTACCGCCAATGATTATTCCGTTGGAATGGCAGCGAAATGGATCGCGAGAATGGGCATTGGTATAGGGTGAAATATCGCCGTCGAGAAGTTATCAGCACCAGCTAGCAGATAAATAGGAACGACTAGCACCAAGAAGGCTAAGAAGCCCGGCGAAGGTGGCTATAAACAGATGTAAATCCTTTTGATCGACACCTCTGGATCGGTTCATGTCTCAACAGGTGACGATATTTGCAGCAGACCTGAGCAGGTCAGATGTATCGCGAAGGTTGGACAGCAAGTAAGGAAAAGTAGCTATGGATAAAAACATGACGATTAACACAAAACAAAATAAGTAAGAACACAAAACAGTACTTAACGGTCGCCCCGGATGGATGAGGTTTGCGAGATACAAGAAGTTTAAGTTTAGTCGGTTGGCTTAACAACTACTACAAACCAATCCAAATTCACCACGAGCCAGCGGGCAGCGCACAGTGGTCGGAAATACCAAAAACGTTCACTAGAGGTCAAACCATCGAATCTATTCACAGGGTGTCTTTGGAGGAATTATTCGTATGAATATTCTCCATAATCTGATAAAAATTGAATTGAGGCATAGCTTACTGTGATTGAACTAAAAATTAACTTTATATACTGACGAGGTAGAAAGTTGGTGTCTTCGACAAAGTTGTAGAAATGCTCGTAATGAAGAATTTTATTGAACAACTTGAACTTGTAGGTTGTTGTGCTATATTAAAAAACAAACTAAATTTAAGGGTGTTGCTATAGAAAACGCTTTATAAATCGTTAGCTTTAAGTCCTACAAGTTCAAGTTGTTCATCAAAATTCTTCATTACGAACCTTTCTAAAACTTTGTCGAAGATACCAACTTTCTACCTCGTCAGTATATAGTTATTTTTTATCGATTGAGTTATTTTTTTAGTTTGATCGTAGTAAGCCATGCCTAATTTTGATTTTTATCAGTTTGTGGGGAATATTCTAACAAACAATTCGTCCAAAGATACCCTGTGAATACATTCGATGGTTTGACCTTTTTTTTTTTACAATGGAGAAGATTTTTATGTCCTAGCCCAGTACACGTGCTATTGGTAGGGTCCAATCTACCGCACGGGGTGCACTGGGGGCGTGTCGGACTCGAATGGTGACCAGCCATTAATACCGACTAAACTCCATTGGGCTCCGCCATCATTCCTCCCAGGAACTACCTCTCGGTATTACTTCTGGGGAGATGGCTGTACTAAATGTACTCATTCACTCTCACTCACGCGTTCATACATCTTGTATGAGGCTTACTTGGGTGCTCTCTCAATCGCACTTTGATTCACTCTCAAACACTCCCACATGAGGCTGACTTTTGTGCTCACCTTTTACGTTCCATGCGAGGCTGACTTGTGTGCTCACCTTACTCATTCCTTGCTAGGCTTACTTTTGTGCTCGCCCCACCCATACCATGTGAGGCTGACTTGGGTGCTCACCCTATCACCTGATTCACTCTCAATCGTGCCACTCTATTGTACCTGTGTCACTCCCTCTGGCATCCCATGTGGGACATTTTTCTTAGGCCCCACTTCTGACATACCATGCGAGGCTGACTTTTGTGCTCACCTTTTTCATTCCTTGCTAGGCTTACTTTTGTGCTAGCCTCTACCATACCATGTGAGGCTGACTTTTGTGCTCACCCTTAACATACCGTGTAAGACTGGCTTGGATGCTCACCCTTTCACTCCTCTGCCACGCCACGAGGCATCGATAGCTAAGTCCCAACATACTACGCTACGACCCTCCCATCTTGGCACGAGGCAGTCCACTTATACGCCTATACACTCGCTCTTCTGCCTTGCTTCGGGGTAGCTGGGTTTACCCCTTACGCGGTTGCCAGTCGCTGCGCCAAACCTGCCTCAGCATGAACAGACCATTCACTCCCTTTTTTTTGCGCTTGGCCTTTTTCGCTCCAGCTAACCAATCACTAGTTAGCCGTGCCCGTCGTCTGTTGCTCGGTTCGCCAGATTACCTGTAGCCTAAGGCAATCTGGGTGGTAGCAGCCGAGACTGCGTTCCACTTCTTCACCGATTGGCACATCCGCTGAATAAGGGTATCAGGGGTTGTGTCCCAGCCACAGACGTCAAGCATTGCTCTTCTTTCGACGTCGAACCGATGACATACGAACAGTATGTGTTCGGCAGTTTCATCTACTCCTGGGCAGTCCAGGCAGGCTGGGACCTCCGCGTACCCGAACCTGTGGAGGTACTGTCGGAAACAGCCATGGCCTGACAGGAATTGTGTCAGGTGGAAGTGAACTTCCCCATGGGCTCTTCCCACCCAGCTCGATATGTTAGGTATCAGCCAGTGGGTCCACCTACCTTTCGAGGAGTTGTCCCACTCACGCTGCCATCTGGCGACCGAGGTCACCCTGGTGCGCTCGCGGGCTCCTCTATTTCCACGTAGCTCGAAACACTCCTCATCTTCCCGAATGACCAGCCCGACTGGCATCATGCTCGCTATCACGCAGGATGCATCGTGTGATACCGTGCGGTAGGCAGATATCACTCTGAGGCACATCACGCGGTAGATGCTGTCCAATTTCTGTAGGTAACTGGTTATCCTCAGTGCTCTTGACCATGACGGGCCGCCGTACCTGAGGATAGATACGGCAACGCCTACCAGTAACCTACGTCTACTGGCGCACACCTTTGAGCTGTTGGACATCATCCTCGATAGAGCCGCAACAGCAGTCGACGCTCTCTTGCATGTATAGTCAACGTGGCTGCCGAAGGTCAGCTTGTCGTCTATAATGACTCCGAGAGACTTCAGACTCCGCTGTGAAGTGATCGCGACTTCTCCCACATGGATAACTGCATGTTGTGCCGACTTGCGGTTGTTGACGATAACTACCTCCGTCTTATGATGAGCGAGCTCCAGGCCTCTCGCGCTCATCCATTCCTCCACCGTGCTGATCGCGTGTTCTGCGGTTAGTTCTACCTCAGCAATTGACTCCCCGTAGACCTCCAAGGTTACGTCGTCGGCAAAGCCGACGATCTTGACCCCAGGGGCGCAGTCTCAGAACCCCGTCATATATGAGGTTCCATAGCACCGGGCCTAGGATCGAGCTCTGCGGACTCCGGCGATAATCGGAACCCATTTCTGACCGGCATCGGTCTCGTATAGCAGTACGCGGTTCTGGAAGTAAGTTTCCAGGATCCGGTACAGACCCACCGGTAGGCTAAGCCGGTGTAACGAGAGCGCGATGGCATCCCAGCTTGCGCTGTTGAATGCGTTCTTCACGTCACGTGTCACTAACGCACAGCATCGAATGCCTCGCCTTTTTCGTTGGATCGCTATCTCGGCAGTCTTTATCATTGAGTTGAGAGCGTCCACTGTGGACTTACCCTTCCGAAAGCCAAACTGGTTGCTTGACAGGCCGTCCGCGTACGAGGTTAGCCTGTTGAGGATAATCCTCTCAAGCAGTTTGCCAGTCGTGTCGATCAGACAGATTGGTCTGTACGCCGATGGGTCGCCTGGCGGCTTCCCGGGCTTCGGCAACAGCACCAATTTCTGCCTTTTCCATCTATCGGGAAAACGGCACTCGTCAAGGCACCTCTGCATAGCTAGCCTGAACATGTTCGGGTTCGCTATGATCGCTGCCTTGAGAGCGCTGTTTGGAACTCCATCCGGCCCTGGAGCTTTGTTCATTGCTAGGGAATTAGCCACTGCGAGTAGTTCTTCATTCGTCACCGGAGCCACCATTTCGGCCGTGCCCGCACTGTCTCATAGTGCAGGTGACTAGAGGCTTGTGGCTCGAGACGGGAAGAGTGCTTCGATAATCGTCGCCAACCGGTCCGGAGACCGTTCTGGGGGTGAAGATCCCCCTTTGGTGTTGGCCATCACAATCCTGTAGGCGTCACCCCACGGATTCGCGTTGGCACTCTCACACAGGTTGTCGAAACACGCTCTCTTGCTGCTCTTAATGGCCTTATTAAGGGCCAATTTCGCAGCTCGAAACACTTCACGGCGGTTCTCTTTTGCATCCTCGGTGCGGGCTCTTTGCATCCTACGTCTAACTCTGAAGCAGGCTGATCGTAGAGCTGCAATCTCGGCACTCCACCAGTATACCGGACATCTGCCATTTCTTGGCAGGGTTTTTCTCGGCATAGTGGCATCGCACGCGGCTGGTAGAACAGCTACCAGCGCATCCCCGCTTAGACTGTCGGTGTTGGCCTCCAGTCCCAGGGCCGCGGTGAAAGCTTCGCTGTCGAAGTGATTGGACTTCCACCCGCGTACCTGACAGGGATCTCCCGCCCTCGGATGCTGCACACTATCCTAAAGCGGAATGTTAAATGATCGCTATGGGTGTAGCCTTCGTCTACCCTCCATTCCATGCCTGGAACCAGACTCGGGGTGGCAAATGTTACGTCAATCCATGCCTCCACCCCGTTTCTACGGAATGTGCTAACGGAGCCATTGTTAGCTAGCACAATATCGAGTTTCGCAAGCGCCTCCATTAGCGCTTGGCCCCTGCTATTTGTACAGCGGCTGCCGCACTCTACTGCCCAAGCGTTAAAGTCTCCCGCTATAACTACCGGTTTCCGGCCCACTAGGTCTGCTGAGAGCCTGTCGATCGTCTGGTTGAACTGTTCTATGGGCCACCTTGGTGGAGCGTAGCTGCTACAATAGAACACACCATTGATCTTGGCAATCGCAACACCCTCGGCGGAGGAGTAAATTACCTCTTGAACCGGGAACTGTCCCGTTGTACAGATTGCCACCATCCCAGGACCGTCCGACACCCAATTGCCGTTGCCGGCAGGGATGTTGTACGGGTCTGATAGGAGGGCGACATCTGTCCTCGACTCCGATACCGACTGCCACAGCAGCTGTTGGGCTGCTGCACAACGGTTAAGATTTAGCTGTGTAACGTTCACGGCTTCTTCTTATTTGCCTTACCGAAGGGACACGAAGGTCCGCCCATAGCATGATTACGGGCTTGCTTCTTAGCGGTGCAGATAAGGCACTTGTACGCCTTAGAGCAACCCCGCTCCTTATGCCCCTCCTCGCCGCAGCGACGACATAGTTTGCTCCTGTCTATGCCCTTACACTCGTAGGATTTATGGCCGGACTCAAGGCACCGATAGCACCTATCCACTGAAGGCGGCTGGGGTATGCTAATTGGGCATACCGACCAGCCGATCTTCAGTTTACCTTTCTCGGTTACCTTTTTGGCATCCGCCTTCAGTAGCCTGAGGTAGGCTACTTGGGTGCGGAGGGTCCCCCTCTAAAACGCACAGAGGCCCGCTCGATTGTCACGTCGTTGCTCCTTGACGGCTGCGACGACATCGTCAGCGGTCGTGAACTCGTCCAGATGCTTGCACTGGAGAGTCATTTCCGCCCCTAGCGACCGGACCTGGGCGCCTTCACCAAGGACCTCTTGGGCCAAAGCCTTGTACACTGCACTAGATTGTGCACCTCGCTTCAGCACCAGAAGCATTTCTCCTGTGTTGGTGCGTCTCACGCTACGCACGTCTTGCCCAAGGGCCGAGAGGCTTTCGGCCGCCCTCATCGACTTTAGGATGTCGGCGTATTTGTCCTTGTCGGTTTTTAACCACAAGGCCTCGCCTCTGTCCTTGGCCTTCTTCGCGGGCCGCGGTACCTCCGGTGTCGGTGCTGGCTTCTTCTTGGTGACCAGCGTCCAGGGGTTTACGCCCCCCTGCCCCGGTTGCGCTGGGTTGCTGGTACCATCGCTCTGCCCAGCGAGGTCACTCTCGCCCTCTCTTACCTCGGCCAAACGGCGTTTGGCCTTAACGGTTGCACGCCGTGTGGTGCCGGTTTTTGCACCCTCGCCTGGCAAATTCCTAGGGTGCTTCGCGTTCGACGCCGTCTTGCGATTGCCCTTGCCTTTTCCCTTCGAGGGGAACTTGGTCGCCGCTTCGAGCGACATGGCTGCTCCATAGAAGGTGAAGGCCACTGTCTGAGTATCTGTATCGACCTTCTCTCTTCCCTCCTTCTTGGAGGCCACTGTCTGGGTTTCTCTGTCGGACTTCTCCCGACATTCCACCAAGAGACGGGTCTGGAACTGGGAGGGAGAAGCAGACTCAATAAATGTGAATGTCATAGCCAGCCAGAACGAAACTGTCACTCCGAGCCACAAAAAAGTGTTCATCAAGGAAATGAGAGTATTGTTATCATATGCTTGCTTGAAAATGTTTCCGAACGATGAGTTTCCTTGATTTTTTGTCTAGATTGGGTGTAGCAGTAAATATTATTAAAGTTTTTCTGTGATTTTAATGCCATTTTCAAATTAGCCAGATGAATTTTTCGGTAATCCGTGCTGCCACTATCAAATAAATTGTATTTCTATGTATTCAATGATGAATAAGAATTTAGATGCGTTCAAAAGTTTCGAGGATCGTTTTAAGACAATATTGCGATCTTGCTATAATGTAAAATAAACGCTAATTTTATATGAAAATTTCCAATAATATTTACATTTTAATGAATTAATCAAAATACCAGACAGAACGACAGTTTACGAACATAAAGAGGAAATGGTCACTATAAAAAACAACTGGAGGGGGATTCAACAAAAGCGTCTTTTTCACTTGAATCTTTATTAATCTTAATAAGTATTTATGGTGTTTGAATTATGTAATTTATCTGTATCGTCGCCTACAAGCTCAATGAACTACGCCTAAAATATATTTTATGCTTGTTATGAAACCAGTTATGGAAATGAGACGACGCTGTAAATGTTCTCTACTCCAAGAAATGGGAATATAGAATCAAAAAATATGCTGTGACGTGCACGTTTTTTGGTAATTCAAAAATACTTTTTGGTTTAAAGTAATTTATATCATCTTTCTATTTAAAACATGTGATAAAAGCTAATTTCATATCTATAGTAAAGACAAATAATAATGGTGTAAATCGTGGGAAGAAAGTTTTAAAAATTTGTGACTTATTTAACAATTCCAGAATGAGTGACGCCTTGCTAGTCAGATTTGACGGTTCTCCAGTTTAAAGTTTCTTTTGAGAGTATACTGAGAAACTGAAAATCATCAACGTAGGCTTAGATGCATGCTAATAAATATAAACAAAGTTTCGAAAAAATGGCAAGTTACTTCGACATGAAGTTTGACATCGACATAATATTTTTAATGTTCGGGTGCTCATGCAGTTTAATCTGATGATCCGAATCATGAAAAAATTCCATTTCTATCTATTAGTTAAAATCTTACACTTCGAAAGTTATTTGCAAAATAACCTTGGCTAAATTTGACAGCTCGACGGTTAAAATTGTTGGATGATGTAAAAAGGAAGGTGGAAACAGTTTTCTGTGCTTTATTTAGGTTAGCAATATTTTTCAGTAGTAAATAAAGGGCAAATATAAAAACGAAAACATGTTATATCAAACGTTTTTTCGGTTACTTCATTATGTGGATATTTACGTTCCAAGGCAGCAGCCGTACCTATCTACCTATCAAATATTGGTCAACATTTCACAAATCAGATAAACATGCCTCTACCGGCGAGTTTCCTTATTCAAGGATTCTGTTAGTTAAATTTTTATAAAATTAAATTCTATTTTTCAGATTGAATTTAATATTGTATCGGTTTTTAATAATCAGTGTAAGAAATTTTTTAGGAAACCGTGGTAGAATGAAGTAGAAGAACGGCATAAAAATCCTATTTTAAAAATAGAAGATTAGACACATCGTTCCAAAATTTGTCCCTTTTCACTCGAGTACTGGAAGCAAACTGTCGTCTGACTTTATCTTTAAATCAATGTAAAGCACCCGGAAAAAAAAACTTTCACTGATTTTATACTGTCCCAAGCTCCTTTCCATCACACGATTGAAGTCATGTGCCGGTAACACGCTTGCATATATGACACGCAAAAAGAAATTTTCTCATTTATGCGTCGCCCACCTTGATTGATTTTGGCTGTCGAAAGTTTTCTTGCTTCTTGACAAGTGCTATTATTTACACTTCGTGCGTAGTGTCTGTTTCTCCCTCCCAGGTCTGGAAGATTCCTTATGGCCCGCACCCCAACAATATGGGTATTTTCGAAATGGACTTGAAAAATAGGTGCCAGAAATTGATTTTTGGCGTCATTTTGAAATCCAAGATGGCGACTTCCGGGTTGGCCACATTCACTATAACCCAGTCAATATGAGTGTTTTTGGAATGATCTTAACGAGTAGGTTCCAGAAATTGATTTTCGACGCCATTTTTAAATCCAAAATGGCGATTTTCGATTTTGCGAAATTCGCTATAACCCAATCAATATGGGTATATTTGGAAGTTGAAGTTGTAGTACAAATAGTTTTAATTAAACAGTTGAATTTACTTAAATTTAAGCAATGTTTAATTTGAATAAATTCAAACCCCCAACTCACACCACATACGTCTCTTTCTTCTCTCTCTTCCATTCTCACCGCACTCTTTTGGATGAACACATAAAAATATTTTGCATTTTGCTGGTTTATGATTAGATCTTATGTTTGAGGGTGATTTAGATGATTGCCCAAATTTTTCATGCGAGAATTTCGGTAAACCGGAAGTCGCCAACTAGAATTTTAAAATGACGGCAAACATCGACGTTTGTCTGCTACTCGTCAAAACCATTCCGAAAATACCCATATTGATTGGGTTACAGCAAATTTCGCTAAACCGGAAGTCGCCATCTTTGATTTCAAAATTGCGTCAAAAATCAATTTCTGGCACCTACTCTTCAAGACCATTCCGAAAATACCCATATTGATGGGGTGCGGGCCATAAGGAATCTTCCAGACCCGTCTCTTCCATCTTACCGAAAATCTTCTAAGTCTTTTGCATTCAAAAGGGCTTAGAATATTTTTTTGCAAAAACCGTGTTAATTGCGAAATCCGCACAAAAAAAAACTTCCAAAAATATTCTAAGTCTTTTGCTGAGAGTTTTTTTTTGCGCGGATTTTCGAATTACGCGATTCTTTTTTACGCGGATTTTCCAATCAACGCGGTTTTTTTACCCGTTTTTATTACGCGGTACGTATCCCCCGCGTAAAAAAAACCTGGGTATATTAGTACATATTTGAATGGAGATATTTCCAAAAAATACGGGAAAGTGTGGTCCCCAAAATCCCTTATTTTTAATATTTTGCTAATCCGTGCTACAAATCATGCATATTTTGCATTTTTTCGAATTTGAAAAAATCTTAGGAATCGAACGGAGCCTTTGCGACCTTTGTCCGAATACGAGAAGTTGGGGTGATAGAGCCTTTTGTCATTCATATTAAATTTCATCATTTTCTCATGCATATATCTATATTATTCTTCAATCAATTTTCATAAAATGTACCTTGTTGAACGTGGAAAATTTTTAAGAAAAAACCGATTTAATCCACCTATCAGTGAGATGAGACATTTCTTACGCATATCGCTGTTGTATTATTCATTAGCTTGCCGATCACACGCTAAATTTACAAGCAACTAGATGTGAGATGTGCACGAATAACGCTTCAAATAAACTGAATAAATTAAAGAAAAATAATAAAACAAAACAAAATTTAAAATAAAAAAGTTATTCATAAAATGGATAGAATGATTAACATAAATCAAATTAATAAAATAAATAAATCAAATTAGCTCAAATTAAAATTAGACGATATTAAAGCGTAATGAAATTAAGAGAGAAAATTAAATTGTTTCAGGATAACAAGCTATCATACAATAACATAAAGGACTGGCAAAACCGAATTGATAAAATTAAGAAACTGAATAAAATATGTAAACTGTGAAAAACTAACCATTTAATAAAATGATTGAAATAAATAATATGAATAAAACCATAAACCATAAAAAATTGGAATAATAAAATAAATAGGGTAAGGTGTGGCAAATCCGACCTAGTAAATGGTTTTGGCTGTAAAATGCTCATTTTACATCGGATCATGTCGTTTTATATACCAAATTAAAGGTTAGACTTCTGGACAACGTTCAATGTATAGTATTTTATTCCTATCTTGGGAAAACTTTGAGATACCAGTGTTTTACGAAAACGTTCATTCTTGCAGTTTTCAAAAATGGTGGGGTAAACCCGACCGCCTATGTTTTTGGTTGATTTAGTATAGGTACTACCCAAATTACATGGATTTATCATTGAAAATAAATCAATGAATGTTATGTATTGTAGCATGAAGAAAATGGAATTCAATGTCAATCTTGGAATGTCCAAATCACGAGCAATAGTACGTAAAGATATTCCCATTTTTCTCGGAGCAATTACTAGACGAATACCATATTCATCACGTTTTTGTATCTTTCGTTTGTAATTATGAACCATTGTGAAAAAATAATAAAAAATAACAATAAAAATATATTCCAATTTTATAAATAATCATTTTCTTAGCAAAAAAGCGGTCGGATTTACCCTACTATTTAGAGATCGGATTTGCCCCACCGCGTCATTTTTCATTACGATGCAATAAAAAAAAATGATGAGAAAGTTGGACTAAATTCATCTATGCACTTTGTAGGCTTTTAATCAAAGAATTTAAATCCACTTACACTTTTTATGCTTTCACTTTAACAATAAGAAATATCCTGTAGTCAATGATACACAAAAATCAAATCAAAAGTTGTAAAAACAACAATAAGGTTTGAGCATCTCAATGTAGACTAGTAAAATGCTGTCATACCACCATTATAATTATTTTCGATGCTCTACACGACAACATTGATATTAGTTCGCTTAGTGCTTTCGATTTTCGATGACAGAGGGGGTCGGGTTTACCCAACGGTCGGATTTGCCCCACCTTACCCTAATATGAATAATATGGATTAAATTAACTCTTTCATACCTAATTATTTTGTCGCATATATAGGATACCAAAGCTGTTTTTCTTAAAAGTGTTAGAGTAAAGAAACACGAAAAACCTGTTTTGATCAAGATAGATGCTTCTCTAGCAGTGTTAGAAGCTGCTGATTTTTTACATACTAATCCTTAATACACATCTCCTGCAAAGTTTTGAATAGTTTGGGCAGAAAAGGTAGCCGTCCAAATTAATAAGATTTATCAGTTTTCAAAAATATTTGAAGAAAACGAAGATATATCAAAATATAATTTTTCACTGATAACTGAAAATGTCTCTGGCAGCACTGCTCTAGTGAAATCCAATCAAAACAATTGCAATAACTTGAGTTATACGGATCTTTCTTGCAACTATTAGCGCTCAAATAAACGGTGATTGTCACAATTATTAGTTTTACTTTTTTGTGAAGAAACCTTGTCCAAGCCCAAAGTTATACTGCCCATGAACGCATATTTGTCCCGTTTTCTATCTTTATGGGACTGATTTGCGAGCATGGGCAGTAAAGCTATTTGAAAATGTTCATAAATAACAGGATAAACAGAGAGTTAATAAAATCAATAAAATGAATGGAATGAATAATATAAACAAAATAAAGAATTTTTATCACAATAAAAATGCTTTCTATCTTTTTATCATTTTTTCATTTTGTTTGTTTTTAAGCAGTTAAATTATTAAAATGAAAAAATCAGCGATATTAAAAAGTAATAGAATTAATAGAAGAAATTATATTGTATCTAATTAATGTTCTAGATTAAATGAAAAAAGTGAATGACTGAACAAAATTAGTCGGATTATTAAAATGAATAAAAGTGTGAACCGGAAAAATATCAGAAAAAAATATTAGAAAAAAGTGAATAAAATAAATTAAATGAATAATTCGAATAAGATACATAAGATAATAAACTGATCGGAATGCATACAAAGAATTGAATGAATACAATAAATAAAATTAGGTCACATAAACAAAATAAATAAAAACAATGCAAAATGAAAAAAATCTTAAAAATGAAATGATCATATATTTATTATTAGTCAAATATTTAAAATGCAATCGAATATAATACATTAAAGGAATGAGCTGGAAAAAATGAGAAAATATAATAATATTTTAAGAAAGTTGTTGAAATGAAGTAAATGAATAAAACGAATTTCATGAATTCCAAAACCATTGTTTCAGAATATTCTGAAATATTTGTGAAAATCCCATTGCAAAGAGCACGTTTTCGTTCTTCTTTTCTTGACGGAATTTTTAGGATTATCTGGTGTTTCTACTTTATTGATGGTCCTTAACTAGTCATCAGAAAATCTAGAAATCAGGAATTTGTTTTGGAATTAAAAGATATCTTTTTGGTTACAGGCATCTGAAAAATGATTTTGTATAGAATGGAATTTTCAGGTCCAGTATTTTAACGCGTAATTAGAAATAGTAAACTGAGAAAAGGCCACCTGTAAATAGTATTCATTCGCATTATTGTTTTATTGTTTTATTTGGGAGCAGGGAAAAGCCCGCTGGAGCTGAAATCCTTTCAATCTCGCTCTCCAGCAGGCATAAAACCTCCTCATCTTTTGCACCAACAGATTACAAACATCCAAATGATACATATAAACGATTCACTATAACTAATACTACGAGTACAATATTTGCGCTTACAAACTAACACTGAGATTATTATTGATATGACAGGGTATTATGGAGCAATCGCTTTACAACATCTCGGGACAAGTGAAAATCAAAGACATTAGAACAACGATTGAATAGACGACACATACTAGCAAATGGCTCATTATACCCGTAATTGGTCCTGGCATAAGGTATTCTTAAAAAGGGATGAAATCGAAGACTACGAGGTTGAATATTGAAATCCACATATTGTAGGAGATTAGAGCAATCAATTCGTGATTGTAGCAGATCAGCAATGAAAACAGCTTTAGAGACATCTCGTCGAACGCACAGCAGGTCGAGATTAATAATTTGACAGCGGTCCTGGTAACTCGGGAGGTTTACTGGATCTCTCCATGGAAGTCGATGAAGAGCGAAACGAATAAATTTGCGTTGAATAGCTTCGATGCGCTGGATATCGATTTGGTAATATGGTGCCCAAATAACAGCACCATATTCAAGCGTTGAACGAACCAGAGCACAGTAAAGTGCCTTTAAGCAGTATATTTCGTCGAAGTTCTTCGAAACACGAAAAATAAACCCCAGTAACAGAGGCCTTGGAAATTGTATATTCTATGTGATCCTTAAAATTCATTTTAGAGTCTAGTAGAATCCCCAAGTCTTTTACGGATGACTCTCGCTTGAAAATGGTTTGCGAAATCTTGTAGTCATATTTAATTATCGTGCGTTTGCGGGAGAAAGAGATAACGGAACATTTTGAAGGATTCAATACCATCCTATTTACGCTGCACCAACTTGAAAAAATATCCAACTGTGTCTGAAGAAAATCGGTATCTTCAGAATCTTTGATTAGATGAAATAGTTTGAAGTCGTCGGCGAATGACAACTTAAAGCATTTCAATGACAAGTTTAAATCATTTAGATAGAGTAAAAATATGAAGGGTCCAAGATGACTTCCCTGTGGGACCCCAGAGGTCACTTCGAATGGCATGGTTGTGCAGTCTACAATTTTCACAGTCATGTCACGACCAGCCAGATATGACTGGATCCAAGCCAGAAAGGAACCATTAAACCCAAGCCTATCGAACTTGGCCATGGCTATCTGGTGATTTATCTTATCGAAAGCAGCAGAGAAATCGGTATATATGCTGTCAACCTGAAGTCGTGCTTGTAAGGACTTGATGATGAAAGATGTATAGCAAACAAAGTTTGTTGAAGTTGACCGTTTGGGCATAAAACCATGCTGGGTATCAGATATGTATCTAGAGCAGTTGTGAGTGATGAATTGGAGCACAATAATTTCAAATAGCTTAGATACTGCACATAAGGCAGCTATCCCGCGATAGTTTGATATAGGGCATTTGTTCCCTTTTTTAAACACAGGAAAAATGTAAGAATGTTTTCATGAATCGCATTGAAATATCTAGAAAAGAGTGTCAAGTGTCCAGGCTATGTTGGCAATTATATTATTGTCGATGGCATAAAACTCATACATGCAGTCGATTACAATGCAGTCTTTTTCCACCCATCCTTATTACTTGCGAATTGTTTCGTTCGGAACTCTCGTTCTGGATATATGGGTTAATGAGTCCTATACAAAGCAATACCATTGCAAAGAAATGGTTCAAACTACCAGAATAAGCACTTAAATTCATCGAAAAGCCAGTTAGTATTGGAAGTGCCCCTGGACTGCTTTGATACACGAACATTCTTCAAATTACATGTCGTATTTTTTCGCAAATAAATATGCTTTTAGTCACATTGATCATGAAAAATGTATATTGGGGTTTTCAGTACAACTAAGTGTCAGTTGTGAGGAATGTTAAATGATGGTTAGAGCTGTGACATTATTTTTGTTTATAGTGCGAAATTTTGATTCTTTAAATCTTTATTTTCAATAATGCAACTGATAAATTTTCACTACAATTTTGTTATTCAAAAATACAGTTGCTCTTGGTGATACTACGAGTATATTATGAATATGAATTATATTAGAAATCTATTTTCTCACTACTAGGAGAATTACTTGATGTATTCATATACCATCCAACGTTTATCTCACGAGTGAACGCATTGCTCAATCCAACGGGTAAATTCATCAACTCTGGACAATGAGGGTGGATGTAGCGTAGTTGTTAAATCGATTGCCTTGTACGCAGCGCACCTGGGTTCGAGTCCCGACCCCGCACATAGGGTTAGAAATTTTTCATAAGAGATTTTTCTAACCCGAAGAGGCGAATGACCTTAAGGTTAAAACCTCTATAATCGAAATTAAAAAACTCTGGACAAATTTGCACATTGAAGTGAATTTACACATTATTTTGTCTTTGAAATGAACTTGCTTATTAATTTTTGAGAAATAGGTAATTGATTATTAAGTAAATTCACAAAATGTTTTCGGAATCAAAATCCTTGAATCACGCAGATGTGTTTGCATACCCGGATACTCAAAATCGGTTTAGTTTTGACCCTAAAAAACCAGCAAAGCAATACTCTGTATGGAACGGTCTTGGCTTTAGTTAGTGGAAATTGGTAAGCGAAGAATGAAAATACAAAATGTTTAATATCTCCGCCGCTCGTGAACGGACTTTGACCATCTATAGCTTGTTAGAAAGGTATTTTCATAAGCTTTTTGTTTCTGTTTATTTCACGTGATACAGTTGCCTTGTTCGAATGTTATTCGCTTCAAACCAGCCCTGTTTTGACAAAATTACCCATATCTCAGAAAGTAAACAACATATCGAAAAACAAAAATAATAGTGTCAAATGGGAGCGTTAGGCCTTTCATTTGAAACTAGTTTCATTAAGATCGGTTCAGCCATTGCTGAGATAATTACATGACATTTTGTACATACACACATACACACATACACACATACACACACACACACATACAGACATTGTCTCAATTTGTCGAGCTGAGTCGATTGGTATATGAAACTCGGCCCTCCGGGCCTCGGAAAAAGTTTTCAAAGTTTGAGCGAATTCTATACATTTCTTTTGTAAGAAATGTAAAAAATGACACTCTGGAATGTTTAGTGCTGATTCAACTGTGTTGGATTTTATGCTATATTTACCCGTTGTTCGATTACAAACCCTGAGTTCCGAAATCACAACTTGCGAACTCGTCGTCTGGTTGTGGATTTCAAGGCAGTGTACAATTCAAGGCAAACGAAACGAACAGTGGTGCCAGATAATACTAGTTCATGGCTTTCCGACAAACTGAATAGGTTGATTCATATGTCGCTGGATGAGTCAAACCAAACATAAGAATAGTCAAAGAAACATCCGACTCGTTTATGACGTTAGATGTATTGAAGCAGAGCTATGCACTTTCTCATTTGTTGGTTCCTGCTTCTTGGCTTCCGAATGACATTGATATCGTTGGAGTCGATCGTAGCGCAGTTTAAGAGGCTTTTATGTCTGTCAAAAGAGAGGCTGCCAAAATCGGACTGACAGGCAGCTCACACAGCGTTGGTTCTGACGTAGAAATTGAAGCGGTATATTGTTGACGATGAGCTCATATATCCTGGAACACAAGTGATATTAGTGACATTTGCGTTTGTACAGGGGATCTTCATCTGTTTTCGTATCCAACTGCAATCCCTTAGCTCAAGGACGCGCACAGAATTTTTTCCTAGCAGAAGGAAGGAGACAGTTTATCGACTGGTGGGTGTGTACAAACATGCAGATCATGTCTACAAATATGCTGTCATCGCAATGCTTTCAAAGCACGGCAGACTACAGTTGGCTGGGCATGAAACTAGAATACCAGAACAGATAACAACTAAAGCTATGTTCAGGTAAACGAACCTGGATGTGGCTGTCGACGGTGGTGCAGATTCCGAATTCGAGGGATAGGCACGTGCGAATATTTTTCGTTCAAAATTGAAACAAAACCTTAGGCAAAAATCGTCATGCAACCGAAACAATGATGGAATTTTTTCGAACAAACGAGGAATATTCAACTTTGTAAGGTATGTCCGTATGTCGTTCTTATGCAAAAACATTGGGTCAGACAGCATCAAACTCATTTGTTTAATAATTTGCCGTATCCAGCAATGAGCCGTATCAAGAAGAGTTGGTCAACGAAACTGGAGACAAGTAACAGAGATTGTTATTCATAATCCGGAATAGCCAGCTTTCGAGCACAATTCGCATTGGCCGATTGCAATACTATTCTACTACGCCTAGACAATTTGGTGCAGGCAAACGATTTGTTATCAAATCTCAATTTGCCTTTCGCAAAGAAAAGGGTACAAACGACTGACTTACACTGTTTTCAACAAAAATTCAATTAGCATACTCTTCAAAAGGCTTCGGAATGCTTGATCTATAAAATAGCCTACGATTCTGTAGCAATTGTTATCTCGATTGAACTTCACCTTCAAGTCTAATAAACTATTCGTACAATTAGTTGTCAGGAAGACACATTACCTTTTCGCATAGCGATACGGTAGCGGCAAGTGGTTACATGCGTTCTTCACAAGGCCTCTGTTACAATCTTTACCCCACTGACATTGATGAGTTTCTTTTCAACTTATGAACACCAATACATATTGCAAATGATAGCGTGGTTTCTGTCACAGAGCAAAACACACATGATCAAATTGGAACGAATACAGTATCCTTGATTGTGCATAAGCCGGGATCATATTCCATTTCTGAGATCTCTTTTCGCCTGTTCACCCGATGCGAGATTATGAATTCATTGCTGAATAATGAAAATTTTGTAGGCTTAACTAGGGTTCGTCGCGGTTGCGGTAATTACCGCAACCGCGCGGTATTTACCGCACCCGCACCGCAAAAAACTGCGGTGCGGTGAGACACTTTTCCCGCGGATGTGGTGCGGAAAATGAGCTTTTACCGCGCGGTATTACCGCAACCGCACTTCAAAAAATAATTGATAAAGTCTGCAGTCTGCATTAAAAAGTGAATTAAAACTATGACTTTTCTCAAACGAAGGATGCAACTAGATTTATTTTCTGAACGAATGCTTAGCAATGTCATTATTAGGAACATCTCTCTGTCAGAACGTTCGGGTTTTATTTATTACCCTACAATAGCGAAACATGATAAACATTTAATTGTTCTAATTTCCATAGACTTCACAATGATTTTAAAATAAATCCGAATATAATCTGTATTCGATCTATCGCTACTTGATTTTTTACATTTTGATCATTCAAATATGATAAAACATACTGTTACTAAGAAATAAAATCTATAAGCTATGTCCAATATAATTTAACACCATTATTTTTACGTCATATTTTGAAAACTATTTATCTTATACTTCAAAGAAAAAATTTACAAACGAACCTTTTCAAATACATAAAACGCAAATTCCAATCATTGAAAAACAATTGAATTTTACTGTCAAATCCAATTACAAAATGCATCATTTCTCCTGATTCCTCTTGGCAATCGTGGAATTATGAATAATTTTCGATGACATTTTCTCAACTGCGAATTTTGATTAATTTGGAGAACTAATCATACTACGACTTAAAAACAATCCAAAGAATGTAATTATCATCATCAAACCAAACGAATTTGGAGGAATTTTTTTTCACGTGCCTCTATTGTTCGTCCAACTGGGAATATTGTCTACCAAATTAACAAATAATATTTTTCAGTTAGGAGTATTTTGTAACTTTTTGAAAGTAAAGATTTCGAAGTTAGTGTAGGGCATGGCGATTTTTTGTGTTTCTCAAAGTCTCCCTCAAGGTCTTCCTTCATATTGTGACAAGTGTCAAAGTTAGCCCAGATGCCAAATTTTGCATAGTTTGGACAGTTTTTGCCATAATTGAAAATTTATCTTGAAACTTTAACGTAAGGGTTAGGTATTTTTACATAGAATCTGTACACAAAGTTTGAAAGAAATCGGTTAAGTAGTTTTTGAATGGCAGGTAACACCGCAAATCATGTTTTTCCAGAGACGTTCTACGAAAAGCTTCGTCACCGAGTCGTTTGTCGATATTTTTGCATGGAAAAATTACAGCATGTTATTGAAATGATACACTATGTACAAAAGTTTTGATCAGTTCTTTTCACGCAAAGTTTAAAAAAATCGAGAAAAAGTGTTTTTTTCACGCCGAAGCCCTTACCCCTCTTAATAAAACTTGCAAAGTTGAATATTTTCATAAATATTACATTCTGAGGAGTCCGTCAAAGATAATTTTCGAATAACATTTTACTATAAATGGCTATACAAAATAAATGAATAATTTTTCAGCACAATTTTTAAAATACATTATTTTTACCGCATTTACCGCATTACCGCGCGGTGCGGTGCGGTAAATGCGATGCGGTTGCGGTAAGCGGTGCGGTTTTATTATTTTTTTGCGGTTGCGGTGCGGACTATCCATTTACCGCCCACATCCGCACCGCGACGAACCCTATGCTTAACTAATTTCAATCGCAAATTTAATTTATATAAAGTGTACTTCAGTCACGTGCGTAAGATAGTTATTCTTTTAATATACGGTTTCTCTGATATGCAGATTCACCGTTCTGCGAAGAATACACGTCCATATTCATGGAATTCTGCATCATCCACGTTAGCGGTAGATCCGAAATATTTTTGAAAATAAATACAAGCTTATAAATATGTTCTTCAGGAATCATGTATCTAAGGGATCTTTATCAATTTATTTGTCTTCTGTGAGTTTTCTCAAAACATTAAATCTTGCGAAAAAAGTCCGGTTTTTTGCAGAACTTGGTGAAACGGAAGATGAATTCTGAAAAAAAAACTATATTGAAACCATTCTCGATCAGATTGAAATATCAGAATTCAATTTAGGTAACATATTGTGTTCTCGTTAGTAGTTATAATATCAAAAAATTATAATAAGTAATAACAAAACATTTATAGAATGAATAATAATTAAGTTATTTTTTTCGAGTTTCGAATTCAATTTGCGAGTAACACGAGAAAGCGAAAACGAACTCTTGTCTTTTGGTTGAAGAAACCAACCGCCTGGTAATATGCAATGAATTCCCAAAAGGGAAAATGGGCTAAACCGTCTCTTTCTCGTCAGCAAACTATACTTGCTTCCCGGGACATCGCTCGGGACATGTGGCTTTAGGCGTTCACATATGTCGTGTGAACTTTTTGGATTTTTTGTGTCTAACTAGTGCTAATGTGGGTACTAGTTTAGATACATCATCTAACTAGACACCCAGATGGTGCTAGTTACTGACGAGATGAATTCGAAACACAAAAAAAACAAAGCCTAATTAAAATTAGGTCTTGTGCCCTTAACGCGCAAAACGGTTTAGTCCAATTTTCCCTTTTGGGAATTTATTACTGTTGACGCAACCTACATCAGCTCAGCCAGGCAACCCTATGAAGAGACGACAGCAGATCAGCGCGCCAGTCTATGGTGAATTATATAAGTCGAGAGCGGAGGAAGAAGGAACAAAACAAACCAGAAATTATACCATCGTCTTTAAATCATCATAGATACCACGTGAATTAAAACTTAAGCTAAGAGTAATAAAATTATATTAAAATTGTCTGAATTGTTGGAGTTAAAATATAGGAGAACTAAAACTGTAAGTGAATGAAATGTGTGCTGGAAAATTTATAAATAATAGTTAATAAAACTTACAGCTAAAAAGCGATTAAAAGCTAAAAGAGCAGTTCGTTTTCTTCAACCTGAGGACAATTTCCAACAAACTTTTTAGAGTTTTATGGTACCACATCAGGATACTATCATCGGCCGTACTGTGCACATTCGACATCTGAGAATTATCGCTATATACGATTAAAACCGTTCATAACTATATCCGTGAGGTAAGTCACCTAACCTCACAATGTCGACCGCGGTACGAAACAATTGCCCGCTGTGCAATAATCCTGATGATGATGATGATATGGTCGCGTGTGACCAATGTGACACCTGGCATCACTTCAGATGCGCTGGGGTGAATCACTCGATTGCAGACCGGTCGTGGCGGTGCAATAAGTGCCATTTGCAGATATTGCCAGCGTTATCGAAATCGTCTCGGAGGTCGACATCCCAAGCGCAAGCTGAGTTGCAGTTGAAAAGGTTAGAAGAGGAAAGAGCGATGCATGCTAAGCATCTGGCTGAGGATCTTGCCATTAAGCAGGCTAAGTTAGCGCAGCAGGAAGACGCGCTGAAACTGCAGAGGGAGATTGACCAGCACTATATAGAGCAACGGTATGCGGTACTTCAATCGACACTGGAGGAAAACGATAATCGGAGTAATCGATCGCTACGTAGTCAGCAAAGCAGTCGTAGTAAGGTTAAGGATTGGATGGAGAAGCAGCAGGAACAGGCAGCAGGTACGGAATCGGAAGCTACCCTTCCCGCCGGAACCACGTCGTTCGCCGCAACTCAAGGAAAACCAACTAACGCCACTATAGCTGTTGCTGTACAATCGACGGTACCCTTCATTCCAGTTCCTATCAGTAGCGTAGGGTTGAGTAACACACCGAAGCGACCATTTACGACTGTTGGAGGAAATAGCCAGATGTTACCGACGACGCTTGTATCGACTGCTGTTCTTACCGGTACAGAAAGAAACCAAAATGTGCTTACAGTGCAAGAAGTTCCCTGCACGTTGCCACTAATGAATCCAGCGTATGCTACACGTGCCGTAGTAGAACAACCGATTTCGGCAGTTCGACAACTTACATCGGGTATGAGTTACAGACCGTATACAGTAACAAACACTACGTTTACGGGTGCATTAGTGGCCCGACCAGTCCCGTCTGTACAAGCAGCTACTGGTATCATACCGATATCTTCATCGAGTAATGCATATGTAGGTGCAGCGACCCGACCAGTCCCGTCTGTACAAGCAGCTAGTAGTATCATACCGATACCTTCGTCGAGTAATGCATACGTAGGTGCAGCGACTCGACCAGTTCCGAATTTAGAGTATGATCCAAATGTTCATGCACTCCATCAGAGCTCAGGAGGTAAGACTTTAGAAAACATCCTTGAACAAATAAACTATCGGGTAGAAGATTTAGTGATTGGTAATAGGTTAGCTGAGACGCCCAATATGCAAAGTCTTCCACCGCGTTTTCGATCGTTACCCCCGTCCACTCGCGATCCCGGGGTATTTCAATCCAACGCAGCCGAGCAACATTTTCTTCATAGCACACCGCACCCAAATGTGAACTTAATAGCTACCCCACACCCGAGGCGTATCGAAACTAATATTCCGTCTCTCGGCGTGCCTGATATCTCTCAATCCATACCTGAGCCAGCAATCAGTTCACCTCTTGCAGTGGCGGGCCCATCGCAGCAACAATTGGCTGCTCGGCAAGTGGTTTCGAAAGAGTTACCGGTGTTCACAGGAAATCCCTTGGAGTGGCCGTTATTCATTAACAGTTACGAAAATTCGACTGCGCTGTGCGGTTTTTCGTTAGCAGAAAATATGATGCGTTTACAGCGGTCCTTGAAAGGAAATGCGCTAGAAGCTGTACGTTGCAATTTATTGATGCCGGATGCAGTGCCCCGTGTTATGGCCACGCTGAAAATGCTGTACGGTCGACCGGAAATAATAGTGAACTCGTTGTTAGCAAAAGTTCGTTCTACGCCTCCCCCCAGAGCTGACAGGTTGGAAACATTAATTACATATGGATTGGTTGTGCAGAATCTGTGCAGCCAGCTGATTGCCTCTGGACAAATCGCCCACCTGGGTAACCCGTCTCTTCTACAAGAGCTCGTAGAAAAATTACCTGCGAGTATTAAGATGGATTGGGCACGGTATAAGCGAAGAGTACTGAGACCTGATATTACTACATTTGAGAACTACATGTCTTCAATCATCGAGGAAGCCAGTGAGGTTTCATTGTTCGTCGAACCGGAGAGGGGTAATAAGGAAACCAAAAGACCTCCCTCCCGAGATAAGGCGTTTGTGAATGCTCACGGGTTAGAAGGTAATGGTAAAGTAAGCTCTGAGAACAGTTCAGGCAGAGCAGTTCGTTTTCTTCAACCTGAGGACAATTTCCAACAATTACATATTAATAGAATGTATAGGTCATGCTTCCAAATCTCCGATAAACGTGGAGAACCTGCAAATTAAACCAATTTATTCTTATTCCTAAGGTACCTAGATCGACTACAAGTATGAGTCAGTATAATTTAAAGTCAAATTCCAAAAGCACGCATAAATCAAAGATAGAATAAAAAGCAGAAATAATCGATGCCCACATGACACGCAATGAACCGGAACCCACGACAAATCCGTTTCTCATCGGATCGGAACTTAGCTCACCAATGCTCAGCTATACTATCGTCAATCCCGGTCGGACATTGCATCATTATGTCAAGTACACAAATCGTCCGTGGCTAACAAACAGGTCGGGTACTTGTGGGACTTCCGAACCTACATTCGTCGCACCCAGACGGTCCGGCGTGCTTCCGTTCAAGCACGTGCTATTTGTTTTATGTACAGGTTGTACACCTACTAACTACAATAGACCGCTGAGATAGGATATAGAACATTCAAGTCGTTTTTAGGTGGATTTTATGTGGTAGGTTACTTTTTCGTTTCGAAGACTTTATGTTTAGTATAATTTTGTTGCACAGAATTTTTACGTGTTGGTTGGTTTTGAATTTTGAGATAAGTACCCCCCATAAAAATGGCTTCACTGTATTGCGACCGACGAGCACGGAAGTCAAAAAGTGATGCAATTCGGTTACCGGCTTTCATCGCGATGTTGTCATGATTTAGGTTATTCTACACCCCCCTCGAGATTTAGGTAAATTCCGTTTTGTCACCAAACACGCAAGGTCAGTGGGTAGATTCCTGTTGGTCACTTGGGTTCAATAATCTCTGGCTCCTACCTTTGAGGAAGTGTACATGTAATGTAATTAATGTATAAAAAGCTTGAATCAAATTAAAATACCTATCGATGAATCCTTATAAAACAGCGTTGGAACATGAACAATTGAAAGTACGTCAATATCAGCTTACACTTCGGTGGGCGGGGATTACTATCTGCAGGTTATAGCGATATAGGCTTGTGCTTAGCTTTGAGTGGATGATTGTTGTACAATAAAAAAGCACCCAGTGAATAAGGAAACCTTGCTTATCACGAATTTCAATAATTTTGCTTTGTACTGTGACCTGATGTTCAAAACCAAGTTTGTCCCTTCAGTTAACTATTTTTGCTAGAACTTAGTAAGGTTTGTGATAAACAGCGGTGATATGAACGAACCTGTTTTAATAATATAGACACTCTACATACCGAGGCCGAGAATCGGCAGAGTTTGGCTGCGATTTCGTTGATTGAGAGTTTCGGAAGGCGGAGGTGCTGGAGGTTCGATAATTTGATTTTGATCCATTCGGACAGATTTTCGTTGCAGAGAGTTCTACGGTTGTTTTGTCGGATTAACGATGTATTTGCCAAATTTAAAATAACTCGATTCAAAATCTAGCATGCGTCAAAACGAAAACTGTCTTTATGCTCGTGTGTGTGGCAGTTTCTTTATCGCTTGGTAGTGTCTACGTCATCGTTACCACGTTTTATAGGCTGTTCCTGTCCACGACACGGAAAAAATCCGCTCATAAATACAGGAACAAAAGATCACGATTTGGTGAACTGAACGATTTACAAAAATCGTTCCTAAATTTATGAACAATAAACCTCGGATGAAACTATTTGTGTTTTCAAAAAACTAGTTCGCCCAGAATAAATACACAGCGAATGTTTGGTTGAGTTACTGTGGTTGCTCCCTAGACCTGTTTAGTATTGGTTATGATTCTGGTTCATATTTTGGGAATTCATAGCCGGCAGTTAAACGATGTTCATGATTCCCGGAGCTTATTCGCAATTTTCGTAATTTCTTATCACATTACTGTCAAAATTTTACTGCCGGATTTTTCAGTCAGAATCGTGTGATGTATCTTCATGATGTCAAGATCTTAGTCACGATTTTTGCAATTTCTATTGACTTCATTGTGATGAGTGATTCATGTTCACGATTTCAGGACCATAGTCACGATTTTCGATATTTTAATCACGATATTTTAATCACGAGCAATGTGACTTATGTTCATGGCTTCAGGATGTTAGTCACGATTTCCGCAATTTCAATTCACGTTATCCAGATATTTTAGTCACGATTTTTGATATAGTGTGATTTATGTTCATGGTTTCAGGATCCTAGTCCCAATGTTCGTAATTTACGTGCACGGTATCGGGATATTTTATTCTCGAGCTTACTTTCGAATTCGACACGTGTAGGGATATAACTCATGTTCATGATTTCATGAGTTTTATCATGACTTTCTTAATTTTTCTTCGCCTTAAATATCGCGATATGTTATTTTTTTTGGTTACTATCGGATATTTTGGATATTAACTGGATCATAAAAGTGTGAATCATTCACGGTATCTTGTTCCGTGAACTGTATCACCAATACGATTTGTAACTCTATAATGTATTTTGGTGCTCAGCGCAGCTTTCGTTTTCTGTCCAGACATCACACTGAACCTTATCAAGTGAATATGGCTGTTCGAGGTTCTAATAGTTTCCTATACCTGCGCGGTGTACTGGTATACTGGTTGCTGGCAGCAGGATATATATTATATGACGTTTCATGAAATAGTGCGTGGAACAAAAATGATTCCACGAACAATAATCCAAATTTTGTTAAATAATTCATGTGAAAATACATGACCATGTTACATGAAATTGAAAATGATTAGGGATATCTTCTGAATATCACAAGTACGCAAGGTAGCTCGTAAATCATGTGCTAGGAATCATGAACCAGTTCACGGATGAATAATATTTAATGATTTCGTGAACTATTTCACGAGCACGTATGGTGAATCGTGGCTATTGTATTAGGAATCATAATCAAGTTCACGGATACATAAACAATATATAATGATTTTGTGAGCTAGTTCAGGAGCATATGTTGAGTCGTGACTTATATATTTGTTTAATCACTCGCCGACAAGGTTCACGGACGCTAATTTTGGGGAGTTCAGAGGTTTAGCGGTTGAACAACGCACTTCAACTTATATAATCGACTGATATTTTAAATCTAAATTACAGAGTTGCATCAGTTGCTATTTATATCTAAAATATATGTATGTATGTGTTACAGGAAATATTCACTCAAAGGAAATTAAATTTTATAGTTCAGTGGGTTGAAAATAAGTTCATCTCGGAGTTCTTTTTGATAAGGATGGTATGCAGTAACTAAATAATAAATATAATTAATTTCAGACAATATTAGAAACCATGAATTAGTTCACGAGAAAATATCCAGACTTTTTTGATATTGTGAACTAGTGTTCCTAAATCTATGAATAAAATCATGAGTCAACATTTGGAATATGAATAATCATAATAAAGTTGTGAACTAGTCTACGTACACAAAATCGATTTGGTATTAACATGGCGGAAACTGTGACTGAAGTTCACAAAACAGAGACAAATAGTTTCTACTAATAAAAGCCTAATACGGGCGTTACTGAAGGGAAACTGAACATAACTATAAAGCACATGATTTTTGTTCATAATCCTGTTTACATAACGTAAAAACCTTCAGAATTCATGGCACTTTATTCACGGTTTTAGGAACAATTATTTTCCGAGTACCACTAACTAATTTTGGCGCATTCTAGGAACTTGTTTAGAGCGCCATGGAACTCAACCCGATTTTCTTTGACTTCGGTAGGCTCGCTGCCGGTGTGACAGTTCGATTGCTGATTTTTCTGTGAAAAGAGTCTGCCGGATGGCTTAGATTTAAAGCTAATAAGCCTTTAGCGTCTTGAATTACTAATGTTTTCAGCTGGCGGAAGCTCGTGGTAATTTTGTTGGGTTTCAATCATAAAATTTTGTACGAACCAACCTACAGACCAAGATACATCCGGCAGGTTGAAGTATCTCTGCCAAGAACGGAATGTCATGGGCTTCGTCCTAGCTCTGTTAAGCGATTCTCTGACCCCGTGGGCCTTTTCAACCAACTACCCGTTCAGGCTAGAGCCTGGTTGTCTCTTGCTGTATGCAATAGCCGTCTCCACTCCACTCGGTCCATTGCTGCTTGTCGCCAGCCTCGCAGTCTTCGAAGGGTTCGCCGGTCGTACTTTATCTGGTCGATCCACCGAGCTCGCTGTGCGCCCCGTCTTCTTGTTCCTGTAGGGTCGTCATCAAGAACCAGCTTCACCGGGTCGTCGTCCGACATTCTTACGACGTGTCAGCCCTTCGCTATTTTTGCGGTATGCGCGATGGATGGTTCTTCCAGCACGTGATGCAACTCATGGTTCATTCGCCTGCGTCACGTTCCGTCTTCCATCTGCACGCCACCATAGACGGTACGCCACACCTTTCGTTCGAATACTCCAAGGGCGCGCATAGTTCAGGTCTCGTGGCCGTAGAGGACCACCGGTCAAATCAGTGTCTTGTAGATAATCAACTTCGTGCGGCGGCGAATTTTGTTCGACCGGAGCGTCCTCCGGAGTCCAAAGTAGCCATGATTTCCCGCCAAGATCCGTCCCTGAATTTCTCTGCTGGTATCATTGTCGGCGGTTACCAGTGAGCCCAAATAGACGAATTCGTCGACCATCTCGATTTCGTCAGCGTCAATCCGTACTCGGGATGGGAGGTCCACATTGTCGTCTCTAGAACCTCTTCCTCTCATGTAATTTGTCTTCGAAATGTTGATAGCAAGTCCAATCCTGCTGGCTTCAGCTTTCAGTCTGGTGTACATTTCCAAAATCACCTCGAAGTTCCGTGCCATTATTTCGTCGACGAAGCCAAGAAGCTGGACGGACTTCCTGAAGATCGTGCCACTCGTGTCTATCCCCGGTTTCCTTATTACACCTTCTAACGCAACGTTGAACAGCAGGCACGATAGACCATCACCTTGTCGTAACCCTCTTCGAGATTCAAAGGGACTCGAGAGTGTCACTAATACTTGATCCATCGTCGCTTTGACTAATCGTGTTAGCTTATCTGGAAATCGTACTCTTGCATTATCTGCCATAGCTGATCTCGATCAATTGTGTTATACGTCGATTTGAAATCGATGAACAAATGATTTGTGGGCACGTTGTAATCGCGGCACTTCTGCAGAACCTGTCGAATCGCGAATATTTGGTCCGTGGTGGCGCGGGAACCCATGAATCCCGCTTAGCAGTGCCCCAGGAACTCCGTTGCAAATGGTGACAATCGGCGACAAAGAATTTGGGAGAGGACCTTGTGATCGCGCGGTAGTTGCAGCAATCCAACTTGTCACCCTTTTTGTAGATTGGGCGTTTGCCCAATCTCCTCACGGACACGGACTCTTCAGCAGAAGTAAGTGCATCAGAAAATAACAGTTACGAAAGACAAATCTGCTTCAATGAGTTGTTTTGTCTATTACTTCTCATCAGAGAAGTGCTTGAACGTTGCCAAATTTCATCAAGAAATTGAGAGTTTGGTCGATAGCTACATTGTATTGTCCCGTGGTTTATTAGAAAAATACGACCATTGCAAATTAGTTATTGTAGACGCGTTTCGAGTTCCTCTCATCAGTATCCGACACTAACTTAGTGACAGGACTAAGCTAGCGCAGATTATCGCTAGCTAAAAAAAAAAGAAAACGTTATTTATGTGTTCCGAGAAGCCTCTCAAATAATTAATTTAGTTATAGGTTTTGTGCCCTTTACGCGAAAAAGTGGTTAAAACAATTTTCTCCTTAGGTGAGAAAAATAGTTTTGTCCACCTAGGAGAAATATAGCAAGGTCATTGCAGGTCAGAGTAGAAGCTGTTTAGTAGCTTATCGAGATGCAGTATGAAATGACCACACTGCGCTGCACTACTGAGTGCGCAATCGGAGCCATTTTATTTATAGTTAATATAGGGCGTTTGCCCAATCTCCTCCGGAAGAATCTGCTCCACCAAAATTTTGGTGATTACCCAGTGCAGCGCTCTAACCAGTGGTTCACCACCATATTTTAATAGCTCGCTGGGTAGTTGATCTACACCGGCAGCTTTGTTGTTTTTCAGCCAACCGATCTCCTCCTTGACTTCTTGGATATCACGGGCTGGCAGCCTATCGTCTTCTGCGCGTGCTCCAAGATCCGTTGCCAAACCGCCTTCGTCCTCTGCTGCTTTACTGTTGAGGTGCTCGTCATAGTACTACTTGCACCTCTCAATCACCTCACACTCGTTCGTAAGAAGGTTGCCGTCTAAGTCCCGTTCAGCTTCTCGTAGAACTTCCGTGTGTCGTTTACGCGGTACAGTTGTTCCATCGCTTCGCGATCTCGTTCTTCCTGTTGGCGCTTCTTTCTCCGGAGGACCTAGGTTTGCCTGTTTGTATCGCTGCACATTCTGTATCGTTCCATGCTGCAGAATCCTCGCCCGTGCTGCATTCTTCTCCTCTATTAACAGCTTACATTCGTCATCGAACCAGTCGTTTCCTCGATTCGGAATCACTGTACCTAGTACCGCTATAGCAGTACTTCCTGTGGCGGAACGTATCTCCCTCCAGCCATTTTCAAGAGTAGCTGCACCCAGCTGTTGTTCCGTGGGTAGTGCTGCTTCCAGCCGCTGTGCGTAGTTTTGGGCAACCACGGCGTGCCGAAGTTGCGCGATGTTGGGCCTTTGCGTCCGACTACGACAAGTGTTGTACACAGTCGAGAGTTTTGAGCGCATCAATACTGCAATTAGGTAATGGTTCGAATCAATATTCGCACTGCGGTAGGAATCGCCCGTCGATTAGAACGTGATCGATTTGGTTTTCGGTGCGTTGGTCAGATGATCTTCAGGAGGCTTTGTGGATATGTTTGCGGGGGAAGAAGATAGTTCGGACTACCATGTCACGGGAGGCTGAGAAGTTCACGCATCGTTGGCTGTTGTCATTCGATACGGTGTGCAATCTGTTTGGCTCGATTACTGGTCTAAACATTACCTCCCGTCCTACTTGAGCATTCATATCACCGATGACGATTTTCACGTCCCGTTGCGAACAGCTGTCGTACACCTCCTCCAGCTCCGCTCCTCCTCGTCGTCGGGTCTCCCATCGTGTGGGCAGTGTACGTTGATGATGCTGTAGTTGAAGAAACGGCCTGTGATGCTCAACTTACACATCCTTGCGTTGATCGGAGTCCATCCAATCACGCGTTGACGTATACTACCCAGCACTACAAAGCCGGTTCCCAGCTCGTTGGTGGTGCCACAGCTCTGGTAGAAAGCAACCGCCCGATGCCCGCTTTTTCATACCTTTTGTCCTGTCAAGAAAAGTTCCTGCAGTGCTACGACTTCAAAGTTGCGTGGTTGAAGTTCGTCGTAGATTATCCTGTCGAAAGCTAGAAAGCAGAGTGACCTGCAGTTCCATGCTCCGAGTTTCCAATCATAGTCCTTATTTCGTCGCGTAGGTCTTTGGCGATTGTTCCGATTCGTATTTTCTTCTGCACTGTTCGTAACGATTAGTTTTCCAGGGCGGCTTGTTGGGCCTTCCCCAGCCCCCTGTCTCGCCAGAGGATCCTCGTGTCAGCTCTGTTTAGAGTCCCACGCTGACACGTGGACGATACATCAGCTGCCCCTAACATGAGGAACAGACGCTTGGATGGACTCACCCTCCGAAAATAGAAGCCCCCCCCGCCCTGTCAGTATACGACCATGGTCCTACCAGGGTTGGTTACCCGATCTTTCCTATAGTTACTCGTACCCCAGCTGGCACCGCGAGGAGGTAGGGATAGGAGTTACCGGACAAGAGACTAAAGACCACTGTGGCGAACCGCCCGGTCTACATTACGCATTGCCCAGTCATTTACCAACCAATCGGTCTATTATATTTTTTCTACAGCTGTTGAAGTTAAAAATATTAAGAAAAATAACAACCTAGCTAATTTTTGTGTAGCAAACATCCCTGAAAATGGTTTATTTTGCGAGAAATCAAGATGTTGATAGCGGACATTTTTTCAAAAATTATTTCTACCTTACTTCAAGAGTTTTGTAACAACTGCAATATTTTAAACACGGATGAAATGACACGATTTTCTGGAGACTGTAAGAAACTGTTCGACATCGCTTCAGTTAGATTGTATATATATGGTGCCCACCATCTCTTGATCGTTATTACAATTAAACTTCGGGATTACCAGAAATAAGCACGAAACATTGATTGAAAAAACTACGCAACTTTGGACATCCGGTAAAATCGAATTCACACAACAGTCTTATACTAAACACACACAGGACGCCAATGCCTGCGGACTGTTTCTCAACCCGCGGTGGCACGTCTACGCACATATAAAGAATTCTTGAAGATTCGAAATTTTCAGGAAGTACACGACGTTGGAAACAACGAGGTTATTGGTGCCGGTTTGTCAACGAGTTATCAAGCGAAACATCAATGAGCGCAAGCAAAACAATACCAATAGGATATTCGCGCACTTCAAGAAAGCTGGCACAGAAATAACAAGCGCGTCGCATTCCCTCACGATACCACAAACTAAGTTTTCGATGACAGTTCTAACTTTCTTACAATAATGCTTCGGATTATACAGAATGAAATTCGACTTGCTGAAAAATCTGACGGATCAAAGAAAAGACGCCCGTTAAAACTATTCAACAAATTCCTTGCAAGTAACATTGTCTCTCATGACATGAAAACTAGTCTCCGATCACAACTTAAATCGGTCGGTTGCCATGTTTTCATGTATCCGGAAGTTGAACGAGAAAATGCTCCTGTTCCGTGTCGATACATGGGTTGAAGCACACGGTTTTCGTCAATTTGACTTGCAGAAAAAATTAAATGTGTAGCTCAGCTTTTCTCTGCCCCTTCGCCTAGAAAAAAAAATCCTGAGCATAAGTGAGTGCATTAGAAAATGACAGTTACGAAAGACTTCAATGAGTTATTTTGTCTATTACTTCTCATCAGAGAGCGCTTGAATGTTGGCAAACTCCATGAAGAAATTGAGAGTTTGGTCGATAGCTACATTTTATTAACCCGTGGGTGATTAGAAAAATACGATCATTACAAATTAGTTATTGGAGAGGTGTTTCGAGTTCCTCTCATCAGAATCCAACACTAACTTAGGCTGTGTACCATTTGGCGATTTCTTTAACTTTTAGTTAAAATTTGACAGTTCGAAAGTTATTTGCTCTGGAATGGTAAAATTTAACCGAGAGAGCGAACCATTTCAAAAGTTGACATTTGGATAGTTGTTTAGAATTGACAGCTACGATGACCACAAGTTGGTAGAGGTGTGAACATTTGTCGATATTTTAAAATTAGTTTTTTTTTCTTATTACATTAAGTATGACAGTCATAGCCTCGAAACGTAAACATTCACATCATGAAGTAACCCAAACAAATCTTGACACAACATGTTATCGTTTCCATCTCTACATTTTCATTTTGTATTGAAAACTATTGGCAACCGCAATTAGGTACAGAAACTGTTTCCTTTTTTTATTCTGTACCATGGGCAAAATTTTAACTATCGATTTGTCAAATCTAACTATCACTCTGTCAATTTTAACCATGCTCCAGAGCAGGGTTATTTTGCAAATAACTTTCGAAGTGTCAGATTTTAACCAAAAAAATTGTCTCCACCAAGGAGAAACATAGCGAAAATCATTGCAGGTCAGAGTAGAAGCTGTTTAATAGCTTATCTAGAGCGAGCATTCTGAGCCATTTTGTTTATAGTTAACTTGAAGTTTTTGTGATTGTGTTCAATTAGCTTCAACTGTAATTATAATTCGGAATTAGCGAGCGTAATAATATTCTAAATGTTCCTTAAAATTTGGTGGGCTATTCCTTTTCTCCGCCCTAGATTGCAATTAGCTCCGTCAGCGAGCTAAAGGTGTTAAATTAAACATTTCAATAATTCACGCAGAAAAATGGATTGTAAATTCAACAAAATATTGGGCCAAACTCAAGAAACATGTTTGTTATCTGAGGGCTAACAAACATTTTTGTTGATTTTAATCCGGAATGTTTGTTGATTCTACAATCGTGACAGTTATTACCGTGATTTGACAGATTTGTTACTTCAATAATCATTTTGGTTGGATCAACAATCAGTTTTGTTGAGCTGACAGAACATTATATATTCAGTTGTTTCTTTCAAATAAAAAGTCATTAAATAAATTTAAACAGGTTTAATTTATTATCAACTAATTGTAAGTACCTTAATTCGACCATCATTAGTCATCCCGGAGATGAATTCGGCGCGTTCCGCTTAGAACGGAGGATCAGTTCTTCTACGTACTTGTTGTCGATTATCCGAAATGTAGGTGGTGGTTATTTGCTGAAAATAAAGAGACTCATTTATGGTTTCAAAATAATTTTCAGAAATACTTACTGATGAATACTCCAACTACCTGCAAGCCCACAATAAATTCTGAAACGATTTTAGCCGCATGAAAAATTACTTTTACACGTTTAATAAACTTTATACACTATCAATAAAATAATTTGTTGAATCCAATAATGATTATTAATAAGACAAATATGTTTGTTGGTTCAACAAACTACAAGAGTTGAATTCAACAAACAATTTTGTTAATTCACCCTAGCAAAATTTCTGTGCATGTTACAAATATTTCTTCTTTTTTTGGCTGCTAACTTACTTTCTTTCTAGCACAGTTAACTCACTTCTATCTAATTCTTTACTTTACTCCTAATGTAGCTTTCCATTCTTTACTACCTCTACTTTACTTCACTTTAATACTTAAATTTTAAATTTGTTTAATTTTCAGCATTTTCCCAGTTCACTCCTGTTCTCGTTCACGGCTAATGTGGAATAGACCGATTACAAGACCACGTGGTCTTGCCGTTGACTGTTCGGTGATGTATCTCTACTGTCATCAAATGACGTCTGTAACCCACTGATGCTGCGCTTCACTGTTTTCGTGTTGCTTTTGACGCGGACGCGTTGCCTTTGCTAGGTAGTGTTGCCAGCTCGACGGTTTCTGCATTGACAATGACGGATAAGATCGCGTAACGTTCTTCGAATTTACTGACGGATCGGAATCTCCCCCATATATCCCTTAGGCATCTCTTTTGAAAAGCAACCAATATTCAAATTTTGTCCCACTTTCTTTTGCTAATTCGCAGAAGTCTCCTGTGTCACAATATCGCTGTATAAAGTCAAGCCGGTGGCGTGTGGTTTGCCGGGTTGGCGCCCGCCAAACGAGCAAACCTCAGGGTGGCACTGAAATTATGATCTACTTTATGAAATAAGTCAATATAAGTGTGCTACTTCGAGGTATTGTTCTACGACCAAGAGCTGTTTTCTTCAGCTTTGTGTCAGAGTTTCCTCGAGCTTCCTGTTATATTTGGCGGCCTCTCAATGGAAAAACATTAATATCATCTGCTTATAGTTTTTAGAAGCAATAGAACATGTCCCCACATGGAGATCGCCAGGGACACTTTTCTTGAGCCAAGAGAGTATTGTGATTTTTTGTGGTGAGTGGCGCTTCTCTGTTTAGTACTTCTCCGAAGAGAGTGCTTATTGAGTATTTTAAGGGAATGCTTCAGATCCCTTGAGAGCTGTTTGAACAAGGGGCATGTCAATTGATCTTATGGAATCTCCCCACAACACTATTCACAATTCGAAATGCAAGAGTCATAATCATAGTTCTCTACGCAATTGAATCACCAAGCTTTATTACTACAATACCCCATTTGCATCATGCGCAGTACAAACAGCCGAACAGGCAGGCGGCCCTTTTCCAAGAAGACGTAATTAATCTCAAAGCAGTTCCGACAAAGGTCACCCGATACAATTTTGTCTCGGCCAGTGCAATTGCCATTCAAAAACATTTGTCAGTGGAGCCAAAGGTCCTTGAAACAGCCAACCCCGTGCTTTAGTTCAAATCCACACATAAAAAACTCGAATCGGTTACCGCACCGTCGATCTCAACTTCGTGAGCGGACATGTATACGCGGTAGTCCTTCATATAACACTTGTCACTACTAACGTCATTTGTATGCTTTAGAAAGAATATCACAATTCTGAGCTCATCTGGGTGAACTTTCTAGATACGTCACGGCTGAATATTTCTGCCCCAGTTGTTTCAAAATCTTAAGAATCTTTAGCGGATTATCTTTGATGCGAAAAATGATCGGATGTGGTCCGAATGAATTGAATGTGTATGATTGTAAACGGGAATGATAGAGAAATTTGGTTCCATTCATCATCTGCTGTTTTCTTCCATGAGAGTTTATTTATGGGGGAGAACTCGTTGTACTTTCGTTGCATCTCTTTCTATTGCTCATACCTCACTTGATCCATGAAATTCCTCTTGCTTTCCGTCTCCATCTAATACGTTGCTATTTAGCTTCTGTTTCAGTGAGTCATTCAGCTTATCCCGATCTACTCGGACAGTCCCCGGCGATGAATTCACCCTACTCCGACTGAAAGATCCCTGATGTCGGAATTTCTCCCGGTACCGGTGTCTGTATCGTGCGCCAATTTGCTCTCATTTTTGTTACTATATACTCGGATAGTTCACTGCGATGAATCTACCTGTAAATTCTCCGGTGGTAGATTTATCCCTATACCGATGTTCGTAATCATGACCCATTTGGTTCCACGCTTTGTCCAGATCTACTCAATCAAGTCCCCGGCGGTGGAACTACCCTACTCAACGGGCCAATCAGCCAAGTGTTGAGGTCTGTCCAGCGGTTCCGGGTGGAGCGTAGTTTCCGGTTCACTGGCTCCCTGTCGAGGTCAGTCGGATGGTTCCTGTGAAACCTGATTTCCGGTACGTTGGCGCTCCGACGAGCCAAACGGTGTTGTGATTTCTCAGGTTAACTCCCAAAAGAACGCAAACTTACAACCGGCCTTATTCTGCGTGGCGTGTGACGTGAGACGACTAAACTCACCTCACTTTGTGACTTTTCTCACCCGATTCTGACAGTCGACTCGGGTGAAGTGAGATTCCCCATTGCGGTTAAATGGGCGTCTTACGTCACCTGAAGTGACTCTACAGAATTGGGTGAGAAAAATCACGTAGAGTAAGGTGAGAATAGTCGTCTCACGTCACACGCCGCGCAGAACAGGGCCGAACATTTTGAACTTGCATTTATTACCCATAAAATCCTCTTCTCATTTTTTCTACCATTCTTCTTGCCACCTCCTTCATCTGATGACTTTCACACTTTTTGTCACGCTATCCCGCTCTACTTCAAATCTTCCTCACTGTCTATCAATAGGTTTTTAGGGCTTACCGAAAACTGCGTGGGGGCGCTCCACACAGTTCCCAATACCGCACACACAATGCCTCATGTTTCCTCCACCACACCTGGGTGTGCTTTGCACCATTCGGTTGTGACAGAATTGGTCGGTATAGCTTTACTCAGGCACCCTGTGTCCGCCTTCTGAGCGATACCAACGTGCTGCCAGCACGCAAAAATCTTCCCTTGATTCCGAAGTTCGATGCTCCGCTTGTTCTGACGAGAATTCAGTCCGGAAAGTACACCCTCCAATGGAGGTGTAGTATTTTTTTTCTCCTGTATTTTCCGTCAAATGGTATCTCTGCTCGATGTCGAAGCAGTAGCTGTGATTCGACATTCGTTGCCGTCGGAGGGCCAATCCGTCGGATTCGTTGGTCTTTTGCAGAGCGTTGACTGTCAGCACACTCCGTGCTCACTTTTCCGACTGACCAATAGACCTTTTTCGTCCGACCTAACCCCCTTTTTTCTTATTTTTATTCAAAAGAATACACATTTTTAAGAATATTGCCGTTGAAATGAGACTATTTGGAGCTATCGTGATTTTTTAATGATTTTTTTAAATTTGAAAAATGCAAGAATGTTGAGTATTTTTTCACCTTTGCAAGAATGGTGTGACTCAAAATGTGTGTTTGGGCAACACTGTTTTGAATATTTTTGCTTGAGTTCCTGGCAACGCGGCAAATGAAGTGGTGAGTCGCGGTACAAAGTTCATTGGTTATGTAAACAAACTAAAGTGAACCTCTCGGTGGAGAACATTGCATGATAATGTTTAACCTCACTTTTTTGACAGTTCAGAGAGATTGTTTATATGGTCTTGGAATTTTTGTTGATTCGATCATAGTATGAGAAACTTGGTTTGGTTCGCTGCCAAATGTTAACACTTTCCAAACAAGGTCGCTCAGCTGTAATTTTTTATTTGATGTTGGCATCATACATTGATCCTTTAAATTTAACATTTTTACTTTTCTTGTACATGATTCATTGTAGAAGTAAGGAATTTCTAGCCTAACATTTTAAAAAAGCCCACTGCCAAATGCAAACAAATCGAATTTTCATGTTCTCTATTAAAATCCTGGGACAAAACCTGTGGATATATGTTTTCTTTTTCTTTTTTTCTGTTCATTTGATCTCTTGTCTTGCATAGTCACTCTTTCTTCCTCACATATTTTAAATGGACTGGCTACATTTGACAGTTCCCCCTGACTGCATTAGACGGTTCCCTTTGGCTGCATTTGACAGCTCTTCCTGGCTGCAATTGACATTAGGTTTTTTCGTATCCACACGTCACGTCCCAGTTAAAAACTATCTATCTGGCCATGTGCATAAACATAACGCAACAATGGATTATGAAGAATTTTGTTAATGATTTTATAACAAATTATAAAAGAGCACGGCTGATATAAAAGTCCAAACTAGCAATACGCTTATTATAAAATGATTGTAAAGGATTATTGTAACTGATTCCAAAAGGATTATAAAGGCAGTGAAATACGTACTCAATGAATTAAGGGGAGTGTCTGATGAAAACAATATGCGCAATCAAACTAAATAAAACAGTATTAAATTTTTAAATAGAATTATAATGAATTCGACCAAAACTTCTTTTGCATTTTTCTCAAGGTTTACGTTTGGCAGTTAGACCCTTTTCAAATGTTTCAAATGTTTGGGTAGAATTTAGATTATTTTATCGTTGTTGCGATCAATTTCATTTGTTTTGTTTTGTTCACAATGTTAGTCGCAGAGCATTTTTGTGATCTATGGCAATTGATGACCTTTACACCCCATACTAGGTCCGCTCATGTTGCAGCTGTTTCGCCCCGTCCGGCACCGAGTCAACCGATGGTCCAGCCTGCGCCGCACTCGTCTGTCGCTATGTCAATGGCAGGGACTTGGATTAAAGACTAAAATGTCAGCTACGGCTGGTGGTGTTGCTACAATCGGTTTGCCTTCGGCCACGTTGGACATTCGGCTAACGGGAATATTCAGCGATTCCGATTCGAAGGAAGCTGCGCCAGTTGCAGACTGCTTCGGTTCAGCAATACGCTCCGGTAGCGGACGAAGCTAACACTCCGGCAGGACGAAGGTTTCAATGAGGGGCTCAGGCATAAGTAGCAGAGTCCTTGCACTTACTGCTTGTCGAGTGAACAATTCCGACGAAACCACTGCCACTCTCGCCAAGTTTGATCACCGTCATAAGTGCGACGTCAGCGGTATAGTGCCAGGAATAGTCGAGAAGAGTGCCAGGACTGACTTGCCGAGAGCTACAAGATTAAATAGCAGAGCGTTTTTAAAGTGACCGTAGTATAACGTAGAGGCTTTAGGCAGATGATTTATTCAGCAGAATAAGATAGCAAAATTATCCAAAACATAAGAGCTGGCTGCCGAAGTGAATCCACACACGTCATCACCTACAGAGGCAAGCAATATTGGAACGCAGCGAAATTCCTCACAATGACTTGATCTCGTTAAATGAAATTCCAGGAAGTACAATTTTCATAGCATATTTAATCGACCGAAATTGTAGTCCTCAGTCGAGAGAGAGACTGATAGAGTAGCAGCAGCTAGGAATTTTCTTTCGAAAGCTAGCAGCGGTTTCGCGTATCCTGCGCTAAGTAGAGAGCGTTAAGACAGATCTCCGAAGCATGTCAAGTGCTATCAGATGAGAAAAAACCTCGCATCTATGACCAGTACGACAAGGACGGTCTGCTGACCGACGGTTCCGTCCGGTACCACCATAACACACGGCACCGGCGACACATATTCACAACATACTAATTACTTATCCTTCCGAAAAAGTAAATAAATTGACTATGAAATTTATCATTCGCTGCCTAGTTATTTCGTGCCAATTTGAACAAAACAGCAGATAGCTTTATTGCGGTGCCAAAATGATGACAACTCGGGATATAATATAAATTTACGTATAATTTCTCCTCCCTGATATTCTATCAGAATGTTTAATGCTCTGCATTATTATCACTCCAATCAAATCCTTCTTACTCCTTATCGTCAATGCCGAGCGCTATTTCGCATTTGCCGGCTAAATCCACGACAATGCGATAATCGACGAAACTTTTGCTGTAATGGAACTTGAACACGAATAATAAATAATTGTTCCATTCGAAAGCGATAACCTTGTTGTCCTCATGTTTGCAGCTATCATACGCTGGTAGGCATTCTGACCAATGGAAACGTTATTCGATATGGGCATTGAACGATCAAAATCATTTCAACAACTTATCATCGACCGAATTCGTTACCTATAAAGTTCAGGTAAACTTCACCACCTAAAACTGAATAATCAATCGGATCATCTTGTTAGGAATTAACCCACGAGCAAACAAACAAATGTGTACAAATGTGATAAGGATCCATCATCCAGAAAGCAATCGTTTTATAGCCCAATGTTTGATCTTGCGATTCAGCATATGCCACCGGGTTTTACATCCAGCGCCGATCGGTCAATGTATGAATCAGGTTACCCTTGTTCCAATCCTCATCCCTCTTGAGTTGATATTCTTTCAAAGAGCATCGAAAGTATTCAAGTAATGTAAATTTTAAAAGTCCGTGTAAACAAGTCTTATGTAAACAAGCACACAGAAACTGTCAGAAAAGTGAGGTTATACATTTTCATACAATGCTCTATATTTTTGGCAAGTACACTGAGCAAAATTTACTTTGAATTTCCATAAAAACGTCTTATGACTTTCAGACATAAGGATTTTAAATGGATTTTATAAGTTTGTCTTATGATTTGGAGGGGAAATTTTCCAAATTCATCTCTTATTATTTTCATAAGACAGTCTTATGAAATTTATGAAAATGTCCGAATGAACGCCATAGGTGCCCATTTAAGAAAATTGCTGGTATTTATAAGCAGAAAATATAGTAGAAATAATGATTTCCATAGAACAGTCTTATGAAATTCATTACAGTGTTCGAATGAATGTCATAAGTTTTTTTTATGGATATTATTGTACATTTATATAAAAAATAGAACATGGCTGACATTTCTGGAGCATTTTTAGTAGACAAAAAATCAACAGTAAAAATCAACCTTTAGAGGATATTATGTTTTACACCAACCGACATAACCCCAAAATGAGCCGGATGAACTTCGTTTGACAATTTTCGGTGGTTTGTTTACATGGGAGTACGTGAGTTTGAAATTAACAGATGGGAACCCGTTGCACTCGAACTCACGCAACTGACAAAGTAAACAAACCACCGAGAATTGGAAAACATGAACGTCATTCATAATAAGTGCATTAGTGTGGTCATCTTGTTGAACTAAATTAGGGACAAATGAACCGCCAAGTGTAGATCCCTTCAGAATATTGAACAGAAAACTCAATAAATGGTAAAATTTGTACATAATGAGCAACGCTTCGTCAATATTTCGTGGGAAACTGGGCTTAGACAACTGAATGATAATGATTGTTACTTCTCAAATGATTTTGATAATCATAAAATACGCGTCAGACACTAATTATATGCATAACTTATTTCATTTCAAATAATCGGATAACTTCTGTAAAAATCATAACCATGTAAACTGATTTAATGCTCATAGTAATTTATTCAATAACATAAAAAAACAATTATTTAAAATTTTGAAGCAATTTGACAAAAATCTCACTTCTTTTGTTTGAAACAGCGGTAATCAAAAAGTGCTGGCCTGAAACTATTAGCTTCTGGTTGGCCGTGCAGGCCAGTACTGAATTCATAAGAAACAATTATGAACTTTTCACAAAAGTGACGTTTACGAAAAACAAAATACAATTTTATAGAATCAATAAGAGATTTCATATGGGTTTCATAAGAAAAACTTATGAAATTCTTAAACGCATATATTGGAGCGAAGTCATAAAACTGTTTTATGAAATACATTATTTGTACGTCTATGGAGTGCATGAATAAAGATAAATGAATTCATAAGCCTGCCTATGACATTCTAAAGCGTTCAATGGCATTGTCAGAAGGCTGGTTCATATATCGAGACTTATGAAATTCTCAGATGCTTTTTGCTCGGTGTATATGAATGAATTATTTCAGCATCAGTGATGCCAGGTCTATTTAAACAATAGCCTGCAGTAAAAATATAAAAGTCTGCAGATTGCTACAAAAATCTTCAATAAATGCGACGTAGAAATGTAGTATGTATATAATTTAAATGATCAAAAATGTTGAAGGCTGGTGTATAAATTGGCTGGCATAGGCTTTTTTCTGCTAAATATTTGTAATCTGCAAAAGATCTGCAGTAAAAATAAAAAATCTGCAGATTTACTAATATATATGCAGATCTGGCATCCTTTTAGTATTCCCGACCAGGGTGGCCAGACCTACCGATTTATCGGTAGTCCTACCGATTTTGGCCTTCGCTACCGATTCACAGACGACCAAGGCAAAACTACCGATATTTTGTTATCCCTACCGAAAACTACCGATTTTTATTGATTTTGGACACATCCTACTCAACATTCATTTTTTGGGTTGGATTTGGTCTGAGATCTGTGTTTTCTTTATTTTACAATTGTATGTCAACACTACATTTTTGGGACAACAACCCGGCCTACCGATAACTACCGATAAACTTTTAGTGACCCTACCGATATTAAGGAATTCTATCTGGCCACCCTGTTCCCGACAGGAAATTCATCCAAATGGTGTAAAAATACGGGGAAACAAGACAAGATAGGTATTCAGAATATGGGGTGTAATGAGCAGCTTGCACAATTTTTGATTTTTTCAATAGTTAGAGGTACCAAATCATCGCGGCAATAGGCAGTAACGAATTGGGGATAAAAAAGGAAGCATCCTATCGTATAAAATTTTTTGACGAGAAAGGTCTATTGACATTCTTTACCGGAAATCACTTGCGCCAAACGACTACCAGAGACAATTAATGATGACGTGCGGTGAACTGCGCAAAAATTTAATATGTGTGCGATGTTTTTAAGCGAATTTCGTTCCCATCTTCGCTAATATTCTAGTGCGCAATCTATTGGTATTGGGTAATATTTCGATTACCTATAATGTTGGGTATTTTGTGCAAGTTTATTTTGTTCAACTTCATGTTAAGCTGATCTGAATGGTTGCAAGCGTAACACCAGTATTACGTCGCGCAATACTCAACTGCTCCCCGGCGGTTAACCTAATCTACACCGACGGAGAGGTCCCCGGCGGTGGAATTTCTCCCGATACCCGATTTATGGTTTCACGGCGGCTTCCAAGCCGGTGGCGCTACTTTGTTGGTCCCTTCGCCACTTTCTCTGTATTAACTGTCAGGCATACTCCTTCGAACTTCTTCGAACCTAGGGTATTCAAAGACCACATGTTCCGGTGTCTTGCACATTCACACACTCCGGACAGGAGGGTGACAAAGCAAGTCCAAACCGGTACAGGTACTTCCGGAAGTGTCCGTGCTCGGACAAAAACTGCGTCAAATGGAAGTTCACCTTTCCATGCTTCCTATGCACCCAAACCGGCAGATTTGCAATGAGTCGGTAGGTTCACCTTCCTTTCTCCGCGTTGTCACACTCCTGCTGCCACCTGATCAACGAGTCCGCTCGGACCAGTCTCCTTGCATTACGTGCATTTCTCCGCTAGTAGGATTCCACGTCCTCAGCCAGAGTGATACAATTATCGGGGATTATCCCGACAATTACGCATACCGCCTCCGACGAAATCGTTCTACATTGTAACATTCGTTTAACTGGTCCTCCTAATTAACGAACGAACTTTGTGTTATCGAAGTAAATTGTTGTTCGAAGGTCGAACTGAAAATGAGTGCAATTGCAGGAGATCTTTGTGTCTTTCGTTTCGTTGATCTTTTATTTGTATGTGTTGAATAAATAATTTTTCAATCTTCCATACTGTAGCATCACAATCAATCATGTTGGGGAACGGGCAGCGCGTAGTTGGTAAATCGATTGCTTTGTACACAGCTCACCTGGGTTCGATTCCCAACCCCGCACATAGGGTTAGAGATTTTTCCAAAGAGATAATCCGAAAAGAGGTGAAACCTCTATAATCAACAAAAAACATCAATCATGTTCATTTATCTGCATAGATGAAATAATCTTAAGTAAAACTATAGAAGAAAATTTCGGTATTGTCTTGATTCTATAGTGAAACACCCCAAGCACGTGTTCTACAATTTTATTTGTTTACATTATAGCAGCTTCCGATGACTGGTTATATGTTTTTTAAGAATGTAACAAAGCTGATGTCACTTATCCCTTCTAAGCTGTCACTGAGCGCCCTTCTCTCCCCAGTTCTGATAATATATCTGTTGCGCACTCGCTACTATCCGTCTATCAGATTAAACGTGAGGTTGGCTTGCCTTGTGAGAGGTTATCTATTCTACATAGGCTTCATGGTTTTATCAAGCTTCAAAACAAATACTTCGCTAACGCAACTCTACACAAAAATGCTGATTATATTACCTAGCTTACCATCATTTCCACTAACGGATGACTATCGATTGAACTATCCTTAAAATGGTGTTTCTTTTTTGCTGTAATAAATACGATGATTACTGTATCGATACTTTGCAAATGTATGTTTCTGATATACAACAATGCCGAACCTACGTTAGATTGTTTGTGTTTTGCCTCTTGGTCAAAATAGATGCTTCTATGAGCTTAGTTTTGTGCAATTTGGGCAAACAACGTATTGCATTATTTGGCATTGAACAGCCTCCAACTAAATAAACAACAGTTTTACCACAATTCTGCTAGCTGCTTTTATCGTTAATTTACTTTTCCTGTGTATACTTGGAATGGCAGTAGCCTAAACAGAGATAATTTCCTTCCGCCTTAGAAGTAAAAGTAGTACGTTTGAATTATTTATAGAAGTTTATCAACAACTAATGGTTTATACATATTTTGTTAAAACGAACTTATTCTAAGAACATGATTCACAACTATAGAAGCGAAACAGAAATAAAATTTACATCAGTCATGGATGTCGAGAAACGAGCAGAACTATACGTTTGGGAAATATCTTACAAAACACTTTTTTTCCAGTTTGGTTTCTAGTACAACTTCAACGAATATTCGAGTAAGCAGTATACATCACATCCAAATTTGGGTTGCGTGTGTGATCCTCAACACAGTAATCAACCGTTCAAGCGGTGTAGATTGTACTTCTCCAAATCGGTCGCCGACTGGTTCGGTTACGTTTCGAGCCACTATGGTTGATGGGGCCACCAAAAAACTCATTGCTCTGACTAGGAAACTGTTCCCCACTGCGGAACATCTGCTGTGATGGGTGATGATGTTGACCAGAAGAACCATTAGCGCCACCACCACCTCCTCCTCCAGGTCTTTGTTGTTGCCAGTGTTGCTTCCGCTTGCCCCATCTGTTGGAGAATGGACAATCATGTTACAATTAGGAAAGTGTGTACGGAGTGTAATAAAAAGCAGAGAGACTTACTTGATCTTTTTCTTCGGAGTACTGGTCTGCATGGCGTCAAAGTCCGAGAAGTGGACGGGAATGTTTCCGTTGGCAGCTGGAATGAAGGAAAAGTTGTAGTACGACGTTTTAAACATGCTGCATTAACATTTTAAATTTAATTTGTATTAAACTGGTGAGTAAAGTTTTGCAAAATGAAGTCATTTTGGCACCGAGCGGACACAAATGATCATGCGTTTCCATTATACATCGTAGACACTGCCTTTTTACTCTGTAAAATGCTTATGCACCATCCCTTTCTGGAATCCGAAATAGATTTTCAGCGGGTCGGAGGTATTTAAGTTAACTCGCAAAGCATACAATAATGCCCCTGGATACTCTAAACGAAGTGGTTGGAAAAGCCTCTGCACTTCCCAGGCTGTACGAGGCTATCACTGACGACTGCGCCCAAGTACTTTTCAGATAGTTTTGATCCTTGGACATGTGCTCGTTGAATTGTGACAATCGCACAGATCAAATGGGCGATTGAAAGTTTTGCTCTTCATAAGGCTCTGGGAAAAGATGGAATCATTCCTGTTCTACTACGAAGCGGATATGAGCACTTCAAGCATATTTTGAAACAAGTTCTTACTTCAAGTCCTGCAACAGGATACATTCCATTAACGCGGCGGAAATAACAAAAAAACATTCTCAAAAGTGACTGCGTCACATATGAGGAGGCAAAGAGCTTTATATCAATCAGTCTGACCTCCTTCCTTCTCAAATCAGTGGAACATTTAATCGACCACTACATTCGGGATGTTGGCTTGGGTGAGCACCTGCTGCATACAATGCAACATGCATATCAGCGAAAGTCTACTACCACCCTGTTACACAATGCTGTCTACAACATCGAAAATACTTTTTGGCAATAGTAATGCAGTTTGGAAGCAGCGCGAGGTTACGGACTACCTTCATATATCATGGACTGTATAAACGTAATGCTTAGCAACCGACCTCTGTGCGCATCGTTAAGAGGGGCGTCTGGTGTAAAGTGCTCAAACCGAAGGTTATTTCCGTTGACGATTTTGAAGGCAAGGTAGCAATGGATCTTTTTTGTAATGCTAAGATTTATTTATACATTCATTGTGCACAAAAAAAAATATTTTCAATCACGCGGAGCCACACATACGCGCGTTCCAAGAGTAGAGTAGACGTCCTATAATTTGCATGCCGAGGAGTTCCGCGGCGAAAACAATAACTCTCAATAAAATTGTCTGATACGAGAAATTCAATAAGTTTTGTAAAGCTTAGTCGATGAACCACAAAAAATAGAAAAAAGTTCGAGTTTCGGAAAACGGCTTCACGAAAACCGAAAAATCTCATAATTTACTGTAAAATTCGCTCACCTTTCTTCAAAATAAGAGAAGATTGTTTTATTCAGTTTTCTGTGATTCATCGACAGGCTACACATATTGTGCATTCTCATAAAAAAATCAAGTCAATTCGTTGATTAGTTTTTGAGTTATTCTGTTCGCCAATTTGAAAACCTGGTTTCGAGAAAAACGCTAATAAAGGGTGTCGCACATCAAATTGCATCACGGAAAAAACGCTGTAGAAAATTACTCATTTCTCTTGAAAATTTTAGAGTGTATTGTTTACAGTATATTTTTCTCGCTGTCAGTTTTTCGAAAATTATTGCCGATAGATTGAAATCTGCGTGTGTTACAGAAAATATAGGCGAGGAATGCATGGCTGTTTAAAACAAAAGAAGTTCAACGTGTCCACAAAGATTGCGGGAGATTATTCTAGAGGTTTGTTACGAAATGCACACTTAATTTTTTTCTCCGAATCTCAGCTTTTTCGCATCTTTTGCCGAAATCTCAACAGCTGAGATCTCGGCAAACAATTTTTTGCTGAGATTTCAGTAAAAGTGACGTTTCATAGCTGAGACTCGGAAAATATTAAACTGAAAATAAGCAAACAAATCTCACTTTACTGAGATATCAGTTTCTAAATGTACTGACTGCACAGCTGTTGGCAAATTGCCGAACCGAATTGAGTGTCTGATAAGATTTGCCTGTAATCTACACCCTAAGCGAATATCTGAAACTGTTATACTTGCCGTAAACCGTCGAATCAAAACACTCAGCTCAACCGTCGATTCGAATCTTTTATCGAAGTCAAAAGGCCTGTCGTAAAGCGCCACCGAAAGAGAACGTAGCAAAAATATAGAAAGAAACAGTGCGAGCAAAACACACTCACACAAATGAGCAGCTCGTTAGTGCTAGAAACTGCCTGCCAGAAACTGCTTCGGCATCAATGTATTACTTAGACTAACAGATATAACACTCGAAAACAATGCTTCGCCCGCTTTAACAATCATTTTAAATATATTGGAACTGTGGCCACATTTGAAATTATGGTGCCACTTACATTTGAATATGATAGACCACTAGTGAAAAATTGTTCCCAAACCTAAGGGGTAACGCACCACCAAATGAGTGCTTGGGGTGATTTGCGCATTTCACTGATTCAACTCACGACCAGAGTTTAAAATATTCAAATTTATTGAATGAAAATTGATCATATTCAGGCGCATTCATTTTCAATATTCACTGACACAGCTGAAAACGTCAAAGAACAAACCGCCCATTCATCCACGCAGGTTTTCATTCGTCTCCGATTATCACACGAAGCGAACGATCAGCAACTAATCAAAGTAGACCCTGGCACAATGTAAGCGATGATAATTATTTTACATGCTTTACCGGCATTTGAATACATTTGCCTGGATAATTAGCGAAATGAATATTATTATATTCAACTGAATGGATTTTTGAATGAATAATTTTTCTATTCATCACGAGTCGCATCAAGTTCCTTCTCAGCCATCAAAAAAGAGCTTCGATTATTTTTAACTCTGCTCACGACCAGCTGCAGCCGTCGGACAGTTGGAAAGGGACGGTCTCGCTAAGATTAGATATAGTCCACGTGGCTCAAGTCGACAGAAACGGTAAGCAAAATGGAGGCATTATGAGAGCCCTTTAATGTCGTTTAACTTCAAGTGTTTGAACGACTTCAGGCTGGAAATACCCCGGGAAGATCCTCCGGAAGCAGAATAGCTAGCAGTCCGCATTAACAGCAACAGCAAAGACCCAAACGCCCCCCTGAACGGTTTTTAGATACCGAAAATTTATGTTCGGCATAGTGTTTAAACCTATTTTGACGGACCTAAATTAACAAAAACGGCCTTACCAAAGCTGTGTTAATGCAAGTACCGGTGATTCTTATATGATAATCGTCGTTGAAACCATATGTCGGAAACCCAAGCTCATTAAGTTTCCTGAATAAGCCATCTGCGACAAGGTTCCATAGAAGTGGTGACAGCACACCGCCTTGAGGACACCCGCAGTCAGTTTCCTTATCTTCACTTGTCTTAACGATGAGCACATCTGTGTTCTGTGGTCGGTTGCTAAGCATTTCGTGTATCCAGTTCGTGATAGATGAAGGTGCTCCATATACTCGTACTGCTTCCTAATGTGGATTCGAAAGACAGGTTGTCAAAAGCGCCTTCAATTTCAAGAAAAAAATCCTAAGCTTGGTTGCTTTCGCGAAAAAGCTTTTTCAATGTTGTAGCCAACATTGTGTACTGCTGATATGCATGTTGCATTACATGCAGCGGGTGCTCGACCAAGCTAACATCCTGAATTTAGTGGTCGATTAAACGTTCCACTGATTCGAGAAGGAAGGAGGTCAAACTGATCGGTCTAAAGCTCTTTGCACCCTCATAAGTAACGCGGCCACCTTTAGGAATGGATTTTATAGTTATTGCCCGCCACGTTAATTGAATGTATCCTGTTGCAATACTACAAGTAAGAACCTTTTTCAAAATATGCTTGAAGTGCTCACTCTTTGAGAAGAACTGGAATGATTCCATATTTTCCCGTAACATTGTGCGGAGCAAAACCTTCAATCGCCCATTTGATCGATACGGATGTCACATGCATACGGGTGAATAATCAAGAATCAGCACTACCTGAAAAAGAACTCAGGCGCAGTCGTCAATGATGGCTCCGTACAGCCTGGAAAGTGTTTATCAAAAAGACAATTTAGTACTACATCTTCGTCGGACGAGTATTCACCATTAGCAATTCTAATCGAACTGATATGAAAGTCTTTCGATTTCGAAAGTAACTTATTTAATCTACTAGTCTCGTTGAGACATTTGTGCAGAGACTTTTCCAACCACAGAGGATCGAAGGGCATTTGTGTAAGCTTTGCCATTCAACTTAAATGCCACCGATCCGTCCCTCTGTCTGCGATTTCAAGCTCTTCTACATGACTTTTTGAGTCGAACAAGTTCGGTATTCCATCAAAGGGTTCCTCTAGAAGCACACATAATTGGAAGCGGACAAGCCTGTTACTATGAGTGAGTTTGTTTTATCCATGACCTCATCCAAGTCACTTGGAAAATCAATCGTCGGAAGATACCCATGAAATCTAGCCGCCAAGGCCTCTGCGTAGAGGTTCCAGTTCATAGATTTTGTATTACGAAACGTGACGACATCTAGTGAAACGTTTAAATGATGAAGGACGATGTACTTATGATCAGAAAATGACGGTTCAAATTCGTTTGATACAAGCCAGTTTGTCAACTCATGCGTAATACCGTCAGAGCAGAGAGTTACATCTAAGACCTCTTCTCTGCTAGCTCGTGCAAATGTTGGGCGATTTCCTATATTAAGTACATGTAGATTTGTACTGCTTAAGTATTTCATCAATTCAATGCCGCTCTAGTTGAGTTGTGATGGGTATTTGCATCACTCGCGATTATGAGGGAAAACCCATTTCTGCCATAGCATGATACAATCCTTTTGAAATCATCAACTGGTGATAGTTCATTATGCGATAAATATGCAGAACAATTAATGTATTTTCAGTTTAAGTTATCAACAGTCATATTGACCGTGAGAGCACAAATATCCCAAGTTGTGAGGTCGTATATAATTTAGTCCTGCCAGCCAGTTTTCCCAATTGAACATCGTACACAATGTTCGCTTTGGTTCTGTGCTCATATTAAACCCACGCTTCGTGTACGAACACGCAATTTCGTACCTAAACACGTACACATCTTCGCCTGCACAACCGAACCCCATGTACATACACGATGTGCGTACATATAGGTTCGTGGCACCAGTTATCCCTCTCTCACTCTCATCATCAATAGCGTTGACTCTTTTTGCCTCGTGCGAATCGTTCTCGTGTACGCATCCGGTGTACGTACACGGATGTTTGAACTAAAGTTTGCACATTGTTCATCTGGGTTCGATGTTCGAGGCGAACCTGTACATCGAGACGAAACATGTTTGAAGTTGAACGCGCGAAATTTTGTACACAGGTTCAAACTTGGCCATGTTCGTGGAAAGTCTGCTGCCAACCATTCAGTGCTCGGCACGGATTAACACATTGACTTGAGGACTCCTATTTTCAGTCGCTTATACGGCATGGGAGCACGGACCCAATAGATCAATTGTTGGTTGAGGTACTTCAACCCGCCGGATGTTACGCGCCCATTTAGCTGGTTTTGTCCGGCGAAAGATAATAGACTGTTATCAACCTCCTAATAGACCACAACTAAATTCAAGAGTATGTTTCCAGTCTATAAAAACGGAAATAAGCAAGACATCGATGACTAACGTGGAATGACCACTGCGGGCTAAATGAAAGCAGTACCTAATCGACGATCAACATGGCTTCACGTCTGGACGTCGAACAGCAACTAAAACCATCCTACCTAAGGGGCCATACACTAATTACGTAAGGGCACATGGGGAGGGGGAGTTCCAAAATATCTTACAAATTCTTATTTGAGGGGGAGGGAGCGTTTGTCCTTCCTTACGTAATATCATAAAGCAAGTTAAAAAAATTAAATCCATTAGGAAAATATTCTTTTTTATAAGAAAAGCGAACTATTTTCATTTGTACCAGACACATTCTTTTGTGACGTTACAACGATTTGACGAATATTCATTCCATAAATATGTTAAAATTTTATCAAATGAACGCCTACATCAAACCTTATTACATATTCAGAAAGTAGACAAAATTTTACGAAAGATTCAATCGACATAAACTGAATAAACTGGAAGAGGGTTGTTTTATGACGTGACGTTACAACTTTTCTATAACTCTGTAAATCACGCTGGTGTTATTGTTTTGAGTAAAATTTTAAATATTTATTACATATAGCCATGTTAATGATATTTTACTCGAACAAACATATGGGGTTATCCAAAAACCACGACATAATCTATTTTATAAATTTTAAAGAATTTTTTTCTTTCATATCTGTTATAGATAGATTTGAGCCATTTGACACATTTATTTATTTGATACGGCTCAATATGGTAGTCAAACGGAGCCGGAAAAATAGGTTTTATAACATATTTCACAAAAGAAAATAAACTGGCAGTATTGCTTTGTTTAATTTGGAATCAGGTTCCCGATCTGAGTTTATAGTATGATATTTGTATTGTTAGGCTTAAACAAGTGGATTTATATGAGGAAGCGAACACAATTTAAGCGCCAGACAATCGATAGGGCTCGGTACAATAAAGTATTCTATATGTTATAGTTACTTTTTACTTGGGGAGACGACTGGATGAAGATCTTATAAAAAAGTTATAGTTACAAATATTCAGGGAAAAAGAACACGTCACATCACCATGATGTTACGAAAGGATGTGTTACATCCAGTCGTTGATTCGACGGGATCTAAAATGTCGGCAAACTCCAACAAACACTCTCCATCTGTCTTTTTCGTGCTCATTTGAGACCATGACCACAGCCAAAGCCTTTTTATCCGACTCTAAGCAATTGAGAAGATTTAGTGTGGTCAATCAGAAAGGTCTCTGTAGCCCCAATTATTGCGTTGCAATCTCCCGTTAATTCGATAATTGTCCATAACGGATTTAATACCACAGGCAATTCGATGATGTAGCTGCTTCAACGATGTATTTCGGTTTGTAACGGAAGAATTGGTTGGTACCGGACTGGTAGCACGTGCGGCTACAACTGTGGTCGCGGACAACCTTATAACAGGCGGCTCGTCGAAGATAGCGAAGTGTGAAATGGTTGATTGCTAAGAGGAAAGAAGTATTCAGGGAACAAATTAATATTCATGCCTAAATACTACCCCAAGTACAAAACTCGAAAATTCCCTCACAACCTTCCAACGCATGTCCTGGACTACGTTGCTGTTAGCGCGATTGCATCGAAACGTATCATATGACCGGCCAGCGTCGAGGAGAATACAGCGGAGGTGAACTTTAACCCTCCGGCACTCGCGCCGTTGGCTTTTGTGCAACACCTTCCGAAACTAACGAAATCTTCTTCGTGCACCAGCGGTTGCTCATTCGGGGAGCCATTCGCGCGAGTGCCGGAGGGTTAATGAAATATAATGTGACGTTGTACAATCGTTTATTAAAAATACCTCGCCCAGTGCATTCGAGTTTTGTAGATCGAATCATATATAAAAATTTGTTTATTTTCTGAATCTATAATTGACTATAATTGAGGTTTGATGAACGATTTCATTTGAAAAAGTTATAACAGATTTATAGAATGAAGGTCAAATCGTTGTAACGTCGCGTGTGTTGATGGTATATAACCCCTTAAGCACTTGAAGGTGTACATTCTGAATTTTTAAATATCACGCTAGTATAATTTCCTGTTTATGAAACAACTTGAAAGCGTTTTAATAAACCATTCGAAGCAAGCTTTAACACTATATCTGAAAAATCATTTAAGCGTCTGATAAGTTAATTTACGTGACGTTACAACGCAAAGTGTATCCTGTTGTAACTTTTGTTCCGCACATCCAATAAAAGAAGTTGGAGGCTTTTTGGAAAAGTATTTTTGAATACAAAGAGAATCCGGAATATAAATTTGAACAAAATTGTAATTTTTTGATAAACTGAATAAATATGCATTTTTCGTGACGTTACAACACAGAAACAATCAAAACTTCTATTAGTTAAAAAAAAAAATTAGTGGTCAAATATGAGTGAAAATCTTTCCAGTTTTATTATTCTACACTCAATAACGAAAAAATTCCTTTAAACAGATTAAAATTTCAATAATAGTTTCATGAAATAGAACTTTTCTTTAGTTCTCTATATATTTTTCAACTATTTGTAGAAATGTCAAAAATTTGATTACATAATTTTTCAATGGTTTAAACACTACCGAAACGAGAAAAAAAAATTTGTGATACCAAAATAAGACAAAACAAAAACATCCTTCTGGTGTACAAGCCCGCGGAATGTGTCATATAATGCTTGTATATCAAACAATATGAGTAATTTTTTGGTTCTTGGTTGTACATTGTTCTGTTCGGGAACTGAAGTCACAATATGCCTTACAAGTTAAGAAGTGTTGATACCCTTCGTGTTGTTAGACCGACTTTGTTCTTTTCAAACTTTTCAATTCCGCAATATTTCCAGATTGTGGACTGTATTTTAATTCAAGAAAATTCGAAGATGGTTAACTCGGAGTTATGCGTACGATAAGTGTCGCAGCTGGAACTCAGAATAAATTCGTGCCAGAAGAGGTTATAAACTCTTTTAAATTCTACATCACAAGAAAATAGATTCAAAGGAAGTGAAATATAGCAAAGCAGATCATGTGGACCAAATTGGAGTTACTGAATATCTGACAGCAGTTATTCTTTCTACTGGGCGAGATTGGCATGCAATTAAAATTCTGCAGATCATTACAGTTAAATTTTGTCATGAGTTTTCTTGTAATAATTCTATACGTATCGTTTTCGTTATCTTTTTATTTGATGAATTTACAATTTGATTTTCTAATTACGATAATCATGATAAGATCTTATGTAGGGGGAGGGGGAGTTCACCAAAATATTACGAACTCTTATCTGGGGGGAGGGGGAGGTTGAAAAGCTCTAAAAAAGCCTTACGTAATTAGTGTACGGCCCCTAACAGGAAGTATGAAACGTCACGCTCCAACTTTAGGCCTATGACATGCTTACGCGGAATGCGATGCGGTAGCGGTAAGCGAAGTGAATTCGTCCGAACCGTCTCTAAAAGTGTACGTGTAGAACGTGTTATCATGTCATCGTAAAAACGGTGCGAAGCGTCCGCGAACGCGGCAAAATACCACACAAAGTTCTTATTCGCGTTCGCAGACTTTCGTTTTTGGCGTCAACTTATATAGGGTGGACCACAACAAACATAATTCCGTACAATCGGCAATCAATACAACCACCAATGTAAATTGAACTTAAAAAATAGTATTAAGAACATATTTGTATCGAAGCTGGAAAGTGCAAACAACAACAACACTTAAATGTAAATACCGTGTACAAAAACTAAAAAAGCAAAATAAAAGCAAATGAACCTAACAATATGACAAACGCTAAAATGAAGAAATTTGGAAACAATGGTTGATTTTGCAATAGTTTCGAATCTAGCTCGCAGATCGAGAGATATGGTTGGCACTGGAGGTTTGCCAGACATTTATTTCTACTTTACGAATAGCCCAGGCAAGATACTTGGGACCATTGATGTTTCTGCTTTACTTCAATGACATGTATTTAGTGCTGAAAACATCTCTCCCGTCCTTCGCAAACGATCTCAAATATATTTTATATCATTAGCTCATTTGAGATAACAGCTTAAAACTTTCGCTGATTGTGGTGTAGTAAGAACCGCGTGTGTGCAAACACCCACAAATTGTTTACTATTGCCGAGAACCTGGGAAGAATTTCGCAAGGCATGTTAGAGCGTGCAGCAACAGGGGTAGGTGTTACTCTTTCGACTGTCCTGGTTATTTACTCGCCGGCTATGGTAACCCTGCCAACCGACAGACGCCAAAAACTCTCCAAAAGAGACGTTAGTAGTGTAAGTGCATCTGCTCACATCTCTTATTATTATCACTTTGATTGTCAAAGTGAATTTAACACGAGATTTTGGCATTTTGATGCATGTTAGTTGGACAATGACCCAACTAGCGAAGGTCTAACTAAAAAGCTGTTAAACTAAAAAGTAACCAACCAGAGGACCAAAAAAAATGTGAAGCTCCGGTATTTGGGTATATTATAAACAAATACTGAATACCCGCTGAGTTCGACTACCTTGTAATGCATTTCAGTAAATGGCAGCGAGTATCAAAAGGTTCATGCGAAATATGTCAGAACATATTTTATTTTATGAAAAAAAAATATAACACATGAACTTAACTGTCATGAAACTCGGAGTACCGTCAAGTCGCCAGTCACCGTGCGTGCTCCGTTCACCGTGCTGTTTCGAAGTAAATTTCATTATTTTTTGAAATAGGACAAAACTACTAAATTTTTGCGTGTACACTACTAAATTATAATAAAAGAGTTGTCATTGAGTTAGACTTGCGATGACAAAACGTCTCTAATTATGTTTTGACGTGTAGGATTGTTTACTTTCTAAGTCAATCAGCTCTCTGACAGCGTTTCAAGTAAAACTGTGGGTACAACGTTTGTAACGTTTTAGATTGAAAAAATAAAATATCAGATGACTTTTTTCACAAAATCATCACGCAATTGAAGGTTATGGTTTGTATTTTAGTTATACGCAACAAGTGTATTTGAACAATATGTTTCATTTGCATTTCAACCTAAACAAAAATGCACGGTCAATGGATTCTTCTGAAATCAATAGTCTCCATTCACCGTTTGTGAATAGCATGAATAACTATTCCTTTAATTTAATACAGAATGAGCCAGAAGAAATTTCAGAAGCAACGCTATTCTGGGGATGATTTGGAGAAAGCACTCGATGCTGTCCGGCGTGGATTACCAGTGAGATTCGTTAGCCGGGTATTCCATGTTCCAGCGCAGACTATTCGGGATAAAATAAACCGCAAATATACAGCCGGATCGAAACCTGGTGGATCATCGGTGTTATCGGCGGAAACCGAACGTGATATCGTGGAATGGATTGCGAATTCTGCTTGTTTGGGTCTTCCAATCACATTCAAAAGGCTCCGGATCAGTGTGGGACAGTATGTCCGGCTCAAGAAGCTAAAAACTCCGTCCAAAAATGGAATTCCCGGAAAAATGGATGTCTCTATTTGTCAAAAGACATCCTCAAATCTCAGTCAGGAAGTCCAATGTATTTGAAAAACTCCGAGCAGCTGCAACTGAGTATCAGCTAAGGAACTGGTTCCAAGAAGTGCTTAACCAACTCACAGGCGAGGCAATGGAACATCTGTTGCTATTGCCGCAGCAAATTTTCAATTTGAATGAGTCTGCTTTCCAATTAGTTGTGCGAAACAAAAAATACTTGGCTCCAAAGAATATTAAGCATGTCCAGTTTGTATTTGGAAACAGTGATAAAGAAAACTATACAGTTCTGTTTGCTGGAAATGCCGCTGGAATGCTACTTCCACCATTAATTTTATTTCTGTACAAGAGTCGACTCCCTGGAGAAATTGCTCGAAGTGCTCCTGAAGACTATAGTATTGGAATAACTAATAGTGGTTGGATGACCGGAGATGCTTTCCATGATTATTTGAGGAACGTTTTTCTTCCCTGGTTAAAAAAGAACAACAATCCGTTTCCTGTTCTCTTGTTTGTTGACGGGCATAAGAGTCATGTGACTTTAATGAGCACTGATCTCTGTCGCTGCAACCAAATCATATTCATTGCTTTGTATCCAAATTCCACGCAGCTAACTCAGCCACTTGACGTTAGCTTTTTCGGACCATTAAAGAAGCACTGGGAAAACACGATCCTCGAAGAACGCAGTCGGCGTGGAGTTCAGGCAATCCACAAGGCAGAAATATCTTCAATTATGAAGCAAGCCTTGGTATCCTTGGGGCAAGAACTCAGCGATTAGGAATGGATTTCGAAAAAGTGGAATTTATCCTTGGAATCCAGATGCGATGGACTATAAATCGCTTTCTTTCCGAGGTCGGCCATGTTACTATTCCTATAAACACGGGCAATGTTCAATTTGATCGTCTGGAATCTGAGGCAGTCAAACTTTTGGAAGCGATTCAGTACCGCTTGACCATTAAGCAGATGGCTGAGTTCCAGAAGGCTGAAAATGAAGTTTTCTGCAAAGGAAATGTGGCGGATACAAACTTATTTTACTTGTGGCGAGGAATGAAAAGCGATTGTTCCATTACAGTACCCTTTGTTCTTCTCAAAATTCATGCCAGTAGTGATTCTGTAGCAGACCAAACAAGTAAATTCTGTCAATTGTGAAGTTGGAATATTCTAGTAAGTTAATAATTACACTTTTTAGCAGATGCAGAATATACGACCGAGAATGTGCTTCCAGAATCAGCCCAGCTTGAATGCGATGGATCATTGCCGGTTTCGAATGGTGAAGATGCGTTCACAATGTCATTTTTCAGGGTATCTTCTGTGCTTCCGTACAAAGCAAAGAAAAAGCGAGAAATTCTTCATCCGCCTTCAGTTGGCACCAGCAAAGTATTCGTTGAGTTTATGGAAGCAAAAGAACGTGAAAAGAAAGCACCACAAGAAGCGAAAAATCTAAAGCGAAAGGAGCGAGAGCAGAAACGAGCTATCAAGGAAATGGAAATAGCGACCAAAAGACAAAAAAGAGAAGAGAAAAGAAAAACTAAGATTAATTCAAAACCACGAAATCGACGGAACTAGTTCCCTGAAACCACAAATCCTGTCAGTTCATCGTTTTTTCAAACTTTCTAAATAAAGTTAAATCATACTTTTAAATGCACGGTAAATGAATCCCTTCATGCACGGTTAATAGTGACATATAACGGTAACTGGTGGCTATGACATGTTCCAAAAAATGTCCCTAACTCCTTATTCTCGTTTGTTGCTAAAAGTTTTATATAATTTTTAAATTGTGGTGTATCTTGAAGATATTTTTACGGTGACTATGAGAGAGGTTATCAATTTGATAAAAAAAAAACAGGACTTGAAGTCATGCCAAATTCGCTTAAAAGCACGGTGACTGGTGACTTGACGGTAATATACATCAAATCAGAGAAAATATCGAGATAATCCTTATCAAAATTATTGATTTAAAAATGCATTGCTCTGTAGTTTCTCATGTCGATTTAATTTCTTCAGCCTTTGGAAATAAGAAATTACCAAAAGTACGGGAAATTTCACAATTGAAATAAATTTTCCATATCACTGCAATCAATCAGTTCTTGGAATATCTAGACAAATACCTTTCCAAATCAGATATATTTTTTAAACGCCAATGTTAAACGTGTGGAAAATCTTGCTCAGAACATTTTTGCTGTTTCTAAAACTAGTCTCGTTGTTAGAATAAGCGGAATATTGACAGAAGCGTAAAGAAACTACGTTTCATTTCGTTATAAACAAACAAAAATCCTTTAAAAGTTCACTGTTCAATGTGAGACAAGCTATTTCTCGGAAAAATTACAAATGATCAACGTTACCTCCAACAGGGTCCCTGTGATGCTTTCGCTTTCCGGTACCAGCTCCATTAGCCCCGGGCAGCCTTCCGTTTGCTGGCAGAATCGGATTACCATCCGTTTGACTGGCCAAACCGTTATGCTGATATTTCGGCAGTGTGCAGCTCTTTCCACGACAACTCTTCATGTATTCCAAAGTTTCGTGCAAAACCGCTTTCTCCTCCACAGTAAGCGATGATTCCCGGTTCTGTGTTTCGAATGGGTCTAAAACAATAAGATTCCAAATAAGCATCAATGCTCTAAATCCATATACGACTGCCTCTCACCAATCCGCAAATTGTAGTACGTAACCAGCCCGGTCGTAAACTCGCAGTACAGGAAGTTGTGCGTCTGATTGATAGTCCGCAGGCAAGAGTAGGTATTGTTGTTCGCGTTCATGCAGAAGCAAAACGGTTTATCGTCCCACAGCGGTGCCGTCCGCCAGTGGTTCGCGTCATGGCTGAAACAATTCATTCGCTCCGAAAGACATTCCTTCTCCAGTTTAGCCTTCCGGTGACGTTTTCGTTCCTTTTTCCGCTGACGTTCCTCCTTCAGCCGACGACGCGTTTCCCGCGCTAACTCTCTCTCGTCCGGCAGCGGTCTTTTGAGAGATGAAAAACGAAGGGGAAATGTTGAACAACGTCATACCTTTTCAAAACGACATCGACGGTACAGCAAGTAACGAACTTACCCTTGAACCTCCGGTTCGCAGTAGCACTCGGCGGCTGGCAGCATAGCGTCGTTTTTGATCACTGGGATTTGATTGTGGGTGATGGCGTCGACACCGAAAATTTCGTTTGCTACCGTTGTCATCTTTGAAGTACTTTCTACGTGGAAAACGATGTCTTCTTCAATGGTTGAAGGTTCCGTGTCGGGTAGAGTTGGGTCTACTGGAAGGGGCACTGTAAGAGATTGGTAAGTTTGATATGTTTTAGTATGTGCGGTAGTAATATGAACAAACCTTCCTCCGACGTCAGAGACTCGGTTGAGGTCGACAAATGAGTCGTGGTTGTGCTGCTCGTTAGATCCCTTTCAGTCTCGACGGCTTTCGACGTTGAACTGATTTGGCTGGAACTCTCTTCATAGCCCATCGTGGTAGTGCTAGCAATAGATTTGAGAATTTCTTCAGTTATCTCCAGAATGGATTTCTCAGTGGTACTGGAGTTGCTGTCGCCTATTTTGTCGGTTGCTGCGAAACTTTCCTCGGTCGTGCTTGTGCTCGTAGTGCTACTAGTAGGATGTGATTCGGAACGGTGGCGGTTGCGATGTCTGCCGTTAATACTAGACGATGGTCCATTACTTCTATGTCTACCGTGACTAGATCTACTGTTTGATGATGTAGACTCAATTAGCATATCTTCGCGATTACTGTTATTATTGTTTTCGAAAAGACTCATATCAATCAGTGGACCTTGATTGTCATCAGTTCGTGCCGGTTTCTGACGTCGCCGGAAGCCACCGTTTGGTTTCGGGCGCTTTCCGAAACCCGTTCGATTGAAATGTTCTTTTCTAGGGATTACATTTTCAACTAATGGTACTAGCGTTGTGGGAAGAGAAGTAGTCGACGTCGCGCTGGTAGTAGTAGCCTTTAAATCAAAGTCGAGCTCGACAGATCCGCTGTGAATCTCTTCTTCGCCATCGTCATTATCTCCATCATCACGAAAACTGGGCGGCTTATGTTCCTTCAAATGTTTTCGAATGTCCTTCAAATCATTTATCTTACTCTTTAGCACTTTTATCAGCATATCCACCTGGATCCTGCTGCGCTTCCAGCTGGTTTCGTCTTCGTAAATTATATTCGAACAGTTCACCTTTCCGACAGTTGTTACGAAACACTTGGTTCCTGTTCCTGCCCCCTCTTCCGTTTCTATCGATTGATTGTGCTTTTTCAATATCGAATTTAGCTCGAAGTTTCGTTCGATATCCTTCAACGTACTTTGCAGCTCTTGAATAACACTTTCAATCTGACTGCTTCCAATAGCTTCTCTCTTACTTCTACCGTTACTGTGACTAGACTGTCGTTCTCCCTCCAAGTCCATTACCGTTTTGGCAATCGCCAACAAGTCCATCATCTCCGGGTTAGCCTCGAAAAATAGCTCCTCGTGTGAGTAAACATCTCGCTTCTGTCGGCGATGACGATGTCCTTCGCCTCGCCCCAACATGTGATGCTTGTAGTCCCGCTTCGACTTGATCTTGGTATAGATCAGTCCATCTGGGGTGAAGCAAGCGCAATTACGCTTGTTCTGACTAGACAGTTTGTTGATCTCGGCCAGATGGTTCTGCAGCTGGAGATGAAACTTGCACTTGTGCCGCCGCCAGCGGCCATCTTCGCTTACGCAGCGCCACTTCTGGCCCGGAACACAATTTTGCTGAACGGACGGGTTGGAGCATTCGTTATTGAGCCGCTCCATTTTCGATCGGTACGGTGTCATGGGCAGGCTGTTGTCCAGCGGATCGTGGTGGGCTATGAAAAAGGGAAACATATTTGTAAGCTTCTAAATCCTTGGATACTTTAAACCTAAAATTACACACCTTCACTAACTCCAAAGTGTTGCGCCTCCTGATGGTCGATGACATAGTCCTCGTGATCCTGGCGTGCCTCTGCATGCTCCGTGTCCGAATCTTCGCCGTGGTGATCATCATCTATACAAAATACATAATCGATTAGTAAAAAACAGTCAACCTCTTTCTATGACTCTTGCAACTGACCCTCTTGATCCGCATCGTGTTCCTCATCTTCATCATCGTGCTCATGTGAACCGAAATCCAGCGTAACTTCCTCCCTTTTTTCCGCCTCCGTTACAGCTTCTAACCGTGCAATTTTCTCCCGCTCCAATAGCGCCACCGTCCCGTTGACTCCATTCATCCGAGCACCGTACCTCGCAGCCGCAGCTCTAATCCTCTGCTCCTGTATCTGTTCCGGAGTTTCCCGCCGACCGGAACTCTCAATGAGGAATGTATCGGGCCATTTATCAACCGCATTCCGGTGACGGTTAAGAATCAACGGAAGAAAACTGCGACCGTCCATGTGCGGTGGAGGAGCCACTCCTCCAATATCGAGGAAGGTCGGCGCCAAGTCAACGTTCAGTACAATTTCGTCCACCCTGAAAGACGTAAAAAATAGTTAAAACAACGTTGCTGGTAAAAGACACAAAATAAGTATACGAACACACTGGCCGGTTCGATGCCGGGACCTCGCATCAGAAAAGGAACACGAACGTCAAACTCGAACGGGAAACTTTTGCCCTTGATTAGGCCAAACTGACCCAGGTGGTAGCCGTGGTCCGAAGTGTAGATGATGTACGTGTTGTCCAGTTCGCCCAGATTCTTCAGCTCCTGGTAGACCCGTTCCACGGCCACGTCGACCGATTGCAACGTTTGAAGTCGCTTCGTCATCAGCAGATCAGTAAACTTGCGATGAATCGGTGCCATCGGTTGTGTCACCCGTAGGATCCACTGCTTGTCTGGATTCGGAGCGTGATCGTAGGCGGGTGTGCTGTGGGTGGAACGAATGAAAACCGTTTCAGAGATTATCAATTGTAATCGCTGTCTAATGAATGAATAAGTAATTGGGATTAATTCTTTGTTGACAGACCATAAATCATGTCTCGCGGCAAGTGGCTCGACATGCAGATCTGTTTTTTTTATTGTGGCGACGTAATGGAGCTATTACTGTCGCAGTCTCGATCGAGTAGGAATGATTTAAATGATTAATCCAACAAACGCGGAAGGAGACTCACTCAATTAAATAAATTTTATATACCTAATCAACTTCTTAAGTAGCGATGATGGTCTCACAGTTTCATAAGTACATTGAGACTTTCCATGATATATTTAAATCACATTTGGATTCCGGTCTGAGAAAGCACAACTTTTTGATACAATTTGAGATTTAAGAAATTTTTATACGAGCCTTAAATTCTGATACAATTTGCTAGCGGTGCACGGAATCAAATTGCGTCACAAGAAAAGGTTCGTAAAAATCACCCATTCAACTGATCATTCCTTCCTCTTATCAGTATTCGTAAAATCTTATGCATCGTTTGGACCAACTTGTTTTTGTGTGTAAATCCATTGTTTTCTTCATTTCTGCTTTCACTTCCTCAGGATGCTACCGAAATGCCTGCCTCACGATAGCCCAGTTTTTTTCTGAATTAGCCACACGGGGGATTAAGATGCTTTAGCACTCCTTTGCCATGTACCACTCCAGAAAAGGAGTACAGGAATCTGTTCACAATCTGCTTTTAGCGTAAGATTGGGTAAAACCCACTCCCCGGACAAAATCTAACAAAATCGTTTATATCGAAAATTTCTAGAAAAGTGTAACACCAGCTGCAATACCGCCATAGTAAACATACACTGTCAAAGTTTGATAACCGCGTATATCAACATCAGCCGTGTTTGAAAACATTGTTCCACAGATTTATGGCAGTGTTGGTAGACACGGCTTGCAGTTGTGGGGTACACCCTAACGCATTGCATACTCTCATCTCCTGCAAACGAACGAACACATACTCTCACGCTCTCGACATACATCATTCACTCAACGAACTCGGGCAACCGCAAGACTCTGCCTCTTTCGTAAGTCAACTGTTGTCGGTGTAGGTTGTGCAGTGCGTGGCTCCTGCGATAGGCGATTCCCGCAGACCGAGGGACCAAATTCCACAATGGCGATCCTGCCAGCGTTCTTTTATGCCTTATTTTAGAGGCTCAAAAGAACTATTGGCTTCATGTGGGAATCGTCTACCGCAGTAAAATAGTATAATAGTGAAAAATAAAAAAAAAAGAATAAAACAAACTAGTGAGAATATCAGTGCTAATTTGCTGGAGAGGCACGAGCAAAGGTAAGCTCTTATGCGGCATTTTTGCTAGCACATAGATTCTTTTACCCACTCTTAAAGCGTTTCCGGGACGGACGCCTAAAAAGAAAATCACAATGATGCGGGACGCTCAGAAAAAGTTGATTTTCAGTGAAAAATAAATTAAAAAAAAGCAAAATAAAGCATGGAAATAGTGCGGCCATCTTCGTTTCCTTTCAGAGAAGAAAGAAAAATGAGCCGGGACGGCCATTTTTGTTTTTGTTTTAGGAACGAAGGGAAAATGAGCTGGGACGGCCATTTTATTTCGTTCTAGAGAAATGTTCGCATCATTTTTCTAGTTCCTTCTAAGTTGAGCCTAAGCGTTTCGGGACGGAGCGGCATGAATGAATGCATTTGGATATGCAGTGGCGAGAGACCATCTCGATTCCTTTGTTTGTGTTGCACATCGGGACGGGTGCAAAGAAAAAAATATGTATATATCGGCGTATCGGGACGTATGCTAAGAGTTCTGGCTACTCGAGTTGCATATCGGGACGTGTGCAAGCTAACAGCATGACGGGATGTATGCTAAAAATAGCAAGTGTGGGACGCATTGTGCTTGTAATTAGAAAGAGACGCAAATGACCAATGACTAGATTCTTTCTCTATACAGAAAGCGTTTCGGGACGAACGCTGAATGAGAGGTCTCGGCCCGGATTGGGTTTTTTTTTCTTATTTCTTTCTCTCGTTGAATGAGCTGGGACAGCCATATTGTTTTGGTCACAGATCTTTTGCTGTCATCTAGTTTCACTCGAGTTTTTTTTTTCATTCTTGGTGGGCATACCGGGATATGTACTAACAGGTTTTAGTACCTTGTATTATATGCGAATTATAAAACAACGAGTACTACTAGATCCATCGAATCCTTTAAATAAATGATAATGTGTACTTCCATATGACTTCGTCAGGGGTAATGGACAACGAAGCCGGAAGGTACGTTCGAATAATCCCAGAGGGGATGCTTGCGTCAACCGAGGAGGCGGAGGAATTAGTAAGCGACGTCGAAACACTTTTGGATGATGAGACGGATCCAGAGAAGGAATTGGATCCAGAGGGTGAAAGGAACACGAAAGGAGCACCGAACGTGACCGTTGAACAACCTTCCTTCGTCACCGTTGAAATGTTTGCAGGGCTGCAGAAAGCAATCGTGGATCTGGCCCAAGTAATCCTCGAAAAGCCGTGGGAGCAAGCCGGAACTACGTCCAGATCGGGTGATAGTGGTGCTACTTCGAACTCAGCGGGCGATTCTTGGGGCCGGATCAGTGATACTGTCACTACTTCTGAAGGACAATCAGCAGTGCGCTTAGAAGGTATCCCAGTTTTCCCTAAGGACATCGTTGCGACCGCCATGTGGGAAGCATTCAGTCAGTTCATCGAAAAATTCCAGATTGCCATCTCTCTGAACAACATCACGAATCCCGTTCGTCAGGCAAAACTGCTGTATCTGGCAATGGGTGACGATCTACAAACCATCGTTCGAGCGGCCGGATTGCGACCAAGTCTCGATGAACCCGATTGCTACCGGAAAATGGTCTCTAATATCAGCGAATACTTCCACAGCATGACAGACACAGCCGCCGAGCACGAGGCGTTTTCCCAAATGAAGCAGGATAACGGGGAATCAACGATGTCTTTCTATGCACGCCTCATGGCGAAAGTTCAACTCTGCCGATACAGCGCAAGTGATCAATTACGTTTTGTGCGGTCTCAACTGCTCAAGGGCATGACTAACCGCGAGCTCGCAAAGGCTGCGCGTACGTTTGGCCATGATGTGGCGTTCGTTGTGCAATCCGCAACAAGAAGCGAGGCGTTCGAAGCAGAATCGATTCCTGTCGTTAACTCTGACATAAATATACAAGCAGTAGCAAGAACACGAAACACTCCACAAATTCAACGGCGACCTAGACCATCAAACCACAGACCTAACTGGAACAGTAACTATAACAATAACCCTCAACCATCCCGCAGTCACGTGCAGCCCCGGCATAAACTCGGAAAGCGGGGACGCTGTTCCAGGTGCGACCGACCAGCACATAAAGGAGAGGAATGCCCAGCAAAGAGTCGAAATTGCCATCGATGCAGTGCCCGCGGTCATTTCGTCGCCACGTGTCGAATGAAAGAGACTAACTTGGCTGAGGAAAACCGCGAATCGAAAACCGATTATTATAACAGCCAGGTATGATTTTCTTTTAAAATATTCTTAGTATTTTGTTTTCGGAATTGGATAAAAATTCCCCTATGAACTCTAACAAGCAGCTTATCTCGTTTTTATTTCTAATCGAATGTTATACGTTGGGAAAAAAATAATGAAACCAAAAATACATAATTCATTGCCTAAATTACAAAATAAATCTTGTAATCCGTACAAATATCCGTATTATTGTTGTGAACAACTTCATCCCAAAATGGTTGTGTATTTTTTAATTGTGCTAACATGTGAGCTATTGCCTAGCACCAATAAGCCCCAATAATCCTCAATAAAAATTGAGCCTAGCTGAACCTGCGACGGGTATTTTATGCCTCATGCATGGATGTGACAATGACCGCTCCCCACCCACTCCTCGGCTTGTTTTTATTGTTTCCTTATCTTGGTTCATAAAAGAAGTCACTAAACGTGAAATGTTTGTAAATGATTGCTGTAATAGTACCCATCTAGCCAAAATAACATAACTTCCTCATAATCCTAGAAATCATCTCATGGAACGGTCGATCAGTCAAAAAAAATCATTATGACGAAAATAACACCTTTTAAATAAAACCAGAGAATCAGAATGCACCCAACTGAATGACTATTAAATCTAGACATAAATAGGGGTTTTAATGAAGAAACACTTAGGAAAACTCTCAATACAATACCAAACACTTTAGCGCCTTATTAAATTTGAAGATATATACAAATGACATTCTATATTGCAAATTCATCCACAGCAAATAAACACACTCTCAATGAAGGACGTGCTAATAAAATGCAAACTTGACTCATCCACCCCAATAGAATTTCTAATCGACTCCGGAGCCGATGCCAATGTAATCGGAGGCCAAGATTGGGACCAGTTACAACAAGACGCTAGGGAAGGCCTGGTAATGATTAGGGAAGTCAAGCTGCCAGACTCTTCAATATTGCGGGCATACGCAACTGACCAGCCTATGAAGATTGAGTGCGTATTCAAAGTAAAGATAGAGGTAGTGGGAGCTAGTAAGCCTCCTATTCTTGCAGAATTCTTGGTAGTCCCACGAGGTCGTCGATCCCTGCTTGGTCGAGGGACAGCTAGTGACATGGGACTTTTAAAAGTCGGGTTATTGATCAATAGCTTTACGAGAACCGAGGAGCTCGCCGTTTTCCCAAAAATGCCTGGCGTAAGGGTTAGATTCAGCATCGATGAAACCGTCCAACCCGAGAAAAATGCCTATTATAATGTACCCGCCGCATACAGGGAAGAAGCAAAGACTGCAAGAAATGGAGAAAAGAGGCATTATAGAAAAGGTTACCTCCGCACCTGAATGGATAAGCGGCATGTCCGCTGTTTCTAAGGGAAAAGATGATTTTCGCCTCGTTGTAAACATGCGCGCTCCTAATAAAGCCATAAAGCGAGAATACTATCGGTTACCTCTAATCCAAGAGATGAAAACCAAACTCCACGGAGCGAAATACTTTTCGAAGCTAGACCTAACAAGCGCGTTCTACCATTTGGAATTAGCGAAAGAATCTAGAGATCTAACCACTTTTCTTACAGAAAATGGCATGTTTCGCTTTACAAGGCTAATGTTCGGGGTCAATTGCGCCCCTGAAATTTTTCAAAGAGAAATGAGCCGAATCCTAAAAGACATAGACAACGTCATCGTCTACATAGACGATATCCTGACTTTCGGAAAAACTATCGAAGAACTACGGAAAACTGTGGCTAAAGTACTACAGGTTTTAAGAGCCAATAATCTAACCCTGAACATTGAAAAGTGTGAATTCGACAAGGACCACATAAAGTTCTTGGGCCATGAGCTCGATCAGCGTGGATTCCATATTGACGAAGCTAAGGTTAAACACATCCAGAAATTCCGTGAACCTTCAACTTCTTCCGAGCTTCGAAGTTTTTTAGGATTAGCCTCCTTCGTCAGTCCATATATTAGCAATTTCGCAGACGTAACGAGTCCATTGTGGGAGGTCGCCACAACAAAAACATGGAGATGGGGTGCACGCCAGTCCACCGCTTTTGAGGCTACTAAGCAAAAGATAATCAAAAGCACAACCGCTTTGGGGTATTTCTCAGAAACAGACAATACAATCGTTTATACGGACGCATCTCCAAACGCCCTAGGAGCTGTTCTTATCCAAGAAAATATTCATAGGACACCTCGCGTTATAAGCTTCGCCTCTAAAGCGTTAACAGCTACAGAGAAAAGATATCCCCAAAATCAACGAGAGGCATTAGGCGCCGTTTGGGCGGTAGAATATTTTTCTTACTATCTACTTGGGCGGCACTTTACGCTCCGAACAGACGCGAAAGGGGTTGCATTCATATTGAATCGCTCCCGAGAAACTTCGAAAAGAGCTCTCACTCGAGCTGACGGTTGGGCTCTGAGGCTCAGCCCATACAGCTACACGGTAGAGTATGTAGAAGATAAATTCAATATAGCTGATCCCTCATCTCGACTTTACGCTGGCAAAGACGAAGCATTCGACGAAGCGGAAAGCCCCTGGGAGATTGCAAAAATAGAAGCTAATAAAGCTGGGTTCTTGACTGAAGAACATATAAAACAGGCGACTTCAGAGGACGCTACACTATCCCAAGTTATGACAGCAATAGAATCTGGAGATTGGCCCACGCAGTTGCGTCGATTCGAGATGGTCGCAGATCAACTTTACGTAAAGAATGGTATCCTCGTCAAACAAGGGTGTGCTGTAATTCCAAAAGCACTGCAACGAGAAACCTTGGAAATAGCTCATAAGGGCCACCCGATGTCAGCGAAACTTAAGAGCATCCTTCGAGAACGGGTTTGGTGGCCAGGATTACCCAAGGATGCAGAAGACTGGGTAAAATCCTGCGAGGTTTGCGCTACGAATGGAAGACCAGAGAGAGTCCCACCAATGGAACGCATTATGGCTCCCAGAACAATCTGGGAAACGATAGCTTTGGATTTCAATGGACCATATGCTAGATTCGGGGGAATCCATGTGCTAGTTGTAGTGGATTATCGCTCAAGGTTCGTTATCGCTCGCCCTGTGAAGACAACCAACTTCGATAGCACTCGCAAAATATTAGAAGATATCTTCCATAAGGAAGGGTTTCCAGCAACTATTAAAACGGACAATGGCCCACCTTTCAATGGCGAAGAATTCAGTAGATATTGCTACGAGCGTGGAATAAAGAACATTTTCTCTACCCCCCTGTTCCCGCAACAAAATGGTCTGGTAGAAAACTGCATGAAATTGATTAATAAAGCAATGTCTATAGCCGCATCACTTGGTAAAAGCTATGAAGATGAACTGCAATCAGCGATTAGATCTCATAATTCAGCCTGCCATTCAATCACTAAAGTCCCCCCAGAGGAAATGATGTATGGACGAAAAATAAGACGGGAACTACCTCTAATAAACCCGGGAAAGACACACCATAACGATGATATTATCAACGCAAGAGACCAAAAGGCTAAGTTAAGTGGAAAACTGAGCGAAGATCGACGACGTGGCGCTCGGATCTGCAAAATACTACCAGGAGATACTGTGATTGTTGAGCGTCAAGCACGTACGAAAGGAGACAGCAGGTTCGATCCGAAGCGATATACTGTTACGGAGGAAAGGAAGGGAAACCTCGTACTTACAGGAAACGACGGGCAACAGCTCAAACGACACGTGTCCCAAACAAAAAAAGTTCACGAATGGAGAACGCCGAATCGAGATGCGTACGACGACCTAAAAGAAATTCAACAGCGACCATCCAGAGAAAAGAAAATCCCTGCTTATTTGGAAAACTACGTGCGGTTGGTTGAGGCAGAGGAAGCTGACAGACCTCACTGAGGCACTGGAGGTAATTCGTATATGTTTTGATAATAATTACGCTTTTATTGGTCTCAAGTTTATATATCAGACTATTTTAACAACTCCGTGGACAAGTTGTCTCTTGGTCGGGTATAGAAGTTTCATTTTCATGATTAATAGCTCTCCATATAAACATGAAACCAATAAAAAATGTTGCAGTACATCGAACTGACTAAAACATTTATCCTTTTTTCCTTTAATCGTTCTCGTTCGCAGCAATCAAATAAAGCATAATCCAGAGCGGAAACGTATTTTGTGGGATCTAGAAATGTAAATACACAATTTACTTACTGCACCTACCATTAGAATTTAGAAAGACTGTCAAACTAATAAAGCTTAAACCAAAAATGCAAAGAGAACACTTTCGACTTTTGTTGAATCCCGGAGATTTACCCTTTTTAAAGAAGAAGGGGAATATGGGGTACACCCTAACGCATTGCATACTCTCATCTCCTGCAAACGAACGAACACATACTCTCACGCTCTCGACATACATCATTCACTCAACGAACTCGGGCAACCGCAAGACTCTGCCTCTTTCGTAAGTCAACTGTTGTCGGTGTAGGTTGTGCAGTGCGTGGCTCCTGCGATAGGCGATTCCCGCAGACCGAGGGACCAAATTCCACAGCAGTGGGGGTGTCAATTTGTCAGTTGGTCACTGCACAGTGACGTCATGCATTAAATGTGACAGGTGGTGGTCCTATTGATTACAATTTGAACTTACAGATTATTCGTATTCTCAATATAAAGCATATGAAATATATAAGGAATCATGTTTTTGGAAGCATAAAGGTTCTCTAGAGCGCCTTACAATTAAATTGTGCTATTCCCTGCTGCGCGAAAATTTATACGAAAGATCTGTGAAGTGAACTAATTATTTTTTTTATCAATTGCTTCTAGTGTTCTCTGAATCGGTAAGTAGTTTTGCGATAAAATTTCTTGGTAATTAATGGAACTAAAATTTGTTAAGTCCAAACTGTAAACAAAAGGACCAGCACTTGTCAAATTTGTGAGGTTAAGGCATTTCGTACAATGGTCAGTTGACTTCGTCATCGTTCACAGGATAATTAAAAAAATGTAAAAGTGTGAAACCTATTAGTGGTCGTTTTGTAATATAATTTTAATTTGTACACACCAAAAAAATCTGAATTTTATCGTTGACGTAAATGCAAACATGACACAATTCAACAAACCGTAATTTACAAAATGACGGAACATTACCGTGTTCCGTTTAATTTTACATGAAACATATACTTTACATGCGCAATAACATAAAATTACACTTCCTACCATTCAGACCAAACGCTGTATGTGGAGTAAAATTACATGATTTACGAAATTAAACGTCATGTAAAATTAAAATCAAACGTAAAACTAAGTCATTTTTGATGCTCGTATATGTCAGGGTCAGGAGACGTAAATTTACACTATTTTTTCTAGGTGTGTAGTTCTAGTGTACAATTCTTATGCACTAGTCGTATGTCTAGCTGTGTATATGTTCGTCTGAGTATTTGTGACAGCTGGGTCAGGGAATGGATGCAGAACTGGCGTATATGATAGAATAGAGGATAATTGAGGTACAGTTGATTTACCGACGCACGTGAATAATCCATTCCCGCTCAGCATAGCAAGATAAAATTCTAACAGAATGCAGTTGTCGTTTGTGGTAAATAAACAACATTAGTTGGCATTTTGCCGAGTGGAAGTAGTTTGATTGTATATTACATGTGTTCTTTACTTCTACTTCATTAGTCTATATTTGCTGTACTTCTGGTAGTTTGCTTTTCCACTACTCAATTTATACACTCCTAATTAATCTCTTTGCACCTTTTATTCCTTATTCTGCGTGTTCTGTTGCCTTTTATTATTAGATCTTAAATTGGATGCATTCTAATACAATCAATTGCATATTCTTTCATCCGCACTCACGATTTCTCCCATTCCAAACGTACAATCGCTCGTGGCCTTCGCGATAACACAAACCCGATCACAAACGCAAACATGCAATTGCAATCATCCTCACATACGCCAGCGATCTCGCCAACATTTAACCACCCCGGGAATAAAATGAACATTTTAGGACCTATAAACATACAAAACGTGACTCCACAGGTTAAGCCACCGCTGGTGCGATCATGAATCGGTCACTTCTAGAAATCTCTACTCTCTGTCTTAGCAGCCTAGCCTTCAGACGAACCAATCAAAAAAATTACACCCATATTCACATGACATGACAACATGTTCCATGGCGATATGACTGGGAACTATAGTAATATAATGGGACTCTCTTCTAGTATTTAAACCGCACACTGAAAATTAAGCATCAGATTCACGCCCGCGCGATCATTCAATTTATCCATGCGAAGTAACATACATGCTAGTATACGCGACAAACACGTTAACACACAAACGCTTGAGCTTCATCCACACACCACTACGCTCGCGATCTCGCAAACCCCTCGGTGATTGAGTAAACGTTTTAACATTTATAACCATCAAAAATTAAAAACGCGGCTCAAGCGCTGACCTACAGGAGGAGTGGTTGTCTAGTTATATGGAAAGACAACAACAAACGCAAATGCTCTGTTTCACTGACGGTTCTCTGACAGACACGTGCTGCTGCTGGTGTCTACTGTCGTGAAATGAGATTAGAACAATCTCACTCACTAGGTAGATACTGTATTGTATTCCAAGCAGAAATCTTTGCGATTTTGTGCGGGGTACAATCGGCCCTTCAACCGAGTTTGTCCGGCAAAGTTATAAACTTCTGCTCCGATAGTCAGGCCGCAATCAAGGCCCTTAGATAAGACAAATCACGGTCCAAGCCAGTGATCGCGTGCCGAACTCAAATCGAAGAGCTAAGCATTGTCAACACTATCTACCTTGTCTGGGTGCCCGGACACTCTGGTATTACTGGGAAATGAATGGGCTGACAAATTGGCCAGGGCAGGTTCAGCGATTGACTTCGTTGATCCTGAGCCCGCCCTGCCAATTTCGACAAGTTTGATAAGGGAAAAATACGGTCCTGGGCTTCATCCGAGCATCGTAATTATTGGAGAAATCTACAAACGTGTCGCCAAACAAAGGCGTTTCTAGACCAACAAACCGTGTCCAGTGATTTCGAAAAATGTCCTACATTTTTCGAAGCTCCACTACGGCATGCTGATCAGGGCTTTAACCGGCCACTGCAAACTCAATTATCACATGGCAACTATTCAGCGCGCCGAGTCTTTTTCATGTGATCTTTGTGAATCCTGTGCAACTGCAGCTTGACGACTGAAACTCAGAGACATACTAAAGTTTCTTATCTTATCTATTCTTAAGTAAATAGCTGTAGGCTTACTCGCAGGCGAGTTGAATTACTTGTGAAATTAACTTACCTGTTGTTTGTTTTTGTTTTTGTGCTGTTATTTTTCCCACCCTTCCAATTCTACATCCTCACACCTCCTTCTCCTTTCCTTGTGTTCAGGAAACGATGAAAACACACGGCAAGACACAAATCGTCGACTGCATACGGGGAACGTGCCATTTAAGCCAATATATTCTGATTCCTGAAACGTTTTAACACTTATAACCTTCAAAACTTATAATCGCGGTCTCAAGCGCGGACCTGTAAACACATGTGTTCGCGCGACCATGAATCGGTCACGTCCGAAAATTCCTCACCCTCGGCTCCAGTAGCATAGGTCCATGCCTACAGTTGGACCAATCGTAAAAATGACGCTCATATTCACTAAAAAAACGCGATCCATGGTGACATAACCGGGAACTTTAGTTATATGGGGAATCTCACTCTCTTCTCGAATTCAGCTCGTTAAAATACAAACGCTTAAGGCCCTCGCGATTATCCACGCACACCAAAGCCCGCGGTCTCGCAAACATGAAAACACCCCAGTGTTGAAGTAAAGGTTTTAGCTCTAATAAAATTATAAATGCGGTCTCACGCGGGAACCTACGCCCACGTTCGCGCGGTAATGTATCGGTCAAGCCATGGAAATCCATGCTTTCCATTGAATCAATAAAGAAATGACGCTCATAATCACTAGTTAGCACGTCCGTGGCGACACACAGTGGCACCTCGCCACACAAAGTTGTGATAAAATTATGAAAATTGGTTCATATGGCTAAAAATTGGGGTTTTAACTAATTTTGGGTCGCTGAATTCATTTGTGCTGTCAGTTTTGAAATTCCAGGATAATTTTTTCCGACTATTTTTATGTTAACCCATTTCAAGGCATTGGTCGTTAAAGGGTTGATATACACGTTAATAATAGTAGCTAATCACATTGTATAGCAGAATTGGTTGTCAAAATTAATAAAACTCACTATTTTTTAGTAATATGATGTTGTTTAGGCAATTAATTTGTAAGAAGATTTTTGAGCTACTTGGCGTCTCCATATATATCTTGAAACTACACTAAATTTTGAGTCAGATTCATGATAAGTGACCCATGGGAGACCATCTCAAAAATTGTAAGGCGTAATAGATAAATTACTGATATGACATTCAATTTCTCAATAGCTTTTTCTTAATTCAGAGCAAAATTTTTTGATTTCTGCACGAAAATTTACATCTATAGTTTATCATATTTATTTATCTTTCCAAAGAGCTCAAAACTATCGCAATCGGCCACGTAGTTCTTGAGATATCGCCATTTGAAGTTCGAAAGTACAAACAATTCGAATGAATTGAATTGAACAGAAATCCCCGACATCACTTGCTTCAGCGACATGTTAAAAATTCATTTTTTCTCCGATTACCTTAAAATTTTGAGATACTTTTATTGAAACCAAGAGAAAAATAAAATAAATATTTACTAAAAAATTCCAAGACGTTGATTTTTGGGGTTTTGTCACTCGTCGTGCCACTGTGCGACATGCCCGGAATTTTGGTGATATGCGGAAATATTATAACAACTCTTCTAGCATCTGTACCATACACTATAAATAAAACATCGGATTCATGGTCCACGCGCGATCATTCAAAAATTCACGCAGATATGAGAATGGACATCCGGTTATAAAACAAAACTTAAACACGCGAAGTTACATACACGCTAGCAGTAGCACACGCGACTTAAAACCTCCCATGCCATAGAACACGTTAACGCACAAACGCTCGAGCCCTTCGCTATGATACACGCGATCGCGAAGCCCGCACATATCTGAACTGTGCAATAAATATCACATTCACAATCACAGCCCGCTGCAATTGGACTTAAGGAGGGAGTAAGGGTTTCAGCGTGAAAAATGAAACACTTTCTTTGCGAATTTTTGTATAAATTTATGGTTAAGCGCATTAATCAAAACTTTTGTACATTATACTGCATCATTTCAATAATATTCTATGCAAAAATATCGACAAGTGACTTGGAGACGAAGCTTTTTGTGGAACGTCTCTGGAAAAACACGGTTTGCGGTGTGACTCGCCATTCAAAAACTTCTTAACTGATTTATTTCAAACTTGGCATACACATTCTACACAAAAAATACCTAACCACTATGTTGAGTTTCTCAAAGAATTTTCCAATTGGTGTTGATCAATTAACAACTTGGAGTTGTGCATTGCATAATGATTTGTTTCTCCCCGATAATACCATCTACTGATTTTCTGTGCAATTTCAGCTAGTACCGATTAATAACGGAGTTGGAACCCAGGGAGGTCACACAAGCTGAAGCTACTGGATGTTTGATAATCGTAGATTTTTTTATATTCGTGCTGTTAACAGAACTATTCTAACATCATATTAATTTCCTAGTATGAGCTACCTCTAATGCATTTCACCAATAAAAGTTATTATAATAATAGCGTTGCCATGTGATGGATGTTCGAGCTTGATCTTTGTTCGTAGTTTGCGCATCTAGTGACCTACAGTAGGGCATTGTAATTTTATTTTTTATTGAATTCTCAAAGCCCCCCCCCCCCTCTCATATTGTGACAAATGTCAAAGTAAGCTCAGATGCCAAATTTCACATCATTTGGACAATTCTAGACTCCCGCCCTCCCTTCGCTTGAAATTTTTGAAATTAATAGGTACTATGGGAAAATATGGAGGAAAAATATATTAAATGCTACAATTTTTAAAGTAGCAATCAGAAAATTACAATTTATACCTCTTTTTAAAGGCATTAACCTTAGTATTTGAAGGGAGATATTTCTGTGTCTAGAAAAATAAGGGAAAGTAAGGTACTGGGTCATTTTGGCCCCAAAATACACCATTTTGAAAAATGTTTGTGCTTCGTGATGCAAATCATACATATTTTGCAGTTTTTCTAATGTGAAAAAATCTCAGAAATCGAATGGAACCTTTTTGACCTTTGTCCGAATAGAAGAAGTTGGGGTTGAAGGGCCTTTTGTTATTCATATTAAATTTTATCATTTTCTCGTGCATATATCTCTATTATTCTTCAATCAATTTTCATAAAATGTAACTTGTTGAACGTGAAAAATCTTTAGGAACAAAATAAAAATAGATTCGCGTTGTACTGTTTTTTTGGTTGAAACAAAGGTCTTTATACCGCTGCCGGTTGTGGAGCGAGAATTGACGAAGAGGTAAAGTGGCCTACCTGATAAAGTTGGAACGGGCAATCCACGCTGATATTGTAATTTTACTATTTTATGCAACTCTCTCGACGTTTCATGTCAACTTGAGCCATTTTGTGCTTCATTTCTAGTGTTCAGTATAACTGGTGACGCTAATAATAATATTATTTTATAAGTCTATATCCCGGTTTTTCTCCAACCTTCTAAGATTTTTTTGAAAGCTTCCAGCTTCTTTTATTGGATGTGTGGAGCTAGAATTACAACAGGCTTTTTTTCGAGAGTTGTCCTACTGGAGCTGTAGAGCTAGGTTCTCGGAAGGGCTCCCCGTCAGAATCACATACTACAATTTGCAGACGAGACAGGCGAATGGCGCCCACTAAAACACTGCTTTAGGCCAATTGTAGCGGGCCGTGATTCTGAATGTGATATTTATTGTACGGTTCAGGTATATGCGGGCGTAGGGGCTTCGTGATCGCGTGTATCATCGCGAAGGGATCGAGCATTTGTACGTTAACGTGTTCGATCGTGTGTGCGTTTGTATGTCGCGTGTGCTAACGTGTATGTAACTTCGCGTGGATATATTCTCTTTTAGAACCGTGTGCCTTTCGTATATTCGCATGTGTTCTAGAATGATCGCGCGCGGACCGTGAATCTGATAATTATTTTTTCGCGTGCGGTTCAGATTCTAGAAGAAAGTGGGTTCTTCCATATCACTAGAGTTCCCAGTCATGTCGCAGTAGAACGTGTAGTCTAGTGGATATGAGCTTTATTTTTTGATTAGTCCAACTGGATGTATGGACCCAAGTTGCTAGAATGAAGAGTAAAGATTTCCGGACGTGACCGATTCATGATCTCGGGCGTTTGCAGGTTCGCGTTTGAGACCGCGTTGGTAACTTGGTAAGTACTAAAACGTTCACGTAATTACCGTAGTGTTATCAAGTTTGCTCGATCACGGGCATAGGTGTGCGTAGATGATCGCGTGTGTAAATTCGATTTTGAAACCCTGCGGCCATTCACATATTCGCGAACCGTCATTCTGATATTTAGTTTTCGGTATACGGATCACATTCTGACCCGGAGTGAGTTCCCCATAACACTACACTTCCCGGTCATGTCGCCATGGAACGGTAGTGGATATGGGAATTATTTTTTTCTTAATAGAGGATAGAGACTTCCGGACGATCTCGATTCATGATGGCGCGAGCGCGGGAGTTTGTAGGTTTACGCTTGAGATCGCGTTGGTAAGTTTATGAGTGCTAAGACGTCCACCTTATCACCAGGGTGTAATCATGTTTGCGAAATCGTTGGCATAGGTTGCGTGGAAAATCGCGAGGGGCTCTAACGTTTGTACGCTGACGTGATTTTGATTCTCGACAGCGTGAATCAAGCTCAGACTAAGCCAGTACCCGGCGCGAACATACAAAAACGTTCTCCTAATCCGTGGTGGAACAAAGAGTGCTCAGACGTTTAAGCGGAGAAGGCCGCCGCGTATAAGACCTTCCCGGATGACGGGTTACCCGCTAGCTATCGACAATATGCAACGTTAGAAACGAAAGAGTTTGATAAAAGCCAAAAAACATAGTTACTGGCGCCGGTTCGTTGACGGACTAACGAAAGAAACATCGATCAGCACTCTTTGGGGAACTACCCGGCGTTTGCGAAACCGAAACAGTACTAACAAGAGTGCAGAATATTCAAACTGTTGAATATTCGATTTCGCCAAGAAGGTTTGACCGGATTCCGCCCCGGCGCAGAAGATCTACCGCGCAGCGTCACCTCACGATAGCGCGAGCGATACACCTTCTTCGATGGTGGAGTTCTCACATGCTCTCTTGTCGTGTAACAATAGGGCTCCAGGGCCAGACAGAATCAACTTCAACTTGTTGAAGAATCTGCCAAACTCTGCCAAGAGACGCTTGTTGAACTTATTTAATAAGTTTCTCGAGGCTAACATCGTCCCACACGATTGGAGACAAGTGAAGGTCGTCGCCATCCCATAAACCAGGAAAACCAGCCTCCGACCACAATTCGTATCATCCGATCGCAATGCTGTCTTGTATCCGAAAGCTGTTCGAGAAAATAATCCTATTCTGTCTCGACAATTGGGTCGAAGCAAATGGCTTACTGTCAGATACACAATTTGGCTTTCGCAAAACCAAAGGGACGAACGATTGTCTTGCGTTGCTCTCAACCAAAATTCAAATGGCCTATGCTAGCAAAGATCAGATGGCATCAGTGTTCCTAGATATTAAGGGGGCTTTTGATTCAGTTTCGATCAACATTCTCTCAGAGAAGCTGCACCAGCATGGTCTTTCAGCGACTTTAAACCACTGTTTACAAAACTTGTTGTCGGAAAAGCACATGCATTTTTCGCATGGTGACTTATCGATATCACGATTTAGCTACATGGGCCTTCCCCAAGGCTCATGTCTAAGCCCCCTGTTATACAATTTCTATGTCAATGACATTGATGAATGTCTGTGCACGTCAAGGCAACTTGCAGACGACGGCGTGTTTCTGTTACGGGACTCAAAGCTGTTGATCTACAATAACCATTACAGAAAACCTTGGACAATTTGTCTGGCTGGGCTATTAAGCTGGGTATCGAATTCTCCACGGAGAAAACTGAGCTAATTGTATTTTCTAAGAAGCGTGACCCAGCACAACTACAGCTTATATTAATGGGTCAAACTATAGCTCAGGTCTTCACAATAAAATATCTAGGGGTCTGGTTCGACTCGAAAGGTACTTGGGTATGCCACATTAGATATCTGAAACAGAAGTGCCAACAAAGGATCAACTTTCTTCGTACAATAACCGGAACATGGTGGGGTGCCCACCCAGGAGACCTAATTAGGTTGTATCAAACAACGATACTGTCGGTAATGGAATACGGATGCTTCTGCTTTCGCTCCGCCGCGAACATACATTTCATCAAACTCGAAAGAATTCAGTATCGTTGTTTGCGTATCGCCTTAGGGTGCATGCAGTCGACCCATACGATGAGTCTCGAAGTGCTGTCGGGCGTTCTCCCGTTGAAAAATCGATTTTGGGAACTCTCATATCGATTGCTCATTCGATGCGATATCTTGAACCCGGTCGTGATTGAAAATTTCGAAAGGCTTGTTGAGCTCAATTCTCAGACCCGTTTCATGTCCCTGTACTTTGACTACATGGCGCAGAATATTAACCCTTCTTCTTACAATCCCAACCGTGTGCATTTCATAAATACTTCTGAATCTACTGTTTTCTTCGACACATCCATGAAAGACGAGATTAGTGGAATTCCGGACCACATACGCCCACAAGTGGTTCCAAACATTTTTTATAATAAATTCCGAGAAGTCGACTGTTCTAAGATGTTTTATACTGACGGATCGAACCTCGAAAGGTCCACTGGCTTCGGTATTTTCAATCAAAAGTTCACCGCCTCCTACAAACTCAGTGACCCTGCTTCAGTTTACGCCGCAGAACTAGCTGCCAGTCAGTATACCCTTGGAGTCATTGAAACATTACCCGCAAACCATTACTTCATCGTTTCGGATAGCCTCAGTTCCATTGACGCTATTCGCTCGATGAAACATGGAAAGCACTCCTCGTATTTTTTGGGGAAAACACGGGAGCTATCGAGTGCTATATCTGACAAATCTTTCCAGATTACCTTAGTGTGGGTCCCTTCTCATTGCTCCATCCCGGGCAATGAGAAGGCGGACTCCTTAGCTAAGGTGGGTGCCCTAGAAGGTGTCGTTTATGAAAGACCAATTTGCTTCAGCGAATTTTTCAGTATTACTCATCAGAGAACCCTCGAAAGTTGGCAAACTTAGTCCCCAAGGTATCGACGAAACCTTGGTTCAAGGGGATGGATGTGGGTCGTGACTTCATTCGTGTGATGTCCCGACTCATGGCAAACCATTACACGCTGGATGCACATCTCCGGCGTATTGGGCTCGTGGAGAGTGGTATCTGCGCTTGTAGCTACGGCTATCGCAACATCGAGCACATTGTCTGGGCGTACACCGAGTACAAATCCGCCAGATCTCGGCTAATGGATACCCTGCGGGCTCGAGGAAGACCAACCAACGTCCCGGTTCGAGATGGGCTGGCAAGCCGCGACCTCCTCTATATGCCCCTTAAATACACCTTCGTAAAAACCATCAATATACAAATTTAACTGCCCCTTCTTATTTTCCTTATCATTCTCAGAAGCGCACTCTTTCACCTGTACCATACACCCACGATGGTTTGATGCGACTCCAAGGTGACACAAAAGATCTCTGTCCAATGAGCCAACAAACACGGGACCTACGGCACGAACATCACACGCACAACTCTAAATGTAGCCGATCCACATCTGAGCCGTACTACGAAATCGTCTGGAGAAACTCCTGCCATCTTCAGGAGCACCATCCGTCGTCTCAGTACATGATTCTTCCTGATGAAGGCCACCCGATGGATATTCGTTGATATTCCGATGCCTGAAACTGATATAATTTTCTCCCCCTGCCATCTTTGTCCACCCTCCCTCCCCTGACTCTTATACTCAGAAGTAACTCCATGAATTTCCACTATTTTCACATTTTTTGCCTTTCTCATATAGAAAGGTTATGCAATCACTCTGAAAAACGTCAACCTAATCCCGGCCCGGAGGGCCGAGTGTCATATCCCATTCGACTCAGTTCGTCGAGATCGGAAAAAGTCTGTATGTGTGTGTGTATGTGTGTATATATGTGTGTGTATGTGTGTGTATGTGTGTGTGTGTGTATGTATGTGCGTATGTGTCAAATAATGTCACTCATTTTTCTCAGAGATGGCTGGACCGATTTGCCCAAACTTAGTCTCAAATGAAAGGTGCAAACTTCCCATCGGCTGCTATTGAGTTTTGGATCGATCGGAATTCTGGTTCCGGAATTACGGGTTTCAGAGTGGGGCCACACAGAAATTTCTCATAAAAACTATAGGAAAAATTAAAAATAGAATTTTTATTTTTGATGCTAAATGTATTCAAGGTGCATAAAACGTCGAGATTTGATGCAAACACGAAAAAAATTTGACGAAGATTCACTTTTTTGGATTTTGCACATTTTTGCCTTTCTCATATAGAAAGGTTATGCAATCACTCTGAAAAACGTCAACCTAATCCCGGCCAATTTTTTTTTTCGACTCGCATAAGGTTTCTGGATTTTAACAGGGGCGTAGTTGATGGTTTACGGAGAGGGGTTACATCCCCCTCTACTGTTCACTCCCCTCCTTTAAAAATCTCTTTAAATCACCCCTCAGACCACCACCTCATACCCCTCCCTTTCAACCCCATCATCTTTAAACCACCACTATATTACAAAGCATACCAATTTAAGCTGGGGAGTCGTTCGTTCATGGGACTTTCGCCCTCCTCACATACCCATCCCCGCATGACAAAATGAGTTAGCAAGCAGATAACATTGATCTAATGCTGATTAGACTAATGGAGTATGATATTTTTTTGTTTCAAGTGTTTCACCGTCGACACGTAGCTCATCAAGTTCGTGGCTGGCATGCCATTGTGTATAAGTGCAAAGTGTACTAAGAATGTAATGGACATTTCCACAATTATGTTGAACATGAACAGCCTCCGTGCCATAGTTTAGAGAAATGAGAAAGGCACAATTGCACCGCTAGGTGGATTAAAACAGGTTTTTCTACAAAGACATGAAAACATAATTTATTCGATACACGTTAGTTGATTTATATAGTTATTTATATATTTATTTCGTGAAACATGTAAAATATCACGAAAGAAACACTGAATTCCACAGACTTCAAAGGTATATAAATTGAATGAATAATTTAGTAAAAAAATGTACAGGCTTGATTCAGATCAGTTTGGAAAATATATTTTCAAGGAAAACACCTGATTTATCAGATTGACCTGTTCTGACAGCACTTTGTACTAAACGCGGAAACATCGACAAAAGCATACACATCGAGGTATCAATTCAACCCAGTTATCTACAAACTATAAGCTTTCAGGTACGGACTATTCAATCCACCTATTCTGGTATATTTCATCGAATATCTCCCAACCGTGTGACCACTCGACCGGCAACCGGATGATCGTACAATCAATCTGTTGGCACTTTACATAACCGGGTCCCATCTCCGCATTTGATAAACACCGAACGAACGCAACGGGAAAACCACAAAGCCAACCGAGCGAATTCAAATTTCGATGATACTCTTGATTCTCGGCACGATGAATGAAATGGTTGGAGGCATTTGCAGCTTGTCGGAGGTTCCCATTGTGGTGGCAAAGTTGGGCGATTAATTTCAATTTGTCGGACGGTCGATTTTATTCAGACGGTCAAATCTGGCCAAAAGTTGGCATAAATGCATATATTGATTCAACATCGGTCGATGCTCTTCTATTTCTACTGAGCCATTCGGCTAGCTTTGTTGGTTTGTTGGTCAGATAAAGTGGCCTAAAAATGTTTTTTAAATCTTTTATTGACTTGTTATACATATAAAGTTTTTCGATTTTGTTATTTCATACAACGCAGCGGTTTGATATGATAAACTTGTAATTTTGCACTCTTTCAAGATCTCTTCAGAAGTTTTTGTACAAAAAGTTATCAAAATTTGGTAAACATTCTCCTAGAGACCGAAATAGTTCACTGCACGCCAACTGCTCATGTTAGCACCCACATCCGATATGTCAACTCGCAATGTACGCACCTTCACCCTCGTTGAAAATTCACATCCAGGCTGATAATCGACCGGAGTTCAGGGATTCCATTAAACTCGCATCAGTCAGTCACAGCACCCATCCCCCCAGCGAACCAATTAACCGATCCGATCGGAGCAGGATCAAAAATCAACGAACCGAAAGCAGCCGGCGAGCTAACGGCACTCGTTACAAATTAGTTTATTCAAAATTAATCACACTGTCAGCCGATTGACTGACTGAGCTGGGCTCGTTCGCAAATCACAGACCAAGGGGTGAGCGACTGTACGACCGGTAGGCCACCCCACATGCCAACATATGACCGGGGCAGGTCATCGACGGAAGCGAACCGGTCAGCATGCATCCCCTACGGTAGCAGTTGGTGATAATTAATTAATTGGGCGGAACCAATCTAGACGAGATTTGCACCGTAAAGCCACCATACGATAGAAACGACGAAATGGTTCTGTTGGTCCGGTCGCGTCCACGACAGCTGATGATGATGGGGCGCGGTGTGCTAATGTGTGCAACATCGGTTTCTAACATCGCAGCATCATCATCTGCCAGTATCTATTGTATTCATTCGGACGGGTGCATTCCGTAATCCATAGCTTATATTTTATTCAACTGTCTAAAATTGAAATCTAACTATGCATGCATAATTCCCATTTTCATTGACTCTAGGGATATGGATGATCCGGAAGCGAGTCACTGAACGCGCAATTGATGATGAGCAATATGTATAGGGGGGCTATAAATTTGAGTTTTGCTTTGGAAGCGTAACTAGGAGAGACCGAAGTAAGTATAGAAACAATGTCCATTGCTAGCGAAACAATAGTCAGGGATCTGGTATCAATGTATTTGTTGTACTTACACCGTATTCAATATATTCGAAAACGCAGGGCCGTAGATAGAAAATACGGGCCCGGGGGTCCAACGTACGGGCCCCCACTACTGTATATTGCCCGTGCATCACAAAGGTAAAGTTTGAAATCCATTGTACTTACTGATATTATGTACCTATATAACACTGAAATTACATTGTTATGTACCAGTTTTTTGCTCTAGTTGTTTGTAGTGCCAATGAGGGTAAAAACGGAGGGCTGTTAATACTCTATAGTATTTTGAATACGTCTTCGTAAGTTTTGGTGACTTTGAAGAGGAATTTTTCGTCAATAGTATTAGTAAAAGTAAAGAAATGGAAAGATTAAAAATGTAGTACATAATTGCAAAAATTATAAACATTACCCAAACAAAAAAAATTCTAAGGTTCAATTTTTGTTCAATTGTACAAAAAACAAAATAAAGGGAAAACTTTATATTGAAAGTGTGTACAGAAAAACTAAAAATCGCAAAATCAACCACCTAAACAAATTAAAGTCAATTGTCAAAAAATATATAATCGAAAAAAACCAAAACAAAACCTGTAAGAATCGATAAAAGAAGACAGGAAACTAGACAATCAAATTGCAAAGATTAAAGAAGTCGAACATTGTTGAACAAATGGTAAAAATTATAAAAAATCGGCAGATGTTGAAAATTTTTGAAAACCAATGAAAATGAAAAAAAAGCAACTAAAAAAAAAATACGAACATTGATATAAAATAAAAATGCATAAAACTGAAAAGCTCGAAAATAATAAAATATATTCAACATTAAAAACAAGAAATATTTAAAGCGATAGAAAAAGTGAATAAAGCGTTAAGAATGCATAAAAGTAGAGGAATAGATATAAAAGACAAAAATAAAATAAACATGAAGAAGTTAAAAAAAATGAATTGAACAAAAACGGACAAAATGGAAAACAAAAAATAGTATAAAACTAAAACGGTATACTATAGCACCACACAAAATTGAAAAAAATCCAAGAAAAAATTTAAAAAAATAGATTAGATTATTTAAAGAATGGAAAACAACATTAGAAATGAAACTTGACAGAAATTCAAACAACAGCCTAAATGTAAAACGAAGAAAAAATGCGCATAATGGCAAAAAATAAATCTAATGTTTTCTGTAAAAATAAAAAAAAATGAAAAAACAAACCTTTTGGCCAACAGAAAAAAGCACTTTCAAAATAGGTTATATGGAAAAATGAAGAATAACAAAAATGAACAAAATGAAAGATTAAGGAACATGTGTAAAAAATAAAAAAAATTGTAATAAATTAGCAATGAGAAAAAATAAAACTACGGAAAACGGAAAGCCAAAAACTAGAAAACATGTACCAAAATACGAGAAATGTAGATAAAGGGACAATGAGACATTTTGGAATGAATTTAAAATAGGACAAATGCAAAAATATATAGAGGAAAAAGAAAATAGAAAAAGGGAATGATAAGAATGAATGGAACTAATAGACTAATTTTAAAAGTTTGATGGAATGACAAAAGAAACAAATGGAAAAGCAGGGTATTAAAATATGAAACAACAGAAAAAATAAAATAGAATGGAAAAATTGCAAATAAAATGTAAAAACTCAACAATGACTATAAATTAAGGTAAGTGGTATGGATAAAAATGCAAAAATAAACAGCGTGAAAAGCAGGATAAAATAAAAATATGATAACAATGGAAATAGATAAAAAAGAAGAATGATGAAATTGCATATATACCACAACTTGCAGCCTTCATTAGTGTTTGTATCAATATGCCTTCATCAGTGTTTGTATCAATATGCGAAAAAAGAAAAGTGTTTAATATAACATTCCACTAAGTTGCCCAAAAACAGTGCTTTGTAAAGTGCTGAAACAAATTGATCAACGAAATTTTAACAAAATTTTAAAAAATCCATGTAAAAACGGGGAAAATAGCGAAACATGGAGCAAATTACAAATAAAGGTTGTGGTTGGATTTTACGCTATGCTGGTTTCGAAAACATTCATAAAGCTAAATAGGCTCTACTTTATTTCTTATGTTCGTAGCACAAAATATATCATATATTCTTCACATTCACCGCATAGTGTAATGTTGTGGTAGAGCATTTAGGTGTATTTTTTCGCATTTGTGAAGTTTTGTTGATTTAGTGAGTGCAGTACTTCACATCCTTGAATATCTCCAAAAAATCAAAAAGCACCAGCCACTCTCGCTGTGAAGGATAACCCAAGCGAATCGTGCTCTGCTCTACAGTAAACAAACGCGGGACATAAAATCACACTTCAGTGTCTTTCAAGAATCTTTGTGAGGGGCATATAATCCGTTGATCCATTGAAGTGAAGGTCCTGTGGGGTAAAGTGAATCTGAACGGAAATGGTGGTGAGCACTTTTTAAATATATTGGCCAGCACCGAGAGGGGCCCTACTTATCGATTAGGGTCTGCAACCCGAGAATGATGTTTATGATGACTGTGTGCTAGACGATTTATAAAATGATGCTGAGAGTTCCTGATGAAGAAAAAATTGCAAAATAACCCACTGGATTCATCCGGTGAAATCCGAATTACATGAACAAAGACCCGGAATTTGCCTCAAAAACCGGTGTGGTAACCCTAAATAGAAGGTTGAGAAGTTTTCTTTTTCTTTCTAATTACTTTTGATAATTACCCAGCAGTTGTGAAGACATGACAATAAATCAAAAAAATCGATTTCATATTGACGAAATTTGAAGACAACCTCATGACTTCTAATTAAATCATTAATTTTTTACCCATAGCAAGTCTGATCTAATTTTTTTTTCGAAGGCCATTAACTTCTTCATTCAAATTAGAAAATTTTCTTGAAAAAATTCTCCATTCCTATGTGCGAAGTTAGGAATCGAACCCAGATGAGCTGCGTACATGGCAGTCGATGTACCAACTACGCTATGCCCGCCCTGGTCTGATCTTCTAATTGGGTACAAATACATGTATTTGATATCCAGTATGCAGTAGTTTTTAAAAATCATGCACAAGATATTGATTTTTTTTTAAAGTATTGACCAAAATTTTAGTTTCCGTTAAAAATCCGGACCCCCAAAACTCCGGGTACGGGGAGAAACACGCCGGCCCCACCCCCCTCTCGGTGGCCCTGTGAAAACGTTTTCAAAAAATGTTGGAATATTGTATGTTTTAGGATCACTCCTAATTTGTTTTTCTTCATTAGTTTTAAACGTTTTTCGAAACTATTGAAAATTGCACGTGCATTTGCTCGTAAATTTGCTAGAAATCTGATTTTTTATCCATTTAGAAGAAAATTGTTTTAAACATTCGCGTATTAAGGACGCAACACTTATAAATAAATTAGTAATGGATTTTGCGAAAGACTTCGTGTCATCAAACTCCTACACTAACTTAATTACAGGACTAAGCTAACGCCGGATTGACGCTAGTTACAAAGCCGAAAATACTATTTGTGTTCCTGAGCAAACCCCTAGTCCCGCGTGATGTCCCGCTAGAAAAGAAGTTCTGATTAAGCTGGTGAGAATTATTTCTTTTGTTTTCCAGTTGTCCTACTGGAGCTGTAGAGCTAGGTTCTCGGAAGGGCTCCCCCTCAGAATCATTCACTATAATTGCAGACAGACCGGGAAATGTTACCCTCTAAAACACTAATTAAGGCCAATTGTAGCGGGCCGTGATTCTGAATATGATATTTACTGTACGGTGCAGATATGTGCGGGCATAGGGACTTCGCGACCGCGTGTATCATCGCAAAGAGCTCGAGCGTTTGTACGTTAACGGGTTCGTGTGCGTTTGAATGTCGCCTGTTCTAACGTGTAACTTCACATGCATATATTAGATTTAGCACCGTGTGGCCATTCGCATATTTGCGTGTATTCGCGAAAATGATCGCGCTCGGACCGTCAATCTTATGCTTAAATTTTAGTGTATTGTACAGATGCTAAAAGAGAGTCTGTTTCCCCACTAAAGTTCCCGGTCATGTCACCATGGTGTTGTCTAGTGAATATGATCGTCATTTCGGATCAGATCGGATGGACCTAGTATGCTAAGACCGAAGGAAGGGATTTTCGGGCGTGACCGATACATTATCGCGTGAACATTGTCGTTTGTAGGTTCCCGCTTGAGACCGCGTTTATAAGTATATTAGAGCTAAAATATTCACTTAATCATCGGGGTGTTTTCATGTTTGCGTGGATCATCGCGAAGATCTTAAGCGTTTGGACGTTAACGTGCTGAATGCTAGAAGAGAGTGAAGTCCCCCATAGCACTGAAGGCATGGACCCATGGTACTAGGGCCGAGGATATGATTGATTTTGAATCTGATGCTTAATTTTCAGGGCATAATTAAGATACTACAAGGAAGTTCCCCCACATCAACCGGTCATGTCGACATGGAATGTGTTGTCTAGTGAATATGAGCGTCATTTTTTTTAAATGGTCCAACTTAAGGCATGATGCTAGGCTGCTAGGACCAAGAGTAGAAACTTCCGAACGTGACCGAATCATAATAGCGCGAGCGGTGGTTTATTGTTTGAGACCGCGTTTATAAATTCATAGATGCTAAAACGTTCACTTAATTAGCGGGGTGTTTTAATGTTGGCGAGATCGCGGGCGTATGTAGATTTTTTTTACAATAGAGAATGTATTTACGCACTGGCCCAGTACACGGGCTTAGTAGTTGCCAAGCTACCACACGGAAGTGTATTGGAGTGTTGGGCTCGACTAACTAACGGGTAATACCGACTAAATTCTATGGGGCTCCGCCATCTTTCCCCCAGGAACTACCTCCCGGCATTACTTCTGGGGGGATGGCAGTACTTAATGTACTCTCACTCTAGCTCACGCACGCATACATCCAGTATGCGGCTTACTTGCGTGCTCGCTCTGTCACACCCTGACGCTCGCTCTGACACTCCTTGTGAGGCTTACTTGGGTGCTCAACCCTGCCACCCCATGCGAGGCTGACTTGGATGCTCACCCTACACTCCTCTGCCACACCACGAGGTATCAATAGCGATAGGTACCAACATTCTACGCTGTCAGTCCATTCATACGTCTATTCACTTACTCTTCTGCCATGCTTCGGTGTGACTATGCTTCGGTGTGACTATCGCGGTTGCACCCGCTGCGCCACACTTGCCTCAGCATGAGCAGACCATTCGCTCACTTCGCCCTTTCCGCTCTAACTAACCAATCACAAGTTAGTCATGCTTGTCGTCTGCTGCTCGGCACGCCAGATTCTCTGCAACCTGCAAGCAATCTGAGTGGTTGCAGTCGAGACTGCGTTCCACTTCTCCACCGCCTGACACATCCTCTGGATAAGGGTATCAGGGGTTATGTCCCGGCCGCAGACGTCTAGCATTAGTCTTCTTTCTACGTCGAAACGAGGAGATACGAACAGTATGTGCTCCGAAGTTTCGTCAACACCTGGGCAGTCAGGGCAGACGGGGGACTCCGCGTGCCCAAACCTGTGGAGGTACTGTCGGAAGCAGCCATGGCCTGGCAGGAATTGTGTCAGATGGAAGTGAACTTCCCCATGGGGTCTGCCTACCCAGCTCGATATGGTAGGTATCAGCCAGTGGGTCCACCTACCTTTCGAGGAGTTATCTGGCGACCGAAGCCACCCTGGTACGCTCTCGGACTCCTCTAGTGCCACGCAGCTCAAAACACTCCTCGTCTTCCCGGATGACCAGCCCAATTCGCATCATGCTCGCTGTCACGCAGCATGCATCGTGTGTAGAGCTTCCATCCCGGGAATTTATTTCCCGGGAATCCCGGGATTTTTGGATTTCCCGGGATTCCCGATTCCCGGGAAATTGTGTTTTCTCATTCCCGGGATTCGGGAATCCCGGGAAAAAAGATTTTTAATTTATTCCATAAGACTTAGATTCTGCAAATGAAATTCTGTAGGAAATATCTTTACCGGCAAACATTTGGAGTGAGTAGTGAATGCAGATTGTGCTTTTCCAACTGATATGCAGATCAATGGACTATATATCTTTAGGCTCACTGATGTTTTCGTGATTTATTTAGGTATATAGTCCACGCCATACTCAAAACACTGCTAAAGAATGTTGCATTCATTCAAATTTTCATTCAAAAATGGATTAATTTGCCGGCCTTTATACCGAACCATTTCCTTACAGTAGCGTTAGTGATGCGCACGATATCTCTGCCACCGATGAACCGATTGATCAAATTTTTAACAATTCTTTTAATAGTTTATTTTAATAGTTAGATCTTGAATGAAAGGGCTTGCAATCAATTTAGTAATGGAAATTGCGTTATTTTTTTTAAAAAATCGATGCGTGTTTCTTTCAAAACTTGGGATGGTTTGTAGTGATAACATGCTTAACGTAAACGCTATTTCAAATAAGGAATGTTTCTAGAACGTCTACAGCAATATTTGGTCGGTTCATCGAATGCATATTTCGTCTTATTTGTTATACTGTAACTGTAATATCTGTAAATTTTTGGATGTATGAAAAGAGATACATAACGTTGTATCTGTCCAATATCCTGCGCATCCAAACTCTTTGAATGCTTTCAAGGATGCAGGCAGGATTTTTGAAGGGATACGATCAAGCAATCCAGATACTTGCCCGTAACAGGAAATCGATATGTAATAGGCTTCATCCATCGCTGCACAGTTCGTCCATTATCTGCTTGATTTTGATTCACACTTAATTCTAAATGATGCTGATCCTACTGTGACGGAAATGGATTCCATGTATAACTTTTCCTTTTTTGATCGTAAGTAACTGCACACTACCCAGAAGCAGCTCAATCTTTTCATTCAAAATTACCAAAGAAGGTGCTAAGCATTAAATTGATACCATTCCATCGTATCAGAACAACGAATTCCAATTTTGGACAGTAACTCCAGCAGCTGCGTTTAGTATATCGCCTCAATCGTAATCGTAGTTATCAAAATTTGGGGTATACATATAGCCAAGTAAAAGTTTTGCGTAAACTTATTGACGAGTTATCAAATGATTGAATGATGTGTAGGCCTCCAAATCGCTATCTTCTGACAACTGCTTTAGGGCAGATATACATGCAATCAAACGGGTTTGAAAACTTTTCAATTTATTGTTTTGTTTTCAAGAGAAACATTCACCTTTTTATTTTTCTTCTGTATTCCCGGGATCCCGGGATTTCCCGGGAAATTTATTATTTATTTCCCGAATCCCGGGAAGTTGAAAACCGTCGGGAAATGGAAGCTCTAATCGTGTGATACCGTGCGGTAGGCAGATATTACTCTGAGACACATCAAGCGGTAGGTGCTCTCCACTTTCCGAAGGTAACTGGTTACCCCTAGTGCTCTCGACCAGGACGGGCCGCCGTACCCAAGGAGAGATACGGCAACGCCTGCCAGTAGCCTACGTCTACTGGCGCACACCTTAGAGCTGTTGGACATCATCCTCGATAATGCCACAACAGCCGTCGAAGCCCTCTTGAATGCATAGTCTACATGACTGTCGAAGGTCAGCTTGTCATCTATGACGACCCCAAGAATCTTAAGGTTCCGCTTTGAAGTGATCACGACTTCTTCCACTTGAATAACTGCATGTTGTACAGAGTTGCGGTTGTTGACGATAACCACCTCCGTCTTATGTTGAGCGAGCTCCAGGCCTCTCACGCTTATCCATTCCGCCACAGTGCTGATCGAGTGTGCTGCAATCAGTTCTACCTCGGAGATTGACTCTCCGTAGACCTCCAAGGTTACATCATCGGCGAAGCCGGAGAAAACTTTAGTTTCAGAACTCCGTCATACATAAGATTCCATAATACCGGGCCCAGAATCGAGCCTTCCTGCGATAATAGGAACGCTTCTCTGACCGGCATCGGTCTCGTATAATAGCACACGGTTCTGGAAGTAGCTTTCCAAGATCCGGTACAGATCCACCGGCAGGCTAAGCCGGCGTAGCGAGAGCGCGATGGCATCCCAGCTTGCGCTGTTGAATGCGTTCTTCACATCAAGTGCCACTAACGCACAGTATCGAATACCTCGCCTTTTCCGTTGGATCGCTATCTCGGCGATCTTTACCACTGAGTTGATAGCGTCCACCGTAGACTTACCCTTTCGAAAACCGAACTGATTGCTTGATAGGCCGTCCGTGCCTTTCTGATTACGGGGTTAGCCTGTTGAGGATGATCCTCTCAAGCAGTCTGCCCGTCGTGTCGATCAGGCAAATTAGTCTGTACGCCGATGGGTCGTACCAACCAACTTCTGCCTTTTCCATCTATCGGGAAAACGGCACTCGTTAAGGCATCTTTGCATAGCTAGCCTGAACATGTTCGGGTTCGCTATGATTGCTGCCTTGAGAGCGCTGTTTGGAACTCCACCAGGCCCTGAAACTTTGTTCATTGCTAGGCAATCATCCACTGCGAGCAACTCTATTCGTCACCGGAGCCACAATTTCGGGCGCACCCACAATGCTTTGCGGCGCAGAAGGCCAGGGACTTGTTGCTCGAGAGGGGAAGAGTACTTTGATTATCCTCGCCAACCGGTCCGGTGACCGTTCGGGGAGTAAAGAGCCCCCTTTGGTCTTAGCCATCACGATTCTGTAGGCGTCACACCATGGATTCGCGTTGGCACTCACACAGGTTGTCGAAACACGTTCTCTCGCTGCTTTTAATGGCCTTATTAAGGGCCAGTTTCGCAGCTCGAAACGCTTTTCGGCGGTCCGCTTTTACCTCCTCGGTGCGGGCTCGTTGCGTCCTACGTCTAGCTTTGAGGCAGGCTGATCGTAGGGCTGCAATCTCGGCACTCCATCAATATACCAGGCGTCTGCCATTTTTTGGCAGGGTTTTCCTTGGCATGGTGGCGTCGCACGCGCGTGTTAAGACAGCTACCAGCGTATCCTCGCTTAGGCTGTCGGTGTTGGCCTCCAGTCCCAGGGACGCGGTGAAAACCTCGTTGTTAAAGTGATTGGACTTCCACCCGCGTACCTGGCAGGTATTACCCGCCCTCGGATGCTGCACACCATAGTTGATCCTAAAGCGTATTGCTAGGTGATCACTATGCGTGTAGGTGTAGTTCCAGTCCATGTCTGGAACCAAACCCGGGCTGACAAACATTACGTCAATCCATGACTCGAACCCATTCCTACGGAATGTGCTAGTAAAACCATCATTGACTATCACTGCGTCAAGTTTCGCCAGCGCCTCCGGTAGTGCTTGGCCCCTGCTATTTGTACACCAGCTGCTCCACTCCACTGCCCAAGCGTTAAAATCTCCCGGTATGACGAACGGCTTCCGACCCACCAGGTCGGACGAGAGCCTATCGATCTATAGGCCACCTTGGTGGGGCATAGCAGCCACAATAGAACACACCATTGATCTTGGCAATCGCGACACCCTCCGCAGAGGACAACAGAGCCTCTCCTTTGTCCTTGATCTTCTTTGCGGGTCGAGGTGCTTTCGACTTCCGCTTAGCCCTGCTGACCAGCTGCCAGGGATTTTCGCCCCCTTGTGCCGATGGCACCGGCTGGCTGGTACCCACTTGTGGCCTGGCACTTTGCGTCCGGTTGGTGCCTTTCGCCTTTTTGGGCCGAGAAGTCACCTTCTCGGGTCGACGCCCTTCGGTATCCTTTGCACCCCGGTTTGCACCGTCCAAACGACGTTTGGCCTTTGTGGTTGCGCGTAGTTGAGCGTTGCTTCGCGCAGCTTCGCCTGGTGACTGCCTGGGTCGCTTCGGGTTAAGCGCAGACTTGCCCTCTTTGGTCGTCAAGGTGAAATCAATCGCTTCTTGGGCTATAGTAGCTCCTCCAAAGAAGAAGAAGGCCTCAGTTTGGGCGCCTTTATCGGCCTTCTCTCTTCCTACCACTGACCTGATACAAGCGTCCTGTTCTCGTCTTGCGACTCGAACAGCCTGCTGGAGCACCAGCAGGTTCTGTTTCAGTTCTGCTTTCCGCTTGTAAACTCGATGATATTATCGAGTTGCTTGACTACCACCCGCATCGGGTAGTGGTTAGCTGAGCGTGTTGATAGGGCTATCCCCTACCACCACTGAAGAGACTCTGGTGCTGTTGGTTGCAGTCACCGTCCCCCCCCTTTGAGAGGAGACCTCGGCAAACCCCTTTTGGCGAAGGGGTTCACCACCTCCATCGCTTCCGCATCATCTTATACCTTACCCACTTTACTGTTATTTTTATTTTCGCAACTCATTTTTGGTACCACGAGTAGCGCGTGAAAAAAGGTCCGCCACGCCAGAGCTCCGCAATAATTTGGTAAGAGACGCTTACTGTGGGGGGTGCCCAGGTACCCCACCGCGATCAGGCATCTTTTTCACCCCCTCGATCACTCATCCCTCGGCACGGGTCGCTTCACACCTTGGATTGGGGTTATTCCGTTTGGTGGACTCATACCACCGGAACGGGAGATCCGTAGTGCTATTCTATGCTGGCCACTACACGGCAAGGGCGTATATAGGTGTGGATGATTGCAATTACATGTTCGTATTTCTCACCAGGTTTGTGTTATCGCGATAGCCACGAGCGTTTGTTTTCTCGAATTAAAAAAAATCTACGCTATGTTATGCCATCCCCTCGTACAGCTTCAACGAGAGACTGTAAAATCCACATGAGAGTTATTTTGCCCTAATATGCATAGCGCAATTAGAAGTGTGCGCCTGTGGCGCGGCGGCGCCTATTTCAGGTAAAAATTGTCAGCGCGCCAGCAATTTGTAACTGAGATCGGCGACGCAGCTCTATAAGCGCATTTATGTGTTTTGTTACGACCAAAATGGACTCAAAAAAAATTGGAACTTAAAAATGTGTATACTCACATGGAAAATACAGAATGTCTAATATTCTGCTTTAAAAAGTACCGAAAAATCCGAAGTACTAGTACTCAGATGGTTCAAGGATCGGTTTACATTAACCCATTCATGCCCATGTTGTTTGTGTTTATTTTTAAATAGCTTTAACTTTTGATTGAGGCGAGATTTGCTCACAACAACAAGTAAGACTAATGAATGTGACTATTGCCTTTCATTTGAGTGATGACAGTTACAAGGATCAGCTCTAGAAGCGAAGTTATTGCAATTTGTCTGGCTCGATTCCGATGGAGCAGCTCTGCCAGGGACAGTTTACGTTGACAACGGAAAATGATTTTTTTATATATCTTCGTTATGGTGCAATATTATTGAAAACTGATAAAACTTATCAATTTAGACTGTCTTTGGCTACGTTTTCCATGCAATTGGACTATTATAAATATTCTTGGAGAATTGTATTGAGCATTGGAAGGTAAAAATTGAGCAGCTCTAGCACTGCAATGGAAGTACCTATATTTTTGACAATAGACTTTTCGTGCTTCTTGATCTCACCGTTTCCAAGGAAAAATAGTTTTGAAACCCTACATGCACTAGAAAAAAGTTGGGCATGAAAGGGTTAAATTACAATGCCGAGATTCGCATCGAAATACCTTATTTGGCCGGCTGTAGCTGTGAAAGTGCATTTTTCTTTACAACAGGTACAACTAATTGTGAAATGTTCAAAAATAAAAGCCTTCAATAGAGTGTTTTTTTGTTATTTTTAGAGCAGCAAATGTTTTGCCGTTTTTGAAAACACACAATTCAAGTCGAATTTAGCATCATGTCACTACTCCGAAAGCATTTTCTCTCCGCGGACATGAATACACTGAAATGCTCTGAATGACGTTAAATAGAAACCATTTCGGCCATGATGAAACGAGATCTGAGAAAGAGTATGTAACGGATGCTTAACCTTTTCATGCCCAACTTTTTTCTAGTGCATGTAGGGTTTCAAAACTATTTTTCCTTGAAAACGGTGGGTTCAAGAAACACAAAATGCCTTTTTTCATAAACATAGGGGCTTCTCTTGCAATGCTAGAAGCTGCTCAATTTTTACCTTCTAATGCTTATTGAAATTCTTCTAGAATATTTACAATAGTCCAATATTGTGGAAAACGTAACCAAAGACAGTCTACATTAATAAGTTTTATCAATTTTTAAAAATATTGCAACATAACGAAGATATATGACAAATTCATTTTCCGTCATCAACATAAACTGTCCTGGCAGCACTGCTACATCGAAATCCAATCAGACTAATTGCAATAACTTCATTTCTAGAGCTGATCCTTGCAACTGTTAATACTCAAATGAAAGGCAATAGTCACATTTATTAGCCTTACTTATTTTTGTGATGAAATCTTGCCTCAAACAAAAGTTATAGCTGTTTAAAAACGTTGTTGTCCACAAACAACATGGGCATGAATGGGTTAAGAAGTAGGCAATGAGAAAAGGTCCAGATGCGACTGTACACGGAAAAATGTTCTCAAAATCGTTAATAAAGTGATGAATTCTGGATCAATCATGTTTTTACGTTACGTAAACATGAGCAATAACAAAAATCATATGTTTCATAATTATGTTAAATTTGCCTTCAGTAACGCCTGAATAACATTTTCATAAGTGTAAATATTTATTTTTATTTTGTGAACTTTAGTTACGTCATGCTCTTGCTAAATCGATGTTCTGTACTAAAACTAGTTCACAACTTTATGAACATTATTCATAAACCAAAGGTGGAGTCGTGACTTAGATTTATGAACATTATTCAGAGTCCGACTACATCTTAATCATGATCTAGTAGTAGCAATTGTAGAATGAGTTCAATAAATTGAAACAGTCTGAATATTTCCAAGTGAAATATTTCACGTTACGTTCACGTTTTCGAAATACTATTCATGAATCCTTTCAATTTTCGTGAACCAATTCATGATACCGAATATTTCAGTCGCGTTTCAATACGAGATACGATTCAATTCATGATTCCTAGCATGTCAGTCTCAACTCACGATTCGTGCTCGTAAAATAGTTCGCAAAATCATATAATATTATTCATGGATTTGTGAACTGGTTCGTGATTCTAAGTATAATAGTCACTACTAACTATTCATGCTCGTGAAATAGTTCTTTCTGAACTATTAATACTATCATAAAATATTATTCCTAGTATAATACTCGCGACTGACCACTTGTGTTTGTGAAATAGTTCACAGGATTATACAACATTATTCATGGATTCGTGATGCCTAGTACAAGATTCAGGATCTATTTTGCGTGCTTGTGATATTTAGAAAATACTCCCAATCACTTCGAATTTCATGCAATTCTGAGCATCGCCATGAAATTTTTACGTGAAATATTTCACAAAATCTGGAGTAAAGTTTACGAAATTATTTTTGTTTCATGCACTATTTAATGAAATGTAATATAGTTATGTGCACATTTTAGCGACCAATAATAGGAACGAGCAGTAAACAGAAGAAGACTATTAGTACCTAAACATATCACGATAAGGCGAAGAGAAATTACGAATATCATGATAAAAACTGCCTATATCATGAACATGAATCAAACTATACAACGTGTCAAATTCAGAACAAGCCAGCAATTAAATTACAAAAATCGTGACTAAGTTCCTGAAATCATGAAGATATATCATGCTACTCTGCCGAAAAAACAATGGTAAACTCATGACTAAAATATTACGATACCTTTATAAAAAATTACGAAAATTACAAAGGAGCTCCTGAAATCATGAACATCGTTTAACTGTAACTGTAGCACTACGAATATTTTTGACGCGAACTAGTTTTTTGGTAAGACAAATAGTTTTATGAATACCAGGTTTATTATTCATAATTTCAGGATCACGATTTTCGTAAATCGTTCAGTTCACAAAATTGTGATTTTTTTCATGAATCCATGAACGTTGTTTTCTGTGAACAAGTACTTATGCATGGCGTGAAGCGAAAATGTTGGAAACCACTTTCCAATACTTTATCAAATATATGTGAAATTAGCTAAATACATGTACGCAACGGCTCTACTTATTTGGCCTTTATGCGATAAATATATAAAATTTACTAGTACACTTACTGTGTTTCAATAATTCCATATTAAACCTTTCATAAAATAAAATATCTTTCGTAAAAGAGATGTGAAATTATTCCATTAGGTAAATTAGTACAAGTTTTGTTTTCCATTCACAATGTATTTGATGAAGAGTTGGCAAGGAACTCATCACAAAATATTATTGAAAAGAGAATTAAACTCCAAGCATAGTGCATTCTAAGAAATATACTCAAGGTTAAACATGTTCTCCTATTTTACCACCAATTGGTTAACAATTGATTTTATCAAAATTTCACCGTTTTCTAATGCATATGAAATTTTCTAAGACATTATCAAATAAAAATTCGGAAAAAAAACTAATACTTACTGGTGGGTAGTCACATTGAAGAACAAATGGCTGTACTGCGGCGCCGAGTCCTCCGGTCCGTGCGGCGCCGGGAAACTCATCGTCAACAACACCGGCTTCCGGTGGTTCTGATGTTTACTCTGTCGCAGAAAGGCAATAGAATCGTTCGCTATCAAATCCGGATAGTAATCCTTCCCGTAGTCGAATCCGTGCTTGATTTTCTGCCCGTTCATGTTGATGCTGTAGTTGTAGTACTTGGAGTTCATTATGAGACCTCCCCACTCCCGCCAACCCGGCGGTATGTACGATCCGTTGTACTTGTTCAGATACTTGCCAAAGTAGCCGGTTCGGTAGCCGGCATTCGAGAGGTAGGTCGCGAACGAACGAGTCTCGTGGGTGGTTTGCCAGGTGGTACTGGAGCAGTTATCATTGTTAGTGAAGACATTGTGGTTGTGTACATACATTCCCGTCAGGATGGAGGACCTCGCCGGGCAGCACATCGGCGTGGTGGTATAAGCGTGGCGGAACTCGGCACCGCCTTCACGAAGCAATCGTAGCGTCCGAGGCATGAAGTTGAGTGACCCCAGCTCAACATCCTGATCGTCGGTCAAAATAAGAATAATGTTCGGTTTACGCTCCCGCGCTTGTCGAATTATATCATTGATGGGTGAATCCTGAGCGAGAATGCCCTCTACCACACCGCTCTTCTTGACCCGACCTCGACCATCGTGTGGAGCCCGTACTCGCCTGTAGGAAGATCGTCGTTGGTGACCTTCGCGATAATGATGGCGCCTTCTCGACTGGTATGGATTCTGATAGTAGCCGCCCATTTGGAATTCATCCTCCGCCAAGGACGCCACAGAACCCCCTCTGGCACTGGCTGACACTTTGCTCGCACAATAAATTACAACAATAAAACCTATTAACACTAATCTATATTTAACACACAGCTCGAGCCAACGTAGCGCCATCGCGTTCTTTCCTTTGGCACCGGGGATGACCGCACACACAAATATTCCTCGCCCGGCGTTCTCAACTGCCTGGTGCCGCCTATAAATATCACAGTCACTGGGTGTGCGAAGGGCAGAAACGAAGCACACCAAACACGGTGACCGGCGGCGTCCTCTCTTCGCTGGCGGCCCTCGACGCAACAACACTTTCGCACTAAAATAAGCACTTCTTGACTTCTTCGCAGGTTATTGAAATATTTCCTCTTCGTTTGCCAACATTTTCCACTTAATTACATTCATAATAATAATCAACTTGATTAATGGCATTATGCGCGCGGAATTAGACGTCGTCGTCCACCGTTCTTAACGTTGGTGTTTTTTTTTTGTTTGGTGCTATTGATGATGGTGGCAATGGCACACAAAAAACGAAACCCAAACACTTTGGTTCTGTGGATGCTCCTCCCTGCTGGCTGCTGGTGCGGAACCGAACAGATTTATCAATCTCTCGGCTCAGCGTTTAACGCGAACTGTGTTTGCCAATACGAGTATGCCGCCGCAGGGCATTCAGTCCGTCAGCAGCAGCAGAACGGATGATTCAGCAGCGTTTCCGATTGAGAAATGGGCACGGGTCGAAGAAAAGCTCAGACCTGGTGACGTCGCAGGCTGAATCTGTGGGGTGAGAAAAAAAAAGGAAAAATAAATAATCAGTTGGTGACACAGGGTTTAATATGAAGGGAGACAACTGCAATATTAGTTGTTTGAGATATTGCGAACATAGTAGTGATAAATATTCGTGATTTGATACCGACACATTTCGTCACACAATTGGCTGAATTAAGTCATAATTTTGAATTACAACTAAAAGTTTAAATAGTCACCGACAAGAGTTGAAACAACATGAAACTTCTTTTTCGAGAGTTATTCTACTGGAACTTTATAATCGCGTGGTAATGAGCGTTTATTTGTCCGCGCTTGAAACTGCGTTAACCAGCTTATAGATGTTATAGCGTTCACTAACTTATCGGAACGTTTTTGTGTTTGTGAAATCTTGGAGGTAATTGTGCGTGGATGATAGCGTTTGCATGTTCGTCTTTGTGTATCATCGCGAAAGGCGAGGGCGTTTGTAAGTTAAGGTGTTCGATCGCGTGGGTGTTGATGTTCGTTGTCGCGTGTGCTAGCCATAGGTAGATGAGAAAACCAAACGGTGCCGGTGCATGTGCGCACCGTGTAAACTAGTGGTGCACACCGTGTGCGGCTTTGAGTTCGTTCACACGGTAAACGAAACCAAAACCTCAACCGAGTTACTCAGCACCATTTAGATGTGTGCAACTCGTGTTGATCTATTTTCAACACCGTTTTTGGTTTGGAAAACCGAACCTGGTTTTTTCTGTACACGGTGCTTCGGTTGAAATAAGAAGCAGTAAAATGATGTGCAGTGAAATGAGTGAAATTAGTTATTCAGAGACGATAGGGCAATATCTAAATATTTGATTCTGCGAACTTGTTTACAGTACCTACCACAATTGATGTTCGCCGCAATACTAAAACCAAGATGGCGGAAAGAAATTCAAAACGGCGACCTTGTATTGGCGATAATTCGTATCAAATGATGAAATGTGAACATTTTTGGTTTGGGAAAGTTGTCTAAAGAATGAAAATCGATGTCTATTGCCATTTTGAAATTCAAAATGGAGGACTTTGACTTAATACGGTGAGCTTTGCGTGACAAAAAAAAGAGCAAATTGAATATTTTTTGGTATGTGAAAATGTTTGGAATTTTCGAAGTCTACTCCCAAAACTCGACCGTAATACCTTTACGGTAATAAGAAAAAATGCTCTAATAGCAAGACGTTTAAAACTATATCGGTCCCAACAAAAAATTCCCCAATCGGCAATACCAACACAATAAAATCTTCTCTGCGTCGCACTCATGTTTCATCAATTTTTATACAATAAATATTAACGCATCAGATTGTCTGCAAGTGTGTAGCACATCGCTTGTAATTGTACTGCGCATCAAGCGAAGCGAACACGTGAACAAAGACGAGTTTCGATTTTCTCTACACGGCACATTACGTATTTGAACATCGCACAGTGGGAAAAAAAGTATCAAAAACGCGACTTTACTCAATAGCTTGATAGAAGGCTAAGTGTTGTAATCAATAATGAATACTTCTTATGTAAAAATGTCTGGGGAGTCGATTGCAGGTATTTAAAATAACCGTAAAGTACGCTATCATGCCCGTTTTGCCCCAATTCTCCTTTTCGTTTGAGTTTATTTTCAAAATTGAATATATAACTCGGAAGAAAGTTGAAAACGGCTGACAAAAATTGATATTTCTTATGTAAAAAAGTCCAGAAAATTGATTGAAGACATTTAGAATCATCTCACGAAACGTATACACCCATTTTACCCCAATTCTCCGCAAAACTAAAGTTTGAAGTTAATCCTGGCTTTATACTTCGGTAAAAGGCTATATGCGGCTGATCAAAAGTGATGATTCTTATGTATAGAAATCCAGATTATCGTTTGAATATAGTTAGACTGGTCGCCCGAAACGTATGTATCCGTTTTACCCCAATTCTTCTCATAACTCAAGTATAAAGTCAAACTAGGCTCTACATTTCAGAAAGAGGCTGAATCCGGTTGATCAAAAGTAGTATTTCTTATGCAAAAAATTCTGGGAAATCGATTGAAGATAGTTAGAATGCCCGTTTAACACCTCTGTACCCGTTTTACCTCAAATCTTCCCATATCTCAAGTGAAAAGTTAAACCTGACTGTGCTTCTCCGAAAGAGGCTGAAGGTGACTGATGAAAAGAAGTAATTCTTATATAGAAAAATCCGGGGAACCGGTTGAAGATAGTTGGAATGGCCGCACGAAACGTTTGTATCCGTTTTACCCCAATTATTTACATAATACAAGCGTGGTGATACACCTTACTCAATATTTCAGAAAGAAGCAGAAAGCGGTTGATCAAAACTAATTTTTTTATGCCAAATAATCCAAGCAGTCGATTGAAGGTAGTTCGAATGACCGGACAAAACACGTGTATCCGTTTTACCCTAACTTCTTCCCATAGCTCAAGTGTGAGGTTAAACCTGGCTGTACTTATCGGAAAGAGGCTGAATGCGGGTGATGAAAAATAGTAATTCTTATGTAGAAAAATCCGGAGAATCAGTTGAAGATAGTTGGAATGACCGCACGAAACGTTTGTATCTGTTTTACCCCAATTATTCATATAATGTATGTGTGAAGTAATATCTTACTCGTTATTTCCGAAATAGGCTGAAACCGGCTGATTAAAAGTAATTTTTTTGTGTTAAATAGTCCAGGGAATTGATTGACGATAGTTCGAATGACTGGACAAAATATGTGTACCCGTTTTACCCCAAATTTCTCCTATAGCTCACATGTGAAGTTAAACCTGGCTGTACCTCTCGGGAAGAGGCTGAATGCGGCTGATGAAAAGTAGTTATTCTTAGGTACAAAATTCCGGGAAATCGATTGGAGATAGCTAGTATGACCGCACGAAACGTGTATACCCGTTTTACCCCAATTCTTCACGTAATGTATGTGTGAAGTTATACCTTGTTCATCATTTCAAAAACAGGCTGAACGCGATTTTTTTGTACATAAGAATTACTATTTTTCATCAGTTGCAGTCAGCCTCTTTCGGAGAAGTACAGCCAGGTTTAACTTCATATTTGAATTATCAGAGGAACTTAGGGTAAAACGGGTACACATGTTTCGTGCGGATATTCTAGCTACCTTCAATTGATTCCATGAAGTATTTAACATAAAAAATTACTTTTTATCAGCCGCATTCAGTCTCTTTCTGAAATGTTGGGTAAGTATTATCACACACAAGTATAAGGGACAGAATTGGGGTAAAACGGGTCAACGCGTTTCGTGCGGTCATTCGAAGTATTTTCAATCGATTCCCTGAACTGATTTACACAAGAGAAACTACTTTGGTGAGCCGCTTACAGCCTCTTGCTGAAATAATGAGTAAGGTATAACTTCACACATACATTATGTGAAGAATTGGGGTAAAACGGGTATACACGTTTCGTACGGTCATTCTATTTTCATTCGATTTCCCGGAAATTTTTACATAGGAATTGTTACGTTTCATCAACCGGTTTCAGCTTCATTCTGAGAAGCAGAGCTAGGTTTAACCTCACACTTGAGCTATGGGAAGAATTGGGGTAAAACGGATATACACGTTTTGCGCGGTTATTCCAACTATCTCGAATCGATTGCCCGGAATTTTGTACATAAGAATTACTATTTTTCATCACCCGCATTCAGCCTCTTTCCGAGAAGTACAGCCAGGTTTAACCTCACACTTGAGCTATGGGAAGAAGTTGGGGTAAAACGGATACACGTGTTTTGTCCGGTCATTCGAACTACCTTCAATCGACTGCTTGGATTATTTGGCATAAAAAAATTAGTTTTGATCAACCGCTTTCTGCTTCTTTCTGAAATATTGAGTAAGGTGTATCACCACGCTTGTATTATGTAAATAATTGGGGTAAAACCTTCAATCGACTGCTTGGATTATTTGGCATAAAAAAATTAGTTTTGATCAACCGCTTTCTGCTTCTTTCTGAAATATTGAGTAAGGTGTATCACCACGCTTGTATTATGTAAATAATTGGGGTAAAACGGATACAAACGTTTCGTGCGGCCATTCCAACTATCTTCAACCGATTCCCCGGATTTTTCTATATAAGGATTACTACTTTTCATCAGCCACCTGCAGCCTCTTTTCGAGAAGCACAGTCAGGTTTAACTTTTCACTTGAGATATGGGAAGATTTGGGGTAAAACGGGTACACATGTTTCGTGCGGCCATTCTGTTTATCTTCAATCGATTTCCCAGAATTTTTTGCATTAGAAATACTACTTTTGATCAACCGCATTCAGCCTCTTTCTGAAATGTAGAGCCTGGTTTGACTTTATACTTGAGTTATGAGAAGAATTGGGGTAAAACGGGTACATACGTTTCGGGCGACCAGTCTAACTATATTCAAACTATAACCTGGATTTTTATACATAAGAATCATCACTTTTGATCAGCCGCATATAGCCTTTTACCGAAATATAAAGCCAGGATTAACTTCAAACTTTAGTTTTGCGGAGAATTGGGGTAAAATGGGTGTATACGCTTCGTGAGATGATTCTAAATGTCTTCAATCGATTTTTCGGACTTTTTTTACATAAGAAATATCAATTTTTGTCAGCCGTTTTCAACTTTCTTTCGAGTTATATATTTAGTTTTGAAAATAAACTCAAACGGTCCGGATTCCGACACTTGTCTGGATCTATGCACCAAGTCTAGGCCTGGCTCAGGTCCGGACCTGGTAAGGGAAAAGGGGATGGGCTAGATCCAGGGACAGTTTCGGATTCGGGTACTAGATCCGGGAACCAGGCTGGATCCGGAAACTGCCTAAAATTTTTATTTCGCTATCCAGTCTACCCAGTAAAAAAAATCCGTTACTCCGGCTGGTTTCTGCCAATATTGGGGTAGATTCCAGCCTGAATTCGGGCAGAAATCCGCTAGAGTTCCGGTAGGTTTGACTCGATACTAATGCTATGTCTCCAGATTCTGGACAGAGTTGCCAGTCTTCTTGATATGCAGTCTTCGATAAGAGCCTGCACGGTGATAACGGGCCATGCATAAATGACGTGGCACTTTAGGGGGTAAATAGATATAGCAAATTTGTGACGATGTGTGACGAGGGGGAATTTTGTTACAAAATGCTACAAGATTTTAATCTTATATGCGGAACGAGTATCTAAATAAATCAAATCTTTTTTTTTTTTTTTATTCATTTCGTTTATTTGATAGGCACAAATGCGTTAGCTTGGCGGTGCCAAATGCTTTTGTTTTTACATTTTGGATATCTTAAAACTAGGAGGTTACAATGTTGAAATATTTTTTTTTTACAAAGGAAAAGAAAGTTTACAGCTATCTTAAGACTAGAAATAAGATTCAATATACAAAAGAGGGCCAAAAGATTTTTTTATGAAAAAATTTAAAACAAGGGATTCACTTTGATATACAAGAGGGGGAGTAATAGTATTTTACGAAATATTTTACGGTTATCTTAAAACTAACAATATAGTTTAGTACACAAAAGGGGGGAACAAATATTTATGAGAAATTTCACAGAAATCTTAAAACTAGGGATTCAATTCTATTTACAAGATGGAGTTTCAATAAAGAGTAAAAATTATAGCTATCTTAAAACTAGGAATACAGAATACTAATTTGAATTTTTTAACTAAAACTTATGCTTGGTCAAGATATTCAAAGGGTGGCTTATTTCCGCATCAGTGTAGCAGCAGTTGTATCAAGGACAGGGGAGAGTCAGGGAAAGAAGAGCAAAACTTGCAACTTTCGCTCGAACGCCGGGGGGGGGGGGGGGGGGGAGGGGGATCAGCGAATCAAATTTGCGCCTCAGTATAGTAAGTCGTCGAGTACCGGATTGGCGGATGGTATTCTTCGGACCCGCGGGGAATCCTTCAAAAGTCATCGGACCTCGAGTCGCTCTCGCTTCAGTTTCCTTCTATGCAGGCGTAGTGGTAAGGGCGATGGCGGTTACATAGTGGCACTCTGGAGCTGATCGGTTCCACAAGGCAGGAGGAAACTCTAAAAACGAGAAATAAAAGAGAGGGGCTAAATTGGGATATTTATCGTTTTTATGAAGGTATAAATAAGGGACATATAGGGGAAATCACGAGTTGCCAGCATATCTCGGACTGGTACATTGGGTGGTCTACCTCGGGCCCGAAGGGATTCCTTTAACTGAGACCTGGCGTCACAATACCCGGCGCACACCCAGACAACGTGTTCGATGTCGTGATAGCCCTCGTCACAAGCGCACAGACTACTCTCCGCAAGCCCAATACGCCGCAAATGCGCATCCATGGTGTAGTGATTGGACATAAGTCGGGACATTACACGAATAAAATCCCGACCCACATCCATCCCCCCGAACCAAGGCTTCGTTGATACCTTTGGGATAATCGAATGTAGCCATCGTCCAAGTTCACCATTGCTCCACGAGGTTTGCCAACTGTTGAGCGTCCTCTGACGACAAATACTAAAAAATTCGTTGAAGCAGATTGGTCTTTCGTATATGTCACCATTTAATGCGCCCACCTTTGCTAATGAGTCGGCCTTTTCATTGCCCGGGATAGAACAATGAGAGGGGACCCAAACAAAGGTAATCTGATAAGATTTTTCAGATAACGATACACAAGGACTCCTGTATCTTCCCCAGAAAATACGGTAATTGCTTTTTAGGCTTCACCGCACGAAGAGCCTCGATAGAGCTGAGGCTGTCCGAAACGATGAAGTAGTGATCTGTGGGCAGAGTGTCGATGATCCCAAGGGTGTACTGAATTGCAGCTAACTCTGCGACGTAAACTGAAGCGGGATCATTGAGCTTGAATGAAGCGGTGATAGTATTGTTGAAGATACCGAAGCCAGTGGACCCATCGAGATTTGATCCGTCAGTGTAAAACATTTTGTCGCAGTCGACTTCTCGGAATTTATTATAAAATATATTGGGGATCACCTGCGGGCGTATATGGTCCGGAATTCCACGAATCTCTTCCTTCATGGATGTGTCGAAGAATACAGTAGAATCAGAAGTATCTAGGAAACGGACACGGTTGGGATTGTACGAAGAAGGATTGATGCTCTGTGCCATGTAGTCGAAGTACAAGGACATAAAACGGGTTTGAGAATTAAGCTCGACGAGCCTCTCGATGTTTTCAATCACCAACGGGTTCAGAATATCGCATCGGATGAGCAATCGATAAGAGAGTTCCCAAAATCGATTTTTTAGCGGGAGAACGCCTGTCAGCACTTCGAGAATCATCGTATGGGTCGAGTCCATGCAACCCAAGGCAATGCGCAAGGAACGATACTGGATTCTCTCCAGTTTGATGAAGTGTATGTTCGCAGCGGAGCGGAAACAGAAACACCCGTACTCCATCACCGACAATATCGTTGTTTGGTACAACCTGATCAGGTCTCCTGGGTGAGCACCCCACCATGTTCCAGTTATTGTTCGGAGAAAATTGATCCTTTGTTGGCATTTCTGTTTCAGATACCTAATGTGACATCCCCAGGTACCTTTAGAGTCGAACCAGACCCCGAGATATTTAAATGTGAAAACCTGGTTGATCGTTGCACCCATTAATAAAAGCTGGAGTTGCGCCGGCTCACGCTTCCTAGAAAAAACAACCAACTCAGTTTTCTCCGTGGAGAACTCAATACCCAGCTGAAGAGCCCAAGCAGACAAATTGTCCAAGGTATTTTGTAATGGTCCTTGCAGGTCGGCAGCTTTGGGCCCTGTAACAGAGACTACCCCGTCGTCTGCAAGTTGCCTTAGCGTGCATGAATTGGCAAGACAATCGTCAATGTCATTCACGTAAAAATTGTAGAGCAGGGGACTTAGACATGAGCCCTGGGGAAGACCCATGTAGCTAAATCGCGATGTTGTTAAATCGCCATGCGAAAAGTGCATGTGCTTTTCAGACAACAGGTTTAGCAAAAAGTTATTTAAAATTGGTGAACGACCATGCTGGTGCAGCTTCTCTGACAGAATGTTGATAGAAACTGAGTCAAAAGCCCCCTTAATATCCAAGAATACTGATGCCATCTGCTCTTTGTTAGCATAGGCCATTTGGATTTCTGTAGAAAGCAACGCAAGGCAATCGTTCGTCCCTTTGCCTTTGCGGAAGCCAAATTGTGTATCTGATAGTAAGCCATTTGCTTCAACCCAATTGTCGAGGCGAAACATGATCATTTTCTCGAACAACTTCCGAATACAGGACAGCATTGCAATCGGCCGATACGAGTTGTGGTCGGAGGCTGGTTTTCCTGGTTTTTGGATGGCGATGACCTTCACTTGCCTCCATTCATAAGGGACAATGTTACCCTCAAGAAACTTGTTAAATAAATTCAACAGGCGCCTTTTTGCAGTGTCAGGCAGATTCTTCAGCAAGTTGAATTTGATTCTGTCTAACCCTGGGGAGTTATTGTTGCACGATAAGAGAGCAAGTGAGAACTCCACCATCGAAAACGGTGTTTCGTTCGCGGTATCGTGAGAAGACGCGGCGCGGTACGTTTTCTGTACCGGGACAGAGTCCGGACAGATCTTCTTGGCGAAAGCGAATATCCAACGGTTTGAATATTCCACGTTCTCGTTGGTACTATTATGATTACGCATACGTCGAGCCGTACCCCAAAGAGTGCTCATCGCTGTTTCTCTCGTTAACCCGTCGACGAACCGGCGCCAATAACTGCGTTTTTTGGCTTTCATTAGACTCTTCATTCGCCTTTCTAACGACGCGTACTGTTGATAGCTAGCGGGTAACCCGTCTTCCCGGAAGGCCTTATATGCAGTGGACTTTTCCGCGTACAGCTCTGAGCACTCTTTATCCCACCACAGGGTGGGAGACCGTCCATGGGTATTCGCGCTGGGTACTGGTTTAGTCTGAGCTTGATTCGCACTGTCGAGAATCAAGCCAGCCAAAAACCTGTACTCTTCCTCCGGAGGAAGTTCTTGAGTGGATTCAATTTTAACGGATATCGCGGTCGCGTAACTCTTCCAATCAATGTTCCGTGTGAGGTCATACGAGACATTGATTGTTTTCGATGGTCTTGAACCGTTAGCAATTGAAATCACGATAGGCAAATGATCGCTACCGTGGGGATCAGGGATCACCTTCCACATGCAATCTAACTGTAGCGATGTCGAGCAAAGCGATAAATCCAACGCGCTTGCGCGTGCTGGTGGTGTAGGAATCCGCGTCATTTCTCCCGTGTTTAAGATGGTCATGTTGAAATTATCGCAAAGATCTTGGATTAATGTTGATCTATTATCATCATGAAGACAGCCCCATACCGTACCGTGCGAGTTAAAGTCTCCCAGAACTAGCCGCGGTGCCGGTAAGGATTCCGTGATATTACAAAGCGTTCGGTGCCCTACCGAGGCTCTAGGAGGAATGTAGATGGAAGCAATGCAAAGGTCTTTACCTTTGATTAAAACTTGACAAGCGACAATTTCAATGCCTGGTGTCGAAGGGAGGTTAATTCGGTTGAAAGAATAGCACTTTTTGATCCCCAAAAGTACTCCTCCATAGGGGTTTTCTCGATCCAGACGAATTATATTAAAGTCGTGGAAGTTGAGATTTATATCGGAAGTTAACCAAGTTTCACATAATGCGAAAGCATCACATTTTAAACTATTTAGTAAAAATTTAAAGGAATCGATTTTCGGGAGGATACTTCTGCTGTTCCACTGTAGAACAGTGATCGAATCGGTGACCTCGTTCGATGACTTAGCCATCGAAGGATACGATCGCTGCAAGGAGGGGCCATTTAGTAGTCAATTGCTTCAAAAATGTTTGCACTATAGGGAGAAAACGTATCAGAAGGCTTTTAAGAGGATCAGTAACATTGAAAGCTGTGAAAATTAAGTCCACTATGTCAGAAAATTTCATTAGTCCGCTACTGGACTGAGTATCTGTTTGAAAAAAGGGGACACTTGGGGTTTTTGGTGTCCCTGGAAGTGGTGGGTACTCCTTGTTAGAATTAATATTTCCAAGTCCTGGAGCAAATTGCTTCGGCTTTTGTGCATCACTTCCGTTGGATTTATTGGTTGTAGATGGCGCACTCTGAGAGGACGACACCTTGGCACCCTTACGGGGCAATGTAGGGGAGGCTGGATTTCTCCTCTTCCTGGATTCCCCTGGGTTAACCAAAGATGTTCCCTCTCGTGGGTCGTCAGATTCTTGCTCAACGTTAGCCAAACCAGCATAGGGATTTTCGGACAGGACAGATGGCGAAGCATTCTTTAGCATTTCTGCATAAGAACGCCTTGCGCGTTCCTTAAGGGAGCGCTTAATTTTATCCCCGCGCTGCTTGTACGCAGGGCATGATTTAAGAGCATGTGAAGGGCCCCCGCAGCAAATACACTTTTCAGTTTCTTTGTCGCAAGAGTCATCCTCATGCTCTCCTTCGCATTTGCCGCATCGTTTCTTATTTCCACAATATGTGGCTGTGTGGCCCAACTGCTTGCAATTGCTGCAGTTCATGACCCGCGGTACAAACAGGCGAACTGGTAGGCGAACCCTGTCAAGGAGGATGTAGTTGGGAAGAGAGGACCCGGCGAATGTCACCCGAAGCGAGCCTGATAGAGAGTAGGTAGTCTTACCTCCCTCGGTGTTTGCGGTATACAATTGTTTGCATTCCAAGATCTTAATCTGTTCAAGTGAGGGGTCCTTAAAGCAGCCAACCCCGTGCTCCAACAGTTCTTCGCATTTCAGGCCCGGTTCGGACACTACCCCATCGATTTCACAGGCCACACAAGGCACGTACACTTTAAATTCCCGCGTAAAGCGCTCACAGCAAGCAATCGCGTTTGCCTGGCAGAGATCACTCACTAGAACACGTATCTTGTTTGCCCGAACACGTGTTATCTGAGTTACGGCCGGGTAATTAGCAGTCAGATCTCGAGATAGTTTTAATATATTAACCGGTTTCTCTCCGGTCCGAAAATATACCACCCATGGCCCAGAGGAACCTTCTGGGTACTGCTTTATACGGGGAGCAATGCGAGTATTAGGGGGATCAGGGACTTCCATGATTACATCAGATGGTATTTCGCCCTCGGCCATTTAAGCACGAGGGCAGAGCGTTATATAAACGGAAATGTGTCTTATTATTTGATTACAAGGTAGAGTAAAAGTAGGGAAAAGGAAAGAAAGCAAACGAGGGAAAAAAATAAAGCAAAACTTATCTGCAAACAACGTCGATTGTTCCGCACCAGCGAAAACAATGTACTGGATTTACTGTCGGCACCAGCAGAACGGCAGCTAACGAACGAACAAAGGATGACCTTGACTCACTAAAATTTACACACCGAACACCACTGTGAAATATAACGATCCGTTCCGTTCAAAGGTTGGGAGACGTATGATAAATCAAATCTTACCGACACGCACCGAAGGGAGCAAAAGAGTGTGCCAGTGTAAATACACCGAGTTTCATGGTGTTCCACGAAGATCAAAACAATCGTCTTTCCAAATTTGAGAACCGTCGATTTGTTTTTTGTCAGTTTAAAAACTCTAGTGTCGCAAAAAGCAACGCGGTACTAGATTCATCGCAACGGCATGCTCTCAACTAGCACTGATACTGAGTGCCGTAACTCTCCAGGTGTGGTGTGCAAAGCAGTACACACCATAATTTAAATATATCGGTCGGCTACTGCTATCGTCTCCGTTCCGACGTTCGCCCAAAGAATGAGCTCGCCCGATCAATGCTGAGTTATATAACCGAGAATTACGTTATCGGAAAAATCAAAACAGCCAATAAGAGCCATGGAAAGGAGACATCACGAGCACTTGGCCGCTAGATGCCTAGACCAGTCTTCCTGTCGTCTCCACCCCCAGCAGTAGCAGTGATCAAATGCAGCACTCATCGCAGCGCATTGTCGTAACATGCCTGGCTGCTACTGCTGTTCTTTACGGCCCAACGTTCGACGGGAGAATGAAGTCGCCCGAGGAATGGTATTCCTTAAATAGTCGAGGATGACGTCATTCATAGAAGCGTAGTTTGCTGGGTGCTCAAATCTGTCATAGGAGACGCTATAGCCACGATGCTACTTATTTGGCAAAGGAGCAACTACCGATTCAAACAGGCATGCGGCACATTTATTTATAACTTTTCGTGTTCGATTGAGTCACGTAGGTGTTTCCTATTGGCGGCTCTGCGTGAGAAATCTGCCTCACGAATGGCAATTTTCCCTTTTTTCGTGAACTTTTCAATTTTATCGATTTTAAAAAGACTGCTTTTATTGCAGAAATATTACATTATTACCAATTATTTAAGCTAGGCGTTTCTGAATCGGTTGGTGTATAATTGATTGAAATCCATGTAGTAATAGTGGAATTATAAGCGCGCAAACCTTACATAGTTTCGTTACATAGGACATATTTTAGATTTTAAAATGACACCTAGCCCCAGATAGTGGAGTAAGACATTTACAATGTTAAAAAAATCATCAGTTTGCGTTCTGACCTCATAGCAGCTGCTACGATTTGTGTCAGCTCAAACTCTTCGGTTGGAATATATTGAATGACTGTCGCCAGGCATCATTTCGTCCAATGATGCACAGGCGTGCCAATTTAATGCATACAATCATCAGCACACCTAACAGAAACGCTTTTTTCTTGGGAGTTCAATGACCGAATTTTAAGTTTGATTAGCATTGGTTGTTGTGTTGTGTGAAGGAGATAATGTTGACTTATTGGATACTGATATTATAAGTTTCTGCTGATGATTTGATACTCAAGGCAAACTGAGACAACTTTTTACATATCATCGTATATGATGCTATAAACACAGTTTTATAACAATCCGTAGAACCAGATTAATTGTATAACTGTTGCATGTATGACGGGATTTATATATCCACGTTAAGACCGGTTTATTTTATGTTTGGCTAAATGACTCAATGTTCATTTTACTTATTTTGTTTGTGAATTTTGCATATAAACTAGTGAAATGCTCCATCAAAAGTAATGTTCTGGCACTGCATTCTTTGTCAGTTATTGTCATACGTAGTAATTGCATGGTTATTTAAAAAACTCCACACTAAGAAAGCTGCTTGGTGAATATTTAAGGGGGGTTAGAGTTTCAGCGTGAAAAAAAACACTTCTTTTGCGAATTTTTTTAGAACTTTGCGTGAAGCAAATTTTATCAAAACTTTTGTACATTATAGTGTATCATTTCACTCGTTGGCAAAGCTTTTTGTACAACGTCTCTGGAAAAAAGATGATTTGCGGTGTTACCTGTCATTCAAAAACTGCTTAACCGATTTCTTTCAAAATTTGCATACACATTATGTTTCAAAAATACCTAACCCCTACGTTGAGTTTTTGAGATATTTTTTTCATTTAAGGGGGTATTTACTCATCAAAAGGCGGATTTTTTCGTGAAAAATTGTTATTTTTATTTAAAATGAGTAAAACACCCCCTTTTATTTTTTTTTCTTAAGAACTCAACGTAGGGCTTAGGTATTTTTTACCTAGAATGTATATGTAAAGTTTGAAAGAAATCGGTTAAGTAGTTTTGGAATTACAAGTAACACCGCAAATCATGTTTTTCCAGAGACGTTGTACAAAAAGCTTCGTAACCGAGTTGTTTGTCGATATTTTTGCATAGAAAAATTACACCATGTTATTGAAATGATATACTATAACGTACAAAAGTTTTAATCAATTCGCTTCACGCACAGTTCTAAAAAAATCGCAAAAGAAGTTTTTTTTTGCGCTGAAACCCTTAGTCGTAGAATTTTGGAAACCCTTAGTAGTAGAATTGCTAAAGAGCGAGCACGAAATTATTGCGACACATTCAACAGAGCATAACTTTTTTACCATTGGGTAAAAATAAACCAAATTTTGCACATTGTCTCATTGATGTGTATTGTTTACATGCTGTCAAACTCGAAGTCGTGTTTTTCGATTCAACGAAAATGGAGGTGAACCAACGCGACCCGAGAGAACAAATTCTTTCCAAACACCTGGAATTTCCTGACCTGTCGCACCGGCAGTTGGGAAAAATGTTGAATATTCACCATTCAACCGTCTCCAGAGTGTTGAAGCAGTTCCAGGAGCGGTTGACGTTGGACCGCGGCAAAGGAGCTGGAAGAAAACCGGGACCGGAGAACAAAAAGACGAAGGGAAAGGTGAAGCGGATGATTAAAGCAAATCCCTACGTCTCAAGCCGTGATTTGGCTAAAAAGATCGGCATGTCGCAGAGCTACGTCCAGAATGCAAAGAAGAGAGCTGGACTACATACATACAAGGTACAGAACTTCCCAAACCGCGAATAGCGGCAACAATCGAAACTCGGCTAAAACTCGGGCACGGAAGCTCTACGAGAAGATGCTAACAAAATATGGCTGCTGTGTGATGGACGACGAAACGTATATAAAAGCCGATTTTAAGCAAATTCCGGGGTTGGAGTTTTTCACCGGCAAGAGCAAGTTTTATGTGGACGACAAATTTAAGAAGAAGAAAATGTCGAAGTTCGCCTACAAATATTTCATTTGGCAGGCCATCTGCTCTTGCGGACTGAGGAGTGAGCCTTTCGTGACAAAGGACACAGTAAATGGCGAGATCTACAAATCTGAGTGCCTCGAGAAGCGCCTTTTGCCGTTCTTGCAGCAGCACGACGAAGCTCTGCTATTTTGGCCAGATTTGGCATCATTCTAAAAGTGTCCTGGAGTGGTATGAGGCCAATTCTGTCCATTTTGTTCCAAAGGACATGAATCCGCCAAACTGTCCGGAGCTGCGCCCGGTGGAGCAGTACTGGGCAATGATGAAGCGGGAACTTCAGAAGAGCAAGAAGACAGTCAAAGACGAGAAGGACATGTTAATAAAATGGAAAAAAACTGAGAAACTGGTCCCGGATGACACTGTAAAGAGTTTGATGGAGGGCATCAAGCGAAAATACGTCCAATTTTACATTCAAGGCTCCATCGATTAACTACCCTAAAATTTTGGTTTGATTTTAAACATTATAAGAAAATTGGCATGACATTTTCGGTGTCGCAATATTTTCGTGTTCGCCCTTTAAACGTTGTTACCTTTGCCTCTCCACGTTTGCCACGGGAAGGAGTTTGTTACTCGGAGCTCCTGGTAAAGAGAGACAAGTCTGTCTTTGCTGTGAGACATTTTGGGTAGACTTGAGTAATTCGTAGTAATGCTGCAAAAGCTCGACTCGCGCCAGCAGAAAACAAAAGATTAGTCCGTATGATGTTAAGCTAGTTTCTTACGGCCCTGTCACTTCTAATTTTCCGATTTGTATTTCTCACATCCTTATTTTCACTTGAGTACTATGGCTCCAAATTGTAATAACTTTCCCCACTCAATAAACTCTGGCTAATTTAATGTCGTTATAAAGTAAACAAGTTGCTGTTAAAGAGTTACAACAATCTGAATTCACCTTGATAAGTGATATGATCTATGCAACTACCAAAATTGTTATCATGTGTTTATTGCTCTGAGCAGCTGGCTGCCGAGAATTTATGATAGATTTATAGTTTGTTGGATTAATTTTGAAATGCTTGGTTTGTAAAAAAAGCAACTTCAGCTCCGAACTGTCGACAGTCCAGTGTGTTGCTTATGTTTAATCGAATCAAACGGTAGGCGAACAATTTTATTATTCCTTGCTTCTTCATTCCGGCGAAACACGACATTCCGAAAATCATACAATATAATGAAAAGCGATTACAATATAATGAAAAGCGTCTCTAGAAATTTTACGATATACCTATGTTAAGGTGTCGTAATACAAGCATACTTTATGGTGTATAAACTTTGGTATTATTATAAATGACAAATATATATTATTTCTCCGTGGATGATTATTTCTTATGTAATAATCATTCTCGCGCGTTGTTATGCTATCTGAGACGTATTTTAAACGGTATAACATAAGTACTACTGAAATACCTGCAACGATTAACTTTGTATGTCGAGAATCGGTGCGTAGTTTTTTACGCTAATTACTAGAGCAAGGTTGGATACAATAAGAACGAAAAGAAACTAACTTGTCTCATTTTGCGCTCATCATCAAGCTATATTTGTATACTCATGAAGAAATATATTTAACTACATAATTTTCCCATTTTGGAAATACTCATATTGTTGAAGTTATAAAGAATTTATCATAGTGCAAAATGGCTTCTGTAATCGAATTCCGTCATCTACTTGTTAATCCCATTCTAAAATAGGGTCATTGTTGAAGCTATAGAGAATTCATCTAAACCGGATGTACTCATCAACCCCATTCCGAAAATTCTCATCTTTTATTAGTAAAAAAAAAGAAATATGTTAAATTGTATACAACTTTAGACGGTACTGCACTTACTCAAATTTTTTAATGAACTTGGTTCGTAAAAAAGAGTTAGTCATTTCGAATTTAGTTCGTAAAAAAGTTACGTAAATCGAATATTATGTAAAAATAAGAGTTCGTAAATGGAGGTTTCAGTGTATAATTAAGTTTCAAACAGGCAAATTCTTTTACGCGCAACCACCGTTCATACTCTTTTATTGAGCGGATGTAACAATGCAATAAAATGCTCGCTTGCCGATCGAACGGTAGGCAATCAATCACAGATAAGAACTGTATTCACAAAATTATTTTCCCTCATTTGTAGTAATCGTACATACATTCTACAGAATTAGAAACAAAATTATTGCGCATATTTCCTATTAAATAGCGCAGAAATCCAGTTATTGTATTCGGTACCGTACAGCTATTTCATGCAGTTTTGCTCGTTCAAAACCTCGGAAACTATTCCGGCTGAAAACCATAAAATGGAACCCCTGTAACGTTAGAAGTATTCTACTTCACAACCGGAAACATTTCCCTGAAATTTCTAATTACGAAGCAAAGATGCTGATACCAGTTTATGCGCAATTCATCGTTTGCAGGCGAAGTAATTAATGGCATAGTGGGCCTAGTAAGGCTAACATAAACAAATCACCCTAGTGCTAATAATAAAAAGCGACTGAAACCGATCCATGTGCCGAGCTCTAGCCGAAGCCTATAGCTACAGAGTGTTGGGTAATGTTTATGTTCTCTCGATGATCGAATGATATACATTATGAGCTGTTTTGTTGCTCCTTTCGCGCGGCTCTAGGGTTCGCCTTTTACCGATGGTTTTTTTTCTGATTAGTCACACGCGCTAACACGAGGAACTGATCGACGGACCGGACCGGACGGTGACGACGACGACGTCCAAAACGACGGTGATGATGACGGTTCCACGGCGCTCAGGGCAGAGCTGCTATTAGCACGCAATAATTACCGGTCACAGTTCTTTGGGTCGCGCGGCTATTATAAATGAGAGCATAAAATTATACAATTATGCAATAAATATTCATAAACTGATCTAGGAATGCTGTTGGCGATACCTGCTTATGGGTTATATAGGAGCCGACACGGGTTGGTTTTTTGTTGGTGTTGTTGTTGTTGCTAAATGAAACGATGTTATGTCTCAATCCAAATGCTTTCTGCAGGGCCCAGGATTGTGGAACTGTTAATAGCTTGACAAGAGCGAACCTGCTCCGAACAGGCGATTCTGTTGTGTATTTATAGCTCGAAACGGATTACATATTTGTTTGTTATAAAATACGAAATTGACGTTATTTGCTTAAGGATTAAAACCTACAGACCTAATTCCTTACAAGGACGGTTCGGCTTTTTAAAAAAGTTCCGTTCTTGTTTCGAATGAATCAGATAGCTAATGGTTTCTTGTAACTTTTGGACGGTTCACCCTATCGCCTTAGTGTGAAAAGGTAAACACGGTGTATTTATTAGAACAATTTTATGCAAAAAAATTCAGCATCTCTGAAACTTCGGAATATGAAAGAATGGGCTTTCCCCTTTCATTTGAAACTAAGATCAAAATAATCCGTCGGGGGGTCCAGAGCAACTTTTTTTTTTGAAGTTTTTTTCGTAACAATAAGTTTTACTACTGGAGATAGTTCATATTTCTGTCCCTAGATGGTGCTTTATACATTCGAACAACACTAAAAGTGAGAATTTGATAGAAAATTTAATTGTCTACAAGTTTGTTGACCACTAAAAATTGATCTGAAATCATCCGGAAAAGTTGTTTAAGATTTTAACAAAGTTATATCTAAGATAGTTTCACACGAGGCCTAGTGGTTTGGAAATATGTTTTCTCGCACTTATTATATTACCAAAAAAAATAATTGGGTTTAGTGGCATAAAAATATAAGACGGGATTCATTATGTTGACAATTCTAATTGAACTTCTGAAAATTAGGATGTTTGACAGAGTCAGAAAACTATTTGTGCTTTTGGTTTGTAATCTTTCCCGATAGGTTCGAAGGGACTACCATTCATCGGAAGGTATTGCTTGGTTACAAGGGTTTGCTTACATTTATGTTTTGTTACACGGGTGTTTTAGAAAGGACCATACATCGTATAATTTAGGTTATGATCGCTTAAGTCAGCTGTTATAATTCCGTTCAAGACGAAATGTTGGGACACACCGTTTCTAGTTTAACGCAAACCATAGCAGTAACTGTCCAAATTAGTGGCTAGTGTGAAATGATTTATTCAAATTTTCTCCGCAAAGCATATTGTGGCAGTTGGATTTTACGGCCATTTCCTATCAATTATGCGAGATATCGTTACTAAATTGATCCTAGATTATGCGATATGTATTACTTTTGAAAACAAAATATGATTTGAGAACAACAATAACCTTATATACATAGAAGTCCTAGAATATATCCCAAAAAAAAATATCTTGATCCAAAAACTCAAAGTTTTTTGTTCACTGTTTGTCACATTGAGTTAATTTTGAAAACGGATAATAAGCGTTTTGAACCAAGTGTTGCAATGAAATCCGCGAAATATTGCAATGGTGCGTTAAATGTTTCATTGAGTTTGTTCAAATATAAAGGTTGAAGTTCAGAACAAGTCAATTTTATACGAAGATGCTAACAGAGTAGGAGATTCATGTAAGAATAGTTATCAGTCATCCCTGAAAACAATCGAAAAAATGAAGAAGATGGCATACATAATTGAAAAGGCTGTTTCTGCGGGAGGAATCACTTACCATCATGGAAAAGAATATTAATATCATACTAGTTTGGTCAACACTTATCTAAAACTTCTCATCCCAAAAATATGAATGGTGCCCTGTATCAGGGAATTATAATTTTCAGCTAAAAGATGACTTTCCAAGCTCTCAAATTCCGCTGAATTCACTATTGAACTAAACACAACTATTTGGCAAATAAAAAAAGTGCTTGTGAATTAACAAACCACTAGGTCTTCTGTGAAACTAACTTAGACTTAGAATTCGTTAAAATATTAAACTACTTTTCGGGATAATTTCAAATCGGTTTTTAGTTGGTAACAAAGTTGTACACAATTAAATAATCTATCAGATTTTCACTTTTAGTGTTGTTCGAATGTCTAAAACACCATCTAGGGGCAGAAATATGAACTAGTTCCATTGTAAAATATATTTTTTTTTTTTATTCATTTCATTTATTTGATAGGCACAAATGCGTTAGCTTGGCGGTGCCAAATGCTTTTGTTTTTACATTTTGGATATCTTAAAACTAGGAGGTTACAATGTTGAAATATTTTTTTTTACAAAGGAAAAGAAAGTTTACAGCTATCTTAAGACTAGAAATAAGATTCAATATACAAAAGAGGGCCAAAAGATTTTTTTATGAAAAAATTTAAAACAAGGGATTCACTTTGATATACAAGAGGGGGAGTAATAGTATTTTACGAAATATTTTACGGTTATCTTAAAACTAACAATATAGTTTAGTACACAAAAGGGGGAACAAATATTTATGAGAAATTTCACAGAAATCTTAAAACTAGGGATTCAATTCTATTTACAAGATGGAGGACAAGAGTTTCAATAAAGAGTAAAAATTATAGCTATCTTAAAACTAGGAATACAGAATACTAATTTGAATTTTTTAACTAAAACTTATGCTTGGTCAAGATATTCAAAGGGTGGCTTATTTCCGCATCAGTTTAGCAGCAGTTGTATCAAGGACAGGGGAGAGACAGGGAAAGAAGAGCAAAACTTGCAACTTTCGCTCGAACGGGGGGGGGGGGGGGGGGGGGGGAGGGAGATCAGCGTATCAAATTTGCGCCTCAGTCTAGTAAGTCGTCGAGTACCGGATTGGCGGATGGTATTCTTCGGACCCGCGGGGAATCCTTCAAAAGTCATCGGACCTCGAGTCGCTCTCGCTTCAGTTTCCTTCTATGCAGGCGTAGTGGTAAGGGCGATGGCGGTTACATAGTGGCACTCTGGAGCTGATCGGTTCCACAAGGCAGGAGGAAACTCTAAAAACGAGAAATAAAAGAGAGGGGCTAAATTGGGATATTTATCGTTTTTATGAAGGTATAAATAAGGGACATATAGGGGAAATCACGAGTTGCCAGCATATCTCGGACTGGTACATTGGGTGGTCTACCTCGGGCCCGAAGGGATTCCTTTAACTGAGACCTGGCGTCACAATACCCGGCGCACACCCAGACAACGTGTTCGATGTCGTGATAGCCCTCGTCACAAGCGCACAGACTACTCTCCGCAAGCCCAATACGCCGCAAATGCGCATCCATGGTGTAGTGATTGGACATAAGTCGGGACATTACACGAATAAAATCCCGACCCACATCCATCCCCCCGAACCAAGGCTTCGTTGATACCTTTGGGATAATCGAATGTAGCCATCGTCCAAGTTCACCATTGCTCCACGAGGTTTGCCAACTGTTGAGCGTCCTCTGACGACAAATACTAAAAAATTCGTTGAAGCAGATTGGTCTTTCGTATATGTCACCATTTAATGCGCCCACCTTTGCTAATGAGTCGGCCTTTTCATTGCCCGGGATAGAACAATGAGAGGGGACCCAAACAAAGGTAATCTGATAAGATTTTTCAGATAACGATACACAAGGACTCCTGTATCTTCCCCAGAAAATACGGTAATTGCTTTTTAGGCTTCACCGCACGAAGAGCCTCGATAGAGCTGAGGCTGTCCGAAACGATGAAGTAGTGATCTGTGGGCAGAGTGTCGATGATCCCAAGGGTGTACTGAATTGCAGCTAACTCTGCGACGTAAACTGAAGCGGGATCATTGAGCTTGAATGAAGCGGTGATAGTATTGTTGAAGATACCGAAGCCAGTGGACCCATCGAGATTTGATCCGTCAGTGTAAAACATTTTGTCGCAGTCGACTTCTCGGAATTTATTATAAAATATATTGGGGATCACCTGCGGGCGTATATGGTCCGGGATTCCACGAATCTCTTCCTTCATGGATGTGTCGAAGAATACAGTAGAATCAGAAGTATCTAGGAAACGGACACGGTTGGAAGAAGGATTGATGCTCTGTGCCATGTAGTCGAAGTACAAGGACATAAAACGGGTTTGAGAATTAAGCTCGACGAGCCTCTCGAAGTTTTCAATTACCAACGGGTTCAGAATGTCGCATCGGATGAGCAATCGATATGAGAGTTCCCAAAATCGATTTTTTAGCGGAAGAACGCCCGCCAGCACTTCGAGACTCATCGTATGGGTCGAGTGCATGCAACCCAAGGCAATGCGCAAGCAACGATACTGGATTCTCTCCAGTTTGATGAAGTGTATGTTCGCAGCGGATCGGAAACAGAAACACCCGTACTCCATCACCGACAATATCGTTGTTTGGTACAACCTGATCAGGTCTCCTGGGTGAGCACCCCACCATGTTCCAGTTATTGTTCGGAGAAAATTGATCCTTTGTTGGCATTTCTGTTTCAGATACCTAATGTGACATCCCCAGGTACCTTTAGAGTCGAACCAGACCCCGAGATATTTAAATGTGAAAACCTGGTTGATCGTTGCACCCATTAATAAAAGCTGGAGTTGCGCCGGCTCACGCTTCCTAGAAAAAACAACCAACTCAGTTTTCTCCGTGGAGAACTCAATACCCAGCTGAAGAGCCCAAGCAGACAAATTGTCCAAGGTATTTTGTAATGGTCCTTGCAAGTCGGCAGCTTTGGGCCCTGTAACAGAGACCACCCCGTCGTCTGCAAGTTGCCTTAGCGTGCATGAATTGGCAAGACAATCGTCAATGTCATTCACGTAAAAATTGTAGAGCAGGGGACTTAGACATGAGCCCTGGGGAAGACCCATGTAGCTAAATCGCGATGTTGTTAAATCGCCATGCGAAAAGTGCATGTGCTTTTCAGACAACAGGTTTAGCAAAAAGTTATTTAAAATTGGTGAACGACCATGCTGGTGCAGCTTCTCTGACAGAATGTTGATAGAAACTGAGTCAAAAGCCCCCTTAATATCCAAGAAGACTGATGCCATCTGCTCTCTGTTAGCATAGGCCATTTGGATTTCTGTAGAAAGCAACGCAAGGCAATCGTTCGTCCCTTTGCCTTTGCGGAAGCCAAATTGTGTATCTGACAGTAAGCCATTTGCTTCAACCCAATTGTCGAGGCGAAACATGATCATTTTCTCGAACAACTTCCGAATACAGGACAGCATTGCAATCGGCCGATACGAGTTGTGGTCGGAGGCTGGTTTTCCTGGTTTTTGGATGGCGATGACCTTCACTTGCCTCCATTCATAAGGGACAATGTTACCCTCAAGAAACTTGTTAAATAAATTCAACAGGCGCCTTTCTGCAGTGTCAGGCAGATTCTTCAGCAAGTTGAATTTGATTCTGTCTAACCCTGGGGCGTTATTGTTGCACGATAAGAGAGCAAGTGAGAACTCCACCATCGAAAACGGTGTTTCGTTCGCGGTATCGTGAGAAGACGCGGCGTGGTACGTTTTCTGTACCGGGACAGAGTCCGGACAGATCTTCTTGGCGAAAGCGAATATCCAACGGTTTGAATATTCCACGTTCTCGTTGGTACTATTATGATTACGCATACGTCGAGCCGTACCCCAAAGAGTGCTCATCGCTGTTTCTCTCGTTAACCCGTCGACGAACCGGCGCCAATAACTGCGTTTTTTGGCTTTCATTAGACTCTTCATTCGCCTTTCTAACGACGCGTACTGTTGATAGCTAGCGGGTAACCCGTCTTCCCGGAAGGCCTTATATGCAGTGGACTTTTCCGCGTACAGCTCTGAGCACTCTTTATCCCACCACAGGGTGGGAGACCGTCCATGGGTATTCGCGCTGGGTACTGGTTTAGTCTGAGCTTGATTCGCACTGTCGAGAATCAAGCCAGCCAAAAACCTGTACTCTTCCTCCGGAGGAAGTTCTTGAGTGGATTCAATTTTAACGGATATCGCGGTCGCGTAACTCTTCCAATCAATGTTCCGTGTGAGGTCATACGAGACATTGATTGTTTTCGATGGTCTTGAACCGTTAGCAATTGAAATCACGATAGGCAAATGATCGCTACCGTGGGGATCAGGGATCACCTTCCACATGCAATCTAACTGTAGCGATGTCGAGCAAAGCGATAAATCCAACGCGCTTGCGCGTGCTGGTGGTGTAGGAATCCGCGTCATTTCTCCCGTGTTTAAGATGGTCATGTTGAAATTATCGCAAAGATCTTGGATTAATGTTGATCTATTATCATCATGAAGACAGCCCCATACCGTACCGTGCGAGTTAAAGTCTCCCAGAACTAGCCGCGGTGCCGGTAAGGATTCCGTGATATTACAAAGCGTTCGGTGCCCTACCGAGGCTCTAGGAGGAATGTAGATGGAAGCAATGCAAAGGTCTTTACCTTTGATTAAAACTTGACAAGCGACAATTTCAATGCCTGGTGTCGAAGGGAGGTTAATTCGGTTGAAAGAATAGCACTTTTTGATCCCCAAAAGTACTCCTCCATAGGGGTTTTCTCGATCCAGACGAATTATATTAAAGTTGTGGAAGTTGAGATTTATATCGGAAGTTAACCAAGTTTCACATAATGCGAAAGCATCACATTTTAAACTATTTAGTAAAAATTTAAAGGAATCGATTTTCGGGAGGATACTTCTGCTGTTCCACTGTAGAACAGTGATCGAATCGGTGACCTCGTTCGATGACTTAGCCATCGAAGGATACGATCGCTGCAAGGAGGGGCCATTTAGTAGTCAATTGCTTCAAAAATGTTTGCACTATAGGGAGAAAACGTATCAGAAGGCTTTTAAGAGGATCAGTAACATTGAAAGCTGTGAAAATTAAGTCCACTATGTCAGAAAATTTCATTAGTCCGCTACTGGACTGAGTATCTGTTTGAAAAAAGGGGACACTTGGGGTTTTGGATGTCCCTGGAAGTGGTGGGTACTCCTTGTTAGAATTAATATTTCCAAGTCCTGGAGCAAATTGCTTCGGCTTTTGTGCATCACTTCCGGTGGATTTATTGGTTGTAGATGGCGCACTCTGAGTGGACGACACCTTGGCACCCTTACGAGGCAATGTAGGGGAGGCTGGATTTCTCCTTTTCCTGGATTCCCCTGGGTTAACCAAAGATGTTCCCTCTCGTGGGTCGTCAGATTCTTGCTCAACGTTAGCCAAACCAGCATAGGGATTTTCGGACAGGACAGATGGCGAAGCATTCTTTAGCATTTCTGCATAAGAACGCCTTGAGCGTTCCTTAAGGGAGCGCTTAATTTTATCCCCGCGCTGCTTGTACGCAGGACATGATTTAAGAGCATGTGAAGGGCCCCCGCAGCAAATACACTTTTCAGTTTCTTTGTCGCAAGAGTCATCCTCATGCTCTCCTTCGCATTTGCCGCATCGTTTCTTATTTCCACAATATGTGGCTGTGTGGCCCAACTGCTTGCAATTGCTGCAGCTCATGACCCGCGGTACAAACAGGCGAACTGGTAGGCGAACCCTGTCAAGGAGGATGTAGTTGGGAAGAGAGGACCCGGCGAATGTCACCCGAAGCGAGCCTGATAGAGAGTAGGTAGTCTTACCTCCCTCGGTGTTTGCGGTATACAATTGTTTGCATTCTAAGATCTTAATCTGTTCAAGAGAGGGGTCCTTAAAGCAGCCAACCCCGTGCTCCAACAGTTCTTCGCATTTCAGGCCCGGTTCGGACACTACCCCATCGATTTCACAGGCCACACAAGGCACGTACGCTTTAAATTCCCGCGTAAAGCGCTCACAGCAAGCAATCGCGTTTGCCTGGCCGAGATCACTCACTAGAACACGTATCTTGTTTGCCCGAACACGTGTTATCTGAGTTACGGCCGGGTAATTAGCAGTCAGATCTCGAGAAAGTTTTAATATATTAACCGGTTTCTCTCCGGTCCGAAAATATACCACCCATGGCCCAGAGGAACCTTCTGGGTACTGCTTTATACGGGGAGCAATGCGAGTATTAGGGGGATCAGGGACTTCCATGATTACATCAGATGGTATTTCGCCCTCGGCCATTTAAGCACGAGGGCAGAGCGTTATATAAACGGGAATGTGTCTTATTATTTGATTACAAGGTAGAGTAAAAGTAGGGAAAAGGAAAGAAAGCAAACGAGGGAAAAAAATAAAGCAAAACTTATCTGCAAACAACGTCGATTGTTCCGCACCAGCGAAAACAATGTACTGGATTTACTGTCGGCACCAGCAGAACGGCTGCTAACGAACGAACAAAGGATGACCTTGACTCACTAAAATTTACACACCGAGCACCACTGTGAAATATAACGATCCGTTCCGTTCAAAGGTTGGGAGACGTATGATTGTAAAATATATGTTTTCAAGAAAAAAAACTTCAAAAAAAAAAAGTTGCTCTAGACCCCCCGACGGATTATTTTGATTTTGGTTTCAAATGAAAGGGGAAAGCCCATTCTTTCATAACCTGAAGTTTCAGAGATGCTGAATTTTTTTTTGCATAAAGTTGTTAAAAAAAGACACCGTGGTAAACTAGAGGAAATATCACGTTAGTTTTGAAAAATCCATTACTTTCGCGGGGAAATGTGAATCACACATGAAAATAAGATAAAAAGTATGAATATAAAATCCTTAAAATTGTTCAAAAAACTTTTTTACTGATAGGGTAAAGTGCCTATTTTCATCATACTAAGCAGGGCGCCTGACTAATTCATTAATTTCTCGACCTACGATCAATGGAATGCGTAAAAATAGACATCGACAGCTTTGCTTCGTTGTTAAGAACCAATATTATAACACAAATGCGCTGAAAACAGTGAAATTTTCGCGTTTAAGCGCAACGAAAACTCGAATCGAGTGCCCCTATTGTTGCGCTACCATTTGACTCAATGCGTTGAACAAAGATGGCAGACACTGCTCTAACAACGGCTTCAAATGGGTAGGGTGATAATAGAAACATAGCGAAAATGGGCTCATCACCCTAGGTTCTCCATGATGCACTTACATTCACAATATTTCCTATCTCTGACAAAACCAAACGAAATCTTAAAATTTTAGTTTTGGCCAGAAATTTAGATTTTTTTTAAATGTGACTTTTTTCGTTGAAATATTTTACAAAGAAAGATTAAGTTCCTGACACTCATTCACGTACAGTTTTTTGTACAAATGATGGTTCTTGATGGATATTTTTTCGTAAGAAGTGTTTAAAAAAACTCGTACACCTTTTTCAAGAATTGCTCTTGAATCAAAATGGTCTGGTTATGAGTAGACAACATTAAGATTCAGATATGTTTAAAAATATCAAAACACTCGTAAGAATCCGCCTCCAATAAACGTGAAAAAGTAAAAGTTTTCTATTGAAGCTATAACTCAATTTCAACTAAACCATAACGTCCCCGTTAGTAAACATGAAATATTACCCCCAATCAAACATCCTCCGACCTGTAGGTATGCCGAAAACGGAAGATCCAAGCTAACGACGGAGACAAGACCAAAACAAAACGACCGATAATCAGCGGCGATTTTGTTTTTGTCCATCCAAATACTTGGTCTTGGTCCCCAGGCCGGCTGGCACCACCTTTCTGACTTCGATGTCATAAATTCCAACACTCGGTAAGCATTTTTTGTTATTGGTGTTGTTGTTGTTGCTGTTGCCACACGCTGTTCCTTCGTTCGCCCCTTCTGTCTTTTTCTGTCTAATCCAAATCCCGGCCAGACATTTCGTCGACACACTTTGCCATTAGTTTGATATATGTAGGGTTGACCGTGCTATATAGACTATAGCACATTCACTGCACACACTCCCTGTGGGTAGGCCAGCAATTTCTTGGTCGATATGCTTTGTGGCCAAACCTTGCAGCTTTCCTCCTCCACTCGCTGCGATAGGTGGGATTAAGATGTGCTTTGTTCAGTTTTGTTGTTTTCTCACTGTTTGCTGTCTATTTTATGGGAAAGACATCTGACGGTTGCATCTACTATTACTACTCTAGTGACCAGACACCAGACATCCCGAGCTAGGAGTAGTCCCTGAAATTGTCCTACTGTGCTAAAATTAGAAAATCACCTGAACTGTTATTAGGTAAATACCTACAACAGGTAATTTTTCTTCCACATGTCGAACTGTGTACTTCATGCATACATATAACGGATTCTGATATTTTATGATGAATAACGCGCTTTTTAACAATATTTTCACGTACACATTTTAGAGAAAAATGTTGTTTAGTAAAATATTTAAAAATAAATTAGTTATGGAATTTGGTGTTCGTCTCATCAGAATCCGACACTAACTTAGTACCTGTACTAAGCTAGCCATGGATTGACTCTAGACGGATACACTTGATTCCTCCGTATTTGAAACTAGTGTCAATTTTGCGCTGGCACTAAGCTAGTGTCAGATTCTGGTGAGTCGAAACGCAATTTTCATAACTAATTTATCTAAAGGATTTGTGCGTTTCACGCGCAAAAGTGTTTGGAACCAGTCTTCTAATCAGCGAAAAAAATAGCTTTCATCTAAATTTTCCTTCTTAGGTAAATCTATAAAATATAAATATAAATATATATATATATATATATATATATATATATATATATATATATATATATATATATAGCTCCCAGAACAACTCCACAAATTTTTAGCTCGATCGGTTTTTGCGCCCACGATTTAAAGTTTGCATGGCATTTCGTATGGGAAAATTGTCTTTTGCAAATTAATTCTTCCAAGAGTCGCCCGTTATCTCCTAAAAATAAAAGGATGTCTGATGTTTATAGCAAATTTGTCAAGGAAATAATGTCTAGAAGACTGCAAAACGATCTGATGCTTGTGGAAAAATTTATTAAGCAAAAACCGATTGATTCCCTGAAGATTGATGAAAATTTTACTTTTCATAGCATCACTGCTTCTGACGGTCTAGATAATATACAAAATTTTTAACTTTCTCTTATTACGTACAAAAGAAGCCTCAATTTATCCCTCAAAACCTTGCGAAGTGGCCAAATAGTATGGATAAACGATTTAGACACATTAAGAGGGGATTAAAAGAAAATTGCGTATAATTGGACAACCAACAGCAGTGGTGCTAGAAAAATAAATATTATATCAATCGTCAGAGCATCAATCGGTTTCTGCTTAATAACCTTTTTCTCAAGCGTCAAATCGCTTCGTGGTTTTCCTATAAAAGCCACATAACGATTTATTTTTAGGAAGTAATGGGCGACTCCTGAAGGAATTATTTTGTAAAATTTAATTTTCCCATACAAAATCCCATGTAAACTTTAAACAGTGGGTGCAAAAATATAGTTTCACCGATCGAGCTAAGAATTTGCACAGTTGTTCTAGGACCCAAATGGTACTTAAAAAGTTACTCGGAGCTGGAATCTAATTTTTGTCCCACCCTAATTTCCATGCGCGTCCACCGCGCCTTACGTGATATTCTTCAGGGCCAAAGACAAAAAGAGTTTGAATTTATTAAAGATTTATCGAGTTCTGACGGGACGATATTCGGCCGAGCCGGAAATATCGAAAATTCGCCGCTTCGGGTCGTGGTAAATAGTGCGAAGCACAAAAATGATATTGCTGGCTACAAGCCTTTTACGAAGGAGTACAGAGTATATGTACCAGCTAATTGGGTTGAATGTGACGGCGTCGTCTCCGATTCGAGTTTAAAGAGCGCGGATCTGCTGGCACAGGGGGTTGGCATTTTTAAAGACCCCATGTTTCAGCAAGTAAAAATACTGGACTGCAAACGTTTGCATTCGGAATCGGTCGCTACTGACAAGAAGAGGACATATATCAACTCAGACTCTCACTGAGTGACCTTCGCCGACCTAACTCCTCTTTGATTCAGTTCGTCTACCTTTTCGCCTTTTTGTGTCACAGGTCATGAACTGTACTAATTGCAAACAACTGGGACACTCATCCTCCCATTGTAGAAATAAGGTTAGTTGTGGGATGTGGATATGGGTGATTTGTGTGAAGGGATATCGAAAAGCTTCTGTACTGTGGGGGAAATCCACATAATCTCTCGATAAATTCCGCATACAAACAGCGCGAGGAGAAACTTGAGCGTTCCCTTTAGGGACGCTCTAAGCGACCTTTTGCAGAATATTAAAGATAGCTAAGCGATTGGTTTCTACGAATATCTATACAAACTTGTCAGGCGACTCTGATGAACCCACGAACAAAGCGCTTAGAAGCAACAGAAAAAGGAACGACATTTCATTTCCTAAGCTTCGTTGTTAAGGCCAGAAGGTCAAGGCCCTCCAAAAATAACAGTACTTACTGGTGCAAAACCGAAGCAAGTAGCTCCTGGTCTCAGAAACATAAACTCAGAAAAGGAGTTCCTGGAACATCAAAAACCCCAATTGTTTCCATATCTCAGCCAGAGAAACAAACTAGCACTGGCTTAATAAAATTCTCTGATATTGTGGACCGTATTTTTACAGCTTTAAATACGTGTTCGCGATGGCCGGCAAAATCGCGTCCACAGAAGAACTTACTCCAGAGGAAAAGTAAGGGTTCCTGGCTGGCTTGATTCTTGATACCGCGATTCAAGCTCAGACTAAACGCATACCAGACGCGAGCTCTTACGGACGGTCTCCTAACTCATGGCGGGACAAAGAGTGCTCAGACGTGTACGCCGAGAAGGCCGCCGCGTATTAGACTTCCGGAACGACGGGATACCCGCAAGCCATCGACAGTATGCGACGATAGAAACTCGAATGAAAAGTTCGATGAAAGCAAAGAAACGTAGATACTGGCACCGGTTCGTTGACGGACTAACGAAAGAAACATCGATTAGCACTCTTTGGAGCACGGCATGGCGTATGCGAAACAGAAACAGTACTTTATTTATTTATTTTATTTATTTGTTGTCGTCAAACATATAGTATACACTTAAAATATAAAATTCTAATCACTAAACTAAACACTATCTAGCTTACATTGCACTAGTTTTGGATGTTCGAGAGCGTTGAATATTCAAACTGTTGGATATTCGATTTTGCCAAGAAGGTTAGTCCGGATTGCACCACGGAACAGAAGATCTACCGCGATGCTTCTCCTCACTATAGCGCGAACGAAAAATCGTTTTCGATCGAGGCATTCTCACTTGCTCTCTTATCATGTAATAATAAAGCAACAGGTCCAAACAAAATCAAATTCAACTGGTCTACCAAAGTCTGTCAAGAGACGCTTGTTGAATTGTTTTTAATAAGCTTTTAGAGGGTAACACTGTCCCACATGATTCTAGACAATGATAACTAGATAATAGCAACTTCCGGATGCTGTCGAGCATCCGGAAGTTGCTATTATCTAGTTTCGCATCGACGATTGGTAGAAGCAAATAGCTCACTGTCAGCTTTAGTTAATTTAGCTTCCGCAAATGCAAAGGGTTGCCTTGCGTTGCTCTCAACAAAAATTCAAATGGCCTATGCTACCCAAGAGCAGAAAGTAACAGTTTTCTTGGTTATTAAGGGGGCTTTTGACTCAGTTTCTATCAATATTCTTTCAGAATAGTTGCACCGATTTGGGGGGGAGGAAGGCGAAATGGTTTCAGAACAAAAAAAAACACTTTTGCTGCGATTTTTTTTTAGAATATTGGTTGAAGCGAATTGATCAGAACTTTTGTATATTGTATCATTTCAATAACATTCTGTAATTTTTATATGCAAAAGTATCAACAAATGACTCGGTGACGAAGCTTTTTGTAGAACATTTCTGGAAAAACACGTTAACTACCATTCAAACACTACTTAGCCGATTTATTTTAAACTTTGCACTCATTCTATGCTAAAAATACCTAACCCCTGCGTTGAGTTTTCAATCAAGGGGTTTTTCTGCTCATTTGAAATAAATATTGCTATTTTCAGTAAAATTCCGTCATTATCTTCTATCCCTATCATCATTATCTACCTTCTTTCCCCTGTCCCTTAAAAACAGATGTAGGAACTAAACCCCCCCCCCCCTGAACGTCTTCTCGAAACATATTTGATCTTCCTGTGTTTGTCTAGTGTTAATTGCTAAATTCAATAATCGCACTTAGTTGTCACCAGTCTAAGGACCAAATGTCATCAATAGACTTAGACTCGCGTGGAGGCATGAGATAGGAGACTTGAGAGAACTATGTTATCTCACCGTTTGACGACCAATTCTGTTTCCGTACTCATTGGTCTGTTTAACTCAACTCAGAGCGCTGCTCCCACCTAATAACCAATCCGGCACGATTTGTCAACATATCTCATGTTGTTGATTGTTTCGAAACACTTTGGCAAGTCGTTCATAGTCTTCAGTTTTCATGAGAACCCGATCAGAATGCAATAATGTTATGTGTTTCTGATCGGGAAGTGTCGAACATACATTTTACGCCGATGAACCTGTTTCTCGGCTTTACCCTGTTTTGGCGTGTAGCCGCTGCAAGCATTTGGCTCCTATCTCAGTTTTTCGAGTATGTCGTTCTTCGCGATAATTTCGTGTCCTTGACCATAATGTAGATGTCTAAAATTGTGTCACCCTGGTTGAACTTCGTTGAACATGAAAACGTCAAACCGGGGGTTTTCAATAAGACCACATTAGCATCAAAAGTCTCTCTTCGCTTACTTTTTCTATCGATTATTACGGCCATATTTACACCCGCGATTTCGCCAACATTAAAACACCCCGCGAATTAAATGAACGTATTGTCACGTATAAATTTACAAACGCGATCTCCAGCATTAACCTACTGCTCGCGCGATCATAAATCGGTCACGTCCGCAAATCTATCCTAGCAGCCTAGACTCTTGCCTTCAGTTGGACCAATCAAAAAATATTCGGTAGACAACATGGCGAAATGGAGCTCTAGTGACATGCGGGAACTCTCTTCTAGTATGTGAATCGCACACTGAAAATTAAGCATACGATTTACGGTCCAATCGATCATTCTAGAATACACACGAATATCCGAATGACCATACGATTATAAAATCGAATGTATTCATGTGAAGTTACATACACGCTAGCAGACGCGACAAACACGTTAACATACAAACAGCTTATTCCACGCCCAATAACGCTCGCGATCTCACAAACATGAAAACACTCCGGTAATTGAGTGAATGTTTCAGCGGTCTCTTGCGCGGACCTAGAAACACATGCGTTCGTGCGATCATGATTCAGTCACATCCGAATGTTCGTTACCCTCGTCCTTCAGTTGGATCATGGCAACATGACCGAGAACTCCAGTGATCACTCTCTTCTAGCATTCAGCGCGTTAACATACAAACGCTGTAGACCTTTGCGATCATTCACGCACACCAAAACCTGAGATCTCGCAAAGAAGCGAATACAACCCGAACACGAGAATAAAAATTTTGTGAAACCCGAGCCCGATTCGAACCCGATAATTTCAAATTTTAAAAACCCGAACCCGACCCGAACAAGAAAATGTAAAATAATTCGAGCAGTTAGCGTATCTGAAAAGAAATAATTGTATACATGAATAAAAAATACAATATTTGAGCATCAAAAAAATGACGAATTCTAACTATTCAAAGGTGGTAAAATCTAGTACGGTTATATGTGTCATCCATTCGTATCACGAAGTTAAGTTAAATACTACAAAAAGAGACTGGGTGATGTGTATAGACGTAAACAGCGTCAAGAAATGGTTGGATGTGGTCTGTTCAAAAGCCGAACCCGACCCGAACCCGAAAATTTCAAATTCAAAAAACCCGAACCCGAAAGTTTAAACTACCATAATCCCGGACCCGACCCGAACTTCAAATTTGAAAATTCGGAAAAAGACCCGATCTGGAGAAGTTTCAATTTACAGAACCAAAAACCCGACCATCTCTAATTCGTTTCATTAGTCAAGATGTCACACTATTTCGTTGATAACTTGGCCAACTGTCGCTGGATAGTGCTTAAATCGGTTTTGACATCTTTGCTTAGTTCCAAAGAAATAATGCAATAAAAAATCTGGCCTGGAAAATGTGAATTACTCGCGTTTGAGCGAAGTGAAAAGACGAGTACACAGAGACGCCGGAGATACGTACCGCGTAAAAAAACCGCGTTAATTGGAAAAACTGTGTGAAAAAAACCGCGTAAGAAAACCACGTAATTCGAAAATCCGCGTAAAAAACCCTCAGCAAAAGAATATTTTTGGAAGTTTTTTTTGTACGGATTCGCAATTAATGCGGTTTTTGCAAAAATATCCTAAGTCCTTTTGAATGCAAAAAACTTAAAAGATTTTCCGAAAGATGGAAGAGACGGGTCTCGAAAATTTTAAATCATAGATGGCGACTTCCGGTTTAGCGAAATTCGCTATAACTCAATCAATATGGATATTTTCGGAATTGTCTTGACGAGTAGGTGTCAGAAATTGATTTTTGACGCCATTTTGAAATCAAAGATAACGACTTCCGGTTTAGCAAAATTCGCTAACTCAATCAATATAGATATTTTCGGAATGGTCTTCAAGAGTAGGTGCCAGAAATTTATTTTTGAGGCCATTTTGAAATCAATGATGGCAACTTCCGGTTTAGCGAAATACGCTATAACTCAATAAATATGGATATTTTCGGAATGGTCTTCAAGAGAAGGTGTCAGAAATTGATTTTTGACGCCATTTTGAAATCAAAGATGGCGACTTCCGGTTTAGCAAAATTCGCTAACTCAATCAATATAGATATTTTCGGAATGGTCTTGACGAATAGGTGCAAGAAATTGATTTTTGACGTCATTTTGAAATCAAAGATGGCGACTTCCGGTTTAGCGAAATTCGCTATAACTCAATCAATATGGATATTTTCGGAATTGTCTTGACGAGTAGGTGTCAGAAATTGATTTTTGACGCCATTTTGAAATCAAAGATAACGACTTCCGGTTTAGCAAAATTCGCTAACTCAATCAATATAGATATTTTCGGAATGGTCTTCAAGAGTAGGTGCCAGAAATTTATTTTTGAGGCCATTTTGAAATCAATGATGGCGACTTCCGGTTTAGCGAAATACGCTATAACTCAATAAATATGGATATTTTCGGAATGGTCTTCAAGAGAAGGTGTCAGAAATTGATTTTTGACGCCATTTTGAAATCAAAGATGGCGACTTCCGGTTTAGCAAAATTCGCTAACTCAATCAATATAGATATTTTCGGAATGGTCTTGACGAATAGGTGCAAGAAATTGATTTTTGACGTCATTTTGAAATCAAAGATGGCGACTTCCGGTTTAGCGAAATTCGCTATAACTCAATCAATATGGATATTTTCGGAATTGTCTTGACGAGTAGGTGTCAGAAATTGATTTTTGACGCCATTTTGAAATCAAAGATAACGACTTCCGGTTTAGCAAAATTCGCTAACTCAATCAGTATAGATATTTTCGGAATGGTCTTCCAGAGTAGGTGCCAGAAATTGATTTTTGGCGCCATTTTGAAATCAAAGATGGCGGTTTAACGAAATTCGCTATAACTCAATTAATATGGATATTTTTGGAATTGTCTTGACGAGTAGGTGTCAGAAATTGATTTTTGACGCCATTTTGAAATCAATGATGGCGACTTCCGGTTTAGCGAAATACGCTATAACTCAATAAATATGGATATTTTCGGAATGGTCTTCAAGAGAAGGTGTCAGAAATTGATTTTTGACGCCATTTTGAAATCAAAGATGGCGACTTCCGATTTAGCAAAATTCGCTAACTCAATCAATATAGATATTTTCGGAATGGTCTTGACGAATAGGTGCCAGAAATTGATTTTTGACGTCATTTTGAAATCAAAGATGGCGACTTCCGGTTTAGCGAAATTCGCTATAACTCAATCAATATGGATATTTTCGGAATTGTCTTGACGAGTAGGTGTCAGAAATTGATTTTTGACGCCATTTTGAAATCAAAGATAACGACTTCCGGTTGAGCAAAATTCGCTAACTCATTCAATATAGATATTTTCGGAATGGTCTTGAAGAGTAGGTGCCAGAAATTGATTTTTGACGCCATTTTGAAATCAAAGATGGCGACTTCCGGTTTAGCGAATCGCTATAACTCAATAAATATGGATATTTTCGGAATGGTCTTCAAGAGTAGGTGCCAGAAATTGATTTTGACGCCATTTTGAAATCAAAGATGGCGACTTCCGGTTTAGCAAAATTCGTTAACTCAATCAATATAGATATTTTCGGAATGATCTTGAAGAGTAGGTGCCAGAAATTGATTTTTGACGCCATTTTGAAATCAAAGATGCCGACTTCCGGTTTAACGAAATTCGCTATAACTCAATTAATATGGATATTTTCGGAATTGTCTTGACGAGTAGGTGCCAGAAATTTATTTTTGAGGCCATTTTGAAATCAATGATGGCGACTTCCGGTTTAGCGAAATACGCTATAACTCAATAAATATGGATATTTTCGGAATGGTCTTCAAGAGAAGGTGTCAGAAATTGATTTTTGACGCCATTTTGAAATCAAAGATGGCGACTTCCGGTTTAGCAAAATTCGCTAACTCAATCAATATAGATATTTTCGGAATGGTCTTGACGAATAGGTGCCAGAAATTGATTTTTGGCGTCATTTTGAAATCAAAGATGGCGACTTCCGGTTTAGCGAAATTCGCTATAACTCAATCAATATGGATATTTTCGGAATTGTCTTGACGAGTAGGTGTCAGAAATTGATTTTTGACGCCATTTTGAAATCAAAGATAACGACTTCCGGTTTAGCAAAATTCGCTAACTCAATCAATATAGATATTTTCGGAATGGTCTACCAGAGTAGGTGCCAGAAATTGATTTTTGGCGCCATTTTGAAATCAAAGATGGCGATTTCCGGTTTAACGAAATTCGCTATAACTCAATTAATATGGATATTTTTGGAATTGTCTTGACGAGTAGGTGTCAGAAATTGATTTTTGACGCCATTTTGAAATCAAAGATGGCGACTTCCGGTTTAGCAAAATTCGCTAACTCATTCAATATAGATATTTTCGGAATGGTCTTGAAGAGTAGGTGCCAGAAATTGATTTTTGACGCCATTTTGAAATCAAAGCTGCGACTTCCGGTTTAGCGAAATTCGCTATAACTCAATCAATATGAGTATTTTCGGAATGGTCTTGACGAGTAGGTGCCAGAAATAAATAAATCTGTACCTTCCCCGCAGGATTTTCCATGAAAAATTGATTTTTCGCGCCATTTTCAAATCCCAAATAACGACTTCCGTCTTAGCGAGATTCTCTACAACTCAATCAATATGAGCGTTTTCGGAACGGTTTTGACGAGTAGTAGACAAACGTCGATGTTTGGCGTCATTTTAAAATTCTAGATGGCGACTTCCGGTTTACCGAAATTCCCGCATGAAAAATCTAGGCAATCATCTAAATCACCCTCAAATATAAGATCTAATCATAAACCAGCAAAATGCAAAATATTTTTATTTGTTCATCCAGAAAAGTGCGGTGAGAATGGAAGAGAGAGAAGAAAGAGACGTATGTGGTGTGAGTTGGGGATTTGAATTTATTCAAATTAAACATATTTCATCTTTGTCTCCTCCTCGTCAAGACCATTCCGAAAATACCCATATTAATTAGGTAATAGCGAATTTCGCTAAACCGGAAGTCGCCATCTTTGGTTTCAAAATAGCGTCAAAAATCAATTTCTGTCACCTACTCTTCAAGACCATTCCGAAAATACCCTTAATGATTGGGTTATAGCGAATTTCGCTAAACCGGAAGTCGCCATCTTTGATTTCAAAATGGCGTCAAAATCAATTTCTGGTACCTACTCTTCACGACCTTTCTGAAAATACCCATATTGTTGGGGTGCAGGCCATAAGGAGTCTTCCAGACACGTCTCTTCCATCTTTCCGAAAATCTTCTAAGTCTTTTGCATTCAAAAGGACTTAGAATATTTTTTGCAAAAACCATGTTAATTGCGAAATCTGCGCAAAATAAAAACTGCCAAAATTTTTCTAAGTTCTTTTCATTTGTTTGAAATTGTTTTCAGGAAGGACTTAAAATATTTTTGCAAAAGCCGCGTTAATTGGAAAATCCGCGTTAAAAAAAACTCGTAAAAATCTGGGTGTATAATGCACTCTTATTCATCCTATTATTTAAGCTAGTGCATTGAACAGAGATAGCAAACACTGGTGGGATGAATAGAGGTGCTAAGATGAATCAGGGAACTGTTACCCTACATGTTCCACCATCGTAAAGTATTACAGTTGCTTTGTTGAAGATTCAATCAGTCTCAACATTTTAGTCGCTCTCAATGATTTCTAAATCAATGCCTCTACTGTTTCGGTCGTTTGTATACCTACACCCGACCGTGAAGAGTTCTACTGCTAATTGTAACTTTAAGTTCATTGTTAGAACATAGTGTAAGGGTGGAAAATGTGAACTACTATCGATAATTGATGTGAAAGATTGGCCTATATTTGAATAACAGCAATCGGTTCGGTATCCCACCGATAAAGACCGAAACTTCGAGGATGAGCGAACCCGCATCTCAACAAACTCGATGTTCGTCTTGATTTAAAAAAATCGATTTTTCAAGGGGGCACAACATCTAACTTAGGGTTAGATTTTCATGTTTCGTTTGTTCTCATCAGTAAGTAGCAGTAACTTGGGGTCAGTTAGACTATAAATTCAAATTGGCACAAGTTATACACTAAATTAAAAAATCACACGTCTTGCGTAAACACTTAAATAACAGGGTAGTTTCGAGTGATGTCTCGAATAGCAAACATAGATAGTCCAACTGGTCCCAAGTTGGTGCTAGTTACTGATGGGAAGAATCCACATTTAACTTTAAGGATGATAGTGTCAAATTTCAATTGACATTTTCTTAAAAGATCAATTAAAATTCACTATGCTGCTTTAAGTGTTGAAAACATATATTGCCACATTGGAAAATGGAGGTTTTTCGAAGTATGTAATAAAAGACGAAATTTATTTTTCATTTTGTGACTAAATTGGAAGCCTTAGAAGGCCTAATCAAGAAATAACTGCTCAAGGCTAAAGTATCTGTTGTTCAAAACTTATCCCACGTAAATTTTCCGCCTTCCTTCAATTTGTCAATTTCCATTAGAACTACAGATAATTAATACAAAAACAGCACCTTGCTTTTAAACACGATCAAGCACTTCGTGAATGACAAATCAACCAAATCGATATTTCAATCCACCGGACAACCATCTGATCAGTAATGTGAGGAATGTAATCAACCTTAGCCCCTTGTCACTGATCCTGAAAGCCCGTGTCGAACCGTCGTCGCGTTACCGTACCTAGTCTAGTGCCAATGCGACACTTGTAAAAGTTGACCACTATAAATCACAATCTATCCAACTCGGCTTGCGACACTACGACAGCACAGCGTAGATCATTCGACACCTCGTCGCATTTGATGCTAATCCCGATCACGTTTGCTCATGTTTTCCACTTGCAATATTCGCGGCCGCCTTATGCTGATTTTCTGTTATAACGAAGATTGGAAACTTTGAACCCATTCTGGCCCGTAGGCGATGGCGTCTGCCTGCAGCGGCGCCTGACAAATTAGTATTTATGTATCAGAAACCATTGAGATGTTGTTGCTGAGATGAGAACGTGTGGATATCAACGTCACGAAATGTTGACTTGGTTGACAAAAAAAAATAAACAAATTTTCAGTACGGGACCGAAGTACTGAAATCCTGGAAGGCTTGGCCTTAAACGGGTTAAGTCTCGCACGATGAACGGTTCGGATTTGTTATTATTAGTTGCCGAGACGTTTGGCAGCAGATTTTTCCCTTCGCAGTCATCACATCGATATCGGGTTGAACGCGGGATCAAGAAGAGGAGCGGAACTTTGGCCTGGGGCGAACAACCGAGAACGAGAACCGTCTGTGTCAGCCGATTCAGATTGAAATTTATTTATACTCACCCCAGTTGGTTTTTGCAAATGGAAAGCCATACTTATGTAATTTACTTTTTGTTTATTACTGGAACATGTTAAGTGTGAATTAGCTCGAGTCGCTCGACGACTACCAAACGACAGTGGAAGTGATGACAAATTCGATACGAACACTCCGACATGCGAAGAAGTTGAAGTACAATATGAATCCATGGACAAAATATTAATAAAATTAGTGCATAATACATATAAAAACTATTCACAGGCTGATCACAAACCCTTTCTGCAAAATTTTACAAATTTTACAATAACTTATTCAACGTATAAAAATACCAATTAGAATTATCATCGTTTATATTATAAATAAAATATTTGACATAATTGATTATATTAAAATGACCAAACTCATGTCTACATAATTGAAAAAAAAATGGAAAAACAAGAGCGGACATAGCGTAGTTGGTAAATAGATTGCATTGTACGAAGTTGGGCTGGGTTTGATTCCCAACCATGCACATGGTTAGAGATTTTTTATCGCGAAAAAGAGACAAATGTCACTAAGGTTCAACCCTCTATAATCGAAACAAAACAAAATGAATGACAGAAACAATACACTGCACCGGTTTTGTACAAAGCATTCAATCTGTCAAAAAAAACCTTAAAATTTTGAACAATTTCTCAGACGGAAAAAAACCAGCAATCACCATAAAATAATGGATAGTAGAAACTATGGCGCTACGGTACTTCCAATAGTCCTAATTGCCGCTGATAGGCCATCCCATTAGTAACCTGTGGTGTGTGGTGGCATTGTTTTGTTTCTTTCTCTAAGTGCAATTACAAACACACACACACACACACCTACATACACATACACACCACATTCTTGACTGCAGTAGCTTGTTCACTAGTTCTCAAAATCCAGGTCACTGCACCAAACAGCTCCATGCAGTCTCACCACTCGGCGCGCACGGTAGCATCCATTCTGTTGTCATTGGACACTCCTACACTTTCCGGCGGCAGTAGTTGATGTGCCACAATCAGTGCATCGCGTGCAAATATAGGTTAGGTGTTCGTGTGCCATCAACAACCGCGATGTTTACAACGCTCACTTTCGCGCTGTGTCGCGTCGGGTGTTTCGTTTGATTGCTGCAACATACACACACGCCGCACTAGTTGGTGCCTCTTCATTTCGCGTGCTGATGATAATAAGTGGTCATAGCCGTTGTCGCGCGTTAAGTGCTGACCGTTGTTTCAGTTTGTACTGATTTTCTTTGGGTTCATTCTCATTGATTCCGAAGACATAAAATAACTTCTCATTCTAATAGTAGCCGAAAGGTTGTATAATTAAGTTGCTTGAAACCGATAATCGAACTTGCGAGCTTGACTAGCTTGACTCCCAAGTTCTCAAAAAACTAGTCCTGGTTTTACGCTTTAGGTTTTTAGCCTACTTTTACAATCTACATAGAAGACCCGTTTTTATCAGCCCCGTTGATTGACAAAATGGGGACAATGACAAAACATATTTATTTATTTATTTTCTATTTTAAACGGAAGCTGTGAAAATATTTAACATTATTCCGTATACATAGTCTCATAACTATGGCTGGTTAACGAAATCGGGTCGAAAAGCTGACAAAATTGGGGGCTGATAAAAACGGGTTTTCACTGTAGTATAATTGTAAGAAATTTCAGAATCTGGTTCTGCCCAGTCGGCAATTAAGATAAGCCGCTGAACTATTGCCAAGCAAAGAGAGACCGAGCGTAGGCACAAAGACACCCGCAGCCTCGATAGAATGGACGAAGACGACATATTATGTCACAGAATGCAAAATGAAGGAAGCTCTTACAGCCCAGAAAAAAAACGAATTTTTTAAAAACCATGCCTGGAGGTTGTATTCTTTGTCATGTATAAAAACCAGAGGATTTAATTTACATTCACTCTCTATGAAGTAATATTTTTGTTCACATCAAGAATTTGAAATTTAGTAAAAAACGAAAATTTGGAAGAATTTCTCAAAACATAAAAAAATCAAAATTTAACCATTAAAAGAAAAAAAAATAAATTGAAAAAACTACAAGGGGCAGCCCTATGAGGTTGCACGAACTGTAGACGTAGGACTATACTACTTAATTCAAAATATTTATTTTATTAGTACTTAGTGTGTGGGGAAAAACACCCGGACCGGTGAAGAAAAATCAAATTTTAGACAATATAATCACATCTCATGTATAGAACAAGCTTTCTAGTTGCTCTCAAACAGATCCTAAAAGTTCAAACACCCATGGATAACCCCAAGTTTGTAGATGTGTTTCGATGCCACAGGATTGTAAAATGGTTAATATTACGTCATGAAAATTCAATTCTTCCGTGACAATTTTTTTTGCCTGCAAAATGCCCTGTGTGTATGCAAAGCTCATGAATTGTTAGGATATTTGCATTCATCGAAAAATGCTATCCAACGCTGCGCATTGCATACATACAGGACATTTTGCAGGTCACCAGAAGCTGTTCATTTTACCACCGCCACATGTTCATTTTACCCACTCGCTTTAAACGTGTCTCATTTTTGGACATGTTTAGAAATCAAGAACCATGTTTGAAAAAATGTGTTTATGACAAAGTATTTTTACCAGATATGTACAAAACATGTCTAACAAGAAACATAAGGTGATTGTAATATCTCAATCACTTATTAGTTAGAAAATAATGACTTTGCTTAACGTGTTCATTTTACCGCCAGTTCCCCTACCTACCAACACATTCGCCCCAAACATTGAACCAAAGCGTACAATGCAAAATGAGTCAACGCTGATGATGATGGGTAGAGCGAAAGAGACAACTAGTACCACCACGACACTATTAGCGCGTGTCACCAAAACTCCACGCGGCCTTTCCCGATTGAAAGGAACGGCCGCGCTTAGCCCATCTGTCATAATATCGTGATTTTGCATAGCGAAGGGCTGAATGATTTTGTTCCAAAAACAGCCCTGCGAATTGATAAAATTGCTTAGATGAGCTAAACTAATTAATCAAATCCTGTTTTAAAAACTGTCCTTGCGTTTAAACCAAAATGGGAAGCTTATTACTACCACAACATTACTTAATTTCAAGCGCAAATAGCAAATACATGTGCTAGTTAAACCAAAAATTTACTGGCAACATTACAGCGGCATTTAGGAAGCAGTTGGAGCGGTCGCCTGTTGCACCACACAGGGTAGCGTCCAACAGGCGACCAGTGTAACGGACTTCTAGCTCAGCTACACTAGCTGTAAAAAACACAGCGCAGTGATTTGCTTCGCCAGCCGTTCAACAGGGAACTGAGCGTGTCTGGCCAAGTCCGTTCTTTAAATAGTCGATGATGACGTCATTCATAGAAGCGTTGCGCGCTAGGTACACCAATCCGTCGTACAGGGCTTGGGAAGCGCTATCTTCTGTGTGTTAATGCGCGATATTTTGACAAGGTTATATATTATTTAATTTTTAATGCTATGATATCAAAAATCTTTGGGTTTATCTATTGGAATCTATTCTTAGAAGTATTTCGGGGCGATTTGTGCAAAAAATTTGAAAATTTATCGTGAGATGGCTGAATTATATGCGTTTAAAATTGAACCACTTTTCGTTACATACCATTTTTGTAGAATTTGCAGAGTGCACCCCCATATCGAAAACAAAGACGTAGTCCTACGTCAAAAAAGAAAATAGAAAAATGTAATAATTAAAATGTAGCAATATTGAAAAAATGGCTGAAAATAAACATAGGCAAACGGAGAAATGGGAAAAAACATAAGAAAAACAAACTAACAAAAGAAGATAAAACGAAAAAATTAAAACAAAAATTCGAAAAATGGATAATGAAAAGGGGAAAGATAACAATAAAATTAAAGATGGATGAAGGAATTAAAAAAAATAAGAAGTGGATCATGAAAAAAGTGAAACAAAAACTGACAAGACGGAAAAAGCGAAAGTAAAGAAAAACAAAAAATGGGAAAAAATTGAAATTGCAATAATGTAACAATGAAAGAAAAAGGTCAAACGGAAAAATGCAAGAATGGACAAATAAATAATAAGTAAATAAATAAACGAGAAAATGGAACAATAAAAAAGATGAAATAGCAAAATGGAAAAATCAAAAAATAAAAAAACTAAAAAAAAGATAGGAAAAATTAAAATATTATAAAATAAAAATACTGAAAAAAGTAAAAATCGAAGAATGAAAAAATGGATAATGGAAATTTTCAAAAAAGGGAAATGAAAAATAGTGGATGTATGGGAAAACTAAACGACTCAAAACTGGAAATATCGATAAACGAAGAGATGAAAAAATGAGAAAACTAGAACATTAAAAAATAAAAAAAATAAATGGAAATTCAATCGAAAAATGGAAACAAAGGAAGGATGAAAAAATTATATTTAAAACTGAAAAATGGAAAACTGAACAAAAAGAAAAATGGAAAATGAATAGATTAAACTTGTCAAATTGAAAAAATCAAATAAAATGAACAATGTAAAAATAGTGAAAAAGTCTAAGGCAACAATGTATAAATGAAGCAAAGACACATGAGAAAATTAGAAACTGAACAAAAACATAGAAAAATAAAAAACATGGAATGCCAAACTACAAACTTTTTAAATAAAAGACATGAATGAATGTAAATATAGAAAAACAAAAAACTAAATAAATTAACAAAATGGAACAAATTAAAAAATGGAAGCTTAAGAATGGTAAAATGGGAAACCGCCAATGTTAATTTGCATAAAATGCGAAAGGAAATTTGAAAAGACGAAAAAAATGAAAAATAACAAAATAAAAAAATGAATAATCCAAAAATGAAAAAATAATGCAGGAATGGTAGAACGGAAAAATAAAAATATTGAAAAATGTAAGTGTATAAAAATGAAAGAAAATGAAAAAATGGAGGAAAAAAGGAAAAATAGATAGATTACGTAATGGGAAAAAGATTCAAAATATACGAAATAGTAAAATGAAAGAAAAATAAAAGAACAAATTGAAAAAATAGAAGAACGAAAACTAACAAAAACGAAATAGCTGACAAAACTGAACATATGAGAAAAAGAATGCAAAAACAGAAAAATTCAAAAATTTAAAATAAATAAGTGGAAAAAATGTACAAATGAGAAAATGGAATAATGATAGAATGATGAAATGCAAAAAAACGAAAAACCTAAAACAAACAGAAATTAGCAAAATGTACAAAAATGTAACCTTGGAAAAATTTAAAATAACAAAAAAAATGGAAAAATTGAAAAAATGAGAAATATGGGAAAATAGAAAAATGAAAAAACTGGAGGAACATATCAAATTAAAAAGGGTATAAAAAAGAAAAAGATTGAAAAAAAACAATGGAGAGATAGGAAAATGAAATAATAGATAAATGAGAAGACGTAATACGAAAGAGAAAACCAGAAACTGGGAAAAATAGCAAAATAAGAAAACAAAAAAATAGATAAATGAATAAATGAATAAAAGGAAACAAAAATTAGAAAAATAAAAAAAATGAAACAAAGGACAAAAATGTCCGAAAAATTAAAACATATAGAAAAAACCTTTTGACATCATGTAATTTGAGTCATTCTGATCTAAAAATACCGAAAAAAAACGTGTTTAATCCACCTAACAGTGTGATGAGACATTTCTTATAACTCTTATCACTCTCTTCGGATATTATATCGTTTGAGAACATTTAGAACTTGATGCTTCGCGATGTTTTGATAACACATACTACATGGGATAGTGGCAGAGAATCGCTCAAATCAGCATAGGACAACATCAGTGCTAGAAATCTCAAACCAAATCAATGGGAAAGCGAAAAAATGGCCCATAAAGTAGACATACCAACGAATTATTGTTAATGCTCTGTTAATAAAATATCTATATTGTGGTGGGAAAACTGAATTTTCCTAAAGGGGTTATATATTGTACTGAGCCAAAAAAATCGAAATTTTTTTTGAATCGATTTGAAATTTATACTTTACTCAAATTTCCAACGCGACTGAGAACTAAGAAATCAACATTTTTTCTTGAAAAGGGCGACACCATTCAAAGAAAATCAACAGTGAATATTTCCAGAACTATTGTGTTTTTTTACATCCTAGATTGCATAATTTAGTGATCGAAACCCAAAACTTCATAAAGTATTTGAAATTATTAAATTAAAATTTGTTTTTGCTATTGAAATTGACAAAATGATAGTATCGCCCCTTTGGCGATTGTTTACTTTTTCGGTCCCACCTATCAGCATTGAAGTATCGCCCTTACGTTTTTTACAATAACTACCGTTTTACACCACCGATTTCGTCCGGGTTTTTTCAATAGCGATCATTGTTACTATTTATAGCTGGTATCAGCTTGATAATCCTAAAAAATACGAAAAACAGTTTCGCCTCTAAACTGCTAGCAAAAAAAGTATCGCTCTGTTTGTTTGCATTGAACGTGGAGGGAGAAACTTTAAGTAAACAAACAAAAATTCAGTTTCGCCCGTTGTATTTTTTGCTGTAGTTTAAGAAAGCAATATCGTAGAATCCAAATTTTTAGGTTAATTTGTTGCGTTTCAAAGCCCTCATTCGCATGTATGAAAAAAGCCTTATGTTTACATTTGTAAGTATCGCCCTTTTCACAAAAAAGCGTTGAAATGAAATCGCACTTCCTGATATCACGCTATCTCTGAAGTTCCAAATTTTACTTCGACATCGACTTTTTCTAAAGGAAACTTCCTAGTAGTATCCTTGATTTGAATTATTATCGCTAATCCTAATGTCACAGAACAAATAAAATCCTCTCGAAAACGAACCGTTTGGGAAAATCATCATCATTACTTTTTCATTTTCACGAAACTTTTCGATAACCTTCCGTCACTTGCGTTAATGCGCTGGGTGCACAGTGCTCTGAAAATCTAGCGAAATCGTCTTAGGGCACCAGCGGGTCTAATTCAGAGCTATCTGCGCGGCGAGCTAAATCTGTAAAGAATACTAAAAATTAATTTCTATTCCATAATTTTCAGTTCAGCAATTCGAGAAATCGTGCTCACCGCAAGCCATGAAAAATAGACTACGTTGTGAAGCGATGGTCACTATTTATTAAAGAATCACGGTTAAATAAAAAATAAAACTATTAAAAAATTTCAAATAGTTTATAATTTTCACAAACTTATTAGGAAAGATTGTTTAATAAGCTTTCCTAATATTGTGTAGGAAAAAGCTGAAAATTTCAGTATTTTTTCTATCTGCAACATATAAACCCTTGAGTATACCAATTAATTGGTATACGAATTGGAATAGGTTCGCCAAATTTTGGAAGAAGTCTATAAAATAACCCCTTGAAAACTCCCTAAAAATTGTTGTAGTTCGATGCGATAAAAAAAATCTCCAAAAAAGAAATGTACCTATTAATGTGAAACACAGCGAATAATACATACAATAAAGACCCATTTTATCAGTCTCATGGTGTATTTTAGGCTGACAAAATGGGGACATTGACTAAATCGGGCAATTTTTTTTCTTTATAATAAACTGAAGCTGTTAAAATATTCTTCTCGTCCCTTTGTTGTAGTCTGATAACTATTTCTGATTATGATGATCTTTTTATTTTCCATTATTTCGCATATCTTCGTGATAAGGAAAACATGCTCCAGAAAGGATTTACTCGTATTCAGTCTTGTTCGTCTGCTAGAGCCCATCAAACATATATTCATATTTGGCTGATAAAATCGGGGTTTCAATGTGTTATAATAGATATTCAGCATTCGAAGAAGTTTCTTGTGAACGAGTGTAGAACGACTTTGTTTCTACTTATTTGAAATCAGCGGCGTAGCCAGAAATTCGGTTTGGTGAAAGTCGATCATACTGTCCAAACGGCATAATTCCGAAACCGTGATTTTTTAAGTTTTAAAATTATGCAGAATTAAGTTTTCAGAAAATAGTAACAGAGTTCATGAATAAAATTCACCATACATACTTCTTGGACGATATACCGCCAAAATTATTATATAAAATGATGCGCTGTTTAACGTTTGTAAAACTCATCGAAGATACTAAACCTCCGAAATTGGCGGTTTCAAAATGATGTTATCTTGACCTTAAATTACTGTTTTTGAACATTTGACCTATACATATAATTGGTCATACAACAAAAATCAAATTCTCATCAAAATCGATCAGAACCTGCTAGAGTCGAATGGAAATCGTCATTTTTCATAAATTTCTCTACATTCGGAAAGTGTTATCCTCGTTATTAATCATATTACGTTTTCGTCTCAACTCGACGCATTTCAAAAATATAAACCTGTTTTAATCCACCTAGTGGTGCAATTGTGCTTGTCTCATTTGTCCAGACTATGATTCCATGGCTGGTTATGTTCAATACAAAGGTGGAAATGAATATTACATGTTCAGTACGATATGCACATACATACAATGGATCGACAGCCACGATCTTGAGATACTATGTGATACTGAAACATCGCTTGAAACCAGCGGCGGATCATGGAAAAAGATCCGGGAGGTCCGGGTTCGGCCGGACTTGTTAAAATTTTTTGAACTAGTTTTAATTTTAAAGTAGCAACCCCTCACTGCATACTCCCTCCGGGCCGGTATGATTGACGATTTTTAGAGTGATTGCATAACCTTTCTATATGAGAAAGGCAAAAATGTACCAAAGTCCAAACAAGTCAATTTTTGTCAAACATCTCAATGTTTCATGCATTTTAAATTCATTTGGCATCAAAAATACAAATTTGATCTTGAAAATTTTTCCTTTCAGTTTATATGGGAATTTGCTGTGTAATTGCACTCTTCAACTCGTAACTCCGGAACCGGAAGTCCAGTCAATAAAAAATTCAATTGCAGCCGATGGGAAGGTTGTACCTTTCATTTGAGACCAACTTTGTGCAAATCGATCCAGCCTTCTCTGATTAACAGAGGTCATATTTTTTCCACATACACACATACATACACACACAGACATTTTCCGATCTAGACGAACTGAGTCGATTGGCATATGACACTTGGCCCTCCGGGTCGGGATTAGATTGACGAATTTTAGAGTGTTTGAAAAAGGCAAAAACATTTTTAGCAAATGTTGAAAGTTATACATTTTTTTGGTGAGCAGTTCTATGTTTCATAGACATTAAATCAATTTTAACTTCACTTACTATTAAATAAAGACCCTTATTACAGTACATCGCTACAAAAACGAGCTCAATTTGAAAATAAATCTGAGGATTATGATTGATTACAGAACTCTGGAATTTTCTATTGGAATGTTTTCAGGCAGGAATTCGATATTGATGTTATCAGACAACTGTGAAATCAAGACCAATAGATCAGTTACATATCAGGACCCCATTCCAACAATTTATCAAAAGTCCTCATGATGTTTACAACAACAGGTAATCAATCTACGGATCAGATAATTGTTATTGTAATATTGAATTAAATCAGTCTGCATCAATAAATTTTCAACTTCAATCCAATTCTTTTTTGTGTGGTGGCTGGGGGGAGTTGTATGGTGTTAAACCCCAAAACCTTCTCTTGGCTACGCCGTTGCTTGGAGTTATTTACTTCGCTTTTCATTTTCCGATATGTTTCAGATCGATCCGATGGTCATAAGTTAGAAAAATTGCAGTCAGAATGTTCGCGCAAATGAACATTTTTGCACTGATAAGTTATTAAGTTCCTTCCAGACAACTTGGAAGTGTTCGGTGATTATTTCTAGCGGTTGTAGATAGTAAAATGAAATACAAAATTCGTTTTATCGAAATAATGTTTGGCTTATTTCAATGGATTATTACTATATTGAACAATAAATAGGCGACAAAGAGTAATCAACAAACAACAAGCCATAACTTTTAAAGTATTCAAAATAGATATTTAAAGTCTTTAGCAAAGTTATTCGCAAAAGTAAGAGCTACAAATTTGCTGAAGGCATCATTTCGATATAATCACTTCCAAGAAAATTTGTGAAAATATCTCACTCATAGGGGGATTAATCAGCAAAAGCACAATACCAAAAGAAAGGGCATATTGCCTCCATTATATTCTCCGAAGATACTATTGACCTAAAATAAGCCGTTTTGGCGTTAATAATAGATTACATGTTTTTGGTCATATTTCTGGCAATGGGAAATGATAAAAATCTTTCGTCCGCATTTAATGTTAAATATCTCTTTTGATAATAGTCCGATTTTAACAATCTATAGCTTGTTCGAAAGGTATTCGTTGAAGCTGTCGAAAAACATATAAATTGTTAATCTATATTGTCAATTTCGACAGATAATTAAAAAAAACTGCAAAAAATGCCATTTTTACGCATTCAAACATTCATATCTCGGAAACTAAACATCAGAATCAAAAACAAATTAATAGCGTTCATACTGTTTTTTAGTTCTTTCATTTAAAATTGGTTTGGATAAGATCGGTTCAGCCATTGCTGAGAATCACGAATGAGAATTTGTCCGTTACATACACACACACACACAGACACACACACACACACACACACACAGACATTGTCCCAAATCGTCGAGCTGAGTCGATTGGTATATAAGACTCGGCCCTCCGGGCCTCGGAAAAAATCTTGAAAGTTTGAGCGAATTCTATACATTTCTTTTATAAGAAATGTAAAAAGGAAAAGTGGAAGACTAAAAAACGATAAAATAGAAACCTGATGAAACAGAAAAATATGGAAAATAGAAAAACGAAAACTAACAAAAACGAAATAGCTGATAGAGCTGAACATATGAGAAAAAGAATGCAAAAACAGAAAAATACAAAACTTTAAAATAAATAAGTATGTATGTATAATAGGGCATTGCAAAAAAAAAATTTTTTTGAATTCTCGAAGGCCCCCCCTCTCATATTGTGACAAATGTCAAAGTAAGCTCAGATGCCAAATTTCACATCATTTGGACAATTTTAGACCCCCGCCCACCTCGCTTGAAATTTTTTGAAATTGGTACTATGGGCAAATATGGAGGAAAAATACATTAAATGCAATAACTTTTGAAGTAGCAATCAGAAAATTAAAATTTATACCTCTTTTGGAAGAAAATAATCTTAGTATTTGAATGGAGATATATTTGTTTCTAGAAAAATACGGGAAAGTGGGTTACTGGGTCTTTTTGGACTCAAAATCCCCTATTTTGAATGATTTTTCTGCTCCGTGATGCAAATCATACATATTTTGTAGTTTTTTCTAATGTGAAAAAATCTCAGAAATCGAACGGAATCCTTTTGACCTTAGTCCGAATACGAGAAGTTGGGGTTTAATGGCCTTTTGTCATTCATATTAAACTTCATCATTTTCTCGTGAATATATCTCTATTATTCTTCACTCAATTTTCATAAACTATACCTTGTTGAACGTGGAAAATCCTTAGGATTATAACAAAAATAGATTCGTTACCGGTAAAATTCAGGAACATCAAATTATCTGACATATAGTGTCGATTTCACATTTTTATCATAAAATCGCACATATTAACTCCATTTAACAACATAATTCTTATTTAATTTACTATTTTTAGTGTAAAATATGCTTAGGGATCACATGAGAAAAGTTTCACTCCTGGAAAAATAGGGGAAGTTGAGGTATTAGGACAAATAATGAAAAAAATTGGATTTGTAGAGTAAATATCAAAAAGTTTGATGTTTTTGAATTTTACCTTTAACGTTTTTATTTTTCTTTTATTTCTCAGAATTGTACTCGTTCAATAAGATATATTTTATGAAAATTGATTGAAGAATAATAGAGATATATGCATGAGAAAATGATAAAATTTAATATGACTGACAAAAAGCCCTATAACCCCAACTTCCCGTATTCGGACTAAGGTCAAAAGGGTTTCGTTCGATTTCTGAGATTTTTTCAAATTAGAAAAACTACAAAATATGTATGATTTGCATCACGGAGCAGAAAAATCATTAAAAATAGGGGATTTTGGGGCAAAAATGACCCAGTACCCCACTTTCCCGTATTTTTCTAGAAACAAATATATCTCCATTCAAATACTAAGATTATTTTCTTCCAAAAGAGGTATAAATTTTAATTTTCTGATTGCTACTTCAAAAGTTATTGCATTTAATGTATTTTTCCTCCATATTTTCCCATAGCACCAATTTCAAAAAATTTCAAGCGAGGTGGGCGGGGGTCTAAAATTGTCCAAATGATGTGAAATTTGGCATCTGAGCTTACTTTGACATTTGTCACAATGTGAGAGGGGGGGGCCTTTGAGAATTTAAAAAAAAATTTTTTTGCAATGCCCTAATGTATAAATGTACAAATGAGAAAATGGAATAATGATAGAATGATGAAATGCAAAAAAACGAAAAACCTAAAACAAACAGAAATTAGCAAAATGTACAAAAATGTAACCTTGGAAAAATTTAAAATAACAAAAAATGGAAATATTGAAAAAATGAGACCTATGAAATTTGCAAAAATACAAAAATAGAAGAAAATGAAGAAATAGTAATCTGTGAAAATGAAAAAAAATAAAAAGTTGGAAAAATCGAAAACAGCAAAAAGAAACAATGAGAAAATGGAGAAACAAGGAAAAGGAAAAATAAAAAAACATTGAAAATTATACCATATGAAAAAGGAAAGAAATAGAATATAAAACATTGAAAGGATAAACAGATGGAAAAAAGTAAAGTAACGAAATGTAAAAAGGAAAAACAATAGAAAATAGGAACATTAAAAATAGATCAATGAAAATGTGAATAAATGAGAATAAAAAAATCAGACAAATTAAAAAAAATGGGTAAATGGATAAACGAAAACATGGAAAAATAATGAATATAAAAATATTCAAAATATATTAACAGATAGATGCACAAAACGCACAGATCGAAAATATTTAAAGAAAACGCATGAAATAAAAAAATTCAAAAAAGAGAATCAAATAATAATGGTTAAATAAAAAGATTAGAAAATGGAGAACAGACCAATAAAATTAAGGATGGATATATGAAAGAATCGAAAAATAAGAAATTGAACATGAGAAATGATGAAATTAAAAACTGGAAAACCGAAAAAGGCCAAAGTAAAATAACAGAAGAATGGAACAAATTAAAATTGGTCGGTTCTCGTGGTAAAGAGGGATAAGCCTGTCTTTGCCGTGAGACATAATGGTAGAATTGAGCTATTCGTAGTAAGCTCGATTTGTTCCAGCAAACGACAAAAGATTAGTCAGTATGATTTTATGAATTGCAATAATATAAAAATGAAAGGAAAAGGAACAACGAAAGAATACAAGAATGGAAATATAAGTAAATGAAGAGATGAAAAAAATTAAAAACAGAAAAAGGATAAAAAAGATAAACTAGTAAAACTGAAAAAAATGAAAAAATAAAAAAATCAAATATGACAAAATGAAAAACCGGAAAAAAGTAAAAATTAAAAAACGGTAAAATTTAAAAAATCCGAATTTTGGAAATGACAAATGACAAATAACGAAAAAGGATAAGTAAAAATGAAAAAAAGTAGAATAAGAAATTCGTAGAATGAAAAACAAACGGAAAAATGCAAAAATTATGGAATGAAAGATGGAAAATGAGTATATTAAAAATTGCCATAATGAAAAAAAGAAACAAAGAGAAAAGTGGAAAACGCAAAAATTAATAGATGGAGCGATGAAATACACTCGATTTTTTCGCGGTTTTTTACGAGGTTTTTTACACGGATTTTCCAGTTAACGCGGTTTTTGCAAAAATATTTCAAATTTCGAATTGCGAAGTCCTTTTCAATTCAAAAAAATTTCTAAGTCCTTTTAAATGCAAAGAACTTAGAAGAATTTTGGAAGATTTTATTTTTTAGGTTTTTTACGCGGGGATGCGTATTGCGTAAAAAACCGCGTCAATTGGAAAATCCGCGCAAAAAAACGCGTTAATTCGAAAATCCGCGTAAAAAAAACTCTCAGCAAAAGACTTTTTTTGCGCGGATTTCGCAATTAACACGGTTTTTGCAAAAAATATTCTAAATCCTTTTGAATGCAAAGACTTGAAAGATTTTCGGAAAGATGGAAGAGACGGGTCTGGAAGACTCATTATGGTCACACCCCAACAATAAGGGTATTGTCGGAATGGTCTTGAAGAGTAGGTGTCAGAAATTTATGTTTGACGACATTTTGAAATCCAAGGTGGCGACTTCCGGTTTAGCGAAATTCGCTATAACCCAATCAATATGGGTATTTTTGGAAGTTGAAGTTGTAGTACAAATAGTTTTAATTAAACAGTTGAATTTACTTAAATTTAAGCAATATGTTTAATTTGAATAAATTCAAACCCCTAACTCACACCACATACGTCTCTTTCATCTCTCATTTCTGAGGGCGTTTTGGATGATTGACCAGATTTTTCATGTGGGAATTTCGGTAAACCGGAAGTCGCCATCTAGAATTTTAAAATGACGCCAAACATCAACGTTTGTCTCCTACTCATCAAAATCGTTGCGGCACCTACTCGTCAAGACCGTTCCTGAAATACCCATATTGATTGGGTTACGGCGAATTTCGCTAAACCGGAAGTCGCCCTCTTTGATTTCAAAATGGCGTCAAAAATCAATTTCTGTCACCTACTCTTCAAATCAATTCCGCCCATATTGTTGGGGTGCGGGTCATAAGGAGTCTTCCAGACCCGTCTCTTCCATCTTTCCGAAAATCTTCTAAGTCTTTGCCATCAAAAGGACTTAGAATATTTTTGCAAAAACCGCGTTAATTGCGAAATCCATTCAAAAAAATTTCCAAAAATATTCTAAGTCATTTGCTGAGAGTTTTTTTACGCGGATTTTCGAATTAATGCGGTTTTTTTTGCGCGGATTTTCCAATTAACGCGGGTTTTTTACGCGGTACGCATCCCCCGCGTAAAAAAACCTGGGCATACAAGAAAATTAAAAAGAAACTAAAAACAAAGAAAAATAAAAAAGGAATATGAAATTGTAGAATACAAAAATTTAAATATGAAAGCGTGGATAAAAATAAACTGGGAACAATAGAAAATTAAATAGATGAACCTAATTAATGGAAGAATGAGAAAACAAAAAAAGATGAAAAATGAAAAAAATAGAAACCGAAAAAATAGTAAATTCGAAAAATGAAAATTTTGAAAAAAGAAGGGAAAGAAAAATTGGAAAGACGAAAATTGGAAAATGAACTGAATGAAGGAAGAATGGAAAAAATAAAATAGTGGAAATATCGAACAATAAAAAAAAATCGAGGAATGGTAAAATGAAAATATGGAAAATATAAGACATAATTTATTTTTAGGTTTATGACGAAAGTGTCAATACCTTATTTTAGATTTTTTTGTTAGGGGAAAGCAGATCGAAATGGTGAGTTAAGCGAAAACAATTATGTGAAAAAAAGCATTCCCTGCCGAGAGGTAAGATTCCAACTTGCAACCCTTGGGATAAACCCTTGTGCTACCCCTGGGATATGATGACGTCATAGCCAGAAAACATGACTATGGCATTGGCGACAGTGAACCATTTAATTTGTGCATTGGATCGAATTTTTTTTCACTCTTCGCTTAACTAACCATTTCGATCTGCTTTCCCCGATCGATACCACAAAAAAAATCTTATAAAATATAAAAATGAGATAATTGAACAAAATTAAACAAAATGGAAAAATCGAAAAATAAAAAAAAATAGAAAAATAGGGATACTGAAACGAAATAAAAATTAAATGAAGTAGAAAAACGAAAACTCGAACAAATTGAAAAATATAGAAATTAATTTCTAAACATCATGTAATTCGGGTCCTTCTTAACCTAAAATATTGGGAAAAGTTAAAAAAACATGAAAAGCAGAAGAATAAAAACGGTCAAATAGGACCCTGGAAAAATGAAGCAGCAGAATTCCAAAATAGCAAAAAGAGAAATTGAAAACTGTCAAAAAAATCAAAGACTGATGTAGCAAAAAATATGAGAGATTGGGACAAAGAAAATGTACAAAAAAAAATTAGTAAAAAAAGAAAATGTATATATGAAAAGAAGAAAATAAATGAAAATGGAAGAAATGAATAAATAAAAATTGAAATGATTAAAAAAGAAGAAATAAAAAAATTGAAAAATAGGAGAAAATGGAAAAATTGATGATTGGAAAGATGAAAAAATAAATAAAAAGCAATTGGAGAAGAAAGAAAGGAAAAATGAATAGTTTTAAAAAACTGAAAAATGAAAAAATGGTAAAAAGTGGAAATATTGAAAAATGAGACATAGTAAATTGGTAAAACGCAAAAATTGAAAATATAATGATATGGAAAAATGGAAAATTGAAAAGATGTAAAAATCGAAATTCGCAATTCGAAAGTCGCAATTCTAAATTTGCAATTCGCAATTCGAAATTCGAAATTCGCAATTCGAAATTCGTAATTCGAAATTCGTAATTCGAAATTCGTAATTTGAAATTCGAAATTCGTAATTCGAAGTTCGTAATTCGAAGTTCGCAATTCGAAATTCGCAATTCGAAGCTCGCGATTCGAAGTTCGCAATTCGAAGCTCGCAATTCCAAGTTCGCAATTCGAAGCTCGCAATTCGAAGTTCGCAATTCGATGTTCGCAATTCCAAGTTCGCAATTCCAAGTTCGCCATTCCAAGTTCGCAATTCCAAGTTCGCAATTCCAAGTTCGCAATTCCAAGTTCGCAATTCCAAGTTTGCAATTCCAAGTTCGCAATTCCAAGTTCGTAATTCCAAGTTCGTAATTCCAAGTTCGCAATTCCAAGTTCGAAATTCCAAGATCGCAATTCCAAGTTCGCAATTCCAAGTTCGCAATTCCAAGTTCGCCATTCCAAGTTCGCAATTCCAAGTTCGCAATTCCAAGTTTGCAATTCCAAGTTTGTAATTCCATGTTTGCAATTCCAAGTTTGCAATTCCAAGTTTGCAATTCCAAGTTCGTAATTCCAAGTTCGCAATTCCAAGTTCGCAATTCCAAGTTCGCAATTCCAAGTTCGCTATTCCAAGTTCGCTATTCCAAGTTCGCTATTCCAAGTTCGCAATTCAAAATTCGCAATTCAAAATTCGTAATTTGCAATTCGAAATTCGAATTTTGGAAATGACAAAAATAGATCTGTTTCATTCACTTTCTTTATCTTTTAGACATTCTAATTTTTTATATGAGATCAGTCAATTAATTCATAGCATTCTTCTAATCTATTCCAAGTTCGCAATTCCAAGTTCGAAATTCCAAGATCGCAATTCCAAGTTCGCAATTCCAAGATCGCAATTCCAAGTTCGCAATTCCAAGTTCGCAATTCCAAGTTCGCAATTCCATGTTCGCAATTCCAAGTTCGCAATTCAAAGTTCGCAATTCCAAGTTCGCAATTCCAAGTTTGCAATTCCAAGTTCGTAATTCCAAGTTCGCAATTCCAAGTTCGCAATTCCAAGTTCGCAATTCCAAGTTCGCAATTCCAAGTTCGCAATTCCAAGTTCGCAATTCCAAGTTCGCAATTCCAAGTTCGCAATTCCAAGTTCGCAATTCCAAGTTCGCAATTCCATGTTCGCAATTCCATGTTCGCAATTCCAAGTTCGCAATTCAAAGTTCGCAATTCCAAGTTCGCAATTCCAAGTTTGCAATTCCAAGTTCGCAATTCCAAGTTCGCAATTCCAAGTTCGCAATTCCAAGTTTGCAATTTCAAGTTCGCGATTCCAAGTTCGCAATTCCAAGTTCGCAATTCCAAGTTCGCAATTCAAAGTTCGCAATTCAAAGTTCGCAATTCCAAGTTCGCAATTCCAAGTTCGCAATTCCAAGTTCGCAATTCCAAGTTCGCAATTCCAAGTTCGCAATTCCAAGTTCGCAATTCCAAGTTCGCAATTCCAAGTTCGCAATTCCAAGTTCGCAATTCCAAGTTTGCAATTCCAAGTTCGCAATTCCAAGTTCGTAATTCCAAGTTCGCAATTCCAAGTTCGCAATTCCAAGTTCGCAATTCCATGTTCGCAATTCCAAGTTCGCAAAACCAAGCTCGCAAAACCAAGTTCGCAATTCCAAGTTCGCAATTCCAAGTTCGAAATTCCAAGTTCGTAATTCCAAGTTCGCAATTCCAAGTTCGCAATTCCAAGTTCGCAATTCCAAGTTCGCAATTCCAAGCTCGCAATTCCAAGTTCGCAATTCAAAATTCGTAATTCCAAGTTCGCAATTCCAAGTTCGCAATTCCACGTTCGCAATTCCAAGTTCGCAGTTCCAAGTTTGCAATTCGAAATTTGAAATTTGAAAATGACAAAAACAGATCTCTTTCATTCATTTTCTTTATCTTTTAGACATTCTAATTTTTTGTATGAAATAAGTAAATTAATTCATAGCATTCTTCCAATCTACGTCAGATAAACCTGCTTGGTTCTCTTTCTAGTAGTTAGAATTACAATAAAGTCCAATTTCTCATATATTTGACACACAATGTAAGGTTTTCAGTACAGTTAATGCTTGTTTTGGGTCACTCAAAATTATGTTCTATTCTCGTCGCTAAAACAATCGACAGTTTTTTAATTGTAGTTTCAGTTTGTTCACTACTCTCAATGTTTTTCGAACTGTTTGACGCTTTACTCTTTGGTTAATTTGTCTTCTGTAGGAATAATATTTGAATTATGTGTTTTTAGACATTTTCTGTCTATTCACCGTTACGATACTCTTTAATTTTATTTTTAGGCAATTAATCTCTTGGTGCCCAAGATTTCAGACACTCCTAAAATCTTGAATCGCGCGCGAATAGTTTTTAATTGAATCCCTATCCCTACTAACACTTGTGAGGTACGCGGTAATATATAAGGGGTAAGCAAAAATGAGTACCGGACTAACATTCTTTTTCTTTGCAAAATTACCAAGCGGGAAAATTTCAAGACAAAAAAAATTATGCGTAAGGACACAAGACCTTAAATAAAGTATGGTTTTTTAGTGTTTCGTATTCTGCCCATATATGCATAAGAGTCCCATATGGATTTTTGTCGAAAATGAGATATCTGTTGGATTGTATTCTGAATCACCACTGAATCATAATGCACAAATAAGATTACCCGATGCGTTTAGAAAATATCGAAAAAATACCAAACATGGTTGTCCCATCCATAAGGCTCAATGAAAAATGTAAATCTTGAACAGCGTTTTTCTCGGCTTGCTGTTTTTCAATATGGGACTCTTATGCATATATGGGTAGTATTCTCCTCGTCAGTAACTAACTTAATTCTAATTAGATGAGTCCAACGGCGCTAGTTAGACACTAAAATCCTAAAAAGTCATACGTCTTTTGTGAACGCTAAATAACTGGCTGGTACTGAGTGATGATGCTGGTTTGGACTCATTTAATTAGCATTAAGTTGGTGTTAGTTACTGACGAGGAGAATGGGAAACACTAAAAAAACATACTTTATTCTTTACCGTCTCGGCTGCGATCTTCGTCTAAGAGTTGTACATTAAAAGATGATTCGTTACTCCCAGATATTATCATCTATTGATGCTCTATGCAAATCAGCTAGTTCCGATTTGTAACGAAGCTAGAAACAAGCTAGTCATTTGAAATTAGGAGAATCGAAGATAAATGTGCATATTTGTAATGGAAACATTTTTTAGACCTAATATTAAATTAAAAAGTTCAGCGATTCGATAAAATAGTTGATTTTAGTAGGGTCGTCGAAATCGTTATTAATCGTAGAATTAAACATCGTATTTTGTCTCCTTTAAAATCAAGGTGATTGAGTAGTTGGGAATTGAAGTTGCATTTTCATCGCTGCAATGTATTTGGTTTTTCAATGCATCATAGACGGCGCCGATGGTTGGGTGGTAAGCGTGACCGCCACCCACCCCAGTTGGTCAGGGTTCAATCCCAGTCGAGGTCGTTGAGATTTTTCAGAGGTGAGAAAAATCAGAGGTCACGCCTTCCTTCGGAAGGGAAGTAAAGCCGTTGGTCCCCGGTCCATGAGTTGATGGGTCGATATCCAATCCAGATAGTGGGAGTGTCACCTCTCTGGCGTCGGTGTTTGGCCTCGTAGCGGAAATAGGCCGACGGAAAATAAACAGAATTGGAAGAAGAAGAAGAATGCATCATCATAGTTATCATAATTAGTTCTGAGCATGGACTGAATTCCCATTCGATTAGAAAGTTTTTACTGACACAAATAATTTACGAGCAAAACATCGTTGATTCGTATGACAGCTGATATCAATTTGTTGTGACTCCTACCAAGGGCTGCTAGCGAGTCACCCAGTCTGTCTGTCCATCCAACAGGTTGCGGCATTTTGGTGGGCAGGCAGAGTAAAACGACCGACTAATCCTTAGTTATGATGATGGCTCATTTGCTATGCTTCATCCCCTACAGCCCTCCCCCGTCATCAACAGATCATCGCCGGCCGGCTTGACCATTGGTCAACCACAAACAGCACAGGAGACCGCTAAAAGCGTAGGAGTTGATCTCATAAAAGCACTAAATCTGATTATTATCATTGCCCGTGTCCCCATCGCCGTTCGCCGCGAAGTTTGATAATCTGTTTTTCCAATTGGCTTGCTACTCACTCCAGGGTTGTTGTTCAGCAGAAATTTGTTTCGGTCGCTTTTAATGCTAATTTTTTGCTTTGGAATGGGTAAGCTTTACGCGACAAATAATACAGAAAGAGACAATGGCGCGGGTTTGCATCTCTTTCTCCTACGACTAATTGCAGAAGTTGTGATTTTGCTTGTTTTGTTACGATTCACGCCGGACACAAAAAAAACCAACAAGCCACCACAAATGAACACAGTGCTGTATCCCACCGACAAACGTTGATGACCGTTATTAAGAGGCCATTTGTTTAAATTACGCTTGAGAAAGAGAGAGAGAGCCAAGCTAAAAGGCAGCAGCCACCTCCCAAGTCGCGTTTAACACCTCATTACTGGCTGTCATGTCTTTCGCTTCGCTGACTTCTCGCGAAGCCACCGCGCCTCCCTTTCCCCCTCAAACCCCGCATGTTTATACCGGTTTTGCTTTGAGCGTGGTTCACATGGATTACCTTGTTTTGTCAGTTCGGCTTCCTCTTTCAGAATCTTTTAGGAACATTCCTCGGAAACATTCAACCCAACGAGAAACGACGGAGCCAAATTATCCGGAAGATCATCGTCCAACGTCGCACATCGTCCGACCCCATCGCATCGTATACCCTAACCCTATCCTACGCGCTCATCGGAAGCCATCAAGACGAGGAATTTCAATAATTCAACGCCTTTATTCTATTATCGCCTGTGTCACTTTAAAAGTGCAAATAACTGTCACTCGCTAACGACTTTATAAGACGTACATAAATTATTCAATCTGCGAGTAAATTCATCCGAGGTTGAGAGCTCACAGTCCACAATAGCCTGCCTACCCGAACCGAACATTAGCTGCCTGCCTTCCACTGAGGCTTGCGCGACTTGAGATGAAACTATTTTTCGGGACGAATTATCTGATTGGCCTTCCCGTGTCGGTTGATTGGACGGCGGACGACGGATGTTTTGCTACCGGCTTGGGTCTGTCTAACTCTAGCCCCGAGCTGTCAGTCAATCAAATGTAAATCAGGTTGCTCTCTGATGATTATCACCAGAGAAGGTGGCAACGAACGCCAGCAAGGTCTGTCAATTGGGACTTTTGGAAGCCGCAACTGCGGCGATTCTCAGCCATGCTAATTCGAACTAATATACGCATTCTACTGAAGGCGCGGGGGACAGAACGGTCTACCGCAGTTGAAAGATGTTTTAACAAAAACCGATCGGCGTAGCAAATAAACAAAAATAATCGAACCAAGGATAGGAATTTGCATTCAGAAAATATTTACTTTTCGCAAAATAAATAAATAAGAAAAACGTTAACATAATATTTAAAACATTGCGCTTACAATAAGCCAAACCGATTACATGCAATAATCATCTCGAAACAACTATCCCAGGTAATTAGATTAGATACACAGAGCAGTAGCGTGGGATTCTGGCGCTCCTGGCGGAGTTTCAGTTTAGCGCCCCCTTGATATTTTTTGGCCATCCTCTTTAACTGAGCTTTCGAACAATAATTTAAGGAGGCTGTTGAGGCAGGATCGTGATTTCCGGCGGTTCGAACTTTCGGGACTCGCACACGGACGACTCGTGAAGGCACAATCGATAACGGGATACCGATGGAATATGGTTCACGAGGAATAACTACGCATTGCTAGTACAGTGGAAAAAACTTTTATTCGCGGTTTGTTCCTCTCGACGGTTGGGGAATGGGAAAGAGATTTTTTATTGCTAATATTACTACAATGTAAACCTACGTTGTTTCAATTCAATTTCTTACACTCTAATTTCGTAGCAAGTCAACTGACAGCACTGACTGCATTCGGGTGTAGCCTTTTCTACCGACAGTGTTGAGAACTGTTAGAGGCATTGGAGTTATTATCATGTTTTCTTACTAATTTAAAAAAATTCTGTTCTCGAAAACGGAAAAACAAAATATATTGAGTTTTTTTGTGTACGGGTCATTCCACGCGAAGTGATCAAAAAAGATGCAAACTTGATACCGACCTTCACGGATCTGAACCAAATTTGGAAGAATTGTTCATCTAGGGCCAACGTATGAAAACCCAAATTTTTGTGACAATTGACCCACCCCTCGGGTCATGGGAGCACCCCCCGTTTTGACAAATTTACCAAAACCCTTGATTTTCTTTTGATCATATCTCCCGTTTTATTTACTCTAAAATCAAACCCCAAGATGGATTTCGAAGAAAAATTTTCAAGGAATCTAGAAAAAATATTTATTTTTGACGGCACTGCTGCCAACTATGCGATTTTTTCTATTAAATTTTAAAAGTTAATTTTTCTCTCAATACATATATTTTCATTTTGAAAATTCTAATGTCATCGTACTCCTCAGACATTTTTACATAAAAAACACATATAATCTCAAATAAGTTGAGCGAACCCCGAGATATACCATTTAGAAGGGAAAAACTCGCATTTTCTCATATTAAAATCCACTTCTATTTGCCAAAATTGAGAAAAAAACGTAATTTTTCATCATTTCTCGTCTACTTCACGAAAAATTATATTTGAACTCAGTATACTCAAGTTGGTTTTTTAGTATTGTGCGCTTGCGATTTTATATGGGAAATTGCGAAAACTCTTCAAAACGGTGTATCTCAGGATCCACTCAAATTATATTGAGATTATATGTGTTTTTTATGTAAAGTTGTCTGAGGAACATGATGGCATTAGAATTTTCAGAATTAAAATATATGTATAGAGAGAATATAACTTTTAATATTTAACTGAAAAAATTGCATAGTGGCAGCAGTCTTCCCATGAACATCGATAAGTTTGCACCTGTGTACAAAATTTCGTGCACGCGTTCAACCTCAAACTTGCTTTGCCTTTATGTACAGGTTCGCCTCGAACACTGAACCCAAGCGAACGGTGTGCAAACTTAGGTTTAAACACCGTGTACGTTCACCGTGTGCGGACACAAGAAAGGCAAACACAAAACAGAATGAGTCAACACTAGTGATGATGAGTGATAGAAAGAGAAAACTGGTGACAAGAACCTGTGTGTACGAACACCGCGTACGTACATAGGGTTCGGTTGTGCAGACGAACATGTGTACGTGTTTTGGTACGCATTATCTCGTTCGAGTTTGCACACGAAATGTGGGTTTAAGATGAGCAAAGAACAAGAGCGAACATGGTGTTCGATGTTCATTTGGAAGGCTGGTTGGCAGCACTGCCGCCAAAAATTAATATTTTTTTCTAGACTCCTTGAAATCTTTAAAAGTTATCTTGCGGTTTGATTTTAGAATAAATAAAACCGGAGATATGATCAAAAGAAAAACAAGGATTTTGGCAATTTGTTAAAAAAAGGGGGGGGGGGTGCTCCCATGACCCGAGGGGTGGTTCAATTGACACAAAAATTTGGATAATTATATGGGCCCTGGATGAACAATTCCTCCTATTTTGGTTCAAATCCGTGAAGGTCAATTACACGTGCCTTGATTACTTCGCGTGGAATGACCCATATGGTAAAACATGCTTTAGTGTTCAAAACAACATTTTTAGTACGATGCGAAAAAATTAAACATACTGCTTAAAATTAAGTACATTCAACTGTTTAATTAAAACTATTTGTACTTCAACTTCCACTTCCAAAAATACCCATATTGATAAGTTATAGCAAATTTCCATAAATCGGAGATCGCCATCTTGGATGTCAAAATGGCGTCAAAAATCAATTTTTGGAACCTACTCGTTAAGATCAAACGTTAAAATCAAACCAAAATCACTCATATTGACTGGGTTATAGTGAACGTGGCTAACCTGAAAGTCGCCATCTTGGAATTCAAAATCGTCAGACATCGACCTTTGTCTCCTACTCGTCAAAACCATTCCGAAAATACCCACATTGATTGGGTTATAGCGAATTTCGCTAAACCGGAAGTTGCCACCTTGGATTTCAAACTGGCGTCAAACATAAATTTCTGGCACCTACTCTTCAAGACTATTCCGACAATACCCATATTGCATGAGTTGTAGAGAATTTCCACTAAACCGGAAGTCTCCATCTTGGATTTCAAAATGGCGTCAAACATAAATTTATAGCACCTACTTTTGAAGACCATTCCGAAAATACCATATTGATTGGGTTATAACAAATTTTGCTAAACCGGAAGTCGCCATCTTTGATTCAAAATGCGTCAAAAATCAATTTCTGGCATCTACTCTTCAAGACCATTACGAAAATACCATATTGATTGGGTTATAACCAATTTTGCTAAACCGGAAGTCGCCATCTTTGATTCAAAATGCGTCAAAAATCAATTTCTGGCATCTACTCTTCAAGACCATTCCGAAAATACCCATATGGATTGGCTTATGGCGAATTTCGCTAAATCGGAAGTCGCCATCTTTGATTTCAAAATGGCGTCAAAAATCAATTTCTGGCATCTACTCTTCAAGACCATTCCGAAAATATCCATATTGTTGGGATGCGGACCATAAGGAGTCTTCCAAACCAGTCTCTTCCAACTTTCCGAAAATCTTCTAAGTCTTTTGCATTCAAAAGGACTTATCATATTTTTGCAAAAACCGCGTTAATTGGAAAATGCGCGTAAAAAACTGCGTTCATTGGAAAATCCGCGTGAAAAACCTCGTAAAAAACAGCGTGAAAAAAAACCTGAGTGTATTGAGAGAAAAATAACTTTTAATATTTATATGAAAAAATTGCATATTTGGCAAAAATATATATTTTCTAGACTCCTTGAATTCTTTAAAAAAATCTAGTGGTTCGATTTTAAAGTAAATAAAACCGGAGATATGATCAAAACAAAATCAAAAGTTTTGGCAATTTGTCAAAACGGGGGAGGGGGGGGGGGGGTGCTGCTCCAATCACCCGAGGGGTGGTTCAATTGACGCAAAAATTTGGATTTTTTTATATGGGCCCTGGATGAACAATTCCTCTAATTTTGGTTCAAATCCAACTTTGGTTCAGATCCGTGAAGGTCGATTACACGTGCCTTGATCACTTCGCGTGGAATGTCCCATATGGTAAAACATGCTTTAGTGTTCAAAAAAACATTTTAGTATGATGCTAAAACTTCTTTTCGATTTCCATCCGGCTCTTTGAAGTTGAAATGCAGTATCAATAATAGCTCGTATGTTCATCGCAAATGAAAATTCAAAAAATTATTTTTCACCCATCTTTTCTCAAAAATCATAAACCAAATGGAAATTTTGTATGCCGCTGCTAAATTTATAAAAATACTCTCCTCTACAACTTCGTCGAAGACAGAAGTGCTATCTCTTCTGGTTCAAAAGATAAATTTTCTATAGACTACTATGATCATTTAATTTTAAATAATATTGTTAAAAGATGACGCACACAAACTTTGTAGAAAAGTTAAAATCGCTAATATGCACAGTTTTGACTCTTATGAATTAAGTCCCTAAAACGCTGTTTTAAGCCACTGTGCGCAGTCAGTCAAAATATTTTGACAGCAGTTGGGATTATAATCTAACTAAGTTTCGCCTAAATCAAAAACGGAATTAGAATTTGGACACTTTATTTATTCTGTGGCAGCGCCTCTAGTGGTCAAATAGGGAATATTTCAACAACGAATTGTTTGAAAAATACACATATTTAAGTGAAGAAAGTGTCATTTTGACACGCGCTCCATTGAAAAAGTTGTGGTAGATAGACAACGAAAAAAGAAATTTCATCCCACAAATCACACGCCGAAAATCTGGCTGTAGCACGAGGTGATGTCCCCAATAAATCCAAGTTTATTTTTACCAATAAATTCGCCCGGAAACTGATGATCTGACAAAGAATTAGTGGCTGTAGGCATAAAAACAAGTTTTTCAGAACCATCAACATAATGGATAAATTCTTTTATCAGGGCTCACAAAGATCCACATGGTTGTACGACTAGGTTCTGTTACTGACTTCGATCGTATCTTATTTATCGTCAAGTTTCTGTTCGATTTGCCACTGCTCAATTCAATTACCTTTCGAAAATAACACTGGAGTTCCTCGAAGCAGTACACACGCACCACTGCTAGCTAGTTTCGCCGTTTGTTAACGACGTTGCCGATATATTTTAAGTCCTGGTAGCACACACTTAAAATATATTTCGTCTTCGCACTACAAACTGTTCTGGATACTCCCAACGACTGATGTGTGCAGAATATGGTTTTGTGTATTCTCAATTGTATTGTCATCAACTTTTGTTGCGCTGAAAACGCCATAGAATATGTCTACAATATTACTACAAACGATACACAGCTATACGACTACATTTAAGATCTTGGTGTAAATTTTGGATTACTAGATTATTTACTCTCATCACCTCTGTGCTACAATCAACAACTGAGATTCATGTTTAAGATCTCCAGCGAATTTCGTGATCCTTTGAGTTTTCAACTATTTACTGTTCGTTGGTGCGTTCGATGCTGGAATGAATTCGGCAATGTCATTTGGAATCCTTGCAATGTGGCTTCGATCAATATGATCTAAGCGGGTTCAGAGACTGATTATGAGGTACGATTCTTCCTGATATGAGACCAATTATGCTGTCGAGTCATCACAACAATTCAGAAGTTCGAAAGAGTTCTCCGCACTATTTGATTTTACCTTTCCCGTATCTGGATTTCGGAGACGTATTTAATCACACTAGTTTTAAGATATTTGATTAGGACATTTTGTTAAATGCACAAAATTTGCCAAGCACAAACTCCGCCAAATCGAACGATATTGCTCAATTTTCAAGCGAAAGTTATAAGAAAATCGAAGAAACGCGACTCAAGATACTGCACAACTTGCACAATGTTGCCGCTGATCAGTTTAGTGTCGGGTTCGCAAAAGTAGGTGCGCAAGATCAATTTTCTTTTCTCGTCTTTTATCTATTTTCCCAAATAATTCGCTATCTAAAAAAACTGGAACGCTGCTATAGAATAAAGTGTCCGGATCCTACGTGAAACAGTTTGGCATGTTTTTAAACTTATTCACATTAATTTTATTAAATAGATCAAGATTTCTGCGCCACCCGCTAAGGCTGGGGCCCTTGGCGGGGCCAACCGCACGCTACGGCTCTGTATACCACGACCATAATACTGTAAGCTTGATAAACAGTCATTCCTGCTGCAGACGCCGAATCTCTGAATAAAGACAAAGACGATGTTTTAAATATAAAGACACGCGGTGTTGTGGTAGTCACCCCCCCTGGTTTGTAGGATTATTGGGTACATTTATACACGGCAATACGTACAGGCAGTTAACAGTGTACGAAGAAGGAGAAAGAGATTAAACTGTCATTCGAAGTATAGAAATCTAAATTACAAGCTGTTCTTATCAAACTAAATCTAAATCTAAAGTTTTCTCTTCTTAACCTAAATAAAATTACTAAAATTATCGGTGTAGGAAGTGCAGATTAAAACTTATAACTACTTATTAAAACGTAAGTTAACCTAAACATGCAATATATTTACTTAAGCTAATATGAGAACAATATGCAGGCGATAGATTTTCCGGAACTGTTCCACGTGGTGTGCGTTGGATTTCGGATCGCTAACAGATAGTTATATGAGGTCAGTACAGAACAAATTTGTATTTACTAAATAGATAGCCATATATCAGACAAATTTCCAACAGCCGATCATCAGAAACCCGGCCAGAGCGATTTGCGGACCGGTTGTAACAGCCCTTTGAGGGAACAAAAGGAGAAACAAAATTTGTAAGAATTCCGATAAATTGAAATAATGAAACTAAAACTAATTGAAATAAAACATTTCAGCTTTAAGCTGCCAACTAAAAAAGGCTGCTCTAAGGATTGTTAATCCTCACATCCGAACACGCGGAGAGAAAAATAGAGAATTTGGCTGCACGGTTTACCAAGTTATTTGGCGACCAGGAGTTTTATGTAAACAGCGAGTGACTTGTTATTTTAATGACTGCTTGACGAATTTCTTTTGAGAAATATTTCGCAAAATACTCAATCATGAAACTCGTAAACGCATAGATTTACGCAACTGAGCTTGTGTACATGTTTTCGTTGCACTAGAGAGTATATATCGAAAATGCAGTTGATGAGTAATAGCAATATTGTCGTACAGTCGTATATCTTTGCTGATGCCACTCAAAATTAATTATCATGACGAATGTCACGATATTAGAAGAAAACTAGTCGATAAGTTTATAAAGCTCAGACTTTGCGACTACCAGTTATATAGAATGCAACCTAGACACCTAGGACTAGACAATCGATCTATGGCTTTGTATTGTTTAGTGTGTTTTACTCGTATTTTATTTGTATCAGACAAGTTATTTAGTATGTATGTATATAAAGTTTACACTTTTCGTATGTAATCATAACTACATGGATTTCTTATTTTATTTCAATCTCAATACTCCCCACGAGTTACTTCTTAAACCCACCATATTTGTTTAGATTGCTCGTTTGGAACCGTTGTATTGAGTTCGATTGGAACCTTCGGCTTCAGTATTCGCGCATCTCTATATATTCATCTCTGAATAAAAACTCGATAACTCAATAGAACATTGCATAAAACTGTTTAACCTCACTAACTGGGTTCGAATCGTTGAACTGTCACTTTCTTCTGTAATTGTGTCATTGTGTAATGTTCTATGTTTTGTTTACCAATTTCACGTCAATTGAAAACTAGAACTGTCAATGTTCTTTCTCCGGCATAATTCGATGTAATGTTGCTGAGTTTTATTCAATTTAATGATATTGAAAAGTCTTGTGTACGTTCAAAGTTAAACTGGCACATGAACATTGAGATGTTGGGTCTTTATTAGGAAATTCAGCGTCGTTTCTCCCTAATTATCCAAACATTTTTCTACCGACACATGTAACTAATTATTCTTTTCTGAAAGGAAATTATTATTATTCTGTCACCACCGCAAATGACACCAGCTGAAACCAATCACTGCAACAAGTTCATCTTCATTAGCCTGTTTCGAATCAACTTGTTCGCTTCCGGTCTAGATGTGTCGCCCAGATTTCGGACTAGTTGACCCCATTCCGTCAGTATCTTGATTTGTTTTCTCCGAACTTCTTCTTTCTATCTGTTTCCCATAGCAGCGAGCGAAATTCCGATGCCATCGTATTATTATTATCAAAAACAGCATCATCGTCGGGATAGAAGAAAGTTTGTTTTCGTTTCCATTCCGTACGACAATCGCTTGCTTGTTAATTAGGTGATGTTTTTTCCCGTCTTCGACTGTGCATTTATGTTGAAACTATTGTTGGGTAGATGGTTGTGGATACAGACACTTTGTGCACAGACTTGCGGTGGCAAAAACAGTAAAACTAGCAACCATGAATATTTACTAGCATCACGGATGATCCCACAAGCTTTGCATGAGCTTCCCCCTCTACTTCCCGTCACGACACCATCATGCTCGTTTGGCTGTAGTTTTTGACAAGCACTTTTTAACTCTTCGCTAGTCTGTGAATAAAGTGTCTGTAGTTGTGGATATGTCCGCCATACAAAATATTTGTAATAAAGTTGGTTATTTATTCACAATCTTTTCATTTGTTGGAAATTATTTGGTGTTATTCCTTTTGATCTTACTATTTCTGTTACAAAACGACTACTCGGACACTTTGTTATATTTCCTAGTGGTCGGGCAGCAAGAGTTTTCTTAAATCGCGCGCACAAATGCTAGTAGGGTAACTGTGCCTGAGAGAGACACCAAGCTAGGACAGAGAGACGTGACACCCGATGAATTTTCATCGACGACTGCTACGAATCTGAGTAACATGTCGATTATGCAATCTTAATTCCCATAAGGGAAAATTAGACTGATGAATCTAAACTAGTACCCAAATTAGCACTAGTTAGATACAAAAAAAATTCCAAACAGTTCGCATGACACATGTGCACGTTCAAAGCACTGATTTGTCCCAATTTCCCTCCAGTAACGCCCGGATGACGCTTTCATTAGTGGAAATATTTGTAATTGTTTTGTGAACTTCAGTCACCATTTCCGCCAAGTTATTTCTAATTCGATTCTCAATACGCGAACTAGGTCACAACTTTATGAACATTATTCATAAAACCAAAGGTTGACTCATGATTTTTTTCATAGATATAGGAACATTAACTCACAAAATCAAAATGTTCTGGAAAGTTTTTCGTGAACTATTTCACGAAATTCGGAGTTTTATTCATGAATCCATTCAATCCTCGTGAACTAATTCATGATCCCTAATATATTAGTCACGATCCAATATCTGTGTGAACTAGTTCATGATACCTAGTATAAAAGTCACAACTTACCATTCGTTTTCGTGAAATAGTTTACGAAACCATAAAATATTATTGATGTATTCGTGAACTGGTTCATGGTTCCTAACATATTAGTCACGATTCAATATCCGTGCTCGTGAAATAGTTCACGAAGTCATGTATTTGTGAACTGGTTCGTGATTCTTAATATATTAGTTACGATCCAATATCCGTGCTCATGAAATAGTTCACGAAATTATGAAATATTATTCATGTATTCGTGAACTGGTTCATGATACCTAGTATAAATGTCACAACTTATCATTCGTTTTCATGAAAAAGTTCACGAAATCATAAAATATTCATGTATTCGTGAACAGGTTCATGATTCCTAGTACATGATTTACGATGTATCTAGTATCTATTTGCGTACTTGTGATATTCCTAATCATTAACAATTTCATGCAACAAGGTAATGAAATTTTTACGTGAACTCTTTCACAAAATTTGGAGTATTATTCGTGGAATCATTTTTGTTCCACTTTTTCATGAAATACCCAGCTGCTAGCGACCAGTAATAGGTACGAGCAGTAGATATAAAAAAAAACTATTGGGACCTCGAACATCATTATTCATTTGATAAAGTTCATTGTGATGTCCGGACAGAAAACGAAAACTGCACTAAGAACCCGAAATAGTGTGCGCGATATAAGTTTACAGAACCAGATATCGCGAATTTATATTGTCACGTTATTCCGAGTAAAAAATCGTTGGTAACCAAAAAATAGATCATGACAAAGCGAAGAGAATTTACGAATACCATGATAAAACGGCTGATATCATGAACCTCTTTAAAAGTAAGCTCTAAAATAAAATATCATGATAACATGAACAGAAATTACAGCCTAAGCTCTATCGAGGCTCTTCGTACGATGAAGCCCAAAAAGCAATTCCCATATTTCCTGGGGAAGATACGGGAGTCCTTGTGTACGTCATCTGAAAAATCTTATCAGATTACCTTTGTTTGGGTCCCCTATCATTGCTCTATCCCGGGCAATGAAAATGCCGACTCATTAACAAAGGCGGGCGCATTCGATGGTGACATATACGAAAGACCAATCTGCTTCAACGAATTTTTTAGTATTTGTCGTCAGAGGACGCTCAGCAGTTGGCAAACCTCGTGGAGCAACGGGGAACTTGGACGATGGCTACATTCGATTATCCCAAAGGTATCAACGAAGCCTTGGTTCAGGGGGATGGATGTGGGTCGGCATTTCATTCGTGTAATGTCTCGGCTTATGTCCAACCGCTACATATTGGATGCGCGTTTGCGGCGTATTGGGCTTGCGGAGAGTAGTCTGTATGCTTGTGAGGAGGGCTATCACGACATCGAGCACGTTGTCTGGGTGTGCGCCGGGTATTGTGACGCCAGGTCTCAGTTAAAGGATTCCCTTCGGGCCCGATATGCTGGCAAATCGCGATCTCCCCTATATGTCCCTTATTTATACTTTAATAAAAACGATAAATATCCCAATTTAGCCCCTCTCTTTTATTTCTCGTTTTTAGAAGTTTCCTCCTGCCTTGTGGAACCGATCAGCTCCAGAGTGCCACTATGTAACCGCTCTTTTGTATATAGAATCCTATTTCTAGTCTTAAGGTACCTGTACATTTTTTTCTCTTTTATAAAAAAATATTTCGACATTGTAACCTCATAGTATTAAGATATCCAAAATGTATAAAGAAAAGAATTGGGCACCGCCCAGCTAACGCATTTGTGCCTGTCAAATAACCGAAATGAATAAAAAAAAGTGTCAGCGTCGACATGGTTCTCATCAGGTTCGTGGCTGTCTTGCACTCATATATACTTAACAATGTTATATTGAATGTAACCAGCTATTAAATCATTGCTTTGATATATGAGAAAGGCACAATTGAACCACTAGGTGGATTTAAACAGATTTTTGATAACTGAATTGGGCACTTTTAGATTCTTTTTTTTTACGAAACATCACACTTGTCTAGTTTACTCAGGAACACAAATTGTGTTTTTTGGAACTAGCGTCAATCCGGCGCTAGCTTAGTCCGGTCACTAAGTTAGTGTCCGATTATGATGAGATGAAGTCGCAATGCGAATTCCATAACCAATTTCGTTTTTTTGTGTTTTGGGTTAAGGAACTCCTCCACCTTTTGATTCTATTAAATCTATCTGGTTCCCGGTAATCCGGATTTACCGGAGTATTCATCAGCAGTGCTGTCTTTGAAAATGGACCACCTTGGTTATGCAATTTTTTCCGTTCTTTTTAGCTAGCCTAGCTTAGCTTAGTTGACCGTCCATTAGTTTCCCGTAATTGATTAAAGCTTTTTGAATTTACATATTGAACCAATTGTATGATACGTGGGAGTAGTACATCATACTCAACGTGCAACCTAAAGAGACAAAGATTATAGTATGATCAATAACGTAGATGGCCACGCCCACGCAGCTCAATTTTGGAATGGGAAGGAATGTTAGTTCAACACTTGTGACTATTATGACCGAGGAACTCTCTGAATCATCCACAAGCGTCGCAGGATGGGATGGTGTTAGTAGGTAGGGAAATGAATCAGGATATATCTTGGTAGATATTGTGATTTAGCTCACGCGCTCTGTCTTTTCATTTTAGATCAAAGTTTTCAGGAGTGCGACTTCCAGTAGAATTATGAATTCCGATTGAATTTTAATAACTATTCTTCCGTGAGACGTTACATGAAAGGATTATACGGTGTAGAATATTATAGAGTTATCTATTCAATAGGTGATGTTACGACTGTCGTTGGTCTCTGTTATCTATTCATCTATTGACAATATTATCTTAGCAAAATGTACGAAAGTCGATTGTGATCAATTTCCGATAATTCGAAGCGAGCAATTTGAACTCCGAACAGCCGGGCATCGGGAGTATTGCTTCTTAATAATACTTATATGATCATTTCAAAAGTTTGCAGTACAAAGGCAGCGTATAAAAAAGTATAACAGATATTCCAAATGAATGTGAAGAAATGCACTGCGAAATGTTAATGACAAGTTGGCATCTCCACTCTCCCTATCAGACACGTTTCCATAATTGTGTTAAATGCCAAATTGCAAACGATATATTGCGTAATAAATATAATAAACACAATGACAAGGGCTTTTGATCCATCGGGCACCCAGAAGAAGAAAGGATGGGAGAAGGACAATACAGGGAAAACCCGTTTTTATCAGCCCCTTGGTGAATTTTAGGCTGATAAAACGGGGACTTTGACAAAATTTGGACATATATTTTTCTTTCTCTTTAAGAAAACGAAGCTCTTAAAATATTCTTCTTTGGTCCCTAGATATAGCCTTATAACCATTTCTGATTATTTAGTTTAAATTTCTCTTAAGGGGGTTTGACAGCCCAAAATTTAAAAAACATATTTTTGGAGCTTTAAGATAAGAAAAATATGCTCAAGAAAGGATTTACTCGAATTCAACTTGGTTCGTCGGCTGGAGCCCATAAAACTACCAACCATCAATTTGCATATGAAGCTGACAAAATTGGCTCAAAAAGCTGATAAAATCGGGCGTAGACAAAATAGGGCGTAGACAAAATCGGGCGCTGATAAAATCCGGCGCTGATAGAATCGGGTTTTCACTGTACTGGGAAAGACGACCAGATGAGCGGTTCCAATTTGAAAGATTGACGCAGAGTACTGCACTGGGTGATCTTGACGAAAGGACCAGGAGTGCGATTTTACGAAGATTTAGCTTGCGATGGCCCTAAATTTTCTGACAGAGTGATGTTCTGGGGTATTGAAATATTTACCTTTGTTTAGCAAAGCAAATGTAGTACAAAGCTAGTGTCAGACATTCATGAAACCTTAAGAAGTTACTTTTGGAGGTATTCGTCAATGTAAATTTGTCGGTAGACGGTACCAGATTTAATTAAAAAAAAAACTTATTTTGACACATCTACAAATCGCTTGCCACACAAAAACATTTTGTGTCATTCGACAGCTTCATCCTAGGCCAATTCAAAGAATTTCCTACTTGAAAGATTACTTTTTTTAAATACGGTTTTTGAACCAAAGCTTCGAAAGTTATACTTTGGCGTGGAAAAGTCGGTAGCTTAATGTATGCTGCTACGTAGTGTAAAATTAGATTTCATCCGTAACGGCTATTGTACAACCGTAAGAAGAAACCTAAAATGTTGGTACACAATCGGGAATAGCGAATCAGAAAAGGAATAGTGTCAGTGATTGGCTCAATATAGAGCTTGAGCTTGTGCGACCATCCCTGGCTGCTACTTCGTTATCGATCTGGACTAGCTGAAGTTGCACAGGGAATCAGTAGATAATTATGCTTGGGAGTAGCGAAACATCTTTCAATGTGCAACTCCTGGTAATCCTAAAGTGTTTATTGATCAGGCCAGGCGCGAACGTAGATCGCGGAAGGAAAGGAACTGTTAGTCCGATACTTGCGTTTGCTAGAGGCCGTATATACTACTGCGCACTCCACAAGTATCACGGGAGAAGGATATTTTTGTTAGTAAGAGTATAGAAGTTGGATCTACTTCTTCTTTACCGACGCCAGATAGGGGATCCCGCTACCTGGTCTAGGTATCGATCCACCAATTTCATGGACCGGGGGACCAGTGGCTTCACTTCCCTTCCGAAGGAAGACATGACCACAGATTTTTTCACCTCAGAAAAATCTCAACGACCTCGGCTGGAATTGAACTCAGGCCAACTGGAATGAGTGGCGGTCACGCTTACCACTCAAGCACCGGCGCCGTCTGTCAGTGATTGACTCAATATAGAATGGATAAAGGCTATGATGCCAAACCTTAAGGTCCGTCCAGGTTGTCTTCAGTACGGATCAATACCTTGACGTAGGAACTCCTAGCATGTCGTTAGTCGCCTCTTCCGACACGAGAGCAGGTTGCCCGCCGGACCTTACACGGCTTCCAAGTCGGCTGCCATAAATTGATGAGACGATGTCAATACGATATTTAATGTCTTACTAACGTTGTAAGTATATTGTTCTTGCTGCTCAACATGGTTTTAAACACTTTTGACGTAGGACTACGTCTTTGTTTTCGATATGGGGGTGCACTCTACAAATTCTACAAAAGTGGTATGTAACGAAAAGTGGTCCAATTTTAAACGCATATAATTCAGCCATCTCACGATAAATTTTCAAATTTTTTGCACAAATCGCCCCGAAATACTTCTAAGGATAGATTCCAATAGATAAACCCAAAGATTTTTGATATCATAGCATTAAAAAATTAAATAATATACAACCTTGTCAAAATATCGCGCATTAACATACAGAAGATAGCTTCCCAAACCCTGTACGACAGATTGGTGTACCTAGCGCGCAACGCTTCTATGAATGACGTCATCATCGACTATTTAAAGAACGGACTTGGCCAGACACGCTCAGTTCCCTGTTGAACGGCTGGTGAAGCAGATCACTGCGCTGTGTTTTTTACAGCCAGTGTAGCTGAGCTAGAAGTCCGTTACACTGACTGTGGAGGGACGCTACCTTGTGTCGTCCAACAGGCGACCGCTCCAACTGCTTCCTAAATGCCGCTGTAATGTTGCCAGTAAATTTTTGGTTTAACTAGCACATGTATTTGCTATTTGCGCTTGAAATTAAGTAATGTAGCGGTAGTAATAAGCTTCCCATTTTGGTTTAAACGCAAGGACAGTTTTTAAAACAGGATTTGATTAATTAGTTTAGCTCATCTAAGCGATTTTATCAATTCTGTAATTTAAAAGGAATTTTACGGAACTTGGTGAATTTGGCCCCACTTGCAACTGGTATAATCAACCTGCACAAAGTGTTGCATAACGCAGGGCTGTTTTTTGGAACAAAATGTGTTATCATTCAGCCCTTCGCTATGCAAAATCACGATATTATGACAGATGGGCTAAGCGCGGCCATTCCTTTCAATCGAGAAAGGCCGCGTGGAATTTTGGTGAAATGCGCTAATAGTGTCGTGGTGGTACTAGTTGTCTCTTTCGCTCTACCCATAATCATCATCAGCGTTGACTCATTTTGCATTGTGCGCTTGGGTTTAATGTTTGGGGCGAATGTGTTGGTAGGTAGGGGAACTGGCGGTAAAATGAACACGTTAAGCAAAGTCATTATTTTCTAACTAATAAGTGAATGAGATATTACAATCACCTTATATGTTTCTTGTTAGACATGTTTTGTACATATCTGGTAAAAATACTTTGTCATAAACACATTTTTTCAAACATTCTTGATTTCTAAACATGTCCAAAAATGAGACATGGTTATAGCGAGTGGGTAAAATGAACATGTGGCGGTGGTAAAATGAACAGCTTCTGGTGACCTGCAAAATGTCCTGTATGTATGCAATGCGCAGCGTTGGATAGAATTTTCCGATGAATGCAAATATCCTAACAATTCATGAGCTTTGCATACACACAGGGCATTTTGCAGGCAAAAAAAATTGTCACGGAAGAATTGAGTTTTCATAACGTAATATTAACCATTTTTCAATCCTGTGGCATCGAAACACATCTACAAACTTGGGGTTATCCATGGGTGTTTGAACTTTTAGGATCTGTTTGAGAGCAACTAGAAAGCTTGGTCTATACATGAGATGTGATTATATTGTCTAAAATTTGATTTTTCTTCACCGATCCGGGTGTTTTTTTCCACACACTAAGTACTAAGAAAATAAATATTTTACATTAAGTAGTATAGTCCTACGTCTACAGTTCGTACAACCCCATAGGGCTGCCCCTTGTAGTTTTTTCTGCTAGAAAAGTGCAGAATCATTCTTCGGTCTCACCATGATCTCGTCAGAATTTCTGTACTGACGGGTTACCTCCTTTTTGTACTTTCCGTCTAAGGCTGCCAGATACTGATGAGATTGATAGAATAATCAATAACGGATATTCCTTTTATAGTATAACCATTCTTTTCCGGAAACCAAGCATTTTTTTTGGTGAATCAGTTTCAAACAATCATCCCTCAGTTGTAAAATTCTACAATATCCGATGCAGGTCATAAAAAACTTTTTTTCAATAAAGCAAGTTGCGTCGACCCACATACATACATGCTATCTAGGTAAGTAGAAAGTCTCATTATTTAAAAACATTAAACTTTCCATAAGAAACTCAAGCAACCGGAAATGGAACAGATAATTATTCCACAACCTGTGCCCCAGTTCAACCACCAAAGGACTGCACCGAAAACTACGCTAAATCGCTTCCACCTGCCTGGAAACGGAAAAACACCAAACTTCCTTCGATTGCATGTTTGTAAATAATGAATTACCCTCGCACATGCCGGTTTAGCGCCGGCAACAAAACGCTGAACCGCGGCTCGCCGACCGGTGGACCCCCACATATAGCAATACAATTTCGGAAGCACACTCGAACTCGAAAATGAATGTATAAAATTTTCACTGCCCCTCGCCCCCCAACGCCGCCCGTGGCGCAACGGAATGTACTTAGTTTTGAACACGAGGCCAAAACTATAGAACCAGCAGCTCACACAAGCGATACACAATGAATGCGATGTAATAAATCAATGATCGTGTGGAAAACTGAATGCAAAACTAGAAGCGGCTGCATATGTGAACCGGTTTTTTTTTGTCGAGCTTGATGAAAAAGTGAAAAGGCTACCCCGACAAACGGGTCCATCGGAGTTGTAATCGTTGGGTGTGGGGAGGAGGTTAGGTCCTTGCAAAAAGTAAGCCATTTTCTCCCGGCCACTTGAAACCCCTTTTGCATGGTTTTGCGGCCCCGTTGTGGTCCTAGTTCCATCAAGTGATGAGCATGGCAGCAATTGGAATGTTCATACGTGCATGCGGTGCGGTGTCCTATATTTCTGTGAAAATGTTATTCGGTGCCATCCTCCACCCTGCGGCAAGCGAAAAGGCACCAGGCGTGCAATTCGACACTAACTCTGACTCTGGCAGAAGCTTTTAGAGTTGGAATGTAGATTCAAGAGAGTTTAACGTCTATTGTTGGATGGAAAGGATGCGAAATGCGGTACGGTGGTACCTAGTCGGTAGACATACCTACATATATCCTTATATGATTAGCATCCGTGAGCGGCAGGTTAAATTCACTTCCGACAGCTGCGCTGACACGTGTCAAGTAACGTTTCGTGTGACACTTCCGTCGGTCGGGTTTGAAATGGGACCGACAGTCGGGTAGCGTGGTTCAAGAAGGGAAACATAAATGTTGAGATGTGATTTTCGGTTTCGGTTAAACACGTCGGGCTGATGAACCGGGTAGAGTTCCGCGCTACAGCCTGCCGCGGTTTGAAAATTTATTCTGAATATTTTTAGCCATCTGGAATTATTTATTGTTAGCTTTTCAAGTTTTGTTTTGCTGAGACTAATTTATTTTAAGGAACAATGACTGTGTGAATATTTGTCGATTAGAGTTTGTCGGTTCTCAATATAATTTCGCAATCCATCCAAGAGTGCCAGGCTCTTTCAACTTGTCAATTTAGTTGATATTTTTTGGTTAGTGGAGTGGCGTCTTGTGAATGCTTTCTTCATCGGTTTTCTACCCAAAATAGTTTTCAGTAATACATTAATTAAAAGTAAATTAGATTCTGTAAAGTCGGTCCACATAGAACACGAACACTTGGTTGGTTGGATGTGGAATATTTTGAGTTGTTTTAAAAGTACAAAGTTCTTAAATTTCTAATACATGGAAATTACGCACACAACACACTTTTGCAAACTACATGGGGAGCAGTGAATTTCTTAATTATGAAATCAAATATTGTTCCTTTTACTAGCAAGTAGCTCAAGAAGTCTGTTGAAACAGAAGGTTAACTTTCCTTAACGGGATTCCATGTCCCGAAACTTAGCTTTCACTGAACTGACTTTATCTAGGCACTGTAAACGTAAGCTCGGTTGTTGATAGCTTCCCTAAACTGTTGCAACTGTTTTTCCTCTGCATACTAAATTGTAAGCGACACTAGCAGTACAGATGCTGACAGCCTCGAGTGCTTTACTGTGTCCACACTTCACTTTCTGTGTCAGCTAGCAGTACGTAGGTACGTGGACCAAAAGGATAGCACAGAACTATGGCAAGATAATCTGCCAGTATCATCATGGTTGGTGACCATATGGGCAGCATCCAAGTGCAAACAACTGATCACAGACCGGTGATGGATGTTCCACTTTGCATGCCCGATGGTGACGATTGCGGGTTGACTCGTACTCTTTCATTCTTATCCTGTTGCCACTCTTATTCAAGCGGAGACATGTGCTATTTATTCAGCTGGTTGCTTGATTTGGTACAGCTGCTAACTCGCGGTTCTAGGTTTCCCACCAATTAGCCAGGTTAGGGTACCTATATTTAGCTCAGTTTGATTGAAATGAATCGAGTCTCACTTTAGGACGCACAGTGGGTTTTGTCAAAATCGTGCGATGTATTAATCTTTAAAACCTGTGTCAATGGCGTCTTCGGTGGAATTGGTGCGCGTTATACGCCCATTCATGTGTTGTTGTGATTTTAAGGATTAATCTTCCTAAATGTGATATTCATCAACTTTCTTTCCAATACATATACGGGGATTGTCTTCGGTGAAGTTGTAGAGCATGCTTTTGCCAACAACTTCGCTGAAGACACAAAGTCTTTAACACCGAAAAACCTTATTCCTTGTGCTGTATCGATTTTGTTGGCTATTTTCGGCAAATTTAAGACTAAGAGACAATGAAAGCAATGACGGATAGGTATTCTAAAGTGAATCAGTTATAAACTGAGAACGGAAAACTAGAACTAGGCAGGCTCATATGGACATGATCGAAAGGAAATGTGAAGAGTCCTTTGCCTTCTGCTAAGTAGGAGTTGGGAGTTGCACCCAAGTCTACCATAGTAACATATGAACTAAAAAACGCTTTTAATCCACCTAACAGTGTGATGAGATATTTCTTATAACTCTTATCACTCTCTTCTGATATTATATCGTATGAGAACATTTAAAACTTGATGCTTCGCGATGTTTTTGATAACACATACTACATGGGATTGTGGCAGGACACAGAGAATCGCTCAAATCAGCATAGGACAACATCAGTGCTAGAAATCTCAAACCAAATCAATAGGAAAGCGAAAAAATGGCCCATAAAATAGACATACAAACGAATTATTGCTAATGCTCTGTTAATAAAATATCTAAATTCCTCAATCAATGCATTGTGGTGGGAAAACTGAATTTTCCTAAAGAGGTTATGTATATTGTACTGAGCCAAAAAATTGATTTTTTTTTTAATCGAAATGAAGTTTATACTTTACTCAAATTTCCAACGCGACTGAGACCTAAAAATCAACGCTTTTTCTGGAAAAAAGCGACACTAGCAGTGACACCATTCAAAGAAAATCAACAGTGAATATTTCCAGACTTGGTTTTATTTCCTATTTAAGAACTATTGTGTTTTTTACATCCTAGATTGCATGATTCAGTGATCGAAACCCAAAACTTCATGAAGTATTTGAAATTATTAAATTAAAATTTGTGTTTGCTATTGAAATTGACAAAATGATAGTATCGCCCCTTTGACGATTGTTTACTTTTTCGGTCCCACCTATCAGCATTGAAGTATCGCCCTTACGTTTTTTTTACAATACCAATTTTACAATTGGTGGGGGTTTGGTGAAAATCGATCTAACTGTCCAAACGGCATAATTCCGAAACCGTAATTTTTGAAGTTTTAAAATTATGCAGAATTAATTTTTCAGAAAATAGTAACAGAGTTCGTGATTTTAGCGAATTTGTTGAGACTTTATTGTAGTCATGAATATTAACCTGAGAAAATTCACCATAAATACTTCTTGGACGATATACCGCCAAAATTATTTTATCAAATGATGCGCTGTTTAACGTTTGTAAAACTCATCGAAGATACTAAACCTCCGAAATTGGCGGTTTAAAAATGATGTTATCTTGACCTTAAATTACTGTTTTTGAACATTTGACCTATACATATAATTGGTCATACAACAAAAATCAAATTCTCATCAAAATCGATCAGGACCTGCTAGAATCGAATGGAAATCGTCATTTTTCATAAATTTCTCTCTACATTCGGAAAGTGTTATCCTCGTTATTAATCATATTACGTTTGCGTCTCAACTCGATGCATTCCCAAAATATAAACTTGTTTTAATCCACCTAGTGGTGCAATTGTGCTTGTCTCACTTGTCCAGACTACGATGGTTATGTTCAATAAAATGGTGGAAATGAATATTTCATGTTCAGTACGATTTGCACATACATACAATGGATCGAAAGCCACGATCTTGAGATACTATGTGATACTGAAACATCGCTTGACCGCCGCTGGTTTCAAGCGATGTTTCAGTATCACATAGTAAGATCCGGGAGGTCCGGGTCCTGCCGAAAATTTTCAACTTGTTAAGAAATTTTAAACTAGTTTTATTTTTAAAATAGCAACCACTCACTGCATACTCCCTCCGGGCCGGTATGATTGACGATTTTTAGATTGATTGCATAACCTTTCTGTATGAGAAAGGCAAAAGGGGATGGGCGTGGCGTAGTTGGTAGATCGATTGCCTTGTACGCAGCGCACCTGGGTTCGAGTCCCGACCCCGCACATAGGGTTCGAAATTTTTCACAAGAGATTTTTCAAACCCGAAGAGGCGAATGACCTTAAGGTTAAAACCTCTATAATCGAAATAAAAAAAAAGAAAGGCAAAAATGTACCAAAGTCCAAAAAAATCAATTTTTGTCAAACATTATCTCGATGTTTCATGCATTATAAAGTCATTTGGCATCAAAAATACAAATTTGATTTTGAAAATTTTTCATTTCAGTTTATATGGGAATTTGCTGTGTGATTGCACTTTTCAACTCGTAACTCCGGAACCGGAAGTCCAATCAATAAAAATCAATTGCAGCCGATGGGAAGGTTGTACCTTTCATTTGAGACTAACTTTGTGCAAATCGATCCAGCCATCTCTGAGAAATAGAGGTCACATATTTTTCCACATACACACATACATACACACAGACATTTTCCGATCTCGACGAACTGAGTCGATTGGCATATGACACTCGGCCCTCCCGGTCGGGATTAGATTGACGAATTTTAGAGTGAATGAGAAAGGCAAAAACATTTTTAGCAAATGTTGAAAGTTATGCATTTTTTGGTGCGCAGTTCTATGTTTCATAGACATTAAATCAATTTTTACTTCGCTTCCTATTAAATAAAGACCCTTATTACAGTACATCTCTACAAAAACGAGATCAATTTGAAAAGAAATCTGAGGATCATGATTGAAAACAGAACTCTGGAATTTTCTATTGGAATGTTTTCAGGCAGGATTTTGATATTGATGCAATTAGACAACTGTGAAATCAAGACCAAAAGATCTGTTACATATCAGGACCCCATTCCGACAATTTATCAAAAGTCCTCATGATGTTTGCAACAACAGAATATCAATGTACGGATCAGATAATTGTTATTGTAATATTGAATTAAATCAGTCTGCATCAATAAATTTTCAACTTCAATCTAATTTTTTTTGTTGGTGTGGTGGGGGGGGGGGGTGCGTTGTGTGGTGTTAAACCCCAAAACCTTCTCTTGGCTACGCCGTTGCTTGGAGTTAGTTATTTCGCTTTTCATTTTCCAATATGTTTCAGATCGATCCGATGGTCATAAGTTAGAAAAATTGCAGTCAGAATGTTCGCACAAATGAACATTTTTGCACTGATAAGTTATCAAGTTCCTTCCAGACAACTTGGAAGTGTTCGGTGATTATTTCTAGCGGTTGTAGATAGAAAAATGAAATACAAAATTCGTTTTATCGAAATAATGTTTGGCTTATTTCAATGGATTATTACTATATTGAACAATAAATAGGCGACAAAGAGTAATCCACAAACAACAAGCCATAACTTTTAAAGTATTCAAAATAGATATTTGAAGTTTTCAGTAAAGTTATTTGCAAAAGTAAGAGCTACAAATTTGCTGAAGGCATCATTTCGATATAATCACTTCCAAGAAAATTTGGAAAAATATCTCACTCATAGGGGGATTAATCAGCAAAAGCACAATACCAAAAGAAAGGGCACACCCAAAACGTACCCGGTAAGATTCGCTTACATTAATGCAATAAATACGAGCGAAAATTGCTAGCGTTCTGGTAATGTGCAAAAATTGCAAGAAGCTTTCTTGCATACAATGCAAGAAACAGAAAATGCGAATTTTGCCTATGTATTAGCGATGTATGTGTATTGGTGACCAATATGAGTTAGAAAAAAGACTGTTGGCATTGAAAAATGAACCCCGCACAAACAGATCGCTAAGCAATTCTTTATCTACCCAACCATACTATCAGATAGTAATAAGTGGATAAAAATCATATATAAACTATTGGATGATTTCACGATTAATGAAAAAAGTAAAACACGCAGCCAGATTTGAACTCACGTCCTTGCGCATCATAGCGCTAACTATAAGCACTGATATGTCCTTACACATGAGAACAGCACGTTAAAACTCGTACAATCGTCACATCCGCAATTTGATGCTGTCTCGTGTGTAATGAATAAATCTCAAAACTGCGTTTGATGATGTTGGTGAGGAATGAATAAAAAGTAGACAGAAAATAAAAACTCGCCGTGCGTTGCTATACCAACCAGCATAGGCACGTGAATGTGGTGGTAATCCTTTGACAGTGTGTTGAAGAAACGTATGTACGTATAGAGAGAGATGAAGTGATTTTATATGCTTGCAACAATTGCAAGCGGCTTTAACTGCAAAATTGCAAGCGATGCTAACATTATTTGCAAGTGATTGTCGCTTGCAATTATTGCAAGAGATTTTTGTTTTGGGTGCATATTGCCTCCATTAAATTCACCGAAGATACTATTGACCTAAAATAAGCCGTTTTGGCGTTAAAAATAGATTACATGTTTTTGGTCATATTTCTGGCAATGGGAAATGATAAAAATCTTTCGTCTGCATTTAATGTTAAATATCTCTTTTGATAATAGTTCGATTTCAACAATCTGTAGCTTGTTCGAAAGGTATTCGTTAAAGCTGTCTAAAACATATAAATTGCTATTCTATATTGTCAATTTCGGCACATAATTCAAAAAAACTGCAAAAAACGCCATTTTTACGCATTCAAACATTCATATCTTGGAAACTAAACATCAGAATCAAAAACAAATTAATAGCGTTCATACTGTTTTTTAGTTCTTTCATTTAAAATTGGTTTGGATAAGATCGGTTCAGCCATTGCTGAGAAAAACGAATGAGAATTTGTCCGTTACATACACACACACACACACACAGACACACACACACAGACATTGTCCCAAATCGTCGAGCTGAGTCGATTGGTATATAAGACTCGGCCCTCCGGGCCTCGAAAAAAATCTTGAAAGTTTGAGCGAATTCTATACATTTCTTTTATAAGAAATGTAAAACCTGTTTTAATCCACCTAGTGGTTCAATTGTGCCTTTCTCATTTATCAAAGCAATGATTTAATAGCTGGTTACATTCAATATAACATTGGTAAGTATATATGAGTGCGAGACTGCCACGAACCTGATGAGCACCATGTCGACGCTGACACTTTTTTTTTATTCATTTCGTTTATTTGACAAGCACAAATGCGTTAGCTTGGCAGTGCCAAATTCTTTTGTTTATACATTTTGGATATCTTAAAACTAGGAGGTTACAATGTCGAAATATTTTTTTTATTTTAAAAAGAAGTGTACAGTTACCTTCAGACTAGAAGTAAGATTCTATATACAAAAGAGCAGTTACATAGTGGCAATCTGGAGCTGATCGGTTCCACACGGCAGGAGGAAACTTCTAAAAACGAGAAATAAAAAGAGAGGGGCTAAATGGGGATATTTATCGTTTTTATGAAAGTATAAATAAGGGACATAGAGGGGAGATCGCGATTTGCCAGCATATCGGGCCCGAAGGGAATCCTTTAACTGAGACCTGGCGTCCAAATACCCGGCGCACACCCAGACAACGTGCTCGATGTCGTGATAGCCCTCGTCACAAGCGCACAGACTACTTTCCGCAAGTCCAATACGTCGCAAATGCGCATCCAAGATTCAGTGATTGGACATAAGTCGGGACATTACACGAATAAAATCCCGACCCACATCCATCCCCCTGAACCAAGGCTTCGTTGATACCTTTGGGATAATCGAATGTAGCCATCGTCCAAGTTCACCATTGCTCCACGAGGTTTGCCAAATGTTGAGTGTCCTCTGACGACATGAAAAATTCGTCGAAGCAGATTAGGCATTCGTATACGTCATTGCACGAAGAGCCTCGATAAAGCTGAGGTTGTCCGAAATTATGAAGTAGTGATCTGTGAGCAGAGTGTCGATGATCCGAAGGGTGTACTGAATAGCGGCTAATTCGGCGACGTAAACTGAAGCAGGATCATTGAGCTTGAATGGAGCGGTGACATTATCATTGAAGATACCGAAGCCAGTGGACCCATCGAGATTTGATCCGTCGGTGTAGAACATTTTGTCACAGCCGAGTTCTCGAAATTTATTATAAAATATATTAGGGATCACTTCTGGGCGTATATGATCCGGGATTCCACAAACCTCTTCCTTCATGGATGTGTCGAAGAATACAGTAGAATCAGAAGTATCTAGGAAACGAACACGGTTGGGAGTATACGAAGAAGGATTGATGCCCTGTGCCATGTAGTCGAAGTACAAGGTCATAAATCGGGTTTGAGAATTAAGCTCGACTAGCCTCTCGAAGTTTTCAATCACCAACGTGTTCAAGATGTCGCATTGGATGAGTAATCGATATGAGAGTTCCCAAGATCAATTTTTCAGCGGAAGAACGCCCGCCAGCACTTCGAGACTCATCGTATGGGTCGAGTGCATGCAACCCAAGGCAATGCGCAAGCAACGATACTGGATTCTCTCCAGTTTGATGAAGTGTAGTGTTCGCAGCGGAGCAGAAACAGAAACACCCGTACTCCATCACCGACAATATCGTTGTTTGGTATAACCTGATCAGGTCTCCTGGGTGGGCCCCCCACCATGTTCCAGTTATTGTCCGGAGAAAATTGATCCTTTGTTAGTATTTCTATTTCAGATTCCTAATGTGACTTTTAGAATCGAACCAGACCCCGAGATATTTAAATGTGAAAACCTAATTGATCGTAGCACCGATTAATAGAAGCTGGAGTTGCGCCGGCTCACGCTTCCTAGAAAAGACAACCAATTCAGTTTTCTCCGTGAAGAACTCGATACCCAAGCAGACAAATTGTCCAAAGTATCTTACAATGGTCCTTGCAAATCGGCAGCTTTGAGCCCTGTAACAGAGACCACTCCGTCGTGTGCAAGTTACCTTAGAGTGCATGAATTGACAAGACAATCGTCAATGTAATTCACGTAGAAATTGTAGAGTAAAGGGCTTAGACATGAGCTTAGACATGGGGAAGACCCATGTAGCTAAAGCGCGATGTTGTTAAATCGCCATGCGAAAAGTGCATATGCTTTTTAGACAACAGGTTTAGCAAAAAGTTATTTAAAATCGGTGAAAGACCATGCTGGTGCAGCTTCTCTGACAGAATGTTGATAGAAACTGAGTCAAAAGCCCCCCTTAATTTCCAAGAAGACTGATGCCATCTGCTCTTTGTTAGCATAGGCCATATGGATTTCTGTAGAAAGCAACGCAAGGCAATCGTTCGTCCCTTTGCCTTTGCGGAAGCCAAATTGTGTATCTGACAGTAAGCCATTTGCTTCGACCCAATTGTCGAGGCGAAACAAGATCATTTTCTCGAACAACTTCCGAATACAGGACAGCATTGCAATCGGCCGATGCGAGTTGTGGTCGGAGGCTGGTTTTCCTGGTTTTTGGATGGCGATGACCTTAACTTGCCTCCAGTCATGAGGGACAATATTACGTTCAAGAAACTTGTTAAATAAATTCAACAAGCGCCTTTTTGCAGTGTCAGGCAGATTTTTCAGCAAGTTGAAATTAATTCTGTCTAACCCCGGGGCGTTATTGTTGCACGATAAGAGGGCAAGTGAGAACTCCACCATCGAAAACAGTGTTTCGTTCGCGGTATCGTAAGGAGAAGCGGCGCGGTACGTTTTCTGTACCGGGACAGAGTCCGGAGAGATCATCTTAGCGAAAGCGAATATCCAGCGGTTTGAATATACCACGTTCTCGTTGGTACTGTTTCCGTTCCGCATACGTCGAGCCGTACCCCAAAGAGTGCTCATCGCTGTTTCTCTCGTTAACCCGCCGACGAACCGGCGCCAATAACTGCGTTTCTTGGCTTTCATTAGATTCTTCATTCGCCTTTCCAACGACGCGTACTGTTGATAGCTAGCGGGTAACCCATCTTCTCGGAAGGCCTTACTTCTCCGCGTACAGCTCTGAGCACTCTTTGTCCCACCACAGTGTGGGAGACCGTCCTTGGGTATTCGCGCCGGGTACTGGTTTAGTCTGAGCTTGATTCGCGCTGTCGAGAATCAAGCCAGCCAAAAACCTGTACTCTTCCTCCGGAGGAAGTTCTTGAGTGGATTCGATTTTAACGGATATCGCGGTCACGTAACTCTTCCAATCAATGTTCCGTGTGAGGTCATACGAGGCATTGATTGTTTTCGATGGTCTTGAACCGTTAGCAATTGAAATCACGATAGGCAAATGATCGCTACCGTGGGGATCAGGGATCACCTTCCACATGCAATCTAACTGTAGCGATGTCGAGCAAAGCGATAAATCCAACGCGCTTGCGCGTGCTGGTGGTGTAGGAATCCGCGTCATTTCTCCCGTGTTTAAGATGGTCATGTTGAAATTGTCGCAAAGATCTTGGATTAATGTTGATCTATTATCATCATGAAGACATCCCCATACCGTACCGTGCGAGTTAAAGTCTTTCAGAACTAGCCGCGGTGCCGGTAAGGATTCCGTGATATTTCAAAATGTTCGGCGCCCTACCGAGACTCTAGGAGGAATGTAGATGGAAGCAATGCAAAGGTCCTTTACCTTTGATTATACCTTGATAAGCGACAATTTCAATGCCTGGTGTCGAAGGGAGGTTAATTCGGTTTATTTTGTTTATAGAGGTAGAGGTTTTCTCGATCCAGACGGATTATATTAAAGTCTGGAAGTGGAAGTTGAGATTTATATCGAAAGTTAACCAACATTCACATAATTCGAAAACATCACATTTTAAACTGTTTAGTACAAATTTGAAGCAATCGATTTTCGAGAGGATACTTCTGCAATCCCACTGTAGGACAGTGATCGAATCAGTGATTTCGTTTGATGACGAAGGATACGATCGCTGCAAGGAGGGGCCATTTCGCAGTCAACTGTTTCAAAAATGTTTGCACTATAGGGAAAAAACGTATCAGGAGGCTTTTAAGAGGATCAGCTACATTGAAAGCTGTGAAAATTAAGTCCACGATGTCAGAAAATTTCATTAGTCCGTTACTGGACTAAATGTCTGTCTGAATAAAGGGAACACTTATTAGATGTTGTTGGCGAACTCTCAGAGTACGACATCTTGAGATCCTTGCAAGGTAGACTAGGGGAGGCTAGATTTTTCCTCTTTCTGAACTCACCCGGGTTAACGAAATAGGTTCCCTCTTTAGGATCATCAGATTCTTGTTCAACACGAGACAAACGAGCAAAGGGATTTTCGGACAGGACAGATGGCGAAGCATTTTTTAGCATTTCTGCATAAGAGCCCCTCGAGCGTTCCTGAAGGGAGCGCTTAATTTTATCCCCGCGCTGGTACGCAGGGCATGATTTAATGATTGCAGCAAATACACTTGTCAGTATCTTTGTCGCAAGAGTCATCCTCATGCTCTCCCTCGCACTTGCCGCATCGTTTCTTATTTCCACAATAGGTGGCTGTATGGCCCAACTGCTTGCAATTGCTGCAGCTCATGACCCGCGGTACAAACAGGCGAACAGGTAGACAAACTTTGTCAAGGAGGATGTAGTTGGGAAGAGAAGACCCGGCGAAGGTCACCCGAAGCGAGCCTGTTTGAGAGTAGGTAGTCTTACCTCCCTCGGTGTTTGCGGTATACAATTGTTTGCATTCCAAGATCTTAATCTGTTGGAGTGAGGGGTCCTTAAAGCAGCCAACTCCGTGCTCCAACAGTTCTTTGCATTTCGGGCCCGGTTCGGACACAACCCCGTCGATTTCTACGGCCATAGCAGGTACGTACGCCTTAAATTCCCGCGTAAAGCGCTCACAGCAAGCAACCTCGTTCGCCTGGCCGAGATCATTTACTATAACACGTATCTTGCTTGCCCGAACACGTGTTATCTGAGTTACAGCCGGGTAGTTAGCAGTCAGATACCGAGAGTTTTAATATATTAACCGATTTCTCTCCGGTCCGAAAATATCGCACCCATGGCCCAGAGGAATCTTATGGGTACTGCTATATACGGGGAGCAATGCGAGTGTTAGGAGGATCAGGGACTTCCATGATGACATCAGATGATATTTCTTCCTGTGCAATTTAAGCACGAGGGCAGAGCGTTGTATAAATGGAAATGTATAGATATATTTTTTTTCATTAGATTACAGTAGAGAAGAGGAAGGGAAAGAAAAAAAAAGCACACGAAGGGAATAAAAAAGCTAACAAAACTTATCTGTAGTAACGTCGATTATTCTGCTCCAGCGAGAACAATGTACTGGATTTGCTGCCGGCACCAGCAAAACGGCTGCAAACAACGCACAAAGGCTGACCTTCACTCACTGAATAAACACACCACTGTGAAGTAAATCGGTCTGCTCCGTTCAAAGGCTCGGAAACAACTTGATATGAATGGTATAACGCTCCTACAAACTGCTTTTGAATTTTTAGTTGATCGGACTCCCGGTTCCGGAGTTACGGATTCGGTTGAAGAGTGCGGTCACACGGGAAATTACCATGTAAAGTGGCACCACCATGATGCTCAAATGATGTAATATACACTAAAATGGATGCGACATTAGATGGATTTGCGGGTCTAGACCACAAATGACGCACCGTTTGCGAACAGTATACACACAAAAAACTGCGCCGCCCTAACGCTCTAACGACACAGTTGACCCCAACTGCGAGTGAACAGAGTGAACCACAAAATAAATTTCGCCCATTACGGGTGAACACAATCGCAATTGACTTTTCGCAGATCCGTCTTAGACCACAGTACGTGAAGTGGTACAGTTGATCAAGGTGAAAATAGAACTTGTTCTTACAGAAGTTTCACATATACAGCTATATCATACGAGACAAGTAGTACTAATAACGTTCAACTAATTAACCGAGGCAGAAATCTTCGTAGCGAAGAACAATGTGCAATACGACGTTGAATATGAAAACGTCAAAACCAGGTTCCTCGTGTATACGGGCCTTGATCTAACGGAAATTCGCCTACATGGTTTCGTACCTCGTACTAGCACGGATTATATTAAAAAAGTCATGTCGAAATATGGAGAAGTGGAATCCGTCACAAACGACACTTGGAGAAACTTTTTCCCTGGCATTCTTAAAAGTGTTCTGGTGGTACGAATGCGGCTGAACCAACTTATACCGTCTTACTTGACCTTCGAAGACAAATCATCTCAAGGTGTTCATTACATACAAAGAACACTATGCATATTAGAGTGGGACACGGTTATAATGAAAAAAATAAAATTTTGCTCCGGGTAACTTTTTGTTTCGCATTTTGCTGCCAGAACAACTCTGCAAATTTTTAGCTCGATCGGTGAAACTATATTTTTGCGCCCGTGGTTTAAACTTTACATGGGATTTCGTATCGGGAAATCATCTTTTGCAAAATAATTCTTCCAAGTCACCCGCCAGCTCCTAAAAATATACAGATGAAGAATTCCACGAAGATCCGTCCGAAAATCTTTAAAATCGTGACCGACCATCTTAGATTCCAATGAAACTTTCCACGTTTCACCGTCATGCAAGACTAAATATTTTCCACAGGTAATAAGATTATTTTGACGCAAGAGCAACTTTTCAAAAGGGCGTAAACGTTTCTACGTGTATGAATTTCAAATTTTTTTTTGTTCGATTACTGTATTTTATACAGCAAAACTATCTCAGAACGAGTTACAGGGAATGAATACTTCTGTCTGAAAAAAATATACACTGAAAAAAATGTTGTGTCATTTTTCAAAAAAACAACAATTTATGATAAAAATTTAAATTGCAAAAAAACCCATTTTTTTAAATTTAAAATATTTTGTTACCAAAAACCTAAAGAGAAAAGAAACATTTTGAATGTGATTGCATGATGGAGAAAAATCGGTAAAAAAGTTTTCCTAACAATAACTTCGTACATGTTTTTAAATTTCATACTAATAGACATACAAAATTGTAATTCTATTACAGAATATAATTCTAAGCACCATTTAAAATCAAAATGCATTTAACAAAAATCTTCCAAAATGCGATCAAATTCGAGATATTTGAAATTTTGCTACTTCAAAAACAATTAATTCGTGTAATTATGCTCTTTTTAAAAGTTATTCGCGTTACCCCATCAAAAAATGTCAAAAACTTAATCTTTATCGTTTTAAAGACGTAAAAGCAACTTTTTTAGTGTATTTGGATCCTGGAGAAGCTTTCAATAAAAAAGTTTTCCTAACAACAACTTTTGACATTTTTTTATAATTCTTACTATTTGCAGTCAAAAATACAATTTTCTTTTTGAATATGATTCTAAACGCCATTTTAAATCGAAATGCTCTTAACAAAAATTTTCTAAAATGTAGTAGTTCTCGAGATATTTTAACTTTTGTTTTAACAACACAATTATTTTGTTTTATTGCGACCTTTTTATAAGTTAGTCGCGTTTCTCCATCAACAATAATAGGTTTTTCAAAAGGCCCGTATACTTTCGTGCAACTTTCTCTTTGACATCAAGGCGATATTGTGAAACATTTTAAAGTTACATGAAAACAACCAACATATGATTCAGCTATATAGTTTAATCAACAGTACCTATAGTTGAAATATATTTGGAGCAGGAATCTAATTTTTGTCCCACCCTAATGCATATACCCTTGGCAGACGCCTACGTGCCAGTTGTAGAAACAACTAAAGAAAATTCATCTACTACAACCAACACTACCAAACAACATTCGACATCTGCTGGTACACCGCAGACAGTCGGCCAAAAAATAAATGCCGAGCAAACGATATTCCATGATATCCTCAAGCCACTATTTAACATACCTTAGGAAAACAAAAAAAAAAGAAAGAAGACGGCTATACCAGAGTCCCACGAAAACACAAAAAGCACCAAACATTTAACAGCGAAAATCAAAGCTCTACCGACGAAGATATCGACACAAATATTACCACATGTAATAAATTTCTTAATTATGCGTTAGGATGCCTCAAAAATTATTTTGTTGTGAAGGTTCAAAAATTTGTTTAAAGAAGTTTTTGTGCGCTATGTCTATTTTAATGTCTATTTTAATGTGTGTGAATGTCTATTTTAATTATTTTTTTTTTTTTTTTTTTTATTTCAATTATAGAGGTTTTAACCTTAAGGTCATTCGCCTCTTCGGGTTAGAAAAATCTCTTAGGAAAAATTTCTAACCCTATGTGCGGGGTCGGGACTCGAACCCAGGTGCGCTGCGTACAAGGCAATCGATTTACCAATACGCTACGCCCACTCCCTATTTTAATTATAAAAATAGAAATTAACTTTACTACTTATTAGAGGGGCTCAAAAGTAAGTATTTTGACTTTTATAATGATTATAATTTATAATGATATTTTTTCAATAGTAATTTTGGAATTGACATTTCATGATGGGGCTTTAGAAATGACTATTTTGTTTTCACGGATCAAATAAGATGTGTTCGACTAATTTTGGAACATTTAATTCATTAGTGGGTTACTTGATATGAAAGCTACGTTTTCTATCATTTTCAAAACAAACATTTTGAGCGTCTTAGTGAAATGTTTAATTAAATTCACTAATCAACAAGATGGTTAACGATTTTTATCGTAGGTGTGTTTTAAGTTACTTAGATTGCTTATTTCATATCTTAAATGAAAATAAATCCAAAACCTTTTTTTTCGTGTATATGGTTCATTTAAAATGGTCTTATTTTATTTGGATAATATCGCATACCCTTAAGCTATATCAGTGCTATGCAAATTTGGATCAAAATAGTCTTATCAAATGACTAGAACTCAACTGTGTTCAGTCTATTTGACAGTTACTGCGCATGTTAGCAAGAAATAGTTCCAGAAACATTTTGTAACCTATTTCAGATGGTTGAAAATATTTACTGATTTTCAATTATTCTAAATACCTCTACCATCTAAAAAACATACTTCCCACTCGGCTCCTTACTCTTGATCACTAGTAAAACCCTTGTAGATCATGCTCTCAATGCTAATTGAAAGTTGTGCATGTATTCGTGTCATTATTCTAGCTATAAAGTGATTATTCAGTAATAACTATGCGCCTCCATTCACATTTTTTAAATTTTGACTGCTTATTCACGGGCGTCGTTATTGTTATCGCATTAGAAGTTCGAATACAATAAAAATTTATGACAGACAGTTATCTAAACACTACCTAAAACAACCAATGACTTATTTTTGGCGATTTTACGATGTAATTTTATCACACAGGTAATTTTGATGAAGTAATGCAATACATAAAATCAACCATTTCTTTGAAAAACTAAAATAACCGGATGTAGTTCCTATGGTCAAATTATGCAAAAAAACACTTGAGTTATGTCCTTAAAAAAGCTGCCAAAAATTCACATTACGTTCAAATCACTTAAAATCTCGCAAAAATGTCTCTGATGTCTCAGTTGATAGGAGAAAAATATTGGCGAGAATATTGCAAAACATTCATATATGGACTTAAGTCCGGGCTCGTCCCACTGTGCAATGTCTTCACCAGTGAACTGGCATTCTGCTTCCTATGTTTCAGAAACAGGGACGACAATCTCTTATGGATGGAACCTCTTTCTTAAACACACTGTTCAGTCTCTAGTTAAAGCTCAACTAGCCCAACATAATAAACTGAAATACGTAGTTTTTGAAGAAATGCAATCCACACGACCACATCATCAAACACCTAAAAGTAGTTTAGATGCATGTAATATCTATTTCTCTCTGTAGTTAATATATTTTTATTTACACTATAGAAAATCTTTATGTTTCCCGCTGTATAGATCAATTTACTCTGTCTTAACATTATCCATGCATGCTTAAAATAATCTATATTTGTGTTCTAACTTCATCCATCTTTGCTTGACCTATTTTTCCTTTTATTACTATATCTTCAATCAGATTCATTCTAACTCACAAACACAATAAATTGCATATTCTCTCCCATTCTAAACGTAAAATCTCGGAATCTTTCCCACGTACGTTTACAAACGCTCGTGGCCATCGCGATAGCACAAACCTGGTCACAATTACGAACCATCCACATCATACTTACACTCGCGATCTTGCCAAAATTCAAACAACCCGGTAGTTAAGTGAATGTTTTAGCATTTATAACATTACAAACGCGGTCTCAAGTATTAATCCACCGCTCGCGAGATCATGAATCGGCCCGTCCGGAAGTCTCTATCCTCGATACTAGCAGCCTACCCTCAAGCCTTCAGTAGGACTAATAAAATGACGCTCATATACACTAGATAACACGTCCCATGCCGACATGACCGGGAACTCTATGGGATATGGGAGAAATCACTCTTTTCTAGCATCTGAACCGTACACCGAAAATTATGTATAAGATTCACGGTCCGCGCGCGATCATCTAAAAACACACGCGAATATGTGAATGGACACACGGTTATAAAATCGAATTTACACACGCGAAGTCACATAAATGCGATAAACACGTTAACATACAAACACTTGAGCCCTTCGCGATCATTCGCGTAACCTATACCTGCGATCTCACCAACATGATAACATTCCGGTGATAATAAACGTCTCAGCACTTTTTCTTTTTAAATGCTCTCAAGCATGAGCCTACAAATTCACGCGCTCGCACGATTATGAATCCTTCCGGAAGTCTATCCTCGGTACGCCCATGCCTTCAATTGGGCTAATTAAAACAAAAAAAGCCACTGGAACACAGGTTCCATGGCTACATGACCGGAAACTCTAGTGATATAAGGTGACTAAAAAACTAAATATCATAATGACGGTCACACGCGAATATGTGAATTGCCACACGGTTACAAAATCTAATTTATACACGCGAAGTCACATACACGCGAGCACACACGACAAACACGTTAACATACGAACGCTTAAGCCTTTCGCGATCATGCACGTACACAAACGTTTGCCCACGATCGCGCAAACTTGATAACACCCCGGTCATAAGGTGAACGTTTTAGTACTTACGAAGTTGATACAGTCAGTTGGACAAGTCAAAAATAACCTTCATATTCACTAGGCAACACGTCCGTCCCGTGGCAACATGACCGGGAACTCCAGTGATATGGAAGAACTCACTTTCTTCTAGCACCAGAACCATACACCGCAAATTAAGTATTAGATTCACGGTCCGCGCGCGATCATCCAGAAACACGCGAATACGCGGTCACGGTTATAAAATAAAATTTTAGTGTTTGATTCTGACGGGGAGCCCTTCCGAGAACCTACCTCTACAGCTCGAGTAGGACAATTCTCGAAATAAAAAAAAACTTTCCAATGGATTCGAGCAGATTGGAGTAAGAACTGCTGAGGTTATCATTGTGCGCTACATCGTTCAACCAGAGCTGCCAGATGATTTGGATGAAAATATGTATCGTCCCAATAGAAAATCTGTAATTGTCTGTACTAAACGAAAAAAATAAAGTAACGTCCACTATATAAAACAAAAAAAGAAATTCCATATAAGAACTTTAAAATAAGCTGCACATTTAACGGCTAAATACATTTTTGGATATAAATACATATAAAGAGTGTTTTGGTTCGTTTGACAATAATTATTTGAAGAAATGGCTACTTTCGGCTATGGGTAGGGCCCGAAAAAATGTTTTTAATTGAAAATTCATTTAAACCTGTATTATGTAATGAAATCTGTATTAAATCTGTATTATGTATCAGATCAGCATCTACGTTTAAAAATCTATATAATACAGATGAGTCTGTATAAATGGCAGCTCTGTTTGTAAGCAGGGTTGCCAAAAGTAAATCTGTATTTTTGTACTCAAAAATCTGTTCATCTGTATTTACTTTCAAAAAATCTGCGTCCATATCTGCATCGACACAGATTTGAAAAGCAACTCCTGTGGTTTAAATCAGTCAAACAATGACCTGTTTACATTTTCGTAAAAAAACAATACAAATCGTTCGGATATTTTACATCCAGAAAGTTGAACTTTATCGATGTGCACATAGGAAATTTTTTTGTTGATATGTGTAATATTATATACATTAAGTCGACCAGTTTTCGTACAAAAGATTAAGAATTAACAAAGTCACAATTAACGTTTCTTGGAGTAGAATTACGTAGCGTAGAGTATCACAAACCTTCATCTTTCAGAGTGAGTGACCACTCTAAAAAAAAGCAGAGAATTTTAATACAGAGAGCTAAGCTGAAAGAGACAGAGGGGAAGTTTACTGAAACTGGAAATAATATTTCTAACAAGAGTTTTTCTAACATAATTCCTTTAAAATCTGTATATCTGTCCTTAGACACAAAAATCTGTATATCTGTACGTAGAGATTCTTGGTCTGAAAATGGCTGACAAATCTGTATAAATGCTGATTACTCTGTACTTTTGGTAACCCTGTTTGTAAGTACTGTCGATGGTCTTTGAGTTACTCAGGAAAAAGCGGCGTTGTAGCGGTTGCGAAATGCAATGTTCCATGAGGGCAGCTTTCACTTATGTCGTTTTCGATTGAGAACCTTTGTAATAAATAAATAACACATAACAAATAATTTCTCAGCAAATTCTTGACCGATTTTTACAAACTTCATTTCAAATAAAAGATATAATACTCCCATTGACTGCTACTGAATATCATTCAAATCTGACTTTTGGTTCCGGAGTTACAGGTTGGTTAGCGTGGTCACACGAGGGTTTCCCATATAAAGTGGCACAATCGCCTCCGAGGTTCGAATCTATTGAAACTGACATAAAATACACCATGTTATATTTCTCCTTGGAGAAATATTGGAGAACAATTGTGGTAAAAACTATTTTTTCTCCATTAGTGAGAAAAATTTTTAAAACCACCTTTGCGTGTGAAGAGCACAAAACCTATAACTAAATTAGTTATGGAATTTGCGTTTCGACTTCGTCTCATCAGAATCCGATACTAACTTAACGACAGGACCAAGCTAGCGCCGGATTGACGCATCTTGCATTGGCTTACTAAGCCAAACAGCATGTTTCGATTTTACCAGTTCTCATCAGCTTATAATGAGCTCCTTTTCCTGTGGGACATCACGCTTGACTACACTGATAATATAAATTCGTAAATATAATGAAATCGATTATGCAATGCACGAATTCATTCGTTGTTTTCTGCAACGAAGTATTTTCGTGCATTGTAAATAATAGGTTTCGTTCATTTCATCAACAAGAATAGCCGCTTGCTGAACGAAAGCTTTCGTAAATTTTACACATTTAATGTACACTGCACGAATGTTATCGTTGGTAACGACATTATTTTTCATCAATGAAACCAAATGTTTTGTTTATTTTAATAAACGTTTGTGTTTATTACGAACTATTTCGTTGGTAGCACGAATTTATTTCGTTTATTTTAGAAAAGTTTGCGTATTTATTAGCCTGTTGCTGTTTTCAAAATCGATGTGGCCAAATCGATTTTATTGTGGTACGAAGAAATGGCTGCTTCATGAACGAAAGTTTTCGTAAATTTTACTTATTTAGTTTACATTGCACGAATGTTTTCGTTAATAACGACATTATTCTTCATGAATGAAACGACATGTTTTGTTTATTTTAATAAACGTTTATGCATATTACGAACAATTTCATTGCTCACACGAATTTATTTCCTTCATCTTAAGAAAGTTTTCGTATTCATTGGCATATTATTTTTTCAATCGATAAGTTAAGATCGATGTTTAACAACAAAGATTTTGTTAACTAACTAAAAAGATCGATCTGGCAAAATCGATTTTATTTCAACCTGCTCACCTCTTTTGGGGACTAGAAAGATTGTGGTGTGAAGTAATGGCCGCTTGATGAACAAAAGCACTCATAAATTTTACATATTTAGTGTACATTGCAGTAATATTATCGTTTATAACGACGTTATTTTTCGTGAATGAAACGAAATGATTCGTTTATTTCCATAAATGCTTATGTATATGATGAACGATTTTGTTGGTCGCACGATTTTATTTCGCTTATCTTAAAAAGTTTTCGTATTTATTAGCCTCTTATTGCTTGCAGTCGATCTTTTAGGATCGATGTTTGATAACATCGATTTTTTTTAATTTATAAAAATCGATTTGTGGTACGAAGAAATGGCTGCTTGATGAACGAAAGTTTTCGTAAATTTTACTTATTTAGTTTACATTGCACGAATGTAATTGTTGATAACGACATTATTTTTAGTGAATGAAACGAAATGTTTCGTTTATTTTAATAAACGTTTATGTATACTACAAACGATTTCGTTCTTCGCATTCGATCTTTTAGGATCGATATTTAACAGCAGTGATTTTTTTTTTAATTAAAAGGGATCGATCTGGCAAATTCGACTCTATTTCAACCTGCTCATCATTGTTGAGGACTAGAAAGATTGTGGTGTGTAGAAATGGCCGCTTGATGAACAAAAGTTTTCGTAACTTTTACTTATTTGGTGTACAGTGCACGAATGTTATCGTTGATAACAACATCATTTTTCGTGAATGAAACGAAATGTTTCGTTTATTTTAATAAACGTTTATGTATATTACGAACGATGTGATTGGTTGCACGAACTCTTTTCGTTCATCTTAGAAAAGTTTTCGTATTTATTATCCTCTTATTTTTTCATTCGATCTTTTGGGATCGATGTTTGCCAACACCGATTTTTTTAATAAATGACACAGATCGATTTTTTTGTGGTATGAAGAAATGGCCGCTTGATGAACGAAAGCTATCGTTAATTTTACTAATTTAGTGTACATTGCACGAATGTCGTCGTTAAAAACGATATTATTTTTAGCGAATGAAACGAAATGTTTTGTTTATTTTAATAAACATTTGTGTATATTACGAACAATCTCGCACGAATTCTTTTCGTTTATCTAAGAGAATTTTTCGTATTTAATAGCATATTATTTTGACATTGCTCCCGCAGAGAAAAACTAACTTATTCATTCAAAACCAACGAGCAGTTCACGATGGCTCAACTGAATCCGTACTGCTGCGGATTCTGGATCAAATGGAAGCGAAAGAAGTTTAGGAAATCTTCCTGAAACCGGCGGACACGGATACGGTTACTAAATAGTCAGACCAAAACCGTCGTGGTGATCAACAATTATCTGACGAATAGCAATAATGACTCCATATTCTATTGAAACTCCTTTGACGTTGACGGTTTGACGAATGGTGCTCGTAAATATTATAAAGACTTTCGTATATAGCAGCGAACAATTCGTTTGCCTAATGAAGCAATTTCGTAATAAGCCAACGAAAGTCGTTTCGTGGTTTTCACTAAACAATCGTAATGAAAAATAAAAGTGTTTCAATAGAACTACGAACGATTCATTATATGTACGAAAAATTCGTATATTTTATGAAAATTTTCTGTACCAATCTAATTCCTAGCAATTTACGAATATATTCTATCAGTGTAGGGGTTTGCTCAGGAACACAATTTGTGTCTCCTGTTTTTGGAGCTAGCGTCAATCCGCGGCGCTAGCTTAGTCCTTTCACTATGTTAGTGTCGGATTCTGATGAGACAAAGTCGAAACGCAAATTTCATAAACTTACTTCGATTTTCAGATCTAACTCAACGATGTCCAATTAAATTTTATTTTTGAATATAGTGCCCACTATAGATAATTCCAGAAGTTCCGGGTTCCAGGCATATTCCAAAAGTAAAAGCACATATTTTCTTCGGTTAAGACTGAACCAATTTTCTACAGCGAAAAAAGAATAAGATAAAAGAAACGCTCATTTAATTAACGCTAGTATGAGACAAAAATGGATAAAACCATACAAGTTTGATAACCTAATTGCGCGGAAATGAGAATATCGTGTCAAAGATATATTGTGTGTTATGCAGCGCTTTTAGGCAAACAATTTGAATTTTGTCAAAAATTCCATTTTAAGTATCGCCTAGCACCATCCCATGTCAAATCGACCATCAAGCTTTCCATCGCAAGTTTTGAAACAACCGGTTGCCCGAGCGAAAAATTACTCAATTTTAAGCTCATTTCAAATCAAATGCCCTTGTAATTGGAGCGCCCACACGAAAGGTAGGGAAACACCGCATTTACCGATTACTACAGCGCTCTATTCGTGCCGACCAATCTAACCGACCGGAGCGAGCGCAGGCAACATCCCATCTCTCATTCCTTTCACATTAATCAACTTAATGCGCTTTCCGATAAATGCCCACCGAACCCCACCGGCAGTGAGCAACTTTCGGACATAAAATTTAAACACCATGCTCAGACGTTAGGCAGGCCACAGCCGCCTTCTAAATAGTAGTCGAAAACTGCCAGAACGGACACATAAAAAACCTGATCTACGCCTCGTGAGCGACCGCATTCCGCATTTCAGGAATCGAATCATTTAAAGCTCACCCCACCGACCGGATATCTCGCCTCCTCACACTCGGCATTCCGCGCAGCCTAGTCAGTCAAGAGCCCCTCCAACCTTCGGCTATGTAGAACCTCAGTATAAATGCACTCACCGGCTATCAACAACAGCAACAAAAAAAAAAACTTCTACCAACTCCCGAAAACTTCGTCTAGATGGAACTATTTTTTTGTTATTCTTGACCTGTAATTAAGCTAATTACTTTTTATTCAGACCGTTTCTTATTCACCCATTTCTGTTCGGCTGTTGTAATGTGCAGTCTGCTTGCAGTGACGCTTCAAGCTTATGTGGAACAGTTTGAGTTCAGAACAAAAATAATCAAGTAATAACCTAGATTTTTTTATTTCTTTTTTTTTTTGAACCGGTGACTTGATGTAAATGGAAGCACCGAACCCGAAAACCGCTGCCCAAATTTCTAATTCAACAACAACAACGTTGACCTCCTGGAACCCTAATCGGAAAACGATGCAATGGTTTACATTTCTTCTAGTCCAACCCAACCACAGCACCACCAGACGGAGGTTTTCCTCTGCCCTATTTTGTTCCTACTCATTTGCACTGTAACGCTCCGTACAAAGCCGCCATCGCCTTCCCGTAGAACAGTAGCAGCAGCAGCAGTAGTGGTGAGAATTGGAGCAAAATCACTTGAATGGTCGTTTTATTTTTTGCTCTTGTTTTCGGTGCCTGGCACTGGCATACTAACCTCAGCTGACGCTAAGTGTGGCATGGCACTTTTCCGGCTGAATTTTTGCGGCGGTTTTTTTTTTAATTTTCCCCACATAGTTATATAGCTGTATAACTACCTGCCATTCGTGAGTTTCGCTGCTTCGGAAGTCCATTCCACTTAGTAACGGAGAGCGGTGAAAATGGCACATTCCCAAGGCTAGGTGTTTGTTGGAATTCTTGACTTCTACGAGCAGATGCGGCATTCCATAAACTAGAAGCAACCAAAGAGGGTGAAGTAAACTCTCATTACTTTCTCCTCTGCTAATGGTCTAGTTGTGATAATTAGAATTAATTATTCTGAATAATGGATTTTCATCGGCGAATTGATTAGAGTACCCCAAAATAGCTTTTATTTGAACTAATGTATTTTGATGAGTCTCACATTCACTGCAGTTACACGAACTTACAAATTAGATTGTCTAGAAATAGATTTATTCAAAAATTTGGATTTGAATGTTTCGTGTTCCACTCGTCAGTAACTGACACCAACTTGCTGCCAGTTAGACTGCTTGGCTAACCGAGACATCACAATCAGTTACTGTGGGCGTTCATACGTGTTGTGTGAAATGTTTGGATTAATTATGCATTTTTACAGTCTGAAATATATCAAAAAATTACATAAATTTTTGTTAAATTTTTTTATTGCAGATTATCCAACTGGCCACAGCATTACTTAAGCGGGACCCATGCAGGTTCAACATCAATGTAATCGATTATTATGTTTTTTGTCTTCAAAATAAAAAATTCCAAATCTATTCAGAAGATCATTTTCAATTTATGTCCCAAAAACAGTTCGGGCTTCGAGAGTAGATTTCATTTTTCATCTTTCCAATTTCGTATCACGTATGCCTCTTCTCTTGTCATCGATATTCGTCATTCGCCATCTGTTATTTGATATTTGGCACTTGTAATTTTTGATTGGCAATTTATAATTTGAACTTTGAAATTTAAAATTCAAAATTTTAAAAATATTGGCAAATTCTTGATTCTTTTTGCGGTTTTGAAAGTTTTATAATATTCATGATCTTTGAAATTTTTGGAATATTTAAGATTTTTGAAATACTTAAAAAATTTTAATCATTGGAAACCTTGAAATTTTTTATGTTTGCGAAATTATTAAGTTTTGAAACATTTCAAATGCTTAAAATTTGTAAAATTCTTGATGCCTCCAAATTTTTTAAAATTTCAGAAATTTGTTAAAATTTTTGAAGCTTTTGAATTTTTTGAAAATTTTTAGCTATTGAAATATTTGGAATTCCTAAAAATTCTAAAATTTTTGGAATCCCTGAGATTTTTAAAGCTTCTGAAATTATAGAAACATCAAAATTTTTTGAAATTTTTAAAATTTTCGCTGTCTTGGAAGTTTCATAATTCATAATATTCATAATTTTTGAAATTTTTGGAAAATTTAGGATTTTTGAAATATTTGAAATTTTTACATTTTTTGAGGCCTTGAAATTTTTGAAATTTTTAATCTATGCGAAATTATAAAAAGTTTTGAGACTTTTGAAATACTTCATTTTTTTAAATGCTTGATGCCTCAATTTTTTATTAAGTTTCAGAAATTTGTTAAAATTTTTAAAGATTTTGAAATTTTTGAAAATTTTGTTTAATTTTTAAGCATTGAAAATTTTGAAATTTTTTTTCTTTAAATTTAAAGATATTAAAATCTTTAGAATTTAAAATTTAAAAAAAAATGGAATCTTCGAAATTTTTAAATAAAATTAGGCTTATAAAATTATAAAATCTAAATTTTTAAAGTTTTTTGAGATTTTTAATTTTTTTAAACATCTTAAATTTCTGGAATTTGCAATTTTTAAATGTTTAAATTATTTAAAAGTTTAAAATTTTTTGAAGCATTCAAAATTTTAAAAAATATTAAAATTTTAAATATAGGGTAAGGTGGGGCAAATCCGACCTAGTAAATGATTTTTGCTGTAAAATGCTCTATTTACATCGGATGAAGTCGTTTTATATACCAAATTAAAGACTAGACTTCTGGGCAAATTTCTATATATAGCATTTTATTTGTGTCTTTAGAAAATTTGGAGATAAAAGCGTTTTACGAAAAAGTTCATTTTTGCTGTTTTCAAAAATGGTGGGGTAAACCCGACCGCCTATGTTTTTGGTTGATTTAGTACAGATATTATCCAAATTTTATGGTTGTTCAATGATAAATCGATGAATGTTATGTGATTCAATTGTAACATGAAGAAAATGGAATTCAATGTCAATCTTGGAATGTCAAAATCACGAGCAGTAGCACGTAAAAATATTCCCATTTGCATCGGAGCAATTGCTCGACGAATACTATATTCATCACGTTTTTGTGTTTTTCGTTTGTAATTATGAACCATAGTGTGAAAAAAATAATAAATAATAATAATAAAAATATTTTTCAAATTGATAAATAAACATTTTCTTAGCAAAAAAGCGGTCGGATTTACCCCACTATTTAGAGGTCGGATTTGCCCCACCGCGTCATTTTTCATTACGACGCAATAAAAAAAATATGAAAAAAGTTGGCCTAAATTCATCTATGCACTTTGTAGGACTTAAATCAAAGAATTTAAATCCGCTTACAATTTTATGCTATCACTTCAACAATCAGAAATATCTTGAAGTCAATGATGCACAAAAATCAAATCAAAAGTTGTGAAAACACACTTATTGTCGTTTGAGCATCTTAATGTAGACTAATAAAATGCTGTCATGCCACCATTATGATTATTTTCAATGCTCTACACGACAACATTGATATTAGTTCGCGTAGTGCTTCTGATTTTCGATAACAGAGGGAGGTCGGGTTTACCCAACGGTCGGATTTGCCCCACCTTACCCTATCTGAAATTTTCAAAATTTTTGATCCCCTGAAATTTTTAAAACTTTTAAATTTTTAAAGTTTTGAACTTTTTGATATTCTTGAAATTTTTGAACTTATCAAATCAATTGAAATTTTTAAAAGATTCACGAATTTTAAATATTTTAAAATTTGAAGTTTTGGAAATAATTAAAATTTTTAAAACTTTTAAATTTCTTAAAATAATTTAAATGTTTAACATATTGAAAAGTTTCCCAATTTATGAAATTCTTCAAATTTTTAAAATGCTTGAAATAGATTTTTTTTTTAATTTTCATAAATTTCAGTTATTTAAATTTTTTTTGACAATGTTAAATTTTTTTAAATTAAAGTTTGAAAATACTTTGGAACATACGAAAATTTTTAAATTTTTTGAATTTAAAAACTTTTGCTTTAGGATTTTTTGAAATTTTCAAATATTGAAATTTTTGAAAAATGTAAAATTTTTGAAATATCTAAAAAAATTAAATATTTGAGATTTTTAAAATTCATGATTCTTTAAAAATTTTTAAGACATTAAAAATATTTGAAATTTTCTAAATCGTTAAAGTTATTTAAATTTAAATTTTTGGTATACATGAAATTTTTTAAAATTTTAAGATCATTGAAATTTTTAAAGCTTTGGAAATAAATAAAATTTTCGGAATCTTTGGACGTTTTGAAATTTTTGAAATCCTTAGAATTTCTAAAATGTTTGAAATAATCAAAATTCATGAAATTCCTTGATTTTTTTTTTAAATCTTTGAATTCTAGATTTTTTTTAAATTCCTAAAAATATTTAAATTTTTAAAGCTTTTAAAATTTGGAAAATTCCTAAAATCTCCAAAATTTACAAAAAAAAATACAATGCTGGCTTTTGAGCAATCTAAAATTTTTGAAGAAATATTTTAAAAAAATTTTAAAGGTAATCTTTGGAAATTTTTGAAATATTTCGATTTTAAAATTTTTGATGTTCATTGAATATTTAAACTTTATAAAATTCTGATATTTTCAAAAATTTTAAAATTTTTGGAGAAATTGTCGACAATTTTTTTCCAAAAATTTCAAGACTTAAAAATATCAAAAATTTTAAAATTTTTATGGCTTAAAAAATATCAAAAACATGTGCTTCAAAAATTATAAAAAATCATTTGAAGATTTCAAAAATTATAACAAAAACAAACTTTCAAATATTAAAAAAAATTCTTTGACTATTTTTCTGAAATCGATAATAAGGATAGTCAGCGCGGCTCAAAATAAAAAAAAATGGATCCATGAAATTTTTAAAACTATCGCTTTTTTGAAATTTGTGAAGAATTTCAAATATTTTTAATATTTGAAAGTTTGTTTTTGTTAAAACTTTTGAAATATTGAAATTATTTTAAATTTTTAAAGCACACGTATTTTGAGATTTTTTTCGGATTTTTCGATGCATTTAAATTTTTAGGACCATTACAATTTTTAATTTTTAATTCTCAAATTTTTAAAGCTTTGGAATTTAAAAAAAATCAGTTTTGAAAAATTTTCAAGTTTTTGGTGTAAAAATTCTTAGTTTTTGAAATTCTTAGTTTTTAAATTTCATGAAAAAAAATGTTTGAAATTTTCAATACATCTGAAAACATTAAAATAAGAAGTTTTTGAAATACTTGAAAAATCCATAAAATGTTTGAAAAAAAATTGAAATTCCTAAAATTTTTGACGTTTTCAAATTTTTCGAAATTCTTGAAATAATGTGAAATGTGAAATTATTAAAATTCATGAAATTTTTAAAATATTCAAAATTTTTGGAATTTTGGAAAATTTTAATATTTTTGAAATTGTATAATTTTTGGAAACTATTCTTTTTTTTAATTGGAAATTTAAATTATCAAATTTCAAATTGAAAATTTCAATTTGAAATTGAAAATTCGAAATTTGAAATTTAAAATTTAACATTCAAAATTTGAAATTTTCATTTGCAATTTTAATTTGAAATTGGAAATTTGCAATTTGAAACTTAAAAATTAAATTTTGAATTTGGAATCAGAAATTTGAAATTGGAAATGGGAAATTGGAAACTGGAAATTTGGAGTTTGAAATTTCAAATTCCGAATTTCAATTTTCAGATCCCAAATTTGAAATTTGGAATTTCAAATTCAATTTCAGATTTCAAAATTTGAAATTTGAAATTTCAAATTTCAAATTTCCAGTTTCCAATTTCCAATTTCCCATTTCCCATTTCCCATTTCCCATTTCCCATTTCCCATTTCCCATTTCCCATTTCCCATTTCCCATTTCCCATTTCCCATTTCCAATTTCCAATTTCCAATTTCCAATTTCCAATTTCCAATTTCCAATTTCCAATTTCCAATTTCCAATTTCCAATTTCCAATTTCCAATTTCCAATTTCCAATTTCCAATTTCCAATTTCCAATTTCCAATTTCCAATTTCCAATTTCCAATTTCCAATTTCCAATTTCCAATTTCCAATTTCCAATTTCCAATTTCCAATTTCCAATTTCCAATTTCCAATTTCCAATTTCCAATTTCCAATTTCCAATTTCCAATTTCCAATTTCCAATTTCCAATTTCCAATTTCCAATTTCCAATTTCCAATTTCCAATTTCCAATTTCCAATTTCCAATTTCCAATTTCCAATTTCCAATTTCCAATTTCCAATTTCCAATTTCCAATTTCCAATTTCCAATTTCCAATTTCCAATTTCCAATTTCCAATTTCCAATTTCCAATTTCCAATTTCCAATTTCCAATTTCCAATTTCCAATTTCCAATTTCCAATTTCCAATTTCCAATTTCCAATTTCCAATTTCCAATTTCCAATTTCCAATTTCCAATTTCCAATTTCCAATTTCCAATTTCCAATTTCCAATTTCAAATTTCAAATTTCAAATTTCAAATTTCAAATTTCAAATATCAAATATCAAATATCAAATATCAAATATCAAATATCAAATATCAAATATCAAATATCAAATATCAAATATCAAATATCAAATATCAAATATCAAATATCAAATATCAAATATCAAATATCAAATATCAAATATCAAATATCAAATATCAAATATCAAATATCAAATATCAAATATCAAATATCAAATATCAAATATCAAATATCAAATATCAAATATCAAATATCAAATATCAAATATCAAATATCAAATATCAAATATCAAATATCAAATATCAAATATCAAATATCAAATATCAAATATCAAATATCAAATATCAAATATCAAATATCAAATATCAAATATCAAATATCAAATATCAAATATCAAATATCAAATATCAAATATCAAATATCAAATATCAAATATCAAATATCAAATATCAAATATCAAATATCAAATATCAAATATCAAATATCAAATATCAAATATCAAATATCAAATATCAAATATCAAATATCAAATATCAAATATCAAATATCAAATATCAAATATCAAATATCAAATATCAAATATCAAATATCAAATATCAAATATCAAATATCAAATATCAAATATCAAATATCAAATATCAAATATCAAATATCAAATATCAAATATCAAATATCAAATATCAAATATCAAATATCAAATATCAAATATCAAATATCAAATATCAAATATCAAATATCAAATATCAAATATCAAATATCAAATATCAAATATCAAATATCAAATATCAAATATCAAATATCAAATATCAAATATCAAATATCAAATATCAAATATCAAATATCAAATATCAAATATCAAATATCAAATATCAAATATCAAATATCAAATATCAAATATCAAATATCAAATATCAAATATCAAATATCAAATATCAAATATCAAATATCAAATATCAAATATCAAATATCAAATATCAAATATCAAATTACAAATTACAAATTTCAAATTCCAAATCTCAAATTTAAATTTATAATTTTAAATTTTTGATTTCGAATTTTTAATTTTGAATTTCAATTTTCGAATTGCGATTTCAAATTTAAAAAAGAACCAATAGATTCCAAATTTTGTAAAAATTTACAAAATTCAACAATTTTAAGAATTGTAGGTATCCAAAATTCCAAAATTTTTAAATGTTTTAAAAATAAAATTAATAATATAAATTTTAATAAGTTCAAAAATTTATATTTCTAGAATTTCAAAATGTTTTAAATGTTTCAAAAATTTTAAGAATCTCAGAATTTATTCTCAGAAATTTTTAATTTTTTTAATTCGATTATAGAGGTTTTAGCCTTAGGGTTATTCGCCTCTGTTTCCGGGTTAGAAAAATCTCTTTGGAAAAATTTCTAATTTCTATATCTTCTATCTTCTGTCTTCTGTTTTCTGTCTTCTGTCTTCTGTCTTCTGTCTTCTGTCTTCTGTCTTCTGTCTTCTGTCTTCTGTCTTCTGTCTTCTGTCTTTTGTCTTCTGTCATCTGTCTCCTTTTTCTGTCTTCTGTCTTCTGTTTTCTGTCTTCTGTCTTGTCTTCTGTCTTGTCTTCTGTCTTCTGTCTGCTGTCTTTTGTCTGCTGTCTTCTATCTTCTATCCTCTATCTTCCATCTTCTGCCTTCTGTCTTCTATCTTCTGTCTTGTATCTGCTGTCTTCTGTGTTGTCTTGTGTTTTCTGTCTTTTGTCGAGCTCCGCTTGGATTGCACCCAGACCCACTGGGGTGGGTTTTCACGCTTACCACTCAACCACCAACCCCGCCATCTTTGGTGTTCATTCCAATTACATACCTGATTTCCAATTAACTTTGCAGCTCCCGGATTTCATGATTAATTATTAGTTATTTTTAATGTTAGGTCTTCGGATTTTTGGGTAAATGAATTAGAATATTTCCAAATGTATAAACCTTTGTTTTCGAATTTCCTGATTTTCGTATAACCGGATTTCTGAATTTCCAGAGTTTTGGTTAACCAACAGGCCCGTAGCCAGGATTTTGTTTCGGGAGGGGCTTAAAAAAATTTGCATAAAGCTTTTAATTCTGACAATTTGATATAGTCACTAGAAACTAAATTAAATTTTGAAAAGTTCATAATGAAATCAATTCCAAATCAAAGACAATCCTAAAAATATGTTCATTGTCACAAGAAAGGTTATAGTACTTACTCTCGTTGCAACAAAGTATATTCTAGAGTTCACAGTATTTATGCGCTAACCGAATATGACAATGCTTGACGGTGCTGGAAAACACTAGGTGTTCCAAGCTACACCTTTAAAAGGCGTAGAAGATGCTAAACCGAAATGAGTAGAAAAATATCCATAAAATGTTCGAACGAAGAGAATGTCGAAATTCGTACAAAATCTTCTGATTTAGCAAGCGATTTGTAGATGCGCAGAGACGGTTCAACTTCTATTTTCTTTGTCTGGTGTTCTGCGAGTATTACCAGTTCCAAGGCATCATGCTAACACAATTTTTTGATATATTCTATTTAAATGAAACTATTTTCAAGACTAGCCTTGGTCGGGTAGATTAGAACCCCAGTTAGGAAGGATTTTTGGTAATCAATAGGATCAAAATATAAATTTAAATGATTAAATCAACTGAAGGAAACTGCCCACAATTTAATTGATTAAAGAAAATTGTCTAAAAATCGAATGAAAACACTGATTACTAATATCTTCTAATTTTCCTTCAAATCGCCAGTCGCCGTGCATGTGTCGTTCACCGTGCAGTTTCAAAATCACGAAATTTAAAGAACTAGCTCCCTAAATCCATCGGAGAGATCCAGATCCCAAATCCTTTCGTTTCATCGTTTTATTGAAACATTCCAACTAAAGTTGAATCAAAATTTTAAATACACCGTAAGTTGATCATATAACGTGCACTGGTGCCAAACAAATGTCCTCAACTACTTATTCTCGTTTTGTTGGTAATAGTTTTATATTATTTCTAAATTGTGACGTATTTAGATAGGTATTTTTACGGTGACTATGAGGGCGGTTTTCATTTTGATAAAAAAAACAGGATTTGAAGTCACGTCAAATCCACCTAAACGCACGGTAACTGGGGACTTGACGGTACGTGAAATTTGTTAAATGTATTACCAAAAGAACTAGAAGGTCTACCTTCTGATGTCGCAAAAAGCAGAAGCAAAAAAAATTGCTACGCTATAGCAGGCTACAGGCACCAGTGAATCAAGCTAGCTATTGTTCTATATCAGTGCACATACAAATTGTATCGTTGCCCCCGGCTGCGGAGTAAAATGAGTTTGCCAAATGAAGCAAAAGTGCCTGTGCTACGGGATAACACGAACAGTTAAGGAAGTGGAACAATTAGTTAAAGTGAAAATGGAGCTTAATCTCGCTGAAGTTACCTACATTCAGCTACATCACGTAAAAACTGTGTTTTGATCACGTTCAGAAGCTTAGCACAGGCCGAAAACTTTATTGCAAAGAACAACATGCAACACGAGGTCGAATTTAATAACACCAGAATCAAGATCCCCGTGCATATGGAAAACGACATGGTGGACGTGCGTATCCATGATTTGGCCCCGCGCACGAAGGAGGATTTCATCAAACAAATCATGTCGCAATATGGAGAAGTAGAATCTATTACGAATGACACCTGGAGAAATTTTTTCTCCGGCATTCCCAATGGCGTTCGTATTGTGAGAATGCGAGTGACTAAACCAATACCTTCTTACATGACTATCGAATGCAAATCACCGAAGGATGGCGTGACCTATAAGCAAACAACGCTAATTACATATCCCGGGCAGACCCCAACATGCCAATTCTGTAACTATACAGCCTACTACGGAAAAACATGCGCCGAAGCAACTAGTCAAAACTCATCTACTACAGCCAACTCTAACAAGCAGCCACCGATACCTTCAGATAAACCTAAAACAACGATCCAATTACCCAATAATGCAGGTACAACGACCACGACAACCGCTCCCAAACCAACAACTAGCATCGCCAATAAAGAAGCAAATACCGATGAAGACGGATATACAACAGCGACCCATAAGAACAAGAAACAAATAAGAACCTCTGATCGTGAACAGGAAGAAAGCAGTACCGATGACGACATGGACGGGAACGATAACGCGAGAGAAGACAGACTGAATGACCACCAAGCGGCCTCACCGCCAAGGAAAAAGATCTCAACACGCAGCAGCAAACAGCGTCAACAAGATCTGGCAGACCGACATTCTTAGAATTTTTTTATTTTTACTTATTGTAAAAAAAATTAAAAGACCCACGGATCAGTTGTGCTAACGCATTGAGCCGTTTCAAATAAAATTTTAGATTAAAAAAAAAGAAATATTATAAATATGAACAAGCTCAATAATTTCAGCATCTCTTTATTCCGACATATGGACGGGTATACATCGCACTTACTTCACCTCTGTCGAAGAGTAACGTAGGTGTAAGGCCAACTTTCTTGGATGATTTCTGTTGTTCTGTAGTTGAGTGCCCAGAAAATATAGAACAGCTGCTCTTGGGTCGATTTCAATTTATTTATTATTTTTTCTCTCTTTTTCTTCGTGATCTCTGCTCATCTCTCTCATTTTATTCCATAACGAACACAAATAAAACGAAAACATGAAATCGAAACATTAATCCCAATTTATTGACTGTAGACTCAACTAGTTACAACATTTTAGTCGCTCTCCGTGATAGGCTACTGATGTTTGTTCACTGTATCGTCACGTCGTTTTTAGACTTACATGGACATTAATTGGAAACCATCGAAAGAGACAGAAATGCTGCTGCTTACAACATTAAGTTTATTATGATTGATTGACTAATATGTGGTTTAGCATCTATTGACATCCGTTGAAAAGTAAGGATAAAATCACAACAGATAGTCCTACCGCTACTATGTACGTTTCTGTATGTGAACAACATTAGTAATATACGACGGTATACAATTCTTGGGTTGATGAACACCTCAGAAAAACCGCTGTTTTACCACTTTTTGGCTTGTTTATTTTTTGGCATTTTTCTTGCTTATTGTTCGATTGTTTAAAATATAACTACTTTGCGGACTAATAATGTTTAAATACGGACCGCATTCTCCGCATAAAATGAAATTGAGTGTCAACAGAAATACTATTGCATTAAAATGACGCGAAAACAAAAACTGTCTTCTCGACTATATTGTCATCAACTAACGGAAATGTTTTTGTCTAGCACGCTTGAGTGAGATGCCTGATGTTTCTACTAAGCGTACAGTGCACTAACCTATTACAGAAATTCAATCTGCTTATGCTTTAACTAACTTTATTCTGGCTAATATATAACATAATATCTGATTTTTGTTAGACACAACCACTAGCGATAAAGTTCTCATTTTGGGACAGTTTTTGAGCTCACTTTTCTATAAAACTTCTGCAATTTTATTATATATTTCGTTTATTTTATTCGGTTCAATGCATTAGCTAAATGAAGCCTTGTGTCTTCAATATATTTCCATGATGTGAACAATGAAAGTGATAAAACGTAAATGGTTGTCCTACAGATCTCGTGCGAACAACTAGCGATTGCGTGTGGAGAACTATTTACTAGGCTGAGAAATATTTTTCCTAACCAACAGTGTCGCGGTGGTGTTCATTTCTATCTCGTACACTTCCTTATCATCATAGTGGTTACTGCCATGTCCATGTTCGCGAATTTCTGACGGGTCACGAGTGTCGACTTCCTCAATGATGGTGCCGACCGTTGATTTTGAGATACTAGACGCAGTTTTTGCCGTCAATATTATCCGAACAGCAGCCAAAATTTGGCAAATGTTTGTTTTTCAGGAAATGGTTTTGGAGACTATGTATATGCAAAGATATAATGTGTAAAATAATACTATCGCATTCAGTTTTTACGTGCAGGGTCAAGTTGGAGGAAATATGTCTGTTCACCTAGATTTTCACCACAAAAACACCATTTAATATACTTCCTAGATGTGTCCTTTATAATGAATACCATTTTTTCCAAATGTGACAGGAATCTTTTAATAGCCACGGTGCAAGTAAGTGGTATCAGATCTTGTAGCCGAGCATTGATTTTCTCATCGTCCATATATATGAGGATCAACCACATGTTACAAGTTGTTATGCAAAATGACTGGTTTCGCCTGGGCTAATTTGTTAAATGGCATCAGCACTGAACGCCTGACATGGTTAAACTCGTTAAAGGCGATGTTCGTAAGCATAACCTCCATAATCACCTTCAGCAAATATTTCACATCATTAATGTTGCTCCAGCCAAATACGGAGGCTATTGACTTCAGGTCTTTTCGCATAAGATCGATCTTATGCGAAAAGACCTGAAGTCAATAGCCTCCGTATTTGGCTGGAGCACTACTTCTTGCTTCTGCGACTCAATCATTCGACAGATCCCCACAGCAAGAATTAAAGTAGCAGTTTCGTTTGTCTTCCGACGAGTCACACAATATGAAGGGAACTGTTTTATCACACTCAGCATACTGAGTAGATATCCTGACCGCTGTCTTCGGTGGTTCGAAATAGCAATCTTCCTCACAATTCTCGCATTAATTTGTTGAAACCAAACAAGATACAATTTTTTTAAGAGTCACCGAAAAACATGTTGTTTCTTAAATTTATTTTTGAAAATTTTCGGGGGGGGGGGGGGGCTTTAGCCCCCTAGCCCCCCCTCCGGCTACGTGCCTGTTAACCAAATTACAGAATAACCGCATTTCAGGATAATCGAAAGTCTGACTTTATCCGATTTTTGGATGTTCAGGCCTTAGGAATTTCGGGTTTCTCGAATTATCTACCATAGAATTTCTGGGCTGTCAAATTTTCGAATTTCCGAACAATCGAATTCATGAATCACAAAATTTCGAATTTCAAAGACCTAATTTTTAAGATTTACCGATTCCACAGTTCGTCAGATAGGAAGTCTACAAAAAAAACAATTTCCGATCATCTCAATTCCCAAAGATCCGGACGTATAACTTTCATGATATATGGGTTTATCGATTTCCGGATGTTTCGATTTTGTGATTAGAAAATTTCCAAATTGTCGGATTTGGAGCTTACCGAACTTCACTATTACCTTCACAGATATCCAGCTCTCCAAATTACCGAAAACCTGGTATTACGAATGTATAAATTTCCAGATTCTCGGATTTCTGAATAATCAGTTCTTCGGACTTCCAGATTACAGAATTTATGTAATTTGAGTTTGCGAAATACTCTATTTCTGGATTTCAAGATATACGATGTCAGCTTGTTCGGATTCCTCGATTTTAAGATATCTGAATAATCGGATGTCGCTTTATAAAAATTTCTGCTCGATTTCTGCATATCCAGATTTCCAAATTGCTAGATATCCGTTATTATAAGTTTCATAATAACCCTATTACCTGCTAATCGCATTCATGAACAACCGGTTTTCTGGATGCACTTGACCAAAAATTTTGGATCAACGGATTTTCAAATTTCCTGATTACCGGATGTCCTGAATGTTAGTTTTCCGTATCTCTAAAAGTACAGAAAATTAAACTTCGATATCTTCGAATTTGAAAATGCTCTGTTGAAATTTTTGATTTCGGATATCGAGTCTTAGAATACAGATTTCACATTGCTGATTTGAAATTAATTATTTTGACTTTCATATTCCAATTTTAGGCTTTCAGATTTTAGATTTTTATAGATTTAAAACATAATATTTCAGTTCAGGTATGTTATTTAAGCGATTTAAGTGAAGATTCAACATTTCTAGTTTCCGATTTCAGACTTTAGATTTCAGATTATCGATTTCTTATAGCTGCTATGCTTCGAAGGAAGGAAGCATTCGAAATTAGAAAACACGATGGAAAAAGCTTAACTCCCCGATGGTGGTCTTTGTCTCGCGGCCACTGCCCGACCCAACGTCGTCGTCGTCGTCGTCGTCGTACGGATTCCGTCAATTATCGCACTCCTTTTGCGGAACAATTTCTTCCTTTTCCTTGTATGGATTCCAGCCACCGCAGACCACACGATGGTCATAATTGCTTTGGAGACATGTCATGAACAGCGAAGGAAAAGGTTCGTTCCGTTTCGTTTCGTGTCATATATTGCAACAGTGCTTAAGGTTGGAATCCGCGTGAATCGAAGTGACAAGTTCGAATTGAATTCGTTCTTTTTCAAAATCAACTAAGAGCTTATCTTCGAACAATCATGTCATGCTTTAAATGTTTATTTTTCTGTCTGCCACTGCCGAATCATTTCCCACACAACACCGAGGGAAAGTCTACGAGCCCGACAATGCTCTTTCGATGAAACATATACCGCATAAATCCCAAAAGAAGTCCTACCATACGTATACTAGTCCAACTAGTCCAATTGGGCCCGCCTGAGCCGTTCCGGCATCTACAAACGTGTATTTCATAATTGATGCCATTTTTGTCCCAACTTCGAATGAATGAACGGCGCGGAAAGGCTGCATGAATGGGCTGGCTGTTAGGTGCCTTCTCTCAGTGGCTGGTCCTCACCAACCGGTTGGGCTGATTAGACAATAACTATACCGAGCCAACGGGCGAGGCAAGAGAAACCAGTTTTCCGTAGGACCAAACGCGGTGAATGAAAAATACGCCCGATTTGGTTGACAGTAACCGGACGAAATGGGTAAAAAATGTCGGCGAGAGAGAGAAGGCGGTTGAAAATTAGTTTCATTCATGAAGATCATCATCACAGTAACAGAGCCGGTCGGTCACACAGCCCACATCACACGGTGGGAACAGGGATGATGATTCATTGGAAGGAATTAGTGCTGCGGCGATGGCGCTGTATCACGTATCGGGTGGGAAACTGGGCGTTCTACACGCCTGTAACTAAATATGTACATATGTGCATCCCAATTCAAGTCAATCCGTCAACCTGACAGGCCAAGTGAAAATAGGAAAGCGTTGAACGTGAGTGCCGAGCCGGGAAGATCAACTGTGTAAGCATATGTAACTAAGCTGACAAAATGAGTGTTGATTGCGGAGAGATCATTTAACACTTGGCATGTGTTGGATAGGTGGTGCATTTCCATAATCTTCGAAACCATCATTAACTGAGTTTGAATTTAAAAACTAGGTTAGTAGCAATGAAATCCTTACCTCTATCCGGATTCCAATTCGGCAGTTACACTGTAGGATCTGTAAAACAGTAAAAAAGAAAAGGTTAGTTCCGACTTCAGAACTTCAGAACAAATCGAATATAAAACTGGTTTCCGAAATATAGTTCCCTGATATGATCAAGAACAATTAAAGTGCTATTTCCATACACACATGAAACACGGAACGAACCACTAAATTCTCCTCCACGCCGCAAAACGTTTTCACTAAACGTTTCCATTCTGTTATACGTTTGTTGTTTTTTTTCGTTTGTTTTCATTGTTGCTCACGTGCAAATCCCCAGCCGGCGTCGATCGCCGCCGCCTTTGTTGTCTGGTGGAGAGAGCCTGCTGAACCTGCTGGAGCAGCAGTCATCTGGGGCCACAGTTTTATAGATAAAAATTTCGAGCTACATGTTTCCCGGTGACGCCATCTACCGCGGATATTTTTTTTTCCTGCCTTGCCCGTTTAATTTCAAAATTGCGTCCAAAAGGAAGTCGAAACCTGCTCTGCTCGGGAACCCAGCCAGACAGACAGACAGTAAATACGTGCACCTGCTTGGTCGTGTCAGAGGAGCTCTCGGCGTACCGCAGCTATGGCGGCAAGTTATTATTTTTTTTGTGCAGTGGTGCCCCGTCGAGTTTTGCAGGGAAAAGAACGAAAGATAGTGGGTACTTGCAATTGTATTTATCGTTAAAAATATTTGATGATGATGATGATGCCGACGTTCGTGTGTTTGTTCAATTCATTTGAACTGTTGGCTGGAGTTGGTATTGCGAATCTTTCAAAAGAGCCACATCTTGATTATTCAACCTAACAGGGCGAAGAGTAGATCATTCTGAAATGGAGCACTTAATGTTGGTGATAGTGGTGCTCCCAGTGGTCAGATATGCAATCCTTTGAAAGCTTTTCGTTGTTTTTAACAGATCCGCTCCATCATTTTTTCACAATTTTAAAGAAACGTGTTTCCGAGATATCCATTATGCATCGGGTATTTTTTCGAGAGTTGTCCTACTGGAGCTGTAGAGCTAGGTTCTCGGAATGGCTCCCTGTCAGAATCACATACAACAATTTGCAGACAAGGCGGGTAAACTCCGCTAGCGAATGACGGATCTCAATAGTAGCATGTCTGTAATAACATACGTACCTGGAACTATTGAGAACCAGAGCTACAGGTCCAAATCCCCGGTAAAGGAGGATGGTTGTGATGATCTGGACCGCGGTCACCACGTAAAGCAAGATAGGTCATAACCCCAATTCCAAGGCGTGACCCGGGCCCCGTGGTGGTGGAGGAACGCTACGTGGGAAGCTGAGCTGCAAGCAACCGGGCGGGTCATAGGTGGTGGATAATGCTTAATCGCGATAGCAACTAGTTGTGATTCGCGACCCGAACCAGCAGCGGGGGCTGACTGCGGGTGTGGTAGTACGAGGTAGTGGGCCCTATACGTTCTAGGCCTAAATACCACATGCCCTAAAGCAGCCCTGACAAGGCGAGCCAGCGCCGCCTTTAAATAAGCGCTTAGCCCAAATCCCTCTCCTCCCGTTATCCTTCCTTTCTTCCTTCTGCGGCTGTTCGCCCATCTAAATATGGAAGCTGTTCTTCAATGTCAGCTTCTTTCACCGAACAGCCTAGATAAGCCGTGTAGTGTCGGTAGTGGTTGTTTCAACCGGCTAAGAATTACACTACGGACTACCTGTTTCAGTGGTAAAAATCTACCAAACAGGGAATAGTGTCATGCGACCCGTGCCATGGGTAAAATTGTTGAGGGGGTTTAAAACATTCTCAATGGCGAACGGAGCCTGGGAAGAGTTGGGCGAACTCCCCAGTATGCTGCATTACGCAGCGGAACGTTCACTCTACACACCGATTTTTTTTCACCGATGATCCACTTAATTTTGCCGAATTTTTGTTGGCTGGGGGTTTGCTGAGACTCTCAGCTGATTGTAGTTCGGTGAAGTTTTGTTGAGTTTCGATTATCAAATTTCGATGTGTACAGATGAACCTGCCCAGAGGCCGTGTGGTATCCGGCCTAGAATTGAGCCACTGGAGTCCTGCTGCCATGTCGTAGGAGGCGACTGAAAGTAGGAGACCCTAAGTCAAGGTGTAGTTCCGTGCCGAGGACTTAATGACTGGAGGGTCTAAAATATGCCAGTCGCGCACGGAGCATTTTGGGTTTTGCCCTTACTGTGTTATGCGAATCTCTGACACAGTGGACCATTATTTTCTTCGCAAATCGTGGGAATTAAATGATCATGTCCCATTTAAACCTGATATGGCTCGCTATATGCGTTAACATCCCAACTCGCTTGGTGTCCTCTAGTTGTTGTGCAATTTGTGTTGGAGATGAAATGTACAGTTCTCTAATCAACAATGGTTAGAATAGCACAAATCAATCTCCAACATAAACGTACAGCAACTATGAATTTATCTCGACTAATGCAGGAAGGTAAAGCTTCCATAGCATTGGTTCAAGAACCGTATTTCCATAAAGGAAACTTCTATTTTGGAAAGTTACTTAACACTGCCTTCATTGCTTACAACAAGACAGGCATGACTAACCCACGTGAAATGCCTCGTGCTTGCATTCTTGCAAATAAGGCTATTGACGCGTGTCTCATATCGGAGCTCACAACTCGCGATATCTGTGTTGTCACAGTTACACTGACTGTCGGAAAAAATATATATATTGTTCAGCATACCTACCGCATAACGAATCATCTCCTTCTGATGATTTCAAAAGCGTTCTATCATATTGTAGCAGAAATGGGCTTCCGCTCATTATCGGCAGTGATGCGAATGCTCATCACATCATTTGGGGCAGCTCAGACATCAATCTGAGAGGCTCTGAACTGATGGAGTACATAAGTAGTACAAATCTCCATATTCTGAATGTGGGAAACCGACCAACTTTTGCGAGGTCTGGTAGGGAGGAGGTGTTAGACATAACACTTTGCTCTGATAGAATTTTGCATGAACTGGGAAATTGGCAGGTTCCAAATGAAACTGAACCGTCTCTATCCGATCATAAATATATATTTTTCGATCATTTTGATGTCACCTTCAATGTGGTGACATATCGTAATCCTAAATCTACAAACTGGGACCTCTTTTTGGAAAACTTGGCGACTAAATTTCATATATCCATGAAATTTCCAACAATTAGTCAACTAGACGACTTAGATGACGTCGTGGATACGACAAACTCATTCATATTAGCATCCTACGAAGAAGCTTGTCCACTTCGTACTGTTAAATCGACTAGGGGAACCCCTTGGTGGAGGGCTGAGCTTGAAAGAATGAAGAAAGTTATGAGAAGAGCTTGGAACCGGCGTCAGCGTGATGACTCCAGGGCTTTCAGGTCAGCTCGTAGTGCATATAAGAAATGTCTTAGATCTGCAGAACGGGCTGGCTGGCAAAGCCTATGCACTAATGTCTCTAGTCTGAACGAGGCTAGCAGATTAAATAAAATTCTCTCCAAATCGAATGATTTTCAGATGAACTCCTTAAAAACCAGAGATGGTGTTTATGTGACGGACGAAAAAGATGTTCTTAATTGTCTCTTCGACACACACTTTCCAGGTTGTATCGATCCGGAGTTGAACAATGTTCACAGATGTCATTCTGGTGATTCGGACTCGTGGGCGTTAGCACGCACATTGGTTTCCACTGAATCGGTCAAGTGGGCAGTTGACAGCTTTGCTCCATACAAATCACCCGGAAAAGATGGAATACTTCCCGTGCTACTGCAAATGGGATTTGATATTCTTAAACATGTCTTGAAAAAGATTTTGCTTTCCAGTCTTGCTACCGGGTATATCCCGAAAGCATGGCGAGAAATAACTGTTAGATTTATTCCCAAAGGGGGGCGCTCAAGCTATGAAGAAGCCAAGAGTTTTAGGCCTATCAGCTTAAGTTCTTTTCTTCTGAAAGCTTTGGAACGGATAATCGATCATCACATCAGGAACGTTAGTTTAGTTGAATATCCACTGCACAAAATGCAACATGCATATCAGTGTGGGAAATCCACGATCACTCTGCTTCACGATGTTGTTTACAACATTGAGAAAGCCTTCTCGCTCAAGCAATCTAGCTTGGGTGTATTCCTAGATATTGAGGGTGCTTTTGACAATGTGTCCTTCCAGTCTATTCTGGAAGCGACGCGCGGTCATGGGATACCTGCATGTATCTCAGGTTGGATAAACGCAATGCTTAGTAACCGCATACTTTGCTCGTCACTGCGACAGGCTGAGATACGGAAGTTGAGTATTTGCGGTTGTCCTCAGGGCGGCGTTCTGTCACCTTTGTTATGGAACTTAGTAGCTGACGGCTTGTTGAAGAAACTCAATGAGCTTGGATTTCCAACCTACGGGTTTGCTGACGATTACCAAATACTAATTACTGGATTTTGCATCGGAACAATCTTTGACTTAATGCAACAGGCATTAAGCGCTGTCGAACAGTGGTGTCGACAAGTTAAACTATCAGTTAACCCAAGCAAAACTTCAATGGTTCTTTTCACGAAGAAGCGAATGACAACCGGGGTTCGTCCCTTGCAGTTCTTTGATTCTGAGCTACTGTGCGCAGATCAAGTCAAATACGTTGGAGTCATATTGGATTCCAAATTGAATTGGTCTGCTCACATTGAGTTCAGAGTCAAGAAAGCGTGCATGGCCTTCGGGCAGTGCAGACGAACTTTTGGAAAGACCTGGGGTCTCAAACCTAAATACATCTATTGGATTTACACGACAATTGTACGTCCAATACTGTCATACGGATGCCTTGTGTGGTGGCAGAGGGGAGAGGTGGTGACAGTCCAGTCAAAGCTAAACCATCTGCAAAGAATGGCGCTCATGGCGTTGACTGGTGCTTTCACCACGACTCCGACTCCTGCTCTTGAGGCACTTTTAAATATCAAACCATTACACATACACTTAAAACAAGAAGCACTATCATGTGCATACAGACTGCAGGTTACTGGGCTTTGGAACAGTAATCATGTTGATCTTGCTACCAGTCATACACGATTGTGGTCACAAATGGCTACATGGGGTGAAGATATTCTTGCTCCCAGCGACATTACACTCACTTGTAGTTTTCCTTACAGGACATTCCATGTGAAGATTCCCTCTCGAGAGGAGTGGTTGTCTGGCTTTATGGAAAGACAACAACAAACGCAAGTAGTCTGTTATTCTGGCGGTTCTCTGATGGAGGGACGTGCCGGTGCTGGTGTCTACTGTCGTGAAATGAGATTGGAACAATCTCACTCACTAGGTAGATACTGTACTGTATTCCAAGCAGAAATCTTTGCGATTATGTGCGGTGTGCAATCGGCCCTTCAACTGAGTTTGTCCGGCAGAGTTATAAGCTTCTGCTCCGATAGTCAGGCTGCAATCAAGGCCCTTAGCTCAGACAAATCCCGGTCCAAGCTAGTGATCGCGTGCCGAACCCAAATCGAAGAACTAAGCATTGTCAACACTATCTACCTTGTCTGGGTGCCTGGACATTGCGGTATTACTGGAAATGAATGGGCTGACGAATTGGCCAGGGCAGGTTCAGCGATTGACTTCGTTGGTCCTGAGCCCGCGCTGCCAATTTCGACAAGTTGGATACGGGAAAAAATACGGTCCTGGGCTTCATCCGAGCACCGCAATTATTGGAGAAATCTACAAACGTGTCGCCAAACAAAGGCGTTTCTAGAACAACCATGCCCAGTGGTTTCGAAAAATCTCTTACATTTTTCGAAGCTCCACTGCGGCATGCTGACCAGGGCTTTAACCGGCCACTGCAAACTCAATTATCACATGGCAACTATTCAGCGCGCTGAGTCTTTTTCATGTGATCTTTGTGAATCTGACTACGGAACCTCATATCATCTGATATGCAACTGTCTAGCGGTAGCGCAATTGCGATTTCGAGTCTTCAGCCGTCCTTATATAGACGAAACCATGTTTGGTCGACTGAAACTCAGAGACATACTAATGTTTCTTATCCAATGTGGTAAAGAGCTTTAGGCTTATTCGCAGGCAAGTTGAACTACTTGTGAGTTTAACTTACCTGTTCTTTATTTTTGTTTTGTGCTGTTATTTTTCCCACCCTTCCAATTCTACTTCCTCACACGTCCTTGTCCTTTCCTTCCGCTCAGGAAATGATGAAAACACACGGCAAGGCACAAATCCCCGACTATGTACGGGGAACGTGCCATTTGAGCCAATATATTCTGATTCCTGATTCCTGGAACTATTGAGAACCAGAGCTACAGGTCCAAATCCCCGGTAAAGGAGGATGGTTGTGATGATCTGGGCCGCGGTCACCACGTAAAGCAAGATAGGTCATAACCCCAATTCCAAGGCGTGAAGCGACCCGTGCCGAGGGATGATTGATCGAGGGGGTGAAAAAGATGCTCGATCGTTAACGGAGCCTGTGGGGTACCTGGGCAACCCCTCCAGTAAGCGTCCCTTACCACGTTACTGCGGAGCTCTGCCGTGGCGGACCTTTCTTTCTCGCACAACTCGTGGGTATCAACATGGAAGTGAATAAAAATAAAAACAACAAACAAACGGAGGTGCCGAACCCCTTTGCTAGAGGTGGTTTGGCGAGGTTTCCCCCCCGTGGGGAGAATAGTGGTGCGACGAGTACTGTATCTGATAGCACCAGTGACCCCCCAGCATTGTTAGAAAATAGCCCTACCAACGCGCTGGACGGGCCACTATCCGCGATGCGCAAAGTGGTGGAGCAGCTCGATGCAATAATCGAGTTCACTAGCGCGGAACAAAATATTAGCAAGGAGCTGAAACAGAGCCTGCTAATGCTCCGGAAGGCTGTTCGTGTCGCAAAGAGGGAGGGAGAGAGAAGGTCGACATAGGTACCCAGACAGTGGCCTATACCTTCTAGGAAGTCACCAGGCGAGGGTGCAAAAACCGACACCACACGGCGTGCAACCGTCAAGGCCAAACGCCGTTTGGTCGAGGTAAGCGAGGTCAAGAATGACCCCGCTGGGCAGAGTGATGGTACCAGCAACCCGGCGCAACCGGGGCAGGGGGGCGTAAACCCCTGGACGCTGGTCACCAAGAAGAAGCCGGCACCGACACCGGAGGTACCGCGGCCCGCGAAGAAGGCCAAGGACAAAGGCGAGGCCTTGTGGTTAAAAACCGACAAGGACAAATACGCCGACGTCCTAAAGTCGATGAGGGCGGCCGAAAGCCTCTCGGCCCTTGGGCAAGACGTGCGTAGCGTGAGACGCACCAACACAGGAGAAATGCTTCTGGTGCTGAAGCGAGGTGCACAATCTAGTGCAGTGTACAAGGCTTTGGCACAAGAGGTCCTTGGTGAAGGCGCCCAGGTTAGGTCGCTAGGGGCGGAAATGACTCTCCAGTGCAAGCATTTGGACGAGTTCACGACCGCAGACGATGTCGTCGCAGCCGTCAAGGAGCAATGCGACGTGACAATCGAGCAGACCTCTGTGCGTTTTAGAGGGGGACCCTCCGGCACCCAAGTAGCCTACCTCAGGCTACTGAAAGCGGATGCCAAAAAGGTAACCGAGAAAGGTAAACTGAAGATCGGCTGGTCGGTATGCCCAATTAGCATACCCCAGCCGCCTTCAGTGGATAGGTGCTATCGGTGCCTTGAGTCCGGCTATAAATCCTACGAGTGCAAGGGCATAGACAGGAGCAAACTATGTCGTCGCTGCAGCGAGGAGGGGCATAAGGAGCGGGGTTGCACTAAGGCGCACAAGTGCCTTATCTGCACCGCTAAGAAGCAAGCCCATAAACATACTATGGGCGGACCTTCGTGTCCCTTCGGTGAGGTAAATAAGAAGAAGCCGTGAGAGTCACACAACTAAATCTTAACCATTGTGCAGCAGCCCAACAGCTGCTGTGGCAGTCGGTCTCGGAGTCGAGGACAGATGTCGCCCTCCTATCAGACCCGTACAACATCCCTGCCGGCAACGGCAATTAGGTGTCGGACGGGTCTGGAATGGTGACAATCTGTACAACGGGACGGTTCCCGGTTCAAGAGGTAATACACTCCTCCGCCGAGGGTGTTGCGATTGCCAAGATCAATGGTGTGTTCTATTGCAGCTGCTACGCTCCACCAAGGTGGCCAATAGAACAGTTCAACCAGATGATCGACAGGCTCTCGTCGGACCTAGTGGGCCGGAAACCGGTAGTCATAGCGGGAGACTTTAACGCTTGGGCAGCAGTGGAGTGGGGCAGCCGCTGTACAAATAGCAGGGGTCAAACGCTAATGAAGGCGCTTGCGAAACTCGATACTGTGCTAGCTAATAATGGCTCCGCTATCACATTCCGTAGAAAGGGGTGCATGCGGATTGACGTAATATTTGCCAGCCCGAGATTGGTTCCAGGCATGGAATGTAGGGTAGACGAGGGCTACACCCATAGAGATCATTAAGCAATTCACTTTAAGATCAACTATGGTGTGCAGCATTCGAGGGCGGGAGATCCCGGCCAGGTATGCGGGTGGAAGACCAATCACTTCGACAGCGAAGTTTTCAACGCGGCCCTGGGACTGGAGGCCAACACCGACAATCTAAGCGGGGATGCGCTGGTAGCTGTTCTACCACGCGCGTGCGACGCCACTATACCGAGAAAAACCCTGCCAAGAAACAGCAGATGCCCGATATACTGGTGGAGTGCCGAGATTGCAGCTCTACGATCAGCCTGCCTCAGAGCTAGACGTAGGATGCAAAGAGCTCGCACCGAGGATGCAAGAGAGAACCGCCGTGAACTGTTTCGAGCTGCGAAATTGGCCCTTAACAAGGCCATTAAAGGCAGCAAGAGAGCGTGTTTCGACAACCTGTGTGAGAGTGCCAACCGTGGGGTGACGCCTACAGGATTGTGAGGGCCAAGACCAAAGGGGGCTCTTCACCCCCAGAACGGTCTCCGGGCCGGTTGACGACGATTATCGAAGTACTCTTCCCGTCTCAAGCCACAAGCCCCTGGCCACCTGCACTACCAGACAGTGCGGGTATGGCCGAAATGGTGGCTCCAGTGACGAATGAAGAACTACTCGCAGTGGCTAAATCCCTAGCAATGAACAAAGCTCCAGGGCCGGATGGAGTTCCAAACAACGCTCTCAAGGCAGCGATCATAGCAAACCCGAACATGTTCAGGCTAGCTATGCAGAGATGCCTTGACGAGTGCCGTTTCCCCGATAGATGAAAAAGGCAGAAATTGGTGCTGTTGCCGAAGCCCGGGAAGCCGCCAGGCGACCCATCGGCGTACAGACCAATCTGTCTGATCGACACGACTGGCAAATTGCTTGAGAGGATCATCCTCTAGGTACGGACGGCCTGTCAAGCAACCAGTTTGGCTTTCGGAAGGGTAAGTCCACGGTGGACGCTCTCAACTCAGTGATAAAGACTGCCGAGATAGCGATCCAACGAAAAAGGCGAGGCATTCAATACTGTGCGTTAGTGACACTTGACGTGAAGAACGCATTCAACAGCGCAAGCTGGGATGCCATCGCGCTCTCGTTACACCGGCTTAACCTACCGGCGGGTCTGTACCGGATCCTGGAAAGTTACTTCCAGAACCGCGTACTACTATACTGCCCATAATCGCAAGTCAGTCCCATGTTTTATGGGATTTCCTATCTACATGGGACTGACTTGCGATTATAGCCAGTATACGAGACCGATGCCGGTCAGAAAAGGGTTCCGATTACAGCCGGAGTCCCGCAGGGCTCGATCCTAGGCCCGGTGCTATGGAACCTCATGTATGACGGGGTTCTGAGACTGAAGTTCCCTCCTGGGGTCAAGATCGTCGGCTTTGCCGACGACGTAACCTTGGAGCTCTACGGGGAGTCAATCCCTGATGTAGAACTAACCGCAGAACACGCGATCAACACGGTGGAAGAATGGATGAGCGCGAGAGGCCTGGAGCTCGCTCATCATAAGACGGAGGTAGTTATCGTCAACAACCGCAAGTCAACATGCAGTTATTCATGTGGGAGAAGTCGAGATCACTTCACAGCGGAGTCTGAAGTCTCTTGGAGTCATTATAGACGACAAGCTGACCTTCGGCAGCTACGTCGACTACACATGCAAGAGAGCGTCGACTGCTGTTGCGGCTCTATCGAGAATGATGTCCAACAGCTCAAAGGTGTGCGCCAGTAGACGTAGGTTACTGGCAGGCGTTGCCGTATCTATCCTCAGGTACGGCGGCCCGTCATGGTCAAGAGCACTGAGGGTAACCAGTTACCTACAGAAACTGGAGAGCACCTACCGCGTGATGTGCCTCAGAGTGATATCTGCCTACCGCACGGTATCACACGATGAATCCTGCGTGATAGCGAGCATGATGCCAGTCGGGCTGGTCATTCGGGAAGATGAGGAGTGCTTTGAGCTACGTGGAAATAGGGGAGCCCGCGAGCGCACCAGGGTGACCTCGGTCGCCAGATGGCAGCGTGAGTGGGACAACTCCTCGAAAGGTAGGTGGACCCACCGGCTGATACCTAGCATATCGAGCTGGGTGGGAAAACCCCATGGGGAAGTTCACTTCCACCTGACACAATTCCTGTCAGGCCATGGCTGTTTCCGTCAGTACCTCCACAGGTTCGGACACGCGGAGGTCCCAGTCTGCCCGGACTGCCCAGGTGTAGACGAAACTGCCGAACACATACTGTTCGTATGTCATCGGTTCGACGTCGAAAGAAGAGCAATGCTTGACGTCTGTGGCTGGGACACAACCCCGGATACCCTTATTCAGCGGATGTGTCAAACGGTGGAGAAGTGGAACGCAGTCTCGGCTGCTACCATCCAGATTGCCAGTAGGCTACAGGTAATCTGGCGAACCGAGCAACAGACGGCGGGCACGGCTAACTAGTGATTGGTTAGTTGGAGCGAAAAAGGCCAAGCGCAAAATAAGAGAGTGAATGGTCTGTTCATGCCGAGGTAGGTTGGCGCAGCGAATGGCAACCGCGTAAGGGGTAAACCCAGCCACCCCGAAGCAAGACAGAAGAGTGAGTGTATAGGCGTATAAGTGGACTGCCTCATGCCAAGACGGGAGGGTCGTAGCGTAGTATGTTGGAACTAAGCTATCGATGCCTCATGGCGTGGCAGAGGAGTGAAAGGGTGAGCATCCAAGCCAGTCTTACACGGTATGTTAAGGGTGAGCACAAAAGTCAGCCTCACATGGTATGGTAGAGGCTAGCACAAAAGTAAGCCTAGCAAGGAATGAGTAAGGTGAGCACACAAGTCAGCCTCGCAAGGATCGAAAAAGGTGAGCACAAAAGTCAGCCTCATGTGAAGTGTTCGAGAGTGAATCAAGGTGCGATAGAGAGAGCACCCAAGTAAGCCTCATACAGGACGTATGAACGCGTGAGTGAGAGTGAATGAGTACATTAAGTACAGCCATCCCCCCAGAAGTAATACCGAGAGGTAGTTCCTGGGGGGGAACGATGGCGGAGCCTAATGGAGTTTAGTCGGTATTAATGGCAGCGTCACCATTCCAGCCCGACACGCCCCCAGTACACCCCGTGTAGTAGTTTGGACACCTACCAATAGCACATGTACTGGGTTAGGACGTAAACGTCTTCTCCATTGTAAAAAAAAGACAAAACGGGTAATGTCACCTACTAAAACACTGCTTAATGCCAATTGCAGCGGGCCGTGATTCTGAATGTGATATTCATTGTACGATTCAGGTATGTGCGGGCGTAGGGACGACGCGATCGCGTGTATGATCGCGAAGGACTCGAGCATTTGTACGTTAACGTGTTCGATCGCGTGTGCGTTTGTATGTCGCGTGTGCTAATGTGTATGTAACTTCGCGTGTATAAATTCTATTTTATAACCGTGTACCTTTCACACATTCGCGTGTGTTCTTGGATGTGCGCGCGCGGACCGTGAATCTAATACTTTATTTTTGGTGTACGACTCAGATGCTAGAACAAAGTGAGATCTTCCATATCACTAGAGTTACCGGACATGTCGCCATGGAACTTGTTGTCCAGTGGATATGTGAGCTTTCTTTTTTTAATTGACCCAATTGAAAGCATAGACCTAGACTGGTGGTACTGAGGATAGAGACTTCCGGAAGTAACTGATTCATGATCATCACAGGGATGTTAATGTTTGCGAGATCGTGGTTGTAGGTTGCGTGGATGATCGCGAAGGGCTCAAGCATTTGTATGTAAAGGTGTTTATCGTGTGTATGTGACTTCGTGTGCGTAAATTAGATTTTATATCCGTGTGTCCATTCACATATTCACGTGTGTTTTTCGATAATACCGTGAATCTAATACTTAATTTTCAGTATACGGCTCAGATGCTAGAAGAGAGCGAGATCTCCCATATCACTAGAGTTCCCGGTCATGTCGCCATGAAACGTGTTGTCTAGTGTGTAAGCGCGTCATTTTTATTGGTCCAACTGAAGGCATGAGGCTGGGCTGCTAGGATCGAGGGTAGAGACTTACGGACGAGATCGATTCATGATCGCGCGAGCGGTGGGTTAATGCTTGAGACCGCGTTTGTAAATTTATAAATGCTACAACAGCAATGAGATCTCTTGGGGCACTGCCCGACATATGCACAACCGAAACAATTCCAACGAAAGCGTAGAATGCTCCAACCGCTGAATATTAACCCTCCGGCACTCGCGCCGTTGTATTTAGTGTAACACCTTCAGAAACTCTAGCGAAATCTTCTTTCAGCACCAGCGGCTGTTCATTCGGGGAGCCATTCGCGCGAGTGCCGGAGGGTAAAAATTTTCCAAAAAGAATCTGCCTGGACTCTGTTCCGGAACAAAAGGCCTGCCACGTCGCACGTCCCCTTACAATACTGCGGAATAATTCCTGTTTTCAATGGTGGAATTCTCACTTGATCTTTTGTCATGCAGCAATAACGCTCCATGGTTAGATAGAATCAAATTCAACTACCTGAATCTACGAAAAGTTGTTTGTTGATTTCATTCAACAAGTTCTGGCGAGTGACATTGTCTCTAATGACTGTAAACAAGTGAGAGTGATCACCATCCCAAAACCACAAAAACCAGCCTACGACCACAATTCGTATCGACCGATTGCAATACTGCCATGCATTCGGAAGTTGTTCGAGAAAATGGTCCTGTTCCACCTCAACAATTGAATCGAAAGAAATGACTTTCTGACAGATACACATTTTGGCTTCCACAAAGGCAAAAGACTGAACGAATGCCTTTTCGGGGTATAGTTCGACTGAGGATGTCACATTAGGTATCTGAAACAGAAGTGCCAACATAGGATTAACTTTATCCGTACAAAAACTGAAACATGGTGATGTGCCCTTTCAGGAGACTTGATCAGCTGGTACCAACCAACGATACTGTCGATGATGGAATACGGGTGCTTCTGCTTTCACTCCGCTTTTATCAAACTAGAGAGAATTCAGTATCGTTGTTTGCGTATTGCCTTGGGTTGCACACAGTCGATCCATACGATGAGTCTCGAAGTGCTGTCACACGTTCTTATGCTGGAAGATCGATTTTGGGATCTCTCATATCAATTGCTCATCCGATGCGATATTTTTAACCCGGTGGTGATTACAAATTTCGAAAGGCTTGTCGAGCTTAATTCTCAGATCTGATTTAAGTCCTTGGACTTCGATTACATGGCACAGAACACAAACTATCCCACATATAATCCAAACCGTGTTCATCTCCTAGATATTTCTGAATCAACTGCATTCTTCGGCATATCAATGAGGGAAGAGATTCATAGAATCCCGAATCACACACGACCGCAAGTGATTCGAAATATTTTTATAATAAATTCCGCGAAGTCGATTGCAATAAAATATTCTATAGTGACGGATCAAATCTTTACGGGTCCACCGTCTTCGATGTCTTCAATGAAAGTATCACCGTTTCACTCATGCTCAATGAACCTGCGTCGTCTACGTCTTCGTCGTAGAACTGCTGCTATTTAGTATACCCATGAGATCAATTATACGTTGCCCACAGATCATTACTTCATCGTTTTGGGCAGCCTTAGTTCTATTGAAGTTATCCGCTCGTCGAAACCGACAAAGCGTTCCTCGTATTTTTTTTGCAAAATACGTATGTCCTTATGCGTTTTATCTAAAACCTTACTATGGGTCCCCTCGCATTGCTCCATTCCGGGCAATGAGAAGGCGGATTCCGTACCTAAGGACGACGGAGGTGCCGACGAAACTTTTGTCCAAGGAGATGGATGTTGATCGGGATTTCAATTGTGTTTTGTCCCGGATCATGTCAAATTATTACACGTTGGATTGCGCAACTTCGTCGTGTCGGACTTGAGGAAAGCAATCCCTGCGCTTGCGGGGATGCGTTATCACGACATCGAGCATATTGTCTGCGCCGAGTATTGTAGCGGTAGATCTCAGTTATTGGATTCCCTTCGGGCCCGAGAAAGATCAACGAAAACGACCTGAAAGAGTGACCCATTTTGAAGGATTTTCTGCTTGTCCGAAGAGGACCACCCCGCTGCTCGCTGTCGTGACAGTCTATGGTCCTGCCTTATACTGCTTTCAACCCGATGCTGGACTCAAACCCCCTAAAAATGTTTTCCCCGAGCAAATCTTGTAAAAAGCAAATTCCCCAATATGTTTCCTTTGATTTAAATTCCACTAAATTGTTTTTTATTAAAACATTAACAAACAGCTTAACGGAATTTCTAGTAATTACATTAAACTACCCACCCTCTTGTCTTACGCCAAAATTGATTTACATCATCCAATTTGTCGAAAGTGGCAAAATTGGTTCTGGACCAACGAAGTCAGTCGCAGCGCCCGCTCTAGCCAATTCATCCTCCCATTCATTTCCAGTAATACCGTAACTACCGGGTACCCATAGAAGGTAGATAGAATTTGAAATACTAAGTTCTTCGATTTGAGCTCGACATGCGGTTACTAATTTCGATCTCGAATCTGTCAAACTAAGTGCTTTCAGGGCAGCCTGACTGTCAAAAATAGATTCTTTTACCGCAAATTCCCTGTTGAAGTGCCGATTGTACGCCACACAGAATCGCAAAGATTTCTGCTTGGAATACGGTACAGTATCTACCAAGCGAGTGAGACTGGTTTGATCTCATTTCACGACAATAGACACCAGCACCGGCTCGGCCTTCCAACAAAGAACCGTCAGTATAACAAACTACGTAACCTTCAAGTTGTCGCTCCATCCAGCCAGACAGTCATTCCTCGCGAGAAGGAATTCTTATACTGAAGGTTTGAAAGGAAAACTGCGTGTGAGTGTAAGGTCTCTGAGAGCAAGTGTAAATTCATCCCACGATACCATTTGGGGCCACAACCTTGTGTGGCTAGTTGCACGGTACGATCTATTGGGATACTGTTCCAAAACCCAGTAACTTACACTACAAGTGCATTCTAATTTCAAACTAGGGTTTCAAGAGTGTCATAAAACCTCAATTGAATATATGTCCCTAATAAGGTTTTTCAGTCCAATATAATTAGAGTATCGTGTCAAAAATAAGTTGGGCACTAAATACAGAAGCTGAAACACGATCTTGGTGTGCTATAGTTCATTCGTATTGTCATCAAATGCATTCTCTGAATTTATAATCGCCACCAAAGCGAAAATGGTATATTTTTATTGCAGAGAAATTAACGAGACATGTAAATACATGAATAGACAATTAAAATAGATTCGTGCGTAAGCCGTATGAAACTCCATATTTCGAAGTCACCTCGCAAACCATGGTGACCCGGTAGAATTTCCAGCCTACTCAAATTTGTGCGCACTCAGCCATTCGAACGAGCAGTGTTGATACTTTTTTTTTTTGGTTTTTGCGTACTGCCTGGCACCGAGAATGGCGCGTGCTGTAAACGAAGTGCTAGAACATAGACTTATTTTTATTATGACCCTCTTCATGTATAGGCTGTATGACGACCCGTAAAGCCTACAAACAAACGGACCTAACAGTGAACATGACACTCAAACGCGTGGTGCAAAGGAGGAGGAATTTTTTAAAGTCTGAAACCTGAACCGCGACTGGGTCGGATTCGGATTATTCAAATCGGAATTATCGGGTTCAGTTCGGGTCAATACGTTCTCGATTTTTTTTTTTAATTTTAAGGTACACATAGACATTTAAACGCCTTTCTGATGTAGCAGAAATGGAACACGCCAAATTCGATACGAACTGCGTACAGCCTGCTGCCTCAAGATCGATCTGAAACACAAAACTAATAATAAGGTTCTAAAGTAAACTAAATTTATTGGAGGAATGATATAATAGCTTTGAGATCGATTGTTCAGCCCTTTTTCCACCTTAAGGCTTGACTAAAAATAGTGAATACAAAGAATTTGTAGATTTTATAGGTCAATCCTTCAATTAAAAAGGTTTCCTTTCGAGAGGTCAAAAGATGAAGTCTTTAAATTGAACCGTTTTCAAATAAGATTGTACGCAGTTCTGAAAAATCATGTTTTGAGATAAACGCGTTTTAAAGTTTTGAGAACACTTTCGATTAACTATTCGTAGTGGAATGTCAATATTTTGTAACAATTGCATGGAATTATGGGTTTTGGGCATCGCTGATAACGAATTTGAAATCAGTTTTGTTCGAGATTAAAAATGGCCGATCCAATATGGCGGACGCCCACTAAAAAGTTAAGTTTCAGCCTAAATCGAGGAAAAAAAGGTTTTGTGATTTATAAACACGAATTTGAGTTAACCCTCCGGAAGTCGCGCTTATGGCCCACTGAACGAGCAGCCGCTGGTGCCCTAAGACGATTTCGCTAGATTTTCAGAGCAGTGTGCACTTGACTGCCGGAAGGGTAATATGTAATAAAATTTAAAAAAAAATCTATTTGCAGTAAAAAATACAATTTTCTTTTTGAATATGATTTTAAAATTTTGAATATTTTAAATCAAAATGCTAATATCAAAAAATTTCTGAAATGTGGTCGTGAAATCTCGAGATATTTCAAATTTTGTTTTAACAAGACAATTCTTTTGTTTTATTACGACCTTTTCAGAAATTATTCGCGTTTCTCCGTCATCAAAAAAAACTTTTTCAAAAGGCCCATAACATTTCCTGTAACTTTCTCTTTGACATCAAGGTGATATTGTAAACCATTTTAAAGCTATACGAAAACAACCACAATATGATCGAACTATTTAGTCTAATCATAAGACCCTATGGTTGGATAGTATTTTGATTGTATTCGTATAGGTTTCAAATGGCTTACAATATCACTTTGATGTCAAAGAGAAAGTTACAGGAAATGTTATGGGCCTTTTGAAAAAGTTTTTTTTTTTTGATGATGGAGAAACGCGAATAATTTCTGAAAAGGTCGTAATAAAACAAAACTATTATGTTGTTAAAACAAAATATGAAATATCTCGAGAACTACTACATTTCAGAAAATTTTTGTTATGAGCATTTTGATTTAAAATAGCGTTTAGAATCATATTCAAAAACAAAATTGTATTTTTGACTGCAAATAGTAAGAATTATAAAAATATGTCAAAAGTTGTTGTTAGGAATTTTTTTATTGACAGCTTCTCCATGATCCAAATACACAGAAAAACGTCTTTAAAACGATAAACATTAGATTTTTGACATTTTATAATTGGGTAACACGAATAACTTTTAAAAAGAACTGTTAACTGTTTTTGTTGGAACAAAATTCCAAATATCTCGAAAACTATCGCATTTTGGAAGATTTTCGTTAAATACATTTTGATTTAAAATAAGACTAAGAATTATATTCTGTAATAAAATTACAGTTTTGTGTGACAATTAGCATGAAATTTAAAAACATGTATAAAGTTATTGTTAGAAAAACATTTTTGCCGATAAGTTTTCCATCATACAATCACATTCAAAATATTTCTTTTCTCTTTCTCTCTGTTTCTAAAATATAGAAAAAAATAGAAAAGTGTATATTTTCTTCGCACATAAATATTAAATCTCTCAAACTCGTCCTCAGAAAGTTTTGCTGTATAAAATACAGTAATCGAACAAAACAAAATGAAATTAATGCAAGTAGAAATGTTTACACCCTTTTAAAAAATTACTCTTGAGTCAAAATAATCTTACTGATTGTGGAAACTGTTTAGTTTTCCATTCCGATGAAATGTGAAAAGTTTCAGAGGAATCCAAGATGGTCGATCAGGATTTTAATTATTTTCAGACGGATCGTCGTGAAATTCCTCATTTGTGCGTGGAATGTCATCATTGGAGTGTTAAGGCGACTGTCCTATAAATAATATGTATTTCAAGGTTTCAGTCACCGTTCCTGAATGTTGTCGTTTTTTAGTTGATATTTTTCGGTGAAAATTCATTTAAAAAACACAGTTTACCGTTAACGTTTCAGCTTACTTTTTTATTTCCTTTCAGCCATCCTCAGAATTCTTGCCCAAGCGCGTCTTGCCACCGCTGGGGGAAAATCAATTTTCCCCCAGCGGTGGCAAGACGCACTTGGGCAAGAATTCTGAGGATGGCTGAAAGGAAATAAAAAAGTAGGCTGAAACGTTAACGGTAAACTGTGTTTTTTAAATGGATTTTCACCGAAAAATATCAACTAAAAAACGACAACATAAATAATATGTTCAAATCTACACCAAACAAGTAGTCTTAGTTCTGAGTTTTCGCAAAAACCCTGCAATTTTCACGTATGATAATAACCGACAAGGAATGTAGTGCCAGGACATTACTTTTCATGGAGCATTTCACTAGTTGAGCAGCGAAGTAAGTAAAATGAGCATTGAGTCATTTGGCGGAACATAACCAGTTATACAATTAATCTGGTTCTACGGATCGTTATAAAACTGTGTTTATGGCAGCATATACGATGATATGTAAAAAGTTGTCCTAGTTTGCCTTGAGCATCAAATCATCAGCAGAAACATATTATATTAGCATCCAATAAGCCAACATCATCTCCATCACACAACACAACAACCAATGCTAATCAAATCGTCAAACGCACTACCGCTTGCCAGAAGAAAATTTACCAAAGAGCACCCTCCACCCACCGCAGTACACTCTGGAGCGCACGCCGTGTATCTGAGCACGCCACATATTTAAAGAGCAAGAGAGCGGCGTCTCTCGCATCCAACCACCCCTAGCACACTTGAAATCCGTTTACTGAACTCCAAAAAAGAGCATTCTGCTTTTTCTGTGCTGTGTGCTAATCATTGCATGCATGGAACTGGCAAGCCTGTACATCGTTGGATGGAATGATGTCTGGCGGCAGTCATTGAATTTATCGTTTTCGTATTCTGGGGTGGCTTTGATAACGTGCATGTTCACCCACATTAAGTTATTGATATCAATGTTTTTCATTCAAATGTTTGTTTAAACTAATTCTGGAAAGATACTCATTGTTAAATAGATGTTAATTGATATTATACAAAGTATTTCAATGTACTTTAAAATTCGGGTAACCGAAATTCGTATAATTTGTGTCCAACTAGAATAAAATATTCTGAAAACCTTTAAAACTGCCAAAATTGTTTTATTTCAGTACTTTATCAATGTACAAAAAGTTTCATCACTTTTAACACGTTGGAATATTGAACAATAAAAAATGTAGCGAATTTCAGCTTAAACTAATTTGAAATTTGAAATTTGTCTGGCGGGGGAGTCCTTGTGGGTATTTCAGCTCAATTTAATTCAGAAATTCTAGTCACAGTGAAGTTTAAGGAATTTGAACATGTGTGGGTTAAATCAAACATTGCCGGCGAAATGCATGTTTTTGCCTCTGTATATTTCCCACCAGAGCATGCTAATATAACATCGTACGAAGCTTTTTTCCAAATTGCTGAACAAATTTTATCTGAACTCCCAGCCGAGGTTAAAGTTCACATTTACGGAGACTTTAACCAACGCAACGCAGATTTTATTCCGGACTCTGAAAACGAACATATTTTAATCCCAGTCGTGGGAGAAAACGAAACATTGCAGTATATTTTCGACAAAACTGCTAGCATAGGACTAAATCAAATAAATCACGTAAAAAATCGACAGAATTGCTATCTCGATCTTTTATTTACAAACATTCAGGAAGACTTCTGTGTATCTGAATCTCTAACTCCTTTGTGGAAAAATGAAGCATTTCATACTGCTATTGAATTTTCCTTATTCATCCATGAAATTCAAAAACCCAGCGATTGTGACTTTGAAGAAGTCTTTGAATACCATAAAGCCAATTATGACAATATCAGGCGGAAGCTAAGTAGTGTCGACTGGCAAAATAGCCTTAGAAATGAAGAAAATATTGTAACCGCAGTGGACGTATTTTACAAAATTATTTTCAAAATAATTTATGAAGAGGTGCCTATTAAGAAAAAAAGACGACACGGCAACTCGAAGCATCCCGTTTGGTATAATAGACAAATTAAGAGTTTGAAAAATAGGAAGCAAAAAGCCCATAAGCTATATAAGAAAAACCAAAATAATGAGGACTTGGAAAAATATTTCGACATTTGCGATAAACTAAATATGGCCATAGATTCTGCACTTGCGGATTATAATTCAAAAACGGAACAGCAGATCAAATCTTGTCCAAAGAATTTTTTCAACTACGTCAAAACTAAATTAAAATCAGACAATTTCCCATCAACAATGCACTTGGATGACAACGTACGTGATAACTCGGAAGAAATCTGCAACCTATTTGCAACATTCTTCCAAGAAATATATACGACTTTTTCTGAACAAGACCGTGATCGCGATTACTTCGCTTTTCTTCCCGATTTTCCTTTGGATATTAGTGTCAATCATGTCATAGTGGAAGACATTTTCAATTCTCTAAAACATTTAGATGTATCAAAAGGTTCTGGCCCTGATGGAATCCCACCATTATTTATGAAAAACCTAGCAACCGAGTTAACTGCCCCATTGTTCTGGCTGTTTAATATGTCTTTGCAATCTGGACAGTTCCCTAAAATATGGAAAAAATCTTTTTTAGTGCCTATATATAAATCTGGCAAAAAATCTGACGTACGTAATTATCGTGGTATAGCCATAATCTCCTGTATTCCGAAACTTTTCGAATCAATCATTAACGAAAAAATATTTCTTCAAATAAAAAACAGAATTTCCAACCTCCAGCATGGCTTCTTCAAAGGTCGTTCGACCTCAACAAACTTACTAGAATTTATTAATTATACACTGATTGCAATGGATAATGGAAACTACGTGGAGGCACTTTATACAGACTTTAGTAAAGCATTTGATCGCATTGACATCCCAATGTTACTTTATAAATTGACAAAGATCGGCATTGAGCCTGGGCTACTTACATGGTTAGAATCATATCTCTCCGAACGTCACCAAATAATTAAATTTAATGGAAAGCAATCTAATCCAATTAAAGTCACCTCAGGAGTTCCACAAGGCTCTCATTTAGGCCCTCTATTGTTTATTTTATACGTGAACGATATCTCCTTCATTCTCAAAAAACTGAAAATACTAATTTATGCGGACGATATGAAACTTTATTTGGAGATAAGAAATGCCGAGGATATTAATACATTTCAAAACGAAATACAAATTTTCCACATGTGGTGTCAAAAAAGCCTCTTACAACTAAACGTGAAAAAGTGTAATTCAATAACCTTTAGTAGAAAACGACAAACACCGAATGTTGAGATTACCTTAGGAAATCAGACTGTAGTAAAATGTGAAAGAATTAGGGATTTAGGTGTTATATTAGATTCAAAGTTAAATTTTATTGATCATTATAACACAATTATACACAAAGCTAACAACATGCTCAGTTTTATAAAACGCTTTAGCTATCATTTTGAAGATCCTTATACAATAAAAATATTATATATTGCATATGTTAGGTCGATATTGGAATATTGCAGTATTATTTGGTGCCCTTTTTCAAGCAGACATGAAGAACGAATAGAATCGGTACAAAAACAGTTTTTATTATTTGCCCTTCGTAAATTAGGATGGACAGCATTCCCTCTGCCATCTTATGAAGCACGCTGCTTGCTTATCAATATTCAAACATTAAAGGAGCGTCGCGAATTTGCAATGCTCTCATTCATTAATAATATCGTTTCGCATCGTATCGATTCAGCTGAAATTTTATCCAAATTGAACTTTTATGCACCTTCACGACAGCTACGAAATCGAAGTATATTTTCAATAACTCCTTTTCGCACAAACTATGCAAAATATAGCCCCATAAATCGAATGATGTCTATTTATAATCACCATTGCGACTCAATTGATTTTACAATGTCTAAACTGAAACTAAAGCAATATTTTATACACAAAAGAAATTCTAACGCGTAAGAGGATGATTCAGTAAAAGCTGAAATTGCTTCATTTATACTAAATTCACGAAATATACACATTAGTAATTAAGGAAATCTGTAGTCTACATCGATTGACGAAATAAATAAATAAATAAAAAAATAATTGCCAGCTAGTTTTACAAAAAATTGTATTTAAAATAAACAAACTCTTAAAAGTAAATTTGGCACATCCCACATTAAAGGAAAATAAAAACTCGCTTGTAATTTATTACTCTTGCTCAAATCTGAGATTTATTTGATTTATAAAAAATAGACACTTTACGATGCTTCGTAAAAATAAGGTAAAGTCAAATTTCGGTTTTTTTTTGTAAATTCGTACCCGAAAACCGAACAATTTACTCAAAAAGTATAACAAATCAGTATTTTATAAGTTTAGAGTAAAAATCATTTCAATTTAAAATGATTCGGTAGACATTTTTGGTTTAATAAGCGATCTACGAAAAAAGTTTCGAGTGATCAAAGTCACCCCGGTTTACGGTACTTAAGGAAAACTTTTGCTACAAAATCGATTAATAGACCTATGGGCAATGTTAATATTCAAAACAATTCATGTATTCATGTATTCAAAACCGCTTGTACCATTATAGGAACACATGTACTAATAATGGTGCAATCGCTAATTTCGGTACCTATTGTTGCAATTCCCATTATTTCTTATGGCAACCATAGGTGCATAAGATCAATTATAGGTGCAAGGGAGCTCAAAATTCAAAGAAAACCATTCTTTTCATTAGTTATTTGAGCAAATTTCAAGGATAACAGTTTTATTGACGCATAATTTTAGTGCAATGAATCGATAAAAAATGTAAATGATTGGTACCTTAGTTAGGCGTATAACCCACTACTGCAACTATTGGTACACCTCAACTATAGGAGCGCCCACCCTAGCTACAAATTGTTCAGGTGAATGAAAATGTGGAAAATTTGATCGTTTTCCGTCCAGTGCGAAAAAGTTTTATTGCTACCGACCGAAGGAAAAGTTCAATTGCAAGAAAATTATTATCCTCGAAAAATTAGCAAATTTCACCAATTTTTCAATGGAAACAACTCGTTTAACGTTTGCTTCATCTCACATCTATTTGTCTGTGGTTCAAAGCTACAGCCGACGCATAGACCATATTGCATCCTCTGTGTAATTCTGTGTTTTTGTTACTGCGCTATCGAATTACTACTGTGTTGGTTTGTCTTGTTTTACGAGGTGCAGAACCAGAAAGAAAGAAAAAATCGTGAAATATGTACGAACCAACCGGTAATTGCAGAGTTTGTAATATTAGTGTTCGCACTGATTGTGGTTCAAATTATACCACCGATAGGCAGTAATTGCGATCATGTAAAATAAATCAAATCGTAGTTTGATAATTCTGCATCTTAGATTGTAATTTGTGACCCGGCTCTTGGAGAATTTGTCTGTCCAAAAGTCATATCCTTTCATTAAGATTTTTGGCTGTTCGTTTACAACGGCAGATGCAAAGTTACGTCAATGGCCTTTGGTATGTTTTTATTGAGAAATACGTAATCTCAAACGATATTTGTAGTCATCACGAAATAATTCGGCACCATTTCTATTTTGTTAGGGACTGAAAGGTTTATAGTCAGCAACGGAAGTTCTGTGAAAACAGTGACTTCCGCATGGCCAACTTGTTTGAACGCATAAAACTAACCTATATGATCCCTGCAAGGCCCATTTGCACACGCAAAGTTGAATGAAAGAAGTGATCTTTTGATCTAATCAACCAACCAACCAACCAACCAATGTCGAAAAGAAGGACGCTCGATGGCAATGTCATACGCAATTGAAGGGGCAACATTTTCATTCCCTTTATCGGCGGGCCGTGTGTTTGAACCCCCGCCCTGGTCGGTCGAGCCGCCGGCACCACAAGCATCCACTGTCCACTGTCGAATAATCGGTGAATTTCAGCCCCCAAAAACAGGTTTTCAGCTCGTGATCTCTACACGCAAACGCGGTTCACTTGGGAACCCTTCCCTCGCGCAGCCTACCTACCTGTGCCGTAGAAAATTGGACGGCACGCTTAATGAATGTAACATGCAAGAATAAAGAGAAAAACGAACGAGACGCCAGCCAGTCCATGCAGGAATCGGCGACTGTGGTCTGTCCTCGGTTTTTGGTATTCTGGCGGGAGTTTCAGGTGACTTCGATGAATAAACAACTTAAAAGGGTTTTCAGGTTTTCACACGCAACTGGTCCGGTTTGGGACGAACGTAAATGAGTTACGCCGCCCGCCTCGGATGAAAAAGGTGATCTCTTCCGACAATGTTCTAGAATTTGAGTTCTACTCAGGTTTATTGAACATTTGGAAGAATCGTATGATATAAGTGAATAATTTTCCATCAAAAAACGAACGGCTTCAACTAACACAAAACATCTTGGGAACCGGAATGTACAAATCTTGTTATCTCAGACTGAAATGAATGTATTAAAATTCAGAACGGAGTGATACCGCCAATCGTGCTAAGGTTTTTTAACACAGCTGGTGATACAGAAACGATGAATAATGTATTCAATGGCGAGCCCAAATATATCATACATTTTGACGAGTTTTAATTTAGTTCACATATATTGTCGGTAAGTGAGCACTTACAATATTGTGAGTGATCGCTAAAGCTGCTTGGTTTGGTGGATTTGGAAAGGAGTGGTAAGGGGGAGGGAGGTTTGACTAATATTGCCCCACGAAATCCCATTGACTTTATTTTACAGCGTTTGTTAAGTAAATTGTGTCAAATTCGAAAATAAAAAATGTATAATTTTGGCAAATAACTTGCAAAGCATTGGTTCTTGATTCACTTGTGAAACAAAACTTTTTCTTTCAGAAGTCTGTTATTATGTGTAATGAGAATCTCTACAGGTAAGAGTGGTTGAACTGCTTCTCTAATCTTTCGGTCATCACATCACATGATTTGGTATTCTTAGTATGTATAACAAACATAATGATGTGACACAAAGTGCTAGAAGCGCACTAAAATCCTGTCAATCCTATTTTTCATTGCATTGTCTAACTTATAGTTACTATATTCATAGGAGACTCTGAGCGGAGCCAACTGGTTAATTTAGTCCGCAAGTTTGTTCAGTTTTAGTAAATTCACTTTGCTTTGAGACCAACGGTGTATTAAGGATTGACAGTTCGCTGTCGGCGAAATTCTCCTGGAGACCGCAATAAAACGACTCAAATGCTCGTGTTTCAGTGTCCCGTAAGTCGTAGAAAAAGTGTAAGTGAATAGGCAGCATCACGCACTATCCTGTATCGCACTAACGCTCTTACCAGTTTATAAACGCAGTTTCAAGCGTCCGATCTCTCACGATAACGAATCGTACTCGTCTGCGAACTGCAACTTAAAAATATGGAACACTATAGTTGGAGACTCCAGTAAAAGGAGGACCTCACCTTCTTCCTTCATCTGAACCGCACTCTCAAAATTAAAGATCGGAGTAACGGATCGCACGAACACTCAAAAACCCACGCGAATATGCAAACGGCTACACGATTATACAAATCGTTCAAACCCGCGAGGTCATAAACACGTCAGCATACACGACATAAAAACGCGTTAACACAGAACCGCTCATGTCCTTCGCGATAATGCAAATCTGGTCACAGAGCGCATAGGGCGGATACTCTGCTGATATTGGGGAAACTCACTCCCTTCTAGATCTTGAATGTGCGGTTCGCGCGAACATTCAACGCGAATATGTAAACGGTTACACGGGTATACAAACGAATTTATACACGCGACACCCACAATCACGTGATCAAACCCGTTAACATACAAACGCTCGATTCCTGCGTGATAGTACATCCCTGGTCACAAACTCGAATATGCAATTGCGATCATCTACGCAAAACTACGCCCGCAAAACTGGCAATCATCAAAATGCTCTTATGATCAAGTAAATGCTACATTTTATATACACGCATTCGGGAATCGGTCACATCCGAAAACCCATATCCTTGGTCCTAGCACCCGAGGTCGATGCCTTCAGCGCCAAAATCGGAGGCGTACACTTAAATTCAAACAAATGACAACACAGTTATACAGTCCAATTTATACACGAAAAGTTACATTAAGTTACATATACAAACGCCCACGCGATCACCCTCGCACACCTAGGCTCGCAAGCATTAAAAAGCCCTGGTGATTTAAAGGGCGAACACGAAATTATTGCGACACCGAAAATGTCATGCCAATTTTCTTATAATGTTTAAAATCAAACCAAAATTTTAGGGTAGTTTTATACATATATTTACTTCAAAAATCAAAAGAAAAGTTAATCGATGGAGCCTTGAGTGTAAAATTGAACGCATTTTCGCTTGATGCCCTCCATCAACGTCTTTACAGTGTCATTCGGTACCAGTTTCTCAATTTTTTTCCATTTTCTCAACATGTCCTTCTCGTCTTTGACTGTCTTCTTGCTCTTCCGAAGTTCCCGCTTCATCATTGCCCAGTACTGCTCCACCGGGCGCAGCTCCGGACAGTTTGGCGGATTCATGTCCTTTCGAACAAAATGGACAGAATTGGCCTCATACCACTCCAGGACACTTTTAGAATAGTGGCATGATGCCAAACCTGGCCAAAATAGCGGAGCTTCGTCGTGCTGCTGCAAGAACGCTTCTCGAGGCACTCAGATTTGTAGATCTCGCCATTTACTGTGCCCTTTGTCACAAAAGGCTCACTCCTCAGTCCGCAAGAGCAGATGGCCTGCCAAATGAGATATTTGGAGGCGAACTTCGACATTTTCTTCTTCTTAAATTTGTCGTCCACATAGAACTTGTTCTTGCCGGTGAAAAACTCCAACCCCGGAATTTGCTTAAAATCTGCTTTTATATACGTTTCGTTGTCCATCACACAGCAGCTATATTTTGTCAGCATCTTTTCGTAGAGCTTCCGTGCCCGAGTTTTAGCCGTCGATTGTTGCCGCTCATCGCGGTTTGGGAAGTTCTGTACCTTGTATGTATGTAGTCCAGCTCTCTTCTTTGCATTCTGGACGTAGCTCTGCGACATGCCGATCTTTTTAGCCAAATCACGGCTTGAGACGTTGGGATTTGCTTTAATCATCCGCTTCACCTTTCCCTCCGTCTTTTTGTTCTCCGGTCCCGGTTTTCTTCCAGCTCCTTTGCCGTGGTCCAACGTTAACCGCTCCTGGAACCGCTTCAACACTCTGGAGACGGTTGAATGGTGAATGTTCAACATTTTTCCCAATTGCCGGTGCGACAGGTCAGAAAATTCCAGGTGTTTGGAAAGAATTTGTTCTCTCGACTCGCGTTGGTTCACCTCCATTTTCGTTGAATCGAAAAACACGACTTCGAGTTTGACAGCATGTAAACAATACACATCAATGAGAAAGTGTGCAAAATTTGGTTGATTTTTACCCAATGGTAAAAAAGTTATGCCCTGTTGAATGTGTCGCAATAATTTCGTGTTCGCCCTTTAGTCTTCAATTCAGCTACCATGAAATGGAACATAGTTTATATATTTATATTCAATTGCGCAGAGCGCCAAAAATACATTACATGTTCATGAAATTGTTACTGAGCTACACAAAACATGAATCCGAATGAATGAATTCGCCTCATCATGAATAGTTATATTCGCAATGGAGGAACAGCATGCGGTAATAACATATCGGAATACACAGAACACAGAAATGTAGTACAGGAAAAAGGAAATATCACATCCATTTTACGAAATCATGATTTTTGGTTTAAATTTATGATCAGTTTTTTCCGTGTAGGAAGTATTAAGTTCAGAAATCAGGAAGTAGAATAAACTGGCTAGATTGGCACGATCCCTATGTTATTCGGATATTTGGACCTTACTATGCTGTCTCTTGACTTTGGGAGGTGAAAAAGATAGGCAATTGGAAAACACAATACAATCACAATGCCAAACAGTGAACGCCTGGATTCTTCACTCTGAAAAATATAGTGAGCCCTACTGATAAAGCCAATAGCTCTTTATTATACTGGGTTAGGAACAATAAAATATTCTTGCGTGTTAAGTCCGTGTGCATAAGTTCGTCTAACCATGACGATCCAAAACACCCAGATAATAATCAATAGTTGTGCTTTTACATATTAGATAATCTGAAGTTCCGTAATTAGATTCACAAAAATCACACGATTAATATTCAGCACGCTCAATAGTAGCCGCGTGATAATTGGGTTTGCCATTTGTATTCAGTACCCTGAGCCTGCTGCAATTGCGCTCTAAAAAATGCAAAAAAAAAAATCATCGATATTTTCGGATTTATATTCGTCCGAAATGTTTTTGTTTGAGCACAAGCTACGCCAATGGTAGACCAGTTCGGATGCGGCTGTACATTATCCATATTTTTCGGAGACTGGAGACTCGTTTTTATGAATTTGATTGTCATAACTCTACAAGCAAAAGCCCAAGCATTAGAACTGCCTAAAAAACTTAGGGACAGTCGTCGGTGATGGCTCCATACTGCCTAAAAAGTGTGTGTTAAAATGACTGGGTCATTACTTGAGTGAAAGAGCCCTACGTGTGCAGCTTGCCTCTTGTTTCCACAATTTACAAACAGCTCTGGAGGCCCTCAAGGTAGCATCATGGTACCCCTACTGTTTGTATTATTCTTCAACGACACTGCTTTTTTGCTTGGTGTGGGGTGCAAAGTGATTTAGGTCAATGATTTGAAGGTATACCTCTTAGTTTGATCTATCGACGACTGCATCCGTCTTTAAGAGCTTCTGGATACATTTGTTAGCTGGTGTCATAAAAACTGGCTAGCTAGTTATTAGCATTGCAATATGCCAAGTTATAACTTTCCACCGCATGTTCAGTCCGATACGTTACGACTACCAAATCGATGGACAAAATCTTACTAGTTGATAGCGTTAGCGACCTCAGTATTTTGTTGGATACGAAGCTAACGTTCAATCAGTATCGCTCAACTTTAATTTCAAAAGCAACCCAACAACTCAGATTTATTTCTAAAATCGGCCGGGATTTCAAGGATCCGCATTATATGAATGCGTTATATTGCTCGCTGGATCGCCCACTACTTGACAATGCTTCTTTGATTTGGAGTCCACATCAGCTTACATGGAACTTAGTATTTATAGCCAAGCTACTCAACGCTGAAACTGTCTCCCCGAAGATCCTTGATTTTGTGATTCGCAACATTCTGTACGCTCATCTGGCTTACTCCACCCTAGATTTCACCGTACGACGTTTGGATTCAACGAGCCGATAACAGCATGTAGGCGAACTGTCTCCACGTATCTGTTCGAGTTTGGGAGACCGTAGCACAATTTCACATAGAAAGATTCACGGTCTACAATTCTAGAACTTGACTCCTGCCATTCATAAAAACTAGTTTTGTCAGATGATTCTTTTCAATAAATAATAAATAAATAAATATACGTAACTTTTTGAGTCTAACAATTTTGGCATTCCACCAACTGAACTGAACACCTCTTAAAGCACGCATAGTTCAAAACGACCAAGCTTCTTGGTACTCTTAGTGAGTTTGTTGCATATTTAGAGGACCCATTTCGCGGATTTGCGATTACGATATGTGGCGACATCTAGGGAGATATTTAAATGGACAAAGATATCATATGTATGATCAGATAACGACGGTTTGAACAAGCCAGTTTGCATAATACCGTCAGCGCAGAGGGTTACATCTAACACATCTGCCCTGCAATCTCGAGGAAATGCTGAACGATTTTTTGAATATGTGCAGGTTTGTGCTGCTTAAGTATTCCATTAATTTAGTACCTCTGAAATTGATATCTGAGCTTCCCCTAAAAATGTGATGAGTATTCTAATCACTGTCGTTTACGAGTGGAAGCCCGTTTCCGACATAGTATGATACAACCCTTTTGTAATCATCAGAAGGTGGTGATTCATTATGCGGCAAATATGCTAAACAATAGAAGCTTTTCCTGTCTGTGTTATCAACAGTCAGATTGACTGTAACAGCACAAATATCGCGAGCCATGAGGTTATACATAAGACATGCGTCAATATTTAGCGCTATTTCCCAGCATGTATGCACGAGGCATTTCACGTTGATTTGATATGAAATTTTTGTTTCAACGCTAAAAATTTGGCAGCGGTCAGGATACGGTGGAAGAATCAACAGATCACACCACGGAAGATTCAGGTCAGGTCATCAGCATAAACAATCATAACTCCTGCTCCCAAAAATAGCACCATGTCGTGAAGAAAGATTGAAAACAACGGGGGACCTAAGTTACTGCCCTGTGGAACCCCAGATTCACTGGTGAACGATGCCGAAACGCTGTCTTCTATTTGCTTGATGCAGTTCGAGGTAAAATCTATCAAGTTTGTTGTAACTGGAATTGGTCAAACATCGGTTGTACACCCGGAAGTGCGTGTTTTGATCACTAGGCTTAATCGTCCTATGCTATTGATTGCAGACACAAAATGAACGGTAGCATGTTCGTAGACGTATGCTCTTAACGATACTATGGCTGGCACCATATTTTTCGTTTCAATCCGATCAGTTCTGGATATTTTTGGAATCCCAAGAAACTATTTTTTTGCTCCAAATGACTCATGGGATTTAGCAGTCAACATCTAGAAACAGAAATAATGGTTAGAACGATGAAATTTTTTATGGGGTGGTCCAACTGGAGCCTGGTACTCGGAAGAGCTCACTGTCAAAATCCTTCACTACAGTTGCAGACGAGACTCCTCTAAAACACTGCTGTAACCCCTCTAAAACACTGCTTAAAACTAATTGCAGCGGGCTGTGATTCTGATTGTGATGTTGAGTGTACGGTTAACATGTGCGGGCGGAGGAACTTTACTATCGCGTGGGCATGAGCGTTTATTTGTTCGCGTTTGAAAACACGTTAATCAAATAGTCAAATCAGAGTGCCATAGCGTTCACTAAATCATCTTGTGTCGTTGTGTTTACGAATTCTTTGGCGTAGTTGTGCATGGACAATCGCGAATGTATGCTAGCCTTTGTGTTTCATCGCGAACGGTTTGAGCGTTTGTATGTTAACGTGTTCGGTCTCGTGAGCGCTTGTTTGCCGAGTGTGCTGGGCGACTATGTATCTCCGCATGTATAAATTCGATTGTATAACCGTGTTATCATTTGTTTGCATATTCGTTTAGGAATTTGAATGTTCGCGCGGACCGCGAGTCTTGCAAGGACCAAGGATGAGGGCTTCCGGACGTGACCGATTCACGAATGTGCCAGTTCGCGAGCGTAGTTTTGTGTGGATGATCGCAACTGCCTGTTCGAATTTATGGCCAGAGCTGTATTATGACACAGGAATCGAGCGTTTGTATGCCAACGGGTTTGATCACGTGAGCCTGTGTGTAGAGCGTGTATAAATTCGTTTGTATAGCCGTGTAACCGTTTACATATTCGCGTTGAATGTTCGAACGAACCGCGAATGTAAGTGTACGGTTCATATCAAGAAGGGAGCGATTTCCCCATATCTCTAGAGTATGGTGTTTTGATGGTTGTGAAATTTAGTATGGTGTTTGAAGTCATGAGAATTTGCTGGGGTAAGCATTCTCAGACTTCTAGTGTAAATGAGTTTATATTTTTAAACCGAAAAGTGAAAGCATAGACCTAGACTGCTAGGACCTAAAGTAGAGGCCCTCGGATGGTGACCGATTCATGTTCGCGTGGGAACTGTCTTGGTATAATTACACTAAAGACGGCGCGGAGCGCAGCTGTGCGCAAATATTCGCGAATACATAACCGCATGTGTGACCAGATTTGTATTATCGCGAACGACACGAGCGTTTCTATGTTTACGCATTTGATTGAGAGGGCGTTTTTATGTCGTGTATTAGAACTTATAACTTGCGCGGGTTTGTACCGTTTATGTAACCGTGTAGTCGTTTGCATATTCGCGTGGGTTTTTTAATATTCGCGCGAGCCGTTACTCTGTTTAGCCGTTTTAATTTTGAGAGAACGGTTCAGATGACGAAGGAAGGTGAGGCCCCCATTTCGTTGGAGTCTCCAAATATAGTGCTCTGAGATTTGTAGTCTAGTGTACATATGTTACGTATTTTTGAGTGGGAGTTCCATTGTGAGTACGAGTCGTGATCGCGCGAGACCAGACGTTTGTATGTTGGCGCTTGAAACCGCGTTTATAAATTGGTAAGTGCTAACACGTTGATTCAATCGATGATTTTGTTAGCGATTGTGTTTGTATTACCGCGAAAAGTTCAAGCGTGTGTATGTTATTGTGCATGTTCTTTTTATCGTGTGGGCGTTTATATGTCACGTCTGTGTGTTTTTGAGTGTTTCCGAAAAGAAATAGCAAAAGAAGAACATGTTAATTAGACATTCATTCGGTAAACGTTAGGTACGTCGTATGACTCGTATACTACGTAGTTAACGCGGGTGATAGTTTGAAAAGAATGCAACATGAAAAAGGCTCCTGGCAGCCTCGATACACCACAATCATGGTGTATTTCAAACAGCATCTTACAGTAACTTTCTGTTAGAGATTAGTATGAAGAGCTACAATTATGTTCAAAAGAACGGAAATTTACGGTTAAACTAGTATTGAGGCGGGTTTTTATCTTGTTGAAAAATAACGTAACTTTTATTTGGAATTAATTTTGAAAAAACACACAACAAAGAAAGCTCAATTTTTTATTGTGATGTACACGTTCTCAAACATTTCGTAATTTTTTGGGCTATAAATCTGCCGCAATTGCAATATAACTCCGTTAGGAAAAACTTGGTTAAAAAAATTAAATTGCTTCAAATCTAACTATGATTAGTAAAGATGTTTGCGTTTCAACTTCGTCTCTTCAGAACGTTTTTACGTTACGAAAACAAGTCCATGAACAAAATTCATGTATTTTATAATCATGTTCAATTTCCTTTCGTTAACGCCTATATAACATTTTTATAAGTGGAGGTTTTGGTTTTGATGTTCTAAACTTCATTTACGGTTACCAAATCGAATTTCTGTACGTGAACTAGCTCACAACTGAAGACACAGCCACCACCTTAAACACAGTAGCAAACCCGCTACCACAGCAAACGCAATGGCAATAGTCTAATAAAAATTTACCTCGGCATTCGAAAGGCAAACAGAGATGAACAGCAGCATTTCATTGATGCTAATCGTCGACAGGTTTTCAGTGGTGATCTTACGTGGCTTTTCTTTTGTCGGTTCCCACGGTAAAGAGGGAAAAGTCTGTCTTTACCAGGAAACATGTTGGTAGACTTGAGTGATTCGTAGTTATGCTGCCTAAGCTCGACTCCTGCCAACAGAAGACAAAAGATTAGTTCGTATGAGTATAAGCCTATTTCTAATGACCATACCACTTCTAGTTGTATATTTTACATCCTTACTCTCACTTGAGTACTAGTTCACAACTTTATGAACATTATACACAAAACCAAAGGTTAACTCGTGATTTTATTCACAGATTTAGGAAAAATAATAAGAGTCCGACAATACGACGTGAGCTGATTCATGAATTATTACATCTTGAACATGGTCTAGTTTTCGTGGTTGAGAATTAGTTCACAAAATCAAAACATATTTTCTCGTGAACTATTTCGCGGAACTTAGGATTTTATTCATGAATCCTTTCAATCGTCGTGAACTAGATCATGAATCCAAATATATTTGTCACGATTTAATATCCGTCCTCGTGAAATAATTCACAAAATAATGCAGTGGAGACCCGATTTTATCAGCCCCCGATTTTATCGGGTGTACCCCATTAGGCATAAACACGTTAGGCATACGGACGTTTGGCATACGTACGCTAGGCATAAGGGACGTTAGGCATAAAGACATTAGGCATAATGAACGTTAAGCATAATATACGCTAGGCATAATATACGTTAGGCATAATGGACATTAGGCATAATGAACGATTGGCATAACCGACGTTAGGCATAAATTATGATATTGAAGTATAATTGTAAAGAAATCACTTTTGGCGTTGACGGCCTCGGGTCGTAATAGCGCAAATGTTTGAAATTTTTAATTTTCTATTGCGTATACTTGAAGAAATCTTCACTCATATAAAAGATGCATAACGAATGCTTGGCATGCAGAAACCCAGCTTGCGCTAATGTCTTGGCGAGCAACCGATAAATTGCACATGACTAAAATAAGCTAAACACTCTTGTTTAAAATCAGTTTCGTTCGTATTAGTGTATCAATTACGCACATTAACCCTTTCATGCTCATGTTGCTTATAAACAACAACGTTTTTAAACAGCTGTAACTTTTGATTTAGGTAGAATTTACTCATAAAAATAAGTAAGACTAGTAACTGGGACTATTACCTTTCAATTCAGCGCTAAAAGTCCCTAGAACTGAAGTTATTGCTATTAGCCTGATAGAGCATTGCTACCAGAGATATTTTCTGTTAGCGTTGATAAATGGAATTTTGATATACCTTCGTTATTTCTCATTGTTATTGAAAACTACTAAAACGTTTTTTGGTTTTTTCGACTATCTTTTCGTAGCATATTTCGTTTCGATAACTCCTCACAGTACACAAAAAAAACTCTCCCTATTGAAAATTTTCTAGGAGAATTGTATTGAACATCGGAAGGTAAACATTGAGCAGCCTCCAGCACGGGTTTTCAAAACGGGTTTTTCGTTTCTTCTTAAACCCCATGAACGCTACAACAATGGGAATGAAAGTGTTAACTTAGATTAGATCCTACATGCATGCATGATGCAATTGTCCAAGATGAAAATATATTACCTTGAAGAACAACCCATGAAAGAAAGAATGATGCATTTTATTATTCATTCAACGAATATACGAATATTGCTGCTTCTATATTGATTATCTCTCATATTATTAAGGTCAATGATAATATTCTCGAGGCCATCAAAAATAGAACTACGGAAACTGTCTGCTATGAGGGAGAGTTTTTTCGTGTACTGTTCACTTAATGAATAATTTGAATGACGAATCGTTTTGAAACTTAAAGGAGGAAGAAACGAGGACAACCGTACAAACCGTTTCAGTTTGAAGGGGATATGATAAATCGTTGGGAGTGACTTTGCTAAGAAGGTTAATGTCACTCCTGCGGTCCTTTGGGATGGGACAGAGGTATTTACATCTTGCCCTGGCTGTTAAGCCTAGGATAAAGCGCCTTTACTCGCTCTAAAAATAATGTTTAGCTGTCCTTTAAATTTCCCATGCCCGAGCCGCACACCTGCTATAGGCATAGTTAATCATTTGGATTTGAGTGAAACCATTCCATTAAACACATCCACGAAAGTGAAAATTATAAATACAAAAAGAAGAATCTCACTAGATTGTCCGCAACGCTCGTCGTACCACCATCCAATATTGAACGCCATCACTCTGACCGTCCCCGCTACCGGAGACGTTATTCAGGAATTTACCTTATTGCTTGATTGTTGGAGAGGTCAGACAATTATTCTGAAACAATACCTTTAGTTCGTCCTTCATAACACTGCAAGTTTCTATTGGTGCCAAAATTAAATGTTTGTTCATTATTTTGCTTTTTTAAATATTTGGATAACTGCATTGGTAATACATTTAAGAGGCTTGAAATGTGCTTGTACCAAATGTGTTCACTTAAATGAATGAATACTTTCTTCATTTCGTCCACGGAAAAAATAGAGAAAAACTCTACACTTGCAAGGAATGAATATCTCGCTTGCTATTTTTCATTTTGGAGTCTCATATTTTCTAACCCGAAAAAAAATTGAAATCTCTATAATAGCGAAGCCTTGGGCTATTTTTTTTTAATTTTGTGAATTATGCCAATAGTCCATTATGCATAATGTACTTATGCCTAACATATGTATGCCTAACATACGTATGCCTAACGTACTTATGCCTAACGTTTTTATGCCAAACGTCGCGCACCCGATTTTATCAGCTTTTTGACTGTCCCTGTTTTTTCAGCTTAAAATTCGCCAAGGGGCTAATAAAAACGGGTCATCACTGTATTCATGTATACGTGATCTGATTCATGATTCCTAGTATATTAGTCACAATTTACCATTCGTGCCCGTAAATAGTTCACAATATCATGAAATAATGTTCATGTATTCGTGAGCTAATTCATAATTCCTAGTATAATAATCATGGCTGATCATTCGTGCTTAGGAAATAGTTCATAAAATCGGAAAAAAAATATTCGTGTATACGTGAACTGATTCATGATTTCTAATATATTAGTCATAACTCAACATTCGTGGTCAAGAAATAGTTCAAATAATCATGATATCTTATTCATGGAAACGTGAACTGGTTCATGATTCCTAGAATAATAGTCACGCCTGACCATGCGTGCCCATGAAATAATTTACAAAACCGTTGTTTATGTATTCGTTAACTGGTTCATGATTCCTAGCATGATTCACGATCGTTCTTGAGTGCTTGTTATATTTAGAACGCCGTGTTACTGACGCAATATTGAAATCTATTTAAAGAGTTTATATTTATACCCTTATATTGGTTCGACAACAAGGTTAGGGTATAAAAATCCATTCATGGGTTCTATTTTGTTTTCAACGCTTGAGAAGATGTAGTTCTAACATTCATGAAATTTGTCAAATGAGGCCTTACGCTACGGCAATAACGGAGCTATCTGTTCGGAAATTCACAATCGAAAAATCACTGCTTTTTATTCTCTCTGTCATTATCCTTGTATGTTCTGAAGTTAGCGGAGACTTTAATTTTCTGTCACCAAGCGAATGCGATGAATTTAAGAACTTGTAATACCAGCTTCGGAGAGTAAAAACTTTCTTCCATCACATTTCCATTTTCCACCCGACTTGACGCATCAGCATCCGTAACTACTAAATCAATATCGGCGTGTGTCGCCTACCGTATTATACGCGCCTCATTTCGTCCACATAGCGTCCACTCGTTCTGTGTGATGTATGAACTCGTTCTCTGTCGTACGAAACTGGACGGTCGGTCGGTCGGTCGCCTCCGTCACTCAACAAAGCAAAGTGTCTCAGTCTGGCGTCATCTTGTCGTTATCGGTCTCGCATATCCCAATCCAGACTACAACGCATGGCCGCCGCCGCCGCCTCCTCTTTCAGACACTTAGTAGACTATTTGGAGTCCGCTGCTGTTTTTCGATATGAGTTTGCTGCTTGCTTGCACAGAAGGAAGGTTGTTTCATAAAATCCAAACTGATAGCCGGATGCCGGGCAAAGATAGGAACATTAACCCTCGCACCAATAGCCAAACGGTTTCAAATATTGCCGAATGGGTAGCATGACTTCATCATTGAATAATCCCCCGCTCTTCCTGATGGCGGCAAAGTCGAATTCCACTCGCTGGCTGCAAAGTCGATTCGGATCGTTATTTGGGCTAGGCGACGGCAATCAAGATGTTATTTGTTTATCTGATAGAGTCGTCGGCTAGCCTCCACGAGAGGTGTCCTATAAAGTGCTCTACTATTCACACATTGTGCCGATGCCGGACGACTCATTGTGAAATCCCGATGGGTAGGAAGGATTCTCAATTTGTCACGACCAATTTCCATGTTAGGTTAGCTAAGTAAATGAGTAAAACGCACCTGTAAAACAGCTGCTCTATTAAACAGAATCATTTGGATTTTCCTTCGGGTGGTACATTTATTACTGTTCCACCAGTCTTGTACAGCGTCGTACACATTTATGATGTGCCAAAATCGGTTCAGCATGTGTGAACGCGAGTGTTATTGGCAGTGGAGGTGTGAAAATATAGTTTGTTATTTCCAATTACAATCAAACTAAAGTGTATTAGTATGCTATAAAATACTGAGTTTCTTCAATTTGTTTAAATATGACTCATGGGTTTCTACTCAGCCCCTGATCAGTAGTCATTTTCAACCAACCCAAACGAGTTTTCAATTTAATAAAATATAAGATCGTGCTAGATATACTCAAGAATGAGAAATCGATATCTAATACATATATCACACTCATAACTTTAGTGCATTAAAATACTTCCAGAAGCGAACCCCCCAGTATTCGAACATAAACGACTGACATTTAAAAAACGAGGGTTTATCGCCAGTTAATGTTCGTTCTGATCATATTATCTCGTCTATAATCGCCGGTAATAAAATCTAAAGTCGGAAGTTTGCATAGATTCACGCCATAATGCGATTAAATTAACCACCCAACAGCAACATCAGCTGTGTACCGAGCCAAAAATACCTTTCAAATGGCACGAGGCGGTCAGGCTAAACCCCACAACAACAACAAAAAATGTAATGCGACCGTCATATATCCCCGGTAAGTGCTCGTAAATCTTCCACTTTATAGTTCCTTCGATTTTGACATAGAGCTAAATTCAGTCGCGACCGAGCTGACGATTTTCCCCGGAGAACCGAAACCGAATACATTGGCCAGCACTGAAAATGATCGACGTGTTGGAACAGCTTCGACCGTTCTGTCGTTTTCGATTCGTTGCTTCACTGAATTATTTGTTATTTTTACTATTTCTTGTACTGAAGAAGGCTTCGAGTGCAAGTAATATGTACTGAAAGTCGTTGGTGTATTTTTTTCTGTGTAACGATTTCTGATCTAGTTATCGCACAGTGTAATACGCCGTTTTGACTATCGAGCCATTTTGGCAGGAATAGTGGAAAAAAACCTGTTTTAATCCACCTAATGGTGTAATTGTGCCTTTCTCATTTATTCAATAGCAAGTTATATTCAATATAATTGTGAAAATGTCTATTACATTCTTATTACACTATTTACATATTTACAAAGGACACGACTGCCACGAACCTAATGAGCAACATGTTGACAATGACGTCCTTGGAATAAAAAATATAATATTTAAATGGATAAATCAGCATGAGGTTGATGTTGTCTTCGCGTTAACATATTTTAGAATGCAGTGGGAGGGAAAAGGGAGTATAACTGTAAAAGAGGATATGAGAGACGCCTAGTTGGTGAAAATGGGTTCAGTCATCACCGAATCCGATGTGACTTTAGTTCTGGAATATGACCGGTACATTGTTCCGGTTTAAATTCCCATGTAACCGTAGTAACTCCGGAATCAAAACGTAGATCCGAATGAAATTCAATTCAGTCAATGGGTGTATTGTATTTACCATTTGAAACCAAGTTTGTAAAAAGCAGTCAAGAATTTGTTGAGAAATAGGTGTGACGTTATCTTACGAACTTTGCTAGTTCCCCGGGAGTATCAAGAACCGTCATATGATCAAAGCTACTTTGATTGGTCTGTAGTTAGGTCCGCCCCAAGTAACCAATAAGCATTATAACGTAGCCTAATATCTGCTTTAGATCCACATATAAAGCTGTCCTTAAAAGCCGTGAATCCCTAAATACTTATATAATGCTGATATTATGCCAGAAAAGGCGAAATATAGTGCTATTACTGTGCAGAGATTGACAGCTCTTTTCTGCAGTACTAATGCTATTATATAGCAAAAGCGTACAAATGTCAAATTTGAAAGCCTTATATTGGCACTACTAATGCTGTTCAAAAGCTTCAGTTGGTTGTCATTGTTCGCCATGGTTTTTAAAACCATTTCTTGTGTTTCCTTTCGGTATGATGAGTAAAAAGGAAAAATTTTAAAACAAAACATTCTGTTTAAAGCCGTAATTGACTCTGTTCTAATGCATTGTAATGAATATCCTTAATGGGTTTTCGTTCTCACATGATATGAATGTTTACGAAAATTACCTTTAGTAAGTCTCGAACTGAGGTACCCTGCCTCGTCCTTCACAGTAAGTGCGCTGCGTTTGCTTCCTGGACTATATTGCATATGTTCGATTGAAATGAAATATGCCGAATACAATCTTCAAGAAGAGTTGCGTAACAAATAAACCCACAGCATTACAATAGCATTATATCAGCTTTTTATTTGCTCTATAATAGCATTAAATGAACTTGTAAAGCTTACATGCTTTAAAGATCCTTGAAGCATGTACGCGTTATATCAGCTTTATATACGCATATAGAGCAAGCTATAATGCTATATGTCGGCTGTGCAGTTATGCATTATTGATGCTAATATAGAGCTTTATTGCGTTGTTAATGCCGTAATGGAGTTTCAATGCAACATTGCAACATTAGTGCAAATGTATAGCCAATATAGTGCAATGGCTTAATGCTTATGGTTACTTGGGGCTAATCTAAGTAATGTTAAATATGTTTCAATATGTATTGCATCATTTGGACATCTTCATGGTGCAAGTTTACATGGGAATTTGCTATGTAGCCGCAGTCTTCAACCCGTAATTCCGAAACCGGAGGTAGGATCAACAAAAAATACAATAGCAGCTAGTGGGAGTGTTAGAACCGTTCATTTGAAACTTTTGAATTCAATTTTTGAAGTAATCTCCTAATATGAGAATAAGAGAGCCATAAATCATTTATATTTCAAAGCGAAACTAATTTAATTTGCTTCGTAATGACGTATTTGATGGGTCGATTGATTTGAGATATCAACTAATGAAAGTAGTACTGTTTGTGAAATCTTTTTTCTGGTTGTAGCTTCGCTAAATGGTTGCCTTTTTAGTTTAGCTGTGTAAATATTTTTTTCGTAATGTTCAAGAACATGGTAAGCATGATTGGTTATATTCAAGATGATGCTGTTTCGAATCATACTTCTAACATTAATAGTATTATTTCAGCAATAATTATTAGCTGATAATTAGCTAAAAAATATATTTTCAATATCTTGACGGATCTAATTTTTTCAGATTTGGACGAATCTGAAGGTAACAATTCCATACAAAAAAAAACAAATAGTGTTATCACTAGTGTATTAGGAAAAGATCGAAGACTTAAAATAACTCATTTGCTTCTTTTATAAACTGGCAATGGAGGCAAACAGAACAAAATCGAATATGATTTTAAATTATTCGAGTTGTTTGAAACACACAAAGAACATCAATTTGAAGAAACAATGTGATCAAGCGGTGGGACTAGTTCGCTATGGACGTGTGTGACAAAGATAGATCTGTTTTGCGGAGAGTAATATCTGTTGACGGCTTGAACAGTAAAGTGATATTTTTACGAAGCTGTCAGCAAATTGTTTAAAAAATTGCGGTAGAGTTTTCATTTTTTTAGCAATTTTTAGTAATTTTTCGAATAATTTGTTGAAACCCGCAATATTTTTCACTGAATTTATCAGCACTTCGGTAATTTTCGGCACATAAACATTAAAATACTGACTAATTGCTCAACAAAATTGTACCAACATTACCGAACCTCGTCAAAAATTTAAAAACAGGTAGAGCAAATCATCTGTCAAGTCACCAATTTCAGAGGAAACTGCTGACTGACCAGAATTTTTTGACGTGTGGAGAGAACTGATTGCGGAGAGTTCGGTAACCGAAATGTTTTACTGAATTGATTACCGAACGGTTTGCTGTTCAAAGCCCCAGCAAAATTTTACTGTATTCAGTAATTCAAATTAAGTGTGTAGCGAATAAGTTGTCTTTTAATATTTGGCTAGATTATAAAAGATGCGCTTTTTCTAAAGATAAGTGTTATATCTAAATCGAAAACACAGTTACGAAATCAACCGAATTGAGGCTAGCCTAAATAAAATCGTTGATTAAAATCAACAAACGATACCGAGTTGATAGCTGAAAGTCATAGCAAGAATGTCGTTAGATTCTATCATTTGATGTAAAATTTGTAGTAAAAATATGTTACAGTTGACTAAAGTACGTTGAAATATAATCCGCAAGAACTTATTTGACGATAATGAAATAGGATAGTTTATGTTCTCATTCGTATTTATCACCAACTATTGGCAAAACTTATATAATAAAATGCTTGACACAATCAATTTATCACTATAAGATGAATTGATCCGATCTGTTCGCTATCAAATTTGAGCTGAGCTACTCCAAATTCACTTTTAATATATGGCTATAGGACAAAATTCTCTAAAAATGTATATGGCGGATGAAGAGAATGTAGGTCAAAGGGGAGGGAAAAAAAGGGGGGGGGGGGGGTTATGTAGAAAGAGATAGTGTGAGGGGAAGTTCTGAGAGGGTTGATGGAGTATGCAACACCCCAACCGCATATTAAACGCCCCTTTGAGACTTGGTTTATGAAAATCGGTCCAGCCATTACCGCGTAATTGATGTGACTAATTCTGCAATACGTACAGAACCCGGAACTGTCGATAGTGGACAATATATTCAAAGAATCTTTGATTGACCATCAGTGATATATACTTGCAAATAGAAATGATGTGACCTAGACTTGCAAATAGAAATGGATTTTGAATCTTTGAAGTATTACGATTGTACCGGTTTATATGGGAAATTCCTATGTGGCCGCAATAACCATCCTGTAACTCAGGAACCCAATGTCAGATATGAATGAAATTCAATGACAGTCTATGGGAGTATTGTATCTTTCATTTGAAACCAAGTTTATAAAAATCGGTCAAGAATTCCCTATGAAAAAGGTGTGACATTAACTTACGAACTTGGAAAGTACCTGGGGACATCAAGAACCGTGGTCAATGTGGTCAAAGCTGCTTAGAATGACCATTAGTGACCTAGACCCGCAAATTCGAGTTATGTTGCACCCTTTTTAATATGTATTACACCATTTGGACATCATGGTGTTACCATTTTATATTGGAATTTGCTGGGTGACCGCACTCTTCAACCCGTAACTCCGGAACCGGAAGTCCGATCGACAAAAAATTCAATAGCAGGGGGAATTTTATGGGAGCGTTATAGATTTCATCTGAAATCAAGTTTTAGCGATTCGGTTTGGCCATATCTGAGAAAAGTGAGCGAGTTTTGAAAACACACACACACATACATACACACACAGACAGACATTTGTCAATTTCGACGAACTGAGTCGAATGGTATATGAGGCTCGGCCCTCCGGGCCTCGGTTAAAAAGTCGGTTTTCAGAGTGATTACATATCCTTTCTATATGAGAAAGGCAAAAAATCATTTTCAATCTGTTTGAAACATTTTAAAAATGTGAGTTACTGCACTAGAGTTTCATTTAATCATGTTCGCATATTTTGAGACTGCATTTTTAAAAAAAAGCATGTTACGAATATTGAAAATCATAACTTGAAAGCTATTTACTTGATTGAAATGACAACTTGTTTTAGGTATCAAATGGTCTTCAGATGAAATCGTTATAATTGCACTATGCCATATTTTTTCTTAGTAGAGAACAATTTAGGTGAAAACAATTTTTTCTCCATTAAGGAGAATTTTTTTTAAAAAACCATCTTTGCTCGTTAAGAGCACAAACTAAATAAGCTATGGAATTTGCGTTTCAACTTCGTCTCATCAGAATCCGACACTAACTTAGATGTGTAGTGCATCTTGCATTGGCTTGCTAAGTCAAACCAAATATTTCGATTTCATTAGCTCTCATCAGCGCCCTTATCTGGTGTAGTGGGCAAAAAACGACTTCTATTTTATTTGCTTGATTTTTATTATTAACCCTCAAAAAGGCAACCGGGTCTCAGAGGCCCGGCACGTTACAATTTTTTAGTTACAAAAAAATGTGTATGTAGTATAAGCTTGGGATTGGAAATTTTTATAAGTAGCTTTGAAATCTATAACAAAAATAAAGAATTGTGAAATTTTCATCTATGGAGTAATGGGCAGCAATGTTTGAATTTTTTACTTGCACAAAAAGGCAAGCCGGGCCTGGCAGGCCCGGTGTGCATGCAATATTTATTAGGAATACCACGGGTTTTATACATTAATATTTATATGAAAAAAACATTTTGATGAGTTCATCTTCATATTAGCAGGGATTTTTTTCATGTTTTGATTGATTTTATCTTTTTACCTTTTCTTATAAGAAAAAAATCTTGAAAGTTTGAGCGAATTCTATACATTTCTTGTAAAAATAGCATACGACAATGACGTGTGTCATATTTTTTTGGGTAAATACTTTTATTTCACCCACTGTGGTCTACTTGACAATTATTTGGATGCAACATAACCTAACTCTGTCGTTATTGTCTATTTTTTGTCTATTCTCTGTGTTATAGTTGTCGTAATTATTCAAATTGTAGGATCTAAAAGCAACAAAATATTTAAACGGCTATAAGATGATATGCCCATGTTTTCAATCGTCTCAAAGAATCTGAAATAATGGAAGAAATTCGAGCAAATTCAACAGCAGACGATTCCGAAACTGATTTGCAAAGCGAGGAAGAAGATGTGAATGATATTGCTTCCGACAATGAATCTGATGCAGACTCGGAAGAGAAATCTGAATATGTACTCCGGTTATGCATCAAAAGAAATTAATAGCAACCCAGAAGCATTTATTGGTCGTGTTCAAACGAAATAGAGCTCAGAACCAATCGACAGTCAACGTGATCTTCCGAGTACTCACCTTTTGGAAAAAATTTGATCTTTTTGCATCCATCGCCTTATACGCTGAAATCGGGATTTGCTTATTGTTTGTACTCATCATCCTGTAATTCCGGAACCGGAAGTCGGATCAATTAGTAATTCAACAGCAGCCAATGGGAATGCTGTACCTTTCATTTGAAACCAAGTTTGTAAAAATCGGTAAAGAATTCGCTGAGAAATAGGTATGACATTATCTTAGGAACATGGTAAGTTCCCCCAAGGCATCAAGAACCGCCATAGCTGGCCAATGTGGTCGAAGTGCCTTCGGTGGGTCATTAATGATCTAGACATGCAAAGCCAAGTAATGTTGCACATATTTTAATATATATTGCATCATTTGGACATAATGGTAGTATCAGTTTCTATGGAAATTTGCTGTGTGATTGTACTCTTCAACACGTAACTCCAGAACCGAAAGTCGGATCAATAATAAAATTAATAGCGATCGATGGGAAGGCTGTACCTTTCATTTGAGACAAAATTTGTACAGATCGGTGCAGCCACCTCTGAGAAAAATCGGTGAGATTGTTTGCCACATACATACATCCATACATACAAACACACATACACACACATACAGATATTTTACGATCTCGACGAATTGAGTCGAATGGTATAAGAGATTTGGCCCTGCGGGTCTCGGTTAAAAAGTCGAAATTTCGACCGATTGCATAACCTTTCTATATGAGAACGGCAAAAAGGAGCTTGAATTTAGACGGGCCTGAGAGGCCCGGCTTGCCCTTTAATGTTAGGATTTTAGCTTGCCGTCACAAGGGTTAAACCTCTAGAATAGTCTTCCGCAATTTCCATGGCCACGCAAAACTTCTTTTGCTTTAAACAACCATTCATTCATTGCGCATACTTGCTATAATACACGCAGATTTCAATCTATCGCTAACAATTTTCAAAAAAACTAATGGCGATAAAAATACAGTGTAAACAATACACTCTCAACTAAATCTACCCAAATTTTCAAGAGAAAATATCTAATGGGTTAGTTTCTACATCGTTATTTCCGTGATGCAATTTGAGGTGGGACACCCTTTAATAACGTTTTTCTCAAAACCGCGTTTTTCAAATTGGCGAACACGATAACTCAAAAACTAATCAACGAATTGACTTGGTTTTTTTATGAGAATGCACAATATGTTTAGCCTGTCGATGAACCACAGAAAACAAAATAAAAAAACCGATTTAATCCACATATCAGTGAAATAAGACATTTCTTACACATATCACTGTTGTATTATTCATTGGTTTACCGATCACACGCGAAGTTGGTTAGCAACTAGATGTGATATAAGCACAGTTTCGAGTCCTGCACGAATAACACTTCGAATAAACTGAATAAATTAAAGAAAAATAATAAATCAAATAAAAATTTAAAATAATTATGAAGCAAAAAAATAAAAAAAAGTTATTCATAAAATGGATAGAATGATTAACATAAATCAAATTAATAAAATAAATAAATCAAATTAGCTCAAATGAAAAAACTAACCTATTCATGCCCATGTCATTTGTGAACAACAACGTTTTTTAACAGCTATAGCTTTCGATTGAGGCAAGATTTGCTCACAAAAACAAGTAAGGCTAATAAATGTGACTGTTGCCTTTCATTTGAGTATTAACAGTTACAAGGATCAGCTCTAGAACTTGCAATTAGTCTGATTGGATTCAAATGGAGCAGTGCTGCCAGGGACAGTTTACGTTGACAGCAGAAAATTAATTTTTCATATATCTTCGTTATGTTGCAATATTATTGAAAACTGATAAAACTTATCAATTTAGACTGTCTTTGGCTACGTTTCCCACGCAATTGGTCTATTGTAAATATTCTAGGAGAATTGTATTGAGCATTGAAAGGTAAAAAATGAGCAGCTTCTAGCACTGCGAGGGAAGCATCTATCTTTATGAAAAAAGGCTTTTCGTGTTTATTGACCCTACCGTTTTCAAGTAAAAATAGTATTGAAACCCTACATGCACACAAGTTGTTTCAAGATAACAAAGTGTCATACAATAACAAAAAGAACTGACTAAACCGAATTGATAAAATGAAGTAACTGAATAAAATATATGAACTGGGAAAAACTAACAATTTAATAAAATGATTAAAATAAATTAAATAAATAATATGAATAAAACCAAAAACAAGATAAATTAATAAGATAAATAATAATATGGATAAAATTAACCCATATTAATGAATAATTTGCTTAGCTTAGCTTAGTTGACCGCCCGTGAGTTTTCCGTGATTGATCAAATCCTGTTGAAATTGCATATTGAACCAATTGTATGATGCTTGGTAGTAGTACATCATATTCAACGTGCAACCTAAAGAGAATAAGATTATAGTATGATCAATAACGTTGATGGCCACGCTCATGCAGATCAATTTTGGGATGGGAAGGAATGTTAGTTCAACACTTGACTATTATGACCGAGAAATTCTCTGCATCATCCACAAGTGTCACAGGATAGGTTTGGTGTTAGTAGGTAGGGAGATGAATCGGCATATATCTTGGTAGATATTGTGATTTAGCTAAGTACTCATGCGCTTTGTCTTTTCATTTTAGATCAAAGTTTTCAGGTGTGCTACCTCCAGTAGAAATATGAATGCCGTTCGAAATAGGCATTTTAATAACTATTCTTCCGCGGGGCGTTACATAAAAGGACAAAGCCGCGTGGAATATAATAGAGATCTATAGACAATATGATCTTAGCAAGATGTACGAAAGTCGCTCGCGATCAATTTCCGAAAATTCGAAACGAGCAATTTGAACTCCGAACATCCAGCCATTGGAAGTATTGCTTCATATTAACACTTCAATGATTATTTCCAAAGTTTGCGGTACAAAGCAAGCATACAAAAGTATAAAATATATCCCAAATGAATGTGAAGAAATTCACTGCGAAATGTTAACGACAAGTTGGCATCTCCACTCTCCCTATCAGACACGTTTCCCTAATTCGTCGCTGTTGTGCTATCTTATGAAAAACGCCATTTTGGGGTGAACTGAGTTAGATATGCCATGTTACTAAGTTTTAAAATCTCCAAAAAGTCGCTTTTTCCTAATTTTGAAATTCTGCTGGGTTACTGAGATATAGCGAAACACGATTATGACAAACGCCAATTTCTCGAGTGATGGAGTTGTGCTATCTTATTACAAAGAAAAAAGAGACAACATTCTTAGTTTGTTGGCTTGCTATAAGCCGAAAAGCTTATAGCAAGCCAACAGATGTCTCTGGTGACATAGGTAATTCCTATGCAGATCAACCATAAGCATTAGCTAGGTTCTTGTCTCGGGAGCAAAACTTTTCCTACCATAGTTTTTTTCTGGGAATGGTTGGCTTATACATTCATGATTATTGAACAAATTTCCTTTTAAGATTTCCACTTGTTTTGGAAAGTATACCGAAATGTAGTGATGGATTATGCAAGAAGAACATTTGTTTCGTCTAGTCATCTGTCAACAATAACACTGTTTGATACATATTGTCTCTAAATTGTCAATGAAACCAATTTTGACATTAAAAATGTCTTACTCCACTATCTGGGGCTAGGTGTCATTCTAAAATCTAAACTATCTCCCATGTAACGAAACTATGTAAGGTTTGCACGCTTATAACTCCGATATTACTAGATGGATTTTAATCATTCATACACCAACCGATTCAGAAATACCTAACTTAAATATTGGTAATAATTTAATATCTCCCCAATAAAAGTAGACTTTTGGAAATTGGTAAAATTAAAAAGTTCACAAAAAACGGGAAAAATACCATTCGTGAGGCAGATTTCTCAGACACAGCCGTTAAAAGAGGGCAGCTTAGTTGCTCAATGAAACACGAAAAGTCATAAATAGAAGCAACGCATGTCCGTTTAAATCAGTTGTTGCTCTTATCCCACACGAGCAACGTCGTCTCCGGGCGATGCAATAAGCGCTATCGATTTTCGGTAACGTTGGCATTTGCACACACTCGCACCTAAGTGACTAAACCATATACGGTTAGTTTATAAATAGAGGTGACGCGTACCCGTTTGAATCAGTTTTTGTTCTTATGTCGAACGGGTAAGATCATAGCTGCAGCGTCTGGGCACTACAATAAGCGGTGGACGCTATGCATTTTCGGCAGCGGTGGCCGTGTGCGGATTTGTCGGGTACCAGCATGGTGTCACAGAATGATTTGCAAAGTGGGTGGGCGGGGTGGTTTGGATTTAATTCAATACGGTGTGTGCTGCTTAAGAGTGTTGCCTTTGAAAAAAATATATTTATTTGTATGCATGCGTGTGCGTTGTAACTTGTTAATCCATGTTTACGGCGCTTTGTAGCTGCGTAGGGTAAAGAGCCAATTGGTTTTCATGTTTCATATTTCGGTTATATGTTTTTTATCAGTAAGGCATCTGACAACGTGCTTCTGTAGTTATTGCACTGTTCAGCAGCGTAGTATTTTATATATATTTTATATCAGGTTTTTTACGCGGATTTTGAAATTTACGCGGTTTTCATTTACACGGCCTGTATCCCCTGCGTGAAAAATCTGAGTGTAATTGCATCGGAAACAATCACATTCCCAGCAGAACTTTTTGTTTTCTAATTTCAAACACTTTTGTTTCGTACTGCACACAACGGAAAATTTTAAAACAGAACTTACCGTCCCAGCAGCAGTTGAAGCGGGTGTTCTTTTTCGATTCAAATTCAAACCATGTCTTAAGCGTTACTGGACTTAAAATTGTTTTCCCAGTTTATCCAGTCAGAATATCTGTCCTACCCTATGTATTTAAAACACAGTTCTAATTGCGTTTTAAGGTATACAACAAATACGGTTGGGTATACTAATTTAAATTTTAAAATAAATCTGTTTTAAATTATGAAACAAACCGCTGTACTGAAGATATAATTATGTCAGTCCTATTACCACATAAAACACCTATATAACATAAAACGCTGCAGAATTGGTTTAATAATACAATGTTTACACTACAGAGTTATAACACGTTTTAATAATTAGCAACAAGAAAAATGTCACCAAGATAGCATAAAAACCCGTTTTAACTGGTAGTGCGAACGTTGCATAACAATGTAATTTATCAAATAATTTCATTTTTCCACCACTAATCGATCAAGAAATACTTACACTTAAGATTGTTTACTTAAGTTCATTAGTACATTATTGAAAATTTAAATGGAAAATGAAATTTCATATTTTATGGAGAATCTGTATATTTCCGTTGGCGGGCGTGGGTTTCCTCATCACAGCTCTCAATATGGAACTTTTCTTTTGAATATATTTTCTGGACAGACCAGCCTATTTTTACTAGATGGATCAGCCAAATAATGCCAATCACCTAGTGAGATACTTGATTAATTAATAGATTACCGTTAAAAGACCTTCAATAAATTATGTTTTAATGGGGAGGGTATATAGCCAATTGTAACATATGAAAACAGGCGAGTGAACAAGAACGTGTGTCGATATGTGTGATAGATAAAAAAAGCTATATTTTTAATGTCACCGTGGTCGTGTCCTGTACACAACCCTTTAATTTTTGTTCATTGTTTTTCCCGAATAAAGGAGGAAAATTGGAAAAACTTTGTGTTCTAATACCATCATTTTGTAACCTGATATTGCTGCTATCGCATGGAAAAGTATGATATTGGACATAGTGATCTATAACGCATAATTTTACGAATCAGTTATAATTCATTTTTATATGAAATCTTCTGTACACATTTGTGACACGTCATACATATTTTATCATCAATACACACTTATGACACGTATGTGAGCGACTTTGGTTTACATTTTAAGCAAAAACTGTAAATATAGTCAACCGATCTTCGCACAAATCGAGAGTTTACTTCAGAAAAGATAGAAGCATCGAATGCCTTCTCCGAAAAGCTTCTAACATTTATAAATTTTAAGATATTCAATCTCAAACTTTAAAAATCGTTTTTCTCGAAAAGTGCTAAATGGCGCTTGTCATAAGATAGCACAACAGCGACGAATTGGGTTAAATGCCAAATTGCAAACGACATGTTTATTTTTTTTTTTTCGAGAGTTGTCCTACTGGAGCTGTAGAGCTAGGTTCTCGGAAGGGCTCCCCGTCAGAATCACATACTACAATTTGCAGACGAGACAGGCAATGTCGCCCACTAAAACACAGCATTAGGCCAATTGTAGCGGGCCGTGGTTCTGAATGTGATATTCATTGTACGGTTCAGGTATGTGCGGGCGCAGGGACTCGCGATCGCGTGTATCATCGCGAAGAGCTCGAGCATATGTACGTCGATTGCGCGTGCGTTTGTATGTCGCGTGTGCTAACGTGTATGTAACTTCGCGTGTATGAATTCTATTTTATAACCGTGTGCCTTTCGCATATTCGCGTGTGTTCTTGGATAATCGCGCGCGGACCGTGAATCTAGTACTTTATTTTTTGGTGTACTGCTATGATGCTAAAAGGGTGAGAGATCTTCCATATCACTAGAATGCCCGGTAATGTCGCCATGATACGTGTTGTCTAGTGGATATGTGCTTTATTTTTTGATTGGTTCTTCTGAATGTATGGACCTAAGTTATTAGGACAGAGACTAATGGTTTCCGGACGTGACCGATTCATGAGCGCGCGAAAACGGACGTTTGTAGGTTTGTGTTTGAGACAGCGTTTGAAACTTCGTAAGTGCTAAAACGTTCTCCTTATTACCGGGGTGTTATTAAGTTTGCGCGATCGCGAACGTAGGTATGCGTTGTTAATCGCGAAGGGCTTAAGCGTTGTGACTTTGAGTGTACAAGACTGGATTTTGTAACTGTGTGGCATTTCCTATATACGCGTGCGTTCTTGGATGGTCACGCGGACCTTCATTCTGATAGTTAGTTTTTGGTGTACAATTCACATTCTGACAGGGAGTAAGTTACCCCATATCACTAGAGTCCTCAGTCATGTCGCCATGTAACGTGGTGTCCAGTGGATATGAGAGCTTTCTGTTTTTTAATTGATCCAATTGAAGGCATGGACCTAGTCTGCTGATATCAAGGATAGAAATATCCGAAGTGACCGATTCATGTTCGTGCGACCGCGTGAGTTTTTAGGTTCACACTTGAGACCGCGTTTGAAAATTTATAGGAGCTGAGACATTCACGTTATCACCGGGATGTTATCATGTTTTCGAGATCGCGGGTGTAGGTGCCGTGGATGGTCGCGAAGGGCTCAAGCATTTGTATATTAACGTGTTTGTCACGTGTATGTGACTTCGCGTGTATAATTTCGATTTTATAATGATGTAGTGTGTATTCTTGTTTTTATCGTCTGATGCTTAATTTTTAGTGTATGGTACAGATGGTAGAAGAGAATCACTAGAGTTCCAGGTCATGTCACCATTGTACGTGTTGTTTAGTGAATATGAGCGTCACTTTTTTGATTGGATCAACTGAAGACATTAGTCCAGACTGCTAGGACCGAGGTAAGACTTCCGGATGTGACCGTTTCATGATCGCGCGAGTGATGGGTTAATGTTTGAGACCGCGTTTGGAAGTTTAAACATGCTACGTTTACTTAACTAACGTAAAACGTGGGAACATTGATCAATAACTTTCTTCAAATCCGGTAGATGTAGCTGTTTGAATTTTTAAAACAAGTACTGGTACTCGTAGATTGAAAACGTCCAAATTGTTCGGTAATTTATTTCGTTTTACCATAAAAATAAAATAAATTTGTTGTAAATTTTCATTCGTTGTTTTCGGGGTAACTTTGATCAGCAAAATATGCGTATCGAAATAAGAAATAACGCTCCAAATGTTGTGTAAATTGCATATCTGAAGGCGTTTTTATGGCCCAATATTGTGTCGTCTCGTAAGAAAACAAAATTGCCTGGAAGGATACGGCCGACTTTTATCGAACTTTTTCGGGGAAATAGTCGACATAAAACAGTTAGCAATGAAAATCTCGGATTTTTTAAATAAATTATTGGACAAAAATACTTACGGTTTCTAAAAAAGTGATCAGTTTAGTTGAAGTTGGTTGATTTCATTAATATACAAGGAATTGTTTGAACAGATTGAAACGATGCATGGAGTTGTATCATTTTCAAATTGAATTTATGTTCATAAAAGGTACATTAAATTTCAAAACAATCGTTGCCGGTAGATGCTGAACATGGTTAGAATATGGTCTGTATTTTGTTTCGATGATTTTGCTAGAGGGAATCATCTTATCGCACGTCACTGAAAAAAGTCTCATTTGATCAAACTTACCCCGGTGATCAAAGATTCTCCGTTTTACGGTACCGGGGTTTTTTCATGTAGCCGAAATCGCGGGTGTAAGTATGTGTGGATTATTGCAATTGCATGGTCGCGTTTGTGGCCAGGTTTGTGTTATCGCGAAGGCCCCGAGCGTTTGTACCTATATGAGTATAGATAGCGTATAGCAGAAATATACTAATAAAAGGAATCATAACATGCCGAATAAAGAAAAAAGATACAAAGCACTTGATTAGAAGTGTATAAATTGACCGATACTATTTTGGTATACATTAGTAATAGAAAAGCAAATTAATAGATGTACAAAAGAAACAGACTAGCGAAGTAGAACAGAAAAACACATGTAACATGCAATCAAAGTCGTTTAAATTCAGCAAATGTTGTCACGACAATTGCAAGCTGTTAGACTTTCATCATGCTATGCTGGCCGGGAATGGATGACTCACGTCTGTCAGTAAATTCATTGTACCCTAAATTATCCAATCCGACTTTCCCGAATGAATAGAACCAAATGCACAGATTGATCGCCAGAAGTATTAGCCACTATTCTATCATATCGATTTCCTGACCCAACTGCCACAAATACTCAGACGAACACATACATAGATAGACATACGACTAGCACATAACAATTGTACACTAGTACGAAAAACTACGATTATTACAAAGCGATAACTAATAGGTTTCTACTTATGTATTTATTAAATTAATTCAATTATTAAATTAATTTAATTAGTATATGCACGATGACGAATTCAACCGATAAATGGACACACAATGACTCCCACTGTGAGCCCCGTCCACGAATACCACCATCAAATTGTGGAACAATATTTGCAAACACGGCACACAGTAAAAGTCGATGCACCTCGACCCGCCAGTCGGCCATATCACCGCGCACAGATTTCAGTATATTGAGCGTTTGTATGCGCTGGTGCAGAGTATGAAGAAACATAGAACATAAAAAAGGCCCATAATCCCTCTCGGTCTCCTCGATGCACCACTATCGAGGCGCACTGCAATAACCATCTTAAAGCAGTTGTTCTTTAGCGCTGATGCACGCAATATGCCTGATGATGTTTGCAATACCGTCAAACCCCTCAACCTTGGGGAGGGTTTTTCATAAGACCAAAACATTATCTAAATATACGCAAGGAACAACATCGTGTCGGGTTGTTGTTTTGTCCAAAAAATCCTTGGGTCTTAGTTTGAATGGTCGCCTAAAGAGTTGTTTTCTCAATAGTTTCGAAGTGCTTCGAAGTGTCTGCATAAATATAGCTAGCTGAACCGACTAGTATGTTGAACACAATTCTCTTTAAATCCCACTGAGACTACGTGGTTTATGAATGGCTCCTTAACATCCCATAATTCCACAACCAGATCTGAATTCAATTCAATAGCAGTTAATAGGAGTGGCATATCTTTCATTTGAAATCAAGTTTGTAAAAATCGGCAAAGAATTCGCTGAGAAATAGATGGAACATTAACTTAGGAGCTTGGCATGTTCTCCGAGGGCATCACGAACCGTCATAGGCGGCCAATTTTTTTTTTTATTATTTCATTTATTTGACACGGCTCATAGCGGTAGCTTAACGGAGCCGTGGATCTTTCATATGTTTACAAAATGTAGAAAAAAAAAAACAAATATTGATTATTCGTTGGATCTCAAGCGCGCAACTTTTTATTGCGAGCGGAGACCTTCTTTCGCGGCCCGCCTACTGCGTTATGGAGATCATTTCATTCTCTCCTGTCCTTCACATCAAGGTCATCATCGTTAAAAGTGCCTTGGTGCTCGGTATCAGGTGTTCTTTCCTGCTTCTTACACTTACGGGTGACCAATGTAAATCCGTCGTCATTATTATTACCTTCTTCACCGATGTTGCTTACAGTGGTTTTTTGGGGTACAGGATGCTGCTTTTGCTGTGGTCAATAGGGTGGGACAAAAAATAGATTCCAGCTCCGAGCAACTTTTTGGGTACCATTTGGGTCCTAGAACATCTGTGCAAATTCTTAGGTTGATCCCTGAAACTATATTTTTGCGCCCGTCGTTTAAAGTTTACATGGGATTTTATATGGAAAAATTAACTTTCACAAAATAATTCCTCCAGGAGTCGCCCATTGCATCCTAAAAATAAACCGTTATGTGTTTTTTGTAGGAAATTTAACAAAGAAACAAAGTCTCGAAAACTACGAAACGATCTGACGCTTGAGAAAAAAGTTATTAAGCTGAAACCAATTGATGGTCTGACGATTAATAAAATATTCATTTTTTCTAGCACCACTGTTGTTGGTTGTCCAATTATATGCAATTTTGTTTTGGTCTTCTCTTAATGTGTCTAAATCAATAATCTATACTGTTTGGCCACTTCGTAAGGGTTTTAAGGGATTAATTGAGGCTTTTTTGTATATAATTAGAAAAAGTTAAAAAATTTGTATATAATTCGATAGTCAGCAACAGTGATGCTATGAAAAGTGAAATTTTCATCAATCATCAGGGCATCAATCGGTTTTTTCTTAATAACTTTTTCCACAAGCATCAGATCGTTTCATGGTCTTCTAAACTTTATTTCCTTAACAAATTTCCTATAAAAATCAGACATCTATTAATTTTTAGGAGGTAACGGGCGACTCTTGGAAGAATTAATTTGCAAAAGACGTTTTCCCCATACGAAATCCCATATAAACTTTAAACCGTGGGCGCAAAAATATAGTTTCACCGATCGAACTAAAAATTTGCAGAGTTGTTCTGGGAGCTAAATGGGACCCAAAAAGTTACTCGGAGCGAAATTTAATTTTTTTCATATAACCATGTCCCACTCTAGTGGTCAATATGGACTGAACAGCTGCCACAAATTTGGCAACCGTTTGTGGCTCAGGTGTTGGTATTGAAAACTCTTTTTTTGGTTGGTTTGCCGTGGATGCGTTGGCAATCGGTAGAGATGCATTCTCCTCTGTATCTTCCGCGCAAGGTTGTCCGTGGTGCGCTGGCTGATTGCAATACTTGCATGTAGGAGTTTGCCCCTCATGGGTGCATAACGTAGTTTGGTTAATAGTAGCTTCGTGGGTTTTGAGTTTTATAGTCAAGTGGGAGGGGATAGGTCTTTCAATCCGCATCCTCACCACAAGAACGCCGTTAGGAGTACCTGGGAAGAAATTTCTCCACGTATCACGTGTAAAAGATTCTACTTCTCCGTATTGCGACATGTATTTTGCAATTAGATCAGGAGGGGTACGTGGTGACAGGTCATGTAGCTTTACATTAACGTAGTCTTTTTCTATATACACGGGAATCTTAATTCCATCTTTATCACTTTCAGCCACGTGCTTCAAGTTGTTCTGCAAAACGAAACGTTCGGCTTGGGCTAACGTGTTGAATGATACGAGTAATACATTGCGAAGATGATGATACTGAAGATACATAACCTCCTTAAGCTTAAGCTGCATCTTCACCTTCAGCAGGTATTCCACTTCACGAAAACTCAATCGTATTGAACAGAATTTAAAGTCAACGACCGCTGTGTTGGGTCGGAGCAGAGTTTTTTCGTCAACTTTACTCATGATGGGAAGAATAAATTAAATCTTTCCTTTGTTCTCGAGACAATTCACACTAGATCGAGGTATTGCTATTTGTTGTTCACTTGGTTCAATTGTACGTCTGACTTGGGCAGAAGTAGAAAGTAGACTGTGATAGGCGGCCAATGGTATGAAAGCTACTTAGATTGGTCATTAGTGATCTAGACCCGCAAATCCAAGTAATTTTGCATACATTTTAATATGTATTGCTTCATTTGGCCATCATGGTGGCACCAGTATATGGGAATTTGCTGTGCGGCCGCACTCTTTAACCCGTAACTTCGGAACCAGAAGTCCACCTTCCATTTAGATACGGGAACCCGGGGATATTCAGACCTACCTAAGCAAATCGCCCATTTAGGTGGATAGATGTGGTGAAGGGATTTATCGGTCCGAGGTCCTAATTGTTAGTTTGAAACCTCAGCTACATTTTGGTACCATAAAAGTTCGGCGACGATTTGCAAAACTACGTTTTTTCTTCCTTTTACAATGTAAGGGTAATTCGAACCTACCTACGGGGCAATTCAGTACGTCATTTTTTTTATTTTTTTTTTCAATGGAATTATGTTTACCTAGGAAATATTTATTTGAGAAACTCCTTAAGAAGCAAAAAAAAAATAAATTGCGCCACAAAAACTTAATCTGGTTAGACATAGCTGTCGATTGTCGCATCATGTATTTTCTTCGCTGTGGCGTGTGCAATCGTCTGCGTAGCCACATGGCGCTGAACGGTGTTTGATGGAATAAGGGGTCAGATTAGCCCCGCACACTCATTTCGCACAAAAAGGGTGAGCTGAGCATCTTGAAAATATCTGTGTTTTCACCCAAACAAAAATCATGCCATAAAATAGGAGCCTCAAGCTTTCTAAAACAGTTGCCTGTTATTTTTTTTACTTTTATGTATTACTTTAATCACGGTTATACCACTATAACGATTTTGGTTTTGAGGAAGGCAAAAAAAAATAAACACGTTATATCTCCTTTCTAAAAAAAAACGTGTTTAATCCACCTAACAGTGTGATGAGACATTTCTTATAACTCTTATCACTCTTCGGATATTATATCGTTTGAGAACATTTAGAACTTGATGCTTCGCGATGTTTTTGATAACACATACTACATGGGATAGTGGCAGGACTCAGAGAATCGCTCAAATCAGCATAGGACAACATCAATGCTAGAAATCTCAAACCAAATCAATGGGAAAGCGAAAAAATGGCCCATAAAATAGACATACCAACGAATTATTGTTAATGCTCTGTTAATAAAATATCTATATTGTGGTGGGAAAACTGAATTTTCCTAAAGGGGTTATATATTGTACTGAGCTAAAAAAATCGAAATTTTTTTTTGAATCGATTTGAAGTTTATACTTTACTCAAATTTCCAACGCGACTGAGAACTAAGAAATCAACGCTGGTGATACTAGCAGTGATACCATTCAAAGAAAATTAACAGTGAATATTTCCAGACTTGGTTTTATTTCCTATTTAAGAACTAATATGTGCACAGAGCTCTGAAAATCTAGCGAAATCGTCTTAGGGCACCAGCGGGTCTGTAAAGAATACTAAAAATTAATTTCTATTCCATAATTTTCAGTTCAGCAATTCGAGAGATCGTGCTCACCGCAAGCCATGAAAAATAGACTACGTTGTGAAGCGATGGTCACTATTTATTAAAAAATCACGGTTAAATAAAAAATTAAACTATTAAAAAATTTCAAATAGTTTATAATTTTCACAAACTTATTAGGAAAAATTGTTTAATGAGCTTTCGTAATATTGTGTAGGAAAAAACCTGAAAATTTCAGTATTTTCTCTATCTGCAACATATAAACCCTTAAGTATACCAATTAATTGGAATACGAATTGGAAAATGAAATGTACCTATTAATGTGAAACACAGTGAATAATACATACCATAAAAACCCATTTTTATCAGTCTCATGGCGTATTTTAGGCTGACAAAATGGGGACATTGACTAAATCGGGCAATTTTTTTTCTTTATAATAAACTGAAGCTGTTAAAATATTCTTCTCGTCCCTTGATGTAGTTTGATAACTATTTCTGATTATGATGAACTTTTTATTTTCGCATATTTCGCATATCTTCATGATAAGGAAAACATGCTCAAGAAAGGATTTACTCGAATTCAGTCTTGTTCGTCTGCTAGAGCCCATCAAACATATGTTCATATTTGGCTGATAAAATTGGGGTTTCAATGTGTTATAATAGATATTCAGCATTCGAAGAAGTTTCTTTTGAACGAGTGTAGAACGACTTTGTTTCCACTTACTTGAAATCAACGGCGTAACCAGAAATTCGGTTTGGTGAAAATCGATCATACTGTCCAAACGGCATAATTCCGAAACCGTGATTTTTGAAGTTTTAAAATTATGCAGAATTAATTTTTCAGAAAATAGTAACAGAGTTCATGAATAAAATTCACCATAAATACTTCTTGGACGATATACCGTCAAAATTATTTTATCAAATGATGCGCTGTTTAACGTTTGTAAAACTCATCGAAGATACTAAACCTCCGAAATTGGCGGTTTCAAAATGATGCTATCTTGACCTTAAATTACTGTTTTTAAACATTTGACCTATACATATAATTGGTCATACAACAAAAATCAAATGCTCATCAAAATCGATTAGAACCTGCTAGAGTCGAATGGAAATCGTCATTTTTCGTCCAATCAATAAAAAATTAAATAGCAGCCGATGGGAAGGTTGTACCTTCCATTTGAGACTAACTTTGTGCAAATCGGTCCAGCCATCTCTGAGAAACAGAGGTCACATTTTTTTCCACATACACACATACACACACAGACATTTTCCGATCTCGAAGAACTGAGTCGATTGGCATATGACACTCGGCCCTCCCGGTCGGGATTAGATTGACGAATTTTAGAGTGAATGAGAAAGGGGAAAACATTTTTAGCAAATGTTGAAAGTTATGCATTTTTTTGGTGAGCAGTTCTATGTTTCATAAACATTAAATCAATTTTATGTTCGCTTCCTATTAAATAAAGACCCTTATTACAGTACATCTCTACAAAAACGAGCTCAATTTGAAAATAAATCTGAGGATTATGATTGATTACAGAACTCTGGAATTTTCTATTGGAATGTTTTCAGGCAGGAATTTGATATGGATGCAATTAGACAACTGTGAAATCAAGACCAATAGATCAGTTACATATCAAGACCCCATTCCGACAATTTATCAAAAGTCCTCATGATGTTTACAACAACAGGTTATCAATCTACGGATCAGATAATTGTTATTGTAATATTGAATTAAATCAGTCAGCATCAATAAATTTTCAACTTCAATCCAATATTTTTTTGGGTGTATTGGGGGGGGGGGTTGTATTGTCTTAAACCCCGAAACCTTCTCTTGGCTATGCCGTTGCTTGGAGTTATTTATTTCGCTTTTCATTTTCCGATATGTTTCAGATCGATCCGATGGTCACAAGTTTGAAAAATTGCAGTGAGAAGGTTCGTACAAATGAACATTTTTGCACTGATAAGTTATCAAGTTCCTACCAGACAACTTGGAAGTGTTCGGTGATTATTTCTAGCGGTTGCAGATAGAAAAATGAAATACAAAATTCGTTTTATCGTAATAATGTTTGGCTTATTTCAATGGATTATTACTATATTGAACAATAAATAGGCGACAAAGAGTAATCAACAAACAACAAGCCATAACTTTTAAAGTATTCAAAATAGATATTTAATGTCTTCAGCAAAGTTATTCGCAAAAGTAAGAGCTACAAATTTGCTGAAGGCATCATTTTGATATAATCACTTCCAAGAAAATTTGTGATAATATCTCACTCATAGGGGGATTAATCAGCAAAAGCACAATACCAAAAGAAAGGGAATATTACCTCCATTGAATTCTCCGAAGATACTATTGACCTAAAATAAGCCGTTTTGGCGTTAATAATAGATTACATGTTTTTGGTCATATTTCTGGCAATGGGAAATGATAAAAATCTTTCGTCGGCATTTAATGTTAAATATCTCTTTTGATAATAGTCCGATTTCAACAATCTATAGCTTGTTCGAAAGGTATTCGTTAAAGCTGTCTAAATGTATATAAATTGTTAATCTATATTGTCAATTTCGGCAGATAATTTAAAAAACTGCAAAAAACGCCATTTCTACGCATTCAAGCATTCATATCTTGGAAACTAAACATCAGAATCAAAAACAAATTAATAGCGTTCATACTGTTTTTTAGTTCTTTCATTTAAAACTGGTTTGGATAAGATCGGTTCAGCCATTGCTGAGAAACACGAATGAGAATTTGTCCGTTACATACACACACACACACACAGACATTGTCCCAAATCGTCGAGCTGAGTCGATTGGTATATAAGACTCGGCCCTCCGGGCCTCGGAAAAAATCTTGAAAGTTTGAGCGAATTCTATACATTTCTTTTATAAGAAATGTAAAACCAATGAATTAGATTCAGCAGTCAAAATTATTGTTTTAGAATAGCGGTTCCATGAATATGTTCGACAGCCAGAAAGTCTTACGATTTTCTGAGAAATCGAGGGGATCCGAATTACCTCCCACGGTCTTAATTGCCCCGGGTCCCCCTAATAATCGCTGGTATGTGCATTAACATATCTTGATTCGCAAAGAATTCTACTTCACTCGTGTTACGCCTATGACTGTACTTGTCCATGTTTCTTAGCATTTCTTTTCAAAATATGTTGTTTTAACGCTACCTGAGTTTAAAACTTTTTCGTATATCTTGTACGAATTCAATATTCGATTGATAATCCACGAAACAAATCTCAAACTAGTATTAGACGCAACATTTCGCCATTTTGTGGTTTTGTGCCCTTTGAAAGTCCCACTGTGCATCCGATAGCAAAACATTATGAAATTAACAGCAAGGTGGAAAATCGCCTGGAAACTCGGGCTGCAACGTGTAAAGCATGCATGACTTGGAATGGAATAGAACTCGTAAAATCGATCCTTTCATTGGGTTCCCGAGCTAGTTGAACCGAAATGAACTATCGTAAAAAACGAGGAGATAGGTGTAAGCTTTCCTGAATGCATTAGTTATTCAATTCCAAAGGGATCCGGGTTGGGTTTCATCTTCTACCTAACGGTAACTTTTCAGTGACTGGTCACTTCGGTTCGGACGAGCACCAGTTGGTCCTAGCTGCCAAGAATGCTGTCTTTCCTATAAGATACAAACATGATACAGTTTTGTTACCTTAATGACAGTATTTACATGCTTTTCGAACAAGTGTGCACGAGAAAGGAAAATAGAACAAGGATAAAATAGTAGAAGTGTGACGGCCACACCTTTCGCTGCTCGTGAAGTTATTTTCTTCTATAATTACAGGAAAACGTTCCAAACCGTTTTTCGCGCAAAAAGCACTCATGGAACAATTTATTTACTGCTTCACAAAACAAGCGGAGTAACTTAAGCAGTGTGCACATCAATTGCTCTCTGCTCATCTGACTGCCAGCTCGGTTTCAGTATATAGTTGGGGTACGCTATTTTCGTTTATTTCCCACTTTCGATCACGTTTTGCACGTGCAATTTACCGAAGAGCACAGGAAAGACGGCTCAATCCAACAAATGCATCCTGCATCCGCATCGACATGAATCTATGACAGTTGGTATAGTACAACCAACCTACTAACGAATGAGAGGGTCTAGAGGAAAAGGTTTTATATACAGCGGAAATGGTACAGCCAAGACGATTCCCTTCAGCAAAGCATTATTCTGTATTAGAAGCATGCATTCTATGCACTATTAACCTAATTTGGCTTCTGTGTTCCACCAGAAAAATTGAAGTATATTACTATATACAGATAAATTCGTTAACTTTGGTTCGATCATAGTTGTTTTCGGTGAATCAACACGGTTTGGATGTCATTCTATTACAAACAGCTTAATCACACTATCTTTTAAAAACAATAAGTTAAAAGCCATCTTGGTCGACTCCTAGATTAAACTAACATAAAGCGAAGAATCTAGGACGTGAAGCTATTTTTGTTCTCGAAATCCACAGCGAAGAATCTCACTAAACTAGTATTTTAGCAGCATACTTACCAGCAAAACAACTGCTCCACGTTGCACTCGTCGCCCATCATCGCCAATGCTGTCAGATTTTTTTTCTGCCTCTGCCAACTAGATGTTCCAAATCTGAAAACTGGTTCCCTCTTCGCCGGTTTTTCAGCGATACAATAAACCAACCGGTATGAACCTCGGAACATAAATTATTCTAGTAGCACCAACATTAAACATTCAACCTATTCACAAGTTGATTTAACGTCTTCGGACACACTCTTATTCGAACCGTATGGATATTGTAAAAATATTAACTATCTTCTCGGAGATTGGTTGGTGTTGGTTGGTTCTGTAATTCTTTCGATGCTTCACTATTTCACTCATCGATGATCACTGCCTCAAATCTTTCAAACCTGGTTTCGAACAAATCCAGCTACGCAATAGAGGAAAAAACGATTCGATCAAGCATGAAATTATGATTAAAATGCAAACACTACTCGCACAATGTACCACAGACGATACACTATTTGAGATGTCATCGTTTCTCAACGCAAAAAAACGACCGTTCAAACTGCAACGTGTTGTCTGTGCTAGGTCTGGTATATGTAGGGGAATTATGGTTAAAACCGACACCTTAAGCTTAACACTTTTTCTAAGTTGCCACAAAACCAATAAAATTATAATTTTTATGCAGAATTCTTCTTCAGAAAATTCTTAACTAGACTTAATTTTTTCAGCACTTCAAAAAATTAATTTCATTAAAAAATATTGGTTGTAAAACTTGGAAAACAAAGTGACTTTTTGTAAGCACTGCGGGTAAAACCGACACCCCATAGGGGTAAAATCGACACCCGCTTTAATTTATTTTCTCTCCACTTTATTAAAATCTTTATCTTTATTAAACATGAGATATATGCGTGATTAATAAAGTGTGAGTATGTATGATGCAAATATGTGCTTTTTATTGCTTCATCATGTAGTGAGGGGAAGAAAGTTCGAAAGCGTAGTACTATAAATAAGAGTATTTTATGCTATAGGATTATTTATTGATATGAGTATTTCCAAATAATCCTTGCGCACATCATTGCAACCTCCAGTTTCATTTTATTTCATAAGAGAAGATTTTCAAGCGTTCTACGTTCTGCTAATTGGATTCATTCACTTATAAGTGACACACACACTTCTTAGTAAAACTATCTTTTTCAGATTTGATTTTTCGGACTCTGATCATCAACGATCTATTGGAGTATACATAATATCATTGTCTCATTGTGATAAAATTCGTCTATGACAAACCAAGAGAACACTATAAATTCGGTTTGATGACCTTTTTGCAGAAATAGCAAAAGCTTCGATATAATCAGATAAGCAAAAATTCCAATTTTTGATTTTTAAAGAGACTTACAAGAAATAAACACAATAAAAGTATTTCTGTGTGTTTCTGCTAATACTATAGTGTTCTAATAGGCTAATTGAAGTGTCACAAAGATCCCCAGTATTTTGAAATGAATCGCAACTATACACAACCATCTTAACAGGGTGTCGGTTTTACCCTAACCATAGGGTGTCGGTTTTACCCCAACAGTGCACATTTTTTTATAAAAGCAATTAAAAATATTGAATTTTTCAAACTCGTCTTCAATGCACCTAGTTGATCATAGGACAGGCCGATAATAATAGGTACTGAAAAATGGGGTGATTTGAAAAGCTTTCGTTCGGTTAAAACCTTAAAATCTACCAACGAAATTTTACATCCAGACGAGTATGAACGCTGCTGTCGAATGTTTTGTTAATTTTTATGACATTCGGCGCACTAACGTAAATCCAATTTTTCTTCAAATGCTCTAAATAAACGTACTAATAATATTGTATCATTATGAAATGAATAAAAATTTGATTTCTAGGAAAAGTTGTGGGGTGTCGGTTTTACCCACAGTGTCGGTTTTTCCCACAATTCCCCTACGCTCTAAAAGCATCGCGACAATGCGAAACACGCATTTTCACAGCCATAAACCCGCTTCCTCTATAGCCCGACCAACCCCCTCCTTGTCGTCGTGTATTATTCAATATGTTTCCAATACGAAAATGCTGAATTAGATTTTGATGGGTATGTTTTTTGTAAAGTGCACAGAACATTGTTAACCATCACGATATGGCGCATCGTTCCTCCTCCCGTCGTCACCGATGATGATTTGCTTATTAGGTGAGCATTTCTGCTCACCTCAACGGCACTTGCGGATAGAGTGTGGTCAAGACGAATTTGACGTATCTAAACGAACGAAAATTTGATGGATCCAAACGAGCAGAACTTCTTATACTACTGGAAGGAAGTATTGTGATCTTAGTAAATTCCGTTTAAAATTTTTGCGAGCAATTTTGATCACTAGATTATATTTTGGTTCAAAAAAGTAATATTGCATATCTTGTTGCATGGTTGCCATTCATTTTGTTTCATTCGATCTAAAGATTCATAATCATGGCAAACTGTCAAATAGGGTTATGCAATTTTTTTAATTCTCAAAGGCCCCCCTCTCATTATGTGACAAATGTCAAAGTAAGCTCAGATGCAAAATTTCACATCATTTGGACAATTCTAGACTCCCGCCCACTTCGCTTAAAATTTTAAAAAATTGGCACTAAGGGAAAATATGGAGGAAAAATATATTAAATGCTATGACTTTTGAAGTAGCAATCAGAAAATTACAATTTATATCTCATTTTATAGTATTTGTATGAAGATGTTCCTGTTTCTAGAAAAATACGGGAAAGTGGGGTACTGGGTCATTTTGATCCCAAAACCCTCTATTTTTATTAATTTTTCTGCTCCGTTATACAAATCATACATATTTTGCGATTTTTCTAGTGTGAAAAAATCTCAGAAATCGAACGGAACCATTTTGACCTTTGTCCAAATACGAGAAGTTGGGGTCATTGGGCCTTTTGTCATTCATATTAACTTTTATCATTTTCTCGTGCATATATCTCTATTATTCTTTACTCAATTTTAAAAATTTGTACCTTGTTGAACGCGGAAAATCCTTAGAAATAAATTAAATGTAGATTCGTTACCGGTAAAATTCAGAAACATCAAATTATCTGACATATAGTTACGATTTCATATTTTTATTATAAAATCGCACATATTAACTCCATTAAACAACAAAACTCTTATTTTATTTACTACTTTTAGTGTAAAATACGCTTAGGGATCAAATGAGAAAAGTTTCATTCGTGGAAAAATAGGGGAAGTTGAGGTATTAGGAGATTTAATGAAAAAATGTGATTTGTAGAGTTAATGACAAAAAATTTGAAGTTTCTGAATTTTACCGCTAACGAATCTATTTTTGTTGTATTCCTAATAATTTTCCACGTTCAACATTTTATGAAATTGATTGAAGAATAATAGAGATATATGCACGAGAAAATAATAAAATGTAATATGAATGACAACAGGCCCTATAATTCCAGCTTCTCGTATTCGGACAAAGGTCAAAAAGGTTCCGTTCGATTTCTGAGATTTTTTCACATTAGAAAAACTGCAAAATATGTAGGGGAACCCGAGGCTATTCGGACCTACTTAAGCAAATCGCCCTTTTAGGTGGATAGATGTGAGAAAATTTACCGGTCAAAGGTCCTAATTGTTAGTTTGAAACCTCAGCTACATTTTGATGCCATAAAAGATTCATTTCCACCATTCAATGGCAGCGCTAGGCGACGATTTGCAAACCTCTACGTTTTTCCATCCTTTTACAATGTAGGGGTAATTCGGAGCTCCCTACGGGGCAATTCAGACGGTCATTTTTCTTCAATTTTTTGCAATGGAATTATTTTTACCTATAAAGTATTTATAAGAGAGACTTAAGAAGCAAAAAAAATCCTTCACAAAAACTTAATTTGGTATGTCACAGCTGTCGATTGGCGACCCATGTATTTTCTTTGCTGTTCCGAGTGAAACGGTGTGCACAGCCGCAAGCCGCTGAACGGTGGTTGACGGAATAGGGGGTCCGTATAGCCCCGTTCGCTCATTTAGTACAAATGCGGTGAGCGTCTCGAAAATATTTGTGTTTTCACCCAAACAAAAATCATTCCATAAAATAGGAGCCTCAAGCTTTCCAAAACACTTTACCTTATGTTTTTTTCACTTTTATTTGTTGCTTTAATCACGGTTTTTCCATTGCAATGATTTTTATTTTGAGAATGGCAAAAAAAAACGAAACACGTTGTATCTCCTTTCTACAAAGAACAAAGAATCAATTTCAGATTTCAAAATTATTGTTTCAGAATAGCGGTTCCACGAATATGTACGATAGTCAGAAAGTCTTGCTATTTTCTGAGAAATCGAGAGGCTCCGAATTACCCCCACTGTCGTAATAGCCCCGGGTTCCCCTATTATTTGCATCACGGAGAAGAATTTTTTTTCGAAATAGTGGATTTTGGGGCCAAAATGACCCAGTACCCCACTTTGCCGTATTTTTCTAGAAGCAGGAATATCCCCATTCAAAGGTTATTTCCAGTAAAAAGAGATATAAACTGTAATTTTCTAATTGTTGCTTCAAAAGTTATAGCATTTAATATATTTTTCCTCCATATTTTCCCATAGTACCAATTTCAAAAATTTCAAGCGAAGTGGGCGGGAGTCTAGAATTGTCCAAATGATGTGAAATTCGGCATCTGAGCTTACTTTGACATTTTTCACAATTTTTTTTGCAATGCCCTATTTGACAGTTTGCCATGATTATGAATCTTTAGATCGAATGAAACCAAATGAATGACAAACATTGAACACTGTTTGTATACACGGAATAAAACATATTGTTTATTGTTCCATCAACATCAACAAAACAGCTGTTATATTCAACATAAATGTGTGCCTCAATCAACCGAAGGTAAATCGAAGTCCTCTGATGGTTTCCAAATTGGCATAGCTACTGCTAGATGAAGCATTTGAAAAGATTTCAACAACAGTTCAATTTGAGATTGTCAAATAATAGCAGAACCTCTTCTCACACTCACATGGTGATCCAACTATTTGATGAAAGGAAAGAAAATTAGTTTACCCTGCTCTTTTTGAAATTATACTAAAACGCCTACACGTACCTTTAACGTCAACATTCTTTCTAATAGTATTCGAGAAACATAAAATAAATTCAGTCCATTATTGAAAATGCAACTGCTATAGAAAATTTATTCAAATCTGTATAACAAGGAAGCGATTCTTAAAGCTCTGGTTTTTTTCTCATCTTATCTCAAACAATCATGTTTCAAAGTACAAGTCACTGAATCGACCAAAAGAGTCGATTCATTTTAGTGAGTGTATCGGACACGGTTCACTCATCAAACTGAATCGGTTTGCCCATCTCTAATCTTTACATCTATAGACAATATGATCTTGGCAATATGTACGAAGTCGCTCGCGATCAATTTCCGAGAATTCGAAACGAGCAATTCGAACTCCGAACAGCCGGATATCGGGATTATTGCTTCTTATTAACACTTCAATAATCATTTTCAAAGTTTGCAGTACAAAGAAAGCGTACAAAAAGTATAAAAGATATCCCAATAGAGTGGCTCGGATATGACATTTCTCAGCACAGCACTTTTTGAGTTCCTTTTGTGGTCCCAAATGCCTGTGCAAAGTTTGGGAGCGATCGGTTGCTTCCCGGGTTTGCGCATTGCGTTCAAAGTTTGTATGGGATTTTATATGGGGAAATCAATTATTTTGCATTTACCGTAATAAAGATCGCTATGTCACTCAATATGAAAAACCAGCTTTATAAAACTATAGTTCAAACCTTGGTTAACAACTTTGACGAAGACGGTAACTAGCTACGAGTTTTCAAAAATTTGTAATAACGATTTTGAAACTTATGGTTCAATCCAAATGCAGAAATTCATTAAATTCAGTTCCGCAAGGATCAGCTCTAGAGCTGAAGTTATTGCAATAAGTCTGATTTGATTCCGATGGAGCAGTACACAGTGGTCGGAAACGCCAAAAACGTGAACTTAATTCACTAGAGGCCAAACCATCGAATGTATTCACAGGGTGTCTTTGGGGGAATTGTTCGTATGAATATTCCCCAAAATCTGATAACAATTAAAATGAGACATAGCTTACTATGATTGAACTAAAAAAAATAACTTTTTATACTGACGAGATAGAAAGTTGATGTCTTCGACAAAGTTTTGGAAATGCTCGTAGTGAAGAATTTTGTTGAAGAACTTGAGCTTGTAGGACTAAAGGTTACCGATTTATTAGTCGTTTTCTATGGCAAACCCTTTAAATCTAGTTTCTTTAATATAACTTTTTTCATTGTGATTTTTGATGCAAACTATGTTCAAAACAAATGTGTAGGTATCAAAACTACATAATTAGTATATAAAAATACTTATTCATTTCAAAGTTATTAAAGATTTTTACATTTTGAAGTAGAATACTTCTAACGTTTCAACATGGGGGCCCGTTTCAAAATATCGGCTGTGGCAGTCGCGTCAGATTTTGAACGTTCATAACTTCCATCATACTTAATAAAATGATTTGAGGTTTAAGGCAATTTGATCGAAAATATGTTCCGCAATGATGTATTAAAATTTGGAGTATGTATAACATGCATTAATACCGAAAATACTGTGTTTTAAAAAGATCCTTCAAAAACTGCCGGTGAAAATTTTCAGCTCATCTCGGCCAGCGCCGTCAATATGGTGCACCAACCGAACACTTAAATGATGAAAAGTTTTAAATATAGGTTCGCTGCAGATTTGTTTCTATCAACATTCGTATTTGGTTGCTTGGCACGAATGGTTGGCTGTACAATACTGAGAAATATTTGTGAGCTGTACACGACTGGTGGATGAATCAGTTTATGTTGAAACGTGCTACTAGCAGAAGCCATCATTTTCATTTCTGATGGATGTAAGATAGCATACACACACACACACACACACAAAAAACCGATTTCAAATCATCTGACTGAAGCTCGTTCCTGATTGGCTCCCGCTAATTTCATGAACCAAGCCGCAAATCTGGTCAGAAAGAATTGTCATTTCAGTCGGTTTCAGCAAGTCCACTTGTCAGATGTCAATACCGGGAGGGTGATTATTAGGATTCATCTCCATGGATTAATTTGTGCAGCTCCGTATTAGAAAGCAGGAACAATTGGAACAAAAATCTCCCACCCGGAGAATATTTTCTTCGGCAAACAAATTAGCCCTTATCAGCGCTATCGTTCCATTAGAAAGAATTAAATTTGAAAATCATTTCTTTCGCCAACCGCGCAAATAATTGACGTTGGAAAACAAATCGGCAACTTCAATCGCCAAACACTTATGTGGTTTTCGTTTGAGGCGAAACTGAGTCAGTTCCTAACCCCAACTGCTGTCAAAATGTATGAACTGACAGCAGTTGGGGTTAGAACCTGACTCAGTTTCAGGTTCAAGCGAAATCGCCATTAGAAACGATCGAATCATCTTCCCGTCAATGTCACTTTTCTGATTCAAATTTTTGTAGGTATTTTCTTGCTTCCGTCAAATTGGTCAGTTCATTTGTTTTATCGTACATTTTTCGGATATTATTATAGAAAATAACTAATCCGATAAGAGGGAAGTTATTTTCCAAAGCACGAAATGGAAATTTCATTTGTAATTCTTCTGAGAACGATTTTGTGGTCCTAATAAGGACCGTTTGTTGTGATTATATCGCCGATTCCTTGCAAAAACAATGCGACTTCTGTACACGTCTAGTGATGGAGGCAATTTTGAGAGCGCCTTTGTTTGCTGCTGCTAACGGGGAGTATTCCTTCCAGGAACTAACGAAGCGGGTCGCCGGCGACAAACGAACTGATTTCAACGATGATCAATAATTCAAATTGTGATAATAATTAGCGGATTTTTCTCATCGGCAAACAGATTATGCACTTTTCAGTTCCAATAAAAAAGACGAGCATGTAAAGTCTGACAACCGAAGTGATATGGAGTTTCAATTATAAATTCAATTAAAAATTCCTTTCAATATAATTTATTGAAAAGGACCATTGGTTTGTTTTATCGTGGAAGGAAAATACCGTTCACTTCCGATAGCGGCGAATTTCTCACAGGGTGACAGTTCCTGTTCCGTAGCATTTGGCTCCTCAACGTCACCAGCGATTGAGGTACTTTCGCGGATGGTTTTCGTTGCTGTCTGCTTGCGGACGACCTGTTTGGTACGGGCTATGGCGCGGAAATTACTGCTATTCTGGTGTACAACGAATGATGAGAAAACCGACCGACCAATATTTACGCGCGAATACGCACTACTATCACTCTCTTGCTCGCTCGTTTTCGTGCCATGCACTTTTTCATTCCTTTCTGCTACTAATACTAGCATAACCTAAACGAATACGCGCCTTTCCCCCACCATCCATTTAGTGGGCAGTGTTGCCAAACGCATTTTCAGCGTTTCATCAATAAAATTTCAACAATATTTTCAAAGAATGTTGCAGATTTGAAAAGAAGAAAACTAGTTGACGATGGAGAACTATCCCCAATTTTGATTTGTTAATTTTAATTTCTTAACCATAATTATCATAACGAATCATTTGAAAATTTCCAAACGCCACCTTTCTTTAATTGATCCAGCAATTTAATATTTTCACCATAAGATGCAAAAAGAAATCATAAACGGTTTATAACGCTACAGCTCCACCAATCATGTCAGTATCGCACCCATGGACAACATTTCATTCCGAAAATAGAGAGCAGAAGTCAGCAGCATCCAACGAGAATCGAATCCAGCGTATCATTCGCCAAAGCGAACAAACGGTCCTTTTCAGGACCTCCATTATTTTAATGAAGAATTAATTAGAAGGCTTTCCCTTTTCCGCAAAATCCCGTTGATAACCTACATATCCATTTAAATAATCCTAAGTGTATTCTACTTCACTCCGGTTATGTCTCTGACATTACCCACCCATTTTTTACACCAACTTCAACTACGTATAAGAAAGTAAAGTGCAAACCAAAATGCACGAACAGGCACTTTTTTAACTGTGTAAACTATGCACAATAAAACTAAGAAGGTTTGGTGCGTGTCCCTCTAGAACCCTATGAATAGGGTAAGCTTACTTTATCATGTTTTTTGGCCTTTTCCGTACAAAAATCAGCAAAAAAAAATTTTGAAGTTTTTTTACCCCAATACTTGAAATTTTTGGTTTGATATTCAATTACAAGTATTTTTTTCACTTAAACCTGAATATTTCAGATTTTATAAACGTGGGAGCAAAAATGTGAAGTTTTTAATCAAAGGCGACACGTCGGTACGTTCAACCTGTTCATTGAACACGTAAGCCAAATCAGACGAACCGAAACCCATTTTGAGTTTAAATTAACTGCAGTATGTACCACGCAAAATATTTTCAACGAAGGAAAAAATCTTCAAGCAGTAAAGCTGCACATTCAGATTGGAACGATAAGCCATTCTAGCGTCTCCAGTTGAATTTCAGAAATTTTCCGTCTTCATTGTTTCATCGGTTCAACCTCAAACATGCACGCATATCGTACTCTCACCACATGCTTTGAAAGAAGCAGCAGCATGGGTGATGGTTGAAACAGCAGTGTGAGAGCCAAGAGCGATGGCTTTTTCTATTCTCTTTTGCACTGGTTCGAATCAAATATTGAACCAGCGTGCATTGTAGTGATGTCCACATGCTCGTTAGAGCTCTGTGTGCGAAACGAGAGCGCTTTATAAATTTTAAACACGTTTCGCACCTGTGCCGTACGTTAACATCCGTCGGCCGAACGCTTTTCTTGGGTAATCTAACCAGATCTTTGTCCACTTGGGACACACAAGTTATAAGCGCATATGGATTTACTTGGTTCGACGATAATAACGAACCATCTATTTTTGCTTCGTAGAAATTGTTTGCTGTTTGCATTTACATATGGGTCATTCCATGCGAAGTGATCAAGACACGTGTAATCGACCTTCACGGATTTGAACCAAATTTGGAGGAATTGTTCATCTAGGGCCAATATATAAAAACCCAAATTTTTGTGTCAATTGAACCACCCCTTGGGACATGGAAGCACCCCCCGTTTTGACAATCTGCCAAAACCCTTGATTTTCTTTTGATCATATCTCCGGTTCTATTTACTCTAGAATCTAACCGAAAGTCGGCTTTTGAAGAAAATTGTTCAAGGAATCTAGAAAAAATATTAATTTTTGGCGGCAGTGCTGCCAACTATGCGATTTTTTCAATTAAATATTAAAAGGTTGTTTTTCTCTCAATACATATATTTTAATTTTGAAAATTCTAATGCCATCGTGTTTCTCAGACATTTTTACATAAAAAACACTTATAATCTCAATATAATTCGAGCGGATCATGAGATACGCCGTTTTGAATAGAAAAAATCGCAATTTCCCATATAAAATCGCAACCGCACCACACTAAAAAACCAACTTTAGTATTCTGAGTTCAAACATAATTTTTCGTGAAGTAGACGAGAAATGATGACAAACTACGTTTTTGGTTTGCTTCTAGCAGATCAGGGTCGATTTTTATGACCATTTGATGATTTTCTCAATTTTGGCCAATAAAAATGGATTTTTATATGAGAAAATGAGTTTTTCCCTTCAAAACGGTATATCTCAGGATGCGCTCATATTATATTGGGATGATAAGTGTTTTTCATGTAAGAATGTCTGAAGAACGCAATGGTATTAGAATTTTCAAAATTAAAATATATGTATTGAGAGAAAAATTAACTTTTATAATTAACTGAAACAATCGCATAGTTGGCAGCACTGCCCCCAAAAATTTATATTTTTTTTCTAAATTCCTTGAACAATTTTCTTCAAAAGCCATCTTGCGGTTAGATTCTAGATTCTGGCCCCTGATGAACGATTCCTCCAAATTTGGTTCAAATCCGTGAAGGTCGACTTCAAGTTTGCATCTTTTTTTGATCACTTCGCGTGGAATGACTCATATTGAAAACATGTCTACTGAAAATGTAAAATGGGCATAACTTCAAAAAAGATTTTGTTCGAATCGTTTCGCGTTCTATTGTAATAATGTTAAGTCTCTTTCTTACGACATTTTGCAAGCAAAATAAATTTTCTGGATTCATTGAATTGAATATGGAACATTTAAATGTCTATCCTATTTGGTGGAAATCATATATATTTAAAATAATTGGTTACTTGTCGCATCATTAAGATTTTAAACAGGTTAATAAATGTGTCAACCTACCTTATACGGAAGGAGGGATAATCATCTGTGTAAAAAATAGAATCTTTTTTTTCACAGGTTAATTCGAATCATAACATGATTTATGAATATTCAATAATGCCTTTAGACATGATTGTGTTGTTTAAATTTAACTTAAGGAATCTTTTCAATGCGAAGTAATTGGTTGCCTACACGGATATTTTATATATTTTTGTTATTCTCTACGGGACTCTCTTGAATTAGGTATTACACAAGATGTTTGTTTGACGATTCACCGATGGGTTTCGACAACAAATTTGTTTTGCTCGACTCCTGCGATCACAAAAACATCAGAAAAAAGCGTCCGACGAACATCTTTCATTGGTCTTATTAGTTTGATGTTAGAATCAACGATTTTGAGGGACTTTGTGGTATTGAACAGGTTGACGGTGGAACCACGCGTCGCCTCTGTGTTTAATATCATTGGAGATCACATTCTAATATATACTCAAATAGACATGTCATAATGAATTTAATGCTTACAAAAGGATGTCATACCATTAATTACTAAATTTTACGAAAAAAAATCGAAAAAAAAAATTTCATGCTGATTTTTGAATGGAAAAATTAAAAAAAACATAACAACTTACCCTATTCATAGGGTTCTAGAGTGCCACGCACCAAACCTTCTTAGCTTTATTGTGCATAGTTTAGACAGTGAAAAAAGTGCCTGTTTGTGCATTTTGGTTTGCACCTTTCTTTCTTATACGTAGTTGAAGTTGGCGTAAACAAATGTAAAAATCTTCAATAATTTTGAAACGAATAAGTATTTTCACATACAGTTTTCAACAATATTATGTAGCTTTGATACCTACACATTTGTCTTGAACATAGTTTGTACGAAAAATCACAATGAAAAAAGTTATATTAAAAAAACTAGATTTAAGGTAGAAAAACTCTAGTAAGAGAACTGCGGAGAGAAAAACAGCATTTTTGGCAACGTATGCCCCGGCATTGTATGGCAACACGTCCAATGTTATAAGGATAGGCAATGTTCGATTGGATTCGTTTTTTGACAGCTAAACGCGAATCCAATCGATCCAAAATGGAGTCTCCGCAGTTCTCTTTCTAGAGTTTTTCTAATTTAAGGGGTTTGCCATAGAAATCGCCTTATAAATCGGTAACCTTTAGTCCTACAAGCTCAAGTGCTTCAACAAAATTCTTCACTATGAGCATTTCTAAAACTTTATCGAAGACACCAACTTTCTATCGCGTCAGAATAAAATTAATTTTTTTAGTTCGATCAAAGTAAGCCCTGCATAATTTTAATTGTTATCAAATTGTGGGGAATATTCATACGAACAATTCCTCCAAAGACACCCTGTGAATATACTCGATGGTTTGGTCTCTAGTGAATTAAGTTCACGTTTTTTGGCGTTTCAGACCACTGTGCAGTGCTGTCAGGGACAGTTTACGTTGACGACAGAAAATAAATTGCGAGGGAAGCACTTCTCTTCTTGAAAAAAAGGCTTTTCGTGTTTTCGACCCTGCCATTTCCAAGGAAAAATAATTTTGAAACCCTACATACACTAGAAAAAGCTGGGCATGAAAGGGTTAAAGGTGAAACATGATTTTTTGATATAAGTTCGTTGGTTTGCAATATTATTGAGAACTAATAAAGACTGTCAATTTAGACTGTCTTTGATTATCTCTTCCATGCAATTGGAGTATTGTAAATATTCTAGGTAAATTGTAATGAGCATTAAAATGTAAAAATAGAGCAGTTTGTAGCTCTGCGAAAGAAGCACATATGGTCGGTGTTAAGGCAGACCGGACTAAGTCGCAAAACATCAAAAAATGAGAAAATGATAGCACTGGATAAACCACTTCGTCAGCTACATCCGACTTTTGTCAGATTTTAAATATGTAACAATAAACAAGAATTATGGCAAAAAAATATTTCCAATTATAATGTAAAGGATGCTGCGATTCAAACTTGAAACTCGTTTTTCTCGAAATCAATATTTTGTCACTTAGTCCGGTCTGACTTAATACCGACCATATCTTACTCAAAACAGGTTTTTCGTGTTTCATGACCCGAAAAATTCTAAGGAAAAATAGATTTGAAACCCTAGATACGATAAAAAAAAAGTTGGTTAGGAAAGGGGCGAGCGAAACTAATTTTGATTAGTATTGCGCACTTCCCACTGACCTGGATTTCGCACTTTCAAAGTGTGTTTCAAGTGACAGAGATGATACCTCATAGACAGACCAATCGACCTAACCAGTCTATAAGAATTTAAAAGAAGAATGGTAAGTGCGCAGTGCGATTAGAATCCAGTTTTTAGTGCCACAAGCAACAGCTAAGGATAAACCTGTAGAAAAGGTGAAATACATCGAGATTCGAAAGGATTCTTCGTAACTGTTCTTATCCTCGTTTCAAGCTATATTGGATTTGCCTATTTTCAGTTGAAACAATGGGTACCTATCATTTGCAATATTGCTCGATTCTAAACCCCAAAAACATTACAAGGACTACCTTAATTCCATATCAACATTAGAATAGGGCTAATAAGATTTGTAAACAAACTTTTGTTTTGCTGATTTCTCTTAATTTGTTATATTTTCAACCCAGAAGACATTTGAAATGGATTCTACCAAGGTTAAAGATGTTGATTCATGTGTATCTTTCATGAATTTCGACTCGACAGGGGAGTAATGAGCGAAATAAGTTTGTTTATGAAAATCCCATTAGCCCTTTTGAAGAATTGATATTGAATTAATCACAAGTAACTACCACCAAAACGTGCGTAACAGCTACGATGTTCGAAAAATAACGCTTCTGATAACATCTTTAGCATACGAAATGTTCTTTTCTGCTCATAAGTTCTCAATTATTCCGACAGCATTTATTCAGCACGACTTTAGAATGTGTAGTTCTATTAAATTTGACTCGCTTGTTGACATTTCAAAACCTCACCAGCTAGGCTGCGTCTAATGAACCAGACAGAAGTACGAGCGCACAAACACTAATCATAACAACAAACATTCTGGCAGTACGCAAATAGTCCGTTTTCTTCCAGTAGATCGTCTGTCGAGTCGTTAAAATATCGCCAGCTTCGTCGTCCTCTCCTTGATCAACACACGACACACTTTGAATCCCGGATTCACCGGGCACAGCTTCACTAAACTACCGGCAGCGCGGACAAGAACACAACCGAATAAAGAAACAACCAATATGTTTTTATACACACGCACACACAGTATCAACAAGAAGCCCAAAATGCCAGCAGCCACCCAGTTCCGATCAATGATTGCGCATCGCTCTAAACCGGCCAGTCTCCATTTCCCGCGAGCCTTTCCTTGGCTATCGCTTCAACAACCCGCACCCGGCAAATCAGCTGCCTGCTTCCAAATACCTGCCACACAATCTGCACGCGGGCCACTTTCTACTAATAATTGTTTTCAAACTCCACACTAAAAGTGCATCCCGCAAAAGGGCATTATGCTGAAGCTCGGCGGCACTGCAACAAGACACCAACTCATGCTTCTCTGTTTTCCCTTCTGCCGATGACACTTGCTACGCGGAGCGACACACTCCACCACCTCCCCACTCTATAATTAGGAGAGCACGTTTCGGACTGAACGCGGTTTCAAAACACTGCGCGACTGCACTCGACCACGGCCACACTACAACTGCGACTGGCCTGTTGTACTACAGACAGGATTGGGTCCATCTGCTGCTTCTGCTTCACACCGAACCGAATGCCTCTGGAGCAGCAAATAACCTGTTTGGCATGCCGTGCCGACTCTGTCCTCGCCGCACGCGGCGATATGCTTTCACCAATTGGTGTTGGTGTGCGGCGCTAGCACCAATACAGCAACCAGAAAGCGTCAAATCAACAACGAATCGAACGCTTTCCGCTAGCTTTTGGCGCGGAAAGCTTCACCGTTCGATCGTAGATGGCGTTAGAGGTCAAATATATGGCCTTCGCGGATGACGCAGGTCTAATTTAACCCTGAAACGGGTCCGCTTAATATTCTCGAGTTTCAAAGAACTTATAATTGAAATAATCCAACGATTTCGGGTTTTCAATTCTCTCACTTATAAAACGGCAAAAAGAGGCATTTAATTTCACTGGGTCTTGTTTCTTTGAGTTACGATTTTTCAAATACAACATACACTCTTGTTCTTGATCACGACGTTTAGAATCATTACGATCAAATCCATTGTATACAGGCGTGGCTCAGATTGTACTTTGGCATTCGTAAGATGAATCTCACATGAGTGGTATTAGGTTAGAATAAATAGGGATCTTTAGGGGTGTGCGGGTTAAGGCATATTCTGATGCAGATTAGTACCGTGAGTTAATATCTCAGTCCTTTTTCATTTTTTTGGCCCAAAACTATTGAAAAAAACATTTTTTAGTTTGTTTCCTTTTAGGACAATAACACATCCAAACCCATGAGACTTGCACGACTCTATAGGTTGCCTTATCAGATCTACCATAGTTTGCAGATTAAACTTGGGATGGCAGGCTGCTAGCGGATTGACAAAGTACCAGATCATGCTGTGTGGGGTGCTGTCCCGGTTAACAATGAGGCGAACGAGATATTAGCAGATACGTCATTTAGTAGGACAACTGTCAGTTTGCTGGTTGAATTTAATTTGGTTTTTTTTTTAATTTAAAAATCATAAAATAATAATTAAGGCTTAAGAATGATATGAGTGTACTCGTAAGGACACCCGCTACCAATACATATGAAAAACTGGCACAATTTTTCCAAATTAAAGATCCCTATTATAAGTAAGAATTTGTGCCCTTTACGTAGAGTGGTTTCACCGACAATTTTTTTCCTGGGGAGATATTTTGGTGTTTACTCAATTTTTCCTCCTTAGGGAGGAATATCCCGTATAAATAAATACCATTCCAGAAATCTTCGAAACCATTTCCAAACTATTCGTATAATGCTCACCATATTGGGAATACTACTGATATATTTCACCATTGTAATTGAACTGTTATACTACCATACCCATTTTAGTTACCATTTCCAATACCTTCCGTGTATACTATATTGGAGATTTGTATACTACATTGTCCTTTGGCGCCCGAGGTTAGTATTGCTCTGGTGGGCTTTGTTATTCGTATATCTGTTTACCCAAAAATCTGTAGTTTAAGATGGTCAAAAATCCTCGTCTAACAATATTACGGAGATAACACAATTGGATAAAGTGTTAGTCCACTTAGTGTCAACGGAGCATTCTTCAGAAGATGGCGAGAGCAAAATAATATTTCATCAATCGATAGAATTGAAATGTGAAGGGGAAAAGATTTTTTTCTCTAGCTAATATTTTATCCATCGCTAAACCTAAAATATGCGTTCCACCATAATCTGTATGGTTCTTGAATGGTATGTTGTCAAAATGTATTTGGAAAACAGCACATTTTGGTATGGTGACTGTTCTTAACAACCCGTTGTTTGTACGGTCGAATATGGAAAAAGGACACTGGTTATGTTCGATATTATACTAGGCAATGTTAATCTATTGTTGAACGAACCATATTGAAAATTGTTTTGAAACGATTGATGCAATGGTTGGCATATGGTACACATTTATGAGGGATGCCATAGTGCAGAATAAATCGTCTTGCTTTCATCATACCGTTCGTTCCGCTCCCATAGAATCGTGCGAACGCTATTGTCGTAATAGACCTTTCTCGTCAAAAAAATTTATATGCAGAACAGCTTCCGTTTTCATCGCTGGATCGATTCTGAATACTGCCACGTTAATTTGGTGTCTCTAACTATTGAAACAATCAAAAATTCTTCGAACTTCCCATTTTACTCTGTATTCCCCTGTCCAATTTTAACTCGATTCTCCATACTTTTACACCATTTGGATGAACTTCGAGTGGGGAATATGAAATAAAGTAACGGCGGGTAGCCTATAACAAAGTTCCAGTAGCCTACCGCTCGCCGGCATCAATTTTAATCTGGCTATTCACCGTTTCGTTTACTGGGTATGAACTCCAAGAGTTCATTCCAATTTGTCAAAAACATTGTTTTGACGTAGATAAACCCCAAAACAGTGTTGCAGAATATACCGATTTATCGATATCTAAACCGATTTTTAATTTCAATACCAACAAAGTTACTAAAAATACCGATTCCTTTTTTCTTACCAATTATTTCTTATATGCACTACGAGCTGACCTGAAAGCCCTCGAATCATCACGCTGACGCCGATTCCAAGCTCTTCTCATATCCATCTTCATTCTTTCAAGCTCAGCCCTCCACCACGGGGTTCACCTAGTCGTTTTAACAGTACGAAGTAAACAAGCTTCTTCGTATGATGCTACTATGAATGAGTTTGTCGTATCCACGACGTCATCTAAGTCGTCTAGTTGACTAATAGTTGGAAAATATCCATGAAATTTAGTAACCAAATTGGAGTTGTCCAATGCTATGGAAGTTTTATCTTCCTACATGAGTCAGGATAAATTCATAGTTGCTGTACGTTTATGCTGGAGATTAATTTGTGCTATTCTAACCATTGTTGATTAGAGAACTGCACATTTCATTTCCAACATAAATTGCACAATTAGAGGACACCAAGCAAGTTGGGCTGTTAACGCATATAGCGAGCCATGTCAGGTTTAAATGGTATACGATCATTGGATTCCCACGATTTGCGAAGAAAATAATGGTCCACTGTGTCAGAGATTCGCAAAACCCAAAATGCTCCGTGCGTGACTGGCATACGAACTACACCTTGACTTAGGGTCTCCTACTTTCAGTCTCCTCCTACGACATGGGAGCAGGAACCCAGTGGCTCAATTCTTGGCCAGATACCAGACGGCAGGTTCGTCTGTACACATCGAAATTTGATAATCGAAAACGTTCAAAATTTCACCGAACTACCATCAGCCGAGAGTCTCAGCAAGCCAACAAAGATTCGGCAAAATTAAGCGGATCATCGGTGAAAAAACTTGGGTGCGTAGAGTGAACGTTCCGCTGCGTAATTTGGCATACTGGGGAGTTCGCCCAATTTTTCCCAGGTTCCGTTTGCCATTGAGAATATTTTAAACCCCCTCAACAATTTTACCCACAGCACGGGTCGCATGACACTATGGAATTAGGGTTCCCTGTTTGGTGGGTTTTTACCACTGGAACAGGTAGTCCGTAGTGCAATTCTTAGCCGGTTGAAACAACCACTACCGACACTACACGGCTAGGCTGTTCGGAGAAAGAAGCTGACATTGAAGTACAACTTCCATAGATGGCCGAACAACCGATAAATGCTGTTTGGAATCGAGATTCCAGTCCACAATTAATATTTTTTCCTTCTCCAACATCCGGGGTTGACACAACAAACGACCCGTTAGTTTACGATTTATCAATACGGTATTGCTGAACGATATGAACTGGAACCGGCTTTTAACTTTAATCCTGTGCACTTGGTCCTTTCATCGACGATTCCTGCCAGAGACAGAGAACCCAGCAACAAATCTTTCCACATTTCATAGTTATGCCTATGAATTTCGCCTTCTTCCGGTGGCTTGCATTCCCGGATATTTACCGATGATACTGATAACTGGTTCATGGAGGATACAAAGCGATTGGATTGTTTACGTTTTTGTGGCTTCCAACGTTTGCAAACCGTGTGATCTGTCACACCTGTTCATACCACATTGGATCAACTCGACCAATTTCGCAGTCAAAAAAATGCGGACGGTCAGGCGATTTAAACAGTTTGACGTTTGACTCAACTCGCCGGGCCCATATTATTGGCTCGAATCAAAACTCGTCGAAATGTCAATTGACGATAGATTCATCCGGAGTGTTCATTTGTGTTTACATTTTGCTAGCGTTGCCAATTTTATTTTGTGTCCAGCACCCAATGTGGCTACGCCACATCGCTTTTGCGCGTGCTGTCCGACTTCGCTACCGCTCAGTCGGACTTAAACTAGGGATAGCCCCTATGTTTGAGTAAGCCGGGCAAACGAGTGGATCACAGGTTCGCTTGCTTCCGATGGCGGGTCGGTGGCCACCTCGTCCGGCGGATCCTCAGCGGCTTTGCGCCGCTTCGGTTCCTAGGCCTCGGTTATGCGGCTAAGCCGCATCGAAAAGGTACCCCTTAAACATTCTAACTTGAATCGGTTGTGTCACCGGAGCCAGAATACGAATTAGAACCAGCCAGCATTCCGACTGAGTTAAACTGGGAAGTTTAGTAAAATTTAATCTGGAAATAAATTTTTTTTGGCAACGCTCCAGCACTCCGTTGATTTCACCACCTGGGCGCCAGGTTGACGATATGAAATGAACTTTGTTTACTTTCGACAAGTTTTGATTCGAGCCAACAACATCCAGCCCAACTCGCCTGTGCTAATTGCTGCTAGGAACAAATGCAATTTTCTAATGCGATTTAAAGGCAATTTCAATACTTTCATGTTTGGCTTAAGCTTAAAATTGTTTTTTGAAACAATTGGCGTGTTCTCGCTTGTATTTTGTTTGTCTAGTGCACGTCATTTAGCCAACGAATGTGGGAAATTGTGGGATCGTGTGTAAGTATAGTAGATCAAGATCTCTGACCTAAAGTCTCATGTCGTTTTTGCTTGAGGCAGAAACTAACTCAGTTTCGGACCTAACTGCTGTCAAACCGTTTGTTTAAAAACCAGTTTCGAACCTAAGTTATGCGCCACTGAACTGTAAACCGAGTTGGGTTTCAACCTGAAATATATTTCGGGTTCGCTCACACCACCGCTGTGGTGCGAGAACCCAGCTCAGTTCCATTGAAAACGTTTGTTTGAAGCAACTAACCTGGGTTAGTGTCTAGGTTCTCAATCGAAAACGACATTTTTGAACGTCAGTTTGTGGTAAGTTTTGGTGTGCAATACCAATTTAGCCATTGATTTTTCCTATAGTTTGGTGGTGATTACCTAGTATACTGATAAGTTTATGTGAGTAGATAATGAATCCGAAAATATGTATTATTAGTAATTCTTATATTAGGCAATTAAGGGCGATTAAATGGCGCGTTCCGTGGGCGATTTTGGGGTTGTTTAAGGGCGGGTAGGGCGGCAAAAAATGACGGCGGCAAGTAACCCTAATGTTGCATTTGAAATAGCCATTTACTGGCAAATTGAAGGGCAATTAGCGCATCCTAGTTGGCAAATAGACCCCCGTTAGCCAGCAACTTGCCCTTTTTGTTTGGGTTGCATTATCGGTTTCGATCGAAAGAATCCGTTTTTCGAACATCGCTCGATTCAAACGTCAAAGCAATTTTCTATTACGTTCGAACGCTCGCGCCAGTCAGCAATCTATGGTTTGGTACATTAAAATATTTTTTTTTCGACGCTCCGTCAGTGATTCATCCTTTAGTATATTCGCATATTTGCGCTTTTCCACTGTGAAATATACTGCTTTCGTAGGGAGGTTTGTTGCGGTGCATTACTAGGACCAACGTGAATGTGATACTAAGATAAAAACAGGTGGGATAAGGAATAATAATGTCGTAATTTATTTCTTTTGTGATTAACAATTGTTTATTCTTACTAACTACCTTATAGCTACACACCATTACAAAATTATAAACTATAGAATTTCATCGAAATCCAAGTAGGTGGTGAAAATATAGTAGACAAATAATATACCAACTCTTCGAATCGATAGGATTTTTACTTTTGCTCGGTTTCAAAAGTGCGATCAAATGTAGAAGTTATTGAAATTATTGAAATTTCAGTGGTTGAATGTCATAAAACAATTATCGGGCACAGTGCTTACTATATTACACGGAACTGCAACAAAACTTAGTCTGGTAACTCCAGAGAGGGAAAAAACGAATTTCTAAAACATATCCGAAATTATAGTGGTTTGATAGTTTAACGTAAATATTCTAAAACGACCTAGTTTTGAAGAGATTCGCAATGTCATTAAATACAAATTAAATATTCTAAAACGACCTAGTTTTGAAGAGATGAACAAAGCCACTATTGATAATTCTTTAGACAAAAAAAAGAAAATAACATCATGGTGGATCCAGAGAAGAAAAAGAAAAAGAGATGAAAAATCGGATTGACAATTTAACGCAAATATTCTAAAACGACCTAGTTTTGAACATGAAAATACGTTAAGCGCGTTAAGCAGTGAGAAAGACGGGTAAGGAAGACATTGAAATGTAAATAACTAAGTTAAAGAATGTTTATCGTCGTATATCAAGCAACAAGCGGTCAGCGTGTTTCCTGTTCCGAAAACCAGTTCAGGAGAAGTATCAATATTCTCCTTTTCTTGTCCTTAGGTACAATCCCGTTAAAGAACCGTACGCAATATACTTGCTTCTTCAAGAAATAAAACTTTTTGGAAACAAAACAAGCAGATTATAGTATTTTGCGCAAATTCCCGATACGAAAAAGTCATTGTCATAGTTTGGCAGTGATACAATTCATAACGGAACCGTTCGTAAATGTAGAAGTTATTGAAATTATTGAAATTTCAGTGGTTGACAACAGTTTTTAAAACGAACAAATTCATAAATGTAGAAGTTATTGAAATTATTGAAATTACTGTGGTGTAGTCTCATATCTTATCTTAGTGCTCTTAAGTAGAGCAAATACAAAGTCGCAAATATTTAGTCTTATACGCATTCCCGCTATCAATCTTGTTCCAACCTATAAGCGGCGCTTGGGGAGAAAGCATTGCGGTAGCAATAGTTAGAACGGTGTCCCAGGTGGAACAAGGGGCCCTATTCTCACAGTCACGTCACCTAGTGACTAGAGTAAATTTTGTTCTAGTCACTAGGTGACGTGACTGTGAGAATAGGGCCCAAGATGACACGCGAAAAAAGGCTATAAAATGCCTAGGAGCGCTCTTTCTTATCACACGATAGAAAGCTAAACTTTACCTAGCAAGTCCAGCGGGAATTCCAGCTGGAGCCAAAATGCCGACTCATTTTTCCACTAGATTCACTGGGTTAGTACAAGTTGATGAGCAGTGTGATATTCACCCGCTAAGACTCGATAGAATGCAAAACATTTACCAATGTGAATGCTTTGTTATGCTTGCGGCTGCGGATCTGTACCGCAAATGTAGAAGTTATTGAAATTATTGAAATTTCAGTGGTTGATTCCCATGCAAATGTTTCTATAGCAAATAAGTTGAAAAGAACTCATACTTAAAACGTTGGTTGGCAATGCTGACATGGTACAACGTAATGGTGGCTCCAGAGAGGAACAAAAAACGAATTTTTAAAACATATCCGAAATTAAAGTGGTTTGATAATTTAACGTAAATATTCTAAAACGACCTAGTTTTGAAGAGACGAACAAAATCACTATTGATATTTCTTTAAATAGACAATAAAGAAAAAACCAACATCATGATGGCCCCAGAGAGGGAAAAACGAATTTCTAAAACATATCCTAAAATCTTCAACTAAAGAACCACGCCGCTAATGAAAATGTTAGCGATAGGCCAATGACGCACGACAAAATATTGGCAGATTTAACTAAGGCCATAAAATCGTTGATGGAAAAGACGACAACACCACTAACACTAGCAGAGAGACAAACAGAACCCAAGGAAGAAGCATCAGATTGGGACGGCGAGGAAGATAACGTCCGTCAAACCCCAGATTGGACAATATATCTGAAAAGGCAAGCACTTTTAGCGCTACCTAAATTCAATGGATCGTCAAAAGAGTGGCCGAAGTTTAAGAAAATCTTCGATGAAACCACACGAGAAGGTCCATTCAGCAATCTCGAAAACATGAGCACACTCCAACAAGTGTTGGAGGGTAACGCTGCAAAAAGAGTAGCCAATCACCAATGTCGGAACCAGATAAAGTTCCGAAGATAATGGAACGATTGGAAGAAAACTTCGGAAATCCATAATTAATTTATGACCAACTGCTAGGCGAGCTGTCGAAAATCAAAAGAGAGAACAGAGCAGCAGTTGCCGAATTATCTGACGCCCTGGACAACTTAGTAACAAATATTCAGATAATTCAACAATATGAATACCTTCACGGCCACCGCCTCGTCGAAGACTTGGTGAAGAAGCTGCCATTTAATTTACAAATGAAATGGGCAGAAGTATTAACGCAAAACACCGGAGTGCCAAAACTTTCGGATTTTAATGAATGGTATTAAACCCCACGCCAAAATATCTCGAAATATGCTCAACTTGTATTTGACGCAGCAGCTAAAGTTCTAGGAGTATCTCTCAACTCCGCCCTTCTTTCTGGACCGGATGCAACTACCTCTCTTTTCGGTATATTATTGCGATTCAGAGAAGGAAAAATTGCAATAACGGGTGATATTAAGGAAATGTTTCACCAGGTAAGAATTAGAGCTGAGGACCAAAACGCTCAAAGATTTCTTTGGCGCGATTGCGACTATACTAAAGCGCCGGAAATATGCGTCATGCAAGTAATGACGTTTGGATCAACTTGCTCACCATCGTGCGCGCAAGCTGTAAAAAATACAAACGCTGAGATGTTTCGAACAGCAGTTTCCAGATGCTGTACGCGTAATTAAGAAACAGCACTATGTTGATGATAGTGTAGAAAACTTTGATACACTCGACGTTTGACGTTTTGAAGAGATTTGCAATGTCATTAAAAACAAAACAAATATTCTAAAACGACCTAGTTTTGAAGAGACTAACAAAATCACTATTGATGTATCTTTTAATAAACAAGAAACAAAAAAATCAACATCATGGTGGCTCCAGAGAGGGAAAAAACGAATTTCTAAAACATCCGAAATAAAAGTGGTTTGATAATTTGACGTAAATATTCTAAAACGACCTAGTTTTGAAGAGATGAGCAAAATCACTATTGATGTTTCTTTAAATATTGTGCTATACGCAACGCAACCAACTTACATAACCAAAGCATTACTCAACATTTTACGAACTGAACCAAACCTATTACAGAGGGTTTGAAGAGGAATTATTAGAAAACGAGCACCTAATTCCAGACCAAACACTGAATAAATTAATCAAGGAATCTAGGAGCCTATACACTGAAACAAAAGAATTACTACTAATAAAAATCTCGACAGCCCAGAAAACGAAAATATTAACAATGTTCAAAAAGAAGCATTTGCGAAAGAAATAAAAAGGATGCTAAAATATGACATCCAAAATGATGAAGAAAGAAAGCAAATAAGGCACTATTTGACCAAAAATGATTATTTTAAAAAAGTATATCCCCTCATTGACATCAACACTGGAGTCATGAGAGCGCGAAGTAGATTGGAATACAAATTGTATTGTGAATACTTTTCACATAACAGTTCCAGGGACGACTAATCTCCCGTTTATAAGAACTATTTTAAACGCGTTTCTGTTTGAGTATAGCGGAAAGGATTATTTTGGACCTTTCAACGGTCAAAACGGTAGAAATATCAAAGAAAATAAATGGGGAGTAATTTTCACTTGTTTAATTACTCGCGATAAACATATTGAATTGGGAGGAAATATGAGTACCGATGGCTTCTTCCTATGTTTCATGTGGCGTAGAGGTAAAGTAACTCAGCTTCGCAGCAATAACGAAACCAATTTCGTTGAGACCGAAAGAGATTTAGAGCGGTTTCTACAATATCTCAATTCAACAGTGAAACGAGGAGAGCCGACGGAGTTTAAAATTTCCAACCCTCCAACAGCTCCACATTTTAGAGCCGTCTGGGAAAGGTTAAGCATAGCTATAAAAAAAGTGCTCTGTGCCAAGATAGACGATATGTCTAAAAGGTCACCTAAAAGTGCAGTCTTACGATCAACCTTCATTCAAGCAGAGTGGTTTGTCAGTTCGCGACCACTAATCCATAAAACATTGAAGGATGTGAACGATCGATCTTTGACTTCCTTCTATGCGATTTTAGGAATGGCAGGCGTAGTTAGACAGGCTAAGATCCTAAGCAAAATGGAAGCGTTTAGACACACGATTGCTAAACTAGACGTAGTTTTAGACGTCGAAGGAGAGGATTTAATTCCAGAATCGAAGAATAGTAGACAAAAATCAGAGCATAGTGTAATGCATGCATCTGAACCTGAACCCTTTAATCCCAATTTTAAAGAACACCGAATTAAAATGAAACGAGAAATTGTGAGAATTTCTCAAGTAGAAAGGAGACAAAGTAATATATTAAATGAGGTAATTAGGCCATTCATTCGCCTTTCTCCACGTTCTATATTCACAACTATGGTAACTGCGGCAGCAGTTTTCAGTATGGCAAATTCATTGTTGGTCAGAGTCGTCCAGGATGGAGTATTTATCGACCACATAGGCACGAGTCTGATGAAACAGGATATATGGCGCACCAATATGAACACGATATATGCTTTATATTGCTCGCTTGTACATCCTATTGTCGAGATCGCCACTCTAGTTTAGAGTCTAAGAATTAACTGGTGAAATTCAAGATAGTAAGTTACTTGGCAAGGACCATAAGGTTTATTGATAGAACCTTTCGCTTTACAAGCGTTTTTCCCTACGTCCAGTGCTATCTATGGGCACACACCCTCTGCCCGAGTAGCGACCAATTCTAGGTAGCCTTTCTGTCTCTCTCCAATTGGCTTTACTCAGAATAACCAAAAATACAAACATGTCGCGCAACATGCCAGCGCATATAAAATAAGCCTTGGGAATTAATAAAAGAACATTCTTAGTCTTACCTTATACACAGCGAGCAATCCTTACCTTCGAAAAGTCAAAGGTAGCTAAAAGCTACCAGATAATAGTAATCCCCAGGACTAAATACTTTTTCGAAAGTTAGGTAAAGAACCGAAGCACAAGTGTTATGCGAAAAACAGAACACTCAGTAAAAGAGGAAAAGAAATATCCGAAATTAAAGTAGTTTTAAAATTTAACGTAAATATTCTAAAACGACCTAGTTTTGAAGAGATTTGCAATGTCATTAAAAATAAAACAAATATTCTAAAACGACCTAGTTTTGAAGAGAAGAACAAAATCATTATTGATATTTCTTTAAATAAACAAGAAAGAAAAAATCAACATCATGGTGGCCCCAGAGAGGGAAAAAACGAATTTCTAAAACATATCCGAAATTAAAGTGGTTTAATAATTTAACGTAAATATTCTAAAACGACCTAGTTTTGAAGAGATTTGCAATGTCATTAAAAAAACAAAACAAATATTCTAAAACGACCTAGTTTTAAAGAGATGAGCAACAATTGATGTTTCTTTGAAAGGAAATAGCCAATATCATGGTGGCTCCAGAGAGGGAAAAAACGAATTTCTAAAACATATCCGAAATTAAAGTGGTTTAATAATTTAACGTAAATATTCTAAAACGACCTAGTTTTGAAGAGATTTGCAATGTCATTAAAAAACAAAACAAATATTCTAAAACGACCTAGTTTTGAAGAGATGAGCAACAATTGATGTTTCTTTGAAAGGAAATAGCCAATATCATGGTGGCTCCAGAGAGGGAAAAAACGAATTTCTAAAACATATCCGAAATTAAAGTGGTTTAATAATTTAACGTAAATATTCTAAAACGACCTAGTTTTGAAGAGATTTGCAATGTCATTAAAAAACAAAACAAATATTCTAAAACGACCTAGTTTTGAAGAGACGAGCAAAATCACTATTGACGTTTCTTTAAATATATAAGAAAGAAAATAACCAACATCATGGTGGCCCCAGAGAGGGAAAAAACGAATTTCTAAAACATATCCGAAATTAAAGTTTTGATAATTTAACGTAAATATTCTAAAACGACCTAGTTTTGTAAAGATGAACATGAAATATGAATTCACTGCAAATTTAGTAGTAGTTTACCTTAAAAATTCTAAAGCGGCGTCGATCTGAAGAGCCAACTGTTTCCTAACATTGATTCTTGCTGAATCACATACACAGCGATCCAGTTGCAAACAATCCACAACTTCCTGATTCTGCGGAAACTTATGCAGCATCACTACATCATGCTGATGTGCGCCAGGCCAGCTGATATAACAGGCAAAGCACCCCAATTCGGCACACGAAACACGTGCAGACAGCCGGCTGCATCCAAAGTTGCTTAGTGTGAGTGACATTTTTATACACCCTTCTCGCCGGTCGAATTAAATTTGCCGTATTGTCTCGATATACACGACGATCCATAGCATGATTTTTCTTGCGGCATTATCCATAAGCTCTGATAGTTTATCCAGCTGGAGCGTAATTATTGTGCGCTGTTGGGCAAAAATACAAAAAAATAAATTAGAAACGCGGTTGTCTTTGGTATAACAATTTAAGAAGAGCTAGTTCACTTTCAAAATGGCTGACTTTAGGCTTAAATTCACCATTGATTCCGAAATTGTACTACACTATACCGCCATGCTGAGAGCCGAAATGATTTACCTTTCACACGATCAAATCCTACAACAATAGACATATCTCTGCATGTCACTCTTGCTGATAATTGGTAGCCATCTTTGCGAAAGCTGAAAACAGCGTGGCAATCAAATTTTCCGATTCACTTCATGTATTGAAAAAAAACATGTTTTTAGTTTTAATAGAGCTTTTTTCACTGCACTGCCTGTATTTCGATCAACGTTTAACTTTTGGTTTATTTCTGCAATGATATAAAGCGACGACCTACTGTCTATGCTAACTCTGTTCGCTGTCGAATGATGTGCAATACAAAACCGGCTGGCAATTTATTCGGATTCAGCGACCGTTCGGTTCGCCGTAGGTGCACAGTACAGCACACTAATACTTCTGCATTCGTCGCTGAGTCCGTTGCTAGTTGGATCGAATGTTTACCTGTAATAGTATACCTACAACACTTTACCTTTTCTGTATGCTGTTGACAGGCAGAAAATAAGATGTCAATGTATTCGAATTATGCTCAGCATATTTGGCTAACCTCTTTTCTGCGTTTATATCAAGCGATTCTGGCGCGAATGATTTACCCGTTATTCTTTTACCAGCTTGCCAAAAATGACATTTCTATCCTTTAAAAAATCAACTAACGTAAACAGATTAATTATTATTGAACACCTTCAAATTGTCAGCCATTTTGGAAAAGCAAAATCCTATTCTTGCAACACTTTCGTCCTTGGTTTATCTTGAGAGGATCAGGTTTTGTCTTCAGTTTTTTTTATCTAATAATCATTTCAATCTTTCTTCTACGGTGCACATTTCGTTCAAACCACTCTGTTTTGTATTTTTTTTATTTTTGGCGCCATGGTCTGTTGTCATCTATTATCTGTGTTCATCTCTATTGTAAATCGTTCGGTTTTGGATAGTTACCTTTCGTGCTACTCTTACTTTGTGAATGCTATCCGTTGAATATTTTAATTATCTGATGCATCCAGATTTCAGCTGTAATTGGAAAATACACAACAAAATAGGCATATTTGAACGGGATTTACGATTTTGTTTGCTCTATTATAGGTTACCTTAAATCTTACCTATTGTTGATCACTTTTACTTTTACCTTAGTGCAGTTGATATTCATTGAAGGAAGTACGATAACTCATCGAGGTTTTCTTTATTATATAGCAGCTATTATAACCTTTTCTCTTGTATGAAGTTTTAAAATCAATCGTCATGACTTATAGATTTGTTTCTTCAAATTTATGTTCCAGATAATATGTCATCATTTTTAACCATTGAACTGATACTGGGATTGCCACCCAAATTACATTAGACTACCAGAACCATCAACCTAATAGAACTCGCTAAGCAAATTCATTTTTTACATTATGATAACTTTGTTGTCCTATCAGTTATTGAAGTTTTTCACGTTTGTCCTTCCTCGTTTATTAGTTTTGAAACACCAGTACATAATTCAGCATCTTTAATCGAAATTTTATTTGTAGATTGTAGAGAAGTTTGTATTATCAAATTAATAATTAAGAAAACATCTGTTGTAACTCAAGAAAACTATAACGTTCTTATTACTAATAAGAGAAGAAATATGTACACTAAATTTATTCAAACAATTTCTACGTTGAAGCGTGCCATTCTTACAACGCGGTTGTGTCATGTACACAACCCCATTTTGAAATAGTGTCAGTGATTAAATCTTTTAATATATTGAAGCAGGTATTTATTTAACTGTAATACTGCGACTAACCGTGCACCTTATTTCTGTATGAAATTTAATATTTAACTACTGGTTGCTTGATTTCGTGATAGTAATGGACTTAATGCCTAGAAATACGTTTACAGCCTCATTATTGTCATTTTTAATCGATGCCATCGTTGAGGATAATACTGCATCCGGAATGACAACCAGTTAATTTTACTATCCCAAACAATACGTAGTATTTGTTAGATAGTTCAGAACATATATTTTAATCGAGCTTTACCAGCTAGTATAAGTCAGTGCAGCAGACCTTGGTCATCGTGTATTGTAGCCAGCCCTGGTCGATCCCTAGCAAGCGTGCAGCTTATGCGCCACTTCCCGTAGGAAGACTGCACGCCAAGATTTGTTTGCCCGGATGAGACTCTTCTTAGGGCGAGTCCCTGAAGAAGATTCACCTAAAAGAAATTAATCATGATCGAACCAGACAGGCTTTTCAAAAGTTAGCCTCCAAAAGTCGGGTAGAAGACCCTATTATCAACTAGCAGCAATCATCAAAAAACCTCATCACCCTCAGATAATTCGCAGTAAGAAATTCCCCATACCTAATATATCATCATTGGAACTGCTGCCACACACCACCAGGTGGCACAAACATGCAGAAAGCGAAGCTTTCACCACTAATCAAATTCCGCCAAGCGGAAGACAGCGAAACAAAACGAAAACTACAGAACGAAATGACGTAACCATACTTCAACGAGACTAAAACCTTGAGGGAGTACTACACCGATTTACAAACATTTTAGTACGTTTAGACTAAACAACATTTATTTACGCTACAGGCGGAAAGATTTTCGTTTCTATTGCATGTTTGTATTTTTTTCACTTTTAAAATTCTAGGCCTATCTTCTATGTCTGTGTGCGTGTTCTCTCCCTACTTGTGCTCATTGACCATACATAACAGGCTTTCCTTCATCAAATCTCCCAATTCGGTGACGTCACCTCACGGCTCCAGCGCTCAACAAGCTATTGCTTTGCACCCGGGTGACTTAACTAATTGGGTTGTGTGTGGCGTTCATGAATGGCGGAACTCGAATGTAATGGCCGACACACAACCTATTTCATGGACGCGTCCCTAAATTCTAGCCGTCCGTGGACGACTTCTTAAGCGTTTTGCGCTCTGGCGGCTTAAATCACTGTGGCGTCCTCCCTGGACGCCACCCTTCACTCTTATCTAGCAAGAACGATACGACTCACCCAATCTGCTGTTGTTGGTTTCTGCTGCTGCTGTCGATCGTTCTGCGATGCGGTGGCTGTTTCGATGACGGGCGATTCGATGACGGGCGATCACATCGATCGGCCGCGCCGGTTTCTGACCAGCGGTTGTTGGATGCTGGTTATGCTTTAATCGGCCGGAAAAGTTGCGTTGGGTTTCCCGACGATAGACGGAAACGGACCGTTCTTCCTCCCGGCGGCGTGACGGTGCCGGGTTCGAATTCGTCCTGCGTTAGGACCTGCGCGCGTGTGATTTTGTCCTCTCTCCTTCTTCTTGTTCGTAGATGCTGTGCGAAATAAAAAATGCCGTCTGGCTATTGCACGACGGGGTCATTAGCACATGTGGGGGTCAATGGCATGAAACTTTGAGCACATTTACCTTTTCTACTATTTCTTCTGCACACACTTTCCTACGCACGTACTATCTACTCAACTTTAAACTTGACCTGAGATGGGAGAGCAAAGAATTAGACCAATTCACAGTACTATTACGTCAAATTAATTACTTTGGACAAACTAAACCGGACAAACTACGCGCACTTTCACTATGTTTGGCGGACAGGGACGAAATGGACTAGCAGCGTTAATCCTCAGATTAGGGAAGGTAATTTCGTACGAACTTACAGGAAGCGCGTATTTTCCCGCAAATTTCTTCGGGCAAGTTCGGAAATCAACGACCCTACTAGCTGTTTTATTCTGTCAGCTAACCTTTGGCTCTATCTGTCCCTTTCAATCATGCATTCCAAGCGAAGGATCGTCATGGTTTTCGTCTTCAGGAGAATCTCAACAGGCAATTTAATTTCTTCCCCTCGTGGAGAGGAGTATTTGCTAGGGTGTTTCGCAAGAGTCGATCAACGGTAGGTTGTCTAACTCTTGGCGCAAACAAATCAGACTGGTTCTACTAAATTTGAAAAATATTGCTGAATATGACATGACCGCTACAGTATGTACGCGTAAGCTTTTCTAATTTAAATTTTCCGGGAGAAGCGTGCTGAACTTTCCAAATTATTCTAGCTATTAAAATAAGACAATGTAAATCATCTGACAATAGTAAGTTTTTTAAACTTAACGGCCATGTGGTGGTGCGATTACCTGACACTGATGAGGCCAAATCGAAATGTTATTCCATGACTCATTAAAGGTATTGTTTCATTAACGGTCGAAATGTTTATAATCTCATTTTATCATTAACCCATCTTTGCTAAATATCCACCTGTTTTCCAATACCATGTCCATAATTTTAACCACTTGCTATTAGACATTTATGTTTACTTAGTAAATTAGAGTTGCTTAAAGTCCATTTTTGCGAACTAAAAAAATGAACACATTATTTTGATTATATTTGATATATCTACACCAAAATAACCTATGGCATCAATGGTAATTACTTAGAAAAGTTACATTTAAGGATAGACAAAAACATTACTTTAAGGTATGTAGCTTTTTTTCAATTTTTTTATTGCTTTATCTGAAAGTACAACTCCTTGAGAGTATTTTCCCAATTTTTCATAGAGATCCAAAAAATAGATCGTAAGTTACAGCGCTTCGTCCACAAAAAAGAGCAGTGGTAACTTGAAAATTTAAACTCGATTATCTTGAAATGTAGTTTTTTCACAAATGGATTTTCCGTGATCACGATTGCCGAAAAAAACACTCCACCGATTTTCTTCATTTTTTTTTTCAATTGATCGTGATTAATTTTTCCCGTACCATAAATTATAATTTATTGAACTAATCGTTAAGGTAGGAATACTCATATACTAATGACATTTTTTGAGTTTTAGGATTTTAGTTGATCTCTTGATCTTCAATCGTGATCACCGCAATCCTCTTAAATAAAAAGGGGGTTCGGAAAAAAGCCTACCACAATACTAAAACATAGCTATATGCTAATAAGGCAATAAAATCATTGCTTTATGCCTTTACATAAATTCAAACTTTTTTGAATTTTTTCTCGCAAAAAGGTATATCGTCAATTGGAAGTCGTCAATTGCAGCGGCAACTCTTTTTAAATCTGGCTGAAGTGCGGTAACAGCGTTGTAACGACCATACAGGAAAAAAATCTGTTCATAAATTTATGAAAGAAAAATCACGATTTCGTGAACTATGGTTATTTGGTTGGGTAAATGCAGTTGTTCCCATGACATACTTGATTTTTGTTATGATTCTTGTTTATAGTTTGGGGATACACTGGAATGCATTAATAATATCAACTGAAAGAACCGACAGTTAAACGATGTTCGTGATTTCAGAAGCTTAATCGTGATTTACCTTATTGCTCTTCACGTTATCGGGATATTTTATTCATGACTATTATTGGATTTTTTTTCTGACAGAGTAATGTGATTTATTTTTATGACTTCAGGATCTTAGTTACGATTTTCGTAAATTCTACTCACGTTATCGTGCTATTTTATTCATGATTTTATTATAAGCAGAATAATGTAATTCATGTTCAAGATATCAACAGTTATATCAATATATTCATAATTTCCCTCAGCGTTATCGTGATGTTATTTTGGGGTTCCCTTCGAATTTTTTACTCGGAGTAACGTGACAATATAAACTGGCTCATGAAAATGTAACCAATTCGCAGTATCTCGTTTTATCAATTATTTCACGAACACGATTTTTGACTCAGCAATATATTTTAGGCGCTCAGTGTCGTTTTCTTTTTCATTCCACGCATCACACTGAACCTTATCCAATAACGATGTTCGAGGTCCCGATAGTATTCTTGTATCTACTGCTCATACTTTTGGCTGATCACTAGCAACTGGACAAAACTACGTTATATTTCATGAAACAGTTCACGGAACAGAAATGATTCTATGGATATTCCAAATTTAGCGAAACAGTTTTCGAAAGAATTTGAAGATAGTGTGCAGAGTTGCAGAGTGTAATTAGGGATATCTTTTAAATATCAGAAGTACGCAGGATAGATCGTGAGTAACGTACTATAAATCAAAAACTACTTTACGAATCCATGAATAATATTTTACGACTTCGTGAACTATTTTACGAGCACAAATGGTCAGTCGTGACTACTATACAAGGAATCAAGAGCCAGTACACGACCAATGAATATTTTCTGTGAGCTCTGTGAAATTATTCACGTGAAAATAATAAGTTCATGTAGATGAACTAAATCATGAAAGTGAAAAAGTACTTTATGACTTTGTGATGTATTTCACGAGCACAAATAGTGACTAATATGTAAATTAGGAATGATGAATTGAACATTTTGCTGCGAACCTAAAATTTTCCTTTATTTCAGCGTCAAATCAAGGGAAAAGCTGCAGAAAGTTTCAAGAAAGGAGATTGTCCTTCCAGGACCAATACGGAAAAGTACCGTGAAGAAAAAAGAAGAAGGACGAAAAAAACGTTGTACGAAGACAACGGCGAATTGTGTTCCTTTTTCGGAAAAAAAGGATTCAGGAATTCATTCAGTTTCTGAAAAGGGACTATAATCGAATAAGAATTTTGTTTTTTTTTCTTAATTTTAATCAGTCTTTTGAATTTATTTTGTTTATTTTATTTATTTTCTATATTATGTTTCCTGTAATCTGCTACATTTTAGTCACTATATTTTAACTTACTTTCTCCATTTCGTCATGGATGTTGTTGATTCTGATTCAATTGAGCTGATCGAAACTCCAAAAATTTTAGATGATTTTGTTAAAAAATAGAAAATCGTATAAGGGTATATCCTTTGTCCACAAAAGGACCTTATACTGCTTAGATTAGAAAAAAGAGAAACCTGTAAATGTACTTCTCATTTCATCCGAAATTTATAAGAAATTTAAATCTGTTAAAGAAATTAAAAAAAATTCTTTAAATAAATTGAGGGTTGTATTTTCTGATTGTACAGATGCGAACTCCTTAGTATCTTCCAAACTCTTTTCGGATATATGTATACCGAATTTATATCCCTTCGGATCTTGTAGAAATTGATGGAGTTATATTTGATGAATTTATTGAATCTCAATCATGGATGTGGGGCATTTAAAAATAGAAGTATTTCTTCTGTTTACGTACTTCATAGTGAATGCGTTTATAAAAAAAATATTGAAAATCATAATTCTAAATTTATTACATTTAATGCTATTCGTGTCACTTTTTCTGGATCTACACTTCCAGATTTTTTATACGTAAATAATGTATTATTTCGGGTTCGTATTTACACTCCCAAAGTAATGCATTGTGATCATTGCCCACTTTTCGGTCGCACTGAATTTTTTTTTCTTATAAATCAAAATGTGGAAAATGTGGTGATAATCATATTAATTCTTCTTGTAATTCTTCTGACGAAAAATGTATTTTACGCAAAGGTATTCATTCTCAATTGAAAGAATGCTCTGCTTATATTAATTGCCAAACTAGATTGCATCAAAAGGCATTAACTAAAAGTAAAATGTCATATGCTGCATTGCTTAAATCTTCCGCTTTAATTATTCCTACTGAAAATTCTTTTGATTTCCTTCCTAATGATGATGATACTAATTCTTCTGATCCTCAACCTCACTCTAGTCATCATCCTTCAATTAAACGAAGACGAAGTAATATTCACCGTGAACTAAAGAAAAACCACAACTCTCATAAATCGATCATTTTTAATCCTAAAGAATTCCCTCCACTCAAACTTACATCATCTGATGATGTTCCACGTTTCCCTAAAAATGATTCTGAAAATAAACCTTCTGATTCTAATAAATCAAAATCTTTGTTTCATAACATTTTAAATGATTGATCTATTAGGTTGTAGCGATCATTGGAAAAAAATATTAAGTAATCTCATTCCATTGATTTAATCACTTTTTAGTAAATTATCCTCATATTTGCCTATCATTGTTCAATTATTATCGAATTTGTAATGACATCACATCAAAATAGAAATTATTTGAAATTTCTTCAATGGAATTGTAGAAGCATTATTCCAAAAATTGATCACTTGAAATCATCAATTTGTAATAATGATGTAGATATTTTTTTTTGTATTTGTGAAACTTGGTTAGACCATTCAATTTTTTCCGTATTCCTACTTTTAATATTATAACGAAAGATAGAAATGTAGCTTTTGGTGGAGTTATGATTGGCATTCGTCCAACTCTATTGAGTGTGTTTAATTTAGAATTTAATTAAAAATTCAAAATTCCATATCTTATCAATTTATATTCCTCCAAATAACAGTTTCTCTTCTTCAGAATTTAAATGTATACTTACTACTGTTTCAGAACCATATTTCATATTAGGTGATTTCAATGCTCATAGTTTTTCTTAGGGATGTGACAGGGATGATGGCAGAGGCATCATTCTTTTGGATATCATTGATGAATTACATTTATCAATTTTAAATAATGGTTCCCCAAGCAGAATTGCTACTACCCCAGCTAAGAATTCCTCAGTTGATATTTCTTTATGTTCACATTGCATTTGAACTGTTCTTGGGAAACTGTAGAAGATTTACATGGTAGTGATCATTTACCAATATTATTAAATTATTAAATGTATACATCTAGCTTAAACCACTCTGTTGAACATATTATGTTCGATTTAACTAAACATATTGATTGGACTAAATTTTCTGCTGTAGTTTCTTCTTTATTAGAAAATTTTGATTATTCAGTAGATCCTCTCAATAATTATAAATTGTTTTGCGATATTTTATTTCAAAATTTATTGCAATCTCAAACTAAACAAAATTCAAGTTATGATAATAAGAGAAAACGTCCAACATTTTGGTGGGATTCTAAAAAATCATCTCTTTTAAATTCTAAATCAGCAGCCTTCAAACAATTTTAATCATCAGGATTAATTCGTGATTTTTTAATCTACCGAAAATTAGAAGCTATGTTTATACGTACAACTAAATTTAAAAAACGTAATTATTGGCGAAATTTTGTTCAAAATCTTGATAAAAATTCTTCAATGACCACACTATGGTCGACTGCCAGGAGGCTACGTAATTGTAATTGTTTGCATCAAAAATTTGTCCTGATTATGTTCCATCCAATAATAAAATATTTACTCAATTATCCTCTAATCCTTTTCTTCATTTAGGTTAAACTATTTCATTGCAAGAATTCAACTATGCTTTATCCACCACATGTAATAGTTCTCCTGGTTTAGATAAAATAAAATTTAAAGTTCTTTCCAATATACCAGATGATGGAAAGATACATTTAGTAAATTTGTTTAATATTTTTATAACACAAAATATTTTACCTATTAAGTGGCGCGAAATATTATCAGATTCTCAATATGGTTTCCGAAAAGATAGAAGTACAAGGGATTGTACTGCCCTTTTAGCATCACAAATTCAACTTTGATTCAATATTGATCAATAATTTCACAAAAAAATGTTTGAATTAGGAATTCCTGTTATAATTGTTCATTTTCTTAATAATCTTTTCTCTTTCAAAATTATGCACTTTTATTTAAATGGTTAAACTATCTCGATATATTTATTTTGGTTTACCTCAAGGATCTTGCTTGAGTCCCTTTTTATATAATACTAGCTAATACCCATCGCACGTTGCTGCGACACTCTGCGAAATAGGAGGAAAACACAATTTCTTCCATTTTTTCGCACTGAGTGACATCTTTCACACCACTCATGGTCATTCGTTCTCAATCCGAAACAAGATTATTGCGCATGCACATTATAAGTTATAGTGTATTAATTAACGTTCACAGAAGACTAGAAGTTTGAAAACGCCTTTATTGTATAACAAGTATGATCCAGAAATGTGTTGTTTTTGCGTATGAAATTTCATACGCTAGGACATAATGGGTTAACGCGACTTCTGGAGTTCAGGGACCATTCATAAACCACGTAGGCCAAATTTGACACTTTTTTAATAGATTTATCGAAAAGATATGCACCGGATATGAATTACGCATTTCACTTATGCCCGTCAATGTAAAAGATGCCAACCCCATGCCTTCCATCTGTCCACATAATGTAAAAAGGAATGGTTTGGTCGGTGAATGACTTTATAGTTCCTCTGAACTGGAGGCATCCTACTCGACGCGAAACTTCAATCACCTTGGAAGTAAATGAATGAGGGAGGCTTTGCAAAACAAACTGTTTTAATCTACCTATTCGTGCAATTGTTCCATTCTTATCTATCCGATCTATGAATGAGGGAAGGGGGGAGGAGTGTTGATCTATGTGCAAACGATAATTATACATTCCATTTGAGACTAGGTTAGTGAAAAGTGGTTCAGTCATCAACGAATAACAAATGTGACTTTAGTCCTGGAATGTGCCCAGAATCCGTGTCTTTCGGAAATATAGGTAGATCGTACGCTAAGATTTTATTTAGGAAGTTTTGTAACTTCTTGCACCGCTTCACAAGTAAATCTCGAATTTATTTATCTGCATATTTGTTTTGAGTGCGAAGACAACTTTCTTATTTTTGCATAATCTAATGGACAATAAAATGATGCTCCTATTACTTAAATTTTCCTCGCATTCAGAATCAGCCCTGAAGTTGATTTTCAAGTATCCATAACAAGCCTGATTGCACGCATCCTCCAGTTGACGAGCTTACACACTTTAAGACTGCACAGGCTATATTTGCGTATTTTAAAAAGCTGAGACCTAATCCTTGGGGCACTGAATTGGTGGGGGTACTACGCATTGTTTTGTCTAAGCAGAACGACCACTTCAAATGTTGAACATTATATTCATTGTTTCATCTATATGGTGGAGAGGGGATAGATGAACCACGGGAATAGGTGAACCACTAAATTTTTTTTGTCTTTTTATGGTTGGACAGAGAATGCGCAAAATTCGCAAACGAAAAAAGCAGTTTTTTTTCCACACCGTATGCCAGACCTTCATAAAAATCAATCAGCATATGTAGAATATTGTTCAAGTACTGCTGATTGATTTTTATGAAGATCTGACATACGGTGTGGAAAAAAACTGCTTTTTTTCGTTTGAGAATTTTATCCTTTCTCTGTCCAACATTAATAAACCGAAGCTATAAGCGAAAATATTCTTGTGTTCCTTAGATATAGCCTCGCAACCTTTTCTGATTATTTACTTTAGGTTCCCCTTAAGTGGGTCTGACAGCGCAAAATTTAAAAAATAATATATTTTTATTTTTGAATTTTTCGGTTCTCTAAAATAAGAAATATATGCACAAGAAAAAATTTACTCGAATTCATCTTGGTTCGTCTGCTTGAGCATATTAAACTACCAACTATCAATTTTCATATGAAGCTTATAAAATCGAGTCAAAAAGCTAACAAATTCGGGTCTCCACTGTACTATAATGAGCCCTAATCTCACAGTCACATCACTTAGTGACGAGAAGGAAATTTTCTTCTGGTCGATGGGTGACGTGACTGTGAGAATAGTGCCCAATGAATATGCGTTTCGTGTCATTTCTGAACGGTATTACGTATAGTAAAGCATTGTGTTTTTTTGAGAATAGTTCATCGCAAAAGGTCTCAGAAACAGTAAAATTAACCCTCAAAAAGGCAACCGGGTCTCAGAGGCCCGGCACGTTACAATTTTTTAGTTACAAAAAAATGTGTATGCACTATAAGCTTGGGCATGGAAATTTTAATAAGTAGCTTTGAAATCTATAACAAAAATAAAGAATTGTGAAATTTTCATCTATGGAGTGATGCGCAGCTATGTTTGAATTTTTTACATGCACAAAAAGGCAATCCGGGCCTGGCAGGCCCGGTGTGCATGCAACATTTACTAGGAATACCACGGGTTTTATACATTAATATTTATCCGAAAAAAACATTTTGATGAGTTCATCTTCATATTAGAAGGATTTTTTTTTTCATGTTTTGATTGATTTTATCTTTACCTTTTCTTATAAGAAATAAATCTTGAAAGTTTGAGCGAATTCTATACATTTGTTTTATAAGAATTGTAAAAATAGCATACGATAATGACGTGCGTCATATTTTTTTGGGTATATACTTTTATTGCACCCACTGTGGTCTACTTGACAGTTATTTGGATACAACATAACCTAACTCTGTCGTTATTGTCTATTTTTGTTGTCTATTCTTTGTGTTATAGTTGTCGTAATTATTCAAATTGTAGAATCTAAAAGCAACAAAAAATTTAAATGGCTATAAGACGATATGCCCATGTTTTCAATCGTCTCAAAGAATCTGAAATAATGGAAGAAATTCGAGCAAATTCAACAGCAGACGATTTTGAAACTGATTTGCAAAGCGAGGAAGAAGATGTGAATGATATTGCTTCCGACGATGAATCTGATGCAGAAAAATATGAATATGTACTCCGGTTATGCATCAGAAGAAATTAATAGCAACCCAGAAACATTTATTGGTCGTGTTCAAACGAAATGGAGCTCAGAACCAATAGACAGTCGAAGTGATCTTCCGAGTACTCACCTTTTGGAAAAAAAATTGACCATTTACATCCATCGCCTTATACGCTGAAATCGGGATTTACTGCGTGTTCGTACTCATCATCCTGTAATTCCGGAACCGGAAGTCGGATCAATTAGAAATTCAATAGCAGCCAATGGGAATGCTGTACCTTTCATTTGAAACCAGGTTTGTAAAAATCGGTAAAGAATTCGCTGAGAAATAGGTATGACATTATCTTAGGAACTTGGTAAGTTCCCCCGGGGCATCAAGAACCGCCATACCTGGCCAATGTGGTCGAAGTGCCTTCGGTGGGTCATTAATGATCTAGACATGCAAAGCAAAGTAATGTTGCACATATTTTAATATATATTGCATCATTTGGACATCATGGTGGTATCAGTTTCTATGGAAATTTTGTGTGTGATTGTACTTTTCAACACGTAACTCCAGAATCGAGAGTCGGATCAATAAAAAAAATCAATAGCAACCGATGGGAAGGCTGCCCCTTTCATTTGAGACTAAATTTGTACAAATCGGTCCAGCCACCTCAGAGAAAAATCGGTGAGATCGTTTGCCACATACATACAACCCTACATACACACACAGATATTTTACGATCTCGACGAACTGAGTCGAATGGTATAAGAGATTTGGCCCTGCGGGTCTCGGTTAAAAAGTCGAAATTTCGACCGATTGCATAACCTTTCTATATGAGAACGGCAAAAAGGAGCTTGAATTTAGACGGGCCTGAGAGGCCCGGCTTGCCCTTTAATGTTAGGATTTTAGGTTGCCTTCACAAGGGTTAATGAAAAAGCGTATTATTAAGTATTACCCGGCGCTACTCCAAGTGTCATATTATTAGGAACATTACATTTTGAGTAGTATGTAAACTAAAAGAATTATTTCCAAATTAATCATCATACAATTACAGTTAGAGACTGTGTGGTATACGGCCAATGAACGCAATAACAAATCCAGATTTTCTGTTCCAATTAGGTAAACAAGATTCTTTATCATTTCTAGCATTTTTTGTTTGTTTGTTTTTTTTTTCAACATATTCTTGTGCAAAGTTAAAAAAATATTCTTATTTTTCTTATCTATCCGAAATAGACTTCCCTACTTCTTTTTCTAGGATGTAGTCAGTATAATAAAAAGCAAGCTAATTTTAAACTATTTTATCCTCAATTCTTTTTTTCGAGAGGTAGCATAATAGCTTTATCGGGTATTGTTTGCATTCGATTCATTCATTTGTTAAGAAAATAATACATATTTGTCATTCCATTGCTTATATTATAACGATTCAATGACGGTTACAGTTAATTATACTAAAAAATATTCAATTTGCTATCAACTTTTCTTCAGAAGAAAGCAATGACAAAAACTAAAATTGTTTTTCAATCGTTTGAGAAATATTCATTTGACTTAATTATTAGCAAAACCGTCGATATTTGGTTATCTGGAGATTACATTGCATATTTTACAAATCGAGAATTTTCGATAACAAATGATAAATCTGTCAAATATTTCCGTCAATCGGCTGCTCACACCATTTGACGCATGATGACACTTCTAAGAGCAGCATAGATCATATCACTTACCAAGGTAAATCCAGGGTTTTGTAAATAGATATCCCACTAACAGCAACTCCCTTCAGTAACAATCAACAAGATGCAAAGGCAAGGAGCACCAGCTTTTTTTTCTTCCCCGATGACCGACGCAGCGCAGATAAAATGCTTCTAAACTTAGAATTGTCGAAACGAGTACATTGAGAATGGAAAGCTACTCCAAGGTTGCAATCGTTGACTACTGTGCAAGTTCGTTGTCAACCTGTTCACAGTGACTTTTTCCCCTGCAAGCCTTTTCTGAACGATTGTGGGTGGACGTGGTGATGATTACAGCTTATGCCTGATATTTTATGCTTTGTTCGAATGGATCCGCTTGATGTGTTCATCATTCATAGCGATAGATAATTTGGAAACAGGTTTTTGATTCAGCTTCTCCATCCATGTACTGTACTGTATTGTACATTCTCCGAGCAAAGAAACTTCGTCCCATTTTTCTCTACAAGGTTCTAACAAAATCGCTAAAAAATAAACTTTTAATGTTGGTTTCAATATTTCTCGTAAGGAGAAACATACAATATACAAGATTAGATCCGCGGGCGTGAATTATTAAAATTATGATCAGATCACAAATCTGGTTCTAGTTTATTTCGTTTTGTTTTGGTAATATTCTTTTTGTACACATTATTAGCATATCAGTAGGTATTAGTGCTCCCGCCATTAGATAGTATTAACGTAATCATAGTTTCATGGTTGGTGGCTCAAAACATTTATAATCTCGCATTGATCTTATGGTTTTTTTCAGACACAGTATAGCGATGGAACTCAAATATAAATGATACACACAAGAAGTGTCCAAATTCTCGATCTCGTGATAGAAACTCAACTGAAAATTATGAAATATTTTGAAGGAATCCGCTCATCGCTTATTATTGTACAATTTTTTAACTGGAATACTACTTTCAATACACGATCGTTGCTTTATGGACGCTGTTTGTTTTCCATAGTTTTCGTATATACTTTTCCGAGCTACGCCTCGTATCACATCTTCCTTTCCTTCTGTTACAAAGATTTTCTTGAATATTTCTAGGAAACACTCGCACGATTTTTGTCTTACGATGCAATATTATTTAGCCAAAACTAGCTTTTAGCAGTTTTAGCTACCAAAAAGTGTTGTTGGTATAAGATGTAACTAATTTAAGGATAAAAATAAAGATTGCGCATTGTAATTTCTGATGAGTTGAAAAGAACAATTTTCCTCTATATAAATCTCACAAACTACGTTCAACGAACATTTCATATGCAACTTCAACGTAATTGGCGAAACAGATTGCTTAAAGCAAGCCCATTACTCCGTCAATGAAATGCGCCCATTGACAAAATTCGCTAAACGTAGTAATGTGTGCTATGCTAATAAGAATGAGTTATACTTTCGCTTTGTGGAATCGAAACATTTCATCGTTAGGACGATCTGTAATAAGTTCAAGGTTAATTATATATAACTGTGTATTGATCAGTGTGTGATTTGTACGTTTCTTATTTTTTTAATAATCAATTATGAGTAAAACAGCAAGAGCAAAGTTGGCTATTCTTTCGTTTTTTTGTTTCAGGCTTTTTTTAAAAAATAAAACTAAAAATGTATGAATTTTACACAAAATAATTGCAGAGACAAAATACTTTTATTCTTATGCTGGGGACGTTTCTTTTTAATCTCTTGATTGTAGTTCGAAATTGTGCACATCCAGTATTACTGTGTTTATTTCTGTGAGTAAGATACTATGAATATTAATCCTCTACCATTCGACACCTACTGTACTAGATTGTATTTTAAGTTTTATTTTCAATTAATCAGTAAATGTTTTCAATAATGTATTTGCTCCATAATTCCGTCCTGATGTTTACTACACAACTTGAAAAACTGTATTAAAATGTAGTATATGTCGTACGCTGCTTTGAAAGAAGCATTTTAGTTAATTTACGTAAAAACAAAATCCTTTACAGTATCTCTCTCACTATTTCTTGACTCAATCCGAACCTCGTATGCATTTCAAAATCGTTACCAGCCGACAACATCACATTTTACCATAGATATTTTCTTTTGGTTTGTTTATGCTCTTAGACGATGGGAGTCCTAGCGTGGGTTATCGGGCCTTAGTTGCGTTCTCAGCGTGCATTTTTGTTTGCTGTTAAGATGGATGTATGTGTGAATCGCAACACTACTGCGATCTTTCTGCGTCAAGTATCCGATACTATTTGCTGCATAGTATTATTTTGGGTATTCATCATTTTCTTACTGTTGCTCTGCTGTTTTTGTTTGCTTACTGTTTTATAGCTTTATGATTCGTTAACGCATACAATCACACACACACACACTTGCTTTTTTGCGGTCTTTGCTTTTTCTTTCGCTTAGTAATAACCACCATGCGCGTACTGATCGGTCTTTGCATAGCCCTGCGAGTAGGCTTGCGTGTCTATAAAATATGTGAAATGAGAACGATTTGTATTATTTTACTGCTTAAATTCTACACCGGTGAACAAATCATAAATTTAATCGAAATAAAAAGGAAAGGAATCATCTTCTATTCATCTTTGGTACTCTATAGTAAAACTGTTTTTTTTTTCGTTCATGTGGATCGATTTTTCTGTCTCTCTTCTTTACGGATAGATAACTCAAACAAGTAGGTAACGGAACGTAATAATAAGGAACAGGTTTGCAATATAGAATGAAAAAGAAGGCTTAGTAGTACTTACCGTAACCTGCATAACCTGATCGGTCATCGTACTGCTGGGTAGGATAAGTTTCGGTCGACACTGCGCTGTAATCGGTGGTTGTACCATACGACTGACTGTAATCCGCAGGGTAGCTAGTCTGATACCGGGTATCATAAGTTCCGGTACTAAAAATAAAAGTTGCTCTTAGTTAAATTTCTTCTGCCTTGACTTCCTCTCTTACCTATAGTCATAGTGGCTCGTATCGTACTCCGTTCCTGTGGCATATCCGGTTGTGGAAACTGCAGTTCCAGCATAAGTGCTTTGACCATAACCATTGGCGGCGTAACCGGTTTGTGTTGCTCCGGTAGAACCATATCCAGTGGCGCTGGTAGTTCCATGGGTTCCATACTGATCCATACTGGCGGCTGGGTGTACATGTTCCGCATAACCTCCGTGACTCGCTGGTGCAGCACTGTAGGACGAGACCGGTGGAGGAGCTCCATGATGCGGTGGCATGCTCTTCGGGGGCATCGAACGGCTTGGTGGTCCAGAATCATATCGGCCTCGCTTGGGTCCAGGAGGACCACCTGGCATTCCACCTCGTTTGATCGGTGTAACGGTGGTCGTGTTGGATGGTTGACGTGTGTCGAATTGTTGCCGCGGTGGCCCTTGGTTGTAGCCGCCTTGATAACCTCCCATCTGACCGTACGATGGTGGAGGACCACTATTGTAACCACTGTTATAGCTTGGCTGGCCGTATCCTCCGGGACCACCACCACCGTAACTACCACGACCACGGCCTCTACCACCTTCATAACTACCACGGTATGGTCTGGGACCTTCGTAGCCACCGCCGTATCCTCCGCGACCACGTCCCATGCCACGGGGTGGATAGCTACTACGACCTCTGTATCCCATGCCCCGCGATGAATGGTAAGATGAACTTGACTGATAGGACGATTCATGTGATTCTCTGGAATGCGAAATACTGCTCGAATCCGCCGTTTTAATCGGTTGTGGGGGTGTTACCCGACCCGATTCCGCGCTTGGAACCTGCGACGATGACGGAGCGCCACTTTTCGGCACAGTTGATGGTACGGCCGAGTTAGACGTCGAAGTGGGCGTGCTTCCACTAACGGTCGACACCGTCTTGGTGGTAGTAGTATCAGCCGATTTCAAATCACCACCACCATTCTCGGTTGTCGAAGACGGCGGCGGACCGGATCCGTTCGTAACTGACGGTTGATAGCTGGAGCGAGGAGCTGACGACTGGTAGCTGCTTGCCCCTAGCGGTGGTCGTCCCCCATATGGGCCACCACGTGACATCGGTGGACCACCGCGTGGAGGTCCACCCATACCGCGGGGAGGACCACCGCGCATCATGCCTCGGCTTCGCATCATCGGGGGGCCTCCCATCATGCGACCCATTCCGGGTCCACCGCGCCCGCCACCGCGGCTTCCGTAGAACGGTGCAGACCTGTAATTTAAGGGGAAAATGACGGTTTTAGTCTATCTGGCGGGCTCACGATAGGGACGTCACGAAAAAGCCCATTTCATGTCCAGGGGACGAAGGTAGACAAGCGTAATTAAATTTATGATCAGATCACAGAGTGTATTAGCTTGAATGTAACAAACGGAGAAACAGTCTAATCAGAAAGTTTTCATAGCCGATATCAATTAAATACTCAAAATAAATCAATCTTCCAGGTACCAATTTGGGGTCTCCAAAGTCATCAATCCAATCAGGTA